>NW_027223763.1:3254313-4508479 GCF_028538775.1 Myotis yumanensis
AGCCTGGAATCCTTGTTTTGGCCCCTCAGCTCAGGGGTGCAGGTAGATGTGCAGGTGTGTGAGGAGCAAGCAGAGGCGGCGTTCATACGGGAGAAGGGAAACAGGAAGATGGAATTCCAGCGCAGACGGTGTCCCTTGTCACCCGCAGATCCGAAGCAGCATTTCAATGGAGGTTAAGGACTTATAGATACTCCTCCCAGGTTTCTACCTCCATCATCATCGCACACCCTCTAAGCCCGGAGACAGGCAGGAGTGTTCATCACACCACTCCTTGGGGGAAATGTCTGGCCGTAGGTACCAAAGCCAAAAAGACATGCACCCTAAGCCCCAGGGATTCCTTTCCTGGGTGTGCCCTTGAAGATTTGAAACACACACTCACACACACACACACACACACACACTCACACATTCATGTCCACCAGAGGGCAGGCACGAGCACGTGTGTGACCCCCCAAACCTGGAAGCAACCCGAATGTGCACCCCGGCAGGACGGGCGAGCACACCGGCATCATACACGCTGCACACGGCGGAGTATTAGGCAGCAGTGAAAAAGGACGGCATGGAACAGCATAATGGATCACATAAGACGGACAGAGTGTTGAAAACAAATCTCAGACATAAGGCTGGGCGATGGAAAGATGCAAACTGCCCATTTCCCTGGAGTTCGAAGCCAGGCTCGGTGACCCTCTGGCGGTGGGGGTCAGAATGGTGATTACCTCCGGGGGTTCTGATCCGGAGGCGATAAGGCGGCACCGAGATGGGGTGCACTGACAGTGTTCCCGATTTTGTCTGGATGGTATACACATGTAGAGATTCTTTGCTCTGGCCCTGTGGTCGGCAAACTGCAGCTCGCGAACCACATGCAGCTCTTTGACCCCTTGAGTGTGGCTCTTCCTAAGCCTTAGGAGTACCCTAATTAAGTTAATAACAATGTACCTACCTATATAGTTTAAGTTTAAAAAATTTGGCTCTCAAAAGAAATTTCAATTGTTGTACTGTTGATATTTGGCTCTGCTGACTAATGAGTTTGCCGACCACTGCCCTAGCCAGTTTGGCTCAGTGGATAGAGCGTCGGCCTGTGGACTGAAGGGTCCCGGGTTTGATTCCCGTCCGGGGCACAGGCCCGGGTTTTGGGCTCGGTCCCCAGTAGGGGGCCTGCAGGAGGCAGCCAATCGATGATTCTCTCTCATCACTGATGTTTCTATCTCTCTCTCCCTCTCTGAAATCAATAAAAATTTAAAAATATATTTTAAAAAAGGATTCTTATAGCGGCACGCTTGAGATCATCCTGCTCTATGTCTGTTATGCCTTAAAAATAGAAAAATAAAATGGAAGCCAAGAGACAGTGGTGGGTGGCAGGCATGTTGCTTGTTGTGGCAGCGCAGGGCAGGGGTGAGGACAGGTGGCCTTGGGGTACTGTGGGGCCTCCTGAGATGTGGGGTGGGGGGCACAGGTGCAGAGGCGGTGCCCGGAGTGCTGCTCCTGTTCGCTGCCTCCCAGCCCCAGACAATCCGCCCCCCCCCCCCCGCACCCCCTACACCCCGAGGCTTCCTTTCTTGAAATGTACTTAGTTCACGGCTGCAGTACAGGATTGCGGCTTTTTGCCCCCTCCTTTGAGCTTATCTGTATTTTTTCCCTTTTTCCCTTCAGCGAGCGTGTTATAGCTTTAATAATATGAAAAGGGCAATAGCACCTATTCTGATTCAGGGAAAAGCTGTGAGTGCAGGTTCTGGTTCTTGGGTTTTGCAGGAAGGCACATGTGGAGGCGGGGCCAGACTCTAGGGGCCATGAAGTCACGTGGGAAAAGGGGGTCGTGGAGCCTTTCGGCCCCAACTGCCTCTGCCTGCCTCCTCTGTCTGGGAGAGTGATTTTCTTTCCTTTTCTTCTTCTTATTTATTCTTTTTGTTGTTGTTGTTAATCCTCACCCAAGGATATTTTTTCATTGATTTTTAGAGTGGAAGGGAGAGGGAGAGACAGAGAGAGAGAAACGTTGTTGTGAGAGCGACATCAATTGCTTGCCTTTCACATGTGCCCCAAACAGGGCCAGGGATGGAGCCTGCAACCAAGGTCCATGCCCTGGACCAGAATCGAACCCGGGACCCTTCAGTCCGAGGGCCAATGCTCTAACCATTGAGCAACAGCAGCCAGGGCTGAGACATTGATTTTTAAGCTTTTCCTTCTCATGGCACATAAACTACTAAAATTCTGCGGCCCACCAAAAAACATATTTTTTGCCACAATCTGACAAAAAAAGTATTATTTTGGTTGATTTACAAATAATAATAATGACAGTAATTACACTTTTTGCTCCAAAGTGACTTTTTAAAAAACCAGGTGCCTATGCTTGTGTTTAAGGATTTCTGGTGCCAAGAACTAACCAAACAGATGCAACCTTATTATGTGACATAGGTTGCTTCTCCGCGGGAGGGGCTCGGGCAGCCCTCCCCTCCTGGCCTCTCCCCTGCGCCCCAGGGAGGGGGAGTTGCTGCATCTGGCTGGTGAGATTGGGAGGCGAAAGTGCGCCCGTGACTGATGCCTTGCCCTCTTCCTCTGGCGCAGGCACCTCCGGAGCACAGTCTGCTCTGTGCCCCACGCTGAGGTCGGCAGAGGTAGCCGGCCACTCTCTGTGCATCTCCCCTCCTGGCACTCTGTCCTGGTGACCCCGGCGACCTTGGTCCCCTGGGCTCTCAACTCCCTCTGCTCCATCTCCTCTGCCCGGGACCCCTCCGGCATCGCAGCCTGGAAACTCCAGGCATTAAACGGGCAGTTCTAAGGTTTGCCTCATTTGGACCACTGCCATTCGGCACCCATCCATTCATTTATTCGTGTTTAACCATGACCACTTGATGAGGTAGGTACTCGTACTCCCAGTTTCTGATCCCCATGTTACAGGTGAAACACCACTAGGAGGCAGCATTAGTACTACCCCCATAAGCTGAGTTCACTGGGGCTTAAGTGACCTGTACAAGGTTGCTTAGCACATAGAGGGACCAGAACTCGGGCCTGGCTCTTTTTTTATTTTTTATTCAAGGATCTTAAACACTGCACCCTATTACCTCTGCAAATGCATGCCATAACCAAATATAATTCTTTCAGATCACTCTCTACTGCCCAGGTTGTTATATTTCTGGGTCCTTATCCTATATAATAAAGCCTAATATGCAAATCGACTGAACAGGCGAACGACCAGTCGATATGACACGCACTGACCACCAGGGGGCAGACGCTCAACACAGGAGCTGCCCCCAGCCCACAGGCCCCAGGCCAGCCAAGGCGGGTGCCAGTGGGGCCCCCCCAATCGCCCTGCCAGTTGACCCACAGATCAGCCCTGATCGCAGGCCAGGCCTAGGGACCGTACCCGTGCACAAATTCGTGCACCGAGCCTCTAGTCTGAAATAATAGGGTATAAGAACCTGCCCTACAGAAGTACCTGCATGAATGCACACGCTATACCAACATTGAAATTTATTGCAATTTTGTTTATAATGTTAAAAATTGGCAACAATGTAAGTGCCCATCAAGAAGGGAATGATTAAATTCATTTTGATACATCTATACCATAACGCTATACAACTGTTAAAAAGTATCAGATTTGTATGTCCTGGCATGAAAAATGTTCTGTCTATCTATAATAACAGAAGGATAATATGTTAATTAGACCAGTCATCTTCTGGATGTCATTCCGGACATCCTTCCTGACCAAGCCGGGGCCGGAGGGAAGCCAGCCCTGCTCCCAGGTGCCTGCAGGAGGCTGGAGGAGGGAAGCAACCGGGGTCCTGGGTGCAAGAGGGAAGCCGGTGCCGGCAGCTGGGAGAAGGAAGGCCTACTCTTGCATGAATTTTCATGCATCAGGCCTCTAGTTTATACATAATGAAAAAAATATATTTAATGAAAAAATGCAAGCTGTAGAACACACTGGACAGGATGGGTTAGCAGCTAAGCAAAGCCAGTGCGGCCTCACTGCTTGCTCAAGCCGCAGTCCCACCGTCGGATGCAGGCCCAGGGGAAGGGGCGGGGCCTGCTCAGGCAGCTGTTCAGGGACCCAGCCTCCTTCTATCGCCAACACATGTCCCAGCAGAAATAGAAGAGCGCGAGCAGAGAGCAGGTGTGGGAGCGTGCTCAGGGCTGGGCGCGGAAGCGGCAGTCACTATTTCAGCCGCATTCCACAGCCCGCTGTCCACACGGCCACACCTCACCACATGGGGAGGCTGGGGGCCGTCCCAGCAAATGGCTTGGTGAGCATTTAGCCAGCGTCTGTCATGCGAACTGGTAGGTACCATTGAAACCCACTTGTATAAAATACCCGTTTGTGAGCGCATGGATGTATTTTAACAGGAAAAAGTCTGGAAGGTAGACAGTCAACGGTTCCCTCTCATGAGTGAAGAGGAGACCTTCACGCTCGTTTCATCGCTCTGTGTGTTGCTGTTCTAACGGTGGCACGTAGTTTCTGTGATTAACACGTAAGGATTTGTAAGATGACAGCATGCTGCTTTTTCTAGATGACTTGAAGCCAGGAGTTCAGATTCCAAATGCTCAGTAGGGGGCAGAGGAGGCGGTGGGCGTGTGCCTGCTGTTGCCTCACCACCCTGTACATTTCTTGCACAATTTCCTCCTGCGACAGGCCATCTGCAGTGTTTACCGAACTGTTTGAGGAAGCGACAGCACCCAGGCCCCTGACACCGGCAGCGCAACCATCCCACAGCAACCAGATCCTCAAAGCTGTGGTCACCGTGTGGGCCCCTGAGAAGGTGTCCGCTCCTGCCAGCGTTTGAGCACTCAGCACGGAGCCTGAGTAAACAGACAGAACATCTTTCACGCAAGTCCCCACTGGTGAGCGCCAGGCGGGGTCCCACCCAGCCCGCCTGCTGCCTGCTCTGCGGGATCCGCCTGGGAGATGCGCGTTTCCAGTTTCCACGCCAGAGACGACCCAGACATCTGCCCCCGCCACTTCCCCAGCTCCCTGAGCACAGGCACCGAGTCAGGAAGAAGCCATGGGGGCGGGGGGGGTGGCTAGGGTGTGGGGCCTGCGGGGCCCTCCTGCTCCCAAGAAGGAGTAATGAGCAACATCTCAGCAAAAACAAAATCATAGCGCCATTTAGAGTCACCGAAGCACTTGTTTCCTCTACGTGGACTTTCCTGTTGCTCCAAACAGAAACGAATTCCGCACCCCGACAGCCAGCGGGCACCCCTGCTGGACCATCCACCACAGCCGCTTCGTAGAAGCGTTGACAGGGACCCGAGAGGCCACCCCCAGGCTCCCCGGAGCTCCTGGAGACTAGGCCGCATTCATCTTTGTTTTGGTTTTTTTTTTTTAAATTAATTTATTTTGTTTAATTTTTATGTTGCTTTTTAAATTGATTTCAGAGAGAGGGAGAGATAGAAACATCAATGATGAGAGTCATCGATTGACTGCCTCCTGCATGCTCCGTGCTGGGGATCGAGCCTGCAACCGGGCATTCACCCTGACTGGGAATTGAACCCTGACCTCCTGGTTCATGAGTGGAAGCTCAACCACTGAGCCACACTGGCTGGCCAAGTCACAGCTCTACCCCCTGGCCTGCAGTCATTGGCTCGAGGACAGGCCTGTGACTCAAACGAGGTGAATGAGAGCCTGCTGGTCCAACTCTGCCACCATGGCGGGCAGGAGCCCCTGAGAACAGAGCCGACCGGAAAGCACTGCGGCTGATTCCCAGCCTAAAGGGGTCCATGTGGTCCCGGCTGCACCGCAGGTCTGCTAGTGGGATGGCCAACACGCCCCGCTTTTGCCCTCATCCAGCTGAGCTGGTTTCTGACAGTGAAAGCAGGGGGTCCTGAGCAGCACAGGGAGCTGGGCCCCCTGGGGAGGGAGTCCCCACAGAAGTGACACTCACATTGAGAAGCCAAAGATGACTAGGAAGCAGCCGGGTGGAGGGGAAGGGGAAGAATATGTTAGACCAGAGGTTCTCAACCTGTGGGTCGCGACCCCTTTGGGGGTCGAACTACCCTTTCACAGGGGTTGCCTAAGACCATCGGAAAACACATATATAATTACATATTGTTTTTGTGATGTATCACTATGCTTTAATTATGTTCAATTTGTAACAATGAAAATACATCCTGCATATCAGATATTCACATTACGATTCATAACAGTAGCAACATTACAGTTATGAAGTAGCAACGAAAATAATTTTATGGTTAGGGGTCACCACATGAGGAACTGTATTAAGGGGTCGCGGCATTAGGAAGGTTGAAAACCACTGTTCTAGACAGAAACACTGTTGACGAATAAGCTTCATGAAACAAGTGTCCTGGACCCTTAAGCATAGTCATGGCCAGTGGGAAAGTACTTTATTGTTTGAAAAATGCCTGGTCACCTGATACGTCATGGTTTATTAAATATAGTTGGTTATATTCGAACGAACCCCTGGCTGGGCCTATTATTCAGTTTGATTATCTGCTTTGCACCGAGGATTGTGGACCTAAAATCCTGGCCCTTCTTAGCTCAGAAACTGCAGGAATTTCTTGCAACATCAACCACCTTTCCTTTTAGCCCTGCACCTCTCCGAGATCCTGTCCCAGCCCCAGATCATTAATTTACATGTTTTGAGGGAAGCAGGGGGGAACTAGCTGAGCTGGTTTTGTGTTACTTCTTTATATTCTCTCTCGGGGTCAAGAACAGCGAGCAGGGGGCAGGAGATTTTCCCATAGAAGATCCCTTGCGTTACTAAAATTTGCTTTTGTCGACACTTGTCTTATACGATTTATTCTGATGCCCCAGAATATGAACTTTTTGGAGGAAGAATCAATGGTGTACAGGACCCACAGCAGCTAACACAGTGCCTCGCTCCAGTAGGATCGCTGGTCCTTCATTCAGTGACTTTTGCTGAACCCATCCCTGTGCTCGAAAAGGCCCAGTGCTCCAGGCTGGAGGGCGCCCTGGTCCCCACTGGGGGTCATTGTGTCCTAAAGGGCTGGGTCCAGGCCTTAGCATGGAGACTCTGGGGAATCCGGGGACACTGAGCGCTGGGTGGAGTCAGGCCCAGACCTGGCCAGGTGGCTTCTGCCCTCGGGGTTTACTGAGCCTCAGAAGCGGGAGGGGACGGTAAGATCCGACCGAACCCCTGGTCAGGTCAGTCCCGGGTCTGGAGCTTCTGGGCTGGCTGGGAGCACTGAGTCTTGGTGGGGTCAGGCCTAAGTCTGGTCAGGTGACCGGCTGGCAGGAGGGACCAGCCCTGTGCCTTGGACTGTGGGCCTGCTTCACCAGGCGGAAAACTGGGCTGCAGAGGAGGCCAAGTCCTGGCTGATGGTGGGAGGGGATGCGGTGTCAATCCCCGCCCTGCAGTGGAGACTGTGGCCTGCACAGAATGCAGAGTCCCGGGTGGGTGTCCACCCCAGGTCCTGGCTGAAGGCTCCAAGCCAGTGGTTCTCAACCTTCTGGCCCTTTAAATATAGTTCCTCATGTTGTGACCCAACCATAAAATTATTTTCGTTGCTACTTCATAACTGTCATGTTGCTACTGTTATGAATCGTAATGTAAATATCTGATATGCAGGATGGCCTTAGGCGACCCCTGTGAAAGGGTCGTTCCACCGCCAAAGGGGTCGCGACCCACAGGTTGAGAACCGCTGCTCCAAGCGGTCAGGGGGCGGGTGGGGGGTTAGCCCCAGCACTGGCGTGGAGACTCCAGGCCGGCAGGGGGCGCTGCGTCCCGGGCGGGAGGCGCAGAGCGGCTCCGGGCCGGCGGGGGGCGCTGGCTCGCGGCGGCGCGGCGGCCGCCCGGCAGGTGGCGCTCTGGCCGCGGCCGAGGCCCGGCGGGCGGCGGCGGCGCGGCGCTGCGCCGGCTCGCGGGCCTGGGGAAGCGGCAGCGGCGGCGGCGACGGGACCGGAGAAGGCGGAGCGGCGGCTGGCGGCGGGAGCGGCGGCCCGGGACGGGCAGGAGCGCGCCAGCCGAGCGCACAGGCCGCGGCCCGCGGAGCCCGCCATGCCGGCGCGGGTGTGAGGCGCGGAGAGTCAGGGCCGAGGCGAGCGGCGGCCGCGCCGGCTGGGCTTCCCGCAGCGGCGCGGCCGGGCCCGAGGAGCGGCGGCCTCGGCCTCCGGCGCAGCCCGGAAATGTCCGGCAGGATCGAGAAAGCAGGTGAGGCGCGGGGGGCCGGGGCGGGCGGGCGGGCGGAGGGAGGGAGCCGCCGGGCCTGCTCGGGCGCCTCCGAGGCCGCGCAGGCGGCGCCCCGCGCTCTCCAGGGCGCACGGCCGGCCGCGGGCTCGGGGGGGCCGGGCGGCTCGGGGACGCGGCCCCGCGGCCGGGGTTCGGGCCCGGCCGGCCGCTCGGCCTCCGCGGGGCGCGCAGACCACGGCTCGGACCCGGAGCGGGGAAGGGGCGCCCGGCCGCGTGTCCCGGCGGCTGCCACGCCGGGCGGCCGCCTCGCCGCCGGAGCGAGGGCTGAGCCCTAGACAATGTGTCACTCCCCACGAGCCGGGGTTTACGTTTAACCAGAGGCGTCTGCGTCGGCGGCTTCAAAGGACGCGGCCGGCGGCGCCTGGCGTTTCGGGGCTCCGCCGAGGCTTCCCGGTCCCGGCGCCGCTGGGGACGCGGGGCTGCGGGCGCCGGCCGGGGCGCGGGGAGGTGATGTCTGCCGCCAGCCTCCTCCTTTGTGTGCTCCTGGAGCTCAGAGCCGCCTCCCGCCCGCCTGCCGCTTGCCGGCACCGGGAGTGGTCTCCCCAAGGATTCGGTGAGGCTCGGGGCTCCCGAGCCAGCGACACCTTGCAGGGAGAGCCCTTGGGCCCGGGGCGGGCGGGCGGGCGGGCAGCCCCGGGCTCCCGTGTGAGCGGGGCTGCTGGTCCTGACAGCCCGGGTGGCTGACCTGGGGTGCCCCCCGAGCGTGGCCTGGCCGCCGAGCGGGGAGGCAGGCGTTCGGGGGGCTGCAGAGGGGAGGTTGCACGGATTTGGGGGTTGCTGGTGCTCCCCGAGTCACCCCGGGATACTTTCCTGCGATGCGCCCGGGAGCGGACCCAGAAGGCAGTGCAACTTGCAGGCTGTGGTTTAAGCACAGGAAGGGCTTTTTTTTTTGTAGCCTTTATTGAGGGTTTTCTATATATCCGGCTCCGTGCTAAGCGTTTTAAACGTGTTGCTTCCTAAACCCTTGCAGAGTCTGTGAGCGCGAGCGTGGTCCCTGTTTTTCAGGCTCGAGGCCACGCAGTGAGCTCCTGCAGGCCACCCAGCAAGAGAGCAGCCGCCGGGCATGGAGGCCTGGGCTCTGCCCAGCGGCCCAGGGCCTTCCTCGGGCGCAGGGCCCTCGGTTCCAGGCGCTGCTTCCTGGGCGCCCTCCTTGCTCTCCAGCCCTTGACCAGTGGCCACGAGTTGCCGCCCTGCACCTGTGCTGTTCCCGAAATATCTTGGGTTAATCTGTGAAGCATTTCTCAGGAGCCCTCCGCGTGGTGGGAAACTTGGATAATTTACTTTAAAAATAACACGAGCAGGGTATGCTTTGACTCGGGGTATGTCCATTGTCAGAAACCTGAAAATCCTGGGACAGTAACAGCGAAATGAAAAGCACCTGTCGTCCCAGAGCTGCTCCTACGGCTCAGACCCCTCCCCCCTTCCCCTCGAACTCGTGGCATCTCCCTTTGCCTTCTCATCACCTGGGAACCCAAGGCCTCAGGCCAGTGTCTGGCAGCATAGTTTCCCCGTTCTCGGGCACCTCCCTTCCCCAGGCGCTGCCGGGAGGTGCCAAGAGCGGGAGAGCCCGCTAGCATCGCCTGCCTGTGGCCCCGCATGCACTGCGCTGTTCCCGCAGTCAGGGCCCAGGGCAAGGGAGGGGCTCTGCAGCCGAGGGAATGGGCAAGGCTCTGTAGGGACAGCATTTGTGTTTGGCTCTGAAGAGGGGGTACAGGTACCCCGGGGCGAGGTGGAGAAGGGGCGAGAGCAGAGTGGAAGGGGCTGACCAGGGCTGTGGAGAGCTCAGGAGGAAGTGTCTGTGCTGAGAGGCAGCTAAGGCACCTCCTGTGGAGCTCGCCGAGGGGTCAGGTCTTTGCTGTGGTTCACGCACAGCCGTCAGGGGAGCTCGGAGCAGCCCTGCAGCCAAGGGTGCACCCTCCTCGGGTCTGCTGGTCGTTGGACGTGGACGTCCCCTTGCATTTCGACGAGATTCCCAGTTGAGTTTCTGTTGGAGTTTCTACACGGACCTGCTGGTGAGTTGCCAGCAGAGCGTTTCGTGCCAAGGAAAGGCCCTTGGGTGCAGCAGGGCTCCCGTTAGCAAGTGAGCAGCCCGGTTAGTCACAGAGCCTGACGCCCAGCAAACAGTCACTGTTACTCGTGTCTCTTGACTTGAAGCAACAGAAGTGTTGCTCACACGTGGTCATAATCCCTTCCTCCTGACTAGAGAAGGCCTTGCACTTCTCAGGTGTTAAGGAACCCAGGGGTTTTGAGTGTAAGAGAAAACTATCCATCCGTAGGGCCCTGAGACGCGCCCATTCTTCCATCCGGACCGTCCTTGGTGAGCAGCGGCCTCCTCAGCCTCCGGGGGTGGCCTTGGGGCTGCCCTGCTGGTCCTCAGTCCATTTAGTTACTCAGCAGCGCTTGGCGTGGGTGGCGCCCCCCGGGCGTACGCATTGCCCTCTGCCCTCCTGTGAGGCCTGCCATCGCATAGGGACACAGGAGGGCAAGCCTCAGATCGGGCTGTTCCCAGTCGTCTGCCCCGGTCCGCATGGGGGATGAGGACACCCTGGGTTCCAGAGGGCGGCAGGGGGTCAGTTTGCTGGCTGGGCCTGTCCAGTTCGCCTTGGTGGAGGAGGGCTGATTGGAGGGGCTTTTCTGGTATCTTTCACAGATAATGAGGAGGTAGAGGGGAGAGTGGAGCCAGAAGGCTTAGGGGAGCTGGATTAGGGTGCTCGGGGTGCGCTTGTGGGCAGAACTGGCCAGGAGCGGGGGTGGGTCCTTAGGAACCCAGAAGGACTTGTTCTGAAGGGAACGTGGCTGTGGGTGGGCACAGAGGTGGTGGGACTCAGCTGCTCATGCTTCCAGCAAACACGGGGAGGAGGGAGGAGCTGATGCCCTCACCGTTCTGTAGCGAAGCAGCTGTTGCCTATGAGTGGAGGTGACAGACTGGTGGCTGTGGGCTGGATTCCATCCACAGATGTGTTGTGTTTGATCTGCGTGTTCTTGAAGAGAAAAGAGAGAATTGATGGCCAATATTTAAAATCAGGAAGTCAGTCAGAAATCTCAGGTTTCTGGTTCTCTTGACAACTGAGACTCTTTGGTAGCTCTGAGCCCTGTTCCTCTGCGGCAGCTGCGGTTGGCCCTGTCCTGCCGCCAGCCATCACCCACCGTTTCCCGCTTGGACCATTGACATTTGAGTTTGCACCCCCTTTCCTTGGGGAAACCATTTGCATTCGTTGGCTTTCCATCCGCACTGAAAGCTTTGCCCCGTTCCTTCATTGATTTATTCCTCGATTTCCTGGTTGAGCTGCGCCGTCAGGTGCCAGACGAGGCTCTGGGGAGCCAGTGGGACCGCAGCAGACAATGCAGAGGCGCTGGGAGGTCACGAGGCGTCACATCAGCCTTCCGGTGGAGGGTGTCAGGGATACCCCTCTGAGGAACGGAGGTGAGCCGTGGAGGATGAGGCGCGTTAGCTGGCACCGCCGTGGGGCGGAGAAGAGGGGCTTCCCTTTCACTCATGCTCTCAGCTGTTCACACATCCCTTCCTGCCTCCGTTATCCTGCACCTCTTCAGGCTTGGAGTTCTCCATCCCTGCTCCTGGGCCCTCCCTTCTGCCTGGGGCTGACAAGATAGCCGTCACAGAGACGGGAATGTCACAGACGGAGGTGTTGTGACCTGGCTCTGGGTTCCCAGCAGACCTCAGTGTGGAGGAGTTTCGCTATTAGGACCTCTGGCAGCTGGGCAGGCTCGGGGCCCGGGCAGATGAAGCGGAGGGCTCACCCGGGCACCCACGCCTGTGGACAGGATTAATACGGTGTCAGACTCAAGTGCCATGTTTTTCAAATGGCTGAGGATGCTTTTATTATAATTTAGAAAAATTTACACCAACTGCATTCATAGTAACTTGTTAGAATTTTCTCAGAATAGATAGAAAGTACATGTACTGTCACATGGGCTGCCTTTGTTTTGGCCTAGGAAAGAATCCTTGTGGATCAGCAGTCACTGTATTTTGATCAACTTTTATTTTTATTTATTTATTTTTTATTTTATTTTTTAAAATATATATTTTATTGTTTTTTTATAGAGAGGAAGGGAGAGGGATAGAGAGTTAGAAACATTGATGAGAGAGAAACATCGATCAGCTGCCTCCTGCACACCCCCTACTGGGGATATGCCCGCAACCAAGGTACATGCCCTTGACCAGAATCGAACCTGGGACCCTTCAGTCCGCAGGCCAACGCTCTATCCACTGAGCCAAACCGGTTAGGGCTGATCAACTTTTAAAAATTTAATTTAATTTAAAAAAATCTTTATTGTTGAAAGTATTACATATATTCTCTTTTTCCCCCAGTGACCTCTCCCATCCTGCCCCCACCTCCTACCCCAGGCTCCTCCACCCCACCCCAGGCCTTCACCACCCTATTGTCTGTGTCCATGGGTTATGCATATATGCATATAAGGTCATTGGTTGGTCTCTTCCCACCCCCCTGATCAATTTCTAACTCCTCAAATCTTCCACTTCCTTTTTCTCCACTGTTAGCAATCTCTGTGGTCAGAGTATCCAGGCCACAGTGGGGCATGTTAGGGCCCCGGTGTCATTCGTCCACTCACTGTTGCAGCAGTTACTGAGCCCCTCCTTGCTGGCAAACACTGACGCCTGGCCTCCCCTGTCACAGTCCAGGGGGACATCAAAACAGACGGGCATTTCCAGTGTCCTGTGGCTTTCAGAGCGCACTGATGGATGCCCTCATTCCTGATCTCCCCAGCATCCTGAGGGCCGGAGCGGGGCTGGTTATCCCCATTTTGCCAGGGAAGTTTGGTGACTTGCCCAGGTCACAGCCCTAGCCTGTTTCTGCCTTTATAGAGCACGCTTAGAGCCTTTCATGTTGCCGAGGACACAGCTTTCTATCTTAATGCTTCTTCCTGTGTCTTTCTTTCTGACTCCTTCTCCCCTAAATACTCTTAGTTAAGTTAAGGAAGGCCCAGAGTGGTCTTTAGCTTGCATATGGTATTACTAATACTAATAACACTAGCAATACTATAAGGAGGTAAGGAAGAGCATGAACACTAGCAAAAAAATGTTTTTAAAAACCAACCACAGCAACCCCAAATGTCCCCTGGTCTCCTGAGCCGCTGTTGGCAGAGGTGGTTTGAATGGGATTCCTTGTAGCCAGCAGACCTGATAGGAGGCCTATGAAGATGAGTCATTCATGAGCTTGCAGAAAATCATTTCCCAAATTAGCCCGCACTGGAGAGTGCCTGAGCGCAGGCTGCTCTGACCTCAGCCCAGCTGAATGTGTCCCAGTCGCCATAATAAAATGACGCACTGGAAAGAGTAGCGGCCTGGCAACGCTTCCCGCTACCGCACCCACACAGCCTCCGGCTGGGCGCCCTGCTGCTGGGACAGGTGTTCCTCCGGCTCCACCCACCTGGCCCAGAGGCTGCTTTATAATTAAAAAACAAACAAAACCCCACTCGGTGAATTACTGGGGATACTGGGCATCCGTCGTTTTAGTTTCTGGTCAGTTGTTTGAGACCAGCTGACTAATAACCTGAGACCGGCATTGTGACCTTGAGCAGTTCTTTCCCTTTTCTGGTCTCATTTTCTCCATCAGCGCCTTAAGCAGGAGGAACTCGAAAATGAGTGCTTCCCCATATGTGTGCGATGTTTTAAGCAGTAGCTCCTCTTCATACACCAGATGGCCGTTAGGTGATGGGTAACGGGCGTCACTCTGGGCTCAGCTGGGCCCCTGAGGCTCCTGCTGGGTCCTCTGCGAGCACAGTGTGAAAACCCACTTCCTGGATGCTCTCAGCCTCCTCTACCCAACCGACTTCTCGGACTCTGTGCCTTCTCTTCCCCCAGCAGGCAGTTAGTCCATGGGAAGGCCCCAGGTAAACACTTTGGGTAGAGTAATATTGTTTAGCTCATTCAGAAACCAAAGCCCCAGTTTCCTTTCTACCAGTTAAAAATCAACAAATAGAGTCTTACATATAAGATCATCAGCTCCATGAGGGAGGTGCCTGTCTGGTCCGCCATGGGGTTCCCACCATGGCACAAAGTAGGTGCTCAGTAACGCCTTAGAAGAATGAGTAAAGTTAGTGCTGCCATCGAATGAACTCAGGTTTCTGATTCCAACTCTCACAATGTCTTTAAAGGGAGCTTCGGGGTTTTGAATTGCCAGTTCGTATGTTTCTGGGTGAATTAGCAGCACCAGTACTCCGGTCGGGGTATGCAGTTAGTTGGGGTCTCTGTGTTACCCATATGCATTCTGAGGCGAGGCCACGATCAAGTTCCCAGAACACTGGAGAGAGCTCTAGGGCTGAGAGACTGAACCCAGGCGACCCTGGCTTGGCAGCTGCCTCTGGTAGAGACCGCTTGCCTCTGGGGGGAGGGAGAGGGGCACAGCACCCAGTTCCCTAGGCACTGCTCCTTCACCTGCAGCAGCTGTGATCCGGCCTCATTTACAAACCCGGGGCACATGCCAGCTCTGCCCAGCCCACCGCCGGCCAAGCACATGAGAGGAGTCCCCGTCTCCATTTGTGGCTTTCTTCAGGGGCCTCGGCGTCATTTAGGACTAGCTCCTGCACCATCAGCTCTCTTTGAAGCGCTGGGAGAGGTAGCTGTCGGGGTTCCCTGGCTCCCCCTTTCTTCTTTGTCAAGGGGCTTAGGAGAGTCTCTCTTGCCGGTTCCTCATCCTTGGTGAGCGAAGATGCAGTGGAGAGCCTTCCCTAATGGATTAGGAACCTGGTCTGGTCCCCGCTGGTCACAGTCCCTCTTTGTCCCCACGCTCCCAGCCTGTGGCTGGGCAGATGGATGATGGTCTCTGAACCGGAGTCCTGACCTGCAGTGTGGACCCAGTCTTCCTAAAGCACTGGGACTGCTTCACACGCTAACCCTCGCCCTGCCGTGTCTGAGGTGGTCTTTTTCCTCCTCTCCTTGGCTTTCTGCCACACACACCCACTTTACTGCAAATGAAGTTTTGTGATTGGGAAACACTGCCCTGCTTCTCAAGCATAGAAGTACTGGCCTGTCTATCGTGGGGGGACGGGGGGCACGGGGGGGGGGGGGGGGGACTTCCCGAGGCTGCAGAGAGTAGGGTGGAGTTCAGGCGTTTCTAGCTTTCAAAAGTTTATGCCATTGGTGTGAACTTGACAGTCAGGGCTCCCAGCCACGCTGTTCAAAGCCAGCCCACCGTCCCCCTGAGCTTTGGGAGAAGAAAGGGGTGGATGTGGAATGAGAAGAGAGGAAGGACAGCAGGGGTCACTGGCCAGTGTATTTTTATTCCATCCCAAGAGACACCACCTCTGTTTCCCCTTGCAGCGGTGCCACAGTGTTAATTAAACCATCTTCAGCACTGAAGGCACGATGCTTTTGTTTTGTGGCCGTTCCAGGTTCTCGCAGACAAGGAACTTACAAATTCCGTTGAACCATGCAAGCGGCCTGATTTTAGACCCTTTGTCACCCCCCCCGATTAATTTTCACAAGGTACTTTCAGAAATCCTGGAGTTTCGTTGCGTGTGTTCCTTGGCCTGTGCTGCCCTGGGCTTTCCTGATCCGTGAGAGCAAACAAGCGTGGTCTCCTTGCTAGTCAGTCCCTGTAGTCAGTTCAGAACAGCTGTTTGCAGAGCCGAGTCCAGTCAGCTCTCTTCACTTTGTCTAATCATTTGGTCCTGGAGCGACAGAACCTCCCTGAATTAGCATGACCACACTCCGCTGTGCTTCTGCCCCAGCTTGTCCAGAGCACCTTACAAATATTAATTCTCTGAGCTCATCGGAAACCAAAGGCAGATTGAAAGCATGCTTCCCTGCATGATCTGTCCTTGGTTTGTTCATGAGGAGCTGTCTCTATGATTACCCTAAATGTACAAGGTTGTAGAATGCAAAAAAGGAATTGGGCAGGCACCTGGACTACATTCAGCCGGTGTTGCAGGGAGTGCAGAGTTCCCTGTGTTATGGGTTGACTCAGCGAGATAGACCACCGACTCAGAATTTAAATTTAGGAGCCTTTATGAAGCTGGCCAGTGACTACAGTTACAGCACCCTGCCAAAGCAGAGGCCGAACTGCAGCGCCTACTACAGGAGTTACATTTTTATTATTAAATTCTGTGGAAGCCCAGAGAAAAATGTGTCTTTCAAATTCTGGGCCCCCAATATGGAGGAAACTCTCTTTCTTTATACTTTTTCCAGTCCTTTGTCTCCCAAATTTGGAATGAGACTTCCGGGCCTTCTGAGAAAGAAGGCCTGTGTGCTGGGAAGGGGCCATGAGACCATATCTCAAGGCCTGGCCTGATGTCAGTACCTTCCTGTCTATGTGTTTTAGGAACAGACAGCACAGCATGACCCGTCTGGCCAAAGCGCCAGATATGCAGCCCAGCACACCTGGTCCCGGCTTGGTGGGTGAAATCTGTGTACCAGTGAGGAAATCATGTGGCTGAATCATCCGGGGCACGTGCACATCACTGTCATTGAGGATGCTTGCAACTGTGGCATCTTCAGGTGATGGAAAGAGAACTGGCCAGAGTGTCTGGCACTGCGGCAGGCCCAGTGTCTTCTGGGCAGGCCTCCGTCCCTTTCTGGACCTTGAACTGCAACACTGCTTCCTGAGCTTTTTAAAGATCCCAGGTCCTGCTTAGAATCTGATGGAAGCTCGTGGACTCTGCCCCCAGGGAGAAAGATTCATTTACATGTGGACATGGTTCTACAAACTCTAAATTCCTGCTATTATATGAAACACTAGTAGCCCAGTGCACGAAATTCTTGCACATCAAAAGGGAATTAATTAGCGGAAATATTTTAATATTGCTATTTGCCCTTTCTCTATAATAGAAGTGTGAGAGATGAAAGGAAATTAGTAAAATGTATATGAAAATAATATATAAATTTATTAATAAACAGTAACAAAAGGATATAACAACAACAGAGGCATGATATAAAAATGACAAAAACATGATATGAAAACAAAACATGATATAAAAACAACAGTGATGCAAACAATGACTGATAAAGTGATTAAACTTATTCTAGTATCTCCCTGTACACCACATTAAGAGTGAAAACACTTTCAGAGTGCTTGACTAATTTCCCTTGTGATGAAGTATTTAGAACTTTAACTGTAACGTAACATGCTCTTCAAACTCAAAAGAAAGCAACATATAACTAACTGACCATGTGCGAAAATGGGTTCAGGTAGGAATATGCCTACTCTGTCTAGAGTTTGTCCTTATGATTTATTAATAGTCATCACAAATGCTGGTATCACGGGAAACCGTCATTGAATCAATTTAAATGGGAGGCCAGTGTCAGATGAGGACAAATTAATTCTTGGAATCAGAACAACCTCTTCCTCTGCAGATCCTGTTAATGCTTCGAAAATGTTAGGTCGTAATCTTTTGATAATAAATCTGGTACCTTACAAAGACCCCATTTACCGTTGAGATTTCTCAATAGCATGATGATTGCACCCACTTTCAATTTTAATTTATGACATGGCATTCCTGGAGGAGTAATACTATTAAGAAATTCAATGGGAAAATTTTCCTTTTCAGCATCATCTGTGGAATCAATGGAATCATCACTCAAATATGTGTGAAAATCTCCATTGAGTATATCCAAAATTTCTTCATTTAATTTTTGAACATGCTCATTTTTTGGACAAAGAATTGCACGTTTAGATATATTTTTAATATTATCTGTAGATATAGTATTTCCAAAGGTAGCTTCAATAATAGATCCTTTACAAATCATTTCACAGGGGATTTCAATAATATCTATTCCTAAATGAAAACTGCTATCAAAGCCGAAACCGGTTTGGCTCAGTGGATAGAGCGTTGGCCTGCGGACTGAAAGGTCCCAGGTTCGATTCCGGTCAGGGGCATGTACCTGGGTTGCGGGCACATCTTCAGATGTGCAGGAGGCAGCTGGTCGATGTTTCTCTCTCATCGATGTTTCTAACTCTCTATCTCTCTCCCTTCCTCTCTGTAAAAAATCAATAAAATATATTAAAAAAAAAAAAAAAAGAAAACTGCTATCAAGTTTGCCATCTTCAAGTTTTACTAACCATCCACTATAAGCAGAATCCTCTGATCTCATATTTGTTGTGAGAGACAACTTTCTGAAACATCCCCAAACAATGCTGTACTTTAAACTTGTTTGTACTATGGCCGATCGCATAGCATGCGGTACAATACTGAGACATTGTCGAAAATCCCCTCCAAGAAGGATAACTTTCCCACCAAATACAATATTCAGACTCATAATTTCTCTTAGTAATCTGTCTATGACGTTTATAGCATGACTGGATGCCATGGTGCATTCATCAGTAATGAGAAGTTGAGCCTTTTTAATAGTTTTAGCAACTTCACTCTTTATATTGAGTCTAGAAATTGAAGTTTCATTTAATAGAATCAGTAATTTATATTGGGAATGAAAGGTGCTTCCACTGAGAAGTAAATTCCTATAGACGCTGTGGGTAAAACAGTACTACCACAACCTCTAATATAATGTATTAAAACTTTATACAGATATGCAGGTGAATGGGATTCCTAGCTGGCAGGCCCCTGACAGTAAGCTGGCCACCTGTGGATTCTGTGAGGAATGGGGCTCCCTCCTTCTTCCTGTCAGGGTCCGGGGTGCAAGTGAATGGGGTTCCTGGCTGGTAGGCCACTGACAGCAAGCTATCCAACAGCAGATTCTGTGAGGAATGGAGCTGCCTCCTCCCTACTGTCAGGGTCTGGTTTGAAGGCGGGACTCAGTACTTCCACGCTCCGCTTTGAGGGCGGGTTCCTACCTGAAACCTCGCCCTGAGGGTGGGTTCCTGCCTGAAACCTCACCCTCTGGGGAAACAGCTGGGGGAGGGTGCAGCCGTTTCCAAGACGACCCCTGCAGGACTGACTTCCTTCCGGTTGGTTGAGCTTCTGGACGTGATGTTACACCCAGGGTTTTTATATAAGTAGATATACAAACTCCCCAGGTCTTGGAAAACTCGAATGGAATCTTGGGCATCTGAAGTCATCAGGATTTGATTTCTCCTGGTTCACTCAGACCTGAGTTCAGGTGCTAGTCAATAATTATACATTCCTGGAGTTTGGTAAGGATTTCATGAGATGATTCTTGCAGGCTGCTTAGATAATGTCTATGTGGGCAGAAGGAGAAATCTTTCCCCTTCTGCAAGAGAGTCTTTTTAATTTGCGTGCAGGAAAATGGAACTTTTGGGGGATGTACAGTTCTCTGAACTTTCACTCACTTGTAGTTTTGTGAAGCTACTAGCACAACAAGGACTGAGATCAGTCCTGTCACCCAGGGCGGGGAAATGCTTGCTGCCCCTTTGCAGTCACGCTCTTCCTCACCCCTGGCTCCTGGCAATCATCGATCTGTTTTTCATTCCTGTAGTTTTGCCTTTTCCAGAATATAATATGGTATCAGCTTTTGGAAATGTGCTTCTTTTACTCAGCAATACTGCCTTTGAGACTCATAAAGTTATTGTGTTGTTGTTTTTTATTGGAAGTTTCCTTTTTATAGCTGAATAGTATTCCATTGCATGAACATAATCACTGTTTAGCTGCATAGAATTTGATTTTGGTTAACTAGCTCTGTTTCCTGGAAATAGATAAGATGGCAGTTGACCAACAAAAATCAAACAACCCAATTTAAAAACTTGAGTAGACATCTCCATAGAAGATATGCGAATGGCCAACAAACACATGGAAAGATGCTCAACATCAATGATCATTAGGGACGTGCAAATCAAACCACAGTGACATCCCACCTCACACCCATTAGGATGGTTACTTTCAAAAGAACAGAAAATAACAAGGGTTGGCAAAGATGTACAGAAACTGGAACCCTTGTGCACTGGTGGAATGTAAAATGGTACTGCCGCTGTGGAAAACAGTATGGCGGTTCCTCACAAAAATGAAAAATAGAACTACCATATGATCCAGCAGTTCTGAGCATACACCCACAAGAAATGAAAGCCAGGACTCAAAAAGATATTTGTCCATTCATGTTCATAGCATTATTCACAACCAAAAGGTGCAAGCAGCCCAGGTGTCCATTGATGGATGGTGGGTCAAAATATGGTTGATTCACGGAATGCACTATTGTCCACCCTTAAAAAAGAAGGACATTCTGACACCTGCTTCAACATGAATGAGCCGAGAGGACATTATGCCAGTCACAAAAGGAAAATGCCGTACAAGTCCACTGGTGTGAGTAGATACCTAAGAGTAATCAGAATCAGAGAGACAGAAAATATTAGTAAGTGCAGTGGTGGTTGCCAGGGGCTGAGGGAAGGGAGAATGGAGAGTTCATGTTTAGCACCTAATTAATGTTTAAGTTCACTTTTGCAAGACAAAAAGCGTTCTTGATAGTAACACAACAGTATGAACGTACTTATTCTGAGATGTACTTATTAAGAGCACACTCTTAAAAATGGTTAAGAATGTAAATTTTATGTTATGTATATTTACCACAATTGGTAAAAAATTACCATGGACAACAAATATTTTCCAATCTTTACATCATCATTATTTAACCTGAAGTATCTTAATACAATAAATTATATTAGAACATTAAAAACATGATGACATATGACAGCTGTATTACTGGGACCAATGCTTCTGGTAAACATGCCCTGGTCTAACGCAGTCCACCTGGGCGGGGACAGCAGGCGAACTGTAAACACCTGGCGGGCAGCACACTCTGCGCCTCTTGAGAGAAGTGACTCATGCCATTCAGCGTGTCCCTGGAGTGGTCCTGTGCGATGATGAGGTGCTGGCTGCTGCGGGCAGGAAGCTTTGAAGCCAGGGTGGACCCGGGCCCACCAAATGTGGATCTCATCCCGTTGGACCTGAACTGCTCAGCTGTGCTGAGCTCCTTCGTGGACCCGCACAGGCTACCGTCCAGAGCTGCCCTCTGGCAACCTTGGTTCCTGTCCTGTATCTGTCTAAATAGGTTGGTGCCAAGAGGGGCTGATGAAGGACAGGGGCCTAAAGAGCCCTAGAGCCTGGGGCGGGGGGGTAGCCTGGCACATAGGAGTGCTTACTGCATGTCAGCTATTCACAGACACTGGGACTCCTGGTGGCTTCCATGTGAGGCTCTGCCTGGATCCCCTGGCGGCACGTCCTCTGGGTTAACAGCACAGATGGCATTTACTCCAGCTCTGTTTGGCAGGGCTCCAGGCTATTGGCCACAGGCGTGAGACATGTCACTGACTTGGAGGCGGGGAAGAGAGAAGTTGAGCTCTGAATCAAGATCCAGAAGCAAACTCAAGTCTTCTCCAAGAATTTTTTTTTTTAATATATTTTATTGATTTTTTACAGAGAGGAAGGGAGAGAGATAGAGAGTCAGAAACATCGATGAGAGAGAAACATCGACCAGCTGCCTCCTGCACATCTCCTACTGGGGATGTGCCCGCAACCCAGGCACATGCCCTTGACCGGAATCGAACCTGGGACCTTTCAGTCCGCAGGCCGACGCTCTATCCACTGAGCCAAACTGGTTTCGGCTTCTCCAAGAATTTGAAGGTCACAGAGCCTGCCCGGTCGTGATTGCCATGATGGGCTCTCTGGTCCCAGGAGTATCATTAACCGGTTTCTGTATGAATCTTGGATGAAAGGCAGTTACTGTGTTTGTTTGATACCACAGCACCAACACATAGTACTTCCCAGGAAACAAAGAAAAATAAAATACATTAGCAAGATAGACTATGAAACAATGCACTGATTTCAAAAGTTGAACTGAAGAGGGAATTCTTAGAATTAGGGAATTCAATATGAAACATTGGTTCATTCTTTCAGCTGGTTTCTTGAGCACCTACTGTCTACAGCTCCTGGCAGCAGGTGCTGGGACCATGGGATGGATAAGCCAGTGCTTCTGCTCTCAGGGCGCTCACTGTGACTGGCCCGAGCTCTCCCCTCGGGCGAGACCGGGCCTGAGATCGAAGAGTCCGTCTCTGGAGTTTGGCTTATAAATGTAGCTCTGTCCTGGCCTCACAGCGAGATGTCGGGCAGCAGAGGGCATTACCTGAGGATCACTGTGCTCATGTAGACTGTGACAGATGGGGTGATGATCGCGCATCCTGGCTTCACCTGCTGTCCTGGCACAGTTATTAATAGCACCCTCCTGTCACTCACAGGTGCCCTGGTTTGGATAAGGAGACACTGGGGGAGGAACCACTGAGTTCCACGAGTTTGTGCTGGTGAGGGGCTTGGTCTGTCGTGAGAGAACTAACTCAGGAACACGCCCAGGGCCACGCCCCTCGAGTCCGCAGGAGGGTCAGCTGAACTGGGGTTTGGTCCCATTCTCCCTGTGGGCAGAGAAGGAAATTACTATTTTTCACTTTAAAAAAGTTTTTCTCTCAATTCCAGGTGGAATTGACAAAATGGGAGGCGTGGGCTTCTCCCTTTCATGGCCTGCAGGCGGGGTTTAGTTCTTGGCCAGCCCTGACTGCTGTGACTGCCTTTCTTGTGGGGGTGCTCTGGAATTGGAGGTGGGGGGTGAGTTCTAACCCCTTGTAATTTGCAGGTTAGGTTGGACCCCAAGAAAGATGGCCTGGCCGACTTTACAGTTCATTTCTGTAGAGTGTCATTCTAGTCCTGCCTGGACAGAGAAACAAAGCAGCCTTGTTTGGGATACAGTATCAATATTCAGTGAGGATTAGCACTTTGTTGTTGTTGACACACCCCTGCCGGAAAGAAGGCAGCTGGTTAACTGTGGAAAAACACCAGCCTGGGAGTCAGCGATTTGGGTTCCCTAGCCATCTGTGAAAACTTGGGGAAATGTCTTTCCCTCTCTGGGCCTCAGTTTCCTTATTTCAGAATGAGAGGGTTGGACTAGCTCTGTAGTTCTTAGCTTTTTGGAAATTTTTGAGACTTTAATCAAATGCGGTGGAAAGGCCCTACCCCATCTGACCTTCTGCCATTCACATACCGACTACTAACAGGGCCTTTGCACATGCTGCTCCTGCCTGGAATGCTCTTCACCTCTTTGCTTGGTCACCTCATGCTCATCCTTCAGTCTCAGCCTTCCCTGACCTCCCAGATTCGATCAGGTCACCCTGCTCGATGTGTTCCCTGCCCGGAACTTCTCAGCACTGATCGCAGTGGAAACTAAGTGATTCTTTGTGCATGTTATCTGACTCTCCCTGCGCCCTGACATTCTGAGACCGGTCTGTGGCTAAGAGAATGGCGCAGAGAATCCGACCTCTGCTTCCGGTGACACACTTCGAGAGCTGGGCCTTTGCCTTCGATGATTTCCTCCAGGGCTGGGCAGGAAGTCACTTCAAAGGAGGGTCTTTTTGGCCCCAGAAGATTGGCTGCCAGACTTTCTGCCTCAGTGCTCTGCGGGCCTGACCTCCAGGCTGATGGTTCCCCTTTGTTTATGTTCTGGACTGAGCTGGAACTCCCACTTGGAACATTCCCACAGTGCTTGGCGCTTCCTCGTATTGTTGTATTTTTCTCTGGAGGGGAAGTGACCAACATCAGACTTTCCTCCCAGCAGACAAATTCCATGCACAAAGCCTGTCAGCTACTGGGTGCCCGGCGGAGAGCCCGCCTGCCTCGTTGCCTCTGGGGGTAAATGTGCACATACAGCGATCGCTGGCCTTTCCCTCTGAGCCATCATTTCTGTTGCCTTAATCTCCCTCAAGAAGTGAGCTGCGCCTTGCAGGACTCCCTGGTTTAGCTGTCTTCTGAACCCCCTAGTACAGCGGTTCTCAACCTGTGGGTCACGACCCCTTTGGCGGTCGAATGACCCTTTCACAGGGGTCGCCTAAGACCATCCTGCATATCAAATATTTACATGATGATTCATAACAGTAGCAACATTACAGTTATGAAGTAGCAACGAAAATAATTTTATGGTTGGGTCACAACATGAGGAACTGTATTTAAAGGGCCAGAAGGTTGAGAACCACTGCCGCCCCAGTACCTTGTGCCTAGGGTAGAGCTCTCTGAAACGTTTCAAACCGCAGTAGCCACAACGTTACCTCCCTGGTTTATGTCACTTTCCACAATCAAAATAGTATTACCATGGGACAAAGGTTTGTAAGTGAAATTTTATTTTATTTGCACTAAGGGAATGAGCTAGTTACCAGAATGTTGCAGTGGGTCTTACTGTGATGTGGAAAAAGGATCCCTTGTGAGGGTGAAGATTTTTCTTTAATGTATTGTATCTAAAGCTGGATGTTTATATACAATAAAATAATATAAACCGCAACAGTAGCTATTCTTTAAGAATATCTGCTGAATGTGAGCAAGTGTTAAACATCATCTTTAATCTCTGAACCACTTTATGAAGTAGGTGGCACAGTGGTACACATTTACACAGGGGAAAAGGTCAGGTCCAGAGAGGTAAGTTCTATCCTAGAGTCGCCCAGCTGTGAAGTGCCCCCCCAGAGATTCAGACAGGCCAGCTGTCCTCCACAACCAGCACCTGCCTACTGCTCTACCGCCTCTGGCCACGAGGAAGTGGATAGCAGGTTTCCTAGCCAAGGAGAAAAATTCTGGGGCTGGATCTGGCTAAGTATGTAGCCTTGATGCACCCCCCACCCCACCCCACCCGCAGTCCCCATCTGTAAGGTGTGGGAGAGGCTTGTTGGAGTTAGTGACTTGGGGCTTGTGACGGTCATGCCGCTAGGAGTGACTTGGCCAACATGGTGAAGTGCCATCTGACCGAAAGCAGTGCGTACACCCACAGCATCCAGCCATGTGTGGGAGACATGGAAACACCAGACTGGCCACCCAGTGAGCGCTCACTTCTGGGCGAGTTTCCTTTCACTCTTCTTAACCGTGAGAGGCCCAGGTTGCCTCCCGGAGGTGTGCCTGAGATGGGTCCCTTGCCCATTTTGGGTTGTGAACATAGTCACCTTTGGAGATGACTCTAACAGACACTTTCCCAAGCTGGGCAGGACAGGCTGTTTACCTTCCCCCACCCCCACCCGTGCCCGCCGCAGTCATGTCGGGAGGCCATGATCACCTGAGAAGCAATTGAACCGTAGGCTCTTCTTTTCAAACTGTTCTCTCAAGAAAATGTCCAGTTTGTTTGGAAAGCTCATTAGTAAATCCGTTGTTTGGGACTAGGGATTCATTTTCTCAGGGCAACGGCTAAGAATGTGACAGCCCCCAGCTAAGGAAGGGCAGAACCGGGCTGGAGCCCAGCTCCCCAGCTGTGACTGTTGTCCTGGGTGTGCACAGGCGCGTGAGAACTGGCCCAAACACTGTGCGGACTTCAAGGGCTTTACAGACTGATAGGGAAGTAAAGGGACAGGGACGAAACCCCAAGACGGGAAACGGCCTGCATTGAGGGGCGGGACCATGGAGGAAACAGGCCCCCACTCCTGGCTCTTGCAGGAAGGAGAGCTTCTTTATGAATTAGAAAGTGGTTAACTCATTCTTGGGGGTGGGGGCAGTCAGTGTGTGTGTGTGTGTGTGTGTGTGTGTGTGAGAGAGAGAGAGAGAGAGAGAGAGAGAGGAGAGAGAGGAGAATTCTCATTTGTTCATTTGTTTATCCCTTAATCCACCCATCTGTTTGTTCAACGGTTATTAAGCACCTACTATGTGCAGTAATTCTGCTAGTGCTGGGTGGCATGTGTGCAGAGCATTTGGTAAGTCGTTTACCAAATGTTCGTAATTAAAACTTTCTTTAGGTGAGAGGAGACATTAAGATGCAGGTTTCTAAGGAGAGCCTTTTTGATCTGTTGTGCTTTTGCAGGTGTATTGGACTTCATGTCTCGTGGGAGAAATGGGGTCAGCCGTCATACCGGGTTGAACACTTGCCTAAGGAAGATTGTTATGGTATTTAGAAGGAAACGGAAATCTCTTCCAATGTATGGAAAGGGTGGGTGATTATTGGTGGGGGTTGGGGTGGGCCTGAGTTGAAATTGGGTGTTTTACCAGCTGTTGTGTTTCAGTGGCCCCTGTGGTGTGGTGGGACTCAGGCCCTTGATCTTTTCTGGTTGGTGTTTGCAGTTTGATTGGAGGAGAGCTGGGCGGTGCAGTGTGAGGGATGGGCAGCTGGCAGTGGTCCTCACGTGCTGCTCTCTCCCGCCCCATCACTGCAGGAGTGGAATAGACCTGTGCTGCTACTTGCTTTTCCAAGTTCGGAATCAGAGGCTGTGGTCTTGAAACGTGGTTTCTGGATCGTAGATCAAAAGATGAGGCCTGAAGTGCACTCAGAGGTTCGGATTGGGCTTCATTCATGTTCATGCTGTCAGGGTGATTTCTCTCTCCCTGGGGACCAGCCGGGCTGGTGCCAGGAAGGCCAGGGCACCTAGGAGCTGTGACAGCACACCGAGCACAGGCATGCGTGTCACACGTACCCCGAGTCTGTTCAGTGCCTCTTACACTCAGTCTCTGAGTCCTGTGGGTCTTTGGGGAAGTACTGTCCTTAAGTTTTACACTAGTTCTATAATTAGCTCCCATATTATACTACCCAACCCCAATAGAATGAAATTCCCTTTGATTGTTTGCTGGTAGCTAAATTGATTGAAGCCAGAAGCCTGCCATCTGAGCTAATATAGTTTCACAGTCTAAGATTATGAAAATGTTGACGATACATATTTACCAAAGGATTCCTCAGTGTCAGGCAGCATTCTAAGCACTTCATACATGTTTTCTTTTGTTTGATCCTCATTACAGCTGAGGAGGCGAGACTGGAATTAAGCCCATTTAACAGATGAAGAAACTGAGACTGCTATGCTCAGTTGGTAAAACCAGTGGCAGAGCTGGGATTTGAACCCGGTGGTTGGCCTCTGGGCTTACCTGCTTTGTGCTCCAGGACATTCTTTAAGAGCTTTTCTGACCATAAACTTTGAGATTGAAATCAATGAAATCTCTCCATCTACCTTGACGTTGTCTTTTTTTTTTTTTTTTTTTTGACCAAGAAAGGATATGATTTCATGCCCTTCTTTTGTCCCAAGAAACCTGTTCAAAATATAGAGGTGCAATACTTCCTCCAGAAAAATTATGTCCAAACTGGAGTGGAAGATTAGAGCTTGAGATTACAAACTCTTCGCTGAGTTTGTCCTCTGTGGTCTTTTCTTCTTTGGAAACGGGTGTAGCTTGCATTTTGGTGTTTGTTTGTTTTCCCTTGGAAACAGGACTAATGAATCAGTTTGCCTTCTCTGACAACTCTCTTGTGATGCACACTGGCCTGAGGTGAGAACCTTAAACAGAAGGCGGGGCCTTAGGCTCTGTGTGACAGTGTTTCTCCCAGTGGCACTCCCAGAATTGGTCCATTTTTAACTTTTATCTTTTTGATCTCCTGATGCCCCACTCAAGAAAAGCAGTATTGAAAGTATTTGGAAATACAGTTCATTCTCTGAGGCGGCTGCGGTGCCCATGAGTAATAGAGTCAAAGGAAGGCCAAAGAAAGAGCTTCTTAATATAGACCATTACTGAGACCCACCGATAGGTGACAACACGCCTTTTCTTCTGATTTCCTCCCTGGAAGTAGAGGGAGTTGGAAAGGCAGGAAGCAAAGACCTTTCAGAGTAAAATTCAAGTTTTAGATGAATCAGTCCGCTTTCAGCTGCTGACTTGGTGCTACTGGGTGTTCAGCAAAGACATCTGGGCTTGAAGGGCTCTGTGATCCTCTGGCTTTAGAATGGGCAATGCTGTTGAGAAACAGAAGCCCCTGCCCCAAAGCCATCTGTGTCCCTGGAAACCAGGTAAGAACTGGGCTCTGTCTCCAGGAGGAAGGAGGGTGGCAGCCTTTGGTGGGAATACTTGGACCCAAAATCAGAGCTGAACTGCCTGGGGAAGTACCTTCCGTTCAGCATAGGTTAAAGAAAATTAACAGCTACTTCTAAGGAATAAAATGGCTCATATCTCAATATGACCACATGGCGCAGTGTAGCACCTGTCGGTTGGTTAAAAATGTTTAGATTCAAAATATATTCCATGTAAATATTTTTATATCGAGGAGTTTGAATCTTTTGTGAGTTTGCTGTGGAGAATGTTATTAACAGCTTTTAAATATATAGATCCTTTCTTCTTAGGATTCAGAGTACCTTCTGTAAAGGAATCTCATTTATCCAGCCTGGCCACCCATGATGTGGGTCAGCGGCATTTAGTAACACCTACTCTTTATCTCTAAGGGCTGTGTTAGTGTCAGCTTTGAGGTGGAGAAAGCTAGCGAGGCACAGAGCAACGCTGGGTGCTCCTGGAGCTGCGGGCCATGCACGTGTCCCAGGGCAGCTCCATCTCCCAGTGCACACGCTGCCCATTTTCATTGTTGTTAATCCAGCAGACCAGCAGCAGTGGGCAGACCTGGCAGGCATGTCAAACTGTCAGAATGGTTCCCTCGGGACTTCAAGCCCTGGCTTTTTTACCTCCACTTGACACACAAAAACCCAAAAAACCCAGAGCTAGCACTTGACCTGCAGCAAGACAGTTTGCTTGCTACTGTGTGGATGTGTGCTGATGTAGGGAAAATAAACTGAAGAAAATGCTGGGTTTGTGAACAGTAGTCTTCTGAGATCAGAGTATGGTTAATTGTTTTTAAGGGAAAAGTAGATGGGAGGCTAACAGATTGTGAAGTTTCAGCCCCTCTGACTTTCCACCGGCCATTCTTTGTCCATCCAGGTAGGTTGACACAAGTATTTTTAGTGGTCCTTGATCAGGTCCTTGTTCAGCTAGAAGAGTGATAACACATTAGGGGAGTTCAGGAACTTTGAATATATACTGGGTAGTAGCTGATGTTTGGAACCATTGCTAATTTTTTGATGCATAATAATGGTAATGAGTCATGTAGGAGAATGTTCTTTTTTGGATAGTCATGCTGAAGTATTTAGGAGTAAAGGGTTATGCTGTCTATAATTTTATTCTAAAATGATTCAGGTCAGTGAATGCATACATACACACATACTTACAGATAAGCAAAACAGGATAAGTTTAGCAAGTGTTAGAATCCATGTTAATGGATCTGTGAAGTTTGTTATATATTTTTAAATGTATTTTACTTTAAAACAAAAAACAAAAACCATTTGCTTCCTAGGACAGCATAGCAGCATCCTTCAGAAGGGTCTTAGTCACTGAGGTGGTCGAGTGCAGCACGCTTCGTCAGCACCACGTGGGCTGGTGGCTCCCATAGCACCACAGCACCACTTTGTAGCAGGAGTTCAATATGTTTACTTACTTTCAGATCACCTCTGGTTTTCCTTAGAAAAATGTCTAGGAGTTAAAACATCTTAAAATTTACTTTGCAGCAGATGGATTTACAGACAATATTAAAGAAAGCTTTACGGTTTGTTGTTACGATGTTTAGTTGCATTCGGTAATTTTAATGAGAGCAGTTGGGCCGCTGTTGATAGTAGAGATCTCAGGCTCCACAGGGAAGAAGAGCAGCTCGTTGCCCTGATTTCTAAGTCTCCGTGGTCCCGATGCCAGGAGCAGACTGTGAATCAGTGACCAGCGGCTGTGGCCACTGCCAGTGCCGGGTTTGTCTGTGCAGGTCAGACTCTGGGACGGCACTTTGTCTCCCAGCCAAAGTCCATCCAGCCCCGCCAGGCACCCACAGTAACGGGTGTGTCCTGCAGAGTTTATCTGTTTGTCGTTGTCTCTAAGGGTTGTTTATGTTTTAGAAATTTGATTTTAAATCAGTATTTGGAAACCAGATTTAATTAATCCTAGGCACCACCCTGACCCTGAGTACATTTTCCTCAGTCTGCTCCTGAGGTTGTGAATCTCAGCGGATGGCTGATGGCCCCAGGGCTGCAGCAGGGTGTCGGCCCGCTTTAGGGGCAAGTGAACGGTAAACTGAGCACGTCCTCATGTGCATTTGCTCCGGGAAGCTGGGACCTGGGACGGCCCAGGCTGCCCCGACTTCTGTTCAGTGGCCTTATGACTCATTGACCCAGACGCCTCAGAAGACACACTCTCTCAATCTCTCTCTTTTTTCTTCCTTTTTCAGAAATAATTTGAAGGTTGCTTACAGTGGTCATTTTGGCTTTGGGCAGAGAAATTTCCTTGGGAATTAAAAATCGCAGCAGTAATTGCAAATTGAATTGTTATCTCCTTCAGAAATCCCAGCAGCTCTGGGCCATACCAGCCTGTTAAATGGAAATGTTAATGATTTGCATGTTTGTACACAGTTGGGTGTGAGCTAACCAAATTAACACCCTTCGTGGAAGAGCTGACTATGCAAAGTGCCTTCCCAGGCCGAGCTGAGGGGTCTGCAGTGCTGGGAAGGAGATTGGCTGGGCGAGGTGGGGGAGGGGTGGGGTGGACTGTTGAGAGGCAAGGATTTGAAGGATTTCCACGTGCTCCTGGCCCCCGTGCTATAGGGGCAGTTTTATGACGGGTTGGATTCCAGTCGGCAACGGTGTTTAGACTTGCCTCTGCAGGCTCGGTGCTGAGGAAGCCTTTGGGGCTGCTGGGCGCCTGTGTGCCAAGTAATTAATATGATGGCTTTTCTGGCCAAAGCTGAAGCTGCCCCCACCCCCCAGCTATTTTCTGGTCTTTATCCCATTGCTGTGGGCCGCAGTGGTGTCTGGTATCCACTTCTCAGGCAGCACTCCAGAGGTTGCTGCGCTCCTGCCGACTGGCTCATCGCCTTCTAGCTGTGTCCTGGTCTCTGCATCAGATTCATAATATCCCGTCCCTCAAAGCACCCTTGCAAGAGTTAAATGAGATCATTCGTGTAGAGGGGTCATAGCTTTAACATACAGTGAGCACTCAGTGATTAACTCGTATCGTGCATCCCAGCTAGCAGTGTGATTTCATTAACTGTTTCCTTCTCTCAGTTGACGGGAACACATCCAGATGATCTCAGAGGTGTCTTTGCAGACTGTGAATCAGTGGCCAGCGGCTGTGGCCACTGCCGCTCATATCTGCGTGCTCCCCAGGTGTTCAGGACCTGCAGAAGGCATCATGCTGTTGAGCACCATGGTCACGGGGGCTTTTTACGGTGAATTTCTTTGAAAATGGTTATTACAGGATCAGACATAATTGAACTGTTCCTAGTTAGCGAAAATAATAAACGAACCAGGACAATCCATTTTCCCATTCCGAGTACAATGGCGTTGAATGTTATTTTCCCCCGTAATTCCATAGTGGTGAGAGCATGGCCTCTGGAGCCTGGCTGGCCATGGTTGAATCCCTGCTCCTCTGGGTTCTAGTTGGCTCGTCTTGCCAGTTACTTAACTTCTGGGCCTTAGTTTCTCATCTGCATATAGTACCTCAGAGGATGGCATAAAGTGATTAAAACAGTGCCTGGCACGAAGTAAGTGTTTATTATTGTTGTTATTCCTAGGTTAAATACAGAGAAACTGCATTTTATTTTAGTTGTAAAAATGTTACATTAAAGAAAAGTTTGAAAATACGGACAAAATGCAAAGAAGAAAATGCATGTTGAGTGTCTGAATCTAAAGAACTTAAAACAGAGTGAGCAGAAGTATTAGTTGTGAGTGTTCACCGTCTCCAGAGCATTGCACATGTATGCATGTTTCATGTCGCTATGTCATGTGCAAATCGTTTCTTTGATTTCATGCCTCCGTGTGGTCTTCATAGCTACTGTGAGGGCTGTGACAGCCCATCATGCTGGTGTTCCATAACGTGTTAAATCACCCACCTGCTGCTGGATATTGGAACTATTTCCCCTATTTGCTGTTGTAGGGAAGGCAACAACGTGTAGCTTTATTCGCAGCCCCGGCTTCGTCTGGAAGATCATCCAGAAAGACGTCTGGTCTAATTAGCATGTTGCGCTTTTATTATTATAGATGTTTGTGATTCCACTGGATGATTCCTTAGGACAAGTTCCCAGGACATTTTCATGAGTGATGGTTAAACATATCAGTTAGCCACAACCACATCAGCGTTGAGTATTACCATTTTGAAATTGTTTCTCTTGTAAAACTTAAACTGTATTTGTTAATTCTATAGTGGTGAGTTACTTGATGCATGGTGCTCAGAGAAAGGGAATAGGAAGTTCAAAAGCCATTATCAGTGCTAGGAATCTATTTTTGTTTCAGAATTCCGCCCCCCCCCCCCCCCCCCCCACACACACACACAGTCCTTTGCATTGGACTTGGCTCAGTCTCAATCTCATTCAAGTGCTGTGTTTCATAGGAAAGAGCCATGAGACTTTACTTGAGGATACCATTTACCATCACAACTTTTGTCTTCTGCCTCCCAGGGAGCAATGATTATTAAGCACTTTAATTTTCTCACATGAAGGGGACAGAGTGAGCCCAGACGTGTTATTAGCACTGTTAGTGTGATGCTTACGTTAGGCAGTGTGACTAATGACCCAATGTGACTAATGACTCCACTCTTCTTCTTCGCCACTTCTCTTGAGGGCTGATTCCTTACCATTTTCCACAGCTTCTTGTACATGATGGGGCACCAACTCAGTTGTTATTAAAATAGATATCCTGCTATTAAACAGCTTAAGAGGGTGGTTTAAATAGACAACTGCAGAGCATCAGGGGTGTTAGAATAAATGTCATGAACAAAGACGATGTCTGCGCCTTTTCATTGGTGAGATTCAAGGCCATGTTTGGAAGTGACCATAAATAGGGTTCGGGGTAAGAGAGGTGTTCAAAGCGAAGGTTATGTGACATGCTGATGGAATCATAGTCTTGAGCTAGAAAGGCACGGTAAACAGGTTCTAAAACGATTCCTTAGTTTTACCAATGAAGAAAGTGAGGCTTAGAGAAGTAAAGCAACTTGTCTGAAGTCCTGCTGCTCGTCTGTGGCATGGCGTCTCCGGTGGCAGGACAGTAAAATAACAGTGATTAATAAGGTGGTAACATGGCCCTGGGCCGGTGGCTCAGTTGGTTGAGCATCGTCCCATGCACCAAAAGGTCACCGGTTTGATTCCTGGTCAGGGCACATACTCAGGTTGCGGGTTCCATCCCTAATTGGGGTGCATGCAGGAGATAACCGATTGATGTTTCTCTTTCATATCAGTGTTTTTCTCTCTCTCCCCCCTTCTCCTCTCTCTCTCAAATAAATAACATTTTTAAAATAAGGTATGTAATGTTAATACAAAACATACAGCATATTGTATATGTCATGATTATATATTTTATAGGTATATCGTTGCATTATAGAATATAACATGTTTAGTATGATATATTTTAGATATAGCTATCATATACACAGTATATAATGACACAATAATATATGTAATAGTTATACAAAACTAATAGATTGGTCTATAATACTGCCATTTGATGAAAGTTCACTGTATGCCAGGCGTGATGCTAAGAGATCTGTACCTTGAGGGCTTCCATAGTCGGTGTTTTTGTTAAGTGAAAGATCAGCTGTAGGAAATGGAAACCATAAATGTGAAGGAATTTTTCTCATGAGAAGTGTGGGGTGTTGTTTTGGGTGTGGGTAAGAAAGGGGAAGGAAACGTCACTTTGTCATCAGATATTTCCAAATTTAGAACAATATCTGTGCCTTACCATTGGCTTTAGGATATGCTTTACCCTGGGAACATGCATAAAACACATTTCCATGTTTGGCTCTTGCTTTTCCAGCTGCATAGAGGGTGTCACCATTGTTTAAGATAGTAACAATGGCCAGTGGTCACTTTATAATTACCTTTTGGCGATTGCTTTTAGGGCACTTGATTTCGGAAGTCACTTCTAAAATACCCAGATGACTGTTTCTGGGGACCTTGTGGGCCACAGTTGAGGAATTTGCCCCAGGATGGTTCATCTGTGTTGAGTGGGTGAACTTCTTAAAGGGCCAAACAGTGAATACTGTAGGCTTTGCAGGGCCAAGAGGAAAAATGAAGATTATCATGTAGGTACTTGTATAACCAGCTAAAATGAAACCACTTAAAAATGTGAAAACCGTTCTTTGCTTGCCAGGCTATAAACAAGCAGCCTGCACAAACTCCCAGGGGCTGGAGGTATTCAGGCCGTGGGCAGAGGTTTGCCAACCCCTGCGTTACCAGGTCTTCTTAGTTCAGGTGCTCTCTGCTCAGGTGCTCAGGTGCTCAATAATCGTCATTATTGCCCTGGAACTCAGAAGCAAGTTATTCATCAGCTACCAAAAATATCTTCAAATTTTCAGGCCAGAGGAGGACTTAAATATCATCGTCCAGCTGCCTCCTTTTTATAATTGGGATTGCTTAGCGGAGCCTTCTGCTTTCTAGTCTATCGCATGCCCATTTGGGTCTTTGTCTATAAGCATAGTTCTTATCAGTACATGATGAGAAAACGGATGATGAGAGGCTTGAAGAACCTGGTGCTATTGAATGTAGAGGCCTTTACCATTAAATGGGACACTACTAAAAAACTCTATAGTCATTCATTTATTGATAGATGGGTGCTCATTCATTCAAGAAATATTTGTTGAAATCGCCTATGTTAGGCACTGTTCTAGGCATGGGGGACACCTAATGAAAAATGAAGGCATCATACCCTCCTGAGTTCACTGTGTGTATATAAAACAGGTAAATATAAAGTCTGTTGGGTGACAGGCTTCATATAGAGAAGAAGGCGGGGAAGGGGATAGGCGGTCCCAGGCTGGGGGACGAGGGGGGGGGGGGGGGGGCCGGCCCAGCGGTGAGGAGTTGGAGGAGAGTGCTGCAGCTGTCTGAGCAAGAGCACGCTAGGAAGACTGGCTGGGTTGAGGGCCTGTGGTGGGAGCTCCCACTTGTAGGAAGATCACGAGGCCAGTGTGGCTGGAGTGGAGTAGACTCGGGGGGACAGATAAGAAATGAGGTCAGGGATGCCCGGCCGGAGTGGCTCAGTGGTTGAGCGTTGCTCTATGAACCAGGAGGGTTGCCTGGGTTGTGGGCTTGATCCCATAGTGTGGGGCGTGCAGGAGGCAGCCCGTCAATGATTCTCTCTCATCATTGATGTTTCTATCTCTCTCTCCCTCTCCCTTCCTCTCTGAAATCAATAAAAAATATGTATATTTTAAAAGAGTATATTTAAAAAAAGAAAAAGGTCAGGGAGTAGCAGGTCGTGTAGAACCCTGCAGGTAACTGTCAGGAGTTTGAAGGGAGAGTCCTGGGGTTTGCTGAAGGGTGGCGTGTGGGGTGTGAGAGAAGAAGAGAGGGTCAGGAATGACTGATGTTCTGGCCTGAGCGGCTGCTGCTATAACAAGCAGGGTGCCAGTGGAGCAGCGTCGGGGAAGATGAGGAGCCGTGTTTGGTACAGACTGGTTTTGTGGTGTCTAGTAGAGATCTGGAAGGAGGCGGCCGGTAGGCAGTCAGACATAAGAATCGGGCGTTCAGAGAAGAGAAGTCAGGTTTTTTGAGTCTTTGACACGTGAGGCTGGACGAGATTATGAAGGAAGTGAGAGAACAGGGCACTCCCGCATGAGGAGGTGGAGATGTGAGCGACCCTCCCATAAGGTAGGAGGAAAAGCAGGAGACTGGTGCCCTAGGAGCCAAGTGCAGAAAGCTAGGAGCAGGAGGGAGCGAAGGTGACAAATGATGCTGACTTGAGCCAAGTCACATGAGGACTGAGACTTGACCATAGGATTTAGTCACATGGTGGTCACCGGGAACCTTGACAAGAAGGCCCAGTGCTGTGTTGGGGGGAGGGGGTTTAAAAGAGAATGGGCAGAGAGCACTGGGACAGTGAGCATAACGATTCTTTGAGGAGCTTTGCTGCAAGAGGGAGCAAAGACAGAAAGGTGGTTGTTAAAGGTAGTGGGGTCAGGGAAGGCTTTTTAAAAGGGAGGAATAATGGCGTGATTGGATGCTAATGGGAATGATGCAGTAGAAAAGGAAACGTTGATGGCTGGGGGAATTACCAGACAAGAGAAAAGTGGTAACTACAATAGCTGCTTGTCATTGAGTAGCTCTAGCAGTCAGTGAGTGCTAACAAATCACCCCAGTGTTTAGTGACTTAGAACAACAGCTATTTAGTTCATGCTTCTGTGGTGGCAGTTTATGCTGGGGTCCATCGTGTCTGTGCTCAGCTGCTGGAAGGGCTCATCTCTGTGTCAGCAGTGTACCCGGGACTCTGACCTCTGTGATCTGACAGCCCAGCCCTTGAGTTTGGTGCAAGAGCTCCGTGTTTCTCTGCCCCCATCCTTACGGTGTCAGAACCTGTTGGCAGCAGGACTTGAGCAGCTGCTCCCATTAGCTCCTTAGGAAAGCAGCGGGAGAGATGGTCAGTGTGGGTGCTGATGTCACAGTCTCAGAAAAGACGATACCTGGTTGGCAAGCAGAGACTATCATGAAGGTATTTTTTAAAGCTGTCTGTATAGAGGGCGCAGATAAGTGAGTGATCCAGGTAAATCAAGCATTACTTTGCTCTAAGGTGCCCAGGAGCCTGGCCTTCCTTGAAGTCCCTGGCTCAGGATCGCAGCGAGCTGGGAGGGAAGGATTCTCTGACCGCTTGGACAAGGGTTGTAGGAGAAAAGAGCAGTCAAGGATGACTCCAAGGTTTTGGCCTGCTTATCTAACTATCTGGATGGAGTCGCCATCAGCTCCGATGGGGACGACTGGAGTGGCAGATCGAGAGTTCAGTTCCAAGAGCCTGTTATGTTCTCGTGGAAATGCCAGTGGACAGTAGGAGAGGTTAATTTATTACACCCATGGACCTAGGGTCTTCAACTTCATTCTCTCCTATAACCCTTCTTAGTTGAGAAAGGCAGAAACCAGATCAGCCCCCAGGTGAACACCTATTTACGCTCATATAAATATATGAAAGATCAGAGCTGTGATGGGAGGGGTTAAGCAGAAGGAGCGAGCATATTCTAGACTGTCTGGTGGCGACTTCACTTTGACTTTAGGACTGATTTGGCACTCTCTGTGTCGATGCCTGGTTGTGTAGTGGAGTTGCATTTTATGTGGGCGCAGGGGTTGGGTTTGAATAAAAGTAGACGGCAGCAGTTGTGTATGCTCAGAATTAACCTTGAAAATCCTTATTGGAGACCAGCAAAGTCCCTTCTCCTTCCAGCATTGAACAGAATGCTGTTTCTTACAGCAGCGTCTGCCAGCCACCCAAGGTCAGTTCCACTCGGCTCCTTGTGTTCTTACATCAAGTTTTATTTGAACCCAGTCATGCCCATCCTGTACATACCAGCTTTGCTGCTTCCCCACTAAAGGGCAGGGCTGAGCAGTTTAACAGAGTGGACCCACAGAGCTGCAAGTATTGACTCTCTTCCCGTTAAAGAAAAAGCTCGCTGACCCTGCTTAGGGGAAGCATAGGAACTAGCTGTATATTTAGGCACGTGTTGTAAAAAGAAAACTGTTATCTATAAACAGTAGAACCTTGTTAGTGAAGCGAGACATTCACACCACGGAGGCATGAAAGAACTGAGGAGGTGGCATCTCACCCCTCCTGCCTCCTTTCACCTGGGCCATCTGCTCATGAAGGGACAGGGACAACGGTTTGCCTAAAATAGCCTTCCTCCCTCTCCCTTCCTCCTCCCCTCTGTCTGCTCTGCTCTTCCCTGTCCCTGACCGAATCCAGCGGGTTCATGAAGTCTGGCATGTGCTCTTACTTCCGTCTTCGGCTGATGACTTGGCATGCGGACAGTGCTTTTCACCACCTGAAAGCCAAATGATGTCGTAGTGACTTCAGCAGAGAAAAATGGTAAGAACAACATCTGACACGCATTTGAGCATCTTGAACCCAAAACACCATCTTGCCGCTCTCCACGCCGCGCTGACATTGTAACTGGTGATGCGGTCTCAGGAAACCACTGTCCGAATGTTCAGTCAGTATTGTTCACCAGGATGTCCAGGGAGTTTCCTTTTATTTGCACTGACTGTAAATTTGGTTTGATTTGATGGTTGTACAGGAGCTATGAGCATGTGGCAGGCAGACTGTCGGGTGGCCTGGCTGCTGTCTCCTGGTGTTCACACCTTTGTCTAGTCCTTGAGTGTGGCTAGGCCCTTGACTCACTCACTGCTAATCAGAACAGGGCGTAGGGGGTGGGCTCTCTCAGCCCTGCTTGGGAGTTGTTATGTGAAACTGTCCCGCTAGCTTGGGAGAAGTAAGAGGCTCCCCATGTCAAGCGGCCATGAGCAGCCTCCAGCCTCCAGTCAGCAACATGCCAGGGCCCTTCACCTCATAGCTGCAAGGATATGAATTCTGCCAACAGCGAGGGCGCTTGGCCACGGGCCTCCCCTGGTCAAGCCTCCACATGCGACCTCAGTCCTGCCAACACCTTGGTGCAGCCTTGGGGCAGCTCCGTGGAGCTGAGCCTGGACCCTGACCCACAGGGATTCCAAAAGAGTAAATGTGCAGCTTTTGTTACCCAGGAGTAGAAGACTATTACAAAGCATGGGGAGGACACACCAGTTTTCATTGGTTCACTGGAGGCCCGGTGCACGGATTCGTGCACGAGTGGGGTCCCTCAGCCTGGCCTGTGGGGATTGGGCTGTGCACCGGGCCTCTAGTATGCATATACAATCTTTGGTTAATCTCTTCCCGCCCTCCTCCTCCCCCCTTCCCTCTGAGATTCATCAGTCTATTCCATGTTTCCATGCCTGTGATTTCCACTCCTGCGTTGAGCATCTGCCTCCTGGTGGTCATTGTGCATTATAGCTACCGGCCGGTCGGCTGGTTGGCTGGTCGCTTAGGCTTTTATATATATAGGTAGTTACCGTTATAAAGTCCATGCTACCCTGGGAATCTGCAGGAGGGTTTTTGCCCACAGCCTTTAGCCTGGCTGGCGTGGCTCAGTTGGTTGAGCATCATCCCATGAACCAGAAGGTCAGGGTTCGATTTCCCGTCAGGGCACATGCCTGCGTTGTGGATCCCCAATGGGGGTGTGCAGGAGGCAGCTGATTGATTCTCATCATCAATGTTTCTATATATCTCTCCCTCTTTTTCCCTCTCTCTGAAATCAATTTAAAAAGCATGAAAAAAATTGACCTTAAATTGTCAGTTCACTTGACAAGAGTGGAATAGGACTGGTAGTTTAGATAAAAACATGTGTCAGTGTTAAGTTTAATGAAGTTGATACTGTTCTGCGGTGATGTCAACAGTCCTCCTGTTCTTAGGAACTGCTCACTAAGTGCTCAAGGGAACATGCTGTCACGTATGAAGCCTAGGCTCCAGCGGCTCAGGAAATGTACATGCAGCACCCAGATGCAGCCGTGTGTGTGTGTGTGTGTGTGTGTGTGTGTGTGTGTGTGTGTGGTATCCCCCGCTTCACAAAGGTCACTCGGAGGAGGTCCAGAGGCCTTTCCTCGGAGGGTGGAGGCTCGAGCTTGGGCTGCTGCTTTGCATGCCCTGCGCTTACCCCCTGGACAGAGGGGCTGCTGGTCATGTCGCTAGTGTCTGATGTGGTTACTGTGTAAAAAAGCTTAATTCTCAGGTAAATACATGTTCTCTCATTTATTACTCGCAGCAGCCCTTTGTGGTGGGTGCTGTTGTTTTCTCCATTTTGCTAACGAGATGTTGAATTAATTATCCAAGTTTTCAGAACCAGATCGTGGTGGAGCCGGCTTGACCGCAGGTGACCCACAGTCCTGTCCCTGCTTGGTTACCGTGGAGCTGCAGCCCAAGAAAACATCCCACCTAGTTCCCTTCGTTCCAACTGACCCCCCTGGAGCCTGGTTTCTTCGGAGATTGGCTTCTAGAGCAGCGGTTCTCAACCTGTGGGTCGCGACCCCTTTGGGGTCACCACAACATGAGGAACTGTGTTAAAGGGTCGCGGCATTAGGAAGGTTGAGAACCACTGTTCTAGAGGCTTCATGATCCACACTTCCTGTATGGCCCGCATGCCCATCCTGTCAGGAGTGCCCATCGTGGCGGGGCCACAGTGTGGTGGTGATGGCGCTCTTGTTCACCACAGGCCGCCAGTGCTGCAGCGCCTGACTTTTTGGTCTGTCTGTGCCCGCTGCCCTGTTCTGTCTCGCTACTGCCCTAGACCTTAGCCAGTTCTCATAAACAGCTGGGGGAATGGTGAAACCAGGCCTCCAGCTCCCTGGGTAACCTGGAGCTCTTTGAGGCCCGATTCTCTGAGGGGGAAGTGGGCTGCCTGGTTCTTCCCCTCCCTCAATGTGGAGGCTGGCCTCCAGGCATTTCTTCTGCACCCTAAGTCCCTGCTAGTACCAGGAATGCTGACAGTCCCCACGGGCACGGACGTGTGTCAGACCTTAGTCATCAGTACTTTACCACATTGAATTTAGACTTAGAACTCGATGTTGACGTGACCGACATCTCATTTCTGCCAAAAATGGGTGGGGGAAAACCGTATTTCCATTAAGTTCTTTTTTTAGAAAATATATTTTTATTGATTTCAGAGAGGAAGGGAGGAGAGAGAAATAGAAACATCATGATAAGAGAGAATCATTGATTGGCTGCCTCCTGCACACCCCCTACTAGGGATCGAGCCCACAACCCAGGCATGTGCCGTTGACCAAAATCAAACCTGGGACCCTTCAGTCCCCAGGTTGACACTCTATCAACTGAGCCAAACCAGCTAGGGATCCATTAAGTTTTTTAAGGGTTCTTTCTGTGTTACGTTGGAGCTCCTGAAAACAACACACTAGGCTATACTAATAGCTTAGGTTCCCTAAGAAGTGCCTTCACTGATACAGATATTAAGTGGTTATTTGAAGAATGTTGTAGAGCTTGTAAAACTAAAACTGAAACCCAATTCACAGTGTCACTTTACATCCTTCTTGGAATTCCTTCTGAAATGTTGTACTGGGAGAAGTTTCCCTTTTCTGTGGAGTTCATACATCTTCTTTGGATGGTCAGAATTAACCCATCCTGTATACCTTTTCCCTTTGCTACCAGGAAACTTAGAACCGAATGACGATCGCTAAGTTGCAATAAATCTTGTGTTCCAAGCTTCTGATCCTATTCTCTTCTAAGCCGTCGTCTTTGTTGCGTTTTAGTGTTGCCTAAACAAACATCTACCGTGAAGAGAAGGTTTGCTGTGAAACTTTACACATCAGTTCTGTGGTTTGCCTTGACCCTGCCTCTGAGTAGAAGCAGCAGTGAGTGTGTGAGATGCGTTACTAGGTGTGTGTTTTAACTAATGTGGACAAGAGCTTGTTGACCTGTGCCCTGGTGTGAACTCTGAATTCTGCTTCTACTCACCGGGTCAAGTCCCATGATGTAATTTTGATTGAGGAGAATTTGTTCTGACCTGGAGTGACTCTGGGATTGGTGCGGGCCCACTCGAGTGTTAACGACAAGCCCTGTGGCAGATGGGTCGCTTGTTTGCCTTCTGGCCGCTTGCTTTTGCTTTTCGTTTGCCCTCCCCTTCCCTTGACAGAGGGGAGAGGAGGCCAGCTCTTGGCAGATGCTGTTCGCAGGACCCTTAGGTAGGGGAGGAAGCTAATTTTAGTTCTGTTTTTAATGTTATGGTAGTTTGGTTACATTTTTTCCTCTGAGGGTAGGGCATTTTAGCTTTTGTTTTTGCTTCTGCATTTCCTGTGTATACCTCCTGAAGCAAAATGGACTGCTAAAAATGTCACTTGGTGTTTACTTTGTGCCTGGAATAACATTCAAGACTTGTGAGCACCAAGTCACTAAAATAGTTTTAGGAGGAAAGAAAAGTTGTCTGTTACTTTTTTACATTTTCAGTTGATGTTCTGTGCCTACTTTAGTTGGGGAGACATTAACTATTCCTTTCATCAGTGAATACAGTAACATTTTATTTGCTGGCACCTTGTACCTTTGCTTGTATGCAGAATACTTCACTTCTCAAAGCACAGTCAATTTTGGAGGAATATCCTGGTTAAAGAGGAAAGTTGCTGGCAAACACAGGTGTGCTGCTGCTGCTGCTCCAGTAAACACCAGCGAGCAGCTGTGTGCACATCCGTGTGATCAGAGCTTGCACACATGTGCCTGTCACAGTGCAGTAAACACCAGCGAGCAGCTGTGTGCACATTGTGTGATGAGAGCTTGCACACGTATGCCTGTCACAGTGCAGTAAACACCAGCGAGCAGCTGTGTGCACATCCGTGTGATCAGAGCTTGCACACATGTGCCTATCAAAGTGGACTTGGGCTTGTTCCCTAGTGACCCCAGTGCCTTGCACACAGCAAGCACTTTGTAAATATTTGTGGGATAAATGAAGTCTGTATATTAAGTCCTCACTTAATGTCATAGATAGGTTCTGTGAACCAACGTATAACAAACCAGTTGTACCACAGGCTAACAGAAGTCAACAAGAGTTAAATTCCTGTGGCATCTCATCAGCATTAGAAGAATCTGCTGTATCCTGTTGTCTATAAATTGGCAAACTGCTATGGTGACCACACGCCCCAGTTTCTTTCTAGGACAACCTTGGGACAGAATAAGAGGACCGGGGCGGGTTCGGGTACTCTTTAGTTACTCCTGCAAAAGTGTCCTGAACTAGTGGTCCATTTGTGACCGGACAACATCTGCACCCATCAAAGGAAGTGGTTTGTTTGAAGCCAAGTAAAGTCCTCTCTTTATTTCCACTTGCATCCCTGAATCTTTCCACTGCCTTGGAGATGTTAGCACAGCTCTCAGGCTTCTTCTGCTGTGGTGGGGACACTGCCTGCAGGGGAGGCGGCCCCTGCGCAGGGCCTTTCCATGCGGTGTGGGAGGTGCACAGGTCGGTGGGAAGAGCACTCTTGATAGACCCCTGGAGTTGCAGCTCTTTCACTCAGCCTTTTCTTTCCTCTGAGTGAGAGGGAGGAATCCCTGTGGGCAGCCAGGCTTGGAGCAGAAGCTGCTCTGATTGGGCAGAAAGAGGTTATTGTAGGCATTTCCTGCTCACACTTTTCTCTTTGACTTCCCATCCATTCGATAAGGAAGACACTTGGATGGCATGATTAAGAGAGTGAGCTTGTAGCCCAAACGAGCAGCTGAGTTCAGGCTCTTTCCCAATTGCTGTGTGACTTTGGACCTAGTTATTTCTCTGAGCTTTAGTTTCTTCATCGGTAAAATAGCCATTAAAGTAATGTCTGCCTGGCAGGGCTGGCATAGTAAGTGCTTAATAAATTAGGGGCCGTTTGAAGGAGACTGTGAGGTGGAATAGGTTGGGTTATAGGTAATCCTTGACTAACACTGTCTTAAGTTCCTTTTTATTCTCACTTCCTGTGCTCTCTGCACATGGGGATTTTGCCTTGTGGTGGTTTCTGTAAGACAGGGTTGGAGGGATCATTTTTTGTCTGAACATCAAGACCACCAGTATGTTGGTAATGAATCTCTGGTGAAAGGAACCCTGCTGGGCACCGTGTTTAGATTTCTGATGGACTCTCACAGCAGGTGACGAGAGCACGAGAACCTGTGCTACATCCCCCAGTGGAAATGCACTGCCCAGCACCCTCAGGAGCTGTCGGCCCCTGGCCCAGGAGCACCCACCTCCCGGCCTGGCCTCGGTGGTACTACTTGCTCTTGCCACTCCCTCAGGCTACTATACTGACCTCTGTCTGGTCTCCTGATTCACCACGACCCTCCTGGCCCAGGCCTTCCCAGCATGCTCTTCCCTCTGCCAGGAACACCTTCCCTCAGTCCACACCCCAACGCCCTCTAGGAGGAAAACGAAAATCTGGCCATTGGCAGTCAACCTTTGAGGCTTCTGTTGAAACCAGTTTCCTGCAGGGTTAAGTGCAGTCTCCCACCTTGAAAGATGACATTAAAGCACACTCCTTCTCTGCTCCCTCCCCTCCCTCCTCACTACCCACTCCACCAGCATTTCCTGCACCTCCCTCGGAAATTACAAATTACTCGGGCTTGCACTCTGGTCTCAGCCCGCCTTTGGGGAGAGCCATACCAAGGCTCAAGCACTCAGCACCCTCCCCAGATTTGGTTAAGAATCTTCTGGCCAACGCCCCACTTCCGCAGCTGTCGCCGCATCGCCCTTGTGATGGGTGCTCCGGGTCTTTCTCAGCCCAGCCACCGAGTATTGGGCTAGAAAAGTGCTGTGTGCCATGACAACTCGGACAGTCAGCCTTCTCTGCCCGCGTCCGCTTTCTCTGGAGAGGACTGAAGGGATGGGTGGGGTCTCCTTTGGCACCTTCAGCCTGGAGCCTCGTGGAGACATTTACATTTACCACCGGGACACCATCAAGCAGTTACTACTTCTCTGAGCTCCTGCCATGCCCAGGCCAGCAGGGTACATCAGGGCCACATGCCATGTGTGGCTACAGGCCTAGGAGGGGGACCTCATGCAGGAGAACAGGTTATTCCTTGACCAGGTGTGGAGCTCTAGATTTCCTCATACCTGGGGAGAGGCCCACAGTGGGGACCGCTCATACTTTGGGGAGCTGGCCTGGGCCTACCCCACCAAGCCCATGGCTGTGCTAACTCGGCCTGTTCTGGGCACAGCATTTACAAACCCGGCTCCCGATCAGGAGGGCTTATCCCAAGGAATGTCCTGGCCTGAGATGAAAACTTCCCCTGCTAACAGTCACCTGCCTGTCACTTTGTGTGCAGTGGGCTCTGCTGGGCTTGCACTCAGTCCCTCCCCAGCTTCCTAACAGATGTGCTGCTTTCCCCAGTCTCTGTCTGAGTGTGCTGCAGTCACCTGGGGGACTAGTTAAAGCCAGTTCCAGGTCCCTCCCTTGGGGACCCTGATCACTTGGTCCGTGTCGGTGGGGAATGAATGGCATGCTGACCAGCTCCAGTCATGTCGACTCTGCTGTCTACTGCACAGCCCTCCCCTTCTCGCCACTGCCACTTAGGGAAGGAGTAACACAGTTTTGGGTCATGAAATTATTACAGTGGGTTAAAAAGTGAAATCAGCCCTAGTTGGTTTGGCTCAGTGGATAGAGCGTCAGCCTGTGGACTGAAGGATCCCAGGTTCGATTCCAGTCAAGGGCACATGCCCAAGTTCTGGGCTCGATCCCCAGTGTGGGGCATGCAGGAGGCAGCTAAGCAATGATTCTCTCTCATCATTGATGTTTCTATCTCTCTCTCCCTCTCCCTTCCTCTCTGAAATCAATAAAAATATATATTAAAAAGTGAAATTGAATTTGAATCTTTTAGATTTTTTTATATACTTTGTGTACTTGATTTTAATAGAAATCCATGTCTTATTTGGTTTGTGGTCAAAAAACATTTGAAAGAACACGTAATAAACACTATGTGTTAGCTCGTGAAAAAAAACCCAAAAAACATTTGAAAGCCAGCAATAGCCTCTGCCCTTAGAAATGACCCTCCTGTTGGTGCGTGATCCTGAGTTTCAGAGCAGGGCAGGCTGCCCTCCCAGTGCCTAGTGACTGTGGGTAAACGCTAGGCCTGCAGCAGCTCCTCCTTGTGTAGTGAGGGAGAAGGGTCTTCAGCAGTTCAAGTTGGTTGTAATCAAAATAAGTTTCATGAAATAGGATTTAGCCTTATCACCTGCAGGGCCTTCTGCTGTTTTCTGTTCTGTTTCATGTTTAACCCACAGAATTGATTTGGGGACCTGCTAATGGGTTGTGACTTGCAGTAACTGTTAGCAGGAGAAGTAGACACACATCTGCCCACCAGTGCCGGCTCGGTCAGGTCTCTCTCTCAGGGCTGCCTTTTCTCACCCAGCTCAACCCCATCCCTCTGCATTGTCCACAGAGGATCCTGCAAGGTTGGCTCAGCTCACAGCTCCAGGACTTCCTTCATGAGCTTTTCCTGGACCTCTCAGGAAGTAAACCCTTTATTTCTCCGCATTTGACTCGCTCTGTGGTGTGTTGGAGCCCTGGGTGTATGGCTTTCCTTCCTTGGTAGCTTATAAACCACTTGAGGGCAGAGCCTGCAGTCCTGTTCAGCCATGGACCTTCTGCGGATCCAGATGCCCAGCGTCAGGCTAGTGGAAAAGCTCAGCCAAATTGCGCTCAATGTGTGGGCGGCCCGGGGCCTGCGTTCAGTGTTTAACATTGTTTCAATAGGAAAGTGCCTTCTGATGCCAGAGGCTGGCTGAAAGGACAGGCCTCCGCTTCTTTCTCTCCCGTGTGGCCTGTGCCAGGCCTTCCTCCCTGACATGCTGAGGTGGAGGCTTCACACAGACGGCAGGAAGGAGGCTGCCTCCTCGGGGCTGATGGTCCTTTATTTTTATTTATTTATTTTAATTGATTTCAGGGAGGAAGGGAGAGATAGAAACATCAACGAAGAGAGAGAATCATTGATCGGCTGCCTCCTGCAGACCCCCTACTGGGGATCGAACCTGCAACCCAGGCAAGTTCCCTGACCGGGAATCAAACCGGGACCCTTCAGTCCGCAGGCCGATGTTCTGTCCACTGAGCCAAACTGGCCGGGGTTGTTTGGTCCTTTCAAAAGAACTTCGATTCTAGACTTAAAGAATACCACTGCTGAGGGAGAGTAAGGGGAAATGAGATTCCTTCTCGAAAATTGCACATGTTTTCTGCTCTGAGGATTCTAGAGTAAAGCAACGGGGTTGCCTCTAAAGGCACTCCCTGGTGCGGGGTGGGTTACCTAGTTTTGAACAAGAAAGAGAATTTGGAGTTAGAGGAATGTTATTTGACTGAGTCCAAGGTCCAGGAGAGGGAATCTCGAGCCCTGGCCACTGAGAACTGGATGTTAAAAACATATAGGTCTTTTTGTTACAAATCACAGGCTGTTAAAGGTATAAATCCTCTGACTTCAGAAAACCTCCTCCTCCCAATGCTGTTAGCCGAACCTTGGCAACTTCAGCCATCACTGGAATATATATTCTTCTGCAGCTTGTGGATTTGGAGGCTGTTTAAAAAGTGAAATCAGCCCTAGCTGGTTTGGCTCAGTGGATAGAGCGTCAGCCTGTGGACTGAAGGATCCCAGGTTCGATTCCAGTCAAGGGCACATGCCCAAGTTGCGGGCTCGGTTCATTCATAATCCCACCTCTCAAGCTGAGAGCGCCAGTGTATAAACTTGGCCTCGCCCCTCGAAGGAGACTGCTGAGATTTCACCACTGACAGTATTTTTAGCCCAGGCGCTAGCGCAGCCAGGAGGGCTTTGATGTACTGTGCTGTGAGTGAGCCCCTGCTTGGACGTTTCCAGAAGGGGGTGATTCACTTTTACAAGCAGTCCTGGCCTGGAAGTCTTTTCTTCTGCTCTTGTGATGACTTGCTCCCCTGGTGATCAAAGTTGTGAACACATCTAATAAACGGCATATGTGCTAGGCTTCAGCTTCAAGAAGGGGGAGAGTAGCCTACGCTACGGAAGATGTGCCATCTGAGTCGGAAGCCAGGGGTGGGGACACAGCCCTTCTCTTCTGTTCCAGAGAAAACAGTGAGAATACGGCTGCCTCTCCTCCACCCTGCCCCAAGCCTGGGAGCCAGAACGGTGCCTTTGGAAAAGTGGTCAATTCAGAGCCCTCTGTGTCTTTAGAAATTTCCCAACCAGCCATTTGCTGCCTCTGCTGCCTCTCTGGCCCCATGTGAAACACCCAAAGCCTGGAGCTGTTCCTGTAAGCTCAGCTCTCCCTTCACCCTGGGGGGCAACCTGGGTTTCCATTCAAGGACCCTGGCACCCGTAGCCGTCCTCCTGAGCGGGGCTGTGAGATCTCTCGGGGCCTGTTTGCACCCCAGCACTCCTCACTCGGTCTCCCTACAAACCTGGGGGCTCCTTGGAGGGAGGAGCTGTGTCTCCTCTTTCTGAGCCCAGCCCTTTCAAATGCTTGGCATGGAAATATTTGTGGAATGAATGAATGAGAGACAGCAGACACCATATAGTTCCTCTCTGCACCGTTTCCCTGAGGTGCTAGGGAGGGGAAGGGACTGCAGGTGGCCCCTGTCCCTCCACTTTCTTCACTTGGCAGCGTCCCACGCCGCTGGGATTGTGGCTCCCAGCTCCTCTCCCTGGTGCTTGGGACATAAATAAATGGGTATGTGCTCACTGACAAATGAAAATGTTGTTTTTCCTCTGGAAGCCCAGAGGGTGGCCTGACGAATAATGAGTTCCCAGAGTCCCTGAGCGGGGCTGAGTGCAGCTGAGGCCACGGAGTCTCTCTGCAGCAGCGTCCACGCCACCAGTGCAGGTACGCCCATCACTGCAGCCTGGCCCCAAGTAAACCGCTGCCTGCCCCCAGCGCGGACCACTCTGCTGGTGACGTGATGCTAAAGAATATGGTTGTGGCCCTTGAGGAGCATTGGAATTCTAAACTGGCACCAGTCCTAACATACAAGTTCCTGAGGGAAGGAGGCTGCTCCAAACAACTCCACCTAAAGGACAAAGGTTAGGGCGGACTCGTTTCCTGCTGCGGCCAGGATCCTGAGATGTGATGTGCGTTGGCCCAGAATAAACTTTTCTATCCCTCCCCCGCCCTTCTGGTCTCCAGAAGTAAAACTCTGCAGACATCTCTGGCTTTAAGAATCTCTAGGTCAGTTCCAAACAGTAATGGAAAGAACGGCTTCCTGGGCAGAAGGCCTCCCTGGGGACAGGCTGGCTGACCTGGAGTGGCTCACGGCCGTGGTGGGGCCACTGCTGTCTTGTTGTGATGTGTGTGTGACATCACGTACGTGGGGTGTGGTGTGGTGTTAGGGCCCTGTGACTTGGTTTTCTCATCTGTCACCTGTTAATAAGAAACTTCCCTGCAGTGTTAGTGTAAGGGTCAGGGACAATATGTGGACTTCCCGCTGAGGGCCTGGCTTCTAGTGGGATATTTAAAAACAGGAGCTACTGATCTAGCCATTGAGCTGGGCTCCACAGGGAACGCAGCTCTCCATCCAGAGGAGGCCTTCCCTCTCCTCCTGGGGTATCCGTGTGTGATTATCTTTTAATCCTCAGCCCAGGAGATGTTTTTCATTGATTCTGGAGAGAGGGGAAAGGAGAGGGGGGAGAGACAAACATCAATGTGAGAGAGAAATATTGATCGGTGGCCTCCCACATGCACCCCAACTGGGGGATTGAAACCGCAACCTGGACAAGTGCCCTGACTAGGAATCGAACCCAAGATACTTAGGTGCACGGGAGGAGGCTCAACCAACTGAGCCACACGGGCCAGAGCTGTGTGTTATTTTACAATAGGAGGAAGTCTTGGGAAAACTCTGTGTGGGTTTATTCAGAGCCCTCTCTGAAAGTGGGGTGCTTCCCAGGAGACCACCCGCATGCTTTCTTCACATTTGTTTGCTGGAGGCTGAGGCTTCTGTTGAAACCCTATGAGATACTTCAGGTAGTGACTTCTCTTTTCTTTCTTATGTTGCTGAAAGTTGAGAGGCAGTTGCCCATCAGGTTCAGTTGGATCTAACAGCCCAGACAATGTCACCAAGAATTTAACTTCTCATCTCTGTTCTACTGTTTGTAGAATTGGGTTATACTTTTTTTTTTTTTAAATATATTTTATTGATTCTTTACAGAGAGGAAGGGAGAGAGATAGAGAGTCAGAAACATCGACGAGAGAGAAACATCGACCAGCTGCCTCCCGCACATCTCCTACTGGGGATATGCCCGCAACCCAGGTACATGCCCCTGACCGGAATCGAACCCGGGACCCTTCAGTCCGCAGGCCAACGCTCTATCCACCGAGCCAAACCGGTTTCGGCTATACTTTTTTTTTACTAAAGTATAACATGTAAAAAAGTGCTCAAATCAAGGAACCATCTCTATTTTTAAATTAGTGTGTTAAATAAAAATTGTCCACCCAAAGTGACAGCAGTTATCTCAGAAACACTTGTGTAGCCGCAGAGGGTATTTGTGGGATGTGAGGCACTGCGCTGAGTGACTGTGGAGTCCTTGATTACATTCTCCCAACAGCCCAGCGAGGTGAGGCTAGTTCTCCCCATTGTACAGGTGAGAAAGGTAAGGCCCCAGGAAGCACACTTGTTCGAGTCACACCATTGAGGTTTCACTTCCACCAGAACTGGGGGTGCAGTGAGCATTCACGGGCTGTCCTGGGCCATGTGTGGAGGTCAGCATTGCTCCTTGCTACATTTCACCACAGGAGGATAGGACGTCAGTGCCACCATGTGTGTCCATGGTCCCTGCCACCAAAAAAGATCCCTTTGGCCGAGACCGGTTTGGCTCAGTGGATAGAGCGTCGGCCTGCAGACTGAGGGGTCCCAGGTTCGATTCCAGTCAAGGGCATGTACCTGGGTTGCGGGCACGTCCCCAGTGGGAGATGTGCAGGAGGCAGCTGATCGATGTTTCTCTCTCATCGATGTTTCTAACTCTCTATCTCTCTCCCTTCCTCTCTGTAAAAAATCAATAAAATATATTTAAAAAAAAAAAAAAAGATCCCTTCGCTTGTTGGGAAGCGGTGCTTGTCAAAGTTTTTCTGCTGGAACACTGCTCTACTCTGCACCCCACCTCCAGCGCATGCCCAGTGTTGTCCCCTCGGTCCATCGCCCAGCATGTCCCTGTACCAGGTATTGGTTAGAGTGAGCGCCTGCAGCACCTGCATGTGGGACCTGGTCCTGGGCCTCAAGCCCAGCCTGAGGGTGAGCAGGCGCCCTCTTCTGTCACAGCCGTGCTGTCTGCCCTTTTGAGAAGAGGCTGAGCATTTCCAAGACCTCAGCAGCACACCCTGAAGCAGTAAGATCAGCCCAGCCCAAGGCGGGGTCTGAAGTCCCAGCCTCCCCAGCTGGGACCTGAGGGCCAGGCCTGGAGCTGCAGAGCGTGGGAAATGGCAGTCCCAGGGAGGTGTGCTGACGGGAAAGATAGGGCCAGAATTTGAAGACTCGGTATGAAAAAAACAAGTACAATTTCTCATTGTCAGTTTTTCTTCAGTTACATGTTGAAATGATAATATTGTGGATAAATTGGGTTAATTAAAAAATATTTTAAACTTACATTTGGCTCACGTTGTGTTTCTGTTGGATGTTACTGGCCCAGCGAGTCCACTGTCCTCTAGAGACTTAGCGGGGGAGGGGAAAGATAGGGTTTTCTCTTGTCTGTTCCTTGGAAGTAGCTTAGACAACAAGCGTTCTGTGACCCCAGGTAACCCAAACCGGAGCACCCCACCAGAGAAACTTCTTGATTGAGTTGTCTGTGACTCCTGTGTTAGCACTGCTTGGAGAGTCATAATAAACCATAAAGCATCCGTCTCCGTCGCTCTCAGCACTCTGTGGAGTGGTTGAATGTAGCCGTTGTCAGTCATTACAGAATCTCTTCGTTAATTCTCTGTGTTCACTAACAAGCACGTGTTTATTTTCACCATGCCAGTTATTGGGCTAAGTGCCAGCTTCCAAAATGAGTAAGAGTTGATTGTCATCAGGATCTCAAGGGACCCATGAATAGAACCCCTTTTCTGCTCTGAATTCTGAAAGTTGGGAAAAAAGACGAAAGATGAGAACCAAAATATTACCTTGGTAGCTGCTAAAGGCCTGCTTAAAGGATGAAATTTGCTCTAAGAGCCGGATTAGCTTCCTAATTCCCGAGTCCCAGGATTAGACTACATTGCCCATCCAGTCATAGCCATTCTGCACTGTCAGGCCTCCCCCTGAGGGGCCATCCGAGTGCAGGTTTCTTGTGGACGGGCTTACTCTCAAAGGTGGGTGGGGCTGTGGGTGGGGTTGAAAGTGCCACTTTTTCTCAGTGAGGATGGGTGCCACAGGAGGCTTCGAGCAGCAGGGCAACAGAACAGGACTGGCATTTTATAAGGTCACTCTGGGAGCTGGGTTGAGAAGACTGTAGGAAAGCAAGGAGCAGGTGCAATGCATTGTTCATTTCAGGGGGTAGGATTTTCTTCATCTGACTCGTGAAAATAATGTGGGCTCTTTTTTAGAAGAATTTTTTACCTTTGTGTCTAGCTTATTTCAACTTTTATTGTTGGATATGTCATGTATCAGAAAAGTCCTTATCACATCTCTCATAAGTGTGCAGCCTGCAGAATTTTCACAGATGGAACCACCAGTGTAACACAGTCCGATCAAGAAACGGACCATAGCTCACTCCCTATGTCCCCTGCCAGTTACCATCCACCCTCAAGCATAACCACTACCTTTTTTTTTTTTTTTAATTATCACCCGAGAATATTTTTCCATTGGTTTCTAGAGAGGGTAGAAGAGAGAAGGAAAGACAGAGAGAAATATTGATGTGAGAGAAACACATCGATTGGTTGCCTCCTGCACGTGCCCCGACCAGGGCCCGGGCTGGGGAGGAGCCTGTAACCGAGGTATGTGCCCGGGACCCTTTGTCTGCAGGCTGACGCTCTATCCACTGAGCCAAACTGGCTAGGGCACACCACTACCTTGACTCCTAAAATCAGAGGTGAATTTTGCCTGTTGTTGTACCTGTATAATTGGAATCATACAAAATATATTTTCTGTGTCTGGCTTCTTTCTGCATTTGTGAGAGTCATTCCTCTTAGATTATTCATTGTCCCGCTACACGGTATTCCACGATGTGTGAAGCTGCCACCTTTCCCCTCTCCTGGCCACAGGCGCCTGGGTGGTGCTGCTTCCACTATTCTGGCATGTGTCGTAGGATGAGCTCGCAGGGGCCCTTCTCCGGCTGTGTACCCAGCAGTGGCATCGCCAGCCTGGGGAGCGTATGTTCACTGTAGTCGGGACATCCTCCCCACCTCGGAGGGTGGAGAGTGCCCCTTGCTCTTCACCCTCGCCCACACTTAGTGCTTCCTTTTTTTAAAACTCCGTCCCAGTGTTCCTGTAGTGGTATCACTTTATGCTTTTAATTTATTATTTCCTGATGACAGATGGAATTAAGTACCTTGTCATCTGTTTATTAGCCACTTGGATATCATCTTTTCTGAAATGTCTATTCAATTCTGAATCTTTTAAATTCTTACCAATTAAGCAAGTAGAACATAGATGATGGCTCTTTCAGAGTGAGCTCAAATCCAAGGTGAAGCCTGGTGTCTTCTGTGGGTGGCAGGGCCCAGGGACTGGCCTCCTCCCAGCTCGCCACCTCCTTGGCCTCCACCCGAGCCTCACTCTTGGGCACAGTCCCGCTGGCCTGCATCCAGCTCACTGCAGCTGGGTGAGATCTTATCAGGTTTTAATGCTCGAACCTTTGACCTAACAATTCCATTTCTAGGAGACTGTCTCACTGTATGGGTGCCCAGGGCGGTCAGCATGAGGCGTGGGTCAGTGCAGCCTTGTTTGAAGAGCAGGCGAGAAACCGTCCATGGGGGCCTGGTGTGATGTGTGTGGTCTGCCTTTCAGCCGGCTCATTCAGCCCTCGCTGTGCTCCCATGGAGGCATGCCTGCAGCGTGTTGGTAAGGGGAAAAAATACTTCAGCTTTGCCATATGTGGAGTTAAGAGGATTTTCACTTTCTATGTTACGTATTTTTGTAGGGCTTGAATTTTTATAATGAGGTTGTTTTACATTTGTTGCTGAAAAAGAAAAGAAAAATACACGTAGTATTTCCATCAGCACCCACAGCGGAGCCATAGTTCTCAGGAGCCTTCCTGAGCAAATGGATAATAGGACAGATTTTCAGGTCAGGAGGAAGAGCCTTTGGTGTTGCAAAACTCCAGCTATTATTTTCCTTCTGTGTTAACATGAGTAGCTCTGTGTTGAGTAAGACGGGCCTTTTAATATGGAAGCTGTTGGGGGGAAATGAAACATCAGGTTGCTTTCCTTCTGCTAGGCTGGGAGTATTTTTAGCTTTTGCCTTATTAAGTGTTGGCAGAAGCCTGGCAATGTCATCAAATACCAATAGTGGCTGTTACTTATTGAGCATTTGCTCTATCAGGTCCTTGGCTAAGTGCTTTATATGCAGGACCACCTTAGGTCCCGAGGTTACGCTTGTTCTGTAGATGAGGAACCTTCGGCTCAGAAAGGCAAAAAGTGTGTCCAAGTACGTGGCTGAGCTCAGGTTAAAACACAGACTGCCCTACCCCAAAGCCTGCGTGCGCCTGCCATGCCCCTGACCCACTCAGCTCTCCTCGAGTTTTTATCTTTACGTTAGTCAGCAAATTCTAGATAAGTGAAAATCTGAAATCCTTGTGTTTAAAAAGGTTCTTCCTAATGTCCTCACTTCTGCTCTCCGGTTGTCCTTTTATGCATTTGAGAGAGCGGGTATGGGTTAGGTGAGTGGGGTTGGAGAGATGGAGTCCTTGCCAGCTTTGCCAGCTCTGTGCCCGGGATGCTGTAGGAGACAAGGAACTGACAGTGTGGCATTTATCAAGATGGGCACTGCCACAGAGTGTTGTCCACCGTGACCCTGACCCCCATCCAGGGTGAAATTGAGCCCCGACAGAAACCACTGCTAAGTTGGGATCCCAGCTGCTGCCACAAGTGACATTTGAAAGGCCAGTTGATTGCACATTTGTCAGCCGAGGGCAGGGATGGTTGTTAAACCTGGCCCAGGGGCAAGCTGAAAATGTGCGCACGAAACGCTGACACCTGGCAGGCTACTTGGGGCGGACTTGTTTGGCTTTGGTGTGGTTTTGGTGAGACCCGATTCTGTGAGCTAATGCCTCCCCTCCAGCCATTCTCCTTCTCTCTGGTAGAGGACATGCATCTGAAGGCCTGGGGTGGTTGCCCCAGGAAATGCCTGTTCTCACGGCCATTTCTACACAAATTGTGAAGCCACACTCTCTGGAAGAAATGAGCAGCAGATGGGTTAGTCATTGGGAGCTCACGACCTTCGGCGGTGTAAATGCCACTGCGCGAGTCTGGCTTCGTTTTCTTAAGTTCTGTCAGTGACCTTTGAAGTCGCGCTCACAGATCTGATAGGTCACAATGAGACACCGGCTGGTGGCATTTCCCTGTGAAGGGGCTTCCGTTTCCTTTGGTTAGCACGGCCGTATGGAAGTGTGCGTGTTGGTGGGTGTGGAGCCACTGGAACCTTGCTAGTGGGACCACAGAGTGGACACCCAAGTGGAGAATCCATAAAGTTAAATGCAGCATGTGCTCTATCATCCAGCAATTCTGGTCAGAGAAAACTTACACATGTTCCGAGAGGCATGTGAGGATGTTCAGGGTAGCGCTGTTTAGAAAGTTGGAGACAATTGCCCGCTGCAGGAGAGCGGATAAGTAAAGCTGGTCTTATGGGACACAGGGCACCACAGCACCAAGAATGAAAGCATACCTCTGCTTCCGCAGGGCAATTGTCAGGCCTACTGGAGAGTGAAACACGGGAGCATAAGAATATTTACTGTCTGCTACCATGTATGCGAAGCTCACAGGCTTACACACTAAGCTGTACTTAGAGATAAACTGTCACAAAAAGGAAGGGATAAGCACAAAAGTCAGAGTCCTGGGGACCTGTTGTTGGGTTTATTGGGATGCAACCCAATCCTAAGTCAAGGAGCATCTGCATATTTAGTATGAAATCTTCCAAAATTTTGTTTTGATTTCAGTGCTAAAAAATCTCCAAAGACACATACACAGAATCTGCAGTGTAACTTCCTAAGGGAATAGTCAGAGGATAATATGAGAGTGGTTGGGGAGGCTTACCTGGCACACTGCCGTAGTGTCAGCATCTGCCCCAGATGACTGATGACTGATGTGCGTGAGGGACGTGAGAAGAGGGGCGGTCAGTGTGTGTGTGTGTGTGTGTGTGTGTGTGTGTGTGTGTTGCTGTGTGTGCAAGATAACCCTGAGAGAGCTGCCCCCTGTTGCTTTCTTCCACCTGCTGTCACTGGTCACTGTGCTTTATCATCTCTCAGAGGCACAGCTTGGATGACCTTGCAAGGTCACCTGTAACCTGTGTTGCTAACCCATTATTCCAAGGAAAAGGTGACAAGCAACCTCCAAGTTAGAATCTGCCCTGGTTTGTGCTGTCCTTGATTCCAGAGCTGAGGAGGTTGGTGTCATTACAGAGAACCTGCTTTCTCCACTTGCGGTGTCATGTCATGTGCGACAGCTGGCTGTTGGGAGGCTGTCACGTACTCGGAGGAGAGATTTATTGGTAGATCCAGCACTTTATTTAAATGCTGATGTTGAGTCCCAGCTGTGCCCAAGACAGAACTTGGGGCTGTAGCTGGCAGGGCAGAGGGAGTGCTGTGCCTGGCTTCAGTTTGCTCTCGGGGGGAGATGCCCTTAGTTGGTCCTCGGTGGTGATCAGGACCAGCCCTGCAGGTGCAGGAGGAACCTGAGAGGTATTTGGGGGCCTCCACACCTTGCTTGCCTATTCTGGTTTGCTCGTGGTTGTGATGGCACAGATGTAAATCTGGCCAGCACCTCAGCCCCATGCCTGCCCATATAGCAACTCGGGGTAGCAGGCTGGAGGAGTTGGGAGTTGGCTCACCCAGCCCATGTCTCTGAAGACCTTTGACCACCAAAGCAAACCGAAGAAATCATGCATCCTGCCTAGACTTCCCCATTTGTGTGTGTTGTTTTTTGCCCTGCTTTCAGTCTTACTTGCCAGGGAGGAAGTCACAGGTTAGTACATTGCTCTAACCTCCCATCTGACTTGGAACCTACCTGGAGATGTGCTGTGACTTTAGGCTGCTGAGACCAGCATCAGGGGGAGTGCAACGGGCGCAGCACAGGAGGAGGCACAGGGTGGGAAACAGATGAACAGGTGAGGGCCGATGAGACCTCTGGTCAGTGCTGGAGGAAGAGGACGGCATTTGTAAGGCCCTCCATTCCTCGGGCCGTGCGTTAAGTGTGCAGGGCAGTAGTGTAGCCTGATGCAACTTCTGCAGGCAGTTGGTAAAATCAGGGCTCAGAGCTCCATCAGCCTTGCTGCTCACCCAAACCATGTGGTTAGGTTAGCTCCCTGCACTGAGCAGGTGCCTGGCCGTGTCTACTGGCAGCCTCTCATTTAATCTGCATCACATTAGCCATCTCAAGAACAGTGTTATCAGTGCCATTTTCCAGACAAGGAAACTTCAGACTTAGAGAAGTGACTTTGAACTATTTTAACCCAAACAGTGTGCCTACAAAGCTCACTCTTTTAACTAGCACATGAATGATTAGATCAGTCACCTCATTTTAAAGTGTAAAGAAGGAAGTATAAACTGTATAGGGGCCCCACCCAGCTTGGGTGGGGAAGAAGAACAGGGCAGAGGGGAGCTGGAGAAATCACACCACCTCAGTTTATCTACTTTGAATCCCTATGTTTTCTTCTAAGAGTTTATAGTTTTAACTCTTAAATTAGGTCTTTAATCCATTTTGAGTTCACTTTTGTGTATGGTGTGAGGTAAGGGCCCAAACTCATTCTTTTGTATGTGAATATCCAGTTGACCTAGCACCATTTGTTGAAAGAATACTAATTCCCTCATTGTATGGTGTTCACATCCTTATCAAAAATCAATTGGCCATAGACACATGGGATTATTTCTGGATTCTCAATTCTTTCTGTTGTTCTACATGCCTCTGCTTATGCCAGTACCATGCTGTCTTGATTTCTCTAACTTTGTAGTAGTAAGTCTTGAAATCAGGAAGTGTGAATCCTCTAACTTTATTCTTCTTTTTCCAGATTGTTTTGGCTATTCTGAGACCCTTGTATTTCCATATTAATATTAGGATTAGATTGTTAATTTCTGCCCCCCACCTACCCACCCACCCCCAAATACCCAGCTGGGTTTCTAATAAGGATGACATTGAATCTGTAGATCAACTTGCGGTGTTTGGCATTTTAACAATATTAAGTCTTTTGGTTTATGAACATGGGCTGTCTTTCCTTTTATTTAGATTGTCTCTAATGCCTTTCAACAATGTTTAGTAGTTTTCAGTGTATAAGTCTTGTATTTCTTACGTTAAATTTATGCCTAAGTATTTTATTCTTTTTGATGATATTGTAAATGGGAGCTTTTTAAAATTTCATTTTGGAATATTCATTGCTACTGTATAAAAATGAATTTGATTTTTGTATATTAATCTTATGTCCCGTGACCTTACTGAATTTATGTCTTAGTACTAATAATTTTTTAGTGGCTTGCTTGGCATCTTCCACATACAAGATCACATCATCTACAAATAGAGATAGTCTTATATCTTCCTTCCCAATCTGGATGGCTTTTACTGGAATACTGGAGTACAACATCCAATAGGAGTGAGAGGGACGGACACCCCAGTCTTGTTCCTGATCTCAGGAGAAACCACCCAGGCTTTCACTATGTCCCAGAGGGTTTTGAACACCTTTCTTCTATTTCAGCCTCACTGCCAACTCAGAGGCCTTGCCCCTATCACTTGTTGCAGCCCCTGAACCAAAAGATGAGGGGAGAGGTTGATTCAAAAGAGCCTTTCTCTCTAGGTCACGCACCCTATACTTTTGTGAGTCTGCTTTGGTGTTCATTCTCCTTGGCCAGCTTGCTCGAACTTTGGTTAGATCATCATACAGACTCCATAAGGACAGTTGGGAATATTTGCCAATTCTTTCCCCTACTTATTTCGACTGACTTTGACTTCCACAAATCTAAACAACCTACCCTAGAGACGGAAAATGCAAATATTGAAACGTGTTATCAGAATTGTTTTAAGGAGTCCCTATTCCTCTCCGTTGTAGCTCTGAACAGCTCGGGGAAAGATTCGCGTTGAGACCATGCTCATGTCCACGAAAGTGCGTGAAGTTCCCCCCTGCCTCTAACAGTCGGCACCCTCTTTGTTTCCAGACTCCCAGCGTTCTCATCTCTCCTCCTTCACCATGAAGCTGATGGACAAATTCCACTCGCCCAAAATCAAGAGAACGCCATCCAAGAAGGGAAAACCGGCCGACGTGTCTGTGAAGACTCTGGAGAAGCCTGTGAGCAAAGTAAGCTGCCTCTGGCACCGCTCTGCTTCGGCAGTGAGTGTGTGCTTGCTGCACACCGTTCCCTGGGGACTGAGCTCTAGCACAGACACCTGCTCCCCAGGATTCCACGTTGCAGGGGGGCCTCCCGCGCTCTTGTGACGTGGGAGCCTGTAGGGTGTGAGTGTTTCTCATGTTAATCAGGGTCGAGCTCAGTGGCTAGAACAGTTCTCCTTTTCCAGATGTGCCATCTCTGGGCACTTAACACAGCTCAATGCATCATGTTCACATTCAAGGTGCTGCCTCCCTGCCCTAGAGAGACCCACACTGCCCGGGCGTGGGCACACACTCGGGAACGTTTGTGATGTCCAGAACGTCCTTGCTCTGAGACATGCAAAATCCTTGACACCAGAGGTGTCCTCAAGCACTAGTCACCTCAGCAGGGCCAGTTAAGCAGATGTGTTGACATAGCTGTTGATTTCATCAACCCCTTCTTCAGCCTAAAACGGCCATTTCAAGCTCTGTAGGAATCCAGGTTTCCTCTCTTCCAGGAGGCAACAGACAGATTTCTACCAGAGGGCTACCCTCTCCCCTTGGATCTGGAGCAGCAGGCAGTAGAATTTATGTCCACCAGTGCTGTGGCTTCCAGGTCTCAAAGGCAGAAGGTCAGTGTGATGTTAAGAACATTGGGTTTGCCTTGCCTTCTACTGCAGAATCCTGGCCCATGGTTTTGGGGATGGAAAAACATCTATTACAGTATCATTGTGTTCAGTTGGGTGGCAACTGTGGGCTTAATTGTTCAGAAAATAGTCCAAGGGACTTTGGGTAAAAGTAAGTTTACCCAGATCCCCCTGGTCTTTGGAGAGAGTGCAGTCTTCCATGGTGACAGCTCGGGGATCCTCTCTGGGGCTGGTTTGGGTGTGCTGCTTGGGCCCAGCAGGTTCTGGAGGAAGTGAGTGATCTCACCTGTCGAGCTCAGCTGTTCTTTCCTTGAGCTGCTAAGATGCTCTGAATCGCAAAGGAAAGGAAGGGCGTCTAATGTGTCTGGTGCCGTCAGACTGGTGCGGCAGCCGCAGACCCAAGTGCTCTGAGAGCCAGGCTGCTTTGGGCCACGGACATTTATCAGCCTTTCCTTAGCCCCATGCAGAGTGCTTCACACTCGTTCTCTTGCTTAACCCTCAGAGCAACCCGGGGAGGTGGAGGCTTACTTTGCAGAAAAGGAAACTGAGGCTGTAGAGATATTAAATGTTTGGCGAAAGGCGCACAGAGAGGATGGTGAAGCTGAGATTTGAACAAGGTTGTCTGACATCTGAGTCAAAACTCTCGAGGTGCCACCTTTCCTGTTTATGGAAGCCAGAGTTTATTTTTCAATATCTGCCAAACGTAAATGTTAACCCCACACATAACTAAACATAAAAACAAAATCAAGCCCTAACTGGTTTGGCTCAGTGGGTAGAGCGTCGGCCTGCGGACTCAAGGGTCCGGGTTCGATTCCGGTCAAGGGCATGTACCTTAGTTGCGGGCATATCCCCAGTAGGGGATGTGCAGGAGGCAGCTGATGGATGTTTCTCTCTCATTGATGTTTCTAACTCTCTATCCCTCTCCCTTCCTCTCTGTAAAAAATCAATAAAATATATTTAAAAAACAAAAACAAAAAACAAAACAAAATCAAATTTAGCAATATGAACTAAAAACAAGGCTTGTGGACAAGTACTAGTAGGTCCTTAATCCTCTGTGATTGCCCAGAGCCCACAGCCATCATCAGTTCAGCGCCACTGGCAAAGCCCTGCCCTGCTATGTAAACACATCATTCTTGAACTTGCCAGCGCATCTATTTTTGTTTTTATGTTCAGCAAAATACCTTAAAATCCTAGTTAAAAGTGGAGGAAATAAAGGTCTTAAATCTAAGTCTTTTGTTGAAGAATCCTTTTTTTCCTGCCCCATCTGTTAACAACAGGAGGCTGAAGAGTAAGCGTGAAATGTTGAGTGTTTGCCAGATTGATCCAAATTCCAGATTGAAGAAGAGTAATAAAGTAGATTTGGTCTGCACCACAATTATTTTTTATGACGCTCTGTGTAGCAGTCTCTTGGAGCTGAATTTCTTCCTGAAGTCCAGGCAGTGTGTCGGTGTCGTCTAACACTGGTCCAGGCAGCACAGGGTAAAATGATTTACTCACAACTGTGTTCTCCCAGTGAGTTCGGATAAGAGACTGCTTCAGTCACTCAGTTCTTGGAATTCCCTCCCCTTTCTTCCTTATTCCAAGAGAGATCATGGGGGCGCTATGGGGGCGAGAGAGATTGCGTGCTAAAGTGCCCTTTACTTAGCGGGGCTTCCTGTAAACTCCAGGGCACATTGGGCAATGTTTGGAGACGTGTTTGGTTGTCACAACTAGGAAGGCGAAGCAGGAGCTACAGGATCTGGTGGGAAGAGGCCTGGGATGCTGATAAACATCCCACAATGCATAGCACAGCCCCCAACTCCCAGACAAAGAATCATCCACCCCAGAATGCCAGTGGAGCGCAGCTGAAAAGCCCTGTTCTGTAGCAGGGAGCTGCAGTGTGATCTTTACCGAGGGAAGAATGTTGCTCAGCTTTTGATCGCCGCCCTTTAAGAAGGGCTGAGTTACTACTGTGCTCTGCCCCAAGTCACCTGCACGAGACAGTGAGTACGACTGTGTTGTGTAAGACAGGACTGGACGTGTTGGGAAGCTGCCAGAGTGTGTGAACTTGGAAGACTGTCAGAGAAATCTTCCAATAAGTCTGTCATTTATTACATTAATTATTTATTACTTATTAGCTCTCAGTACTTAGGGAATATTTCCATATACATTGCCTTGTTATTGCAGTTTATATACATGGCTTTCCTGTTTAAATACATGGGAAGTTGCAGCTCGGGGTCGATGCATACACTCAGATTCATCTGCAGCTGCTGGACGGCCTCTGTCCTGGGTGATTTTACGTGCTGTCTTATTTACTCCTCACCATAACCACGTGCAAACGCTTTTATTATTCCTAATATACAGAGAGTTGGGAGTCTGGCCCAAGTTTTCCCCCATCAAATCTGTTTTCCCCTTAAATGTTACGAAATCTTTCCATATGCATCCTCATTCGGTCCCCACACCAACCTCTTGATCCCCTGGGCAGGAATTCTCCTCCCCCCTGTGCGGATGAGGAGCCTGGAGCCCACTGGTCCCAAGCCCAGTGGTGGCTTCGGATGCCCTCCGCAGCACCGCTGCCCTCCTGTAGTTGCCAGGTTTGTTGGGCGATGGTGGTACCCTTCCCCCATGGCAGGCACCGCAGGAGGATGCGTCTGCCCACTGGAGGTTCTGGGCTGGGAGCTCCAGCAAAGCCACGCCTCAGGGTCCTGCTTGTAGGGAGTGCTCGCCGAGAGCCCATTGGAACTCCCTGACTGACTGCTTTTTGCAAGAAGCCGGTTGACAGCTGCAGGGCGAGGGGAATGCAGTGCTCAGAGGCCTTTAATCTGGGAGTGGAATTTGCCGGGGAGTTAATGGAGGAAACCTGATTCTGCTAAGTTGTCACTCCTTCATTAGGAGCCCAGGGTGCCCGGCTCTTTGCGAGCTCATTTGATCTTCCCACAAAGGACCGGAAAGTTCTTTTGCTCTGAAGCGCCTGGCCCCTTTTGGATGGCTCCTGGCTGCAGGTCAGCCCCATGCTCCCCAGCAAACCTCTTGAAGTGTCTCCTGCTTCCTCCCCACATTTCATTGTGGCGGGCTCCTCCCACGTCCTGATCTGAGATGGCCGGGCTGCGGTCACAGTCCTCTAGCGAGGCTGGCCGGCCATGACTCCAGGCATGTTCGGTGTCCCCAGGCACCTTGGTTCCTTCACACTCGGTTCCTGAGGCCCCGGTGGGGGCGGTGAAGCAGGCAGCTCTTGTCCTGAGGTAGGGAAGCAAGTGCCCGGCCTCTGGGAAGAGGCAGTAAATAAACAGGCATGTTAGAGTGAAAAGAGAGGCTTGGCCCTGGCCGGTTTGGCTCAGTGGATAGAGCATCAGCCTGTGGACTGAAGGGTCCCAGGTTCTATTCCAGTCAAGGGCATGTACCTTGGTTGCAGGCACATCCCCAGTAGGGGGTGTGCAGGAGGCAGCTGATCGATGTTTCTCTCTCATCAATGTTTCTCTCTCATCGATGTTTCTAACTCTCTACCCCTCTCCCTTCCTCTCTAAAAAAATCAATGAAATATTTAAAAAAAAAAAAAAAAAAGAAAAGAGAGGCTTGGAGAAAGGGCAGAGAGGCTCGATGGAGGGACTCGGGGTGCTCCCTCTCCCCATGGAGAATTCTGTCTTTGTGTCCACAGAACGCCGTGGGAAGTACCCATTGAGAGAAATTAAATCGGACCTTTGACAGTCGTCTGACTAAAGGCACTATTAACTTCTTGATCCCATTTATGTTTTTCTGTTGATATTCCCACTAAATAAGTGCCTCCATATTGAATTTTTTATTTGAAATGACGTTCTCCATCATTTTAGAGGAAAAGAGGCAGTCAGAGTCATCACTTTTTAGTATATATTATTTAATTATCTGTTTACAGATAATTGTTGGAATCAACTTTTTCTAGAAATTACCCTCTTGCCCACGGTTGCTTTCTTTGTCTTCCCCGGACCTCAGAGAGGCCACAGGCGGTGTCTCCTCATACAGGCCACTCTCCATTCGCATTGACGTGTCATCAGTTCTACTTGAGTAGATTGTCTGTTTGGAGATTTGTCTGTTTCATAGGTTAGCCTTGATTTCCCTTCCCCTGCCAGGCGGCTGGGCCCTGGGTCACTGACGTTGGGGCCGGTCTAGAGAAAGGAATCACCAGGGTGTGCCACCCGCTGCGTGGACCGCAGGCACCGCAGTCCGGGGGAGGATTGCGTGGAACTCTGACTCCGGGAGGCGCAGGGCTCTGTTTTCTCGTCCTCTGAGGTGGGCTTTCCTCAGGAGCAGGGCAGCGGGACCAGGAGTGCCAGCCGCACTCGCTGCTCCAGCAGTGATGGGGTCGTGTCTGTCTGCTGCGCTTTTACACACTTTCACCCCGAGCTCCACCCCTTCTAACCCTGGGTCTCCAGGTCCTTCGGAGAGCCCCGCGCTTCTTTGAGAGGGGGCTGCGTCTCTGGGTTGAATGTAGGAATCTTGTGAGGAGTTCTGGGAGAGTGGGTGTGAACACAATGCCTCCAACCAGTCTCACGCAGCCCCCGGGACCCTTGAAAGGCCTGGGTGTCCTGATTAGATTACTGGATAGATAAGCGCCCTGGGATTAGCTGTCAGTTCTCTCCCATTCCTACAGCACCGGCAGTTCAGTCCTCGCTGCACTTCACGAGGTCAGTGTGCTGTCTCGGTGGCGGAGGAGGCCTCCGGCCAGCAGTCTCTTCCGGGACGGGAATTCAGGAGTCTCTGCACAGCCCTTCTTGGTCCAATCCCCCTCTTCTTCCTTCAAGTCTAGCCTCTGTGTCCTGATTGCGGTCCTTAGAACGCTAATGTGGCTTGGCTGCTGCAGCAAGAAGCCTTTTGCCATTTGCATCAATCTCAAAATAGTTAACAGGAAATTTTATTTTATTTTTTATAAAATAGCTCCCTTTAATGTCTCTCCTCCTTCCTTCTGCTTAACATTTCCTTTCAGAACCTGAGCAGGCTGGAGGAGAAAGAGAAGGAGGTGGTCAGTGCCTTGCGCTACTTTAAGACCATTGTGGACAAAATGGCCATTGACAAGAAGGTGCTGGAAATGCTCCCCGGGTCGGCCAGCAAGGTGCTGGAGGCCATCCTACCGCTGGTGCAGAGCGAACCTTGCATCCAGCACAGGTGAGTCGCTCTGAAGCCCTTGGCTGTGCCCGAGCAGTGGAGGCCTCGAGGCATCTTGATTTGGGGAGCTTCACACTAAGGCTTCTCGGCAGGGGAAAGGCGCCCTCTCCCCGCCCCTTGGCTATGGCTTGTTGTTCCTCAGGAGACTGCACAGGGAGGAAGAGCTCTGCCATCACTAGGGACAGCCTGTGCAGCCTGGGTCATTTTTGTATTACTTCATTGGCAATAATCACAGGGATTTGGACCCTTCTCTCCTGCACCCTAGGGACGTAGTGTATTATGACATTAAGTTCTTTCAGCATCCAGCCTGTTAGAGCCTCAGCTGCTCAGATGGTGACACAAAAGGTAGAGAAGAGCCCCTTAGAGCACGGCTTGGTGAGACACTTAACCGAGTGAAGCTAGGATCTCGCAGATGGCACGCCGTCCCTGGGAGCGGTGAGGGTGGAGGCAGCTGGCCCAGCAGCTTCTGTGGGCGATGCTTTCGCTGCTGGAGTGCACTTTCCTCTGGGAGGTTAGCCAGCGGCTTGAAGCCTATTTGCCGTTGAGCAGGGAGAGCAAAGCCGCATTAAATGTATGGTAAGTGAAAGGCCAGCAGGGGGCTGTTCCTTGAGAGGCAGGGGCTGCCTCCCGGCTGGCTTTTCTCCCTGGTACCTGCTCAGAGTCGCGTCTCGGTCTCAGTCCTCCCGACACAGCGTGGGTGGGGCCCCAAGACTGTGCTCTCAGGAGCTGCTCCCAGAACCTGGCCAGCAAATGCAGTTTTCTTTTCTGGGAGGCACAGCAAATACTGTCTTTATTTCCCAGACTAGAGGCTCAGTGCACGAAATTCGTGCATGTTAAAAGGGAATTAATTGCCCTAACCGGTTTGGCCCAGTGGATAGAGCATTGACCTGCAGACTCAAGGGTCCCAGGTTCGATTCTGATCAAGGGCATGTACCTTGGTTTCAGGCACATCCCCAGTGGGGAGTGTGCAGGAGGCAGTTGATCGACATTTCTCTCTATCCCTCTCCCTTCCTCTCTGTAAAAAATCAATAAAATATATTTTTTTTAAAAAGGGAATTAATTAGTGGAGATATTTTAATATTGCTATTTGCCCTTTCTCTATAATAGAAGTGTGAGAGATGAAAGGAAATTAGTAAAGTGTATATGAAAATAATATATAAATTTATTAATAAATAAACAGTAACAAAAGGATATAACAACAGCAGAGGCATGATATAAAAACGACAAAAACGTGATATGAAAACAACAAAAACATGATATAAAAACAACAGTGCTGCAAACAATGACTGATAAAGTGATTAAACTTATTCTAATATCTCCCTGTACACCACATTAAGAGTGAAAACACTTTCAGAGTGCTTGATTAATTTCCCTTGTGATGAAGTACTTAGAACTTTAATTGGAATATCACATGCTCTTCAAACTCGAGAGAAAGCAACATATAACTGACCATGTGCAAAAACGGGTTCAGGTAGGAATATGCCTACTTTGTCCAGAGTTTGTCCTTGTGATTTATCAATAGTCATCACAAATGCTGGCATCACGGGAAACTGTTGTCGAATCAATTTAAATGGGAGGCCAGTGTCGGATGGGGACAAGTTAATTCTTGGAATCAGAACAGCCTCTCCCTCTGCAGATCCTGTTAATACTTAAGCTTCGATAATGTTAGGTCGTAATCTTTTGATAATAAATCTGGTACCATTACAAAGACCCCATTTACTATTGAGATTCCTCAATAGCATGATGATTGCACCCACTTTCAGTTTTAATTTATGACACGGCATTCCCGAAGGAGTAATACTATTACGAAATTTGATGGGAAAATTTTCCTTTTCAGCATCATCTGTGGAATCAATGGAATCATCACTCAAATATGTGTGAAAATCTCCATCGAGTATATCCAAAATTTCTTCATTTAATTTTTGAACATGCTCATTTTTTGGACAAAGAATTGCATGTTTAGATATACGTTTAATATTATCTGTAGTAGTGGTTCTCAACCTTGGTTGCACATTAGAATCACCTGGGAATCTTTTTAAAATCCTGATTCCTGGGCCTCATCCTCCAGAAATTGTTTCTTTGTTATGGGATGGGGCCACAACATTAGTAACAAAGAAACAGAATTAAAACTTTATTGTTGGGAGCCGCTACGGTGTTTTGGACAGGTTCAAGCCTTGGACTGAAGAGAGGTCACGGTCCTGTCATTGCCACATGCAAGTCCCAGGTTGGAGGGCAGGGCCCTCCCAGCACAATTATAGCCAACAACTGTAGTTGTAAGCTTGAACCTATGGTCTGAACACATGGCCCCACGTGTCTGAGTGATGTAGCTTGATAGAGTTCAGGTGCATGTAGTTGAGTAGGATTGAAACCTAGGAGAATGTTGTAAACATCTTGGTCATGCCCTTACTTTGCCTTGTAGCATCTGCTATAAAGACATGGCTGTGGGCGTGGTCACTGTCTCTCAGAGAAGCAGTGTCCCACCAAGACCCTGCTTTCATTCTCTTGTCTGTCTTTTCTAAGCCTTTCAGCCGCCCCCACTCAGGTTCACCCCTGGCCGTGCTGGCACGGCACACTTTATAAAGATATGCCACCATGGTCCCAGGGCAGGTTCCTGCCCCAAACCCCACCCTTATAGGAAACAGCTCCGGGAAACAGCTCGGGGGAGGGCACAGCCATTGCCAAGACAACCCCTGAAGGACTGACTTCCTTCCGCTTGGTCGAGGTTCTGGTCGTGATGAACACCACCCAGGGTTTTTATATAAGTAGAAGCCCTCTGCCCTGGGCCTCCCCCGGAGTGTCCACTGGCACTGTGGTCACGGTCTTTTGGCCAGAAGCTCACTGAAGCTGGCTGGTGGGGAGGAAAAATGTTCGTATGGCTTTGCCCTGTCACTGTCCTCACTTCCTATGCCTCACACCCACAATTCTCAGGGAAAATTATCTTTACTTTTATAAAAATATGTGGGAGATGTAGAAATTCTTTATTTTGGCCTCCACTGTACAGTCGTTGAGGCAGCCAACGACTCAGGGCTTCTGTGGAGGGGGACCTCACGGTGTCCCCTGCAGGTCTCCTCACCTCAGATTTGTCTTTTTAAAAAAAAAAATATATATATATATATATATATATGTTTTTATTGATTTTTAGAGAGGAAGGGAGAGGGAGAGAGATAGAAACATCAATGATGAAAGGGAATCGTCTATTGGCTGCCTCCTGCACACCCCTCACTGGGGACCGAGCCTGCAACCCAGGCATGTGCCCTGACCGGAGTTGAACCGTGACCTCCTGGTTCATAGGTCAACGCTCGACCACTGAGCCACGTTGGCCGGGCAGATTTGTCTTTTTTGAAATACTCTTCACTAATGCGTTCCTCTGCGTCGCAGCCATGTGGTAGTGCAGGGGAATTCTAGTCAATTACGGATCTGTTTGGACTTCATGTTTAAAGGCTGTTACTTTAAAGGATCCTGCCTGTTCAAATTCCACAAGCCTGTGGGCTCCTTGCAACACCCCTGACTTGAAATTAAGTCTAATTCCAAACAGGACACAAGACGTCAAGACAAGTGTGGCGCTTTGACCCCGTTGGTGATTAGCAGCTCGGAGGAGGGCGGGGGGGCACTCCCTGAGGGCATTGTCAGAATCTCATGGAGGATGTAAAGTTTGAAACAGCTTATTAATGATCGTGATGGAATCTTTATGTGTTATATTTGGGAAGTGAAAAATACATATAACAGACTAGAATATAACACTCCCCAGGTTTTCATTGACTGAAGGAGATGGGTTCAGGGAGGAAAAGTTTGTTTATCAAGGGAGGTGTGGGTTGTACACGGACAACCAGGCTCTGGGCTAAGTGGCTATCTTACAGTGATCTCATGCTTTAGATTTTTCCGATTTTTAAAAAATCTTCTCTGCCTTCTAGCTCAGCCCTCTCGTCCTGCTATAGCCGAGTGTACCAAAGCCTCGCCAACCTCATTCGCTGGTCGGACCAAGTGATGCTAGAAGGTGTGAACTCAGAAGATAAAGAGATGGTGACAACGGTGAAGGGGGTCATCAAGGCTGTGCTGGACGGAGTGAAGGTATGGTCGGTGCCAGGCAGTCCTGGTCAGGGACCTGGAGCAGCCTCCTTGCTGGGTGTTCAGCACAGAAGAACTTGTCCCTAAAACCTAGAGAATTAGAGTGAACGTCTCCCAGCGTCTCTGGTGTCGGTGTGCTCTGCCTGGTAGCTGTGTGATTCTCTGTGGTACGAAGGGCTCGTCCACCCTTGGGAGAACTCATCTCCCTCGTCAGAAGAGCTGTCAGAGCAGGCGGCCTTCACCGAGCATTGCATTAAGTCTTCAGTGAGGCTTTGTGTGAAAGCTCTGGCTGTGCGTGCTGGCCAGCCGAACAAAATGCAGTGGAAATGGTTTTGCGTTGACTTTCAGCAAGACGCCCAGCATGTCAGCCGCTTCCTTTTCATGTCCTAAACACTCCTGGATCCCTTGTAGAAAAGCAGGATGGAGATGCATAGGAAAGGAAATTGTGTTTGAAGTCCATGATGTGGTCTGAGAACCTACTTCCCAGGGGAGTCAGAAACAGCATCATAGGACATTCTGGATCCTAGTTAAGGTGGGAGCGAAGGCCACGGGTCTGGGATTATTGACAAAAAGCATCCTAGGATGAGGAGCCAGGCAGAATGTAGGGGAGGGCCTGGAGGTGAGGACTAGGCTGTGAGCAGTGGGAGTGGAGGCCCTGCTGCTATGTGAGACCATCGAATGTAGTGGGCTGGGGGAGTAGCCTGGGATCTGGCTAGGTTTGGAGCCCAGGTTCACCACTTCATGTAGTCAAATCTGTCAATATTTTCCTCTATAGTTTCCCATTTTCCCCAGTCTAATATTACAAAAGTGCCTTTATCCTTCTATAGTTTTAGGACTTTAAAAATGCTTAGATCTTTATCTATGACATGAGGTAAGGATCCAGCTTTATTTTTTGGATGAATGACCCATTTTCCACCTTTATTATTTGTTTTAATATATTTTATTGATATTTTACAGAGAGGAAGGGAGAGGGATAGAGAGTTGGAAACATTGATGAGAGAGAAACATCGATCAGCTGTAGTGTGTGAACGTGAGCAGTTGACTCGAGTGCTCTGTACCTTAGTTAACTCACCTATAAATTAGGTATGATAACAGTACCATGTGTCAGTGTGGTAAGAGGGGTTAAATTAGTTAATGCAAGCAAAGCTCTTAGAGCATTACTTGTCACATACCAAACCTTAGCTGCTGTTGATTATTAATTATGTGGTGTGAGACAGATGCCTAAACAGATCTCTTGGCTTGAAAAAAAAGTGTGTCCTCCTCCTTTCTAGACCTCTCCATACAAAATTATAGCTGAGGTACTTAGGCTAGGACAAAATTAATTTCTCCCCACTCAGCCATGCTGTCAGATTCCTGAAAGCTGCTCTTGGTTAACGTTCCCCAGAAGCTCTGGAGAGTAGAGTCAGGAACCCCAACGGGTAAACATTTCAGAGGGGAGCTTAAGACACCGTTGCTTAGCATCACCAACTGCTCCAGCGTGAGCTGCGGTGGCTGGGAAGGCAGTGCTGCCCACCTCCAGCCCATGCAGGGCCCTGTGTCTGCGGGGACCTTGTGGAGTTTATTTAGAGGGCGTCCAGACTAGATGACATCAAAATTTCTCCAACAGCTCCCAGATTCCCTTGGTTTCCAAAGTGATCAGGTCCTACGTTATCTGTTTGGCAGTGAGACTTAAGGGTGCAGCCCAGGGTGGCTGTTGTGTAAGAAACATCACATTCCACAATCAAGTTCAGTCACATACACCATCCCATTCGATCTTCCCAGCAGCTCTTTGCAGCCAGCAGGGCGCAGTGAGAGCTGGCCTGGGTCACACTCCGTCAGCGGAGCTGGGGTTCTGGCTCACACCCCCCTGGTCTTCCTGTCCAGGCTTCTGGAAATGCTGTTGTTGGACATTGTTATTTCTCAGGTGACATTGTTAAGGTTTCCCTCTACCAAATTGGTTATGATGAGATGTTCAAAACAAGTGAGAACGTCCAAAACAGAGTTTCGTTGTGACATTCCTAAGTAGACTCTCCTTTGTGGAATCATTACACCACCACTGTATGGGGTGATAGAAAAATTTCTCTGATTTCTCATATTGACCAGGATGAGAGGTAGGGAGGGGAACTATAGATTATGAACCTTTTCGGTATCTAAAAGCAAATAACTTTTCCACAATTGTTTTTAAATATTTTAACCAGAACAGATATTTTCTAGGTGAGGTGCTCTGTAAATTCAGTTTTGTTTCATTTATTCAAGAAACATTTATCAAGAGCTCCCTGTGTGCCAGGTAGTGTGATAGAGCTGGGAATATAGTGACAAGCAACACTCACCGTCCCTGACCTGGCAGAGCTTACAGTCTGAAGGGGGAAAGGACAGCACACAAGCACTGTAGTTCTGTCGTTATAACCAGGACGGGTGCTGCAAAGAGGAAATGGCCTGTGTGTGCCCTGGGTGTACAGCTGAGCTTCCTTTCTCAGGATGGTCAGAGACACTTCCCCCAGGAGAGGCAGACAGACTAAAAGCCTGAAGCAGGAGCAGGAATTGGCCTGCATTGTGGGAAGCTTTTTGTAGTTAGAGTCAGTAAAGGCAGCAGGACCATCAAGACTCTATAATGTTGGCATTTGTTGCTGAGGTCTAATAGTAACAGAGCTAACACTTAACTACCCACGCAGTGCTTATAACAACTCTCCAAAGTAGTCATAATCGCCCCTTCAAGGGTGTGGACAGTGAGACTCAGACCAGTCATCAGTGGCGAGGTCGAGATTCACACCCAAGGCCTGCTGGACCCCAGGCCCTGTGCACTCCCCATCGCCCTCAGCTGCCACCACAGGAAGGAGAAGCATGGTCAGCTGAGGGACTCACATGCTCCACCTCCAAGTCAGCTGGCTACCAGCCTCTCTCGAGGTCCCCTTCAGGCTTAGGACACCTTATAAGCCCATGTCCTAGTTATGTGACAGCCTCCGTGGGCTGAGAGAGGTACAGTACATTCATGGGCATGTGGTCATCCCACAGAGAGGAGAGATGCTGGCAAGTTCCTCTAAACTGACTCACCATCTTTCATGTAACTCGTTCAAGTTGTTAAATGGAATTTTTAAAAAAGGATTGAAGTGTTTGAACAAACAGGATTACTTTGTTTTGTCCCTGAATGGGGAGTATCGTTTGTTATTTAACTGCCCCATAAATGTGACTCGTTGGCCCTTTAACTTTGGGCAAGTTACTTCTCTGAGTTTCAAGTAGGTTTTTAAATATTTATCCTGAAGAGCTGATGAATGTTTAAGTAAGATCGTGCATATAAAGTACCTGGTAAGTGCTAGGTGCCCAGTAAACGGTGGGTAAGTACTGGTAACTGTAGAAATGTTCGTTTCTAGAACAGCTCCCATTTACCAACTTCACAAGGATTTGTGGCTCTTTCCCATGTAATTTCACAAATCTCAGGTTAAAAGATAAACCTCTGCTATTATCTGATCTGCCTCGGGCAGTGTTTTACCTGTGGCCGCCCAAGGCACAGAGACACAGTGACTCTCCCAGGAAGGAATGTGAAGGCCTTCACTTTCCTGTTCTCAGCGACCTGCCCAGCCTAGGGCTGGCTGTGGGGGCCAAGCTCCTCCAGGTCAAACACGTACCCCAGATTGTCCTTTCGAAACCTACACCCCAATTCCTCCTAACTTTACCATTTACATTTCAGCTTTTCTTCTCATCTCAGCCTGGGCTCTGCTCTGTCCTCCTCACAGACCTTCTGGGGGTCTCCTCTGCAGGCCTGAGACTTTCCCTGGCCTCCCCACTCCCCCTATTCACACAACGTTGTTATTTATTTTTAAAACCTCATACTGAGAACCTTGGGGGCGGGGGGCTTTGGAATACCTGCAGTTCTGTCACTACCCAAAATTGGGCTTGTGCACCAGATTTACTTTGTGTAACAGGAATATTTTGAAAGAAATGTTCTCCTGACTGTATCAGTTAGGATTAGGTTTGACTACAAGAAAATCTGTTATTTCTCTTTCATATATCGGAGGCCCAGAGACCGGCCGTTGTGGCTCATATGCCAGTTTCACGTATGGTCAGGGCGCAGTCTTCTGCCATTGCTTTCTTGCCGTTCTTGCACATGGATTCTACCTCATGGTCCATAATGGCTGCTGCCCCTCCATTCATTAGGACTACATTCCACCCAGCAAGGAGAGAGGGAGCAGGAAGCTGTGCCTTCTCCATTTAAGAGTGCTTTGTCACAGGCCTCACAAAACTGTCACTTAACATTTTACCTGACCTAGGCACATGCCCAGTAAAATTCTATTCATAAGGAAGAACAGATATTGTGGGGCACCTCGCTGTCTGCCACGCTGGCATTTCAAATAAGCCATCTCCTTTTATTCCTCATTCAGCCTATTTTTTAAATTTTGGATGAAAATTTCAAACATTTGCCGAAAAAAGAGAATCATGTAATGAAGCCTCATCACATGGCTCCCACAGGTGTCCTCTGGCGGCCAGTCCTGTTTCTTCTGGGTCTCCACCTGCTCCCTGGCTAATTGGAAGCAGACCCAGCCACCACCTCCTTTCCTCTGTAAATAACATGATACATAGCTTCGAACAAGACCAACTATTTCTGTAAAGGGCCAGAGAGTGAATATTTTAGGCTTCTCAGGCTACGTATATAGTCTCCATTGCATATTTTTGCTTTATATTTTAAATTTAAATTTTCTTGCCGAACTGGTTTGGCTCAGTGGATAGAGCATCGGCCTGCGGACTGAAGGGTCCCAGGTTCGATTCCAGTCAAGGGCATGTACCTTGGTTTCAGGCACATCCCCAGTGGGGAGTGTGCAGGAGGCAGCTGATGGATGTTTCTCTCTCATCGATGTTTCTAACTCTCTATCCCTCTCCCTTCCTCTCTGTAAAAAATCAATAAAATATTTATTAAAAAAAAAATTTAAATTTTCTTTAATAAAGCATTCTTACCTTGAGGGCCTTCCAAAAAGCAAGGCCAGGGCTGGATTTGGCCTGCAGGGTGTAGTTGGCTGCTTTTAAACAGTTTTTCAATTCAGGATCCAAGGGAAATCCATACTACAGTTCATTAATATAATATACTGGAGGCCCGGTGCATGAAAATTCGTGCACTCGGGGGGTCTCTCAGCCTGGCCTGTGCTCTCTCACAGTCTGGGACCCCTCGGGGGATGTCCACCTGCCAGCTTAGGCCCGATCCCCCCGGGGAGCAGGCCTAAGCTGGCAGTCAGACATCGCTCTGGATGCCCAGGAGCCCTCGGGGCATGTCTGACTGCAGCTTAGGCCCACTCCCCGCGCTGGCCTAAGCCAAGTTGGACATCCTTAGCACTGCCAAGGAGGCGGGAGAGGTTCCCACCATCACTGCTGTGCTCACAGCCATCAGCCAGATTTGTGGCCAAGCGGAGCTCCCCTTGTGGGAGTGCACTGACCACCAGGGGGCAGCTCGTGCATTGAGCATCTGCCCCCTGGTGGTCAGTGTTCGTCATAGTGACCGGTCCTTCCTGGCCTTGGGGTCAATTTGCATATTACCCTTTTATTATACAGGATGTCAACAGTTGCCCCTCCTCTGTAGTTTTCTCCTTGCAGCTTACTTGTGTTTTTAGAAAGAGTTACTGTTCCTAAAAGTCCCCTACATTCTGGACTTCGCTGATTCCACCTGTGCAGTCTTGTTTACTGTGTGCCTCTGTCCCTTGAGTTTCCTGTGAATCAGAGGCGGACTCGGATTTGGGTTTTTTGTATTTAAAGAATGCTCCGTGGGTGATGCCGTGGGCTTCCATCAAGAGGCACCTGTCCCTTTCGATGTTAATAGCTGTTGGTGGTGATTGCCTCGGCCCATTAACTCGTTCGGGCTTGTGAAAGGGTGCCATCCTCATTCTCTGTCACTCTTCCTTCGTTACCTGTGACAGAGAACTTCCCCTGGTCAGCGCGTGGTTATCCCAAGTTGCAGTTCTCAGGGGAGCCAGAGGCAGCTCCTCATTCTCCCTTTATTTACCAGACACCAAAGCAGTGAGTGGTCCAGGCATCCTCTGCTCTGAGGAACTGAGATGGTTAAAATTTTCTGAACTCGTGCATTCAAGTTTGCGATGGTCTAGCTCACGGCCGGTGTTCTTGATGATGCCTAGGTCCCATCCCTGACTGGTGAAAGCTCCATGTTTCCGGGTTCCTTTTGAGGTGACCCTGGAGCCCTTTGGTGCTTTCCCACTTTCTGGTATGAAAAGATGCTCGAGGCCTCGTCTTGTGCTCATTGATTGATTGATTTTAGCTGATGGCTTTATTGAGATGTAATCCCCATGCCATACGATTCACCCATTTAAAATGTACAATTTAATGATTTTAGTGTATTCACAGAGTTGTGCAATCATCACCACAATTTTAGAACATTTCATCACTTCAGGAAGTAACTCCAAACCTTCTCCCATTTCTTCCCATTCCCCCACCCCCGGCAGCCACTGACTACTTCCTGTGTCTAGATTTGCCTCTTCCGGACCTTTCATATAAATGGAGTCATGTACTGTGTGGCCTTTTGTGACTGGCTCCTGTCACTTAGCATCATGTTTTTAAAGTTTATCCGTGTTCTAGACTGTATTACTACTTCATTTCTTTTTATTGCCAAGTAATATTCCATCGTGTAGACACACCACCTATTATTTATCCATGGACAGCTTGACATTTGGGTTGTTTGCCCTTTTTGGCCATTACGAGTAATGCTGCTGTGAACGTTTGCATACGAGGTTTTGTGTGGATGTATGTTTTCATTTCTCTTGGGCACACACCTAGGAGTGCAGTTACAGTAACTATGCTTGACCGTGTGACAGACTGCCAGGCTTCCTTCCAAAGCAGCTGCCTCGTTTCACTGCCCAGCGGCCGTGTGAGCGTCCGGTTCTCCCCTCCCCACGCTTGTCGTCGTTTTGGACCTAGCATCCCTATGGGTTCAGTGGGACCCTTGCGGTTTGGATTTGCATTTCTCTGATGGTTAATGATGTTGAGCATTTTCGTGTGCTCGTTGGTCGTTTGTGTATCTTTGGGAAACTAACAGTGGGCACCAGAGCCGGACTTGGATTCCTCCAAGGTCATTGAAGATGGAAGCATCTCTGGGGTCATTTTCAATGGAATAAAATGGACATAGAAATACAGTACTAGGGATTTAGAAGGCACTTCCATTCAGGATCCAAGGGAATGCCAAGGGGTCACCACTGGCGTTTCGGTGACCTGGCAGTTGTCTGGTTCACAGTCACGGTTGTGGACGCAGTCTTTCCTCACCTGCCCCTCAGGAGGACTAAAAAGTGTGACATCTTCTCGGGGACCTGCCTTCTGTCGGGGGAGTGGGGCTCTCGCCAGGTCACCGTGGAGGGCTCTGAATGAGATTAGGGTGTTGGCATGGTAGCGACATATGTGCACACTCAAGGGTCCTCTGTCTGTGAAGGTGAAGGCCAGGTGAGACTAAAGGCCTCCACTGGTCTCTTCGGGCTGGCTGGGTGGTGAAAAAGAAAGCTGCCCCTCTCACCCCGCTCCCGCGCAGGCCAGCGACGGGTGGGACGCAGAGCCGCTGCCTTCTCCACAGCCATGAGGTCGTCTGGAACGCGGTGCGTGCTCGCACATGTCTGCCCGTCACTCCGTGATGTTTTTTCCAGCGTTCGTTAGTTGAGTTCATCCAGCTGCTTCTCCAGAAAGATGACATTCTAATTATAATTGCTCATGATTCAGTGAAGAATTTGTGGAATTTTTCCTACGTCAGCAGCTGCAAGTTGCAGGCTTCTCTCTGTTCCCTTTGCCCTGCTCATAAAGCATGAATGTGGGGTGTCCACCGTCCTGTGGCCTGGCCTCTGGCTCCCCCTGATGCCACCATGCTCTTCTGTGTGGCCTGGGGACAACCTTAAAGGACAGGTTGCTTTCCCTTCCTCCCCCGGCCGTGGGCCGCAGCCTGCACTCCACTTGCCAGCTCTCCATGTCAGTAACCCCAGCCAGGGAGCTCTTCCTTACGGATCTGTGGGATTTCCTTTAACTTCTAAGTTGTGATAACAGGAAAATAGTGACCTTCTTTCTTTGTCCAGTACTTGGATTGCAGAGATCTCAGTTCTCTGTGTGTCTCTGAGAACAAGCGTCACTTGATAGACAGTGACACGGCGCTGGGTCCATGGGTCTGCCTGTGTGTGCTGACGTTCTAAATTAGTATTCCAGAAGTAATGCATGTGATGCATGTTCATTGTAGAAAAGTTAGGACAAGTGGAAAATCAAAAACAGTGTATTTATTCCTCGTCTTTCCATGCTGTCACATGCTCTTGTTGTGAGTTGGTTCTTAAAGGCAATCCAATGGTCCATCGTTTAGTTCTATTGTAATTTATGTAATCAGTGCCTCGCATTGAATATTTAATTATGGAAGATGGAGCAGTCTAATTGTATCTATTACATAGGATGCGGTGATGGCCATCGTTTCTGGTTTAATTTTTACACACATCCATGACATTTTCCTTGGCTAAATTATTATAAAAATAATGCAGATATTTAGGGTGCTTGGTATACACTGACAAGTCGTCCTCTAGACAAGCTGTCCAAAGCATTACGCCATTTGCTAGGCCTGGGAGTTTCTATTTTAGTACCACCGAAGCTGGAGACTCTAATGATTAGTGACTATTCCTGTTTACATCTGTGAACTTCGATACTTCTTTTTTCTAGTTTTCTAGTTTGGTTATTCTTGAAAAAATCCTGGCTCTAGGAAGGATGTTACCGCTCTGCCTTATCACATGGGTTGCGATTCCTGTGAGTGGCATTTTGAGTTTGGAGAGACGTTGCGACTGATTTAGGGACTCGTTGCTGCATTACCCACAGTGTCCATGCTGCCTCCTCTGGCTGTGACTTTCTAAATCAGACGTTCATGCTGGGATGTCCCTCCCCCAGAGAATGGATGCAGAAATTGTGGGGTTGTCTGTCCCCTGGAATACAACTCAGGAATAAGAAAGAACAGACTAATCGTGGCCACAAAAATGTAGTGCATACTGAGCAAAAGACAGAGCAGGGGCAGAGTAGCCTGGGAGCTGGGCCTGGGAGCGCTGCGGAAATGAGGGCAGTCCTGGGCACAGTTTCTCTTGGAGATGATGAAAAGTCCTCAAATGGATTGTGTTGACAGTTGCACCACTCCATGCACAGGCTAACAACCACTGAACTGTACATTCTGAAAGGCTGAATTTTATGGTATGTGAGTTAGGTGCCCATAAAGCTGTTCAGAAAGAGAAAATGGACACAAAAGAGTACATACTGTGTGATTCCATTCACATCAAGTTCTAGGCAAAAGTGACCTGAGAAGCAAAAGTTAAAGAGTGGAGTCAGGCAGATTGACGGAGCGGTTGGTGGAAATGATCTGTATTTTCTGAGTGGTTCTTACCAGGATATAGGCGATCGTCAAAGCTCACCTGGGGGAAATGCATTCCAATGAAAAACAAGTAGACCCTGATGCCATCTTTTCCTCCCCCGGCCCCTCTCCTGCTTCTCCTTCTTTTCTGTTTTAAAAAGTATTTTTTAAAGTTATTTCTTTGCTAGGTGGTATGCCCTTAATTAGCTGTCCATTGACAAAGATCCCAACCCGTCACCTCAGTATACCAGCTGCCGCCACACCCATACCCCCCCCCCCCCCCCCCCCCCCCCCCCCCCCGCTCACTGCAAAACCACTTCCCCCGAAGCCAGAGGTGTGGTCATCAGTAGGCCGCGTCCTGCACAGGAGAGAACAGCTTTGGAGAAGTGGAGTAATTCTTCCACAAATGGACTGGAATCTGTGCTACCAGGGGAATTACATTGAGTGCCGAACCCAGTCATTGTGAGACAATGGGGTTTGTCATTTCCCCCTTCCAAGAGGAAGTACCTTGATGCATTTGAAACTTCTCAGCATGCTCTGAAGATGTTTTTGGAGGGCAGGGGACATTTTGGGAAGTCAGGCAGATTACCGAAGTCAGAGAATGCTTGCATTTATGGCGTGGGGAATCTGTAGGCACAAAGAAGTGAGACTCAGGAGTAGATGGCATCTGGTCGTGCACATTGTACAAACTCAGCAGTGGGGACCCGTCCTCACGCCTCACTGCTTTCTCCTCTGTGGGGTGTAGGAGCTGGTCAGACTTACCATCGAGAAGCAGGGGCATCCGTCTCCAACAAGCCCAGTGAAACCCAGCTCCCCAGCCTGCAAACCCGAGGGGTAAGTGCTGACTAATCCTCCAGCCACGGTGCTCACGTTGGCTCTACACTCGAATGGTAGCCAGATCGGGCTGCCCACCTCAGGCAGGTTGTTTGAGGCCCACATTCCTTTTTCAGTGAGTTCCGGTAAGTGCCTGTGTTACTCTGAAGTGTGTATAGTTCACACATGCCTTGAAGTATTTCCTGGTCTCAAGGTTAATGGTCAACGGGACTCTTTCTAAGGACAGTGTGTGAGTGGCCCAGTGACCCACACTTGCTGTTTCTTGACCACCGTTTCCTAATTGGAAAGAACTTTGGGAAGAAGGTTGGGTTTGGGGGATTTGACTTTATCTACTACAAGCCCCTAGTGCAGACATAGAATAAGTGTGGAGCATTTTAAAAAGCCTTTAGATCATCTCATTGAAGGATTCCTTTTACAGACAAGAAAACTAAGATGCAGTCAAGGGGACCTGGCCAGGCCTCTGTTGTTTGTTGGTGACCAAACCACACTTGCAAGCCCACCTCTAAGTCATCTGCCGGCCTGGTCACATCCTGACCCTCTTTGGACCTGTGTGCTCTGTAACCTTCTGTAACCCGAGTTCTTTGCAATTCTCAGCCAGTCTGAGCTCCCCCTGACAGACAGAGAGATGGAGATTCTGAACAAGACAACCGGCATGTCACAGTCGACCGAGCTGCTCCCAGATTCTACTGATGAAGAGGTCGCGCCCCCCAAACCCCCACTGCCTGGCATTCGGGTGGTTGATAATAGGTAATTCTCTATATTCCCAGCACTCGCCTCTATTTATGACATCATTTGATGAATGGATGGGTAGAATGAGGTGAAAAGAAGACAGTGCCATTAGGGTAAGAACTGGAGCCCAGCTCCTTGCTTTTTGGAAGCCTTGACGGTTTGACCTTTCTCAGACAGGGCTTCTGGGAGACAGGGCCCAGCCCCAGCGCCCGCCTCCCCCACACTCCTGGAACTCCCAACGGCTTGCCTTTTAGCCTTGGCCAAGCGAAAACTGGTCCAATTCCTCACAAAAGGAACAGAAAGGGTTTTTCTGGTTGTAGTTTTTTTGGCAGGTCTGATAGGTTTGTTTTGGCAGAAGGGGAGTGGGGCGGGAGTTGAAAGTGTGAAAAGTAGCTGTGAAGTGTCTTAATAATGAATAATGCTCTACCTTATATCTGTTTAAAGAGTTTTGTTTGGGCTGTTGGTCTGATGGGAATTCTTGATTTGCTTCAGTCCTCCGCCAGCATTGCCACCGAAGAAAAGGCAGTCGGCTCCATCCCCAACCCGCGTGGCCGTGGTGGCCCCCATGAGTCGAGCCACCAGTGGCTCCAGCTTGCCTGTCGGAATTAATAGGCAGGTAATGCAGCCTCATCGAGGAAGGCCAGCAAGGCTCAGGGTTGGGACTATGTCTCCTCCGTCCCCTGCCTTAGTCACCACAGGCTCTCTCAGGCGCTGGAAGTTTCTGCAGGATGAGGGGTGGGGGCCGGGGGTGGGGAGGCTGGAGCCCAGGGCTCCAAGCACATCTGAGCTCAGCCCCAGGCCCTCCCCCACACACTCCAGCATTCCTGGAGGCTGCTTGCTGGAAGTCACAGGTGTGGCGTGTTCTGCTTACCTCAAAGGCTGGCCTTACCCTCTGGTTTTCCCGGTGGCGGTAGATTCTTCTCCAAGTAAACATTCCAGTTCCCTCCCCCCTCTCTGCCACCGTTTCTCAGAAGTGACTCGGTTGTTTTATTTTTGCACACGAGGATTTTGACGGGGACTGTTATGCCCAGAGGCGCCTGTCAGGAGGCAGTCACTCCTACGGGGGAGAGTCGCCCCGCCTGTCCCCCTGCAGCAGCATCGGCAAGCTCAGCAGGTCGGACGAGCAGCTGTCCTCTCTGGACAGGGACAGCGGGCAGTGCTCCCGGAACACAAGCTGTGAAACACTAGGTGAGCTGCCGGCGTCGTCACCCTCCTGTCTCATCGTCTGGTGGCTTCTTCGGGATCATGTGGCGATGCCAGTCATTCAGAGCCTGGGCCTCAGTTTCCTCACCTGCACATGAGGGTACCAAAACCTGTCTCTGGAGGAGGTTGGAAGTTGAGATGAAGTAACGATGTAAAGATATGAACCCTGGGGAGATGCTCTCGTGTCGCTGTTACTACAGCTAATCTGTCGCTGTGCAATTTGACTCCCTTTGCCAAAATTAAGAACCATCTGTGCTCCGAGCTGTAAGCGAAGGAAGCCCCAGAGAGCTCTGACAGGGGGAGGCAGCTGAGCGGCTGCGCCCTTGTTGGTGCTGACCTCCTGCAGCGTGGGCCGGGGAAAGTCTGAAAGGCAGTTGGGTGTGAGGCTGAGAGCATCAGCCGCTCGTGTCCGTGAACTGGAGATCCCACTTCGGAGAGTTCACCTCCAGAACATAATCAGATTGACAACAAGGTTGCTGTCCAGGGACGTTGATCTCGGCAATATTAGGACCAGTGATTGCTGGAAATATGACTATTTTTTTTATAAAAAGGGTTAGGAAATCAGGCAAATTATGATAAAGTGATTTGGTGGAATGATACACAGCTATTACAAAACAATTGTGATCTATTGATCAGTGGACAAAATCCTAGACCACTTACACAGTTCAGTGAAAGAAAAAAGAATTCGGTGGGGAAGGGCCTTTTGAGGAAATACATCAAATTGTAAGCAGGTTACAGTTAGATTGCGGGACTTCGGGTGGTTTTTGACATTTGCCACATTTTCTGTAGTGATCGTGCATTTTCTTTTTATTTTTTAATCTTCACCCAAGGATATATTTTTTTTAGTTTAGGGGAAGAGAGAGAGAGAGAGAGAGAGAGAGAGAGAAAGAAACATCAATCAAGTTGCCTCTCCTCTGCACCCCAACCAGGGATTGAACCTAAAGCCTAGGTATGTGCCCTGACCAGGAATCGAACCGATGACCTTGGTGCACGGGATAGTTGCTCAACCAACAGAGCCACCCAGCCACAGAGCATTTTCTTTTTAACTCAGAAATTCAAAAAATACAGGAAAAAATAAAGGACAGTAGTCATATTCCCATCTGTTTTTGTTGTTACAAGCAGTGAGAAGAATGGAGAATATAAAAGAAAGCATGGGCCTGTCTAGAGGAGACGGGAGACACGTTTTTTGTCCCGCTGTACTGAACAGGATTGGGCAACAGCGGGGGGTGGGGTCCTTTCTTTCTGTGGGGTCTTGTGGCTGACAGGTGTGTCTTTCCTGTTGTGAATGCAGATCATTATGATCCTGACTACGAATTCCTTCAGCAAGACCTCTCCAACGCAGACCAGATACCTCAGCAAGTGGCCTGTAACCTTAGCCCGTTGCCGGAGGCCTTGGGAGAGTCTGGGTCTCCATTTCTCGGCCATCCTTTCCAGTTGCCTCTTGGCAACTGCCCCCAGCCAGATGGGCCCTTAGCCCCAGGGCAGCAGACGGACATGCCGCCTGCCCTCCCCGAGAAGAAGCGCAGGAGTGCGGCCTCCCAGACCTCGGACAGCTCTGGCTCCCGCGTGTCCTACGAGCGGCACCCCTCCCAATATGACAACATCTCCGAGGACGACCTGCAAAACCCAGCCTTGGTGCAGCCCACCCCCTTCACGCCCTTTGCTGCTATTCTCCCCTTCCAGCAAGGAGGGTCCTCAGCCTCTGTCGAATTTGTGAGTGACTTCACTGCTCCTGAATCAGCGGGTGACCCAGAAAAACCGCCTCCTCTACCAGAGAAGAAAAACAAACACAGTAAGCCTTGTCGAGCTGTCAGGAGGCACATTTTGTCACCTAAATTGGTGGTATGTTATGTGTAATTAGACCAGAACCAAACCACTGGGTTCATAAGTTCATAAAAGGTAGAACACAGGTACGTGGGCACTTCTGGGAGCCTTGTTATGTCACTTCAGTACTGGTGATTGATTGTAAAGCCTGGGAGGCTGACCTCTTTATGGCTCCTGTACAGTCTCAGGCCTGGTCTCCAGGAATTTGGCCTCTTGTAGATGGAAGTCAGTTGACCTCCTGGCCTGAATACATGGTGACAAAGAGAAACAAGTGTCGGGGGATTCCGGGCACCATTGCAGCAAGATGTGGGTGAAGCGGGAAGGCATGTGAATGTCAGGAGACTTCCCGCAGCCCCACAGGGACTCGCTCAGGGTCCCTGAATGGACCAGTTATTATAATATACTAGAGGCCCGATGCACGGCTGCCTCTGCCTCTGCCTCGGCTCGCGCCCCCGCCCCCTCCAGAAGGTCATCTGGTCTAATTAGCATATTACGCTTTTATTATTATAGATGATGTTATTGGGGCCCAGGGGTGGGGCAGAAATTGTGGTCATATTTTGAATATTTCAACTGTGTATTTGCCATCATACTAAGTAGAGTTCCACTGGACATTGTCTTTTCTGCTGGTTCCCCACTGCTCCACGCTGCCTGTCTGCTTCCTGAGCTCTTCCCACTTCACCAGCACAGCTCTGCTCCGTTTTTCCTGGCAGCCTGCTGTCACCATTTAGATGTGTGTGTGGCCACGTCAGCCCCACACAGGGTTCCCTGGCCTCAGGTGCCAGATCCAGCAGACAGCGTCTGCATTGCAGGTTCCCCAGGTTGGGCCCCTCTCAGACAAGAGGAGATCTGGCCCGGTTACCCGCAGCAGGACTGACCCAGGGGCCACGGGAAGGAGGGCCCGCCGAGGATGGATCGTGTACGTTGCCTCGTTAGAAACCAGGGCCCTTAGGAGGAAGCTGCAAATGGCAGCACCAGGAACACAACCTCCTTCACCTCCCTCCGCAGAGCTTCTCAGAGCTGTTGGCCCTCCCCTCCCCCGCCTTCCCTTGTCTTGAGCAGCATGCTGATTGGGACTCACACCTTTCCTTTCCTTTTCTGGAATCCTTTGAACCCAGAACTCAGGGCAGGATTGCATCTGTGCAAACCGCATGCGTGGTGCTGCCTGGCCGAGGAGCCAGGACCACCCTGCCGGCCTTCAGGACAGGTGCAGGCGGCAGTCCTGTGGGGTGGTGAGAGGGAAGGGAGGGAGAGGTAGCCACTGTTTTCTTAGAACAAGCAATTGTCCGGCAATGTTTCCATTAACTTAGGCTTTGTTTTACGCATCAATGTCTGTAGCGCTTGTGCCTGCAAACCTGTCGAACCTGCTGAGAGCTTGCGGGGTCTGGGCTAAAGCTCCACACGCCTGCATACCACCGCTCCTTACTGCATCCTAGCCGGAGGCGAGTCACGAGCTTCCGTTTTATAGCTGAAGAACCCGGAGCCCAGAGGAACTGAGCCTTGCCCAAGATCTGGGCTGCAGAGCAGGCCTGTGCTCCCAGCGCGGTGCCCTGCCTCCCACTCTGACAGGCAGGGAGTCCCTCCTCGCTGAGACCCCGTTCAGGTGGTGACCCCGTGCAGAGGTCGTCCTTTCTGGGCCCTGTGAAAGGACCCCAAAGGACTTGCGGCTCTCTAGGGCTTGGTCCTTCACTTCCCGAGGGGCCCTCTGCCAGCTCCAGCCTGCAGCTCGTCACAGTAGCTGAAGGAGAGGAGGAGGTAATCGTCCTTAGGTTTGTGATGCAGGCAGAGCTCAGCCACACTCGGTCCCGTGTCACAGAGCAGCCTCGTCCTTCAGGTGCACTGATGTCCCCAGGGTGCCCAGCCCCTTTTGATGAGGGCAGCCCCACAAGGCCTTGTGCCTGTCTGCCCACGGTCCCGGGTGCCGCTGGAGTGCCAGCCTGCCCCGGGAAGCGGGCCACTCTGTCAGGGAGCCCTAACACCAGGCTGCCTTAGAAATGGACTGGCAGGTAGTCGGCGTCACTGCTGTTGCTCTGTGCTTGGTCACAGGAGGTCACGTCTCATCCAGGTTTCCCTCGTGGCCAGGCGGTGGTGGTCAGTCCTTTTAGGGAGCAAGTGGGCAAGACCACCTTCGTAGACCCCAGAGGAGTCGGTTGTGCAGCCGCGGCAGCTAGTCTTTCGGGGGAGGAGGTGTCTTTGCCTGCCCACCTTTGACAACCAAGTTCCACACGGTGCTTGTGGGAGCTAAGGCGTTCTTATTGGTCCTTTTAAATAAAGAAGGTGACTGCCAGAAAGACACACCTAGAGAGAAGTTCCTGTCTACCTTGACCCCAGAGGATGCGGAGAAGAGCAAGGCCGCCTCACTGCCTTGGCGCCTGCTTTCTTCAGCTCAGGGTCTAGATCAGTGGTTCTCAACCTTCTGGCCCTTTAAATACAGTTCCTCATGTTGTGACCCAACCATAAAGTTATTTTCGTTGCTACTTCATAACTGTGATGTTGCTACTGTTATGAATCGTAATGTAAATATCTGATATGCAGGATGGTCTTAGGCGACCCCTGTGAAAGGGTCGTTCGACCGCCAAAGGGGTTGCGACCCACAGGTTGAGAACCGCTGGTCTAGATCCTTTGGTTTGCTGACTGGTTTGGGTCTCCAGTTAAGCCCTGACTTTGTAGTTGTTTGAAATTACAAAATTAAGCTCTACAAAGTTGTCCTTGCCACTTCTTCCTGGTATCTGAATCTCAGCTCCGCCTAGCACGTGCTCATGGCACTTGTGACGGGACCCAAGGGGAAGCACCCACTCAGGACGGTGAGTTGGATCTGCCACCCCTTCGCCTGCCGCACAAGGACTTAGGTTCCTTTTCTTTCCAGCTCTCACTGCCACTTCAGCTCCCCTTGGACTCCCCTTAGTGTGCGTGCAGCAACTCTGTGTGTCCCGGGCAAGGGGCATAACAGTGCCTTCCCCTGCAAACATTGGACACGCATGAGTAGAGCATATCCTGACACCTGGGCGCTGCCCCAGCTACCTGGACAAGGGGAAAGGTGCTGCAGGATTTCAGGCTGCCTGACCGAGACTTTGCTGTGGGAACGTCAACTGCAGGATCAGGTCACAGAGGTGGATGGGGATGGGAGAGAGGACTTCTGCTACAACCCGCCTTCATGGCTTCGTAGGTTTGCCAGGTGTCTGCGCACATCTGTTCCAAACCGTCGCTTCTCCCAGAAGCCTCTGGAGTCTTCAGAACGGCCTGGCTCTGCAGGTGGGGCTCAGGTCACTAACAGCGAGAGTCAGGAATACAGTGAACACCTTTTACAACCCCTGAGTGAGTCCTGAGGGCTCCCACCTGCCTCCAGAGAAGGTGCCTCTGAGAATGAGGTCATTGAGATGTGAAGGCTGAGCTCTTTGTTCTCTGACATCTCACCTCCTGCTTGGTGAGGTCCCTGCTGTTGTCTGCTTGGAGGTCTCTGTGGGTGCTGTCATGCTGTGCAAGCGAGAGAGCCTGCCCCTGCGTGCAGGCAGCTCCACCAAGGCGTAGCAGCGTGGCATCAGATGGCGGTGGTGGCAAGAGCTGGGGTTTCCCAGAGGGTTGTTGGGGGCAGAGTGTGTGTGCATTTGAATCTATGCCCTTTTCTCCCCTCTTCCCCTCAGGGATTTTCTCTAGCCTCAGCTGGAAGGGGAGAGTGGGGTGGCGTTGCTGTGTTTCTTGTACACCCAGTGGGTGCATTACAAGTCCCACCCCAGCGGCTCAGCCTGGCAGTGCTGAGGGACACATGTTCCATTCATTCCTTCATTCTACAAATGCTGCGTCCAGACACCTACTGTGTGTCAGCCACTAGTAATATGGCCATTCTGGCTGGAGTGAGAGGCAGCAATCCTGTGGCGTCTGCTTTGAAAATGCGCCATGAACCAGACCTCTCAGCACCTCACCCCCACGGGGACCTTTCACTGAACAACCTCAGCAGCCCCGATGGTCTTCACAAGACAAAGCAGCTGCGGGCGCCCCGGGGCCTCCGTGGGTCCTGCCCATTCACGCAGCCCCACCCCTCCTGGGGGTGGGCTCACCGCCTTCCCTGTCCCCTGGACAGCTGTGTGCTGCCCTCCTGGACCCGTGCCCCTCCGGCCCTTGCCTGGCCTGTGCCCTCTGTGTGGAGGGCTCCTCGCCATCTCACAGAGCTCATCCATATTCTAGACAGGCACCCCCTTGCCACCCAATTCTCAGTTCTCCAGGGTCTGGGTGCTGTCTCCTGGAGGGGTGAGCCCCCATGGGCAGAGGATTTGTTTTGCTAGCCTCTTAGTCCCAGTACCTGCGTCAGTGCCTAACAATAGTAGGTGTTCAGTAACAATCTGGTGAATGATAAAATCCCCCAGGTAGCATGACCCCTGTGAGGAGAGCTACGAAGGAAATGAATGAGGGGCAAGGTGGGCTGCTGTGTGAGCAGGGCTGGGGAAGCTGCCGTTAGCTGGGCGCAGAGGAGGGTAAGACCCAGAGGGCGGGGCAAGCCCGTGGGAGCAGTGGGGCAGAACCCCTGTGGGTGTTCCTGGGACTGAAAGGAGACAGCAGAGCTGGGCTGAGGGGGACAGCTGTGCTGCCCTGGGAGCTCCTCCAGCCCGTGCCCCTCAAGTGCCTGGACATCCCAAGGGCTCTGCAGCAAGGGGACCAGTGCCCCAATGTGCTTTGTAAAAACAGGCTTTATTTCTTAGAACAGTTCGAGGCTCAGCAGTGCTGAGCGGAAAGTAGAGAGTTCCCGTTGATCCCTGCCCCATCGGCCTGTCCACTGTCACCTTCTCCACCAGAACGCCCCATTGGTGACGTCAGTGAACCTGCACTGACGTGTCTTTGTCGCCCAGAGCCCACAGCTGGGGGGCTCCCTCTTGGTGTCCACTCGCTGCATTTGCACGCGTGTGCCCCCATGTCACACAGAGTGGTCTCATTGTCCCGCTGCTGGGAGAGGGGGGCCCTCCTGCAGCTCGCCCCCCGGTGCCAGAACCAGGGCTGCCGCTCTCTGTCCGCAGTGCTGGCCTACATGCAGCTGCTCGAAGACTACTCGGAGCCGCAGCCATCCATGTTCTACCAGACGCCGCAGAACGAGCACGTCTACCAACAGAAGAACAAGCTGCTCATGGAGGTGTACGGCTTCAACGACTCCTTCAGCAGCGCAGACCCGCCGGACCTGGCGCCGCCCCCTGCCCTCCCTCCCAAGCAGCGGCAGCTGGTAAGCGGCCCCTCCCAGGTCCCCTCCCTGCTGCCAGGGCAACAGGCCTCCAGGAACCAGAAGCACCTCCTCCTCCTCCTCCTCGGGGCAGGGGCCTGGGCTGGTGTGGAACCCCCATCTCCCACGTGGGGCTCTCACTTCCCCTGCGCAGCTCCCGTGCAGCCTGTCTCCTCTGCTGCTCCCCACCTGGGGGTGGGGGTTCCTCCTTTCTGAGCAGCCCATGCAGCTGGGACTGGCTTGAACTCAGAATGTTGCTTTCTCTGCTGACAGTCTCTTGCATTTTTTTCTCTCTTCTTTGGCTCTAATATAGACTCCCAGAAAAGAGGGACTCAGAGCACAGGGCATGGTCTGTGTAGGGCCATCTGTGGCCAGTTTACGTAATGGGCCTAACTAGACAGTGACTTACACCCCCCCACCCCCCCCTACCCCCCGCCCCCAGCCAGGGATGCCCATTGGAGCAGAATGGCTTTAAACAGAGCCACGCTGTCGGGCATGGCACCTTCCTCCTCTAAAGAGCACCGTGTAAGGCTCCAGCAGGCCGTGGAGGTCAGCTCTGCACGGGCTGGCTGTCCTGGTGGGCTCGGCCAGGCAGGAGAGCACAGGGGTGTGCCTGCTGCATGCTGCTAACCTTCTCTTAGCTGCCCGTTTACTAGCCAGGCGGACTCTGGTCAGGCACTAGAACCCAAGCATCCTGCCCAGCCACGCTGTCCAGAAGAGCACCCCGCAAAGGGCGGTCTCGTGCTGTTTTGCCCATTTGCTGACCTGTCTGGTAGTGTTTTAACAAAGAGGGGGCCGGGGTGACCAGCTGGGCCATCCTCTGTCCATCGCCAGAGGCCCTGACAGTGCTGCCTTGACTTTTCTGGGAGGCAGCTGCCAACTGTAGGACAGAGGTCCTGGGTCACTCCTCCCAGCCACATGGGGCTCGGCAATTCTGTGCTTGGGGCTTGAACCCACACCCAGCCCTAGGGGTCCCCGAGCCCTCCCAGCTCAGGAGGCTCCGGCAAACCAGACAGAACCACAGCCAGCATTTTTGGAAACAGCCTGTCTACTGGAGGAAAGGCCAAGCTTGGAGTTGGGAGTCCTGGGTTCCAATCCTGCCATTAACTAGCCATGATCACAGGTTGTGCTCAGAGTCTCAGTTCTTTACTGTCCTGCCCATCCCATGAGCGCCTGAACATGCCGGAATATGAATGTAATTGCTCTGAAAATCTTTCAGGAAGGGACCTTCTCCGCGGGAACGTAAACACTGCCCCAGAGACCCCTAACCTAAATGTTTGCTTAAACGTCTGGGCCAGATTTCATTGAGATTTGAAACCAGTCCCTCTGCAATGCCCACAGCTGCCCATCTCTGTCCTTGGGCATCTTCTCTGTACCGTGGAGCCATAGGCCTCCGGGTGTTTGGGGACAGACCCCTAATGAGGACGTGAGGAGCCAGCCTGTCAGCTCCCAACCTCGCCTCACTGGCAGGGCGTCCTGAGGGGAGCCCGGAGAGAGCCTGGCAGGGCCCTGGAACTGGGCAGACTCCACTAGAGCACCTCCACACACGGGGGCTTTCGTGTGGTTTCACATGATCCTCCCCCAGCCCATCACCCCACTTCCAGTAACAGGCTGCGAGCCGGAGAGACTTCCGCATAGCCCACCGCTAGAAGCAGAAGAGTTGGGGACAGCTCCCAGGCACATGTGTGACGCCCTCTGCAGGCTGCTCGGCACACCCTCTCTCAAATGCAGACTCAGGAAGTGTTACCCACTTTACTCACAAAAATGGGAGTAATAAGTACTCAGGCCTGTCGGCACGCGTACACTGTGGAGGGCGTGGTTCTAAGTGTTTACGTGGATATAGTCCTCCAAGGTATTATCCCTATCTTTCCAGATGAAAAGCCTGAGGCCCAGGGAACTTTAAGTAATACCCAAGGTCTTCCTTAAATGGCAGGGCCCAGATTCAAACCCAGGCAGCCCAGCTTGATCTACACTCCGCTGAAGGACAAATAAGTCCATGGTCTACCCCACCAAGGAGGGCTGGGGGCCCTGAGTAGGTGGGAAAAGGGACTCAAACACACTAGGCCTCTCTTCCCCCTCGCCCCACTTCCAGGAGACAGTGTGAAAGTTAGCTTTACATCGATCGGAAGGAAGTGAAAGAAGGGCCAGGAGCCTTGGAAGGTGTCTCTGATCCCCAAACTGAGCCAAGAAGCCTCCCTCTCCAGAATGTCCGAGCGGAGTGGGGTTGCAGCCTACTTAGCCTTTGTGCACTCACGCCTGACTGTTCTCTGCTTTTCTCCCTCCTTCCCATCTTCTCTCTCGTCCCTCTGTCCAGCAGGCCTCTTATGCTGCTTCTTCCTTCTCCTCTGTCTCCTACTGTGTCCAGCAAACTAAAGTGGCCTTCACCCCCGAGGACGGCAGTGCCACTCAGGGCATCAGTGTGTCCGTCTCTAACTCCTTTCTCAGCCGGCACGGCAACTTGCCTGTGCCCTCGGTGAGTGCTCCCTGCCGCTCTGTACTCGGCAATGGTGGATGTGGTCTTCCGTTTGTAGCCGGTGCCCTCCCAACGCGTGTGCCGCTGCTCATCGCGGACTCTGCCCTTCTGCAGATCCCTGCACCGGATGGGCTAGGGGGTGCGGGGATGGGTCTCTGTGCTCGAGGACCGTGTGAATGGGCGGGTGCGGGGATGGGCAATGGTGGCAGCCACACTTGCAGCCATATCACTCAGGCATCGCCTGCAGAGACGTTCTGGCCTTTTTGTTAAACGGGAATATTCCTCACAAAGGAAGCAAAGCCCAGGAGAGCAGGCTCTGCCAGGGCATGAGAGAGTTGGAGTTGGAGGGCTGTGTCAGTTAGCTTTTGCTGTGTAACGAACTACCCCAAAACGTAGTGGCTTCAAACAGCCGTGACCATTTCTCATTGCTGAGAACACAGGTTGGGAGGGCGATGGTACTGATCTGGCCCAGGCTGACGTTGGCTGGACTTGCTCGCATCCCTGGAGCCTCAGCTGGGACAGCTGGGCTGACCGCCATCCACACCCTCCGTCCGCCTCCATCAGGCCCGCCTGGGCTTGTCCAGGGCAGCTGGCAAGGTTCCCAGGGAACAAATGGAAGCGTGGAAGGTATCTTAAGACCTGGCTCAGACCTGGCACTCGGCCACTTCCACTGCATTCTCTCGGTTCAGGCACAAGGCCAGCCCGGATTCCGGGAATAGGGAAGTGGATGTGCCTCCTGGTGGCAGTTGCTGGCAGAGGGGATATTTTCAGCCATTTTTGTAAATAGTACCCTTCCGAGACTTAGGGACACTAGCTCCTTAGGAAGCATAGTGTTGTCTTTCACTGGAATCCACATCTGTCCAAAAACCTGAACTGCCGCCGTTCCCCTTCAATCTGCACCCGTGAAACTGGGGGGCGGGTGGGGGGCTGGGGGACAGACTTAGGGAAGGAGCCACGTTCGGGTCCCTGCAGTCAGCTGGTCCTTGCGCTTTGTTCGTCCTCCCGCCTCCGTCTCCTCCCTGCGTGAGGATTCACACGGTGAGCTTCGGGAGTCCTTCCTGCTGCCCTTGGCTTAGGGCTCGGAGTCCAGTCTTGGCTCTGCTCTGAGTCTCACATGAGAGCGCGGGCGAACGCCTAAACCTGCTGGGACCGCCCTCTCCTCTAACTGCGGTTGCCCCGGGGACCTTCCGAGACCTAGCCAGGCTCGGGGTCCCAGTGTGGTGGTTCCCAGGCTGCATTGCTGGGCACCATCCAGTGCCTGTTGTGAGGACCTTGGGGTGCAGTCTTCCTCTGGGTGCCAGGGCCTAGCTCGCAGAGCTCTCCGCGTTCCTGCACTTGCCATGGAGAGGGAACACCCCCTCCCCCCCCCCCCCCCGCCGCCCCCCGGCCTGTGCACAGACGCCCTCTGTTTCCGTAGCAGGCACTCTGGCAGGCTCCTTTCACAGATCATGCAAAACTTGGCCCTCAGACAATCCCAGCTCTTGACTGTATTTGCCTTCTATGAACAGAAAGTAAGTGTGGATTATCCTAAGAGTATCTACAAGGTCCCTTTTGAGCAGTTTGGGGTTCCAGGGCTGTCAATGCACTGGACTGTTTGCTATGGCATGAAAGGAAATAGGAGGGTGTTTTAACTAAGTTTGGGTCTGAGGGAGGCTGAGGCATCAGCATCAGAAATATACGAGGTGCTCAGCACCAGCTCCAAGAGGAGCCCAGGGAATGAGCTGAGGAAGGCCACCCGCCCCAGGCTCCGGAGCCGTGGGCGTGGCCTGAATGTCTAGAACACTCTTCACGTGTCCTCTCCACTCTAAGAGGATCCCCAGACAGAGGGCTCGGCATTGCTCAGAGCGGCCCTTTATTCCCGACTTCCTTCATCCCTTGCTCATCAGTCTAGTGTGGAATTCCGAAGGGTGCCACTTGGAACACAGCGTGGTCAGATCTGAAGGCAGCTCACACTGTCCTTGGCCCAGTGACCTGCCACTTGAATCAGAAGATTCTAACCATCGAAAACCACTTTGCCAAGGGAATTTATAGACCATAAACCTCTATGGACCGATTTAAATGGAGGTGGGCGCTGGAAACACATTGCTGTTTCCTCTTCCTGGGACCCCCGAGCACAGGGCCTCTCCTGGCGTGGGCCGGGCAGCGCCATCGTCCTTGTAGGGTTAAAGGGAAAGCACATGTGTGAAGAGTGTAACTTAGTACCAGACGCGCTGCCGGCATTTGGTAAAGAGGGAGGTGTTACAACTTTATTATCACACTGAGAGGCTGCTTCCTTTCGGTTGTAGTGCCGGCTGCTTTTCCTCAAAGCTATAAGTCCTGTAAGGTTAGGGCCTGGACTTTACATGCTTGCAAGCGTGGTACAGAGCTCAGCTCGGAGCAGCAGTGGCAGGTGCTCCGTGGTGCTGACCCAACCCAGAGGACCTGCTTCACCCACAAGCATGAGCCCTGACCAAGGAGGCCAGCAGGGCTCTCCTGACCCCATCACCCTGCTTCCCAGCATCTCATCAGAACAAGCCACTGCTGACTCGTCACATGACGGCCTCGGTTCCCATGAATCAGACGCACTGCCCAGGCTGTGGCCAGGAGCCCTGCTTCTTCCTCATTTCCCTCTGCTGACCCAAGAGGCTTTGGCTGCCAGCTGCCCGAGAGTTTTACAAATAGTTCCTGTCTGCTGGGCTCCTCGGAGTATTCGCCCGGGGCCTTAACGCCCTTCCTGCCAAATGCCTGCTTGTGTGGCCAACGGTGTCTCTGACGTGTGAAGTCTGATCTGGGCTCCATCCCACAGGGAGCCTTGACACAGCCTTGGGGAAGGAGGTGCATGCAGACCAGCACCCCTCCTGGGTTTCCGAGACCCTCAGGGACCACCTGAGCCCAGGGGCCAAACGGTTAGACTCCTGCCTCTTTCGTTAATGCTCAAGGCGCTGTGGGTGGTCAGTGCTCTCAGACCAGCTTCGGACACAAGTGCTGCAGGGGACTTGTGACTCCATGACAGCTTGGCCAGGTGCCGCCCCGGTCCTCAGAAAGGTTATGTGGGACGTGAGCCCTAAGGGTTCTGTCCACACACACTTGCCTTACTCTCATGTTCTCCAGCGGCCTGTCGACCTGTCAGGGCCCTTCCTGCCGCTCTGTGATGGAACGCTTGCCCACATTGCAGAGATGCAGACGCCAGAATGGAGAAGCCGAGCCATTTGCTCAGAGCTTAAGTAAGAGCTAAGGTTAGACTCCAGGTCTCCATCGTGAGAAATCGTGTTGACGTTTACGCAGTGCTGATTTGCAATCAATATTGAGACCTGGGAGGGCTGGGTGAGAAGAAAAGTCCACACATCGGCTGCCATCAGAAGGCCTTGGTGGTGCCCTCCCTCCTGGGAGCACGCGCACCCCTTCCTTCCTTCAGCTGCATCTCCTGAACTGAGGGTCCTCGAGAGACTTGCAGCCAGGGGAGCAGTGGGCAGCGGCAGCTCGTCCGGGACTAACCCGCTGATCCTGTCTCCAAGGCCCCTCTTCTCTGACTGCTCAGTGAGCCGAAGCAGCCCAGCAGGGCCCTCTTGCTGCTTCTCTCCTAAGCCCTTCCTCGCTCCACTGTCCCAGCTTTAACAAACGGAGCCTCAAAATCAAAAGGAAAGAAGAGGCCTTCGTGTGCGTGCGTGTCCCTCCAGGCTCTGGATAGAGCTCTAGGAATAAGTGGAAGTTAGGGCCCCTGCATGCTGTTCAAATCCAAACTGAGGGAAGTAGTCCAGTCAGATTTCTAGAAATGAATGCAAGTCCTTTTTTAAATGGTAGTAAACCTTTCTGTAAGGAGTGGTGCTGTTGAGGTCAGTCTTCAGTGACTGCAGAGCGCCCTCCAGTGTGTTGGAGGTTTTTGCACAAATACAATTAGCCGTGAAACCACTGGCCAAAATGTAATGTTTTCAAGGAAGATCTTGTGATTCCGGTTGCAGTACTATGTCAGATGAGAAGAAAAGTACTAGGTGTCTACTCCTACCTGTCCTACTACCTAAAATTCTCCCGTGCAAGAGAATTGTGTCCTCGTTCATCCTTTATTATAAAATCCACATTAGAATTTTCCAATGGTTTTAAAAAATAGACTCCAAGAAGTTTATTTAAAAATAGAGAAGATATGTTCTAACCCCACCACGATTCTGATGCTGGCTTTCTCTGTTAGATGAAGGCAGTGGGACCAACCAGGGCCTCCTTGGCCAGGCAGAGGGGATCTGCAGGTGCTTGCTTCAGCCTCAGCATCTTCCCTTATGGAAAGTGGAGTTGTCATAAATGAACACATGGGCATCTGGGACAGTGCCCCGGGGCCTGGGGCAGACCCAGGGGATGGCTTTTGCAGATGTGGACTTAATCAGGACCAGGAATGAGAGGGGAGACAAAGCCAGCACTCTTCCCTGCAGCCTACCTCCTGGGGTGACAAGCAGTGTCGTCAAGGGTCCTTCCTGGTGACCTACACGGGAGCGATCACGTCCCATCTCTGAGAACCAGGTCCACGTGCCTCTGCAGGCGTCTCCTCCCTGGAGTTCAGGGAGGGGTTGTGCGACGGCCGCAAGCGGACTTCCTTCCGAGGGAAATAACTTAGGCCCACGCTGTGTGGGCACTTGGTGGAGCAATGGGCAGCGGCAGCTCGGAGCCAGTGGCCAGTGGCCAGTGCTGAGCTGTGTCCTGGGGGAGAAAGCCCAGACCACACTGCAGCAGCTTCCCTCCAGTGTGTTTTCTCACAAGTGGTGGGCAAGAATCGGAGCCCAAAACCAGCTGTCCAGTAGCTTGTCTGTTTTGCTAAGTAGCATCCAAAAACACTGAAACCGTAAGCCTTGCTTGAGCCAGGAGCATGCAGTGATGAGCCATCTCCGCGCACACTTCACGACAGGAAGTCCAGTCGCGGAAGTGATTGCGTTTCCTGTAATTGGTGTGGTTGAAGGTTCTCTAAAGCTTGGCACTCAAGGCACTGTGGAGCAGCCGTTCCGAGCGAGGCCCTCTGGCCTGTGGCCTTCTTGGACGCCCTCAGTCTTCCTTCTGTTCAGAGGAACTCAGTGGCATGGCATGTTGGGGGATCAGGGTTTTCCACTGAAATATCTGCTTTCTTGCCAGCACAACACAGGGCGCCTCCCTGGTCATTTTTCACTCCAGGACTTTAATGGAAAGCAAGTGTCCAGGTAAACTGGTACCCGGCCAGTTTTGGTGACTTGGCTTTTTAGGCTTTGAGTGGCCACATGCTAACATGCAAGGTTGTCATCCCTTACACTCAGAGCCCTTGGTCCCCCCAGGTGTGTGTTTTCCAGGGTGGGTGTGGTTCTGGGGTCTCCTGAGGGCAGATCTCTGCCTCCTGGCTTTGTAGTCCATCCAGCCAGGCTCACTGTCTTGGCACGCTGGTCGTCACAGAAACTCAGCCAGGAGAGCTCACGTGGTTAGGAGGCTGGTCCTGCAGGGCTGTGGCTGGCAGTCAGGGACACGTGCTCAGGATTCTCACTGAGTGTGAGCCATCCCTGCACATCGCCCAGAGCTGAGCCATGTGGTACAGGGGTGTGGCCTATCCTGCTGCCTGTGGAGCCGTGTGGTACAGGTGTGTGGCCTTCCCTGCCGCCTGCTTCTTCCTCTTTGTCGTCGGGACCAGACTGCACTTCATGTAGTTTAAGTGAGATGGTTCATGCAGAACCTTGGGCACCCATCTGACCACCAGGGAGCATTCAGCAAGAGGAGCTGTCATCATCATCATGAGATAGTCCATGTGACCCTTTGAGGGACTGTGTGATGGGCGGGGAGGTGGTGCCCCCTCTCCTAAGGGCGCTCCTTCCCAAGAACTGGCTCTGGCGCTCTAGCTCTGCAGAATCCTCTGGTCCAGAAGGCAGCCACCTCTGTTTTAGACCCTCAGCCCCGCCAGTCTGCGCGGCTATAAATAAAGCTGCTGTGGAGAGGCAGCCGTCCCGTCAGAGGCAAGGCCGGGCACCAGCCAGACCCTAAAATAAACTTAGGGCTCTGCTGAAGGGGTGTTTCTGTCCAGCGGCCAGCTCCGCCTCTCCCCCTCTCGCATGAGTAAATAGGATCGTGCAGGGCCTGGAAATACTCCGGGGAGGCCGGAGAGACCAGGCTTGTTGAAAATGGTCTGATGATGAGCCCCGATGTGGCCCTCATGTCTGCAGAGCCCCTGGAGAGGCCTGAGCTTTCTGGTGATTAGAGAGCAGCCCCTTGCAGCTCTCTGCCCCCAGAAGGTACTCCTCCAGCTTGGCTCCTGTCCTAACAGGACTGCATAGCTTGAATACCAGAGCTGCGAAGGAGCCCGAGGGAAGGAGGGAGGGACAGAGGGAAGGAGGGCAGGAGGGTGGGCACTTAGTCCTGGAGATGCGAACCTCCCCCCTTTCTCCTTGGTGGCTGTCCCTCCCCTGCAGTGCCCGCCCTGGTGCGGCCGGAGCCTCCTTCCCCAGCTCCCTCTGTGGGCCTGCACCTGGGCAGCGCCTGATGCTTGCCTGCTACCCTCCACCCAAAATTGAGACACTGCGGAGTCAGGCAGTGTTCCAGGCGCTCCAGGAATAACGTGAGAAGCAATCCCTAAGTCTTCCTCCATCCAGTACATTTGCTTGGCCCTATGACATGCCTCAGCTCTGCTGTGTGCAGTGGTTCCCAGGTTGGTATTGGGAGGGCAGGGGAGGACAGTGACATGGATCGGGTGCTTGTCACGGGCCAGGCCGAGCTCAGCACTCACAGGGCGTCACCATTAAATCCACACACAGCCTGTGGCAGAAGTGCCATTGTTTCATCCCAGGTGCATGTGGCTTGAAAGTGTGCCCTTCGAGCCATTACCCTGTCGCAGCTCCCAGAGAAGGCCCCAGCGGTGTGGGAGCCGCCACCCTGAGCTTGTCACATGAGACCTGTGTAACAGGCCACATGATCAGTTAGGAAGCGTGATGCGTTGTGATCACACAGTAACTGTCATGTAAGTCGGGCTCGTGTGGCAGGGCCTGCTCAGTGCTCATTGCTCAGTGAGCTTGCAGGGGTGGGGTCAGGAAGGACAGTGTCGGGACTCTAGCAAGAGCTGGCCTTTTTGTCTCGGTCCTTCTGGCTGCTATTTGTTAACAAAACACCACAGACTGGGTGGCTTGTCAGCAACAGAAATGTGTTCTCACAGTTTGGGAGCTGAAAGTCCAAGATCAGGGTGCCAGCATGGTCGGTGAGGACCCTCCAGGCCCCAGACTTTTCACTGTATCTTCATGTGACAGAAGGGCCAGCCTCTCTCTGGAGCCTCTTTTTTTTTTTTTAATTGATTTTAGAGAGATCGGTCAACTTGTTGTCCCACTTATTGATGCATTCATTGGTTGATTCTTGTATGTGCCCTGACCGGGGATCAAACCCACAACCTTGGTGTATCAGGACGACCCTCTGACCCACTGCACTAGCCGGCCAGGGCTCTCTGGAACTTCTTGAGGGCGCTGTGGCCACTCAGGCTCCACAGCCATCAGCGCGAGAGCCGCTGGGCTGGGGTGCGGTAGTATTTGACTTTCAAGGGATAAGTCCAAAGAGGTTTACTTACCCAAAAGGCTCAACGTGAGTCAGTATGACCCGGTATCTGACCGCGATGTTGAGCTTAGCCACCAGGTTCCTGAAGGACCGGAGGCATCGGTTGGGAGAGTGACAGCAGAGGACGTGACCGCCTTACAGAGTGGGGCCTGCTGTCCTTGGGGCATCCTGCCGTGGAGACCCTGAGGACAGCGCTGGTCAGCCTCCAGGCCTCTCAGGGGAGGATGCCCAAGGGTGGGGGTTGGCGGGTGGGGGGCGGTACTAGGCCAGAGGACCCAGGGCTGGTTGGGCCTGGTCCGGGGCCTCCACGGAATTACTATGAGCAGCCTGTCAGCTCCGCTGAGTTAATCTAATGACTTTCTCTCTTGTCTGTTTTCTTCTTCCCGTCTCCTCGTTTGTGTTTGTTTTCCCTTGGATTCTCTAGTATAAATCTGTGTTTAGGTCCTACTCCCAGGATTTCGTGCCTCACAGCCAAGCTTCCGCACAACCTTTCCTCCCGTCTACCTCCTCTTCCTCTCCACACTTCCCACCTGTCCACCAGTCTCAGAGCTCGGACTTAGCGCGGCCCGCCGCGGCCACTCTGCCTCCCAGCGCCGCGGACGGGCCTCCTCCGTCTTCTCAGGAGAGCACCTTTCATGGGAACACTGTCTGCCTTCCTTCCGAAACCTCTCTCCCTGCCTCGCCCCAGACGCCTTCGGTGAGAACTCCGCACACCCGTGCGGGCTGCGTGTGTGAGAAAGCGGTGTCGCTGCTCAGGAAACCTCCTCCGCTCGCGGTCAGGTGTGGGCAGCACGGCTAGTGCAGGTCCCGAGGCGGGCAGCCTCCTGCAGAGATCCCGACACCGGGGCTCTGAGTCTCCGCACGTGGGGCTGCGGCCACTGAGAGGCGGTCCGTGATGGTGAGCACGAGGTAGAAGACGTGGCTCGTTTTCTGTTTGACTGATGGTTAGAGGAAGGCGCAGAGATCACAGCCGTGCCTCTGGCTGCGTGCGGTCTGAGTGCGGGGCCTGCTCTCCTGCGCTGGCCTCGGGCTGTGACCTTCCTCCGGGCAGGCAGGTAGGGCTGAGCAGACGCAGGCAGGGCATCTTCACGGCTGCCTCTTTCCCTCCATTATTCCTCCCCCACCCTGGGGACCCTGCTGTCCCCACCACGGCAGAGTGGGGAGGTGCGCCTCTGAGGGCAGTGAATGGCCCGGGCCTCTTGGGAGAAGATCCCACAGGAGGCGTGTGTCCCGTGGACACCAGCACGAGGTGGCCAGGCAGCTTTGCTCTGACCTGCGTGCACGCGGCCACCGTCTCCTCTCCCGTGGAAGGAGGTCCCAGCTGGGCTCCCGCAGGCTGCCCACTGGGCCCGAGGCCGGCTGGAGGCCGTCACATGTGCTTTCCTCTCGTCCTTCTCCCCAGAGTGAAAACGCCAGTGAGGAGGCTGGTGGGGGTGAATACGTCAGTCTGTACTCCTCTGGCCAGAGCAGCGCGGAGCTGGCTCACTCTCGAGGAGTAAGTAGCCTCGGGCTGCCTTGTGCATGCGGCCGCCTGGCAGGACTTGGCCCAGCTTCTGTCTGGCTGCGCCTCTCGGTCATCAGCTGGCCGGGCCCCGTGGGAGAGGACGTGGCTTCTGTGTAGGTCTTCCCGTGGCTTCCGCTTCCGTGCATGTGGCACTCCTCGAGCCGGGCCGGTGGGTCTTCTGGAATCTGTGGGGCCGCCTGCTGATGGCCTGGCCACGTCCGTGTGCTCTTGGGACTTCCTTCAGTCCCATCTTCTAGTGTTGAGGCCCACCCTCCATCCCTCTCCCACAGGGAGGCTCTCTCCCCACACGGAGCCTTCCACACTGTCACCCCCTCTTCCTGCCCAGCACCCCCTTCACCCCTTTGCCAGCTGCTCCCCCGGCAGCGGTGAGTCTGGCAGGGAGCCCTGCTGTCCTCTGCGCGCCTCCCTCCTGAGGACCACCTGACACGGCCACGTTTTACCACTGTCCCCGCTCCCGTCGACCAGGCTCAGCAGTTCCGTCGGGGAGTCAGCTTCCAGGTTTTGCTGCAGCAAAACATGAGCAAGTTCAAAAGCCTCAAAAATAACTCTCCCCAAGGGGATCCCCACAGGGTCCTAGATGTCCGCACAGGCTGCCCTGCTTAGTGTTAGCAAGTCCCTAGAGCAGTGGTTCTCAACCTGTGGGTCGCGACCCCTTTGGCGGTCGAACGACCCTTTCACAGGGGTCGCCTAAGACCATCCTGCATATCAGATATTTACATGACGATTCATAACAGTAGCAACATGACAGTTATGAAGTAGCAACGAAAATAATTTTATGGTTGGGTCACAACATGAGGAACTGTATTTAAAGGGCCAGAAGGTTGAGAACCACTGCCCTAGAGTATTGTGGAATTTTCAGTGCAGTGGGATTGGACCCTGTGTGTGGGAGCTTAGCTATTTCTCCCCTGGAGTTCTCACCTCACCTATACCCTCCGGTGCCCCACCCCCCTGCCCCTGGCATCATCCTGGGCTGGCCCTCCAGAGCCTGCCCCCCACCTGGTGCATGCTCCATGCTGACCACTTTTACTGGAACCCGCTCCATGACGATGTCCCATAGGTTCTTGCTGCCGTTCTGTGCTGGCCTTGGTGGCAGACCAGGGATGCCAAGTGCCGTGTTGACGCTGGGCGGGGTGGGCGGGTTCCCAGGAAGAAATGAGGCTGCTGGAGGAGGGCTGCCACTCGTACACGGGAGCAGCTAGACCCTTTGGAGCCAGCCCTGGGAGGCCATTGAGCACTCGGTCTTGGAGACAGGTCCGCGAAGCTCTGCTAAGTGGCAGGTGGCTAAGGACACAGGTTTGGGAGGTAGAGAGCCCTTGGTTTGAGTCGCTGCAGCCTTCTAGCTGTGTGGTCTTGGGCAGGGCCCTTCGTCTGTGTGTGTGTGTGGATGGGCAAGATGACACGAGCTAAGGGACAGGGCCTCGGTGTGGCAGCAGTGCCTGGCTGAGCTTTGCTGAGTACTATCTACTGTGACATCCTTTCTCCCACAAGGCGGTTGGAATGGCTTCATCTCGGTTGGCAGCTGGCATGTGTTGTAAGCAGTGGCACCTGCACTGTCCCAGAGGCAAGATGCTAGTTGAGAGGCCCTGTGATGTCTGTGCAATGAGCCGCGTTCATGGGCAGCTGGCTCACATCTTGGACCCTCCCTAGGAACCTACACTCTAAAGCCACCTGCAGGCAGGAATGCTGGGAAGCAGATCAGCCCCGCGTGGGCACCTGTCAAACCCAGCACTGGCTTCTCTTTTCAGGAATCGCCAGCTGTGAGAGATGGACATCCCAGAGATCCCTCCTCGGTCGGCAGTGCCCCCGGGAAGGAAAGCAGAGACGGAGAAAGGTAGGGAGTGATCGCAGGGGCCCGGAGCCTGCTGGCAGGAGGCTCTGTGTCCACGTTCTTTCTTTTTTTGTGTCTCTCACTTTTACATGCTCAGGGTAGAAAGCATGAAAGTACAGAAAAGTGCAAGAAAACAGGAGAAATCACAAATAACCCACCGTGAAGGCCTTCATTCTGCCCTGCAGTCGGCCATTACCTGTTGGTCACCTGCACACCGTTATCCACCTCACTGACTGCCGTGGCGGGCTTTTGGGTCCTAGGCAACGTCCTCGACCTCATCCAAGTTCAGGTGCAGTGAGGGAGTGAAAAACATCCCCCAGAGTTTTTACTTTTTATAGATACACTGTATATAGTGTATTCTTAAACCATTTGAAAGTAAGTTACAGAGCGACTCTCAGCTCCTAAATACTCCGCATGCCTCCCAAAAATTTTAAATGCCTACCTGATGACAGTACCATGTCACACCTAAGAAAATAATACACTTCCTCATATCAGCACACTACCTGACAGGTCCCTGACTCTGCCTAAATGTCTTGTACGGCTTATTTTTTTGGAACCAAGATCAGTCAGGAGTCATCGTTGCATTTAGTTGTGTGTCCCTTTCACCTCTTGTAGCATTTCAGTGTTAGCGTACGGCAGGCCTGACCAGGTCTGAACCAGTAGGAGATTTCTCTAGTGTGCTCTTACAGGGTATACTGAGCAGGGTGTGCACCCGCAGCTTCATGATGGAACCTCTGTGGAATGTTCCATGCACAAGGTGGGCAAAAGGAGGTTTACAGTTATGAGTACATGAAACACAATTTATTCTTGTATTGTTATTTAATTACTAGAGGCCTGGTGCACAAAATTCATGCACGGGGGGCGGGCATCCCTCAACCCAGCCTGCACCCTCTCACAGTCCGGGACCCCTTGGGGGAATGTCCGCCTGCTGGCTCAGGCCCGCTATCCCCAGGGAATGGGCCTAAGCTGGCAGGCGGACATCCTGCTCGCAGTCTGGGACACCTCATTCCTTACCGCCCGCCTGCTCGCTGCTCCTTAGCGCTCGGCTCATTGCTCCTTAGCACTTCCATGGAAGCGGGAGAGGCTTCCACCACCACTGCTGCACTCGCCAGCCATGAGTCCAGCTTCTGGCTGAGCAGCGCTCCCCCTGTGGGAGCACACTGACCACTAGGGGGTAGCTCCTGTGTTGAGCGTCTGCCCCCTGGTGGTCAGTGTGCATCATAGTGACCGGTCGTTCTGATCATTCTGCCATAACAGTCGCTTAGGCTTTTATTATATAGACTGGAGGCCTGATATATGAAATTCATGCAAGAGGAGGCCTTCGCAGTCGTGGCTGCCTCAGCCCTCGCAGCCCCGGCTGCCTCTGCCCTTGCAGCCCTGGCTTTGTCCGGACGGTCCGCTGTTCTGCCGTTCGGTCGATTTGCATATTACACTTCTATTATTATAGATTGTATTAGTTTTCATACAAACAACTGTAATCCTACTTTTGCCCACCCCTGTATTCAAGGTTTTCCTCCCTCTTTAGGCCAAGGTTCAGCTACCTCGGGGTTCCTGGGTGTAAAGCTAAGCCATACCCAATGTCATTGTCAGGCCCAAGCACAAATGGTAAAAATAGCAAGAGGCCGAAGAAAACGATTGGCTGGCAGGCGGCCAGCCTGCTCTCAGCCAGGGTTCTGTGTCCACAAAGAGTCTGGTTCCCCTGCCGGCTAGGGTCCCCGGGTGTTGAGTAAGGGTGGCGGGCCTTCTAGCTTCACACCTAGTGGCAAAGTGTGCCTGTGCCACACGACAGCCCCTCGTGGGTTCCATCGACTCGTGGGGCCTGAAGGTGCTGTTTCTCAGAGTCCCAATGGCCTTGGAAAGGAAGCAGAGGGTGGGCACACTTACGGGTTAGAAACATTGTTGGGATGTTGACCTCTTTCCATAAAAGCCACCCACAGACGACCTTGACAGAGAGGCGGGACAGGGTTCTTCCCGGGACCATGCAGTTGTGCTCTGGCCCATCCGTGTTGGCACAGGCTTCTGTCTTAGACACTTAGGGTTAAAAATGTGGCCTGTGACCACAAGGGCAGCCAGTGCCCACAGGATCCATCCCCAGAACCCTAAGTATAAATTGGGAATATGGGAGAAAACTCAGGGAAAGTAAGGCATCTATAGACCCAGTGCCCATGTCCCCCAAATGCCTCCCAGCCACCCACTGCTCCCCTGTTGGGGGGTCTCTCCTCCCCCTTCACCGGCCCACTCCTGCTCAGCTCTTCAGTCTCGGCTTGTCTGCCCCATCCTCAGGGGCTTTCCCTGCCCTTGAGACTAGGCTGGGACCCTGCTTGTTTTTTGTTTCTTTTTTAAATATGTATTTTATTGATTTCAGAGAGGAAAGGAGAGGGAGAGAGAGATAGAAACATCAATGATGGGAGAGAATCATTGACTGGCTGCCTCCTGCTGGGAATCGAGCCCAAAACTCGGGCATGTGTCCTGACCAGGAATCAAACCATGACTTCCTGGTTCATAGGTCGATGCTCTACTGAGCTACGCTGGCCAGGCAACCCTGCCTGTTTTAATGTCTGTGTCTCCTGCTAGACCCAGCGCCCCAGGACAAGGGCAGGTCTGCCAGTTCACGCTTCTGCTCAGTAATGGCCCTCGGCAGCGACGTGGGCAATGGCACTAAGGTCACGCGAACTCTCGCCCATCCTGCCTGGCCACTTGCTGTTCCTCTCCTTGAGCACTGACCGCACACGGTGGCCTTGACAGGGAGTAACTGAGACCAGCGCTGAGGGAAATAGATCAGTGGAACCTTCTCCATCCCCTTGCTTAGCCCTTCTGTTTGCAGCTGGATCATCCAGGGAGAGCAGAAATGTCCCACAGTCACCTGGCTCCTGAGGGCGGTGGGCAGCAGTTCTGGCTGCCACTGTAGCTGTGATCAGGGCTTGCCCAGGGTGGTTCCCACGGCCAGGGCTGCACGGTTTCACCTGACCTCATGGAGCCAGGGCCTGTGGCACTTGCAGCACAAACCACTTGTCCCACAGGGCCCTGAAGTCACCAGATGGTCCCGAATCGGCTCAGTCGGAGGAGGAAGTGGACGAACTGTCCCTCATCGACCACAGTGAAATCATGGCGAGGCTGACGCTCAAGCAAGAGGTGGGTACCTCGCAGGCCTTGGTGCAGAGCCTGGCCGGTGACGAGGGTGAGGGGCTTCGAGGAGAATGGAACCGGAGGTGTACCAAATAGAAGGGCCCAAGTGAGGTGCTGTCCCTCCAGGTGGCTGCTGGGATGTGGGCTCCGTGCACCTCTTCCATCCTGGCTTAGCGCCCCAGCCACCGTGGGTGCCACCAGGTCCTGGGTAGATGGATGAGTAACAGGAGAAAGTGCCGTCCCTTCTCTGAACATCTGGCCAGTGATCTTGGGCCGGTTAGAGGTCACCTCTGAGCCCCAGGTGGATGGTTGTGAGAACGAAGTCCATGTAAGGTGCTCAGCACAGGGCTGTGGTGGGTGCGCCCTCGTGTTATTGATAGAATGACCCACCAGTTCCAGCAGGCGAGACACAGCTGTTGGGGTCTCAGACTGCCTCCATCCTGACTTGTCAGGAGAACTTATTGGTAAAAACAGTCCCCAAGCCTGTCAAATCCAGGGGAGCTACCCTGAGAGAGGATTGTGTCTCCCCTCTGCCCTGCAGTGCTGGAGATGCTGAGGAATGGCAATAACATGGCCCGCCCTGAGGGTGTAACCACAATCCTGGGCTCAGACACGTGGAGGGCGGATCCTGCCCTTTGCACACTGGGCGGGCGGGCGGAGCCGGCCAGGCAGGCAGGGCTGACGAGGGCGTGGACAACCATGACCCTTCCCAGAAATTTCTTCTGAACAGTCAGGTCATGGGCATAATCACCCCCACGCTTAGTGGGAAATCCCAGGCACATTGAGGACACGAGCCCAGGAGCAAGAGTGAAACCCGCGGGGCATGTGCGTCTGCAAGATCGACTGGGGAGCCCGTGATCGAGGTTGTGCTCCTGTCACAGCAAGGGCGGCCGGACCCTGGTGGCCACTCTCTTTGGCTCCAGGCCAGGTGAATAAGTTAAGGCCTCGGTGTGCTCACCTGGAAATAAGGCTGTTTCCTTAACTGGCAGGCGTCAGTCACAGGCGTCGGTCCTAGAAGCAGTGTCAGGTGTAACATAATGCCTTTGTGACACTGTCCACTCTTCTATGAAGGGCTCCCCAGAAGAACCCATGACATGACAAGTGACATCTCCCACCTGGGAGCAGATGTAGATTTAGGGCAGCTCGCTGCCGCGCTGGGAGCATGAGCAGCTCGAAAGAGTCCCGCTGCTTCACTTTTCCTGGGAGAGGCTGGGACGGTCCTGTCTGCCCCTCCTGGGGTCCACTGTCGTCCCCCCCCCCCCCCATGTGTGAGAACCGCCCTCCTCGCCTCCCTGACCCATGGGTTGGTGAACAGGGACGGGTCAAACGGTGCCGTGTCCCCGGACCCAGGTGTGTCTCAGAGCAATGTGCCCCAGGCCGATGGTGTCTGGGCAGCCTCCGGGCCATCCACCTCCCAGATGAGTTCCACTCTGTCCTTGTCTCCCAGTGGAGCAGGGAGGGGGGCGGGCGTGCCTGGTCTCCACAGCGTGGCCACACTGGTCCCGGCGGAGGGAAAGGGGCCTGCGGTCTCTGGCACAGCATCGTCGTCGTGCCATCCCTGCCGTGGCTCTGAAACGGGCTTCTCCGGCTGCGCTGTCCTTGCAGGGTGACGACGGGCCCGACGTCCGGGGAGGATCCGGGGACATCCTGCTGGTCCACGCGACTGAGACAGACAGGAAAGGTATGGCAGTGCCTCTGCAGTGGCCTCTGTCCATATCAGCTCCCTGGATCTGGGCGCGTCCTGCCCTCCCCTGCCCTCCCCTGCCCTCTCCCGCCCTCTCCCGCCCCCTCCCGCCCTCTCTGCCAGACCTGAGTGGATCAGAAAGCCGTGACCCTGGGTCATGTAGTTAGAGCCGCCTGGGGAAGCAGCAGTGAAAGCCAGGCCTCTGCTTCCCGCCTTCTTGGAGCGTGTCCCCCCCGTTGGTGTGAGGCAGTGACCCCAGGACCCACAGGGGTCGGGAGGGCAGGTTTCAGGTGCAGAGCTCAGCTCCACAAACGGTACCTCGAGTGAAAACGTGCTCCACAACAGTGTTAAGGTAGCTCGCAGGTGGCTTTTTATACTTTCCCCGATGTTTGCGTGACATTTCATTGCAGACTAGATGGGGTTGCATTCACGTTCGCCCAGGGGCTTCAGCCCACAGCAGGGGTGCTGCCTCCCCAGGACGTGTTCCTGGCCCCTGAGGGGGAGGAGCCGCCTGTGGGCACCACGTGCAGGCAGGAGAGCTGTCCTTCCACGCCGCGTTCCGCCAGGGAGAGGAGGCCTGAGGAAGGCCTCTGACCTTGGTCAGGATGGTGACACTCATTTTCCTTTTACATTGTAAGTTACTGTAAGAATGATGTAACCACAGTGCTAAAGTAAGGTGGAAGGAATTAAACATCCTAGTCTCTTGAAACCCTAACTCCCCAGTTTTGTTTTTGTAGATAACCAAATCCCTATGTTTTATAGCAGATTTCTCAAAATATGATTCTGTAAACTGTTAAATTATGAAAGTAGTACAAGAACAATGTTTACATCGCAGAAAGTTTGAAAAATAGAAAAAGCAGAAATGGCTCCCACAGACTCACACAGCCACTGTCTCGCCCTCCAAGGTTTCCCCCCTGGTGTCTTCTGTCCGGGGCAGAGCCCAGGCCTGGAGACAAGTCTGAATCCTGGCTGTGCCCGTCACAGACCCGGGTAGCCACTGGGCTCAGCTCCCCTCTCAGGCTCAGCTTCTGAAGAGGTTGTAGTGCCCAGAGAATGTGATGATTGAACGCACGGACACGGAACACGTCTGCACAGAGGCAGTCTCTGGAATGTCCCCTCTGGGCCTTGGGGACAGCCGTGGCTCTGCTCTGCAGGGAGCCCTCCGGCCTCTGCCGGCAAGAGGACCGATTTTCCCTTTGCCCAAAGGACAGGGCTGAGGGGGAGCTGGCTCCAGTCCTCAGCTCTGAGCAGCGAACTCTGCTGTCCTGCCCGGTGCAGCCAGCTGTGTCCAAGGCCAGAGGGGGTCCCGCAGGCAGGGCAGCCAAAGACTTGCAGTTCCTGCCAACTGCCTGGGCGAGGAGGCGAGGAGGCGCCACAGCCAGCTGGGCTCCTGCTTGGTTTTGTTAATGGAAAGACTTTGAGGCTCCAGAGCCATCTGTACCTGGGACGGATTGCTGAGGCCTGGGCCGCACAGCCAGCTCCACAGGTGGCTTCCTGCGGACCAGAGACCACACCAGTGGCCTTGGACTGGGGGGCCCTGCAACTCCAGGCGTGCAGATGTGGGTCCAGTCTTCCAGAGCAGGCGTTGGCTTGTGCTGGGCCCATCTCGCTTCCTTGCCCACCCTCTGAACAGAAGCCCAAACTTGACATAGCGGGTGGGTTTGGGCTCCAGGAAGCAGCCTAGCGTGCCGTTGTGGTCCCTGCTCTGACTGCAGCCTCGACCTCCCTCATAACCCGCTCTTCCAGCTGAACCCCCAATTCAGACCCAGGTGCGGGAGCAGGTGTTCCTTTTCCTCTCCTCTGTCCTGGGGCAGGGGCAGGAGCCAGGTTCGGCCAAGCCTGCACTCTTAGCTGGAAAAGTGGGGAGCCACGAGGTGTTTCCACCGAGGGAGCTGGGGGTGAATGAGAAAAGATGGGGCAAGGTGGCCTGTGTCCCGGCCAGAAGAGCTCGGTCGCGTGTGTGCGGGCGCAAGCGCAGCCTCACGGGGAGGAGACGTACTTTGGAGTCGAATCAGGACCTGAACCTCAGCTCCAGCTCAGAAGAGCTCTGACATTCACAAGCCTGGCCGGGTTGTCTGTCTCAGGAGTGACCTACATTTAAAACATGTCGCCCCTTTTTTTAGTGTCAGGAGCTGTGTGGCTGGGAGGGGAGGCAGCCGCACGTAACGGGGCTGAGCCCTCCAGAGAAGGAGGCCGTGTGGGAGCTGCCAGCCCAGGCGCCCGACTGCTGGAGGCAGCTCCTCCGCGTGGGCCTTGCCCTTCCCTGGCACCCGCGCGTGCCACTGCGTATTCCAGCAGCGTGCCAAGCTCCGCCCCTTCACCCTTCCCTTAGCTCTCTCGTATGGAAGTTCCCAGGGTTTGTCCCTGGGCCCAGCCTCCTGAAGGCATCACCTCCAACTTAGCTCCAGAAGCCTGCTGCTGAATTTGAGTGACTCTCTCCCTGCCCGTGACTAAGGGCCTTTGAATGTGGGGTCCGAGCTCTCAGTGTCCACCAGGCGGGGGGGGCACATTGCAGCCACCTCGTAACCACGCATCCTGCCCTCCAGATCTGGTGCTGTACTGTGAGGCCTTCCTGACCACCTACCGGACCTTCATCACCCCCGAGGAGCTCATCAAGAAGCTGCAGTACCGATATCCTTCCCACTCCCACGGCACTGCAGGCCCAGAGCTGGAGAGGGGCCCGGCCGCACAGGGCAGCAGGCAGGGAGGCGGCCCCACGTCCGGCTTTGGGGCCTCAGGCAAGGCTTCCTCTGCGAGCCTCCTTCCCACCTGCCAGAGGGCTGCGTGAGGTGTGCTGTGCCTGGGACAGTGAGGCCACGGGGGCAGGGGGCAGGTGGCATGTGGTGACCGGTGATTCTGAAACCATTAGAATTGACACCCTGAGGGCGGGAACATGGAGGCCCCTGCAGAGACCCAGCAAGTTGGCACCTGCAGCTTCTGAGCTGAGCTCCAGGGCATTGGGGTGATAGTTGCAAATGTGCGGATGAGGGAATGAGACTCAAATGAACAGCCTTGGGTAGGCATGGCCACTCCCCTGGTGGCAGACGTGGCTGTGGACAACTGCACGTCCATGACAGAATGGCTCCTCCCCCTCCACATCCGCCCACGAACCACCTTTCCCAGGACCACTCACTGCCTGCAGTCCTGGCCCAGGGCCCATCCTGCCCCCAGAGTGGGCCAGCCCATGGTCCACTGCTCCTTGGCCCCGTCCTCGAGTCATAGCCCGTGACTGCCATCTGCTGGACAGCACTGTCACTGGAGTAGGAAGTCTGGGGTTCCAGCTCCCTCCCATCCTGTGTGCCCTGAAGCATCCCCTGCTGGCCACCTGTCTCCCGCACAGCGTGCCTTCCACTCTCCCCTTGCCCTTGCCCGAGGTCCTGGCCCCTCGGCCCTGAAGTGGAGGATCCCGTCCACAGAGACAGTCTCCTCAGCCTCACACATTCAGTTGCTCGCAGGCCTGAAGCAGCCAATATGCTGCCGATAGGCGTACGCATGTCCTTCCCGACACTCCCATCACCAGGCGGAGCGGAGAAGGGTCTGCAGGGGATGCAGAAATGTGGCCCTCGAGGCAGAAAGCGTGGCCTCGGGAGCTGCTGGAGGCGGTTGGGTGTGAAGGGCTGTGGGGGGAGGCGGTTGGGTGTGAAGGGCTGTGGGGGGAGGCGGGTGGGTGTGAAGGGCTGTGGGGGGAGGCGGGTGGGTGTGAAGGGCTGTGGGGGGAGGCGGTTGGGTGTGAAGGGCTGTGGGGGGAGGCGGGTGGGTGTGAAGGGCTGTGGGGGGAGGCGGGTGGGTGTGAAGGGCTGTGGGGGGAGGCGGGGGGTGTGAAGGGCTGTGGGGGGAGGCGGGGGGTGTGAAGGGCTGTGGGGGGAGGTGGGTGGTTGTGAAGGGCTGTGGGGGGAGGCGGGGGGGGTGGCTCTGGCTCTGGGAAGACATGGAAGCACGTCTGGGCTCTGCACCTCCCCGCAGCCGGGGCTCAGGCACCTGCTGTGACCACTGTCCTCTACTCGAGGCTCAGCCAGGCAGCCCCTGGCGCTTCAGAAAGTCTAGCAGGAACCGCGGTTGAACCCGACAGAAAGGTGGGCCTGGGCGTGCGGTAGAGACGGTTCTGCGGGCAGGGGAGGGAGTGGCTAAGGACAGTCTGAGGTCTGAGTTGACACCCACTTTACAGGCCTGTGCCCGCCCACCCCTCCCCCACCAGTGGTGGCAGTGCCTCACTCCGCTCCCTGGCACATGGTAGCCCTCAGTAAATGGTAGCTGTCCCCCGTCCCTCCGTGTGAGAACAGCTGTTTCTTTAACCCACGCTCCACATACGAGAAGTTCTCTCTCTTCACCGACACGTTCAAGAAGCGAGTCAGCAAGAACACGTTCTTCGTGCTGGTGCGGGTGGTGGACGAGCTGTGGTGAGTGCTCGGCCCTCGGATCGCGGCCACGGGGCGGCTTCTCCCCTGCGCTCGCCATCCCGTGACGTCCCGCCTGCTCCTCCCCGGCTACGTGCCCACAGTTCTGGACAGGGCTCCCCCAGCCTACTCCGAAGTGACCCATCCCCGCAGGCCAGCCCTGGCCCTGCCCTGATTTCTGGCGGGGCCATGCTCTGCCCCCTCCTCATGCTCAGGCTGCAGTTCCATTATTGGCAGAACCCATCACACTGGCCCTTTCCTAGGCTGGGAAGGAAATGCCCAGGCCCTGCCTTCCAGGTGCTTCCCTTCTGCTAGTGCGGAGCCTGGCCTGTGCCCCCGGCTGTAGCGAGGGCCGCGCACAGGAGGTGCTGAGCGTCCTGTGGCATCGAGTCTGAGGCCAGGACCGTTAGGGAGTCCTCCCCGCAGAACCAGGAGCTCCTCGGGGCAGGGCTTCCCGGGGGTTTGTCTCCTCAGCCCAGGCCCTGCATGGCCGCCAGGCCTGTCTGGGGCCAGCAAGCATTTGCTGAGAGGATGGTGGTCACTTGTTACCACTGGGCCACCCCCAGCACCTGCAAGGATGCGGGCACTGTCCCCTGTCCCTGTGGCAGCAGTCCCCTTCCCTCCTCGTGTCCCTACCTCACCTCGTGGCCCGGCCCTGCAGCCTGGTGGAGCTGACAGAGGAGATCCTGAAGCTGCTGATGGAGCTGGTCTTCCGCCTGGTGTGCAGCGGGGAGCTCAGCCTGGCCCGCGTGCTCCGCAAGAACATCCTGGACAAGGTGGACCAGAAGAAGCTGCTCAGGTGTGCCCACTCCGACCAGCCCCTGGCAGCCAGGGGCGTAGCAGCCAGGTGAGCTGCCCGCGTCCGCCCACAGCCCCTCCTGCCCCTGCCTCCTCTGGTGAGAGCTGTGCCCAGCAGCTACCTCTGCGCCCCGTTTCCTTAGTGCACCTCCCCAGCCCCAGCCTCACGCCCCAGTTCTGCCAGGCCCTGACGAGGTGGCTCAGGGGCAGCCTAGTGGTTCCCTGGGCGCTGAGCCTCTTCCCGGGGTTGTGAGTAGCATCGGTGAGCCACCTTTTACCAGGAAGTGGGGCACCAGGGCGAGTAGCCGCTTACCAGGGCCAGAGACAGATGGGCTGTGGTCAGCTCTTATGGAATTTCCTTCCCAGCACTCAGGTGGCAGCTGTTAATTCTCACCCAGCCCCGCTGTGCCATCCTGAACGTTCCCAAGACCCTGTATGTGGTTCCCGTGTGTTGCCTGCCCCTCTACCCGAGCCGGAGATGTTTGTTAGTGACTGTCTCCGCCTGCGTTCGCATGGCACCATCTCTGTCCCCCTGCGCCCTGCGTTCTTGGGCAGCTGAGCTGTCCATGGGCTCACAAGGGGACCTGCAGGACCCGCCCAGTAGTGGCAGGAGACGGGGCCAGCACCATGGTCCAAGCGGTCGCTCCCTCCAGTCCTAGCTGCAAGGCCCTCTGCTCCAGCTGTCCCTGTCCATTCACCTCGGGCGTCTGTCTTCCAGGCCAGGGACCCTGCATGACTTTCACAGCCATGAAATAGCCGAACAGCTGACCCTGCTGGATGCCGAGCTCTTTTATAAAATAGAGGTACGCGTGGGCGGGGCTCGGAGGAGACTGGCCCTGCCGGGGGAACTACCGCTGCTTGTCCCTGAATGAGAGAAACTCCCATCACGGGACAGCCAGCGGGTCCAGCCCCACCCAGTCTACTTCCTTTTTTCAGATTCCTGAGGTTTTGCTTTGGGCAAAAGAGCAGAACGAGGAGAAGAGCCCCAACCTGACCCAGTTCACGGAGCACTTCAACAACATGTCCTACTGGTAAGGCCGTGGCACGGAGCCCGCCCGCGGCAGTTGTCCTGGGCAGAGCTCTGCTGCTTCATCCCTCAGCTCCTTCTCGGCCTTGCGGGCGTTAACTGTGAACTGGGCAGCAGAGCAAGGGGCACCTAGAGCAGAGGCTGGTTGAGGAGCCAGGCACGGCAGGGAAAGGTCCTGGAGCGAGTGCCAGTGTCTGCAGGCACGGGTGACGTTTGCACACACACACACACCCCCTCCCCCCACACTGGTCCTTGCAGTCTCCCCACCGCCAGGCGGGCAGCCTCAGGGCTCCTCCTCACACTGACTGCCCGAAAGCGGGCCTGCAGGAGTGGTGGCCATTAATACTTTCGTGTAGCCTTTAATCGGTAAAGCAAAATGGAGCCCAGAAGTGTATTAATAATGTAACATAGAACAGAACTGTCGGCTGTTCAAGGCATGACTCAAAAGCACCCACAGCCCCACAGCATCCGAGAGGTGGTCAGGGCACGGCGGCCGTGCCGTCCTCACTGCATACAGCCCTCTGCAGCCATCGAGGGGTGGCTAATATTTTTAAAACGCTCCACGGGCTGCTTGTTGGTGAAAAATCAGGTCATCCCCAGCTTTCCCTCCTTTCTCCCCAACACGGCACGGCCGTTTGTAGCCACACATGGCCCTGAGCTCAGCCTCAGACCCAGCCCCGTGCTGGGCACAGGTCTCCCAGCACACCCCTGGGGGTCCGCCTAGGAGGGGTGCAGGTGGATGAGTGCAGGCGCCCTCCAATGGGCAGAAGAGGCAAAGCAGAGGTGACCCTTCGTCCCAGCGACTGGCAGGGGCTGTGGAGAGATCACAGGGCGTCCGGGTCACCATGAGGTCCTTGTGCGAGGCTAGCTTTGCCTTGGATGCTAAGGTTCTGAGCGGTGCCCTCGTTCGTGTCTGGCAAGGCGGCCTCTGAACCCACAGGCCTGCCCCCGCTGAGCTGGTCCTGAGGCTGTGCCAGAGTCCATCCCAGTGGTGCTCGCTCCGCTCTGCTCAGGAGAGCTCTGCTGGCATCCTCAGAGCCCGCATGGCCGGAGGTCCCATCCTGGTGTTTGGCACCAGCCGCCAGATCTCTTGTGGCCTATTGCCTCCCCCTGGGGTTCTGAGAGCTCCTGAGAGCCAAGACGGGCTGCAGTTGGTGCTGCCAAGCCTGGGGCACTTGAGACAAGCCATGGAGCGTCCGGCTGGGCCGTCTCCACCAGAACCGCACGGGGCCCTGAGGGAGTGCAGTCAGCTCAGCTCTCCTTCCCCGTCCTGCAGGGTCCGGTCAATCATCATGTTGCAGGAAAAGGCCCAGGACAGGGAACGGCTGCTCCTGAAGTTCATCAAGATCATGAAGGTAACCGAGCCCCGCCCCGAGCCTGCTCCTCAGCCCCGCCCCGCCCCGCCCTCACGGCCCCTCGCCTCTCTCTGCAGCACTTACGAAAGCTCAACAACTTCAACTCCTACCTGGCCATCCTCTCGGCGCTGGACTCAGCGCCCATCCGCAGGCTCGAGTGGCAGAAGCAGACCTCAGAGGTGAGCTCAGGACAGGAGTGGAGACTGGGCTTGGGTCCCTGCTCTGCCAGCGCCCAACTGTGTGGCGGGGACAGCCCACCCCCGCCTGCCCTAGTCTCTCACCTGCAGTCATTGGGCCCTGAGGGGCGTGTTTGGTGCTGGGACATCACATCGTCCTGCATCCTTCGCCACAGGCTGTGCCTTGGTCCCAGTGCACCTGCTCCTTCCTTCCCTCGGCCTGTGCTTCTAGAAGGCTGCTCTGGGCGGGCTGCATTAGGCATTGTGAACAGACAGACATGCTATTGGTGGGTTTCTTCAGGGTAAGTGCTAAAGGGAAAAGGATGGGGTGTTAAGTGAGCCTGGTCAGGGAGGCCCTGGGGAAGTGTTGGTGAGGCCAGGCCCTGAGTCGGAGCTTCCTGGGAAGGGAGGAGATGCCCATCAGGGCCAGAGGAGTGCACTCAGGACCAGCGTGGCCAGTGGCCATGTCGCTGTGGGGGACTGGCCCTGATCAGGGTGGCCTTGGGGGCCTGCCAAGGGACTGGACCTTTATTCTGTGTGGAGGCCCAGCCCCCCGGGCTGAGCATTGGCTGGGCCGCCCGGGGCTGTCTGGAGTGATATAAGAGGACAGGTATAAAACAGTATTGTTTGGGGAAGTGGGACCTCCACACCCGTTGCTCCAGGAAAGCATGAGGTCCTCAGGAGGCAGGGATGGCTTCTTGGAGGAGGTGACCCATCAGAGGGAGAGGCACCTATCAGGCAAAAAGGCAGGATCAGCTAAGTCTCCCAGACAAGAGCCCAGGCTGCGTGCAGGAGCAGTGAGGTGAGGTCACCTGCCAACCCGGCGGACTTGGCCTTGAGCGCAGGGAGAACAAAGGAAGGCTCGGAGCTGGAGTAGCCGGTGCAGCGTGGGCTTTAGAGGCTCACTTGGGCTGTAGTCGGGCACAGCCAAGCGGGAGCCCGAGCTCCAGGTCCTGTGCACGTGGCGGGTGCTGACGGGGAGGAGTCACGGGCCGAGCAGGCACAGCAGGCCCTCTGCAAGGTGCTCCAGGGAGGTGGCCCCAGAAGGCCTGGTCTCCCCGCGGCTGGGCAGAGCCCAGGTCTGGTTCTGGGTGTGTGTGTGTGTGGGTACCCTCGAGCATTGGCAGAGGGTAGGGGACGACTTGGTCTGCGAGGAGGGGCCGGGCTGTGCCCAGCATTGTCCCAGGGCTCAGACTCCACGTCCCTCCTGCACAGGGCCTGGCTGAGTACTGCACGCTGATTGACAGCTCGTCCTCCTTCCGCGCCTACCGGGCAGCCCTCTCGGAGGTGGAGCCGCCATGCATCCCGTACCTGTGAGTAGAAGCCCTGCCCGGGTTTGCCCCTCGGTTGCTCTGGAGATGCTGTATTGGGCTCCCTGAGAAACCTGCGCTAAGGGTCCAACCAAGACATTTGTACTGTCTCAACTCTCAACTGTGTGGCAAGGAGTGCCTTTTACTTTTAAGCAGAATTGCGGGGTCCCGTGAAAATGTTCCATCCCCCTGTCCTGTTCCCACTTCTCCCTGGCCTGCAGGCAGCACGTCCAGGCGCGGACAGGCGGCAGCCTCCTTCCTCCGCAGTACATCGTGCCATATTCCACAGGCCTCAAACTCGGCTGCACGCCACAGCCACCTGAGGGCCTGGTCACCCCAGGAACCCTGAGAGCACTTGGCATGAAGCAGCTCAGAGAGCATGTCCTCCATGTGGGCCCTGGAAGAGGGCGTGCATAGGTGTTTCCTGGGGAGGGACCCTGTGGTCAGTAAATATAGGAAGTGACGGCAAATCAAAGCTAAACAGGCTTCTGTTGCAGGTCTGATCAGAGCCCTTAGTATGCTAGTGGGCACGGAGTCTCCGAAAGGGATGGGAGAGTCAGTCGGCACTGCCCCAGGGCTAGGTGTCTGATGGGATGTCCCTCAGAAATGCAGATTGGACAGCCGACTCCTTTCCCAGCCTCCCGGCCTCACTGCACTGCACTCTTTCCCGTGTGGGCTCGGTGACGGGTCCCTGGGCCCTCAGGCTGGGCCTCCCAGGTGGAGGGACTGCCACCACTGGTCATGTGGCTTCACGCCCTGTGTTTAGAGGCACCTGCTAACAAGAGGGCTCTGTCTCCTGCCCACTCCCAGCTTGGGGTCCTGTTATTTCTCATGTTCGTTTATGAATTTTACATGAGCAAGCCCACAACTCTGCTGGCTTCTGCTGCAGCGTCCCGTTCCCCGATGGTCCTGCAGGCCAGACAGTCACCGAGGCCTCCGTAGCAGCCCGGCCTCCAAGGCTCCTCCAGGACCTGAGCTGGCTTTCCCGGGGACCCAGGGTTTGGGAGCCAGGACTTCCGCTGGGAGAGACAGATGCCTCCCAGAGCGCTGGTGGCTTTGGTAGTTTCTCAGGCACAGCCCAGGGGCCGGGGCCGGGGCCGCATCAGCACTGGCTTGTCCTGGTGGCCCAACCGACGTGCCGGGAAAGCAGCCACCTTCTAAGTCACCTCCGGAGGGTAACTGGGCTCTCCATCCTCCCAGGGGGCTCATCCTGCAGGACCTCACCTTCGTGCACCTGGGGAACCCGGATTATATTGACGGCAAAGTGAATTTTTCCAAACGGTGGCAGCAGTTCAACATCCTGGACAGCATGCGCTGCTTCCAGCAGGCGTGAGTGCTCCCCGCCCTCGGCTCCTGGGGCCTGAGCAGAGACGGGAGGTGGTGAGGACCAGGCTGTCAGGAGGCCTGAGGGGCTGGCTCAGCACGGGATGGCCCGTCGCGTGCACACAGGTGGCAGCCAGCCCGTCCCCTTTCCCATACAAGGAAGCTGGTGACTGGTCTGCTGGCACACTGGCCCGCCGGACGCCAGAGTAGTGGGTGGGCCCAGCGTCAGCAATCCCCAGGGTGAGCCACGGCAGGAGTGGGGCCTGAGAGCGGGTCTCCCTGGAGCACCTGGAGAGGGCAGCCCAGCTGCAGGGATGCCGCTGGGGAGACCTTGCAGGAAGCAGGGCACAGCTTTAGGGTCTAGCATGGGCTCTGTGTGCTGCTGACCTTGTCTGGGGAGCTCGGACCCCCCGTAGGCTGTGGGCAGCAGGGCGCCTGCCACAGCGGTTTGCTGGGTGGTAGGGGGTTGCCGTTGAGAGGTCGTGGGCACTCACTGCTGCCTTTCTCCCCACCAGGCATTACGACATCCGGAGGAACGACGACATCATAAACTTCTTCAACGACTTTAGTGACCACCTGGCTGAGGAGGCCCTATGGGAACTCTCTCTGAAAATCAAACCCAGGAACATAACAAGGAGGAAAACAGACCGGGAGGAGAAGACCTAGGAGCAGCTGCCGTGAGCAAGGAGGATGCTCACAGAGGCTCAGAGTGTGGCTCCGAGACCCGAAGGGACTTTGGACCTGTTGTGTGGCAGCAGCGCTGTTCCGGCCTCCGCCAGGGGGCCAGCTGTGCAGGAGCCCTGAGTGCAGGCAGCTTCCTGCCTCCTTCCTCCCACGAGCGAGCCCACGGCCCGGCGCGGAGCCAGCAGGCAGGTCTCATTGCCGATTGTGAACTGGTGGTTTTCTCATTTGGTTTTGCTTTCACGTCCGTCTCCCCTCCCCGTCCCGCCTGATTCTCCTCCCACCTGGGAGCCGCGGAGTCTGCCCCCTCCCTGACTTCCAGGGTCCGGATCTGCTGAAATGATGAATGAGTGGAGGTTCAAGGACCCTGGGGGGGGGCTGCTCCCCGGTGACCGTGAATGAAGGGACATGTAGCTGGGTGGGCAGAGAGCAGAGCAGGCTTGGGTGGGGCTCCTTTTGCCTTCCAGCCCTGCTTTCTAAGGTGGAGGATGGGCGCCGCTCACCTGGCCCTTTAGGTACGACAGGTGGCCCTAGCACCGCCCTCTGCCTGCGGGCACCGGGCTGCTGGCCGTGCAGTGAGTAGCAGTGGCTGCCCTCTCCCTTTGCCCTTATCTCCCCACCCCGTCACCTGGCACTGAGGGCGCTGGGAAGGGGAGGGTGGAGCAAGAGAGGACCTTACCACCCAAGAAATGCGTTTTAGCTGAGCTGGGTTCGTAGCTCTTGGGTGAGTTAATTCAGAGAGAGGGGAGTAGAAGGGCGTTTCTGTCTAGGTGGAGGCCGCGGGCCCCCTCCTGTAGCTTGCTGTGTGCCTTAAACTCCACCTCCTGCTCCCTCCGGCCCATGGACTCCCCTCCGACCTTGCTCCATCGGGTGGGTGACAAGGACTCCTCACCAGTGTCCCCACCACTGTTGGCTAAACCTCGGAGGGACAGTGTCTCTGAGAGGCCAGGGTCTGGGCTGCCCGGCCACACCCCAGAGCAGGCTCGCTCGCCCGGAAAGCACCTTCGAGAACAGTGCTCTCCGCCCTCCTGTGCAAACCACTCTTGCTGCTGAGGTGACAATCCGAGGCCAGGTCTGCAGGCCGCTCTCAGGTGTCGGCCGGAGCTCCCACGCGCCGTGGGCTCGGACGGGCCTGCCTGTGCACTCTGCTGCGCGTGGTGGAGTGCTCACCTGTCCTGGGGTTGGCACCTGGTCACGCAAACTCCAGGACTAACTGTGCTTAGCCCAGAACAAAGAAAAGGAGAGAGCAACATCCGTTGATTATTTAGATTCTGTTTGTAGAGAAGCCGTGTCACTTTGAGTCCTTCGTGGTTTTGATGAGCTGTTATCAGGAGCAAGGCTGGGCTGGCCTTCCCCTCTCGTTTGTCCGGGTGGAGGGAGAGGCTATGAAGTGTCGGTTACGGTCCCTCTGGCGGTGGTCCTGCCGGCCGCGGCCAGAACACGTCACTTTACTATTTAAGAGTGTGTGTGAGTCACTGTTTACTGGCAGTGCAGCGTGTGGGTGGTTTCTAGGCTGTGCCTCGGTCCTCGGTCCTCGTCTCAGTCTTCCCAGCCACCCACTCTGCCGCTGCTCTGGGCCCTCGGGGCTCCTCGGCGGTGGGAACCGGGGTTACCCTGCATTTGGGGGCACCCCCGGGTCTCCCTCCATAGCACAGGCAAAGACTCGGCCTCAGAAACCCAGCCACTCGCGGACAAGGCGTGTTTGCAGCCTGTCGGTCAGTTCTCAGCCATGAGCTGGTGGGGATGGGGTGGGGGCTCCACTTCCCTCAATTCAGAGGTGGCCCTGCCCCCCCTCCTCCCCAAGCCCAAGGTGGTCCGCACAGAGGGCCAGGCACCAGCGAGCGGCGCCGCGAGCCCGGTGTGAGGACAGCAGGTGCCATGTGTGCGTGAACTGACTGGCCGCGGGCTTCCCCTCCCGTGCCTCATTAAGACGCCCTCTTGGCTCCGGGAGTTACCAAACCCCATGCCAGCACCGCAGCCCTGCCGTGAACTGTCTGTCTTGGGGACAGGGTGTGGGGCTTGATCTTCAGGACAGACAGACAGACAGACATGACCAGGACGGTTGGGTTCCCCGCAGGTGGGTAGAACGAAGGAGAGGGCAGGCTGGCGCCACGTCGGAACTGAACCTGAGAAGCACCTCCCACCACCACCCACCACCCGACCCCAGTGTTACATTGTAATATATATTCCCGACTAACGGCTGATAGGGCAGCTTCCTGCAGACATTTCAAATGTGTAACTTTTATATGAGAGGAAAATAAATACAGGTGACAGCCACCTGTGTGCTACCACGTGTCAAAGTGATGGTTCAGGCGCCTCCTTTTCTGTGGCTCCTCTCGGCCTGGCTGCTGTTGGGGTGGTGTCTCCCACACTAGCTCCTGTCAGAGGCCTGGGCTCCATCTACCGTCAAAGGCCTCAGAAGCCACCTCAGAGGCTCCAGGTCTGTCCATGCACCAGGCCAGGCTTCGGGTGCAGTGGCCATTTGGTGTCCCAGGGGACGAGAAATGGCCCCACTCATTTACACCACCACCCAGGTGTCCACTGGGTGCATCATTCCGGAACCAGTGAGGTCGGGTTTGGGTCCTTTAGTCCTGCGTGCTCAGAACATGCTGGAGGGACATGGCTCCTGGCTAATGGGCTCTGGTCCTGGCTCCGCCGCCCATAAGCCAGTGGCCGTGGGTACGCGTGCCTTCTCTGTTCCCAGCTGCTCAGCTATAAGGGGCCCTCCCAGCTTCCACCGCGTGAGCTCAGCGAGCCGCAGCCTGTAGCAGTGTCTGGTGAGCTGTTGCCACTGGTACGACTCACCCAGCATGAGTGGGCACCACGCACTTTGCAAACAGCTTTACCTCATTTCATCCTCTTCATTTAATGTCACACGAGGGAAATATCACAACCATGGTAAGTGCTACAAAGAAGAGGTACTTGACATTACACAGTTAAATTTGGTTTGAAATCCACTCGGATAGCAGGTCCTGACGGGCGTAACAGGTACTTTATGTCAGACAGACAGGAGCGTCAGTCTCACACGAGCCCCGAGAACAGCAAGGGAAACACTGCTTGCCTCATTTCAGGAGTAGAATACAACCTTGGCGTCCAATCCAGACAAGGACAGCGCGAGAAAATTACAGGCGAATGCTGACGCAGAAGCGCCAGAGTAACCTTAGCCCCAGCCCGGCACTAAAAACCAGTCCTCCCTGACCATGGGACGCATCCGCAATGCAAGGACGGAGTGGCGTTCGTAAGTTGGCCGTGTGCTTGGGCACCCATGTGCCCTCACTAAGGGCCCTGTCATTCATCCCAGCCCCGGGCCTGCTGGCTGCTGTTGGCGGTTCTGCAGAAGTGGATGGGTGTCCCCTCGAAAAGTTACAAATGGAACTGCCTTTGACCCACCGATCCCGCCTGGGTAAATATTTGAAGAAACCCCGAACACTGTCCGCTGCAGCATTATTTACAACAGCCAGGGTCTAAACCCACTGCCCATCAAAGGACGAGCGGGTAACAGCCCTGGTGCGTGTATAGAATGGCATGTACCACTCAGCCCCCGAGAGAATGCAGTCTTCCCACTGTGGCAGCATGCCGGGGCCTAGAGGGTGTGGTGCCGAGTGAAGGAAGCCAGAGAGACAAATGCCATGTGATCTCACTGATGCTCAGAGTCTAAAGAACAAAAGGAAGAGTGGATGTGCCTCTCCCGGCCGTGCAGACTCCAGGGGTTGACACGCAGAGTCCCACGTGAAGGAGCCCAGACTGGGCCACCCCACCACCCACACCGGACTTCGCGTGAATGAGAAGGGAACTGTGCCGGCTGAGCTACCGCCAGAGCTTACAAATTTTCACAGCGCGGCCCTGCCGCCCCTGAATGCGATGAGCAGATGAAAGGAAGGACACTCAGAACCACCTCCATGGCCAGACTAAAAAAAGGGCACCAGCTTGAGCAGGGACGTCACACAGAGACTCCGAAGAGCTGGTAACAGGCTCCACGTCGTCAGTCATCGGAGCCACGCTGAGCCGCCACCACAGCCTCAACCCCGGAACTGCTGAACCGCACGCCACGGCAACACCAGGGTGGAGAGCGCGAGCGACTGGAAGGCCCTCCATGGTGGGTGGGAGCGCAGCCTCTCCCTGGGCTGAGGTGATAGCGCCACGGCTTCCTCGGGAAGCTTCCTCAGCACTCGGCAAGCACCACGGTGCCACCCCAGCTGGCCGCAGACATTCCACCCCGAAGCCAGCGTTCTCTCTCGCTGCACACGTTCCATTTGCCCAGCCGCTCCCTCCGGGGCGCGTCAACACAGTCACTCACGACGCCGGCCGTCTCCACACTGGCCCTGAGCCTCCGGCAGACAGTCTCCTCCACCACGGGGAGCCCTAAAACTGGGCCTGCTGAGGCCAAAGGCAGCGCATTTTCTTCATTTTTAATCACACGACGTATGAATCCCATCGTCAGGTTCAGCCATGCGTGGCGCCCCCGCTCCTGGTCCCCGGTCAGCCACTGCCAGCAGTTTGCAACTTCCTTTCAGACACTGTCCTTTGCACATGCGCGAATGTAAGTCTACGGCACATACCTTATCGACAGGCAGACACCACGGTGTACTTCCCACCACAGGGAGGCGGCAGCCTTCCTGATCTGTCCCCAACCTGGCCAGGACCTGTCTGCTTCTGTGGGACCGGATCTCTCGACCCCTCCCTCTGTGGCTTTCCAGATTCCCAGGGCCTCCCCAGCTCCCTGGTTACAGGGCACCCTCCCGGGCTCTCCTGTGTGTGGGACTCCTAGGCTCTTGGCTCTGTAATCCAGCTGCAGTTCACTTTTCCATACAATTTGAGAAGAATTTTTTCCAACCACATAGCCAACTGCTTATTCTGAGTTGTCCTTGACCCACTCAGTTAAAAGGCCGTTTTGATCGGGTAGTAACTCCCCACACACACTGGGGACGCTTTCTGGATGTTCTGTTGGCCGTGCTGTCTTAGGAATTGTAGCTCTATGATAAGCTGTAATAGCCAGGGACAACAGTCCCCTCATTCAGTTCTCTAAACAATTGTAAGTTTTTACACATTTCCTTTCTATTTTTAAAAACTTGTTATAGTTTTAAAACAAGAAAAACGGTTTTCTTGTTGGGATTTCATTAAATCTCTAAGAATGCTACATATTCTTATACATCTTCCTAGCCAGATATTTTGTTCAATTTTATATATATAGGGTGTCCCCCCAAAATGTAGATACACACTTTGAATAATTATAAAGGCAGTTTATTAAAATACATTTCATTTTCAAAACTGTTAAAGTGTATATGCATTTGGGGGGGACCTGCTGTATATATAAAGTTATATATATAATTAAAAATTATTTTCTTCACTTGGGCCCAAATCATTCTTGTCAAAGTTACTTCTAGATTTTACTGTTTTATCACTACTGTGAGTGGAATTTTTCAAAATTTTTTCCATTTTAACTGATTATTGCTAATGACTATCACATTTATTTTGTATCCAACTATTTTACTGAGTTATTCTAATTTTTTCTTTGATTCTTGGATATTACAGCTAGAAAATCATTTTGTCTCTTTGGACAGACAGACTGCAAGTTTCATACTACAAATTTCACTTTGTTGTTTTTTACATTAGCTAGAACCTTAACACAGTGTTGAATAATAGAGACGCTCCGGGCCTCCATGGATTGCTCCTGCAGAATGGTTTCTAATGGTTTTAATCCCCATTTAATGTGCCGTTTCCAGTCGGCTCCTTAGCTTCTGCTTCACTGGGAGCTCATCAGAGATTCGGACTCCCCGCTCCCACGCCCTGACTCCGAGCCTGCCCTCTGCAAGGTGCCCGCGCTTCGTACCCGCAGAGCTGGGCACGGTCCTGGGACTTCTTTCCTTGGAGTTTACTTAGTTCAGTACGAACAGCTGTTGCTGTGGGTTCTGCAAGTCCTCTGCGCTGTTCCTTCTCCTCTTCTGGGCCGTTTGCATGAGGGTGACTGACATGCCGACTGGCCCAGCCCCCAGCCAGCTGTGCGCATCGCCGACGCCCTGGCCCAAGGCTCCCAGCATCTCCAGGGCTGAGTCAGGTGTCTGCCTCCGCCCGGTGCCAGGAGCCAGGAGCCAGGAGCCAGGGCTGCGGGCAGCACCCAGAGGTGTAGAAAGCAGGCGATTGAACACGAGCTGCCAGTCTTCTCTGGCCCAGCGGGGCCTCCCTCCTCTCCGTGCAGATGGTTTGTCATCTTGAGTCACAGGCCCCTTGAGAATCTGGTGGAAGCTCTGGGCCCTTGCAGGAGCGTGCCCATCAGTGAGCGGCCTCCCATCTGCTGAGCGGGAGGTGCCCGGCTGCCCTGCTACTCACGGTGAGACCCTCAGGCCCTGCCCTCCCCTCCCCTCGGGCTGTGGAAGACCCTATGGAACCGCCGTCACCACCGAGAGCACCTGAGCCCGGCACTGTGCTGAGCACCCACGGGAACCCTCCCTGGTCTGCCCAGGGGTCCAGGGCAGGCCATGCCACGACCCCTTACAGAGGAGGGAAGCCCACTCCCTTGAGCAGCAAGGAGCTCTGAAGGCCAGGACTGGACCAGCCAAGGAAGTTACTGTAGGTCACAGTGCCCCCTTCTAGTGAGTCAAAGGGGGAGGTATGGGGGCCCAGCTGTTGCCCCCACTTTGCAGATGAGGAAACAGACACATGGCTTTGGTTTCTGGACACAGCGGGTGAGAGGCAGGGCCCTGACCAACCAGCCAGGAGCTACGGAGGGAGGAGGCCACGCCCACCAGCCCCATGGGAACCCACAGCTGTGCCCTGCGACCTGACCAACCCAGCAAGGAGGCCAGGAGTGCAGTGCCCCTCCCCCACCCCGATGGCGCTGAGGACACAGACTTCTGGTCCCTCTGATGGTCTCCTGGGGGTAAGGTGAAGGCAGGGGCCTTGGGCCCGGCCAGCAGTCCCAGGAAGACCTCAGGAGGAGGCACCAAAGAAATGGGGCTCCCGGGGCCCCCATTCCTCAGCTGGGCCTGGGCCCTGAGACCACTGCAGATTAGGACACTGCCCCTCAGGGCTGAGGCAGCCACTGGTGTGCTGAGTGCGCCAATCCCTCCCGCTCCTGCCCCCGGGTCCCCTCTGTAGGCAACAGATGGCCCCAGCAGGGATCACAGTCCACAGGATTCTGGCAGGGTGGGTGTCCGGGCATCCTGACGTCCCCGAAGCAGCCCCCAGCCTCATGGGAGGTAGAGGGCCACCAGCACGTAGATGACCCAGCTGGTGGACACGAAGACCCCGAAGAGCAGGCTGAACAGCACGAGGGAGCGGGCCTTGCGGGAGGCCTCTTCCGCCTGGGCCAGGTCTCCCCGGCTCAGGGCCGAGCGGGTCTGCAAGCAGACAGAGTGAGGATGAGCCCACCGCGCCCCCACCTCCCATGCAGCACTGTCGGGCCAGGCCCCAGTGTAGACTGGGAAACGGCACCCTGAGAAGTTTGGGGCCTGCCCAGGAGCAATCGGGTGATGGCTGGCACCTCATGGGCGGGGCACAATCCACACCCTCGCCCTGGTCTCCTACATCTTCCAACAACCCCAGATGCTGGTGTCTCTGTTGCCCCCACTTTGAGATGAGGAAACAGGTTCAGAGAAGTTAAGGGACTGTCCTAGGGTCACACAGCTGGTGGCGGAGCCAGAATTCACAGACACCTCTGAGCTGTCCTGAGAGCTGCCTTCTCCCCACAGGCCTGGCTTACGGTGGGGGAGCTGGGGGGGGGGGGGGGGGGGGTTCAGGGCGTGGTCAGCTCAGCCTCGGGCAGAGACCCCAGAGGCTCACCCACTCTGTCAGAACACCCCCATTGGCATGATTGGGTCCCCAGAGCCTGACCCTGTGCAGGGCAGTGGTTGGGGGGTAGGGGGTGAACAGATGGAGACAGAGATGGTGGGGGCAGCTGGGTGGTAAGAGGAATGAGTGGGTGGAGGGGTGCACACAGCCCCCTGGGATGGCAGCTCCTTGGGCCTGGGCAGCCACTCACGCTTCATCGTGAGCCGTGGGAGCCCAGCCCCCAAGCAGACCTTGAGTGTGGGCGGGGCCAAGGGAAGGAGGTGTCCATCCGCGGGGACAAGGGCCAGAGACACTGCACCGATTCCCAGTTCCCGCCCCCTCCTGAGAGGGACACGCCAGATGCCCAGCTCCTAGGGGAGAGGCCGGGTGCCTGCTGGGAGGTGCACCAGGGCCGCCCCTACCTCGTGGGAGTAGACGATGGCGAGGAGCCCAGTGAGCAGGCAGCAGAAGAGGGTCACCAGCACCGACTCCATCATGTAGTCCTTGGGCAGCGGCCTGTGCTCCACCGTGGCGGGCGCGGGCACGCCGGCCAGGGGGCTGTTGTACTGCGGGGCAGAGGCCACAGGCGTGAGGGAGCGCCCAGAGCCGGAGTGCGGACCAGCCCCACCCGGTGAGGCTGCGGGTCACCCAGGGCAGGTCACGCTCCAGGAGCCCTTGCTCAGTCCAGGGTCCAGCCACACTGTACCCACGTCCTCATGGGCCCCCCCTCCCCGCCCCCCGGGACTGCTCCGCCGTCCTAAGGCAGCGGGTTTTGTTTTACTCTAAAGATCTAATCAGATCATCTCCCTTCCAGAGGCCCTGGGCCCTCACGATGGGTCCCTCTCCCAGTCCCCCCGTCCCCCCGTCCCCTCCCGAGCTGAAGGAACCACCGCCATGCCCAAGCCCAAGCGCAGGCGTGGCTGCCTCCTGCCTGTGCTGCGCACTCTGGCCAGAGCGCCCTTCTGTTCCCGCCTAACTCTCCTATTCACCCCTCAGAACCCAGCTCAAATGCCCCCACTTCTGGGACGCCTCCTGGGCTCCCCCACTGGGCAGCTGAGGTAGCCCTTTCCTGCCCCTCCTCTGGGCACCAGGACCTGACTTCAATGTCTGTGAGCCCAACCTCTCGGGGGGGGTGTAAGGGATGAGGGGGGGGGGTAAGGGGTGAGCGGAGGGTAAGGGGTGAGGGGGGGGTGAGGGGGGTGAGGGGGTAAGGGGTGAGTGGAGGGATAAGGGTGACGGGGGTAAGGGGGCAGGGAGCGGGCATCAAGCAGGGTGCCCACGGGCTGGGTGCCCACTCACCACGGGGAAGGGTGCGAACAGCTGCGGCGGGGCGGGCGCGGGGTAGAGCGGCGCGGGCGGCGGCGGGTACAGGGCCGGGGCCGCGGGTCCGGGCTGGAAGAGGACCGGCCCCGGCGGGAAGGGCGGGTACAGCAGGTGCACGGCCTTGGGGTCCGGCGGCGCGTAGGGCGGGGGCTCGCCCACGAAGCCGATGTTGGGGATGCCGCCGGCGGCCGCCTTGGGCCCCGGCCTCGCCTCGCCCTCACCCGCGGCCTGGGCCTGGGCAGGGGGCGCCCCGGGGGCGGCGGCCGGGGAGTCGGCCGGGGGGACGGCGGGGACTGGGGTGCTGCCCGCGTCCGCGGCTGCTTCCTCGCCGGGCCCTTCGTCTTCATCCAGGAGCTGCGGGCGGCGCGGGAGCTGCGGGAGCTCGGGTCTGGGGGGGGGCCTCAGGGGCCTCCGGGCCAGCACCCCCTTTGGTGTCCACTCCTGGGAAGACATGGCGGGTTTCAGGAGCCTCAAGAAGCCATGGGCCAGGTGGGACCCTGACCCCCAAGCCCCAAAAAGCCCCTCCGAGAAGAAAGCCACGCACGACCCCTGCCGGAGCCTCTCCAAGCCTTTCCCCAAGAGCACAGACAGGACCGGGACCGGCTCGGAGGGGCAGTGCCTCCGGTGGTCGCCCAGCCCCGCCCCGCCCCGCCCCGCCCTGCCCTGCGCCCTGGGCCAGGCAGCCTCTGCGGCTGGAGGAGGGGACCTGGGCCAGGGCGGCCCTGAGAGGCGTCCTGAGACCCAGCCAGGGGGCGAGGCTCGCAGGTGAGCTGAGCCAATCGGAGTCTTGGCCTGGGAGCTGGGGAAGCTGCTCGGGAGTTGCAGGACCCTGGCTCCCGAGTGACTTCAGAGCCAGGAGGTCACGAGGAGCATTTCCATCAATGGCTGCACCATCGGGACCAAAAGCAGCAGGAAACATGGGCCTCAACACCACGGACCAGACGGACTTACAGACACGGTCCGAACACTCCGTCCAAAACCACCGGACACGCCTGCTTCTGGGAGCATAGGGACCGCTCCCAGCGGAGGGACTGTCAGGCCAAAAGCAAGTCTTAACATTTAGGAAGATGCAAATTATGTCGAGCATCTTTTCCAACCATAATGGTCTCAATTCCGAGAGGAATAAAAACTAGGCAAATCACAGAGCTGTAGATTAAGCAACATGCTTCTGAGAAACCAGGGGGTCAAAAGAGAAATAACATCTTGAGACAAACGGAAATACAACACACCAACACTGACGGGACGAGGCAAAAGCAGCTTTAAGGAGGAGGTGCATAGCGATAAATGCCCACATCAAAAAACAAGAAAAATCTGGTCTGAGCTAGAATGGAGGCAGAGGGCTGGTGGGATGTGGACAAGTGGACGGACTCAGGCATCCGGGGCACCTGGCCTGACACCCAGGGAGGTGAGGAGAGGGAGGGAGTTGTCAGAGGGACAGGGCCAAGCAGACCTCTGTCACCTCCTCCTGGGTCCAGGGCAGGGCTGGGCTGGTGGGTCTGGGGTGAGGGTCTCCTACCATCAGGAGGGGCGCTTGGGGCCAGGCTGCCTGGGCTGCTCCTCCCTCCCCCCCCCCCCCCCCCCCCCCCCCCCCCCCCCCCCGCCACAGGCCTCCTTGGTTGCCTCATCCTTAAAAACAACACCTGGGGGGTTGTGGGGATCAAATGAGTGTAGGCATGCGAAGTGAGCAGGCTCTTGGCTAACACTGGCTACTGCTGTCTGAAAGTTAGGGAGGCGAGAAAATGCAAGGGGGCCTGGTCCGTCTGGGGAAGCTAAGGAGTGGGGGGGGGGGGTGTGGGGGTGTGTGTGTAATGAAAGCTATAAGCAGTGGTGTGTGTGTGTATAATGAAAGCTATAAGGAGTGGGGTGTGTGTGTGTGTGTGTGTGTGTAATGAAAGCTATAAGGAGTGGTGTGTGTGTGTGTAATGAAAGCTATAAGGAGTGGTGTGTGTGTGTGTGTGTGTGTAATGAAAGCTATAAGGAGTGGGTGTGTGTGTGTGTAATGAAAGCTATAAGGAGTGGTGTGTGTGTGTAATGAAAGCTATAAGGAGTGGTGTGTGTGTGTGTGTGTGTGTGTGTAATGAAAGCTATAAGGAGTGGTGTGTGTGTGTGTGTGTGTGTGTGTGTGTGAGATAAAAGCTATAAGGAGTGGTGTGTGTGTGTGTAATGAAAGCTATAAGGAGTGGTGTGTGTGTGTGTGTGTGTGTGTAATGAAAGCTATAAGGAGTGGTGTGTGTGTGTGTGTGTGTGTAATGAAAGCTATAAGGAGTGGTGTGTGTGTGTGTGTGTGTGTGTGTGTAATGAAAGCTATTGGGAAGGGAGTCCACACTTAGAGTAAGAAAGGTTTGTGACTAAGTTTGACCCAGAGCGAGGGGCTCTTTCAGGAGGACCCCTGTGGGGAGTGGGTGGGGGGAGCAGGATTGCTGGTCTCCCGGAGGGTGGGGGTGGCCTGACTATCCCTGCCCCCAGGAACCAGCCACACCCCACCCAGTAGACCTGGTTAGACACTCAGGATCACCAGGGCAGCTCCCAGCCTCACCCACCCAGACAAGGGCTGGAGTTTTCAAATAAGGCACCAGCCCAGCCAGCGTGGCTCAGTGGTTGAGTGTCGACCTATGAACCAGGAGGTCATGGTTTGATTCCCGGTCAAGGGCACAGGCCCAGATTGTGGGCTCGATCCCCAGTAGGGGTTGTGCAGGAGGCAGCCGACCAATGATTCTCTCTCATCATTGATGTTTCTGTCCCTCTTCCTTCCTCCCTGAAATCCATAAAAATATATTTAAAAAATAAAAATAAGCCCTGGCTGGTTTGGCTCAGTGGATGGAGCGTCGGCCTGCAGACTGAAGGGTCCCGGGTTTGATTCCGGTCAAGGGCACATGTCCAGGTTGCGGGTTTGATACCCAGTGGGGGCGTGCGGGAGGCAGCAGACCAATGATTCTCTCATCCTTGATGTTTCTATCTCTCCTTCTCCCTTCCTCTCTGAAATCAATAAAAATGTATATTTTAATAAATAAGTAAATAAATAAATGAATAAGGCACCCCACCTGGCCAGGACCCTGGGGAAAGGAGGAGCGCCGTTTGCTGAGCCAGCGGGTGCCCCTGGCTGAGCTCTGGGCCGGTTCCCACCCCCCCTGCGAGTCAGGCCCCAGCCCCTCTGAACACGCTGCCCAGAGGCCCAGCCAGCACGCAGGTAAACGATGCCAGTTTCCGACTGAGCTCCGGCCGCGGGCCTCCTGTCCTCCTGTGTGAGATGGTGACGATGGTGACAACCGCTGAAGGTGGGTAACAGTGAAAACGAATACAAACAACACTAATAAAATGGTGTCCGCGAGCACAGGACCAGGCTCCCTTCTGAGGGCTCGATCCCCATTTCACAGGTGCGAGAACAGAGGCTCATGGCGCAGGTAACCCGAGCCCCGGCCGGCAGAGCCAGGCCAGACACCGGTCCCCGCGGGACGCGGGCACGGACTCGGGCACGGGACGCCGGCGCCGGCCCTGCCCCAGTTATCGTAACAAAAACCGCAGCTTCCCGGACCCCGCCTGGGCAAATACCTGGCCGATGGCGCGGAGATAGGGCTGCAGAGTAAATAAATGTGCCGGCGGGGCTGCCAGCCGGCCCGGGCTCTCGGGTTCTCGACACTCGAGCCTCCTGGACATTCCAGCGGGGGAGGGGAGGGGGGGAGGAGAGGGGAGAGGAGGGAAGGGGAGGGAAGGGGGAGGGGGAGGGGGAGAGGGGGAGGGGGGGAGGGGAGAGGGGGAGGGGAGGGGAGGGGAGGGGAGGAGAGGGGAGAGGAGGGGAAGGGGAGGGAAGGGGAGGGGGAGGGGGGGAGGGGAGGGGAGGGGGGGGCGTTCCAGGGTCGCGGGCGGGGGGGTGGCGGTCAGAGCGCGCCTTCCGTGCGAGCGGGGGGCGGGAGAAATCCCGGCCCCCCCCCGCCCCCCCAGGATGTGGCCGGAGCGCCAGGCAGGGCTTCGCACCGCCCGCCGCCTCCCCGAGCCCCTCCGGCCGGGACTCCCGGGGCGGGCGCAGCGCACCGAGCTGGGGTCTCGGGTCACCGCGCTCCCAGGCCCGGTTCCGGGGGCCCCGTCGCGGTTCCCTGAACGAGCCTTTCCCCCGCCGCTCGCCGCGGGGTCTCGCCGTCCGTGGGGTCCCTCCCTCCCCCGCCTTCCTGCCCCCCTGGCCAGGGCGCCCTGCCCGCTCTCAGGACGTCGGCCTGGCCAGAGGGGGGCGGCGCGTGGAGGGAGTGGAAAATGCCCCCAAATCGCCGCTCTCGAGTCGCTGCTGCCCGCCCTGGGGGGCCAGGCGGGGCTGCAGGCCCCAGGACCTCGCCAAGGCCGCCCCCCCCCCCCGACGCTCCCCCGGGGGGTCCCGGAGCCGGGGGCCTGGCGCCAACGTCCTGAACTCTCCCCGGCGCCTCCGGCCGCCCCCGCCCCCCATCCCCCCGCCGAGGGGTGTCCCCGGGCAGAGCCGGGAAGGGCCCCTGCCCCTCCGCCCGCCGCGGGGACCCGCGGAGCCCGGGCCGGGGTCGCTCAGCCGCGCCGGGTCCCCGCGTCCTCACCTGCGTCCATGGCGCGGCCGGCGGCGGGGGCGAGCGGGGCGAGCGGGGCGGCGCAGCTCCCGCGCCCGGCGCCTCCCGCCGCCGTCGGACCCGGCTCCGCTTTCGCCGCGGCTCGGGTTTCCTGGTGCCGCCGCGCGACCGGTTAATAATTGACCGCCCGGCTGCGCGGGGTCCCCCCGCGGCTCCCGGCGCCGGCCCAGCCGCGTGCCGTCCACCCGCGGGCGGGGAGGTCGCGGTGGGTTCTCCGCGGCTCTGGGCCGAGTGGGAGGCGGGCGGGGGGGGCGGGGGCGGAGCGACCTGGCGAAGTGGGAGAGCCCAGGGGCGCGGCCTGCAGGTGCTCCCGCGCACGGGCCCCGCCCCGTTGGGTGTATTTTCTGAAAGGTCCGGAGTGGCCCGGGGTCGCGCACCTATGACCTGACGCCATGATGTCTCCGGAATGATTTGATTCCCGGCACCTGGGTGCAGGTGGGCTGAGGCCGAGAAAGGCATCAGCGAGGAGAGCAGGGAGAGAGGTTTTCTTTCATTTCTGCCGGCTGCAGGCCGCTCTGCTGAGTAAGGGTCTGTCTGTCCTGGTTCCCCCATGCCCGGCGTCCTCGGTTAGCTGAGCTGCGCTCAAGGCTGCAAGCTCCCTGCCAGATGCCTGCTAAGCACGGTGTCTTCTCTGCCCCGTTTTATTCTCTTTAACCCTTTCGCTTTCCCCCAATTCCGACTAACGACAGTAGAAGGAACGAGGGAAACAGAACGTCACCATTAGAGCAGCGCGGTGACCACGGCCACAGGCAGGACCCACCAGCGGAAGCTACACTTGGTGGGTATTTGAAAGCGGTTTGAACAGAAACAGAACTTATCTGCACAACGGACCTCCTCACAGGACTTAGGAAAACCAGCAAGTCTGCGTGTGGAGCCGCACGACAGGTCACCACTGGAGCCTTCGCCAGGTGACCACAGGCAGCACCATAGTGACACGTAAGGACCTGGGCGCACCTCTGTGGCCCTAGGGTCCCTCACCTGTGCAGGCCTCCCAGGAATGCACATGCCCCACCACAGGAACCCTCAGGCAAAACCAAATGCAAACCCATTTGGCTCTTAAAATCTACATTTTTTTTTCATAATGTCTTCCCTCTAACCCATGTACTTTCTCTTCAAATGGTTGTGAAAACTTTTTACTTGAAAATAATTGCCAACTCGGGGGAAAGCTGGAAGAATGGTGCACACGCCCCGAGAATGTCTTTTCTAACAGAGCTCTTTGCCCCGGCAGAATCCAGCTCAGGACTGTGTGTGCACCCAGGGGCCATGCCCTCACTTCTACCTACGCCTTCTATGTGTATGAAAGGCTAATATGCAAACTGTCTCCTCGGGCATTCCACCGCGGGACTCGGGCGGTCCATCGCTGACCACCAGGGGGCGGCGGAGAACGAAGGAGGGCCTCGGCCCGCAGCAGGAGAGAAGGCCCTGGCCCGAAGCCAGAGGCCCTGATCAGCCTGATCACAGCCAGGCCTGGGGACCCTGCCGACCCCTGCACGGCCTCTGGTCTTCGAATGCTTTCCAAAAGGTGTTTCACCTCTGGCCGCTCAGGGGGCAGCTGTCCCGGGGTCTCTGCCATCTTGGTGAGGTCATGGTCAGCAGGAGCTGAATGTACAGGTGCCCGCGGGGCTGCGCAGGGCCCTGGGTGAGACAGCTCTGCATTTGTCCTTGGGGTCCCTTTGGAAGTCCCCAGGTGTGCACCATTCTTTATGTTAGTTTCTCCGCTTGGGGTTTCTGCACGTGTCCGACCCAGGGTTAGGGTTAAGGGTTAGAGTTAGGGGTTAGGGTTAGGGTTAAGGGTTAGAGTTAGGGGTTAGGGTTAGGGTTAAGGGTTAGAGTTAGGGGTTAGGGTTAGGGTTAAGGGTTAGGGATAAGGGTTAGGGTTAGGGTTAGGGTTAAGGGTTAGGGTTAGGGGTTAGGGTTAATCCTAACTCTAACCCTAACCATAAACACTAACCCTAACCCTAAACCTGACCCAAGGTCATTTCAGACCAGGAGAGCAAACACCAGAACACAGAGCCCTAACCCTAACCCTAACCTGGCCAGGCTCACTGTGAACGGGTGCCTGTGTATGTCCTCTCAGTTAGGGGGTGGCTTTCGTGCTGCCCTGGCTGGGCTGCCCCTCATCAGCTTCCCTCTGTCCAGGTCCACAGGCTCAGGAGGCCAAGCTCCTTGACCACTCTCCCCGACGGGCCACCCGGTGACATTTGCCCACCGCTCGCCAGAGCCAACGTGCGCACGCAGAGCCGCGGACGCCCGGGCACCGCCGGAGAGCTGGGCCGGCTCTGCTCCTCGGACTACAACTCCCGCCATGCCCCGCGCGCCCACCGCCTCCCGGCCGCTCCCGGAGGTGGAGCTCCGAGGGGGCGTCTCCGACCTTAGCGAGGGGGGTGGTCGGGCCGGCTGGTCTGGGGAGGAGGCCGGGGCGAGGAACCCCATGCGGACCGGCGGCGCCGCAGATGGCTTCGCCTGGAGGCGACGACTGCGGGGGCGCCACGCCCGAGGCGGACCGGCCTCGCCAGCGGCCCTTCCTGATCGGGGTGAGCGGCGGCACCGCCAGCGGCAAGGTGAGGACGAGCGGCCCGGCGGGGCCTGCGCGGCACCGCGACCGGGGCGCGTCTTCGTCGGGGAGGGGACCCGAGCAGGGCTGCGGGCGGGGGCGGGCGGGTCCGTGTCCAGCGCCGGCTCCGTGCGGGTCCCGAGTCAGCGCGTCCTGTGTCCGCGCCCCAGTCCACGGTGTGTGAGAAGATCATGGAGCTGCTGGGGCAGAACGAAGTGGACCACCGGCAGCGGAAGGTGGTCATCCTGAGCCAAGACAGGTTCTACAAGGTGCTGACGGCGGAGCAGAAGGCCAAGGCCTTGAAGGGACAGTACAACTTCGACCACCCAGGTAGGTCTGGCGCCCTGGGCTGGCGGAGGGCGGGACGGCGGCGGGGGCCGGGGCCCAGGAGCGCTGAGCGGTCCCATGCAATTGCCCAGGCGCCCGAGGTGGAGTGGGCGCTGGGCCCTGGTGGGAGCCAGGCAGCGGGAGCGCCTTTGGACCCCCACCCCTGCCCTGTGGTGTGGAGAAGTCCACTCACCTCCCCTCGGGGGCCTTTGCACACCCGTTGTCCACTGCGGCCTTGCCCTGCCGCTGTCTGCGCACAGTTCCTGAGAGGCCTGCAGGGGGAAGCAGAGCCCAGAGCCCAGAAACTTTGTTTCCTGGTTGTTCGGGGGCCCGGGGAACAGGTGGCAGTTGGAGAGGTGAGGAGGGTCATGGCCCGAGGAGGCCAGCCTGCCCTGCCCGCCACCACCCGCAGATCCGCGCCGCGGCCGACTCCCAGCTTCCTGCTTTCCAGGGACAGCAGCCTGGGCAGTGGCACTGCCTGGGGTCAGCAAGGACAGGGCCATCAGTGGGTGCAGGACTGCAGAGGGCTCTGCAGATGGAGGCTGTAGAGGCCACTGCCGGCCCAGGCGTCCCTCAGGTCCCGGGACCACCAGCAGGACCGCCAGCATCCGCCGTGGCTGAGGAAGCCCCGTCCCAGCACAGGACTCCTGGACCGTCTTGCCTTTTGTCCATCCCTGCAGATGCCTTTGACAATGACTTGATGCACAGGACTCTGAAAAACATCGTGGAGGGCAAAACTGTCGAGGTCCCAACCTATGACTTTGTGACCCACTCGAGGTGAGCAGTGGTTCCTGGGAGGCCTTAGGGCGTCCCCTCCGGGGCTCACAGACTGCCCGAGGCAGGCCTGACCCGTGGGTTTCTGCGGACACCCCTCTCCCACGTGATCTGTTTCCTCGGTGGAGTCAGTGCCCGGGAGACCCAGTCTCCAGCAGGGCCCGCTCCCTGCTCTCGCCCGCAGGTTACTGGAGACCACGGTGGTGTACCCGGCGGACGTGGTCCTGTTTGAGGGCATCCTGGTCTTCTACAGCCAGGAGATCCGGGACATGTTCCACCTGCGCCTCTTTGTGGACACGGACTCCGATGTCAGGCTGTCGAGAAGAGGTAAGGCGCTCGGCCTCCCTGCCCCGGGCCGAGGCTGGGCGGTCGTTTCTGGGTCTGACGGCGGCCTCCTGGCTCCTGTCGCTGCAGTTCTCCGAGACGTGAACCGCGGGAGGGACCTGGAGCAGATTCTGACCCAGTACACCACCTTCGTCAAGCCAGCCTTCGAGGAGTTCTGCCTGCCGGTACCGCCTGCTCTTTCTCCCTCCAGAGACACGATGCCTGGTTCTGGGAGCTGGTGGGGAGGCACGCGTCTAATTATAAATGGAGATTCAGCTAGTGCCCAGATGCCCAGGGCATGCCCAGCTCTCCAGGCCTCCTCTGCCCTGCTGCTCCCTCTGCCTAGAAAAGCCACTCCCCGTATCCTCACCGGCTCCCTCCTCCTTCAGGCCTTGCCCCGGTCACCCGGATTGCCTGTGCAGGATGACCGAGACCCCTCTGCTCCCGGCCTCGGGCCTGCTTTCTGTGTTCCCAGGGGGCTTCCCGTCATCTGACCGCACGGGCTATCTTGCTTACCCCCTTCGCTGGCCTCCACCTCCTGTCCGCTCAGCAGTGAGCCGGCCAGGGGAGCCGCGCCTGGCCCTCCGGCAGGTCCACTGCCTGCAGACACAGCTGCCCAGGCTGTCCCTCCTGCCTCGGTGGCGCATCTCTTGTAACATGTCTCCTTGGCCCACATTCCCACGCCAACACCGGACGGTGCATAGGTCCGTCCCCGGGGCCGCACCGTTTCCTCCTCCCCTCCCTGTGCTTTGCCTGGTTTGGGTGTGTCCCCGGCAGCCCTGCCCCTCCCTCGCACAGGGCTGGCGAGAGTGAGCGATGGCCAGCATGTTGTCAGCTGCACTGCGGCCGCTCTTGTGTGCAGTGCACCTTGCACACCTGCCACTCCTCCGGGTTCTTGCAGAAGGGCCCTGATTGCAGAGGAAGCACGAGGTGGAGGATGCCACGCTCCACTTGGCCCAGTGAATTCAGTTGTTAGCACAGAGAACTGTCCTCAAGACTCTTCTATTGGTAGCATCCAGCAGAGCACAGCATTTCAGAGATGCAGGAGATACAAGTTCTCCTGGCTGCCAGCTGCCTGGAGCACCGCCTCACACCTCGCTGATAACTGCCCCATCCCTGCCCCCTGCCCCCTCCTGCCTGTGACCCAGGAATCCGGGCACCTCAAGGCTTGCTCCTCTACTGGATGGCACCTTGGGGGGGCTGGGGGGTGGGGGCGGGTGGACAGATTCTTACAAGATCCTCCTCTTTGTGTTGCAGACAAAGAAGTATGCGGATGTGATCATCCCCCGTGGGGTGGACAATATGGGTAAGAACCAGGCCTGATGGGCTGCCCGACCCCCGTCTCCATCCAGAGCCCCGAGGCTGGCACTGCCCCATCCTCCCTGGTCACTGACAGTTAAATTATATGTTAGTTACACCTCAATAAAGCTGGGGGGAACATAGCTACTAGTACAGAGAGAACTTGAGGAGCCACTGTTAGCAGGAAGTCTTTTAACCAGGCTCCAGGTCAGCAGAAGGCCTCGCTGACCCAGCCAGCAAGTCTGGTGCCCAGGCCTGGACGTGTGTTTTCTGTCTGCTGAGACCCGGTGCCTGGCAGACGGGCGAGGGGGGTGGAGGGCGCGTGCGGCTGACGCGCTCTTGTCTGTCTCTGCCGCAGTCGCCATCAACCTGATCGTGCAGCACATCCAGGACATTCTGAACGGGGACATCTGCAAGTGGCACCGTGGAGGGGCCAACGGGCGCAGCTGCAAGAGGACGTTTCCTGAGCCCGGAGACCACTCCGCGGTGCTGGCCGTCGGCAAACGGTCGCACCTGGAGTCCAGCAGCAGGCCGCACTGAGGAGGGGTGTGCCTCCCGCAGGCCCGGAGGCGCCCGCCTGCCCCCAGACACCTGCTGCTTCCTCTCCGCCTCGGGGACGGTCCCGTGAGTCAGTGTCCTCAGTACCGGGGCCCTGGACACGGGGTCCCACCCAGCTCGATGGGGTGGGGGCTGTGTCTGCACCTGCTCCCTTGTGGTGAGAAGGGCGGGCGGCCAGGTCACTGAGAAATGCCACAGGGCGCGAGGCAGCCTGTGATGCTCGCTCGGGGACACTGGGCCCAGCTGTGGCGGGGGAGGGACGTCTGCACACCGTGCTGAGTGTTCTGACTGGTCTCACGGCGAGTTTCTCTGGTGTGATCAGTTCTCACATGTGCGAGTGAAAGTGAAAATACCTCCCCTTTTTATGTTGTACGTCCCATGTTTTCTGTTTTATTCTGTTTCCTAACACCGTGTAGTGAGCTAGTAACCCAGTGTTGTGACCCGCAGCGGGTGGTGATCCAGCCTGCGACACGCTGACCTAACTCGAGGAGCCAGGGATGCCTTTCTCCGGGCCTGGGCTCCAGGGCAGGATGGGGAAGGAGCCTTGGGGACAGGCGTGTTTTTAACCAGCACCAGACAGGAAGCAGGGACACCTGCTCATCCAGCCCCGAGCCTGCCCAGCCCCTGCTGGGGAGTGTCCACCAGGGGACCCTGAGCCCAGGGTGCTGTCCCACCTCTAGCCAAGGAATATGCTGGACCTGGAGGCATGAGCGAGTGCTGTGGCCCAAAGCCAGCCCCTCTCCCTCCCTCACCAAGTCCATGCCCCAAGCCCCCGTGGCCCGTGTCATCCTGGAGTGTCTTCCTTCCCATGTGGTGGCCACGTGTTAAAGGGGTCCTGCCCCATCACTGTGCTAACCTGCGCGGCACTCTGATAGTAGCTGGTCACACACCTGACATCGGCTGAGCCGTGGCCGGCTGCTGGTGACTGACAGTTTCGTCAAGCGTGTTGTGCCCTTTGGGGAAAGAATCAATAAATAACCAATATGAATGCCAGTGGTCCCTTTTTATTATTTCTTAAAATATATTTATTGATTTCAGAGAGGAAGGGAGAAGAGAATCATTGATCAGCTGCCTCCTGCACGCCTCCTACTGGGGATTGAGCTCGCAACCCAGGCATATGCCCTTGGCCGGAGTGGAACCTGGGACCCTTCAGTCCGCAGGCTGGCGCTCTCTCCACTGAGCCAAGCCGGCCAGGGCAGTGGTCCCTTTTTAATTACACCAAAAGGCGAGTTCAGGACAAAGAACAGATGACACACCTTGACTGTCTGCTCCTCGTTAGCCTCACGGGTGTACAGTCATCGAGAGGGTTGACACAGGGTTACTGTCTCTCTCAGACTGAGGCCCCGCCCGGCCGGCCCAGTGGCTAGTGACACTCGGCTGTTCCAGGCAAAGCCTAGAGGCCTCACGGGGCAGAGGCTCTAGCTCGGGGCCAGCGGGTGCTCGGGAGGGAGGACCAGGCGTGTCTGTTAGCAAGACCAGCCCGTCTGGTCTGACCCTCACGCCCGTCACTCCCATTCCCCGCCATCTCTCCGTCGCCGAGTCCCACACTAGCCACTCAACACGTGTCCTCGTGTAGGGCTCCGGGATCTGTGGGCACAGCGTGTTCTTTATTGTCCGCATAAGAATAAGGTGCTTAAGGTGAAGGGGACCAGAGGAGAGCCCCTGCCAGGCCTGGCCAGCTCCCCCGAGCGTGCCCCGGTCCCGACCCCGGATGTCTCCTGCCAGTCCTGCTAGTGTTTGCGGATCAGGATGTCCCAGCTCTCTTTCCAGCGAAGGGCCTGGAGGTCGCTGGGTGACAGCGACTTGTCACCATAGGTCAGTGGGCGCAGCATGTTAAACACGTGGCAGGCGGCCGAGTACCACGCCACCACCAGGGCGCCAAACAGGCTCCTGTGGAGCTGGGACCTGTGGGCGCCAGGGCAGAGCGCAGGTGTGAGTGGCTGGCTCTGCCCCACTGGCCGCGGCACTCAGCACCAGGCCTCTTCCTGCGAGCCCCCCTCCCCCATCATGCCCGTCACAGCCTGCCTGGCGCTGAGCATGACTTCCTCGCTGGCCCACTTCTCGGGTCTCCAGGCCTCTGCTCCACCTGAACGCGAACCCCACGCATCACGCCCCCCGCCCCCTCCCCGTTCGAGGCTTCCAGGCTCCCAGCCCCGCCCCAGGTTACACAGCTTCCCAGTCTACCTCCTCTGCCCCTGCAATCGGGCCAATATGGCCGTTCGAGAACCCTCCCCACCCTCAGGTTCCCGTTGCTTGCCTTCCTCCTGGTCTCTGGACCACAGACCTACTTCCCACTTCCCACCCCAACAGCTGTGCAGGCTCATCCTCGACCCCAGGGCCCCAGTCCGCCCCTCACACTGTGTTGGCCCAGACCTGCACAGGTGCTCGCCGATGTGCTGCAAGACCACGGGCAGTAGAAGGATCTGGAAGGTGAGTGCGGGCAGGTAGTGGTAGAGGAAGAGCGTCTTCTCCATCAGGAAGAACGGGAGGTAGTTTGCCGCCCAGCCGCCGGCACACAGGGCCCCGGCCAGCACCCAGCGCAGCCAGGAATCTGGGAAGGGTGGTGCAGGCCAGTACTGACCCTAAGTCACCGCAGGCTCCGCACTTCACTCTCCCCGCCCCCCCCCCCCCCCCCCCCCCATTGCTGGAGGAAGAACAGACTGGTCCTCAGAACCCCCTGCAGCGCCCACTGGGTCCTCACGGTCTCTCCTCTGAGAAATACCAGCCCTTGCGGAGGCCCAGCCTCTGTTGCTCGTCAAGGTCCCGTGTCTGGTCGGTACGACTCCTCGGGGAGCTGAGGGGCCGCCCGTCCAGTGGGGAGGACGGGCCAGTTCCCGGAGCCCCACAATAGGGGGTGCTAAGTGGGTTTCTGTTACTAGCAAACACCAGACCCTCCACTGGGTACTCATGGCGGCTCTGCCCTGGGCTCACCAGCCACCCCTGCCCAGTGCCTGCCCCTCCCTGCCCAGTGCCTGCACCTCCCTGCCCAGTGCCTGCCCCTCCCTGCCCAGTGCCTGCCCCTCCCTGCCCAGTGCCTGCACTCCCTGCCCAGTGCCTGCCCCTCCCTGCCCAGTGCCTGCCCCTCCCTGCCCAGTGCCTGCACTCCCTGGAGAAGCCCTGAAGGTCACATGGGAGCTGAACTGCAACATTTTGTCTCTGGGGAGACAAAAGTAATTTACGCCCCTGGATGCAGAAACAAAGATGCCACCTAAAGGCAGAGCTTCCTGGTGAGCTGAGCTCTGGTCAGAACTAGGAGGAGGAGAAAAGGGGGGAGCGTGCACGCACCCTCGGGGAGCTCACAGACACGCCTCCGGCGGCGGAGCAGGTACCAGCAGAAGAGCAGGGCGTACAGCGCAGTGGCGAGGCCGGCGGAAGCCCAGATCACCACGTTCCCCAGCAGGTGGATCTGAGCCTACGAGGACAGAGATGCCATCAGCGCAGCCTCCATGGGGCCTGCTCCTGACGGGGCCCTTTCTAGGACGTGCGGAGTTTCCTACAATCAGCAGGCTGCTCCCAGAGGGACTCACACAGAGCAATGCAGAGCTAAGGGTGTGCCCGGGGCCCTGCTCTGCGAGTGACCGCTCGGCGCGCTCTGGGCCGGGAGGACGTGAGCATCGTTAGGTTGTGTCGTCCCAGGAGCCATGGCTGAGCTGGCTCTGCCGCCTTCCCTGGGGGAAGCGACAACAGGTGCCTGAAGGAACCTCTGCCTGCTGAGGACAGAGGGAAGGCGCAGCGCGGCCACAAGAGCAGAGGCCGCTTCCTTCCACCGCACACGCGCCCTCGCTCCTCGGCTCTGAGGCCAGCCCAGGAGCCAGCAGACTCGGCGGGAAGCAGAGGGGATTAAGGCCACGGCGCAGCTCTGCTTACACTGGTCCTGGGGTGCAGCCAGTAGGCGATGTTGGTGTCCAGGGTGACCCAGTCCAGCGGCGTGGAGCTGTACTTGTGCTCCGAGTCGTCGCTCCTCACCGTCAGCATCCTCCACTGCAACACAGCCAGAGCCCGTCAGGCAGCCAGGCACCTGCGCGTGGGGCCCAACCTCAAGCTCATTTGGAAGGCGCAGCGGAGGCAGCGCAGCCTGATAGGCGGGCTCGGCAGGAGACCTGGATTCCCACCTGCTGGTGGCGGGCAGTGGCCGGCCCCAGGGGCTCCAGTCACCTCGTCTAAGGGCACATCTAGACCAGGGAGCCGTGCTTCTGGTCTCCATCGGATTGACTGGGGCCTGGCAACGTGGCATGCTGGGTGGCTGGGTGGCGGGAGGGACGGACACACTCCTTCCACTGCGTCAAGTCCCAGGTAAAGACTGACTTGGGGGGTGAGGACTCCACAGCCCCCACTCCCGCCTCCCGCTCCACGTCACCTGCAGCTCCGAGAATCTGGCCATGAAGCTCAGGTTCCTGCTGACGTCCACGTGAGTTGGTGAGTGCAGCTCCAGCTCCCTCTCCTTCTGCTCCTGGCCTGACGGACACACCAGGCCCGAAAGAACAGGAGCAGATTAAGGTCAGGAGCTGGGCACAGCTGTGGGCTCGGCGCCAGCGGCTTCCCTGCCTTCCAAACCCCACGGCGACTGGCGGCATCCCATTCTGTTTCCCCGAGAAACTGACAAATTAGGGTCTCTGGACCCGTGAGAGCTCGGCTCACACTGCCTGTCGACCGCAGGGTAACCCCCTGGCTGTTGGCAGCTTCAGCGGGCATGGGAGGGGCGTGTGGTGTGCGACAGAGCGTGGGAACTGTGCCGCCTCTCACGAGGGCCCCGGGGGTCAGCGACTCACTCCTGCCGTAGCGGTGCTCCTCCACGGTCCACACGGCGCTCTCGTGGTAGCCCCGGGACAGCTTCTCCCCAACCACCTCCAGCTGCCGGAAGCCCCAGTCGGGGAGGTGGGCGCCGCTCAGCTGGAAGGTGGGACAAGAGGGCGTGAGGGGCGAGCCAGGCCCTGGCTCATCCCAGCCAGGGCTCCATGAGGTCCTCATGTCCAGGCTCAGTTCTGAGGCCTTAGAAAGGCCCCCCACCTTCAGTGGAAACCCAGCACCCACTTGGCACAATGTCCAGGGAAGGGCAGGCTCGGCCGGGAGCCGCACACAGATCTGTGGGCCGAGATGCAGGCTCTGGGTCAGGCAGCAGCCCTTACCTTCAGGATGGCGGACGTGTTCAGGTGCACGAGGCGCACCTCCGACAGGATGGTCTTCCAGATCTCGGCATCCGACTCTCTGTTCACGATGTCCTATGAGAGTAGATCTGCCCGTTACATTTCCCTCTCAGGCTTCCTTCAATAGGAAGGTGAGGCCAGTCACACGCGCCGAAACTGATGGCTGATCCTGGGGGGTAGCAGGCTGAGCCTGGGGGCACAGTGCCTCCTGCAGCAGCAGCTCAGCCTTTAGGCAGAGACCAAAGACCGGTCTTGCCCTGCGCTTCTGGGATGCCTGCTCACCCACAGGGCTTAGAGCTCAGCCCAGATGCAAAGATGGAGCAATGGAAGTTAGAGACCGTCCCTGAAAGCTGTCCCAGGGGACTCCTGACATTGGGTAATAAACAACTAACATCTGAGGAGCACTTGGCATTGTTGTGGCCTCGCGAGGGCGCCATGAGGTGGCGTAGGGGCCGCACTGCAGTCAGCCTGCCTCCCCCTGCTCCGTGTGGGGCTGACGGGGCCACCAGCAGGGACTGAGGAGGAGAGGGATCAGCGAGGAGACCTCCGTGACAAGCCAGCAGCGGGAGGGCCTGGGACTCTTGGGACAGCTCCTGATGTCACAGAACAGGCACAAACAACTCCCATGGAGGCGGGAACGCCAGGGGAGAGGAGGGCGAAGCAGGTGCATGAGAACATCACAGCACATGGACGTCGGTCGCATGTGAAGGGGGAGGAGAGGTGCTGCTGGGCACAGACATGGAAAAGCAGCCCCCGCCTTGCTGAGGGCCACCAGCCACACTCAGCGCGCTGGACATGCAGCTCACACCACTGAACACACGGGGCTGAGTGGGGAGCTGCCGCTGCAGGAGCCTCGGGGAGGCGACCCCAGTGCCATTACTCAGCTCACGCCCTTGAACTCAGACAGCCAATGCCCAGGACACCAGGACGTTCCCCGCCACCTTTCCTAGGACACCGCCAGCATCCTGGAGAGCGAGACTCGTATAAAGGCCCATGTGGCCCTGGTCGCTCAGAGGAAGGCGGCCACTATCCCAGCTGCCGTGGGAAGGGGCAGCCCCAGGACTCCCCCGAGGGCCAGGCCTCTCCCAGGGGAGCCTGCGATGGGGCAGGTGTTCCTGTCAGGCCAGGCCGACCGAGGCTCCTGGGTGACGGAGGGTGCTGGAGCCCCGACCCCGGGTTCAGTGACCTGGTCTAGACGCTAAGTGACCAAGCCAGAGGCACCTCCTCCTGGCAGAGCCACAGAGCCCAGCAGCGAGCATTTACCAACCGTCTGTAAACTATCTGTCTGATACCAGCGCCCCCAAATCCATGATCTGTGGAAGTCTCTACTCCCTGTAAAAGCAGCCACAAACTGATGACCATATCCCTTCCCAGGTTACCCCTGAACCTGGATCATGCTAAACGGCAGTTTCCAACGTCCTGTTAGAAGGTGCGTGTGCTGATGGTGGTCACTCCCCGTCCGCAGTGCCCGCGACTCACCAGCCTCCAGAGGCTCTGGGCGGGCATGGAGATGTTGTAGTCGATGTAGCAGGACACCTCCTGCGCGTGGGGGTTCAGGGGGGCTGCCACGTCGTGCCTGCAACACCAAACAATGCTCACGGGAATTCCTCAGCTCACTGTTTCTTTAAGGGGAAAAGCCGCTTTTCAGAAACAGAGCCAGCTCAGCCCAAGGGGCAGCGGTCCTGTAGTCGCTATGACCAAGGATGCCAGATCACGTTGACGGAAAGTATGGCGAGCGCCCGGGGACGCTGGGTGGTGGTGTAGTGAGGGGCGGCCCAGCCCCCGAAACACAGGGGCTGCTCAGAGGCTGAGTTAGGTCAGGGCTGAGAGCCAACGTGTCCCCACCCTCCTGCCCCACTGAACCCCAGTCCCAGTCCTGCTGGGCTCACTGACACAGCGGGGACACCACCGATGGAGGAGCCCACTGCACCCTGAGCACGCGAGCCTGGCTGCTCTCCCCTCACCTGGCCCCTCACTAGAGCCATCTCCCTCCCTCTGCTCCCCTCAGCTGCCGTCCCTGGGTCCCCTTCCACAGGGAGTGCAGGGGAGCACAGCTGGGAACTGGGAGGAGGAGAGAGGGCGGCATGGACTCACGTGTTGAGGAGGCGGCTGGTCATGCCGTGCACCAGCTGCACCACGTCCCCGTGCCGCACGGGCCTCGGCGGGTTGCTCACCTCCAGCTGGTGCCTGGGAAGACAGGAGCCGCATGTCACCTGGTCGTGTCGAGGCCCTGGGTGCTCCCAGGGGGACAATTGGGAACGTGCAGCCGCCCAACCAGTTTGTCCCTTGTACGAGGTGAGTTCGTGTCAACAACCATGTCACTGAACTCGTTTCTGAAACCCATGGCCACTTTCCAAGCTTCCAAACGTCGTCCCGTCTGCCACCTTCACACTTGGCTGCTCTGTGCGACCTACCAACACTGCGGGGCCCACTCAGAGATCCCTCTCTCACAGACCTGCTCAGTGCCCGCCCGGGGAAAGGGATAGGGCCCCACTGGCCTCGACAAGCAGGGGCAGGTGAGTGGGGAGGGCGGGCAGGAGGAGCTGGAGCAGGTGAGTGGGGAGGGCGGGCAGGAGGAGTGGGAGCAGGTGAGTGGGGAGGGTGGGCAGGAGGAGCTAGAACAGGTGAGTGGGGAGGGTGGGCAGGAGAAGCTAGAACAGGTGAGTGGGGAGGGCGGGCAGGAGGAGTGGGAGCAGGTGAGTGGGGAGGGCGGGCAGGAGGAGTGGGAGCAGGTGAGTGGGGAGGGCGGGCAGGAGGAGCTGGAGCAGGTGAGTGGGGAGGGCGGGCAGGAGGAGCGGGAGCAGGTGAGTGGGGAGGGTGGGCAGGAGGAGCTAGAACAGGTGAGTGGGGAGGGTGGGCAGGAGAAGCTAGAACAGGTGAGTGGGGAGGGCGGGCAGGAGGAGTGGGAGCAGGTGAGTGGGGAGGGCGGGCAGGAGGAGCTGGAGCAGGTGAGTGGGGAGGGTGGGCAGGAGGAGCTGGAGCAGGTGAGTGGGGAGGGTGGGCAGGAGGAGCTGGAGCAGGTGAGTGGGGAGGGCGGGCAGGAGGAGCGGGAGCAGGTGAGTGGGGAGGGTGGGCAGGAGGAGCTGGAGCAGGTGAGTGGGGAGGGCGGGCAGGAGGAGCTGGAGCAGGTGAGTGGGGAGGGCGGGCAGGAGGAGTGGGAGCAGGTGAGTGGGGAGGGTGGGCAGGAGGAGCTAGAACAGGTGAGTGGGGAGGGCGGGCAGGAGAAGCTAGAACAGGTGAGTGGGGAGGGTGGACAGGAGCTGGAGCAGGTGAGTGGGTGAGGGCGGGCAGGAGGAGCAGGAGCAGATGGTGTAGGCCCTACTGGCCACCGTACTGTCAGGCCTGAAGGCCCAGGACCTGTACGCACCTCCCGGGGTCCTTGACAATCCACCAGTTGTTGACATCTTTGAAGGGGTAACAGGTCACCTGCTGCTGGTGGGAGCTGCCCCGGCCGTTCTCGTAGCTGCATGGGAGGGTCAACAAAGATTGGGTCTGCAGGGGGCTCCCTAAACTACCCAGCATGGTGTTTAGGGGAAAATAGGATAAAACAGTTTAAGAGGGGCCAGAACATGGGACCTTTCGTGGGCAGAACACGACCAGTGTGGGGTCATGAGGCCGCCTCGCGGGTGTGCCAGGCCCTCCGCCCAGCGAGCCCTCTCACTGGTTTACACGCAGAAATACCAAGACTCTGACAATCAGGCCCAAGAGCTCAATTCCCTGTCTCCCCGACCCTCTTCACATAATGTGAAAGTTGGTAACAGAAAAAGTACAACATCCTATCACTTCCAATAAAACAGCACTTTCCTTACCTCAGCGGGTAGGTGCTCGGGTGGGAGTGGAGCCAGCAGGGCACAGGCTTGCCCGAGGCGCTCTTCAGGGTGACCTGTGAGCCGTAGGCCACCTCCAGGGGCTGGCCTTGTGTGATCCGAGCCAGCCCCCCCTACAAAGGCCAAAAGGGGCAAGCGAGAGTCAGGGTTCCCCTGCACAACCGTCCCCCACCTGGGAGCATATTCAGGGTGCTGGCAATTATAATTACACTAGAGGCCCGGTGCATGAAATTTGTGCACGGGAGGAGGGGTCCCTCAGCCTGGCCTGCACCCTCTCCAATCCAGAACCCCTCAGGGGATGTCCGACTACCAGCAGTCGGACATCCCTCTTGCAACCCAGGACCGCTGGCTCAACCGCTCACCTGCCTGCCTGATCACCCCTAACCACTCTGCCTGCCTGCCTGATCGCCCCTAACTGCCCTCCCTGCCGGCCTGTCACCACTAACTGCACTCCCCTGCTGGCCTGATCGCCTCTAACTGCCTCTGCCTCGGCCCCCGCGACTGTGGCTTTGTCCAGAAGATGTCTGGAAGATGTCTGGTCTAATTAGCACATTACCCTTTTATTAGTATAGATAAGACACAGCTCTGTCGTGTTACACTGATCAGAACCACTGATGGCATGCCGCCTCGGAAGCAAGGCTTGTGTCCATTTACGAGGTGAGAAAGCCGCTTGCCAGCATTTCTGAACAGGTCGGTGTGACTTCAGGCCACAATTCCAACCACCTCAACTGGTGCATTTGGCTGTTTCTGCAAAGTACGTGTGAATGAGGCCGAGTTGTCTGTCCTCTGAGGCTTATGCAGCCCCCGGAGCCTGTGGGACTTCGCAGGGGTCTCGGGGCCGCTCTGCGTCACACCGACGGAGCTAGCCCCCACTCACGTCTGCACCCTCGGGACACGCAGACCAGTTTACAGTCCCGAGGCGCAGGCCTCCTTTCTCGCTCTGGCTCTCCCTCTGATGCTCATCCGACAGTGTTTACGTAAGAAACCGAGTCTCCCACGGTCTCGTCTCACCTCCAGGCTGGCCTGGAACGCGCTGGACATGATCTGGTCGTGGGGCCCGGAGCGGCAGAGCAGCGTCAAGTGGACGTAGAAGAACAGCAGGTACGTGACGGCCGGGACGACCACCAGAGCCACTGCGCGGGCCAGCACGTGGCACAGCACACAGACCTTGGCACACGGGGGACACAAGCCCCTCGCACGCAGGCTCCCACTCCTGCACCCTCCTGACGCCTGTCCACCAAACACCCCGTCCCCCCGCCCCCGCGCACCCCCGCGGCAGGCCCCCACTCCTGCTCCCTCCTGACTCCTGTCCACCAAACACCCCGCCCACCCCGCACCCCCACGGCAGGCCCCTACGTTGGACAGAGCCCGGTCTCCGATCAGGTGCCAGGTGTGGACGGCGGCGACTCCGAGCACCAGCAAGTAAGTGAAAATGCCCATGTACTTGATGCTGAAGAGACCGATGGCGGGGAGTTAAAATGAGACAGACGAGGAGGGCGCAGGCGCTGCCTCAGACCCGGCCGGACTCACCCAACGGCACAGGAGCAGGCCACTCCGGTCAGCGTCAGCCACAGCCACCAGCTCAGGGAGAAGGGCCTGTGGGCAGGGCGGAGGCAGAGCTGAGAATGGGTCTCTGAGATCCCTAGGGTGGCTGCCTGGACTGAGCTTCAGAGACGCGGAAAATGGACCCCCTTCTCCCCATCATCTGTCCGCGAGTTCTCTTTTTGGCCAGAACATTTCTCCAGTTTAAGTTACAGAAAAACGAGGATGCATTTATGAAGCCATGAGCTGAGGGCGGGTCTGAGTGGCTGCAAGACAGCCAGCGGGCGCTCCCAGACGAAGAGGCTCAGCCCTTTCTGGGTGACAGGCCGCCCAGACTCTTCCTCCTCGTTAATTAGAAGGACCGGTCCCCGGGCCGTACCTGTGCTTTTGGGAGTTGGAGAACTTCAGGTAGGACAGCACGGCCAGTAGATTAAAAAATATTAACAGCGATTCCAAAAGCATCAGCCTGGCCTGAGTGATCAGTGCATTCTCTGTTGGGAGGAGCAGTGTGTGTTGGAAGGAAGCAAAGGCGTGAAGATCAAACCCCCACAAAGCAAACGCTCCCAGGCGCTGAGCGGACGGCGGGACGTCCCGTTCAGCATGGGGGTGTCTCCACGACCACGAGGGCAAGTTCTTAGGGGGAGTCACACCCCCTGAATCCGTGTGACCGTGGGCAAGTCACGGAGCTTCTCTGAGTCTGTCGTTTTCTCATTTGCAGAAGCAATACCGGCTCTGTGGGCGCAGTGCGTGCTATGGCCTGATGTTGGCAAAGGGCCTCCATTTTCTCTACAGATGGTCTGACTTTGCATGCGAGTTCACTTCCTTTGTTGGGAGACCTGGGCTGAAAGGCCCTGTCTGAGGAATACCCACTAACTCCCCTGCCATGGCCTGGGAGGTGGTAGAACCTGGCAGGCCATCCGGGAGTGGCAGACGTGGGTGCAGGTGGAGGTGTTCTCCGTTACCCAGGCACCTGTCTGGACAGCCCCAATTCATATGGCCCCAGCCCCACAACGTGAAGTCTGGCCACCCACCTCCAGCCTGTGAGCGGGGTGACCCCCAGAGTCAGATGTGGACCAACTGCCTCAGCTTCCTTCCATCCTAGGAGCAGAAGCTGCTGAGGGGGGCACGTCTACTAAACTCCGAGCTCTCCTGGGCCACACACTGAAGCGTAGCCAAGGCCCGCCCGTGGCTCCTCCTGCACCAACCAAAGCCGGCCGAGGCCCAGGCCTTACCGATGAGCATCAGCAGGGCGGCGCCCATGGCGGCGCAGTGGGAAAATCGGAGCTCCCACAGGATCTGGTAGGCCATCGGCACCGACAGGGCCCCTGCGAGGGCTGGCAGCAGACGCAGGGACCACACGGGCACGTTGCTGCTGTATTCTGGAACGCAACCACAGCCGAGCTGAGCGCACCGTGTTTGCAAACAGTTTCACACTCACAGACTCCAGTACGAGCGTTCACGACACTGGGGGCCTCGTCGGGAACTGGTGTGTGAGCACGCCTTTGAGATGCGCTTGCTACAGTCAACGGCACACAGGAATGAGACTCAGGATCTGAAATTAGTTCGTGCTTTACCCCCCCTATCTCCTAAGTCGCTGTGGCAACACACACGATTTGTACATCCAAGAGAGACACAGAGGAATCATTGTCACTAAACACTAAGATGTTTACCAGGCTCTTTGAAAGTCTGTCACGTGTACCCAAACAATCGATCACACCCTGGACTCACATTAATAAACCAGTTGTTCATTCCTATGAAGGCCACCAGCTCCCCATTCTAATACATGCAAATTAGCAAAGGCAGTGAAAATGAGATGTACCTGCTCCAATTCTGTTCCACACAAAGTTGCCGTCGAATCCTCCCAAATAACCTAAAACAGGATTGATCAGCGACGATCCGTTCAGCAATGTTTCAGGAGTGCCGAACAGTGGCGGCCAACAGCAAGCAACAGTCAATAAATAATAAGACATGACCACTGCCCTCAAGAAAGTTCATGTATAAGTTTAAAAATAATATATATTTTTATTGATTTCAGAAAGGAAGGGAGGAGCGAGAGATAGAAACGTCAATGACGAGAGACTCATTGATCGGCTGCCTCCTGCACACCCCCTACCGGGGATTAAGCCCGCAACCCGGGCATGTGCCCTGACTGCGAATCGAACTGTGACCTCCTGGCTCACAGGTCCATGCTCCACCCCTGAGCCACGCCGGCCAGGCCCTCCTATAACTCCTGAAGGTTCCTACCTCCCAAGGCCAGCAGCATGTGGCCAAAGGGCGGTCCGCTGCCATCCAAAAAGAAGACCCGCTTCATGTAAAAAGAGATGTACTGCCCGTAATAGACTTCATCGAAACTGGAAAACAAACCCACAGGCACTTCACTATGAATCTGAGCTGCAGAAAGGCACCAGCATAAATGTACACCTGCGTTTCCAAACGGCTTCAGGGCACAATCGGCAGGGGTCCGACCTCCGCCCCAACCACGTCGGGTCCCCAGGTGTGAAGACACGTGTACACAGCCTTCCCCGAAACACAGGCTCTGTGTGTCTCCCTCGCTCTGGACTTAGGGGTGTGCCGTTAGCCGGCCCCTGAAAGGCCTCCCAGACCCGAGGCCAAGCCCCGTGTCCACCAGCTCCATGCAGGAACCCACTGTGACAAAACGCTTTCAGGTGAAGACACGAAGGAATCGCCGTCCATTTTTTTAGGTGTGATGATGCTACTGTGGTCTTGTGTTTTATTAAGAATCTGGGTCTTGCCCTAACCGGTTTGGCTCAGTGGATAGAGCGTCGGCCTGCGGGCTGAAGGGTCCCAGGTTCGATTCCGGTCAAGGGCATGTACCTTGGTTGCGGGCACATCCCCACTAGGGGGTGTGCAAGAGGCAGCTGATCGATGTTTCTCTCTCATCGATGTTCCTAACTCTCTATCCCTCTCCCTTCCTCTCTGTAAAAAATCAATAAAATATGTTTAAAAAAAAAAAAGAATCTAGGTCTTTAAGAGACACTAGTACACTGAATTACTTACGAACAAAATATGTCTATGATTTGCTTCCAAAAATCCACTGTAGGGAGGGGGTGGCTATCCTATATAATAAAAGGCTAATATGCAAATTGTCCCCTCCACCCTGAGTTCGACCAGGGGTCGGGGGCAGCTGGCCAATCTCCCGCGTCCCCTCCCCACAGCCAGCCCAGCCCGATTGGCCGATTGGGGCCGGCCAGCTGGCCCCAACCTGTGAGTTGCTAACTGTAGAAGCTGGGTGGTGAATACAGGGGTGAGGGGTCATCATACTATTTTCCCCGTATTTGTATATGTTTGATGCTTTCCATAATAAAAAGTTGAACAAAGAGCAACACATGTGTTAGATAATAAATAGCCCTTCACTAATAAAAGGGAAGTTTCCCATTATTTTTTTTAAAATATATTTTATTGATTTTTTTACAGAGTGGAAGAAAGAGGGATAGAGAATTAGAAACATCAAAGAGAGAGAAACCTCAATCAGCTGCCTCCTGCACACCCCCTACTGGGGATGTGCCCACAACCAAGGTATATGCCCTTGACCGGAATCGAACCCGGGACCCTTCAGTCCGCAGGCCGATGCTCTATCCACTGAGCCAAACCAGTTAGGGCTCGTTTCCCATTATAACAGAGAACACCTCTAAGGTCAATGAGGGCTCACTCCCATATTCCTCAGCCTCTGCCCCCAACCTCCAGGTCTCAAATGGTCCCCTGAGGCTGCTGTGCCTGCCCCGGCCCAAGGGCAGGACTGGGCAGTGGGCTCTGCAGGGGTTTCCTGGGACAAACCAGTCTCTCCTCTAACTGCCCCGAACCCCAGCATTTCCCTCTCCCGCTCATGCTATTTAACCCGCACGGTTTGGCTTACACCACAGCCCGGGGGTAGGTGAGGCGCCACAGCCGGCTCAGCAGCCCCGCCGCCGTCAGAGCCACGACGGTCAAGTTGACATCCGCGGTCACCACGACGGGGCGCTGCAGAAACCCCAACATCTTACAGAAGAGCAAGCCGCGAGGAGTCCCTGGAAAAGACCTGGAGAGTAAACGGGTGGCAACCGGGAAGGCCCCGAGGCGGTGAAGAGGACCTCGGATGCGCCCGTCACCCCCGGTGGGCATGCAGGACCCTCAGACTGAGCACCATCCATGCAACCCCTGCCAGCACCGTGGAGGGAGGGAGGACGCTGTGAATGAAGGAGGCGGCCTTCCCGTCCTCCCCACGGGGCAGCGCGGCCGGGGACCTCCACCTTCCGAGCCTCGGAGCCGCCTCTGCCCCGCGCGCCCCCTTCCCGTCCCCCCTCGGGCAGCACTGGCCCTGGCGCCCCCTTTCTCACCGGGGGCTTCACCCTCCCTGGACCTCCACTTCTCGAAGGTACGTCTGCCCTGGGCGCCCCGCTCCTCTCCCCAGGCGTCCCCTCCCCCCCCGCAGGCTGCTCTAGTCCCGGGCCATCTTCACCGAAGTGTCACCTCCCCCCGTGTCCCCTTCTTTCCCGGGCGCACCCGCCCCCTGTCCGGGCCCCAGCTCGCCCGCGGGCCGCGCACGTACTCACCCTCCTTCCGTCCGCGGAGAGCAGTTCCCCCGGCCCGGCCGCGCCTGGGACCCGCCAGGGGGTGCGGACCTTGAGGGGCTCCTGGGGCGCACGCGCGGGGCGGGGCAGGGCGGGGCGGGGCCGCTCGGCACTCAGCTCCGCCCACCGCCCTGCTCGACGCTCGATTCGCGGCGCCTGCGGGGCCGTCAGGCAGCACCGCGCGTGCGCACTGGGCGAGGGCGGTGCGCGTGCGCACTGGGCGGGCGCCGCAGGCTCTCGGGCTGCGCGGGGCGGCCGCCTCCGGGTGAGCAGGAAGGGCCTGGCATTCGGGTGCGCCAGCGCCCCGCAGCACACGCTCGGGCTTCACGACACAGAGGGCCTCACCCGCCCTTCGCTTGGTGGCGCGGACCCGCGTGTCCTCACTGGACCGCGGGGGCCGGGACGATGACCCTCGAGGACTCGCCAGGTCCCTCGTCCATCTGCACCTTAACCCGGACCGACAGACGGCTGCAGCCGTAACAGCTGCGTTTTCGCTGTTGCTGAGGCTGTTCCGCACGCTGGTCACCCCACCCCGGCGTGAGGCGACTCACCGGACTCGCTGCGGGAGGGCAGGGCGTAGGGCGGTGTCGGAGGGGGGGGGGGGGAGGACCCTGAATGTGCCCGGGGCAGGGTGTCCTCGGGGACACGTTGAACCTACTTGGGAACGATTTGTAAGTTGCCTCCATCCTTTGAACCCGCACTGCCCCCTAAGGTAGGTCCTGGTCGAGTCCGGTTCTAGTTAAGGAAACAGTGACAAACCAGGTTTTCTAGGTCACACCGGGGAGATGGCAGAACCGAGCACGGCCGCCTGCCCCCAGGTGCGAGCTCTTGGCCCTTCCTCCCTCCTCCACTGAAGTGCAGCACAGCCCTCTCCTGCTTCCAGCAAAGGGACAGGAGGCCCAGCAGCAGAGCAGAGCAGACACCTCTGACCACCCACCTCCAGGGACAAGGGGAGGGCCGAGTGCAGGCAGATGTCATGCGCACCCACCGCCACAGTGGGGGCTGCTAATGCCCCCAACCCACAGGCTTCAGTCGCCTCTCCCGTGTTGCTTTAAGGCATCTCAGTCAAGTCACTTCTAATTAACATGCAAACTCAAAGGAAAACGACAGAAAACCCAGGGACACAGCCTGAGAAAGCATGTCCAGCTTCAGGATGTTGTGGTTTGTTGTTTTTTTTTTAACTTTTTTTTTATTTAAATAAGGAGAATTCTTTCATATGGAAAGAGTTAGTACAATCACATATTTGAAAGGAGAAACAATAGGTACTGGACCGGAGGGAAAGGGCAAGGGGTGAGTGTGCCACCAGCCTGGTGAACCCATGATTCCATTTCCCATCCAAGGTAAAAGCTTCCCCAAAATAATGTATGAACAAGCTGCACATTACACCTTCAGCCATCGCCTGCCCTTTCAAATATCTGGTCTATATGAAAAGACAAACAGAGGAAAGGCCAAAATAAAAGGAAACAAAATCCCTCTCAAGAACAAAAAACCCCAAACCCTTTTCACTACGCAAGGCGTGAGGTCCGAAGCTTGCAGCACAGGATCCCCTGGGAGGCTTTGCAACATGCTGAAGACAGGCCCTGGGGACGCTGCTACCATCCTGGAGGCCACCCAACCCGGGGGAGGAACTGAACGGCAGGTCGGATGCACCCGGAAGGTCACTAGCCAAATACGCGCTGGTGGTCCGAGTGGAGAGCTCGGCGGGGGACAAACGGTCTGACCCCAACGCTGGGCCGTTCCTGTCCTGGGTGGTCTGTTAGGTCCATCTCATGCCTTCAAACCGGAAGGGCTGGCTCTCTGAAGTCTGCACGTCCCACTCATCACAGCACGACAAAGCACAAATACTCAAGTCTCCTTGGTTGTCAAAGGCCACTTCCAACCGACCTTCCTACCCAGGCTTGCTCTGCAGGTGAAAGAAACAAGTCCAGATGAGAGGCAACGCGCAGCTACTTGGTGGAGGGGAGCCGGTCTGCAGGGAGGAGCTGTGCCATTTGCCCCATGACCTCACACCTGCACGCCTTTCGTCCTCGGCTCTGAGCATGTCACAAATCTCACCAATGATCCAGGAGCCGGTCCGGAGGCGAGGGCCTAGCTGGAGCACGGACGCCGGTTGTAGCGAGATGCTCAGTGTTCTGAGAAGTGGCTGGAATGACCACAGTTTGAAAGCGGGCAAACCGATTTTTCTGAAACGTGTCAGTCATCCTCTGTTTTTCCCTTAAGGAACCTAGAGCCAGAAGTGTATGAATTCCAAGTTTGCAAACAATAGTGTGGACAGAAGGGGTGAGTAACGGTAAAGAAAACCAGACCAAACAGCTGGCAAAGAAATCTTCAGTGGGTGGACGCCGCCTCTCAGACACACGACCCCACACGCTGGGATTTTACTCCACCGAGCAGTTGACACTGGATGGACTACATCAGGCTCCTGGTGCGGAGCGGCAGGCTGCACCACCAACAGCCGGGCAGAGCTGCCAGCATCAGAGGGTGACTGTGACGAGCAGGCAAAGGTGCATGAGGGCGTGGACACCACCCCCATCTCAGCAGCAGAAAAGGTAAGTTTGGGTTTTCACCTGTTCCCAACAAAGGCCCCAAAACACCCTGGCAGAAGCCTCTGCGTGGTTATGCGCTCTGAAGAGGGGGGTTTGAAACCAAAACAAGACCCAAAGTCCTACTACCTTGAGCTTAGCTCTAAAACCACGCGAAAGGAAGAGATTGCACCTTAAAACATCTCTGCAGTAAAGACTGCATTTAATCAGACCAAGGAAGGGATGGGGTGCCAGCAGGCCCGGGCCTACCCTCTGCCCGAGTCCAGCTGGAAATGTCTCGGGGGGAAGCGCCCGCAGCTGGGCACACGAGGCGGAGAAAGCACTGAGGGTCACATGCAGCTCCTGGCCTTCCTGCACAGGTCAGTCAGACGCATCTATAAATAGCGCAGTGGGACACTTCCTTCCTTCACCTAGACCTACAACAATACATATAAATAAATCCTAGTGTTTTCTGTTTTATTGGGGGGGGGGGGGGGGGGGGAGTAGAAAATACAGGGCAGAGAAAAGGGCTGGAGAGCAGGTGACCCCGTGTTTTTATTTTTCCTCAAACAAGCACTGTCGCTCTGTCAGGATCACCAGGAGGGCACACCTTGAGTTTGTAACAGCATCCAGGACTGTTCTGTGGAGCCTCACAATGCGAAAACCTTTTTTGCTTTAGACAAGCAGCGGACCCCAGAATCAGGTGGGAGGGTCTGGGCGGGTTCCCAGGTGTTCAGGCAGCGGGCGATGGGGGCAGCGGGGAGTGGGGCAGGCAGCAGCTCGGGGGGGGGGGGGGGGAGGGGGGGGCAGAGCAGATGAGCACAGGACTCCAGACTAAAGATTCAGGAGATGAAGGGAAAAGAGAAGCCAGTGAACAGTGAGGTCCGAGGATGGAGGCGAGGGGGTGCGGAAAGCTACCAAGTGAGCATAAAGCTCTTCCCAGGAAACTGGCCTCCAGGGCACGAGACGGGAGCTCTGCCAGGTGGTGTCCCGTCCTTAAAGCTGTCATCACAGCACGAGCTGCTCCAGCAGCCCAAGGGCCCTCCCTCCGGTGTCCTACCCTGGACAGAGCTGAGAAGCAGCCTGAGCAGCCGGCACACACCTGCAGGGACACGGGCTGAGCCAGGTCCCCTGGGACCAGTGGCAGTGCCCTCTCTGTAGGTGCTGCTTAGTTCCTCAAAGGGCCTGTGCAAAACTCGAGCCTTCCCCTCCCTTTCCTCGGAATGACAGAATCTGGGGCGATTCTAGTTCTTAAAAAACAACAAAACGCAGTGTGAAATGGTTCACTCGAGCATTTTGCTGGAGGCAGCTCTGCAGACTTGGGTGGCTGCCCAGGCCGTTTCAGAACCATGGCCAGCCCTGCAACACAGCCTCCCCCTTGGACCTGCCCGCCGCGGCTGGAAAGGCTGACCTCACTGCTCAGCTCAGGTGCCCTGTCCGGCCACCTGGGCCTGCTGCTGGGCGGGGAGGAACAGGAAGCCCTGCAGGAAGCGCGGGGCTGCAGGAAGGTGGAGAAGGCTTCCGGAAAGGGCGTGAAACAGCAGCCCTGGGTGCCGGTGCCCTCGAGCAGATGCGGGAGGTGGGGCGGGGGCCGTGGTGCTGCCTGCTCACACGTCAGGCCAACTTGGGATACGCCAGTGACTGTGTCTGCGCTTCACCGCAGGGCCAGCGGCCAGCACGTCCCTGGCTTCAGACTCCGGGACAGAAACCCTTCTGTAAACCCCAGCTCATGGGCTGCCCGTGGGCTTCGGAGCGCAGCCGGACACCGGGTGCTCGTGCGGTGCCTTGTGTGGCCGCAGAGGCTAACCAACGAAGAGCAGGAGGGCGTCTCACAGCGATGCGTCAAACTGAACAGGAGGGGAAGACACTACCGGACACGGGGTCGGGGAGCTGGCGAAGAGCATATAAAAGTTCAGCTGCACAGACACCGCTTGTGTTTTGTTTTCCTTTCTCTGTAAAAACCTTGGCTGCTTCAGCTGCTTTTTAAAACAAAAAGCTTCAAAGGAAAGGGCCGGCTGCCACACCACCGGTGGGACGGGGCCCCACAGAGGAGCTGCCCGCGGCCGCATCCTCAGGGCCGCCGCCGGGGGGCGGAAAGGAGACGGGACGGGGCTGTTGCTGTTTCGGATGAAAGCAAGCAGGTCAATGCCACAAATCCACGGTGCAAGCTGGTTGGACGTCGGAGCTGTCAGGAGTGGAGAGAGGATCTCTCTCTGCCGGCCGGCCAGGCGGTTGGACGGAGAGGCGGCTCTGCCCACGGTGAGGCGGCCAGGCCAGCGCCTCAGGCCTTGCTCTCCTCCACTTTCACCGCCCGAGGCTTGATGGCTCCTGTGCGCTTCATCTGGGCGGCGGCCAAGGGGGCCTCCTGCAGGGTCACGGCTCCCAGGCCGGGTTTCTCATCCACTCGTGGCTTTGCCTTTGGACAGATGAACGGGACAAAGCAGTTACCCTCACACAGCAGCCGTCGGTGGCTACACAGCCCCCCCTTCCTGCTCCTGAGCCCACAGAGAAGAGCTACGCTAAGGAGTCCATCCTTCGGTGGAGGACAGACTAGAAGCAACTCTCCTAGGAAGGACACGGTGGCGCTGCTGTCCCCTCCCGCAGGCGCTGAGTGCAGTGATTCGGAGGCGGGAAGACGCCGTGTCCTCCGGGAGCCTTCTGCGATGCCCGCGGGCCTCCACAGGGCCGCACAGCTAAGGCCGACTCAAGAACCTTCTCAAATCAGTGCACCCCATGCCCACAGGGACAAAGCCTCTGAGACCCGCCTGTCTGCGGAGGGGCGGGGCCTCAGGCAGGCATGGGTCTCCCGGACCTTCCAGAGCCTTTCCCCAGGTTCACATCAGGGTCCCCCTACTCTCAGGTCAGCACTGGGCAGTGCACCAGAGTGACCGGCCTCAACCTGCCCCACACCATGAGCATTAGCTCAATCCAAGCTCCTCCAGGAGCGGCTCTCCAGGGAGCCACGCCAGGAGAAGTGAAATGAGTGGCCAGTCCTCCGCCTCCACCAGCCAGGAGCTGCTCTACTTAGTACTTAGAAGCCTGCGCTGACACGTCCGAGCCCCGGAGCCCGCCATACTCGAGAGCAGCGGGAGAACAGTGCCCCACGGCCGGGAAATGCCACGCCATCGCGGTCCCTCCCAGCCAGGCAGACGAGACACAGCACTTACTAGGGCTACATGCGCACACGCACGCGCACGCCCGACTGCTAGCGCGGACCCACAGACCTAACCCAGTCCCAGCACCTTCGCAGCCCGAATCGCTAGGAGGCTAGTCCACCTGCTGGCGTCACCTCTCCGGGGACTCCGCATCCTCCCTTCTCTGCAGGACAAGGAAGGATCCAGACGCCCGTCAGGAGGAGCAATGCCTTCGCCAGAAGGACTCGGCCCCTGGCGCCATGCTCTAAGCGCTAGGGCACGCCTCTCTTTACAAGAGGAGCACGCAAATGGGGTGGGCAGTCCCTTCTCTTTTGGCGCTTGGAGACGGGCCTAAGCGTCGGGGCTGGAGGTCTGGAAAGCCATCTTCTACCTGGTGAGCGTAGTGTCCCTGCACAGAGCCCATGTTAACTGCTGATCCAGAGGGCTTCCCACTGGGGCTAGCAGAGCTAGGCCTGAAAAAACCAAAGGCAGGGGGTGAGAACACGCACCGCAGGAGGGAGTCAAGCCCGGCGCGCGCCCTGGCTCGGGCTCGCAGACCTCCCGGCGGAGGAAAACAGACCGCAGGCAGCCGAGCTCAGAGGAAGAGCGGGCTCAGTCGCCCTGGCACCTCCAACGCAGCTCAGGGAGAGGCACCCAGGGGGAGAGACCGAGGTCGCCACTGCGGACAGAGACTGACCAGACAGATGGACGGACAGGAGGAGCAAGAGTCTCTCAGGGCTTGGAGGGTCTGGACCAACGTGACTCTATGGCCAGATAAAAGGTCTCTAAACCTAGGAATTACGCCCAGTAGTTTTCTAGTCTTCCCTTTCTGTGGGTGGGGGGTGGAGACACCAAAAGGAATGATACTGTAGAACACCTTTCTAAGTGTGTTCCGTTCCCGACAACCAGTTCCCAGGAAGGGTAATTAGGTGCTGGGGAAAAAATGATTTCATGGTGGAAGTGGACTCCGGACAGTGGGCTGTGCCCAGGAGCACGGCTCCCGAAGAGCCGTCTTGCACACAGCACCCCAAGGACCGGAGCGGGGAGCCTGTGTGGCGGGACACGCCTCAGAAGTCATTTCCAGAAAAAGTGGGAAATGCTCCTCCATAAAAACATACCACGTTCCCAGCCCCAGTGAAAACACCTGCACAACAAGGGCTCCTTCGCTACGGGTCACACTTTCTAAAGTCTCCACAGGCAGTGGCCGCCACTCCCACACGGTGGGCGCACGCGGCTCTTGTTCAGGCGGGTCCGTTCCCCGGGTTTGCCCAGGGAGACTGAGCACCTGTTCACCCTCCACGCCTTCCCTCCCTCCATGTACACACGGCTCTGTGCTGCTATCCACACAGTTTGCTAATAGTTCTGTTGTCTTGGCCCACGTGAAAAACATGATCGGACAATAGAGCGAACTAACAAAAATAAATGAAGCCGAGAGAGTGAAAATAAGAACAGAAAAGATGAAATGGGGGAAAATTCACAAAAATCCCTCTCTCTGGAAATGCTGCTGGAAGGATGGAAGGAAGCGGCAGGGGCTGAGGCCGAGGCCTCGCACTCCAGGAGCAGCGGGCCGAGCGCCGGGCCAGACCTGACTGGCAGGTGCCCCTCCGCCAGAGGACCTGGTGGGGCTGGAGCCTCCGCCGGCCTCGCCCAGGGCACTGCCAGCTGCACGTCTGTCTGACTCATTTACCAACAGGACGGTTCCCAGGCGTTTCCCACACATAACAAGAGTCGACTGCACTGACCCTGGGCCCGAAGCCGGGCACGCTGCCTTCCCAACTCACACGCGCTCCCTGGGGTGAGAAAGTTGGCAGACCCAGAGCTTTGCTGCCTTTGCAACCCAAGTAATTGAACAAGACAATTCATACAGGGCCAGCTCTGATCCAGCTCAGGGCCCTGGGACTGGTGCTGGAGGCAGAGACGGGCGCAGAGGAAGCAAAAAGGTGCAGCTCGTCCTGGGTAGCCAGGGCCCACGGCCCAGCAGCACCAGGTCCTGGGGAGGAAGGTCCTCCCGCCCAGGGCTGTGCCTTCGTGGCCACTGACGCCTGTTCTAGAAGCTGCGAGAAAGCTGTGTGCAGGCAGGGTCAGCCCGACGCTGACAACATAGCAGTTCCTTTCCCCGCCTTCCCAGCAAGCTCTCCCAATGCAGAGCATGGGATGAGGGTTAAAACCAAAACCCAGTTCCCCAGTTCCCAGTGATGACTGAAATGTCTTGGTGACACTCGGGCTTACGAGGGGACCCGGCCTCGGTGCCGTGCCGCCCTCCCGGGCCCTCAGCACCCGCCGGTCCCTTTACCTGTAGGTCTGTGGTGACTGCCCGGAGCCTCCTGAAGGAACATTCGGTTTACTGTCGGCAAAGTGGAAGCCCTTCATCTCCATCTGAGAGGACTAGAGACCGGGAAGCAAAGGCTGCTGGTTGGTGGCGGGAGACAGCCTGGCCCTCGCTGAACCACCCTGCACACAGCCGAGGGGACCCAGGAAGACCCGGGAGAAGTTCTGGATAGAGAGGCAGCTTCTAAAGGAATCGAGGCTCGAGGTCTTGTTCCCTTTTAAGGGGCTGAGCACCACCACGGGTGCTGCCTGGCCGTCTCTGCCCTGAGGAGGAGTCCTCCACAGAACCGTGGGGCTTGGGCCCTGGGCTCCAGCCCCAGGCCTCTACCTGGGCCTCCAGGACCTGCACCTGAACTGGCCCCTCGGGTGCTCCGCGCCCACACAGGGACCAGGCATGGACCGATACACCTCCTCCCGGCGTGGGCCACGCACACCTGAGCTCGTCCACACGGCCAGCTGGCACACTGACCAGGGCACTGACCACGGGAAGGCAAGAGGCTGTGCCCCAGACCCTGGCCTTTCCTGCCACAGCAGTGGTGTCTGGCTAACCGGAGGGCTGGTAAGACCCTTCCAGGACCCCAGCAGGATGGTCGCGCTCACCTCTCTGCTGGTGTTAAGGACCGAAGGCTGGGACCCGGGCGGAAGAATTCTGCGAGGGGCCCCCACCGAGAGGCTCTGCCCCTGTGGCAGCTGGATGGACTGGGGCAGGAGCAGGGGCTGCTGTCCGGAGCCGTACCGCGGCAGAGGCAGCTGGGAGCCGGGCAGTGGCATCGTCAGCTGCTGACAACAGGGACAGTCAGGAAAGGGGTGGTGGTGGGGGAGAAAGTCACAAACCACTGTTCACACTCACGCCCAAGAGCAAGCACCCATCAGACTCAAGTCACAGCGAGGCCTTCCTGCAGCGGGAGAGACTCGCTTTCCCTGAGAGCCGCAGGGCACCCTGGACTTCATACTCGGTGGCGGGGGCAGGCCTGCCGCCGGCACAGTGGGTGGTGAAGCAGGCACGGGACGAGGCGGCAGCAGCTGGCCAGTGCCACCCGGGGGTGGGGCTCCTCTCCCAGGTGGAAAGGGCGTGTGTACTCCAGCCCTCCCCGCTCCCACCCAGTGAAGGCTCGCTGAATGCACCCTGTGCGGGGAAAGCACCAGGACACTGTCAGACCCAGAGCCACGAGGGCAGGGCGGTGCCATCCTGGACACAGCGCCGGTGCCGGAGTGCAGAGAGTGGGCAGCACCCCGGGTGCGAGTGCGAGTGGGAGTGCGTGTGCGTGTGCGGGTGGTGGTGGGGTGGGAGAAAAGCTAGGGAGGGCCCGGAGGCTAGGAGGGGACGTCCATGTGGATCAGATCCCAGGTGAGAACAAGGCCGGAGGCTCCCTCGCCCCCTCCGTGCAGCACCGGGCCGCCCGCCACTGCCTGCCTCTAAGGTCAGAGGACGAGGCTCGGGGTCAGGGTTCTTGGAACCAAACTGGAGCTTCCTGGAAGCTTCTGAAGCACAAGCACGTTGTGACAAGAGAAAGGCACTGCAAGGCCTAAGCAACTTGGACTGTCCAGACCCGGTGGGGGAGGGGAGGGCAGGGGGCCACTTTTTGTCTCTCAGTCACGTTCCTCTTCATCTCCCTGCTGGTGAGTCCACAGTGGAGGGTCAGAAGGATCTATTGGGATTGCATCACTGAGACACGTGGCAGCCAGAGCCTCTAAGACCCAGGCCCCATCTGCGTGCAACACCTGTTTTAAAGGGAGGGGGCGGGAGTTCATGCAGGAGCCTGGGCAGGGAGGGGTGCAGGGACGAGGACCGGCTGGACTCTGAATACTCTCCAAATGCAGAGCCGACAGACCTGCCGAGGGCCCAGAGGGGGTGATGCGGACTGGACCACCTCAAGGACCAGGGAGAAAATCACGTTTTGGACCCGATGTCTGAACAAGTTGTTTGAGATGCAGTGAGATATAGATATTAGAACAGAGACGTGGGCAGCCAGTGGACGAGTTCAGGTCCAGAGGACAGCGGGGAGAACAGGAAGCATTGCCACTTCACCTCCAGCTCCACAGAAGACGTGGGGGGGGGGGGACACGAAACAGAGGTGATGGGATCCCTCAGAAGGGGCTGAGCCTGTGACCTGGTTCCAGCTACAGCAGCAAGTCAGCACACTGAGAGGCAGGCGAGGGAAAAGCAGTTGGGGGGGACTGACGCCTGACCTGGGGGAGCTGGGAGTCCAGCATCTGGGAGGCGCCCAGCCCGGCCGCCTGGCTGAGCTGGCCCTCGTAGACCAGGGCTTGGCTTCCGCTCATGGGCTGGTAAGGGGAGCCGGACGGGGGCTTCACGAGCTCCAAGGGCTGCATGCCGGGGAACGCCGAGTACGGAGGCTTCAGGGCGGTGCCTCCAGAGAGGATCATGGTGCTGGGCGGGGACAGGCTGGGGTGCATGTACACCTGTGACCTGCAAAAGCCAGACGATACCAGGGCAGATATGGGAGTGCCCGAGTGAGAACCCAGAGGGCTTGCGCAAACACTCTGCTGGCCCTACCCCTCGACGTTCAGAACAGCCCCCTGGATGGTGCCCATGTTGCTGGTCCAGGGATCACAGTTGGGGCATCACTGGATTAAACGAATGGACAAACATACAAGACGCAGGAAACCCAAAAGCACTGGACGTGAGACACAGCAAGGGCAGCTGGAGGCAGCGGGCGTGGGCGTGGGCGTGGCGGAGGGCAGGGCAGCAGGCCCACAGCCCCTCCTGCACACAGTGAAGAGCGAACTGTAAGTGACCACACACCCTCACCCCAAGGAGAACAAAGGGAACCAGTGCGCAGGCTGCAAAGGCCTGAGCTCCGCCTGTGAGCCGCCAGCCCTCGTCCCCGTCTCACCTGAAGGGCTGCAAGGAGCTGAAGATCTCCTGTGACTGGGAGACGGGGAGCCCGCCCCTCAGCCCCAGCTGGGCTGAAGCCTGCAGAGACGTGTGGAGAGAGATGGGGATCTGCTGGGCAGCGGCAGCCTGTGGGGAAGCCAGCAGGTCACTGCGGGGCCCTCCGAGCTGCTCTTCCCTTCCCCTCCGCACGCGGCTGGAACCCCGCCCCACCTGCCAGTCCCAGCACCTCCTTCCTGCGCTTTTGCTCTACGCGTCAGACACTGCCTAGCTCCACACACTGAGGTGGCGCTCACGTGAGGGTGCGTGGACAAACACGCACAGAACACATGCAGTAGGACCCAGTTCCGTGAAGACCAACACCTTGCACAACTGCACAAGGTAATATTTAAGAACACGTTTTAAAGGGGTCAGGACAGGCCAAGTCCTCTGCCCTCTGTCCCGAATCTGCTCTGAGCAGCGCCTCCGCGGGGAGCCTGGTGCTGGTCTGCGCAGGCAAGGTCTGGCCCCGCGCCAAGTCCGACGTCCAGAAAGCATCCCCTGCAGCATGGAAACGATGCCGGTGCCGCATAAAAACGCACGCCTGCTCGTTCTAAAACTACCTCTTTCTAATGCATCCATGCCTGGGAGTCTAGGCCTTGCTTCTCTTCATCAGAAGGATACCTGATCACCAAAGAGAATTCCGTTTCAGCTAGTCCCGGCCAGGACCCAGAGGAGAACTCGAAGGAAAACTAAGCAGAGTCTGGAGCACTGAGCTCCACTCCTCGCCTCGTTTACTCGTGCCCCACACACTGACTGGCTGCCAGGACACGCAGGTGCTGGGCATTACGCGAGGGATTCAGAGAAAGAAGAAACACAGGACTTCTGACCCCGCCCCCGCCCCCCGCCGCCCGGCCTGCGCCATCACCTGCTGGTAGCTCTGCTGCTGCGGGATGGTCTGAGGAACCAGCCGGGGCTGACTGGCAAACACGTGCCCATCCAGGTAGAGAGGTGGCAGGTGGCTGCCTGGAGACAGAACCCACGGAGGCAGAACAGGATCAGGTCTCACTGTTGCCGAGGACCCTTAGGGGACACGCTGTGCCCACCCTCCCACGCCCCTCGTGCCCACTGCGTGCAGCTGCCTCGGTCTCTCAGCCACGTTCCTCTTCATCTCCCTGCTATTGAGTCCACAGTGGAGGGTCAGAAGGATCTATTGGGATTCCATCATTGAGACCTCGGCAGCCGGCACCTCAAAATCCCTACCCTCCCCCTTTGGGCACCGACACCACGACCAGGACGCTGGCGGGAAGGACAACATGTCCGTTACTGACTGAGGATTCAGCTGATAGGCAAGCACTTTCAGGTATGGCCTCTGGTCGGCGTGGCTACCCCATGGAGCACCATCCTCGCCCGGGCTGGTTTTACAGAGCACAGACCGAGGCTCAGGGCTGAGCTGCTCACTGGCAGAGTGACCCCGCCCCCATTAACCCGGATCCAACTCAAAGCCCATCTCGGCTCGCTCCTCCCTCCCAGCAGAAGCAAGTGCGAGCCGTCTGCAGCCGTGGGAAGCTGGGATCGACTCCCACTTGCACAGACTCCCTAAGTCACGGTCGGTGGGTTCAGGGCTGCCAGCCCCACGCTTCTGTCGAAGCGCACGAGGAGGCTCGGGCCGATACCTGGGAGAGAAGAAGGCGCTACGGAGGCCACAGGCATGGGCGGCATGGAGACGCCGCCGAAGGAGCTGTAGTTGGCCCCACTGGAGGCTCCCACAGAGGACGGGGGCTGGATGCCCGAGCCAGGGCCTCCCGGAGAGCTCTGCTCCGGCAAGCTGGGCGAGTTTTCCCAAGCCTTCCGTGCAGACTCCATCTTTGGAAGCAAGGGGAGGAGAGGAATGAACACTACTAGGGAGAGGCAGAGGCAGTGGCAGTGGGTGGGGCTGCCCGCTCCCCGCTCCTCACAAGCCAGGGCCCCGCGTGGGCCTTGCTGAGATCAGGACTGGTGTTACCTTCAGAGTGAGGTCGGCCGTGGGGAAGGACATCTGGGAGAGGCCGATGGCCCTCTGGATGTGATGATCTCGCCGCAGGATGGGAATACTCTGTGTCAGCCCGGCCTGGAGGAGACAGGAAGCCATGGGATAACCAGGCAGAGGAAGCGAGACGACGTGTCAAAATGCCCTTCAGAGTTGGTCGTGTGCACGTAAGGCCACAAGATGAAGCTGCCAGCAGCTGAGACCAGTTTATCTTCTCCAAAGAGCTGCCTTCGTGGCTTCCCTTGACAGAGGCCCAGGAGAGCCCCCCATTCCCCAGAGCCCTCTAGCAGGGATGGGCATGTGCCAGCAACGTAACGACTGGCTGCCGGCACGCAGGCGTGGAGATCTCCAGGAGGCTGAGGAACAGGTGCCTGGGACAGAGGCTCAGCGATGCCTGCTGGCCGCTCCTGCTGCGCTAGGCGGGGCCCTCAGCATGCGGTGGGCCCTGGGAGCTCAGTCCGGAAGCGTGGTTCACCCAGCATCTCAAACATGACCACGGAACTTGGAAGAACAGAGCATCGAAGCATGCTACCCAAACCAGACCTTGGGAAACACACTGCCCCATTTTAAGGTCACAAAACTGGGTGTAGAACATTCAAACAACTAGTGGAAGACAGTAAGCAGCTAGAAATTATGTCATGACTCAAACCCAGGTCTGCCTGACCCCAGGGCCGAGCAGCGCGGGGCCAGGGCTGGCAAGGAAGCACACTCACGTTACTAGCCAGGGCGTCCTGGAGCTTGACCACTGGATTCCCCGCGGGGCCAGGGGCAGACCCCGGCGGCAAGCTGAAGTCGGAGTCCTGGGAAAAGGGGACAGAGCCCTGGAGATCCTGGCTCACCTTGCGGCAGAGACATGGTCTCAGCGCCTCTAAAAACCCACCACGCAAGCAACATGGCCGCATGTTCCCCAGCGGCACAGGAGAGAAGGGTGCCGCCCCTCATCCTCGCTCCTGCCGTGCCCACTGCCCCACCTGACAGAGACCATGAAGACTGCCGCCTGCACAGCCTGAGAACCGGCTGACGTCAGCAGGGCACATAGGGGGCAGCTCACTAGCACCTCCGTCCACGCTCACCCGCATGCTCCCCGGTGCCGCTCAGCTCACCCCTCTGCTCCTTCTAGGAGACAACCTGTCCAAGCCCCTCCTTCCCTCCAAGTACAAAAAAAATAAAGGAGAAAGGAAATAAGCCAAAGCCTCACTTTTGGACTGACTCCAAATTCGATGGGCGGCACCGGGAGCACGGAGTCCACGTGAATCTCCACCCCGTTGACCGGTGGGACAGCGGCGCCCGGCAGGCGCTCGGCCGCCTCAGAGCCCTTTCTGTTCTTCAGGGAGCGCTCGTTGCCGATGGGTCCTGGTCTGTGCTCCTTGCTCTGCGCTGAGCCTTGTTCTGAATCCTTGACGGGAAAGCAGAGCAGCTGAACACAGACTAGATGACCTTCTACGCGCGCGGGAATCGGGGCAGAAGACGAGACAATGAGCCCTTCTGCCCAGGCCCGGCCCCTGCAAGAGGGACTCCAGGTTACCTTTGGCTCGGGTTGCTTCTGAGCCGGCTCCTTATGGCCGTCAGCCTTGGGCTCCAGGTTGGACCCGCTCATCTCCTCTGGTTTCAGAGTGCCATAGGGCGAGCTGCGCTGCGACGAGGTCGCAGACGACTCTCGAGACTCGGCGCTCAAGTCCACACCACTGTCTCCCTGGCTGCTCTTAAAGCCCTGCTGTGCAAGGCACCAAACGGGTTAGAGCACTGACCCCTAGGCTCCCCACGCTGCCTGCCTGTGCGCAGTCTTGTCCCGCGTTGGGACCTGACCCCACAGCTGAAAGGATGTGGCCAAAGGCACCCCTGCCCGAACCTCCAGACCCCCAGTGGGCCCTCGTCCAAGACGGTCACACGCATCTCTCTTGTGACCCAAACCAAACGGAGTGACCACCGCTCCCGGTTTGAAGGAGAGCCCCGACTGCTCCCCTACAGGGGGTGGGGTAACCCCCTTTCTTCCTCCCTCTCACACAGGCATCTCACATAGGTCAGAAACCGAGGCTGTAGTCCAGCCACAAGCCGGGGCCTGAGGAAATGGCCTCTGGTCCAGGCTCAACTACTGCGGCTGAGGGAGGGCGTGGGCCACAGGACGGACGAAGCCCAGGCCAGGCAGCCACGTGGGCGGCGAGCACCCCCGCCTGTGAGCACACAGCGCACTCACCTCCGCAGAGCCGGGCTCGGAGCTGTTGAAGGCCGTGGCGGCTTTAGTCCAGGAGTCGCTGGTTGAGGCCTGAACGGGCAGGGCTGCCGGAGGAGGAAGCAGAGAATCAGGGCATCAAAAAGGAGCAGGAGGCTGCCAAGGCGAGCACAGGCATGGCGTACACAAACCCAGGTCCTCACAGCCCTCGCGGTCCCCGCCCACACGCCAGTGAGCAGCTGATACTGGGGAGCTGGTCTGAGCGTCACGCCCCTGCCCAGCAGCCGCAGGCAGACTTCATCTCTGCTGTGCTGAGGCTTCCCTCACTCAAGCCAACTATTTGTTTCTACCAGCGGGAGCTGCTGCCAGTCCCACAAGGCCCACGCCGCCGCCACCGAGACGCCAACAGCAGCCATGGCCCCGTGCCTGTCCACACGACTTCACGTGTGACCTTCAGATCGCCCAGACCGTGGTCTGACGACAGAAGCCCGCTCCCGGGCTCCAGGGACAGGTGTCTCCGGACTTGCTCACTCTGACACACCCGTCACACACCACCCACCGTCTGACGTCAGTATTTCCCTGAGAGGCCATGGCTCTTGGCATCAGAGCCGAGTCCTTCCCAGCCTCGTTCTGCAACGGGGACAGGCCACGCGGCACAACTGCGAGTCCAGGCCCAGAGCCCAGGACCTCTGAGGGCGAGGCCTCACCCTGAAAGCCTGGGCTGCGCTGTGTCACACAACTGGCTGTGGGTGACTTCTCCACGCTCCCTGGGGAGGGCTACGTGCCTTGTTCTATGTTCCCTGCAGGATGGTAGAGGCCATCCTGTCCAAAGTGGGCATTCAAGAGGAACTGGTTCCATTAAGATCAGTGGTTCTCAACCTTGGCTGCACATTAGAATCACCTGGGAATCTTTTTAAAATCCTGATTTCTGGGCCTCATCCTCCGGAAATTCTGTTTCTTTGTTACTAATGTTGTGGCCCCACCCCATAACAAACAAACAGAATTTCCGGAGGATGAGGCCCAGAAATCAGGATTTTAAAAAGATTCCCAGGTGATTCTAATGTGCAGCCAAGATTGAGAACCACTGATTAAGATGGTATTATGTTTTTAAAGTTACTAGAAAAAAAGCGTTAAATATAGATTTTTTAAAAGTTCAGGGGAACAAATTTTCTAAAGAGCGAAGTCCACCTGAGTCAGAGTGCCTCGGGGGCTGACAGAGCCTTCCTTCCGGGCTGGGAAAGGCCAGTGCACAGATCACAAAGCCCCGGCCCTGGTGCCCTCCTGGCAGGTACTCCTCGCTCCTCTACCCATAACAGGAAAGGGTAAGTGTCGTGGGCAAAGGGAGCCAGGCCAGCTCCAGTGCCCTGGCGAGGGGGGGCGGGGCCAACCTGTCTCCAGGTCTCCAGACTCAGGGAACGCTTTGCTCTTCCAGCAACTGCAAGGCAGGGCAAGTCTACACCTGCTCAGGGGCGACAGCCACCCATGGGCTAAGGTGGGGCGAACACTGGCTCAGAGGACACCGGAGCAGGTCACGCCCCACCCACATTCCCAGTCCTGAAAGCAGATGTTCCCTAAAAAGAGAACAGCCAGGGGCTAAGCATCTAGGCCCAGGCACCCCCGCTCTTACCCTGGCCACTGCTCTCCCAGATCTCAGTGCCCAGGCTGCTGCCCGGCACGGGCACATCGCCTTGCTCCAGGCCCAAGTTGTTCTGCTTTTTCGCAAACCGAGGAGGAATACGGGAGGCAAGGCCCCGACCCTTGACAGGCACCTAAGGAGAGAAAGGCGGTAGAGGCCATTCGAGAGGTCAGGCACGTGACATTCTCCCAGCAAACGTCTCTGGGGCATCAGAACCAAGAGAACTCGCCCCAGCAATGCTGGGACGCTCGTCTCTCAAGACCTCAACCGTGAGTGAGTGTTAATGCCACACCTGGCAAGGGCTCACAGCCAGTGACTGCGATGAATCAGACAACAGGACAGTGTGCACTGCCCCACGGGCGCCATGTGAGCACAGGGTCCCACGGGCGCAGGGGGAGGAGACGAGGGGCTGAGGCCGTCTGCACCGCGCCCGCTGGGCTCCAGCTGCTGTCACCGGACAGTCCCTCTTTGAGAACAGGGAAGGGGTCATCCACTGTGGGCGCTGCGGGCGGTGTCTGAGGGACACTCCTCCCTCCTCCCTCCTCCCTCCCATCCTGGGCTCCATTCAGAACTCGGAGCCTCCTGGCTGTGGTTCCCCGCACCGGCTGGCGCCACCCGCCACCCTGCTCCTCCTCCCTCACGCTCCTCACCTGCGCAGCTTGCTCCTTCTTCCTCCTCTCCTCCTCCAGCAGGCGGCGCTGCTTCTTGGTCAGGATTTCGATGAAGCCTTCACCCACCATGGAGCCCACCTCCGTCTCCTCCCCGGGGCTGGGCCCACAATTCTCGAGGATGGAATCTGAACCAAGAGTTCACGCGAAGGGATGGTGTTCCACTCATCGGAGGCCAAGAAGAACCCAGCCCCACAGGCACCTGGCATCTTGGGACAGCTCAGCTCCAAAGGCCGGGCAGTGCCTGGCTGGTACCTCCCAGGAGCCGTGGAGTTCACTGTGTCTACAGAATGAGCTGGGATTCCACACCTCTCACCTGCTCTAACAAACCCTCAACGCAAACCCAAGGGCCCTAAGTGACACTACAGCCCAGAAAAGTCTTTGGAAATAGAGACACCAGTCCCAGCGCTGCTCCTAATTAGCCATGTGACCCTGGACGAGCCACTCAACCTCTCTGGGCCTCGGGTTCCCATCTTTACAAGGGGGGACGGGGACGGGGGGGCACTGTAGGGCAGTTAAGGGGTTTGGCAAACTGTGAGAAACACAAGTGCAGGGGTTGCATCCGTTCTGCCCATCTCCGTGCCCCAGAACAAGGCCCAGGGCCTCCCCCAGAGGGTCAGACACAGTGAGAGGGCAGACTTGGCAGCCTGCAGGGCGAGGCCCCATTTCACCTGGCTCGGCTCCCTCCCTCCCCCGAAGATGCGAGGCAACAGACTCACTTCCGTAGTTCAGGTCAAACTGCTTCATGGCCTCTCCCGGCTCGCCCACCCTCTGAGCAGCCAGGGTGGCCTCCTCTGCCTTCTCACAGGCGGCTTCGGGGACGTCAGAGGTGGCATGGGCAGCCCGCTCCAGGGTGTAGTGACCACTGTGACCTCCTGGCAAGGCCTCGTCCGGGGTCCTAGAAGGGAAGGGGACCTCGTTAGCTCAGAAGCGACCACGGCTGGGGAAGCAACGGGAAAACCACCTAAGCACACAGCACGCACCATGGAAGCCACTCCCGGCAGCAGTGCATCCCGGGCAGGCCACGGGGAGGCCCCCTCCAGCTGCACCGCCCCTGCCAGGGCTCAGTACTCTGCCTTCCCACTGTGAGCCAAGCTCAGCAGGACTCCACAAAGGACAGAGCTGCAGGGCGTCCTCCTGTCACAACACTGACCAGCAGACGCCCCGGCCTCGGCCACCACCAGGCCTTGGGGCAGAAGTCAGAGGCAAAGCCAGGCCTCGGCATCTGAGTCCTGGGAAGCTAGACTCACCGACACCCAAGAATCCGCACGCCCTGTGGCTCCCTTTCGGGGAAGTCACCCCAGGCTCTGCCCCAAATCTGAGCAGGGGCAGGTGGGAGCATCTCCGCATGCTCAGGTCCTTCTCCTGAGCCCGGGCAGCCCGCGGGCACTGAGCTGGGGCATCCATATCACAGCCTGCAATCCCGGGCCAGCCACTCACAGGCCTCAGGCTGCCCATTCCCTGCGCTACTGCCTGTCTTATCACACACAGTGCAGTGCCCAAAGGTGCCAGACCTCCTCGCTGTTGGGAGCAGAGCCGTTCGGGGAGGAGCCGCCTCGGGGCAGGCACCGGCTGCAGTGGCCCCGCAGGGGAATCCCAAGGCCACATAAGGAGGCTGAACTCCTGGGACACGTGCCACATAAGAGGACCACAGGGGCGGGGACTCTGGTTTTGGTTTTAGTTTTCAAGCCACAACAACAAAACGCCACAGGAAGCAGACAAACGGTGCAGGGGCGAGCGAGGGAGACGCTCACACACAAGGGCTGCGGCAGCCCCTCGGGTGCGGGGCGGCCCGACACACGGCGGGACACGCATGCATGGAGTGCTGCTCGCAACACCGGCTCGATCACAGAACAAGCAACAAAAGGACCCGGATTTTGTTTTGTTTACCTTTTGGCTTTCAAAGGCGTCCCACTCTGCTGGCTTTCATAATGGGGAGAGGTGTCACCACCGCCTGGCCTAACAGCCTTCTCCCCAAACCCTCCCAGCTCCAGCTTCCGGCTCTGCCGGTCCACCAGGGGTCTCTGGCTGGAGAAGCTCCGCTTGGCCAACTCCTTCTTCTCCCCCAGGCTGGCCCCGGGCAGGCTGCCGTCCACGTGGGAGCCGGGCTCGGGCCCGGAGCCGTCCCGCCGCTCGCGCCTCTCGCTGAAGTCGCTGCTCTCCGAGGCCGTCTCCCACTCCTCGTTGGCGTGGTCAGAGGAGTTCTGGTAGGAGAGCTCAGGGGACCTGCGGCCCACGGCGCCGCTCCTGTCCCCGGGGCAGAGCTGGGACCTAGCTGGCCACTGACCCGCCAGCAGGTGGGGCTCCTCCTCCGGCCCCCACACGCCCAGGGACTCGCGCTCCTGCCGGAGGCGCCGGAAGCGCGGGGGCTTGTCCTGGCGCGGGGGGCGCCTCCTCCGGAAGGGCCGGTTCTCCGCGCTCTCAGCATCGGCCCCGTGGTCGTCCGGGAAGAAGGGCCTCTTGTCCTCCAGGCGACCGTCCTCGCAGCCCCTGGCGCCAAGGGCCTCGGGGTGCTGGGAGGCCTCTGGGACGCAGTCTCTGTCGGGGGGCCGCCGGGGGCCGGTGTCGGGGGAACCGTGGTCCTGCCAGCAGGCGCCGGCACTGCGGCTCTGCCAGTGGGCGGCCTCCCTGGACACGAAGGTTCTCCGCCCGTAGCCGCAGTGGCTCAGCCGGGGAGGGAGGGCGCGCCCGAAGGCCCGCGGGCCTCTGCTCTTGGCCTCCAGACCGCTGTGATCGTCGGGGTACATCTTGTGGGACCGCCACGAGTCCCTGAAGTCGCCTTTCCTGGAGGCGGCCTCCTCCCTGTCCAGGAGCGAGCCTTCGTGGCCGCTGTCCGAGCCTCTCTGCCGCCGCCGCTTGGGCAGCTCCTCGTACTCGGAGCCCTCGCTGTGGGTCTCGCTGGCGATGCGGCGCCGGGGCTTGGCGCGGGGGAAGTCCTCGGGCGGCCCGAACTCACGCAGGCACCGGCCGCGGCCGCTCCTCTGGCTGTTGGTGTAGATGCCCCGCACCCCGAGGACCCCCCCGCCCCCGATGCCGGGGCCGCCGCCCGCAGGCCGGCCACGGAAAGTGAATTCTCGGAACCCGCGGCCGCGGCTCCGGGCCTGCCCTCGGCCCCCAAAGGCTTGCTCCTCATCGATGAAGATCCAGTTGCTCCTCTTGGTCAGGGGCGGGTCGCTGGGCTCCCGGGCCGGCCTGGGCTCCCAGGCCCTGTCGGGCTGGTCGTCCTCCTCAGACTTGCTGGCAGAGCGGCCCACACCATCTCGGGCCGAGCCCGGGGCCTCCGAGGCGGAGGGGGCGGCGTTGGCCAGCGTGGGGTCGTTCTCCTGGTCCTCGTCCTCGTCCTGGTCCTGGTGACGCGGCACCTCCTCCGGGGGCGGACGGGCGCTCTCCTCCCCCGGCTCCGGCCTGCTCTTCTCCAGCTCCTTCTCCTTGTCTTCCACCTTGAGCGCCTTCAGCACCGGCTTCTTGATGGGCCCCGACCGCCGGGTCCTGCTGGTCTGCTCCTGCTGCTGGCTGCCGGGACCCCGGGGCTCGGCGGTCCACTCGGGCTCCAGGGACGGCTGTTTGTGGGGGCTCCCTTCCTTCTCCCAGGAGGAGGCATTGAAGGGCGGCTCCTCCCGGGGCGCCTCCTTTTCCACACTATTGGCTGTGTCAACGGCCTTGGGCTGGGGGCTAACATCCCAATTGCTATAGTCTGGCTTGTTCTCAGCCGGGGCAAAGTCGGGCTCCAGTGGGGAACACCTGAGGTTTGGGGTGTGGCCCCGAGGAGCACCTGCGTCCTGCACACTGTCTTGGGGTGGAAACAAAAGCTCCTGGCCTCTTCTTTGGGAAGAGACACAGCTGTCAAAGTCTGCTTGGGCCTTCTTGTCAAAAGCACTCAAGTACTCCTCCACTCTCTCCTCAAGGGGAGCGCGCGGGGCACCTACGCCCCCTGACCTTCCGGGTGAGGCAGAGTAAGCGCTTTCATTCCTGAAAAGGAACCAGAAAAACCAGTCAATGTGATTGGAGCCTGGTTCCTGCTTTCCATGCTGAACACAGAGCTTAGTTTTCAAAAGAAAAAAATGTAAAAAACAAAAACGAAAAAAGAAAAAAAAAAGAAAAACATAAGCACCAACATTTCCTCTATCTTTAAACAGGTCTCAGTGGCTGGGCCACGGACTGGTGGGTGGCCCTGGAGTCCAGAGTGAAGAAGGCGGTGGCTGAGGGTGGACGCGGCGTGCCACCCCGGAGACAGAGAGTGGCGGGATCCTCTGCTTCGATCAGCTGGAGCCTGGGGTCCGCGCAGAGGCCGGCACTGCCGGCGGGGCCAGCTTGCTTTGCTTTCACAGGAAGGAGTCCCCACAGCTCAACCGGCCCGCTGAGCCCAGAATCCCCATCCCCGCCCTGCCCCATTCAGAGCCTCGCCTTGAACCGATTTCTCCTGGGCCTTCAGTCTCACCATCAGACAAGCGACTCACACCAGCATCCAAGCCACCCCCACGCTCTCCTTCCCAGAGGCACCGGCAGGCCCTTCCTGCGCCCTTGCCCTTGGCAGGGTCTCCTGGGAGAGTCTCCTGTGGGTGCAGCTGGCAGGACCACATGTGTCTCACCTGACGTGCATGTCCGTGGCCAAAGTGTCGCTGGGTTTTGGGGGAGGCAGCGAGTAGCTCTTGCTCTGCAATGCCATGTAGCCCTCGGGGCTCCACACAGGGGCGGGGTCGATGGCGGTCACTTTTCTCTCCTGCAGTTGGGGGACACGGCTCTGATCCTCAGAGCGACAGCTAGTCCCACTGACGGAGTCTGGGGGCACCATGGGCTTCATCAGTCCTGAAGGGGAAAGAACTGATCTAGGTCATCCGTTCGGAAACTGTGCTCCAACCTCAAGGTCAACCACAGGCTCAAAGAAGACAGCAGTGACCTGACCGTCACGGCGCGGCACTCCCAGGCCCATCTCTGGGGTCTTCACCGGCCCTGAAGCCACAGCACGCCACCTGAGGGGCCAGTGAGACCAGACCTGGGACGTCCAGCCTCAGTTTCCAGATCAAGAACCCCTACGACGAAGGGCGTATCAAATTGGCAATGGGAACCGGAAATATCAAACCAGAGTTCATCACTGTTGGCAGGAGGCCAGCAAGGGCCGGTCGGCCACGAGAATCTCCGTGCGCAGAGGGGCCGGACTCAGGGACGGTGAGCTGCCCACCGAGAGCCTCCACGGACGGGCTGGCACTACCTGCTTCAGAACCTGGGCAAGGAGCTGGAACAGGTTTCAATCCTTCTATTGCTCACCCCGAGGCTGACAGCAACTCCACACACTCCCACAGGAGGGGCAGACACACTCCTGCAGGAGAGGAGGGGCAGACACACTCCCACAGGAGGGGCAGACACACTCCTGCAGGAGAGGAGGGGCAGACACACTCCCACAGGAGGGGCAGACACACTCCCACAGGAGGGGCAGACACACTCCTGCAGGAGAGGAGGGGCAGACACACTCCCGCAGGAGGGGCAGACACACTCCCACAGGAGGGACAGCCACACTCCCGCAGGAGGGACAGTCACACTCCCGCAGGAGGGGCAGCCACACTCCCAGAGGAGGGACAGCCACACTCCTACAGGAGGGACAGTCACACTCCCGCAGGAGGGGCAGCCACACTCCCAGAGGAGGGACAGCCACACTCCTACAGGAGGGACAGTCACACTCCCGCAGGAGGGACAGCCACACTCCCGCAGGAGGGACAGCCACACTCCCAGAGGAGGGACAGCCACACTCCCGCAGGAGGGACAGCCACACTCCCAGAGGAGGGACAGCCACACTCCCACAGGAGGGACAGCCACACTCCCAGAGGAGGGACAGCCACACTCCCGCAGGAGGGACAGCCACACTCCCAGAGGAGGGACAGCCACACTCCCGCAGGAGGGACAGCCACACTCCTGCAGGAGAGGAGGGACAGCCACACTCCCACAGGAGGGACAGCCACACTCCCAGAGGAGGGACAGCCACACTCCTACAGGAGGGACAGTCACACTCCCGCAGGAGGGACAGCCACACTCCCGCAGGAGGGACAGCCACACTCCCGCAGGAGGGACAGTCACACTCCCGCAGGAGGGGCAGCCACACTCCCAGAGGAGGGACAGCCACACTCCTACAGGAGGGACAGTCACACTCCCGCAGGAGGGGCAGCCACACTCCCAGAGGAGGGACAGCCACACTCCTACAGGAGGGACAGTCACACTCCCGCAGGAGGGACAGCCACACTCCCGCAGGAGGGACAGCCACACTCCCAGAGGAGGGACAGCCACACTCCCGCAGGAGGGACAGCCACACTCCCAGAGGAGGGACAGCCACACTCCCACAGGAGGGACAGCCACACTCCCAGAGGAGGGACAGCCACACTCCCGCAGGAGGGACAGCCACACTCCCAGAGGAGGGACAGCCACACTCCTGCAGGAGAGGAGGGACAGCCACACTCCCACAGGAGGGACAGCCACACTCCTACAGGAGGGACAGTCACACTCCCGCAGGAGGGACAGCCACACTCCCGCAGGAGGGACAGCCACACTCCCGCAGGAGGGACAGCCACACTCCTACAGGAGGGACAGTCACACTCCCACAGGAGGGACAGCCACACTCCCGCAGGAGGGACAGCCACACTCCTACAGGAGGGACAGTCACACTCCCACAGGAGGGACAGCCACACTCCCGCAGGAGGGACAGCCACACTCCCGCAGGAGGGACAGCCACACTCCCGCAGGAGGGACAGCCACACTCCCGCAGGAGGGACAGCCACACTCCCGCAGGAGGGACAGCCACACTCCCGCAGGAGGGACAGCCACACTCCTGCAGGAGAGGAGGGACAGTCACACTCCCACAGGAGGGACAGCCACACTCCCGCAGGAGGGACAGCCACACTCCTGCAGGAGGGCAGCACGCTGCGTAAGTAACAGTGCACTGTTAGGTGGCCTGAGCCATGGGGGCCCTGCCAGATACAAAGGCTCTGGGACGCTGTGCCCTCTATGCCGCTGTCCCCAGCTATCCGACAAGGGAGTCCGGCTGGTGCATATGATATAAAGGTTTCGTTGGGCCTCAGTCTGTGGAGAAAAAAGATCTGATTTTCCAAATATTTTCTTCAAAAGTCTATTAATAGCCAAGCATTTTGCTGTGCTCATCCTTTACGCTGAGCCAGGCCGGGACTGTGCTTCTACCTCAGGCCAGTGCTTCCAGCTCCCTCTGGCTGTGGACCCTGAGTCAGGGAGCGGTGGGGACTCTCTGGAGCCCCGCATTGCACAGCATTTACCAAGCAGGGACTGAGGCAGGCTGACCCGCTCAGCACTGTGCGTCGGCCGACTAGTGGCAACATGGAGCCTTATTCCCCGGCAAACCCTCCTGCCACAAGCACTTCCCACCACGGAGATGCTGGACAGAGTCCAGCGAACACTGTGCTCGCAGAGCCGGTGTCCCGGGGAACCACGAGCCCAGGTGCTGGGACTGAGCGGGGCTCCCCCACGACCTAACCTACGGGCTTGGTCGTCAGCAGGCTCACGCACAGGGACGGGCTCACGCGCAGGGACGGGCTCACGCGCAGGGATGGGCTCTGCGCGGTGCGGAGCTGCAGCTGGGACGCTGCACAAAGCCAGGCCACCAAGGGCCGTGTCCTCCGCCGAGACCGGCTGCTCTTCTGTAGTTCCAGCACCACGGCTCTCCCTCCTGCTCCTCAGAACAGCGTTTACCTTCCATAGCTCAGCTGTAGACACACTGCGTAGCAATTATCTTGGTAAATATGATGCCAAGAACCAGGAAAATCTGTAAGACGGGTAACGCAGTCTGTTGGAACTTTTTGCTTTCACCCATATCTATTGGGAAGTTCCAACAACCAAAAAAAAAAAAAAAAAAAGGAAGTTGAACCTCTTCCTAGTCATAGTTTTTAGAAATACGGGTGATTCAAGTAAAGGACCAGTTGACCAGTAATCTTTGCATTCTGGCTTCTTCATTAGTTCCATCAACAAAATTAAACCAAGAATCTCCTTTATATCCATATAAGTGACATCCATCCATGGTGAAGTTTTAGCAGAGGTTTTGTGGTATTTTTGCATTTGGTAATGGCATGAATTGGTTTGAGAGGTAATGAGATAGAAAAAATCCTTATCAAAAAATTGGTGGCTGGCCAGCGTGGCTCAGTGGTTGAGTGTCGACCTATGAACCTGGAGGTCACGGTTCGATTCCCAGTCAGAGCACATGCCTGGATTGCAGGCTCGATCCCCAGTAGGGGGAGTGCAGGGGGCAGCTGATCAATGATTCTCTCTCGTCATTGATGTTTCTGCCTCTCCCTCTCCTTTCCTCTCTGAAATCAATAAAAATATATTTAAAAAAAATAAATTGGTTACTTCACTTATACTTTGTGGGTCTTCAATTATGCCGGAAATATTTGTATAATCCTCCAAGGCTGGTAAAATACTTCTTTCTGCCCATTCTTCTTCGGAATTTCTTTCACTGTCGGACACTATCACGCTTCTTTTTGCCTTCGAGTCGGTCTAATGTCAGACTCATCACTGTCCTCCGACAAAGGACTGTCTTCCAGCTGACTCCACAGTCACTCGGCCAATCAGAGAAAGTGTCTGCACACAATTCACCCAAACGTTCTTCTCTGCTGTGGTGCATCTTTTTTAAAACTTTTGTCATAATAAGAGACGGATGGAAAGAAGAGAGGACTGCTCATCACATCTCTTGAATACTGACTGACAAGCTGAGAAAAAGACCCGAAGAGGAAAGCTGAGGGCGGCCGGAACCGGTGCTGCGCAGTGAAGCGGTCTGTACCTGATGAGCCCAAACAAGCATGACTGGGAAACAGGCCTCCGCGCTGTTAGAGCTCTCCCTTGCTTGCAGGCCGTAACCTGACTTACGTCCATGCAGGTGGGACACCAGTACACTCGTGACCTGCCAGCAGGGTGTTAGAGGCAGGTAAGAAACATACACGCTTTTGTCCAGGGAAACGACTACGTTTGCGTCTTGGCCTGGGCCAGGGTAGGGGACCACCCGAGAGGGATGGCCTCTCAGCCCGAGCCATACTGGTCCCCACGATAAGTCGGCTCTGTGACAAATGAACGTGCAATCCCAAATCACCAGAACACGCGTGGAAAGCAACCCACAGGTTATACACCTCCTCACGGACTTCAGGTAATAGAATTATCTGTTAAACGCTAGAAAACTATGTTTTAAATGATTAAAAAGCATAAAAGGAATTAAAAATATGACAAAAAATAACAGATTTGAGAAAAAATTCTAGTAATTTAGTCACTGAAATTAAAAACTCACTGGACAGTAAAAAAAAAAAAAAAAAATTTAAAAAAAATGGCAGATTAGACACAGCTGGAGGAAGACTGAACTGGAAAAAGTTCTGAGGCATTTTCCAAGAAGGCGCCTGAGATAACCTCTTTCATATTTACGAGACTTGAAAGGCAGGATGAGAAAGTACAAAAAACTCCAAGTGGAAGTCCTAGGAAGAAAGGATACAAAGAATGAGGAGAAGTTAATATCTGAACCGATAGCTAGAAGAGAAGGTTCCAAAAGTGACGAAAGACATCCATCCTTTGATTCAAACCCCACGAATGGAGGGGCAGGTGCAGACACAGAGAGAAACAACGCACTTTCCGCAGCAGCAGGAGCCGGAAGAAGCCAAAGGCAATGCCCTCTTCACAGACTGACAGTAGCTGCCAGCCTAGAACTCTGTACCCAGCTGTACTACCATTCAAGAGCATGTGGCAGGAAGACTTCCAGGCAAAGGAAACCTGCCCAAAAACCTTTTCTGAAGGGCTCGGCAGAACACACTTCATGAAGAAGTGAACCGAGCCCAGAGGAAAGGAAAAAGATGCCAGAGGGAAAAGCACAAAGCACCTTGTAAACACACCAGCAGAGCTGAATGCGCACAGACTGGATAGAACAACAAAAACCACCTGGTGGGCGTAAACATAAGGGAAAAGCAAAGGTCCAGGCAGCAGTAACAGGGAAGTGACGATGAGGTACTCAGTCAGGTTGGGGTGAAGATATTGATCAGCCTTTGCTAAGTCGAGGGCACATGTTGGAATTTAATGTAACTGCTAAGATAGTACAAACAGAATGTAGAAGGAAAACAAAAAGAATAGGGAAACTTGATCCAAAAAAAAGTAAAAGAAAAGCATAGCAAAGAGGGACAAACAGAAAGCATACAATAGGAGAGTAGAAAATTCAAACGTAATAATCCCACTAATTCTAAAGGACAGACTGTTGGAGGGGGTGAAACCACACACATTGTACAGATACACTCCCCAAGGGGCTGGGCGAGGCTGCCGCACGAAGTGGAGAGAGGGTGCCAAATGACCCCTAATCACAAGAGAACTGGTCCGGGCAGTGTGGCTCAGTGGTTGAAAGTTGACCTATGAACCAGGAGGTCGAAGTTTGATTCGCAGCCAGGGCACGTGGCCAGGTTGCAGGAGGCAGCCGACTGGTGAGTCTCATCACTGAAAATTCTCTGTCTCTCTCCCTCTCCCTTCTTCTGTGAAACCAATAAAAGTATTTTTTTAAAAAAAAAAAAGAAAGAAAACTGGAATGCTGTTACTATCAGACAAAGTAGACATTAAAGGTAGGAAGCGCAATCAGTGGTGACAAGGGTGCGCCTCCCTCCGGGGAGAGGAAGCAGAGCCCGCCAGGCTCACAGGACCGGACAGGCTCCCGGTCGTAGCGGGACCTGAACACACCGGAGCGGCTGAGTAAGGGAACGAACAACTGCGATGACTCAGCTGTTTCCAGACAACCAGCAGGCTGTTCACCGCCCCTTAGAGAACGTCTATTCTTCTCAAGCAAACAGAGAATGTTTACAGAAACCAGTAACCACGTTACAGGCTACAGAGAAAATCCCAACAAACATCAAGCAGTCTAGCTCGGGGCAGGTGGGCACCCTCCGCCCAGAGTGAAATCCGACCGCCGCCTGCTCTAAACATAGCTGCACTGGGAGGCGAGGGCGCCCGCTCTGCTGTCTGCGCTGTCTGCTCCACAGCAGCAAAGCGGGGTTGCTGCTCCAGGCCAGAGACGGCACTCACCGCCTGGCACCACAGAGCACGGCCGAGAGCGCCCGGCCTCTGCCCCGCAGCCCATATCCACCAGACAGCAGGCACTTTAGAAAATCACACCATCAGGACACTCTAACTCTATATATTTGGAAAATTTACATCATTAAAAAAATCATAATCAGAAAAGGTAAATCAAAATCAGACTGACTTTTAGAACTGTGTGAGAGCAAAAGCGCTTTCTCGTGAAATTCATAGGCGTTCATAGCTCAGGTGATACTGAAATACTTCTGTCAGAAAAGTCCAAATTAAATGAGCTAAGCATCCAACACAATTAGTTAAAGAACAGGATAATTTCAAAGGAAATAATAGGGGAAAAAGAAATTAATGAAGTAAAAATAAAACTGAGAAATTAAGAAATCCAAAAGCTGCTTTTCAAAAATGGCTTTAAACAAACCCTGGGGAAGACTAATCAAGGGAAACAGAAGGCGCGAAGAACAGTAAGAATGACAAGAAGGGACAAAACAACATGGAAGAGACACAATTCCCTGTGACAGATCTATTATCGCCCTCATTTTGCCAACAAGAACGTTGAAGTCCAGACTGTCCTGTGACTTGCAGAGGAGGCCGGAGTGGAATCCCGTGGCCCTAACTCCCGAGGCAACATCCTTCAGCCCCTGTGCGGGGCCCACCAGCCCACGCAGCTTACCCGAGGGGTGCAGAGCCGAGGGGTAGAAATCCACGGGGGTGCGAGTGGGCGGGATCCGAGGGTCCATGTAGGAAGGCATCATCATCCACCTGGGGTCGAAGCCCAGCATCTGAGGGTGGTGCGCGTAGAAGGTGCGCTGCGGGTGGGAGGGCGGAGGGTACACCTGCGGCCAGTGCTGCATCTTGTACAGCTGCTCCTGAGCAGGGAGAGAGGCCATCAGACAGGCGCTACGGGCAGACGGCGCCCCTGCACACACTCACCTTCCAGCAGGGGGCACAGAGGGCCCGCCCAGGACAGACCGAGAGGGAGGGATGAGCAGAGGCTCCCAGGGGAGACGCAGTGTATTATGGCTTTCAGGCTGCGGTCCGCTCCCAAAACCGACGGACAGTCGTGCCATCATCAAAACGGGAGCCCACGTGCTCCTCTCATGCCAGGCGGCCTGGGTTTTCACTCGGACCCAAGCCTTTCCTGGGTCTCCTGGAGCTAACGACTGACCAGCACACCCCTCCCAGGATCTCCTTGCCCACAACCCGCTGAGCAGGGTCCCCAGCTCTCCCTCCTCACCACTGCCCCCTTCAGCCCATTCTCCACACTCCACCGGAGTGATCTTCACACACCCCTGCTCATGTCAACCCCACGCTTCAAAAGAGCTTCGATGGTTCTCCACAGGGTGGCACGTCAGCTACAGGGTCCTCTGGATCCTGCCCCCAACTCCCAGCCGCACCTCGCACCCTGCTCCCTGCTCCTGCCTGCCTGCACGTGAGGCCTTCTAACACATGGGCCCTCTGGGAAGCTCTGTCCCCTCCACCCCCAGACCTGGCTCCCTCACACTCTTTTTTTTTTAAAAAAAATATTTCTTTATTGATATCAGAGAGGAAGGGAGAGGGAGAGGTAGATAGAAACATCAATGATGGGAGAGAATCACTGACCGGCTGCCTCCTGCACACCCCCTACTGGGGATCGAGCCCGCAACCCAGGCATGTGCCCTTGGCCGGAATCGAACCTGGGACCCTTCAGTCCGCAGGCCAAGGCTCTATGCACTGAGCCAAGCCTAGAGCCAAGCCGGCTAGGGCCCTCACACTCTTTCTTTAGGTTTCAGCTTAAAAGCACATTCCTCGGGGAAGCATGAGAGAGTGAGCAGGTCCCCTCCTCTGCTCTCACAGCACCGACAATATGCCATTATTTTCCTCTGCTGGCTGCTCACTGCATCGTAAGAGAGGAGCCCACGGTGGTATCCCTGCCCCACCACGACCGGCATCTGCACGAGCGATGAGCAGAGAGCGTCAGTAGCACATTCAACACGAAAGGCCTGGAGAGGGCTCACTGCAGACCCTGCTCCACATCAGTGACCTCGGGGCTGCCTCCCAGCTGCATCCTGAATTGCCAGCTGGCAGGACTCAGGTGCAGAGCCCGCCCAGGAGCAGAGCCCAGCTGCGCCACCCCCTTCCGTCTGCAAACAAGAGGCCACCCACCAGCGGGCGGCCTGGGCTGGATCCCCGGGCCGGTTCCACGGACGCTCAGGGCACTGAGGAGCACGAAGCGTTCCATACATGAGCCCTCCCGGCCTCACGGCAGCTGCAGCCGCAGCCACTCCTCAGTCTAGACCCCAGGTCCCCGGGGAGCCTGGCCAGAGAGTCTGCTAGCAGACTCCAGGCTGCCCTGGCGCTTTCAGACTCCTCTCTGCGCCCAGGAAGGCTTGCCCGTCACTGCCCCCACAGAGTTACCGAGAGCGACTGCTACGGCTGCGTCTGGCTGGAGCTACTCTCACCCCCCAGTCGGTAACTGTCCACCAGCCGTGAGCGACGCAGTGCCGCCTCACGCCACGCTGAGACGCACCCGAGCAGCGGCTTCCTGTGCAGAGCACGGGACCTGGGGGGCTCCTGGGGGAGCCCAGCAAAGCAGGGTCTGGGGGGAGGTTGGTTTGGTTTTGGGTTTTAACTGATTTTAGAGAGAGAGGCAGAGAGAGGGAGATTAAACATTAATGTGAGACGCATTTGTGGACTATAATGAACAACACAAAGTGACGAACAAAAATAGATACAGAGACAGAAGCATCGAATAGACCGTCAAACCTCAGAGGGAAGGCGGGCAGGGGAGGGGTGAGAGATCAGCCCAAGGACTTGTAGGCACCCTATGAGCATAACCAATGGACACAGACAGTAGGGGGTGAGGGCCTGTGCTGGGGGCGGGAGCGAGCAGGGAGAGGTCAAGGGGGGGAAAGGAGGCATATGTAATACTTTCAACAATAAAGAATTTAAATTTAAAAAAAAAATCAACGTGAGAGAGAAACATCAATTGGCTGCTTCCTGTACACACCCCGACCGGGAATCAAACCTGAACCGAGTCTGTGCCTTTTGGTGCACAGGCCAACGCTCCAACCCACTGAGCCGCACCGGCCAGGGCTGGGCAAGGCTTTAAAGGTGACTAAACGAGATTCCAGGAAGAGGCTCAAGACTTGGCTGTTTCCCCCGGGCACACACGTTTTGAAACGTTTTGGTTATTGGTGGTAATAATTTCCTGCAGGCCTAGTTGCTGGGCTAAGTCATGTCCAAGAATCATCTGTTTCCCACCAAAATGCAGTGCTCATCATAATGAGTCTGTCCACTCTGACTCCTGTAAGACACACGCTGCACATGAGTGGCTCCGCGGGACAAGAGGCGTGAGGGCCTGGGCGTGATCACCACGTTCCCCACACCAGCTCGTCCAGGCAAAGGCACGTCCTCTGGAGGTTCATGGAACACCAGCAATGACGACACCCAGAGGTCAGCCTACAGCTGTCGGACACCCTCACTGCACGCCGACTGGCAAGCACCCCTGCTTCCTGGTCGACAATGACCCGTCCAGACCACACCCAACAGGAAAGCTGCACAAGGACTGGATTCACAGCTCTCAGTTAAACACCTACAAACCTGCGTCCCTCACCCAAAGCTCACACGTCTCCCCCTGGCAGCTCTACGCAACTCCCAGGCCGCCCTCACTCCTGAGACGGCCCCAGGGTGGGCACTGTCAGTGTACGGAGTGGCCAGTGCACTGCTCTGAATGACAAACCCCTCTCCCAGCTAAGCCACCAGGTCCGAGGCTCGCCCACCAGCTCCTCCTTGCTCGTGTTGGACAAGGTCAGTGACCCACCCACCGCAGAGAAACCGCTCGGAGGTACAGCCCCTGCCATCCTGCCGGATGGGACCTGGCAGGAGGGGGTTCTGCTGTTTGCTTCAATGGAAGGGGCCTGGCGAAGGGGAGGGGCCATCACCCAGCAGTCAGGCCGGTTTACAAGGACCTTCTCAGTGTCTTCCTGTTTACCTGCTGCTGCTGTTGCTGCTGCTGCTGCTGCTGGCGCTGGAACCTGGGAGGAAGGGACTTCTGGTACTTGCTGAACTCCTGCGCAGGGGACCCAGCCTCCCTGGGCCCCTCCTCACTGCTGCCGCTCTGAGCCACAGCCGCCAGAGCTGTGGGGGCCTCTTCTGAGAACGTGCTGGGGGCTTCCGGGGCAGAGAACTCGGGGGAGCCTAGAGAACAAACCACAGAGAAAAGGCTGGAGTGGCCTCACAACAGCTCGGCCAACCAAATGTGAAGCAGTAAATGCTCTTTCCCGCTGGCACCGCCTCCGTGCCAGTCACAGCCTCGAACCCGGGCACTGGCACGAGCTCGTGGTCCCACACCATCCCCACTTCGGGGGAGACGACGGGCCCAAGGTCAGGTGACTGCCCGAGGCCACAGCGTTCGCCGTGGAGCGGGATTTGGGTCCAGATGAGAGGTTTCATTAAAAAGGACCCTGGGAAGTCACAATAGCCACACGCTCCACGGCAGCCACACCCATCATCCACCCGCGAGACTCACGACGCCCAAAAGCTGTGTGACCTGGTGGGCAGCCTGGCCCTCCATCTGCACAATGAGGACAGCAGCTGGCCTCCCCCGGGGCCCCCCCGGGGCCTGTGGAACTAGATGCGATAACACAGCACCCGACAGGCAGGAGATGCTCACCACTGCCCACCGTTATTCTCGGAAATTCCCTTCTTTCTGGCCCCCACCCAGCTTTGCACTTTCTCCAGCTTTTTCTGAAGAAGAACTGACACTCGCTTTCTTAATCTGACTGCAGAGGCTCAGGCACCGGAGGAACCCAGAGGCAGGCGGTGCAGCACAGCGACAGCATCCCAGTCACAGGACCCTCAGGCCCACGCCGGGACCCGGATCAACGCACCTCGCTCACACCCAAGCCATCCCCTCCTGGGCGCTCAGCCCGGGCGCCAGCTCAGCGAGACCGAGGCTGGCACGGCCGCACAGGGTTCAGGGAAACGGACAGAGGGCGCTGTCAGCCCCGGAGTTCCTTGGCCAGGAGGGCGCTGGTCGCTGTCAGACCAGCAGGAAGACCCCCCACCCGAGAGGCTTTCAAGGACTGAGACGAGCATCAGGCCCTTGTCTCCGAAAAAGAGCTGGTTTTCATTGATTTTTAAAAATCACAAAGAACATAGCTGATCAGATTCTTTAAACCCGCTACAAGCGACGCTCTCCGACACACAGCGCTATTCAACACATCTGACCAGCCGTGCAGTGCAGGCCTATCAGCACTCATTCTGAAAACCGCGTGTGCCACGCAGGCGCTTCCTTCGTGTCCAGGAGAAGGACCCTGTGCGTTTAGTGGGATCCTCAGCGTCGCACCTTTGGCTGAGCAGTGGTAGTGACAACCGTGACCGTGACGACGTGATGGCACCATTACCAGCAAGTGCCCGCGTGCTTTCTCACCCAGAAGCTGTGCCAAGCGCTTGGCACGCGTCATCTCGGGTGGCCCCCGCATGGAGGGGGGGCGTACCGTTCCCCTCCCACTTCACAGGGGCGGGAACCAGCTCCCACGGGCGGGGTTCGGAGCCAGTGCTGGCGTGGAAACGGGGTGAATCCAGGCAGACCCAGGCTGGAGCTTCCCGGCAGCCTCTCGCCGTGAGCCACAGGCGGTACCAGGGAGCCGGGAGACGCAGACCCGAACGAGGAGCGCCGCCGCCCCGGTGTCCAGTTTGTGGGATGGAGCCCTGCTTACCTTTGCGGACGGCGGGGCCGTTCTCCAGCGGCGGCACCTTCTCGGGGCCTGGAGACCGGGGCGCGTCCCTCTCCGGCGGCCGCTGCGCCTCGCCGGCCTTCTGGGCCTGCCTGCACTTCTGGTCCAGCTGCTTGAGTTTGGCGGCGCAGGCAGCCAGCCGCTCCTCCCGGGTCCGGCGCTCCTCCTCCTCCCGCCGCTTCCGGGCCCGCTCCACGGCCTCGGACATCTCCGACTGGATGAACTTCTGCCGTGGGGGCGGCTTGTCCTCTTTGTCCTCGACCGACTGCTGCCGGAACACGCTGCCCACGGAGGCCTTCTGCCAAGAGAGAGCCTCTGATGAAACCAGGAGACGGGGCGGCTCCCGCTGCAGCCAGTCCTCTTTTCAGGAGCCTCGAGCCTCTCGGAGCCGGGCCGGCTCTGGGCGGACCCGGGTTCTCCTCCTGCTCTGCCCCTTCACTGTGTCTGGAATGAGGTTTGGCCAGTGACGACCTTCTGCACCTCAGCTCCTCCTCTGCAGGCGGGATCGCACAGGAAGCCCTAGGGATTGTGCAGATGCCCTGGAAGGTGACCGACACCAAGAAACGGGACGCGGGTCCATGTGCACTCGCCAGGGCCAAGATCAGGGCTCTGTGGCTCATCAACCGGAGCTGAAAAGCACACTTTCACCATCTCTCGGTCACAAAACTGCTCTCCTTCCTCCGTGAAAACATGTAAACCTCGGGTATAAAGAACCACCAGACACCGAAGTTCATGGTCGGATATACGGTTTAAAGGTGATTTTTTAAAAATATATTTTATTGACTTTTTACAGAGAGGAAGGGAGAGGGATAGAGAGTTAGAAACATCGATGAGAAAAAAACATTGATCAGCTGTGCCTCCTGCACACCCCTCACTGGGGATGTGCCCGCAACCAAGGTACATGCCCTTGACCGGAATCAAACCTGGGACCCTTCAGTCTGCAGGCCGACGCTCTATCCACTGAGCCAAACCGGTTAGGGCTCAAGGTGATTCTTTATATAAAAACAAAAAAGCATCTCTGAAAACATCGCCTGTGGATGTGCCATCCACCCCAAATCTCTCGCTGGGGGCCAGTTACTGGACAGCAACCAGAGGCCAAAGACACAGCGTAGACAACTCACACGGGGAGGTTCTCACTGGTGTGCGGGGCGGGAAGCTGCAGGCAGCTCCACTGACCCAGGCACGGATTCCAATAGGACACATAAAAGTGTACGGCTCCCACCCCGACCCGTGTGCTCGGTTAGCTGAGCATCATCCACGTACCAAAAAGTTACCCAGGTTGCATGAGCTCTATCCCCAGCAGAGGGGCATGCAGGAGGCAGCCAATCAATGTTTCCCTCTCACATCGATGCTTCTCTCTCCCCCCTCCCCTTTCTTTCTCTCTAAAAGTCAATTAAAAAATCTTTTTTAAAAAATGAGTAAGACAGATTATAATTCAGTGAAATAAACTAACTAACTCACAGTTTGCACCTGGTAGGTTACAAGGAGAAGAGTCGGTGTCATTTTTGAGAGATTCCAACCAAAAAAAGAAACCTTGGACCTAATCACAAGGAAGGACAGACCAAGCCAATCTGAGGTGCATCTCACAGTCATGAAAGCTAAGGAAAGGCGGTGCCAGACTGACGGGGACCAAAGAGACAGGACCACTGAGGCAGGAGGTGACCGAACCGGAGCCTGCGCATGGAGGACGCTAACAGGACCGCCGGCAGCGCGAGGGCAGGAGGCTGTGGCTGCCTCCCTGGCAGGTGCCGTCAGTCCTCGCTCACACCACGGCATCTGTGCCCACACGCTTGTCAGGCCGGCAACTCCCCTCTAGGGCTCAGAAAAAGTTTCCTTTGTGTGTACTTCCAACTTTTCTGTAAGCTCACAGCCTAGCCAGAGCTTTGTGTGAGAGAGTGAATGGTAGTAAGTTCATGCCGGTTTCAAAAGAAATTTTTTTTAATTAAAAAAGAAAGAGAGATATTCTCCTAGGACTTTCAGACACCCAAACACTCAACTCAGCAAAGTACAAATGCAGAGGGCATCCAACTAGAGGACTATTGGTCTTCTTCTTGGACTTCTGGTCAAATGAATGTGAAGAAAGAGAGAGAGAGAAAGTGGGGGGGGGGGGGGGGGGGAGGAGGAGAGAGAGAGAGAAAGAGAAAGGAGAGAGAGCCCCCCAGCTAGTCACAGGCACAGACCCCATGGTACCTGGTAGTCAGGGCCTGAGGCCCAGCTGTGAAGCTTCCTGGGAGGTGGCTGAGGTTCTGGCACCTTCCGGACAACGCGAGCCACGCCCACTGTCTCGCCCCAGTCCTTTCCTTCCTCTTGGGCACGCTTGGCATCAGCACTGTCTGCAGAGCTCATCGACAGCCCCCGCTGCCTCCTCGGGTCCCAGCTGTTCCTAGGACAACCACAAGCGGTTAGTTTCCCAGTCGGCCACCATGGTCTGGCCTTACGCGCCAGCGGTCCTTAGTCAGCTGTCTACACACCATCTCCTTCATCGGAGCAGACCCACTCCCCACCCCTTACGGTGACAGACATCCCAGAACACCAACATTTACCATTCACTCTCACACACAAAGCTCAAAGCTCCAGCTCGGCTGTTCCACACCCATTACTTTATCTGGGGGGGGCTCATTCTCCCCCTTTTAAAGAGTTGAAACAAGATTCTCCAAGAGGTGGGCAGCTGCTCGCCCAGGGAGGAGCTGACAGATTTGGAGCCGAACCCAGAAGAAGGTGCTTCTTTGACTACAGAACCTGCCCTGTGCTTTGCACTGAAGGTGCTCACGATGCTCCTCCACAAAGAGGCTCGCTGCAGGTGCCACAGTGAGGAGCGCGAGGAGGAAGGAGAGCACACAGTAGGGACGGGCGGACAGGCCTGGCGAGTCCCCCCCGGCTGCGGGAGGCGGGAAGAGAAGGGGGAAGCGAGCTGTGCCTGCGCACCTGCACATGCTCAGGGCGGAGCTAGACACAGGCCTGGGGCAAAGCGTAAGGACCTGTTCTGAGCCTCCTGTGCGGGAAAGAGGTGCCCAGTCACCTAACAGGAGCCCAGAGAACAGCAGGCTCAGGTCTGGCTCCTCTGTGTGTGCACGTGTCGGTGCACACGTGTGCGTGAGAGGGGGAAGCTGAGGCAGGTAAGGGAGGTTAGGAGGTGCACACGTGTGCGTGAGAGGGGGAAGCTGAGGCAGGCAAGGGAGGTTAGGAGGTGCACACGTGTGCGTGAGAGGGGGAAGCTGAGGCAGGTAGAGGTTAGGAGGTCACAGGAGGGCAACACTGCTGGCGACTACTGACTTCCCTGTGAGAGGGAGAGACCACAGCCAGGTTTCTGATGCACCAGAGAAGGCCGTGTCTGTAGAAGACAACGGGGCACAGTGTGAGGGTAAGAGAACAACACGGAAGGAGGGGACGCCTGGCTGACCCCTGCCTTGTCCAGAAAAGACAGGAGGCCAGCCCTGACTGGTTTGGCTCAGTGGATAGAGCGTTGGCCTTCGGACTGAAGTGTCCCGGGTTCGATTCCGGTCAAGGGCATGTACCTTGGTTGCAGGCACATCCCTAGTAGGGGGTGTGCAGGAGGCAGCTGATTGATGTTTCTAACTCTCTATCCCTCTCCCTTCTTCACTGTAAAAAATCAATAAAATATATTTTTAAAAAAAGAAAGGAGGCCAGTCCCATGGCCCCAACACAACGAACAGGAAGGGAAGAGTCAAGGGCAGTTCAGGAATATCATGGATGGGAAGCGAAGATGTCAGAGGGACTCTGGGCTCATTGTAGGAATCTCTGGGGGCTGTGCATCACCAGCCAGCTCAGAAAATATCAAAACAAGAGCAGGTTTCGCCCGGCCAGCGTGGTTCAGTGGTTGAGCATCAACCTATGAACCAGGAGGTCACGGTTCAATTCCCGGTCAGGGCACATGCCCAGGTTACGGGCTCCATCCCCAGTGTGGGGCGTGCAGGAGGCAGCTGATCAATGATTCTCTCTCATCACTATTGTTTCTATTTCTCTCTCCCTCTCTCTTCCTCTTGAAGTCAATAAAAACATATTTAGGGAGGAGGTGCCCTCAATCATAGCCAGTAGCAAAGCTGACTCCATGTTTAACTCCTTCAGTTGAATATTCAATTAATATCAACTGAAAGAGAGAACAGTGTCCTACTGCTCCAGTCAATCTGTAAAGTTTGATGTCTTTGCCTTTGACTTAAATTCTTGGTCACATTTCCTTCTAAGCTCAGTGTTCCAAGAACTGATCCATAGACAGTCCCCACGTGCATCGAGCGGGCGTGACAACAGAAGCCTCAGTTAACTGTGTGTATTCATAGCGGCAGAGCGTGTTACCAGCTTCCTCCAGGAGGGGGCGCTGACTCCAGGGGCTTAGAAGTGAAAGACTTGCAGAGGGAACCATACACACACTCAATCAGTGACAATGAAACAAAGGGAAACATTAAAACATTAATATCTAAACAATATTAAAAAATCACATTTTTGAGGAAAGCACAGTAAGTCCAATAGGTGGTGTATAAAGAAAACAGGAAATGCCACATGAAGGAAAAAAATCACATGTGCTGGTACAAAAAAAAAAAAAAAGAAAGAAAAGAAAAGAAAGAAAGAAAAGGCAAATTAAAGCAACCGCAGGCGCTCTTTCACAAGTACTGAAGTGCTAGCCAATAGTGTGATAAAGCCTGGGTGGGGGCGGGGACTGGGTGGAGGGAGGTAGTGGGGGGAAATAGGGGACATCTGTAATATTGTCAATAATACAAAATACACTTAAAAATGTTGATGATTATTTATGGATTTAGGATTAAAGGATTTCTGCCTTATTTTTAATTAAACATTTTTTGTATTTTACAAAACACGTTATTCATATGGCTTTTTAAAATATGTAAAATGCAAAAATAAATAAACAAACAAAGGTACTAGCCAAGCCCGGACAGCATGGCTCAGTGGTTGAATGTCAACCTAATGAACCAGGAGGTCACGGTTCAATTCACAGGTTGTGGGCTTGATCTCCAGTGGGGGGCATGCAGGAGGCAGCTCATCGATGATTCTCTCTCATCATTGATGTTTCTACCTTTCTCTCCCTCTCCCATCCTCTCTGAAATCAATAAAAATGTCTATAATAATAAAAGCATAATATGCTAATTAGACCGGACAGCCAAACAACCTTCTGGACCATCTTCCGGACAAAGCCGGGGCTGTGAGGGCCCAGCCCCTTGCACAGATTTCGTGCATCGGGTCTTTAGTACTAGCCAATACTACTGATATTATGATAAAAACAAGAGGGGCTAGAGTACAATTAAGTATTTTCCAAAGGGCATTATGAGTAAAATTTGTCCAATAAAATGATGCAGAAAAAGAGAGATTAAATTGGTCTAAGAAGTTTAGGCGGCAGGCGACCCTGGAGGAAAGGAGAAAGCTGAACCCAGGCGGTTTCCCAAACTCGCTTGGCCACAGAAGGCTTCTGGGGCAGGACAGCCATAATCACTCTGCAGAACACATGGTCTCCACCTCACCCTCAGGGAAGTACTGGGGCAGCGGTTACAATCACTAGCACCCAGCCTGCCACGCCCGGATGCAAATCCTGGCCCAATTCTCGAACGGGTGCCCCAAAGCTTAGCCCTCTCATCGGCAAAATGAAACAGTATCTGCCCTGGGAGGTTGCTGGAAACTAGGAAACGCACTTGGCACAGGACCAGCACACGGCAGTGCCGCTAAGTGTAAGGTTGCACTGGAGCGCCCCAGCAGGGGGAGAGCCTTACCACTGTGGCCTGCCATCCTTCACCACGTCCTCCTCCTCTTCATCATCACTGAACTTCAACTTCTCAGAATAGTCCACTTCCTCATGGAGGCCTGCAACAGGACGTGGGCCAGGAGAATGAGAAAAGATGAGAATTTCAGCGGCCAAGAGCACCACCTCAGTCCGGAGTCATGCCAACCCCACGGAGGAGGCGAGCCACGTGGCTGCCATCACCAAACAAACTGCAGCTAAACGGAAGGAGCTCTGGTTCTGGGAACAGTAAGGCAGCCTGGTCAGAGTGACCCTCGCCCCAGACAACAGCTCCTCAATCAGGGCAATCTATAATAATAAAAGCGTAATATGATAATTAGACCCGACGTCCTTCAGGAAGAAGCCGGGGCTGCAAGGGAAGCCGGTGCGGGCAGCCGGGGGAAGGAAGTCCTACTCTTGCACAAATTTTGTGCATCAGGCCTCTAGTATATATATATATATATATATACACACACTAGTATATACATATATATGTATATAGAATCTTAGGATTCTTAAATTTTTTTTCCCCTTTATTGATGTTCAGAGAGAAAGGGAGAGAAATATATGGGAGAAACATCTTTGGTGTAGTAGTCTAGTTTTCCTAGTAACTTTGTAAATGTGCTGTGAAAGACTGAAAATTTGATTACATCATATTTGATATTAATTGTGAATTAGTGGGGCTTTCACTAATTCACTAACAGTGTATCAACATTTAAAAATATTGGTACTTGATACTCTATTAAAGAAAATTAACCTCCAAATTTTAAGCTAGAAAGTCACTGGAATAACTATATAGAAAAAAAATCACAACTACATGACTTTACATTTTGGGTTCGTATGTTAAGAATTATATACAGCCAGCTGGCATGGCTCAGGGGTTGAGCGGTGACCTACGAACCAGCAGGTCCCGGTTCAATTCCCAGTCAGGACACATGCTTGGGTTGCAGGCTCAATTCCCAGTGTCAGGAGTGCAGGAGGCAACCCATCAATGATTCTCTCTCATCATCAATGTTTCTATTTCTCCCTCTCTTTCTCTCTCTCTTCCTCTCTGAAATCAATAAAAATATATTTATATAAAAAAAAAGAATTGTATACAAATTGAAATGTCTGTGTACTTTATCATAACAAACAATAAAATCTCAATTATGAAAGAAAATAAATGAATGAATAAATAAATAAATGCAATCCACAAGATTACCACAATAACGGAGAAAAATCATATATGATCACAAGGACAGAAAAAGCATTTAACAAAATTCAATACATACCCATTCATGATTTAAAAAACAAAACCGCAAACTAGAAGAGAACAACCTCAATCTGGTCAAGAATATCTCCAACAAGCTATAGCTAACATCATATTTAATGGTGAGACACTAAACCAGTGGTTCTCAACCTTCCTAATGCCACAACCCTTTAATACAGTTCCTCATGTTGTGGTGACCCCTAACCATAAAATTATTTTCGTTGCTACTTCATAACTGTAATTTTGCTACTGTTATGAATCGTAATGTAAATATCTGATATGCAGGATGTATTTTCATTGTTACAGATTGAACATAATTAAAGCATAGTGATGAATCACAAAAACAATATGTAATTATATATTCAATATGTGTTTTCTGATGGTCTTAGACGACCCCCGTGAAAGGGTCGTTTGACCACCAAAGGGGTCTCGACCCACAGGTTGAGAACCGCTGCACTAAACATTTTATCCCTAAGATCAGAAACAAAGAACTTGAATACAACATTGGGCTGGAAGTACCACAGTGCAATAAAGCAAGAAAAAAAAAAAAGGCATTAAGTCTGAAAAGGAAGACATAAAGCTGCCCCTATTTATTGGCAACATGATGGTTTATGTAGAAATGCTAAGAAATCAACAAAAACCAGTAAAACTAGTGAGTGCATTCAGCAAAGTGTCTGGTATAAGGTCAATACACAAAATCAACTTGTATTCTGCATAATAACATCAAACACTTGAAAACAACATTAAAGAAACAATGCCATTTATAATAGTATCAAAGACCACCAAATACTTAGGAATAAACTTGATGATACATAGTCAAGACCCTGACCCTGAAAACTCTAAACCACTGCTGGGGAGAGGACAGACCTGACAGATTCACCAGGTTCCTGCACAGAAGATTCAAAATTAAGGCATCATTTATCCAGAAGTAAATTCAATAAAATCCTGACCAAAACGTTTGCAGGCTTTTTGTAAATACTGCGAGGCTGATTCTAAATTTACATGGGAATGAAAAGAACTCAGAATAGTGACCCAACCAAAACACACAACGAGCCCTCGCAGAGTGGCTCAGTTAAGATCACTGTTCCGAGCACCGAAGGGCTGTGGCTTCAATCCCTGGTCAAGGCTTGCATGGGAGGCAACCGACCGACGTTTCTCTCTCAAAGTCAATAAAAACACGTTCTCAGGTGAGGACTGAAGAGCAAAACAAAACACAAAGCTTGAAAACGTCTACTACCTGAATTTTTTAAATGTTGTCCGTTGATTTTGTTCACTAGACTTACACTACCTGAATTTAAGACTTAATCTATAATGATCTAGTGTGGTTGGTATTGGCTTAAGGATGAACAAACGGATCAATGGAACAAACAGGTCCAGAAATAGACCCACACTTCCAAAGTCAACTGATTTTTGGCAAAGGTACCAAAGCCATTCAATAGGGGAAGGGAAGCCTCACCAACAAATAGTGGGGAGCAACTGGATAGCCTTATGGTAAAAATAAACTTCAGCTCCTATCTTACACCTTACAGATCAATTAATTCAACGTGACACACGGTAAGAGTGAAAACTATAACATATAAAGGAATATCTCTACCACCAAGATTTTTTTAGATATGATACAAAAGTAATAACCATAAAAAACCACAAATTTATAAACTTCATCAAAACTAAAAACTTCTGTTCATCAAAACAGTGCTAAAAAGATGAATAGATGCCCCGACTGATGGGGCTCAGCTGATTAGAGCGTTGTAGGGTGCACCAAAGGGTTGCGAGTTCTATTCCTGGTCAGGGCACATTACCCAGGTTTCGAGTTCGATCCCCGGTCAGGGCATGTATGGGAGGCACCAATCAATGTTTCTCTCTCCAATCAATGTTTCTCTAACTCTCACTCTCCCTTCCTCTCTCAATGAAAAAAACATACCCTCAGGTGAGGATTAAAAAAAAGAAGAGACAAGGCAAACTATGGTGAAAAATATTTGTGAAGCTGCAAAGGACTTGTATCAGACCCCTCAGAAAGGCAAGGAAAGATACACCCCTCAAATAGCACATGAAGATATGTGTTCACTGGCATTAGTCACCCGCAAAACACAAATGAAAAGCACAATGAGATGCCACTACACACCCACCAGAACGGCTAAAAGCACAAAGACTGACAGGAAGGTGTGGTCGCTGCTGGGAATGTGCAATGGCTCGGCCGCTTGGCAAAGGTCTGTGGTCCTTGTGCACCTCATCACACACCTACCCTTTGACCCAATACTTCCACTCGCCGCTGTGCACTCAAGAGACATGAAAATATTAGAGGCCCAGCGCACGAAATTCGTGCAAGAGTATGCCTTCCTTCCCCGGGCTGCCAGCACCGGCTTCCCTCGAAGCCCCAGCTTTTGTCCGAAAGGTCGTCCTGAAGGACGTCCGGTCTAATTAGCATATTACACTTTTATTATTATAGAAGATTATACACGATGGAGCTTTTAAGTGGATTAGTAAATTAAGGTATATTGATACAATAAAATATGCCCCAGTAATTAAAAGCAACAACTGACATATATATCAACATTGATGAATCTCAAAAACATGACACAGAGGAAAAGCTGTGTGACCCATTTGCCTGTAATCATACAAGGGGCAAAACTGCTCCAGGTGAGGCGCTGGAAGAGTGGCAGGCCCTGGGCCATCGGGGGAGGCAGGCCGGCAGGAAGGGACTGGGGGAGGAGGAAAAGCTTCACAGGTGTATCCCTTTGTCAAAAGTGTACAATTAAGCTGTGTGTCTTTCAATGTAATTAAAATTTACGTGAAAACAAACACAAAGGATTGTAAAGGCATATAATCAGGCTGGGGGTAGAGAGTGGGCGAAAGGAAAGACACAAGAAAGGCAGAATGGTGTACCTGCCGAGGCTGGTGAGGGGAGCTGGGGGGTCAGTACACAATTTTTCTTGGTTTAACTTTTCCATTCTAAAAAAAGTCTAAAAAAAGTTAACAGCAAAATCTACCACAGCTCTAAGATCAAGACCGAAGACCAAAAGAAGACACGGATGGGCCGGAAGCCCCCCTGTGAGTGCCAGCCAGGACCTCTGCGGCACGGAAGCTGCTCCCCGCCCCCGTGCTCAGTCCCCGGGCTCAGTCCCCGCGCCCAGGAAACCACGCGCGGGCGCTCACCCTGGCTGGGCAGGGACGGGTGTCCGCCGGCCTCTAACCCCCAGGGAAAGCACACTCAGAAACACAACCCACCTGCCCAGCCATCGTCGGCATCGGTGTCCAGGTCATCCAGGCCCTTGAGGTTCTCGGCGTTGATGATGGTGGGCCGCGGCGCCCGCTCCACCAGCTGCCTGAGCGGGCGGGGCGGGCGGGACATGCCCAGCCGGCTGTCTTTTCTGATGAGAGAAAAGTTAAAGACACTGGACTTATGGCAACTACACATATGGAAGCAAAACCAAACGCTTTTAAAAAGTTAAGCCCTGAACTGCAAGGTCTGTGTGTGCGTTTGACGTGGAAGCCACCCCCTTTGGAAAGGAACACAACGGAGAGAAGGCACCGCCCAGAAGCCCCGCCTCCTGCAGCCGCACTGCTGGGCGCGAACGCCCAGGGGCAGGGCCGCAGCCACCGGCACGTGCCAAAACCTCCGCTGTGCCAGGAACTCAAGTCATACCCCCACCTCCCGCCCGGCCCGGCCTGCGTCCGCACACCCGGGTTGCGAGCTGGTTTCCAGGCACTACGGTCTTTAGTAGACAAAGCACTGCCGTCCGTCAGCCGCCTGGTGTCCAAGGTCACCCCGTGGCGAGCTCCCCCTGCGCGCCCGCAGCAGGCCTTACCCGTCCTGGTCGTTCATCTGGAACTGTCGGAAAGGAACTCGGGGCTCCAGGCGGAGCGGCGGAGGCGGGAAAGATCCTCGTTCCGCTGTACCCTGGTTCTCCGACGACTGTGGCGAACACATCTGAAACGTGACATCAATGAACAGGGTTTTCTGGTGATGACCCCAATTCTCCGTTCCACTTGCATTAGAATTTGTTTTGGAAAATGAACAGTGGGAAAAAGAAACAGGAACTCTTGGGGTTTCCCATTTAACCTGCCACCGTCTCCCCCATTTCCTTCCTGCTGCTAGTACACCTGGGCCTGTGCCTTGAGGGGAACCTGCCTCTCCTTGTTCCAAGGGCCAAGGCTGAGATGAGCACATGAGCAGGAAAGAAGCCGGGGCCCTGGGGACTGGGGAGGAGAGAGAGTGGACACGAACGGAAGCTCCAAGGCAGGGACGGGGCGAGGCGTGCAGCCAGGGGGGCACCGGAGGTGCACACGCCCCCCGTGAAGCAGTCCTACTGGACGCGGACGGGCTGACTGTGGGAAACGCCCCCTGAAGACTTACAAAGGCAGGAAGCATGTCATGGTATGTAGGTGGGTGGTATGCGTTCCCCAGGAACTGCGAAGCCCCTTTGCGAACAGGCTGAGCCGGGCGGAGAGAGGGGTCCTTAGCATCGCTGGCGCCTGCCGAGGAGGGGGCTCCGTCTCCCGCGCTCGAGTTCCTGCTGCCCAGCTCAGTGGGGGAGGCGCTCAGAGACGTGGCAGAAATTATGTTTCGCCCACCGCCCTCCCTCCAGCTGGTCACATCTGGAAATTGAAAGGGGCAAAAGGGGAGAGGAAAGAGGAAGGGGGGACGAGGGATTGTATGAGGTTCTGAAGGTCAAGGGACCCCCTCATTCACCAAAAAAGCCCCCCAAAAAACAAAAAGTAAGAGTAGGGTCCCGGTCAAGTGTGTCAGGGAGGTGGGGGCAGACTACACTGGCCAAGGCGTGTGAACCTGCTGAGGGAGCCTGACTGTGCGACAAAGCGAGGTCCCCAGAGAGGAGGCAAGTGTGTGCGCATCTTCCCCGACAGACAGGAGCCCATCACCACGGTGCCTGCCGCAGAGGCACCAGGCAGCCCATGGAAACAGCCACGGCTCCTCCCACAGACGCCCCAGTCCCAGAGGACGGGCACTGCCCGCAGCCCTGGACTTGACATGAAACCAGAGTGAGTTCTGACATGTTTCCTGCTTCGTTTAGCGGTGGCCCCTCTAATCAAGGAGATCGCCCCGTTCATACGACGAAGCAGAGCAGCTCTTGCCCGGAGTGGGGGTTGGAGACCAGACCCTCTTGCTGGAAGGGTCTGGACCTGCCACAGGCCTTGGCCCCGCCTACCCTGCACCAGCCGGGGGAGGGGGGCCTCCTGCAGGGCCGGGGGGGTGGGGGGGATAGGGGGGCCTGCTGACCGAGCTATCTTTCTCCATGATGCTTCCAACTGCCAAACGCAGCAGGATCTGCTGGAACCACAGGCCCAGGAGAGGCTGCAGGAGCCAATGCCTGCTGGTTTCCGTTAACTTGGGTGATGAGTTGAAACATGAAAGGTCCCTGCGTGTGGGACCCTAAGAGTAAGACCGAGGGCGGAGCCACAACACGGGGTTCAGCTCTAGCCTCCAAGCCCCGCGTGTGGGCTCGGGTAAGCCCTGTCTGGGTCACCCCTTGGCCATCTGCTTCTTCCTCTTCTCAGAAGGGGAGATGGAACCCACCCCAGAAGCTCCTCCGAGTTCTGTTTATGGTCCTATAAGCCACGCGTCCTAACTAGACCCAGAAGCCCCCGTTCCTGGCCGAAGGAACTGGAGGGTGTCTCTGGAGGAGACGAAACCACTCCGCACAGGCCACCGGAAGGCGGGCGCTGAAGGAGAGCTGCACTGTGAGCGTTTCCTCTACAGGCCCTCTGCTCTTGGGGGTTAATCACGACAAGCAAACACCAGTCCCGCATATTTCCACACACCCCCAAACGCACCTCCAAAAAAACAAGAGCCATTTCAGAACCTCTGGTTAGAACAGGTAGAAAATCTCATTCCTAAATAACACTTTAAGCCACCCACAGCCCCTAAAAACCTCACCAGCAAGTACCACTCCACACTCCTGCCCCTCCTGGACCAGACCCCAGAGATGGGCGGTGGAGTCAGCGCTGAGCGGGCCACGCAAGGGCACGTGTTAAAAACTGGACTTCTAAGTTGGCGGGGGTGGGAGGCTGGGAGTCACACCGTGTAACACACTCCCCAAGTGACCCTGATGGCATTCGCGGTTTGGGAAGCTCTGGTCTAGAAAACCGCTCCTGAATCAGGGACCAAGGCAGCTGGCCCTTGGTCTGCCCATCCTTGCCATGACCACCTAGCACAGCACAACTTTCTGATGACAGCCAGGAAGGCAGGCAGGCCTGGCCCACCCAACAACAACAAGAAAGAAGGGGTGACCTCCCGACCAGCCTAGGGTTCAAGTCCAGTGGGTGCAGAGGTCAGGCAAAGGGCAACAGCCACGCTTTCCAGGCAGGGAGCCCGGCCTCAGGAGCCCGGCCGTTTGAGGCCCCGCACACTCCTGTCTGAGGGCGGGAAGGCAAGGGAGATGCTGCGCCCCGTGTGCCCGACGGGCTGCAGCTCACTCACTCTGAGGGCGGAGGCTTGGTCCTGGCCCATACGACAGATCTAAGGCGCCCTTTTCTTTGCCAGCCTTGTCCTGCCCGCCAGCTGCTTTCAGCGTCGGAAATTCCTCGGGAGAGAAGGATAAGAGTCGGCTTGAGCCCCTTAAACCTGTCGAGAAAACCGGAAAGACTTTGGAGCCAGGGAGGTCAGCACCAAGGATTCTCCGCCTCAGCAATTCCAAGCACGCCGGCCACGCAGCCAGGAGTGCGGCGCCGCATCGGCGTCAGGGCTGGCAGAGCGCACTAGGGCTCCCCGAGGGCCCCCAGATGCTGACTGACACGCCTTCAGAATCAGCGCTTCCTCCCTGGGGCCGAGGCCAGGCCCCCAGAGCAGTGACTCTCAGGTGAGAGACTCCACAAAGCTTTAGGCCAAGACAACCCAGACCCAACCGGAATGGTCCCGAGAAGGCGTGCACCCGTCCTGCCCACCTCTTCCCACTTACCACCTTCGTGTCCTGCTGGCTTTCCATTCAGCTGTGCCCATGACTTTGGTCCACCTGGCACTGTATTTGTGTTCTGAAAAAGGAAGAGTATTAGAAGAGCCAGCCCCATCGGCCTGCTGACCATTCCCCAAGCACGTGGGAAGGCGTTCACGACCGCCGCCAGGTTCCACCACAAGGCCCACAAGTCCACGGCCACGTGCGAGTGGGATCAGCCACAGGAGCTCTGCCTTTTCCAACAGCATTCAGCTGATCATACCCCCTTCCAAATGAAGGCAAAGCTACCACAGAGCTCAATGAGCAAAACCTCACCACTTACTGGATTACGTACCAAATTAAATAGCTACCCTTTCCCATGACCCCTCCTCTCCAGCCACCTCCCCCGCCGCCCCCCCCGCCCCACCCCGCACGCACACTCACAGTAGTGGCTGTCTCTTACCCTTAGTGCAGAGAGGACTGGGTCTAACAAGCCATTTACTTACAGGGAGTTGCCCTGAATGCTTGCCATGGTGGCTGGAATGCCCCCAGGTCTTGCCCAAAGGACCACATAAGGGGACCATGCAGCTGGGGTGGACAGCCCCCCCAGGAAGGCTGCACCTCCAGAGCCAGCAGGAAGCAGAGGGGCACCAGAGCCAACCCACAGCCTCCCATTTGGTGTCTATACGCAGCCAAAGGCACTAAACTGGACGAGGCACCTCAGGGCCAAGGAGGGGTTGCTACTATTGCCGGTGAACTTCATCCCAAGAGAACCGTACAAGCTCTGGGGTGAGGTTTTAGAAACGGAGTCTCCTCTCACCTCCTCTGCATATGAGAGAAAGCCAGGCAGCGGCCGAGAGGAGCTGACTGAGCACTGGGCAGGGCCTGCGCTACTCCAGGCCGGGTTCCAAGACGGTCCCCAACACAGTTTCTTTCAACAGATGCCCCGGCCCCTCCCCAGTCTCTCCAGGGGTGAGGTCCAGGCACATGTTTTCTGTCAACCAGCTCCCAAGGCAAGTGTGCTGTGCAGCCGGGGCTCACAAGCTGGCCCCAGTCTCACTGTTTCAGATCCTGGGAAACACGTGAATTCAACTCTACATACTCGGCAGACCCCGTGGGCTTGGGCCGATGAATATGGAGCCTCACACGAATACGATTTTTCTCTTTAATTTCGAAAGTACGGTTTGGTGTTGTCGGGTGGGGTTTCCTTCTGGCAAAGCTATAAACGTCCCCACAGACGGGGGCTGGCGTCTCAGGCCTCCTGCTGCCAGGCAGCACGGCGAGACTGAAGTTCGGGGGTTGGAGTTGTTTTCAAGAGTCTGGTGAGTGCCAGGGGTCTTGTCTAGGTTTCTTTTGACCTAAAATACTCAAGACTGTCATCTAGGTTCCTAGCCACCAGCTAAGCATGAGCCCTGCCAGTCTCTGGGACCCACCCAGCCTCCAATGGACTCAGTGTACCGTGAGCTCTTGCTCAGCTCGGTCACGCCTTTCTCTTCAGAAAAACATTTTAATGCATCAACAATAAGCGACGACTGGAGCTGGGCATTTCCCAAGGATGCTCTGAGACGCGACTAGTCCCTAGAGACCTCGTTAAAAAGGTTTCCGAGGGCAAATCAATTTGGGGCCTGCTGTCCCTGCTGCCCTCTCTCAGTCAGGGTGCACATTAAAGACACCGAGAAGACATCCAACAGGAAAGGAGCTTCTAGATGTTGTGTTCCAGACTCCCCTTCCCATGGCCAACCGCTTCCTGTCTGCTTATGGCACTGGTCTCCTCGGAGCACAGCTGGGGGCCCTGACCTCTGTATCTACCTGAGCGACTTCACCTTCACAGGAGTCAACAGAGTCAAACGAGGTGTCTGTATTCAGCCCTGTGTGGGGCCTTCTCCATCAGTTTGCCGTTGGTATAAGCAAATCAAGCAAAGCCACCCTTCTTGGGGGCGGGCGTTAGGTGGCTCCGACATCTGGACATTGGGACGGGGGCTCCAGCACCTACCTCCTGACTGACTGGCTGAGTCGGTTTCTGTAAATTGGAGACAGATTTCTGCAAACCCGGCTGCGGCTGCGACTCCGGCGGCTGAGCGGCCGTCGCACTGGAACTAGACAGAGGCAGGGCACACAGGGAGGATTAGATGCGGCACAGGCCACGACAAGGTCTCTCTGCATTTCCAAAAGCCACAGCTGCTCATCAGCGGCTCACTGGGAGCCAGAGCCCTCTGGCCAATAGGAGTACTTCCCCGGGAGACGCTTATGCTGGCAAATACCCCGTCTGCCGTCTACTCGCTGGCATCAACAGGGCAGACAGGCCTCTGTCTGCAAACAGAGAGCTCATGTCAACACTGAAGTCATGGAGGACCTGCCAATGGGAAACTCAGTCACCGTAGGGAGGGGGCTCGAGTCCCTTCCTCCTGACCAAGCCTCACAGCTCCTCAGGGGGCTGCCTGCTTTGAAACAGCAGATTTTTAAAAAAAAGGTTACCATCTCTTGGCTTGTAAAATATATTTGCTCATAGCAAAACTAAACTTATCAATACACATAACAAATTTCTCATGATCTCATCCTCCAGAGAGAAACTCAAAGCAGATTTTTCTCAACATAACAGAGTATTTTTAACACAAGTGGAATAATGCCACACATACAATTCTGTAACTATTTTACTTAATTTAACATCTTTTCATGACAATACATAGGGACCTACCTCTTTCTTTTAATGACAGTACAATTGGATGACCATAATTTACCAATCTCCGTTTTTTTCTATTAAAGATACAACCGCAGTGAGCATTTTTGTATAAATATCTTTGTACACCTTTGCATAATTCAGTAGTGTAAATTCTTAGGAATGGAATTGCTGCATCAAAGATGTTTTGAAGTTTAAAAGGTATTGCCAAACTGCCCTCCAAAGAGAAGCTGCATCAGTGTACACCCCATAGGTCATCTTTACTTTTTAATCCTCACCGGAGGGTATTTTCTCATTGATTCTTAGAGTGGAATGGAGAGAGAAGGGGGAGAGGCGGAGAGTGGGAGAGAGGGAGGAGGAGGGGGAGAGGGGGAGAGGGGGAGAGGGGGAGAGGGGGAGAGGGAGAGAGGGGGAGAGGGGGAGAGGGGGAGAGGGGCGGGGGGGAGAAATATCAATGTCAGAGACCCATTGACTGGTTGCCTCCCCACTGGCCCTGACCTGGGAATTGAACCCGTGACCCTTCTGTCTACAGGTCAACACTCTAACCACTGAGTCAAACTGGCCAGGGCCCCACAGGTCATCTCTTGAGAAGTTAACGAGAAAGGGTCCTGAGGAGATTTCTGCTGACTCAGCAGCCTTCCAGTCACTCTTCTATTCAAGCTTCTGCCGGGCAAGATGTGAGGAGGTCAGCCATCGACGCGCCAGGGTCCACCCACTGCTGGAGCTCCCGCGGTAAGCTCAAGTCCAACCCTACACGACACTCACTCTCCCCGGGTTCACTTCACCCAAGTGACTCATCACCATCGTGGCCATTCCAACATGAAGGCCGCCGATCCTCACATGACCTTCTACCCAAAGCAGGAGCGTCCAGGCAGTGCTGCCTCCGTGCTCCCCGCTAAGCACCTGCTCCCCCTCCCACCCCTCAATACGCCCAAGGAGGGCAGGCCCAGCAGCAGCAGAGACCCAGGTACAGGGAGGGAGCGGTGCTGTCCTCTCTCTAGAATTTTCCTTAGCACGGGCATTTCAAGGCCTGTGTTGAAAGGTGTCATATCCATTTCTCTAGAGTTTGTCGTGTCCACCATTTGATTAGAATGACGACAGTGGCTCTGGCATCTGCCACGCGCTTCCTCCGGGCCAGGCTCTGTGCTAAGCCCCTGGCTGTGTTCTCTCATCTCTCTTGTAACTGCCCCTGGAGCCAGGTACATTCTTACTGCACAGGACAATGAAGCTCAGAGGTCAAATGATTCTCCCAGTGCCATAAAGCTAACCGGCCGCTTGGCTGGGCATCCCACACACCTGTCTGGTCCAAATTCACACTAAACCAGCCGTGGGCAAACTACGGCCCGCGGGCCAGATTCGGCCCGTTTGAAATGAATAAAACTAAAAAAAAAAAAAGACCGTACCCTTTTATGTAATGATGTTTACTTTGAATTTATATTAGTTCACACAAACACTCCATCCATGCTTTTGTTCCGGCCCTCCGGTCCAGTTTAAGAACCCATTGTGGCCCTCGAGTCAAAAAGTTTGCCCACCCCTGCACTAAACCATCAGCCAGCATGATGCCCAAGCAAACTGTCAGAAAAATGTTAAATGGCGTTTAGGACGCTACTGTGGTTACTGCTACTTTAAGATCTGACTGATTATTTGCTCGCTCTCTCCACCCTGCCCGGAGCAACTACACAGAAGTTTCACAAAAGCTGGTGTGGCCGTTTCCAGGGAGAGGGAAGGACGCCCGTCAGCAGCTGTTCCGGATCCCGAGCACCAGCAGCCGGACCGTGAGATGCAGGGCAAGAGGTGCACCGGCCGGGACCGGGAAGCGTTCATCCCACACAGGCTCACCTCGGCCACAGGTTTCTGTCCCCTCCGTCCTCCCAGCACAAGTCCCCCATCCTCTTTCCTGGACGCCCCAACCACTGGCCGGAGCCCCGTCAGGACACAGCTGGGGGCTCTGCACCCCGCACGCAGCGGTGCTGCTTCCCTAAAGACTTCCGTGCCAGGACCCGGGTCACGAGGCTGCGGGCTGCTCTGCCTCAGGCCCCGCAGAGGACACCGGCTGCTGGCCCGCCCGCACACAGGGACCCCAGAACGGAGCGTGCAGGCGCCAGCTCTGCCCACAGAGGCTCGTCGGGAACTGGCTCCGAGTGGCCGCATGTGCGCCAGCGGCTGATGGGCCTTTTCTAATGAGGCACCGGGGCTGGTCACAGGGACCAGGCGGCCCACAGAAACGCTGCTGCACTGGCTCCGAGAGGCAGGAAAACGGCAGGCAGGGAGGAGAATGCAGGCACAGGTCCCCAGCGCCGCCCGTGCGGGCAGGGAGGTGCCGGAGCCGCCTGCCCTCTGCTCTCACCTCTTTGGGTCTTGCTGGTCCTGCTTGTTTGCCCATCCCGTCCCGTCCTTGGGTACGATAACGATGTTGGGGTCGTTTCCTTTGTTTTCAGACTTCAAGCTCGGCAGGTTTGCGGGCGGTGGCATGCGCCGGGCTGTGGCAACTTTCCCGAGACTCTGTAAGCCATGTCTAGGAATCACTGCAGGGAGACAGGGAAGGAAGCAGATAGCGCGCGGGCAGGGGACAGGCCGGAGGCCAGGTCATTCAGCTGCTCTTTCAAACACCAAGTGATCGTGACAAAGGCAACAGAACACACACGAGGGGTGGCCCCGCCAGGGAAACAACAGCGCTGCCCGGTGGTCACGTTAGTCACGTGACAAGCCCTTCGCCAAGGCCTTGGAAGACACGGACGCTTCCATTTCCACAGCGGGCAGAAGGCTAGGAGCTGAGGGCCCAGAAACCTTGGCCCACACGGCAGGCACCTCTCTGCAAGAGGAGATGCTCTGGCCTCGTTAGACTGAAAGGACCAAGCCCTGCCCAGCCCCCGCCAAGCCTGGGCATTCATAAAACCCTCCTGGGGTAGGGATAGCATCAGCAGGAATTTTTCCCACCACATTCCAGAGTCCTGGAACCATGAAATCTAAACCGGGTAAGTCTAATGCAAATTAAGCCCCATTCTAACCACCAGGTTAAAAATACCCCTGGTTTCAGTAAGATAAGATAGAGGGGGAGCAGCCCCCCACAGCAGTCAGGGTATGAAATCAGACCTCACACAGGAGCGGGGAGACTGCTGCCCAGAACTACCGGGTGACCCCTCCCTGCCCACAGGAAGGACTCTGGGCTGCCACGGTCCTGGACCAGGAGGTTCTCACTGAAGGGAAAGCGGGAGGGCCTGGCCCCGACCCCGGCTCTTACCTGAGGATCTGATTGCGTCTACTGATTTTCCTTTATACTTATCAAACAGGCTGAGCGTCGAATACTTGCTTTTCCCATCCTTGCCCTTGGTTATTTGCCCCAAACGATCGGACATTGCGATGAAATGTCATCTAGTAAGGAAATTTTTCTCGGCACCGCCCCGATCTGCCTTTGAAATGGAAAAAAAAAGAGTGTGTCAATCCACCGAACCTCTGATCCAGTGAGTAAATCCTTTAGGAGTCATGGATCTCTTCGCAGATCTAAAGAGAGCTGTCGACTCTCCCTAGAAACCACCCTTGCCTCCCCGGCAGTTTAGCTCCCATTCAGAGCTTTCTGTCGACTTGCTGATCGCCCAACACTCACCTTCCCCCTCACCTGCTCCCTCTGAAACGGCCCAAGGCTACTGCTCATCAACAACAGAAATGTCAGCTCTCACAGCCTGGGTGCCTCAGCCTCTCCAGGTAACAACAGTAAGACGGGCAGAACAGGGAGGGAGGTACACGACCCAACGGAAGGACAAGCATAACCAATCCACGGGAGGCAACTAAAGGCAGTGCCACCCGGGAACAGGCGGGTGTGTGCACTTTTCGAAGTAAAGAACCAGCACCCGGAGAGAAAACGTGCCCAGGCCACGAGAGGGCCTCTGCGAGGCAGGCGCGGGGACCAGGAACAAGTGCCCCCAGAAAGCCGCAGAGTCCGCGGAACTGAGTCTTTAGATAAGACAGGGACTGAGGCTTCCGAGCATCAAGAAATCGTTGTTTTGCTCCCATTTGATATTTCTGAGGCTCCCCCGCCCCCCCGAAAGGTACAAATGACATTCATAGTACAACTACTTCAGATCCAGAAGCAATTACTCCTAGAAACACAGTTCTAAACCAGCTGTACCAAAACATCTCCTTCTCCAGAAAACCCAAGCACATTCAAGTGAAATCCTGGCTGCTGTTTGGCTTCAAGGCCATTAACTGTGGAAATAAAGAATACTTCCTCCAGCCCAGCCGGCGTGGCTCAGTGGTTGAGCGTCGACCTATGAACCAGGAGGTCACGATTCAATTCCTGGTCAGGGCACATGCCTGGGCTGCAGCCTCGATCCCCAGTGTGGGGTGTGCAGGAGGCAGCCGATCAATGATTCTCTCTCATCAGTGATGTTTCTATCTCTTTCTCTCTCTCTCCCTTCCTCTCTGAAATCAATAAATATATATTAAAAATAAATAAAAGAAAACGTCTTAAAACAAGCACTTTCAAAGGTCCCCCATCCTGGAGGAGGCCAAAAGCTCGAGCAGGGGTCCAAATAGGACCCACCAAAAGGCGGGGGGGGGGGGGGGGGGGGGGGGCCGCGCAAAGGGACAGAAATGTGCCTTTTATCCGCCAGGAGGAGTTACTCCATGGACTCTGCTATGGCTGCTTTTCGCCCTCAGCCCCTGTGGACATGCTGCCGCTCATGGCGAAGGCACTCTGCAGGGGGATTAAATTAAGGGCCTTGAGATGGGAGACTATCCTGAATTACCCAGGTGGCCCGATGTCATCACAAGGGTCCTCAGAAGAGGGAGGCAGGAGGGGGGTCAGGGGCGTGGCAGTGGAGTGATGCTCTTTAAGATGGAAGAGGGCGGCGGGCAGAGAAGGGGGGCCTCCAGAAGCCGGGAAAGGCAAGAAAACAGACTCGCCCTGGAGCCTCCAGAGGGACAGGTGCTGTGGACACCTTGATTCCACCCCAGCGAGACCTTTCACACTCCGACCCCACTTGTGTTGTTTTATGTCACTCAACTTGTGGTAACGTCCTACAGCAGCGGTCGGCACACTGCGGCCCCTTGAGTGTGGCTCTTCCACAAAATACCACGTGCGGGCGCGCACGGACAGTGCGTTTGAAACTTCGTGGCCACACTCAAGGGGCCAAAGAGCCGCAGTTTGCTGACCACTGTCCTACAGCAACAAGAGAAAACGAACACGCTCATTTATTCAAGAAATTTGTTGTTGTTGTTAATCATCACCTGAGGACGGAAAAGGGAAAGATAGAGAGAAACATCGATGTGAGAGAAACACAACAACTGGTTGCCTCCTGCACAAGCCCCGACCAGAGCCCGGGCTGGGGAAGAGCCTGCAACTAAGGTACCTGCCCTTGACCAGAATCGAACCCAGGACCCTTTGGTCCGCAGGCTGACGCTCTATCCACTGAGCCAAACCGGCTAGGGCTATTGAACATTTTTATTATGGGCCTGGGATATCTACAGCAAAGGACAAGCTGCACACAACCCCCGGCTTACGACGTCCAGCCCACAGAAATGAGGGACCCGCCCACAGTCGATGGGGCTAATTACAAGAAGTTTGCTCTGGAATCTTTCACTCGGGCACAATGATGAAAAATGCTAAACTGCAGCTACATCTGGGCTGTCCCCGGCCAAGGCTTCCACCTGACCACTGGCCCTACAAACATTTCTAAATAAAACCAGTGGTGCCTCCTTCTCACCCACACACCTGGCAGGACTGCAGGTTGAACGTCATTAATTTAAATTTACATGACTAGTTCTTACTAAATTAAAAACCACATTGGCAAAGGCAAGAGCAGGCAAAATCATTTACCAGCCATTCTGGATCATCAAATGTCCACATTAAATGTTATTATGCCTGCTTACTAAAAATCAAATGTCTTTTAATTCTGAAACTTGACAGAAAGCATGCGTTCTATAGGCACTGCTCAAGAGGCTTGCTAAAATCCAAGGCCAAACTCCTGCCAGTTCACGCATTTCCCTTAGACTCCGCCCTGGGCAGGGCTAGACTGGACACTCCCAGTCGTCTTCCTGGGGACAGGACCCTCCTCTGAGAACTCACCGGTCCCCACCCCCACCTCCAGGAAGTGCTAGGAGACTGGCAGCCCGGCCACACCTGCATTGGCATCGCTGAAAAAGAGAAAGAGAAGAAAACCTGGCACACATGAGCCACTCTCCTGGGAGGTCAGAATTGTGTCTGTGGGTGTGAGATGCTTGAACCTTGTCCTCTCAGCAAACACAACCATTCGCCAAGTAGTAACTGAGCACCTACTGTTCAGATGAAAAGCTTCCCACCAGAGGCTCAACCAGAGAGAGCCAGGAAACCAGACGGGGAACACACCACACCGGGGTCTGCACTAACCCTGCAGGCGCCATGTTCTTAGAGAGCCTCCCCCCACTTTGTAACCAAGCTTCGCACTAGCTGGGCACGCTACTGGCTTCTCTGGACCGCGGTCTCCCCATCTAAGACTCGATTCCAGACGTGCCTGCCAGTTCCAAACGCTGGTGATCCACAGCCATGGAATCGCAAATGCTTCACTGTCAAAGCAGCTCTCGTACCACTTCTGGGGCTGGAGCCTACATTCCTACACAAACCTGGCGCTGCCAGACAGTGCAACTGAGTCACCATTGCTATGGCAACGGCGCCCGTGGGGGAGGAGCTGACACTGTTCATCTTCGCCTTCCACAGCAAGGCTGCACAGAGGAGGTCTTCCCGCCCAGCTTCCCCTTGGAGCAGGATCGGCAAGGTACAGTCAGACCCAAGAGGAACATGCAGTGGAGGCCTCCAGGGCCCGCAAAGCATAAGCAGTTACAGACTCACACGCCGGCCTCAGAGCACGAGAGGGGTCTTTCCCGAGGCAGATTTCACTGGACCCAGATTCAAACTACAGATACAATCACTCCGTCTCCCCCAATTGTAGGTAGTGTCATATTTGGGGCCTAGCCCAGCCCCACACCCATCTGGCTCCTCTGCCTGCCCCGCTGGTTTCCACAAACATCAGGCCAGGAGCACTAGCTGTCAGTAGGGATTTAAACAGCTTCCAAAGATCCGCTGAACGTCTGTCTGTCTCATCTGTCTGTCTCTCTTTCTCTCTTACACACACACACTCCACTCGCCTCCTCCCAGGGCAGAAAGAAGTGCAGCAAACAGCTGGGCAGCTGGGTGTGATTCATGAGCGGGTTGAGGTGAGAGAAGGCATTTCTCTGCTTTCTCCGCGGGTCAGAGGCGAGCTCATTCAAGCATGACTCACGCCGGGATCCGTGGGACGAGACCTGGCTGAGAGGCCCAGTCCTCGCGGGCAGGCACAGAACCAGCCTGCGCGTAGCCTCCGCATTCATGCTGCTTTCCCTCTCTATTGTGGCAACAGGATGCATTTTTGGTTTCCCCCCCAAACAAAATCTAATTGGGATCCTCAGTGTCACATATAAAACAGATGCGAGCCACCAGCGCCCTGCCTGGGGGAGCCGCCTGCGAGCCAACCTCCTTGTAACCCTCCTTCCCAAGGCGCCGCCATGGGGGCCAAGAGCATTCTGAAATGGGTGGCCATTCGGCAGAGGAAACAGCGCCTAAAGTCCAGGGCAGACAGCTTTGGGGAAGGAAGAAAAGGACATTTAAGAACAATTTCAGGTCTGCGTGTTTTGGCAAGTCCTCTAAAGACCTGCTCTGAGAGGGGCAGGCGTCCCTGGAACAAGACAACTCCAAACATTCCCAGCAAAGGCACTTCACACCAAGCCCGCCTCCCCAGACAGCAGTCCCACCTGTCAAACAGGTTGCGGTTCTGCCTGCTCGCGGCCCCCGCTCCCCCTCCCCCCGAGAAAATCGCCCTGCGCTCCATCTTATCGAAAGCCATTTCCGGTTCAGGATGAACTTCACTCTGCACTTGGGTACCAGCCAGTGTCAGCCACCCAGCCAGACAGGCAACTGGGGATGGCCTTGGGATGGCTGCCATTCCCTGGGGAGCCACTGCAGCTACCCAGTCAGGGCTGGGGACAGTGGCCTCCAACATTCCTGAGAGCCAGGCACCCTGCTGAGCACCCAGGCCTCACTGAGGACCCCTCACAACAGTTCTTTCTAGAAGATACTACTGTCATCAGCCTGCTTTAACGAGAAGACACCAAGATGCAGTCAGAATATGGAAGTAACTTGTCCAAGGTCACGGGACTACATGACCAGGCTCAGACCTTGTGTCCAGAGGACCCGACTCCCGGCCGCTGCTGCTTAGCTGCGGGAGGCAAGTGCACAGACAGGAAAGAGACACACTGGATCTGAGGTCAGTCCACCCAGGCTGAAGGCAGCCCCTGGCAAAGTCTCCAAATAACAGCCTTTCCTTCCTCCGGTGCTGCCACAGCCAGCGCCACACCAGCACCTCCCAGCTCCGCACAGGTCTCCCCGGTGCCAGGAACACTGGTCAGAAACACCTCCTGGTGTCTCGAGCATCCTCAACCCTCAGGACACCAGACGCATCACCACATGGCCCGTTCCGGCAGACACCAATGCTGACAAAGGGCCCACTGCGTGCTCCAGCCCAAGGCTGCCCTCCAGGGCCCAGACCCACCATCCACCAAAACCGAGTTCAGCACATGTGCCACAGCCGAGGCGCGAGCAGAAGCCCCGGCCTGAGCGCGGGAGAAAGGCAGGCGGGGTGTCCGCACAGAAGGAATGGAAAGCTCCTGTCGCCGGACCGCACACGAGAAGCCCGACCCAACGGGCCAGCGCCAGCTCCGGAGCAGCCAGGCGCTCAGGAAGGTGTGGTCATTAGACAATGCACTCGCTCTGTCTCACTCGAAACGTAAGGGACCCTCAGCACGAGGTCCGGGTGGAGGGTCAACCACCAAGTCCACCCTCTCCACAGGCCAAGGTCTGGCAAACGAGAACCTGCACGTCAGGAAGGCGCCATACACTCCACGTGCTCAGACGTCCACGGAGCACGAGGCATGCGGCCTCCGAGCCGCCCGGTGCTGGGGTGCTGGGGTGCTGGGGTGCTGGGGTGCGGAGGCACTGAGCACCAGTCCTGGGTGGGCTCCACAAGCGCCTCTGCAAAGGGCCAGAGAGTACGTGCGGCACTGCGGGCCACAGGGCCTCCACGGCCACGGCTCGAGCCTGCCCACGCACAGCGCACATCCACACAGGGCACGGCTGTGCCCCACACAAGCTCCCACCCGCAGACGGAGGCCGGCGGATTCAGGGCTGCAGCTGGCTGGCCTCTAGTCTGAAGGGAGAAGGGGTGTGGGAAGGAATGCATTACCATGACATGACATTACCATTGCCACAGAAAGGGTTCCACTGGGCACCAGATGGGGCGGGAGGAGGGCAAGTGGGGAACCCTAGCTGGGTCTGGCAGGGGGACTGGTGCTGCCTCACTTAGCAACAGCAGCAGCATACACCCTACACCCCACACGCGCACCCCACTCCACACTTGAGCTGTCAGAGGCTCCCTACAGGCACCCGTCAGGAAAGCAGGCTGCCTCTGGAGAAGCCGGGCACCCACCTGCCCCCGCTCCCTGGCAGCCAGGAGCAGGCCATCTGGGGAGCTGAGCCCAGGCTCGGTTTGCAGCACAGGCAGCCCTTCTACCTGCAGAAGCCCCGAGGGGGGGGGGGGGGTGCTCTTTAGGAAAGGTTTGTGGTGTCCTGCAGATTACAGACAGCCCCAACCTGTCCCAGAATCAGCTGCCTGAAAGCAAGGCCTGCGGGACAAGGGGTGGAAGTGGGGTCCTGGTAACCCAGCGCTCCTTACGGCAGACACCAGCCACCACCAGGAGGCCCCGCCCCCTGAGGAGACAGCACCTTGGGGAAGCAACCGAAATTCAAAATAAGAAACAAGGCCTGCCGTAACCGGTTTGGCTCAGTGGATAGAGCGTCGTTGGCCTGCAGACTGAAGGGTCCCAGGTTCGATTCCGGTCAAGGGCATGTACCTGGGTTGCGGGCACATCCCCAGTAGGGGGTGTGCGGGAGGCAGCTGATCGATATTTCTCTCTCATCGATGTTTCTAACTCTCTATCCCTCTTCCTTCCACTCTGTAAAAAAATCAATAAAATATATATATTTAAAAAAAAAAAAAAAGAAAGAAACAAGGCCTGTGCTGCGGGGACCAAAGCACTCCTCACCCCCGTCTCCTGCACACCTGGGTTTGCAAGCCCCAGCCTGGCCTCCCTCAACCAGAGTGGGCGCTCCCTGCCAGAACCACGCCACAGCATGAGCACCTGTTCACACGCCCGTCATTCCTCCCGCTGTCCAGAGGCAAGTCCAAACCCTCTAGCCCAGTGGTTCTCAACCTTCCGAATGCCGTGACCCTTTAAAATACAGTTCCTCATGTGATGGTGACCCCCAACCATAAAATTATTTTCGTTGCTACTTCATCACTGTAATGTTGCTACTGTTATGAATAGTAATGCAAATATCTGATATGCAGGATGTATTTTCATTGTTACAAACTGAACATAATTAAAGCATGGTGATTAATCACAAAAACAATATGTAATTATATATGTGTTTTCCGATGGTCTTAGGCGACCCCTGTGAAAGGGTCGTTCGACCCCCAAAGGGGTCGTGACCCACAGGTTGAGAACCGTTGCTCTAGCCGAACACACTGGCCTGAACCGCCACCCAGTCTCATGCCCGCCCCCCAACCTCCTCTATCCAAAACACAGTTTGCATCTCACCTCTGCCCCACAGACAAAGGCCCGTTTCCTCGGGGGTTAAACATAGACGGATACCATTAGCCACCTCCCGGGGGTCGTCAGGAATAAAGGAGAGAACAAGTGCAACACGGTGACCAGTGCCTGTGCCCGCCCGCCCTGAAGGCTCTCTACCAATGGCAGCCACTGCCCTGGCTCCGCGCTGCTCGCCTCTCAGCGGCCCGTCCCACTGTCACCCTTACAACAGCTCATCCCTCCAGACTCCTGCGCGCAGGGAGGCCTCCGGTTCCCGCACACCCTGGGCGCGGCGCCCTGGTGCCCCTGCTTCCACCTTCTGTGTTCCAGGCCCCACTCTGGCACATCAAGCTTAAGGGCTACGAGGCAGATGACAGACCTTCAAAACCAGAAGGATCAATTCGCGGTGCCGAGGATCCGTCAGTGGACCCCTCAATTAATTCCCAGGAGACAGGCATGCACTGAATTCTCAGAAAACCCTCGTGAGATGAGCTCTCCCCTGTGGCTGCATTGTAAACAACACCAAGCTGCCCATTTCGGGGCTCCTGCCTCAGCACCAGCAGCAGGGCTCTGGGAGCCAGACCACTGGCGTTCCACACCCGGGGGCCTCAGGGAGGTGGGGGACCCTGCTCACTGGGTATCCTTAGCGTTTCAGTAACAAAGGAACATGTGCTTGATGTAGAAAAGCTGCAAAGCTTTACAAAACCCAGGGAATGCCACCGTGACCGCTCCTGGCACACCGGTCTCCCGGCACCAGGACAGTCCCATTCCAGGCCCTGGGGCCGCAGGCTCATTGTCAGCCTCCTGTACTCGCGGCTATGCTGTGCTTGCTTCCTGTTTCACAGGAGTTCGGCAATGAAGGTCATACAACACTGGGCGTAAGTTCTAAGCGGCTTTGCTACTTGTTTTTAAAATCATGAAGGTGATTTTCAGGAGAGCTTAGAGGAGACGGCAGGCAGGCCGGCCGGGCAGAGGCAGAGGCACCCACACCCACAGGGGTGTCCCGGTGGCAGCGACTTTCCCACAGGAATAATGTCACCTGGAGCAGCTGGGCTCTGGGCACCAGAGGACAGCCTGGTAGGCAGCCTTTCGTGACGTCAGGAGAAAGTCTTCCCTCCACCTTCCCAAACTCACGTCCTCGCAGAGACAGGGTGGTCTGCCCTCCACCAAGTAACAGCACTGCTGCCACCGACACGCAAACAGCCTCCGAGCCAACCAGCCCTCCCCGGGGTGTCGGCAGGAGCCAGGGGCCCCTTGGCTGGCTGTTGCACTCAGTGGGGACAGGACGTGTGCAGAAGGCCCTGGGAGGAGAGAGACCATGGTCACAGGTGCAGCACAGAGAAGGGATTCTCGAGGGCGCACTCCTGCCCTTCAGGCCGCACTGCACCTGCAGGCCCCTCCCTTCTCAAGAGCTGCTGAGCGGAAGGGAGGAGTTCACTCTCCATCTATCTATAAAAGTAAAAGCGCAATATGCTAATTAGACCGGACGACCTTCCGGACGAAGCCAGGGCTGTGAGGGAAGCCTGGGTCCCGGGTGCCAGAGGGAAGCCGGTGCTGGCAGCCAGGGAAGGCAGGCCTACTCTTGCACGAATTTCATGCATCAGGCCTCTGGTATATATATAAGGAGCTGGGAGCACATGACCAGACGTCCCCGCCCACCCTGGCAACTCTGCAGCCTCTACAGCAAACGGCAGCTCTAGCTGACACAAGAAACAGCATGACTGATCATGTGAGAAAAGCGGCCGAGCGGCATAATCAACACATATAACACGATGACTCAAACAGGTGTGCATAAATATGTACACACATCCCAGAGATGGCCCTGAATTCAATTCCATTCGGTTCATAGAAACACTATTTAGAATACAGAGGGTCCTGATTAAGCAAGGCAGGACCACAGGCATCTATGGCTCACCCTTCCAAACCCCTAAAATGAAAGTAAATCCTAGCTGGTTTGGCTCAGTGGATAGAGCATCGGCCTGAGGACTGAAGGGTCCCGGGTTCGATTCCGGTCAAGGGCACAAGCCTAGGTTGCAGGCTCGATCCCCAGTAGGAGGTGTGCAGGAGGCAGCTGATGAACGATTTTCTCTCATTGATGTTTCCATCTCTCTCTCCCTCTCCCTTCCTCTCTGAAATCAATAAAAGTATATTTTTTTAAAAAATGAAAATAGACAACAAAGAGAATCCAAAAGACAGGGCCGATGTGGGCAGGGGCAGACAAAGAACGGACAGGAGCGGCAGGAGGTTTGGCAGACTGGAGGGTCCTGCAGACGGAGGGCTGCAGACGACAGAGCTGTAAGGGCAGAGCTGCAAGCAGGGTGGGGGGGACTGAAGGTGGGAGCCAGGGAGGGGCTGCACCTGCCCAGCTGGCCTCCCACATCCCGTCTCTCCTTCTGGATAAATTAAACAGGAGAAGTCCGGGCTGGAGAACACCAGCGTCAAAGTGGATGGGGTGAGGAGAGAAGCTAAAACGAGAAGTGAAGTAAAACTGGGGTAACCAGTCACGGCAGCTGCAGGCCCCTCTGCTGCTGGCCTCACAGGAAGGTGGCAGACAGACATAGCTCGTCCCTCTGTCCCCCACGCCCAGGGCAAAGGCAGGGGTCTTCTCTTGAAAACCTTTACACAGACGCTTGAGGCTCAAGAAAAAAGGCCAGCCTCCCAGTTTCCAATCAGCTGTGTGTGCCCAAGACCACAGACATCTGAGACCTCGACTAGAAGGCCGACCACGTAAACAAAGAACTGAGAGGAAACAGACAACGCCAGAAACCAGAGTTCACAAAATAAATCACATAAATTAATATCCGCAGAAAATCCAGACGATTCTGCACCCACGCAACCAAAACAGGGTTTTTTTCCTTAAGGGACAATCCGAAACCAGAAAGCCTCAGGGAGGATTAAACACTGAGAGCCGAAGCCCTGCAACCTCAGGTTGATCATAAGCGACATGTCAGACGGAGCCCCGCTGCAGGCAGTCTATGAACACCGGGTGGCGCTCCTGAGCAGGGTCATGGGAAACAAGGAAAATCTGATAACTCACCGTCCAGAGCAACTACGAGACACGCGGCTAACGGTGGCAGCTGGAACAAGGGCGTCGGGTGAAAGGAAGGAGACCTGAATGGAGTGCAGACTTTAGTTCATAACCATGTATCGGTTGGTGAGGCAGCTGGGACATACGCACACACTAAGGTAAGACCTTTAGGACAGGGGACACTGGAGCAGGGTATACAGGAACTCCAGCTTTCCTGTAACTCCACACTTTTTAAATCCACAGAACAAATGGAAGAATACAGTCAATGAAATCTCAGAAAAATTAACAAGGAGATGAATGCTAGTCTCTCCTCCACTCTGAATTAAAGGACTAACCCAGGAGTTCGAATTTCACTAGGAGTCCCCGAAGCACGGAGAAAAAACAGAGGGGAGGAAATGACCAAATAAAAATTACAAGAAAAATTCCCAGAGTCGAAGTCCTCAAGAGCAAGTGCTCAGAATAACAGATATAAAAAGAACACAAGGTACGACATGGTTTCATTACATTATGGCTGAAGAACGCACAGCCTCTGAAAGCTCCCCCCACCCCCAACCCCGCCCCCACCCCCACCCCCACCCCCGCCAAAAGGTCCAGGAAGAGCCAGCAGGATGCAACGCCTCCTCCCGGGCAGCAGCAGCGTGTTGCTCCCAGCAGCATTCCCCTTCCGGGGAAATTATTTTCAGGCCAGAACCCAATACTCAGCTGGCCAGATCAACTATGGCAGCGATGGGCAAACTTTTTGACTCGAGGGCCACAATGGGTTCTTAAACTGGACCGGAGGGCCGGAACAAAAGCATGGATGGAGTGTTTGTGTGAACTAATATAAATTCAAAGTAAACATCATTACATAAAAGGGTACGGTCTTTTTTTTAGTTTTATTCACTTCAAACGGGCCGGATCCGCCCTGCGGGCCGTAGTTTGCCCACGGCTGGGCTATGGGGACAGAAAGGGACTTTTCCAGATTCATACAAGGACTCAAAGAACAAGAGAGCAAAGCAAGACAGAGGCCAATGTCACAGGGGCCACGCCTGCCTTTCTCCTTCCCAAGAGAAGGAATCTCGTCCTGCCCCAGGCAGCCCTCGGGCCTAAAGGGGCTGACCCGCCCCAGCTGGGGTGGAGGGGAACATGCCTGGGCTAAGAGAAAAGCGCCCCGACAGCTAGTGACTGGCTCGGAATGACCCACCCAGGCAAGGAAGACACATGGAACACTGGACCCACCAACCCACCTGCAACTTGCGCACCTCTGGACTCCACTTAACGGAGCCGGAAGCCTCTAGTGAGCTGTTGTGTAAAGCAGCTTTAAACAGCTGCTGATGTTTGACACTCAGATCTCCCAACTGATACCCACGGGATCCAGGAAACAAGAGGTCCAGCAGGGGGAGCAAACACAAGTCCCAGCATGACAACCAAGGAAGCCCAAGAGGGGGGCAGCTGCACCACAGGCAGAGCGGGCGTCCAGGCAGGAGAGCAGCCGTCCAGGCAGAGCGCAGCCCCCGTACCAGGAGGGCTGGGAGGGGGGCTCCAGGACTCGGAGGAGCTGAGAGGTTATCTGACAGAGCTGCGCAATTAGCAAACAGCATTTGTGGCACTTTCTTGGAGCAGATGTAAAACGTAGAAGACACAAGTTTTCTGCAGTGACTTCATCAGTCTTTCCCGGTTTGGCAGTGTCCTAGTAAGAAATTTTGTCTTCTCCAAGGCGGTAACGAGATTCTCCGATGTTTTCTTCTAGCCGCTCCGTTGTTTCATCTTTCCTGTTGGGCTCTGTAAGCTCGAAGTGCTTGTGCATGTGAGGCAGACTTTCCCCGACACGGAGAATCTAATGTCCCCAGGACTTTGTTTGAAAGGGCCATCTTTTCCCTTTGTCATGTGACGCCTTTGTCATAAATTAAGTGACTGCTCACGGGCAGTCTGTTTTGAGGCCTCCACTCCACTCTCACCCCTTTGTCTAGCCTTCTGCCAGCGCTGCGCTGCATCCGTGACTGCGCTGCTACAAAACCCTGACATCTAGTAGGACGCGCCCCACAGCTTTGCTCTTCTCCTGGCAACGCTTTAATTGTTCTTGGCCCTTTCATTTCATACAAATTTCAGAATCAGTTTGTCAATTTCCAAACAAAACAACAACAGAAAAGCCTGCTGGGAGTTTGACTGAAATTACAAGGCCTCTAGAGATCATTTCTGGGGAAAACCACCATCTTTACAAAGCCGAGTGCCCGGGAGTATGTGGAGCAAGGACACGTCGCGTGCACTACTGGTGGCCACGGCACCTGGTACAACCACTGGAAAACTGGCAGCTGCAGTGACCTGTGACCCAGCAATTCCATTCCTGCATTTACACCCAACCCAACATGTGCACGCAGGCATCCAGGGCCAGGTGCAAGAATGACAGCTCAGAAGGGAAACAAGCTACAAATCTACCACCAGCCGGAAGGATCAATATTGTATGCACATAAGGGAATACTATTCACAAGACCAAATACATTATCACACAACTACAGCGGTGAAACTCACAAATATAACATTTCATAAAGAACCAGGCACAGCCCTGGCCGGTTTGGCTCGGTGGATGGAGTGTCAGTGGACTGATGGGTCCCTGATTCAAGTCCGGTCAAGGGCACATGCCCAGGTTGTAGGCTCGATCCCCTGTAGACCCCGTAGGCCAGAAGGCAGCCAATCAATGATTCTCTCTCATCATTGATGTTTCTATCTATTTCTCCCTTCCTCTCTGAAATCAATTAAAAAAAAGAAAAGAAACAAAATATCATGTTGTGGGCTCAATCCCCGGCCCTGGAGGCAACTATTCAATGTGTCTCTCTCACATTGATGTTTCTTTCTCTCTGTCTCTCCCTCTCCCTTCCACTCTCTCTTAAACATCAATGGAAAAATATCCTTGGGTGAGGATTAACAAAAACAAAAAACAAAATGTACCCAGGAACTGGCAAATGAAAGAAATATATGGCACAAAGCTCTATTTCAGTTTCTCCTTCCTTTTCTACCTGCAAATAATGGTGAATTAGCAAGTGAGAAGGACTTTGCAAATGCCACCAAATTCTATGTTTGTTTGTAAAATCTGATTTCGTAGAGAACAGAAATTGGAGATGGCATTTGTAATGGCCTGTTCCTTGTAACCAAATCAACAGAGCGTTTCTGAGGGCCACTGACCCAGAGCCAGCGCCAGGTGATTAAATCGGCGGATTCATGTGAACCACTGGGCCCGGCACCAGGACCGGGCACTCAGGATGGCTCCTGGCAGGGGAAGCTCTCGCCAGGAAAGAGCCAATACTGCACCGCACCCAGTCCTGGCCCTGAACCTCCCCACGGGCATGTCTGTTCTCTAATTTGTATATTAGTTATCTTTGTAACTGACAAATACCACCAACACACATTCGCTGTAACCAATTCAAGTGATACAAAGCAAGTCAACCCAACTCAAAAAGTAACCCGTTAACTTGGTGGGTACCCTCTGCCCCTTTACCATTTTGTATAAACCTATCAGTAGTTTGTGGTCTTCAATTTTCATTGTATAAACGTGGGAAGGTACCACTGTGCTGCAGCTGTGTTACACTATACTGTTAAGTAACAAACTATATTGTAATTGCATTAGAACATGGATGCTTTCTTCTCTGAATAGAACTACGGCCGTCTTCCCAAGAAAACGCACGCTGATCCGCCTCCTTCTTCATGGTGTTACACAGTGTCCACCTGCAGCTGTGCCACACTCACCCACGCCCTGCAGACATGGAGATTACTCCACTGTGTACCGTGACAAGCGAGGCCACAACCAACACCCCAGTCCGTGTATGTTAGCACACCTGGACCAGTATTTCTATGAAGCACACTTGTAGTTTGTGTGCAAAGAACGGAAAGGCAAGAGAAGAGATGAGGGGAGTAACCCTCCCAGAGACCCCAGGCCTTTAATCAGGTCAGTTCCCAGGAGGCAGAAGCCCGTGAGCAGCAAATGCCAGAGGGACACACCCCTCAGCCCACTGAACAAGGAGGCCAAAGCCGGCTTCCTATGCCAGCCCTCCAGCCGCTGCCTTCAGCCGTGAGGCAGAAAGAGGCAATAGTGGCTTCCGTGGGAGCCCCAAGGAGACGCCTTAGTAACCAGCATGTCCCACCTGGGCGCTCGGTGAGGCCGTCACAGCTGCGCGGAGGTCCCGCCAGCCACTGCCGGGCAGCTGTCCTGGCTGTCACCCCCACTTCCCGCTGAGATGGCGGCTCAGAGGGCGAGCAGCAGGCTCCTCCTCGCTCAGTCACATCCTCTCAGGGCGGAGGCCTGTGCACAGGCCGTTTGCTTACACAGAGATGGTTTCTCAGCCCAACCCCATTCTCTTTGATGAAAAGAAAGAAATCCAAGCAGCCTGAAGACGGAGAGGTGAACCGGGCTGAGCTGGTTTAAATCATCTCGCAGAGAACACGCCCTCGGCCCTTTACTCTCCAAGACACAGGGCACTGGGCCACCAGTCAGGAAGCCCAGGGCTTCCGTAACAAGAAAGAACCCAGAAATAAGGGCCAGGGGTGCCCCACGCACCTGCACAAGCATGCCGACCGCCACTGCAGAGGGGGAAACAGGAGCGTGCCCTCGCTGCACACACCAACTCTCTCCACTTGCTTTTATACTGAACCAGTAGCACAAAGCCCTTCCTCATGCTAACAGGCTATCCTCAGGACTCCGCAACCCTCCCCACTGCACTCTCCCCCCCATTCCCAGACTAGCATAGACTGGCTGCCTCCCTTCACCCTCCCAAGTTCACAGCACAGAGCACACAGCCCACCTCCCCCCGCACCCGGCTCCCGTGTCAATACCAAATGGTTAGCTTCCAGATCCTTGGAGAGCAGCACTTGCTGGTTCAATCTGCCTTTGCCACGGCTAAGAACTACCAATAGGATGGTGATACTTCCGGGGCGGGCACAGAGTTACAGTGGTCTTTTTCCCCCTGAAGAGGACAGGAAAGGACCAAAGTGATGCTGGCGACCCATTTGTAAAACGTCCTTTACGTGCACCTGGAAACATACGTTTTCCAGTGTCAATTCAGGTGTTTAAAACTCAGATGCACAGTTCAAACATTCACTAGCAGAAAACTAAACTTTTCCAGACAGTACTAACTCTTGATCTGAAAAAAGGCCCGACAGGCAGGAAGGAAGGACTTCCACTTCCTGCTCTGTGCCTTCTGAGTACTGGGTTTTTGTAACAAGCCCGCACGGCCACTGTTGCATTGTGTTTAAAGTCTTGCTAAACTAAGCAACATAGAATCAACAGCTTACGCAGTTTCTGCGATGACGGGCTGGTTGACTGGCTGGCCTGCCTGTGTTCCCTGGAACTGTGCCAACGTGAGAGCAACGCTGAGCCGGGTTCCAACCTCACGGCGCTCACAAGGAAACAGGCTCGAAGGGGTAAACAACACTTGTTCAAGGTCCTGCTGCGGAGGTGTGCGATGCGGAAGCGAACGCTGCACGCCCGGCTGGCTGCAGCCGCCAGAATGCAGAGCCCTTGCACCCACAAACTGCCTTCACATCTACCTCCCCAGACCTCACTAGAACTCTCCAAGAGCAGAGCGGACTCAGTGTGGGGCAGCCCATGATCAAAGCCCTTGTCAGGTGGAACTGACCTTGGAGACAGGGAGGACCTGGGTTAAGGTGTCTGAGCTCCTGGTGGTGAGAGCAGGGGCTATTTGATTTGGGTCAAAATCCTCAGCATTTAGCACTGAGCTCAGCACACAATTAGGAACACCAACATCTAGTAAACAGACGGCCCCAAGTGTATCAGCCTGCCTACGGCAACCCCCCAGGCCCTCAGCTGGTGGAGTCCAGGAGCCATTAATAGCGTGGTTTACCCCAGCCCTTGCCCCGTGCCAGGCCCCTTACACACACCCCCACCTCCAGGGGGAAGGTGTTACTATCACCTTATGCAACGAGGAGCGGAGCGAGGCTCCGAAAGAATCAAACATCTTAATCACCCCGCTTGCAAGTGGCAGAACCTGGACTTCAAGGCAGCGGACCTCAAAGCTGGGGGCTACTCTCCACCGAGAAGGGGCCGGGGGGTGTGGCACGTGCACCCCAGGAATCTCCCAGGGGCTCTGGGAACTCCGTGGAGGCGGTCTGCGCTCTCTGCCAGCCTCTGCGTAAAGTCTGGAAGAAAGCATCAGTGACACATGCCATCGTGTCAGCTGACACTGAAAGTCAGACTCGGACTAGCTTCCTGTGCCTCCCGCCACAAGCCCGTCCAGTTCCCACGTCAGCCTGCCCTGCCCTGGCCACCGCTGCAGGGAGACCACGTCGAAGTCTGTGTCGCGCCTGTCGCCTGTCCACACGGATCGGAACCTAACGCTCTCCACCAACTGAGCAAGATCGGGGAACCACGGACACCCAAATGCCCACCCAAATGCCCCCTTGCTCAGCGAAGGCCCAGGTCAGAAACACCCTCTCACATATGATTGCACGTGAACTGACACCATTTTGAAGAGGAATTTAGCAGAATTCTTCCCGAAACAATATCCAACTAGAAGAGCCAACACTGCAGACACTCCCAACAGGCTTATATACCAATTGTAATTTCGAAAAGAAATTTGGCAGAATTTCACCAAAGTTGTGTGATATCCAAAAATTAGAAATAGCCCGGAAGCCCAACAGGAAGCGGGTAGAATCAAGGATATCCACAAAACAGCCTCTGCAGCTGCCACAGCGGGCGGTGCAGCGACCGGCACGGGCTGCACAGCAGGACGCCGGGCACCTGATTAAGGGAAAGGGGCAGCGCCCCCAACACAGAATCCCATGGGGAGCACACGCGCATCTCGTCTTCTGGTGGCACCACAAGAAGCTACTTGCGGCGACTGCGTTTCGGAGACTGGGTAAGGGCCTGTACCTTCTAACACGGCTTGAACGTCCTACTTTTTTAAAAAAGTCAACTGGGAATACATGGGCACGAGATGGAGAGGTATTTTTGTTTTCTTCACACACTTATTTATTTTTTAAAACCTAATAAACATTATTTTTCAACACTGAAAGTGTGGTACATCTGTCCTTACTAACATGGAAAATGTTCGATAGATGTTTTAGAAAGAATAGTATCATTCCATTTCTGCTTTTTAAAGAACCTCCCTACAAAGGGCCATGTCTGTGTAGGCTCTGAGTCTAGAAGGATAAACACACCAGCTGTAAACAGTGGTTACTGCCTGGGAGCTGTAGGGAAAGGGGCTTTCACTTTTCTTCAGACACTGGCTTTCCCTTTTTTTTGTTACGAGTATGTATACTCTCATTTTTAATCCTCACCTGAAGATATGTTTTTAACTGATTCTAGAGAGGGAAAGAAACGTGGATTGCCTCCTATACCCATCCCAGGCAGAGATCGAACTTGAAACCTGGGCAGGTGCCCTGACCCATAATCAAACCTACGCTCCCCTTTGGAGCATGGGACAACGCTCTAACCACTGAGCCCACCAGCCAGGGCACAAGTGTGTATGTTTTTGTAATTAATTATATATCAGGGGGAAAATTCCGAGTTATGCTTCAGACATCGCTCCACCCTCCGCAGCTATTTCTGAACACTCAGCCCATTCAGGCCGGACAGGCAGCAGTGCCGGGCCCCTCCCAGGCAGGCCTGGGTGCCTGCACTACCTGGAACAGAGCAGGGCTTTTCAGCTCTGAGCTGTATGTAAACAACACCTGCCTGAAAAAGCTCTGAAGACACAAAGGAACCATGGAAAGCCCAGGAGATGACCTCCTTTTTCCAGCTGGTCCCGCGCTGATCCATCCCACCTTTCTTTACAACTGGAGCGTCCCGAGCCCACGTCCTAGCTGCCCTCTCCACTGGCCACTCTGGACCACTTGCATCATGCTCACATCCCAAGGGCTCCGGCGCTCGGGAAAGCAAGCTGACCCACAGGCTCTCTGGGGCCCATATATTTTTTATTTCAACTTAGAAACATATTTTTAACTAGAGGCCTGATGAACGAAAATCATGCAAGAGTAGGCCTTCCTTCCCCCGGCTGCCAGCACCGGCTTCCCTCTGGCACCCAGGACCTGGGCTTCCCTCGCAGCCCAGCTTGGTCAGGAAGGTCGCCCGGAAGGACATCCCCGTCTAATTAGCATATTACGCTTTTATTATTATAGATAGAAGATACTGAGGCTTGGCACGCTGTTTTCCAGAGGTGCTATTTCAAGTCAGCTACATGTTCCGGAAGGCGTCCTTCACCACCCGCACCGGCTGAGCTGGGCCTGCCTGCTTGGTGGGCCCCATGAGAGCCTGGTGTGCAGCTCCCGGCTCACCCTACACACGCTGTGGAAGCGCTTTCGAGACATGGAGCACCGGCAGGACCAGGGAGCAACAAGTCTGCTTCATGTGCCCCTACTCACTCCCTCCGCTGGGGGACGGTCCATTCAGTAAATAAAAGCAAAACTGTATTGCGAAATTGTTGCCCATCAATAGGTGAATGGGTAAGCAAAATGCGTGAGCGTGTAATACTCCATTATCTTATTTATGTATATACTAGAGGCCCGATGCACGAAATTCGTGCAAGAGTAGGCCTTCGCAGCCACGGCTGCCCGGACCCCTCCCTCACAGCCGCTGGCGGCTGCAGCCCTGGCTTCATCCCAGAAGGCCGTCTGGTGTAATTAGCATATTACACTTTTGTTATAATAAAATATTATTCAGCCTTAAAAAGGAATGGAATTCTGACATGCCACAATATGGATAAATCATGGGAAACTAATGCTGAGTGAAATAAGGCAGTCACAGGACAAATACTGGATAATACCACTGACATGAGGCACACAGAGTAGTCAAACTCACAGAGACAGAAAGTGGAAGGTGTTGTTGGGGGGGGGGGGTGTGAATGGGGGGTGGGAGGGGGAACTAGTTTTTAATGGAGACAGAGTTCCAGTTTGGAAAGATGACAAAGTGCTGGAGAATGACGGTGGTTGCACAACCATGTGACTGTACTAATGCCATTGGACTGTACACTTAAAATGGTTAAAATGATAGCTTTTGTTACGTATCTTTCAGGACAATAAAATAATTATTAAAAAAACTAAAGTTGTAAAAAGAGCTATAAAGAAAAGCTACAGCTCTAACCGGTTTGGCTCAGTGGATAGAGGATCAGCCTGCGGACTCAAGGGTCCCGGGTTCGATTCCAGTCAAGAACATGTACCTTGGCTGCGGGCACATCCCCAGTAGGGTGTGTGCAGGAGGCAGCTGATCGATGTTTCTCTCTCATCAATGTTTCTAACTCTCTATCCCTCTCCCTTCCTCTCTGTAAAAAATCAATAAAATATATTTAAAAAAAAAAGAAAAGCTACAAGGGCTAGGAAAGAATCACGGAAGGATGATGACAAAGTTAGCTTGAGGGGTTCCCAGCTTGAGGGGTTCCCAGCTTGAGGGGTCCCAAAGGCCTCTTTAAGGAGGCCCTGGCCTTCCCCCCACTGGACCATGAGCTCCCAAAGAGCACAAGTGGGGTGTCCACATCTGTGTCCCCAGAACAATAAATGTTCAAGTCAACACACTTGGCCAGACTCAACTCAGTAAAAGGAGTACAACCCCGCGCCCTACTCACCCAGGGCTCAGCCAGCACTGAGACACCCAGAACTGAGTGGCCGTGAGGGAAGCCACCTGCGCACAAGGCTGGAAACGAGTGACAGGGCTGGCGGAGAAGCGGGTCCTGAGCCGGAGCTGAGGAAGGAGACACCACGCTCCGACCAGGAACGCCACTGGTGGCAAACAGTAGCCCGGACCAAGATTCACAGGCAAGAATGTGTCTTCAAGCTTTGTTTATAAGAAGGGAAAATGGGGAACAGCCGAACTGTCCAATAGCAGAGGATTAAATAAATCATGCCACATCCTTATCACAGCAATTATGCAATTATTTAAAAACTAGAGGCCCGGTGCACAGAATTTGTGCACGGGGGCGGGGGTTCCCTCAGCCCAGCCTGCACTCTCTCCAATCCAGGATCCCTCTTGCAATCCGGGACCACTGGCTCCTAACCGCTCACCTGCCTGCCTGCCTGATCTCCCCTAACCACCTCTGCCTGCCGGCCTGATGCCCCTAACTGCTCCCCTGCCGGCCTGATCGCCCCTAACTACCCTCCCCTGCCGGCCCGATCGCCTCCTAACTGCTCTCCCCTGCTGTCCTGATTGCCCCTAACTGCCTCTGCCTTGGCCCACGCCACTGTGGCTTTGTCTGGAAGGACGTCCAGAAGATGTCCAGTCTAATTAGCATATTACCCTTTTATTAGTATAGATCAGTGGTCGACAAACTGTGGCTCTCGAGCCACATGCGGCTCTTTGGCCCCTTGAGTGTGGCTCTTCCACAAAATACCGACTTCTGCGCATGGGCCACCAAGTTTCAATCACACTGTACGTGCATGCCCGCGCGTGGTATTTTGTGGAAGAGCCACACTCAAGAGGCCAACGAGCCGCATGTGGCTCGCGAGCCGCAGTTTGCTGACCACAGGTTTAGATCATGCTTTCAATCATTTAGGGAAATACATTATAACATTAAGAGAACTATAAACTGTGAATAGTGTATATAGTATTTTTTTCTAATTTTGAAAAACTCAGCACGTAATCAAAGGAAATACACCAATCCTTACTGTATGGTGAGGTTACAGATAATTTGTATTCTTATTCTCGCCTTTATTCTTTTCAGTGTTTTCTGATTTTTTTTTTCAGTGAAAATGTTACTTTTACAAATGAGGGGAAATGTAATTAAAAGGCCTTGCAAAATGCCTTGCAAATAATAGATGGTCAAGGAGTATCTGTTGCACGACAGTGAATTAAAAAACAATAGCGTTTCTGCAACACCACAAAGGGAAAGGCTGTTGGTTTCCTTGGAAAGGAGAGAGAGAGGCCCAGAGCAGAGCTGCCAAGCCCGCTGCTGAGGGGGGAGCGGAAGGAAGCAGTGGAGCATGTGAAGGAGGCCAGCAACTCGGACTTCATTCTGCCCGACACCTCGTGCTGCAGCGCTTCACAAACCAAGGCTGCCAGGAGCACCCCGACCCCTGGCTCAGGCCACAGGCAAATCAACAAGTACAGTGAACAACACTCAACCAGGACTTCTGGCTCAAGTCCCTCAGGCAGGTCTCCCTCCCAGAGCAGAGATCTCGCGGGTGCCACCACAGACAGATCAGTGATACCACGGGCAGCAAAGCCAGTCTTCGGGCTCCTGGGTAAAGAGGTGGAGGTCGGGTCCAGATGGCACCTTTTAAACCTAAAAGCTAGTCATGAAGAATTTATTTCACCAGAAAGCTCATCTCTCTTTCTGATCTCCAGCACTTCAGGCAATGCCTTTATCTTTTTGTCCAAAAGGACAGAACCAAGGTTCCTAGGGCTACACAAGTCTCAGGGAAAAACTCTGAAGATAAAAATCGAGTTATGATTAGAAAAGAAGTTAGTCTGGTTGGCCTGGACTAAAACCTGAGATTTGGAGCACAAAACCCAGCAGGTCTCTGAGGGAAACTCCTTTTTCCACAGGGAAATGTACAGCTTAAAAACCCAGTGTAGATGGGCCCTGTTTAATGCCTGCCCACCCACAAGATCCGTACTTTTGACAGTAGAGAAGCCTCATTATCAAATTTAGAAACACATGTTCTGGCCCACGTGGCCTATTACGGTTTGAAATAGAAACCAATATAGAAATGATCAATCTTAAACAGTAGAATAAGGAGACATATAACCAGCACACAGCCATTAGCAACATGAGTCAGTACTTTGTGCAAGGCGCAAAAAAAAAAAAAAAAAATCTCAAAAGTACAATAAAATAACCCTTCAGGAAAAAAGAGGGCTGAAATTTAAAAAGGGGTGTGTGTGTGTGTGTGTGTGTGTGTGTGTGAGAGAGAACAGGCCAACTAAAAGGCATAACAAAAAAAAACACAATCCGGGCCAGGCCCCAGGCAGGCAGACGGAGCTGGAATTAGTTCTGACTTGCCATTCCTGAAATTCCACTCTCCCAAGGTTTTCTGGCTCTTCCTTCTCCAGGCTTTTTCTTTACCCATTTGGGCCTGAAGGAGCCTGAGCTGCAGGAGGTGGTCGGCCCTCGCAATGGGCAGGCAAGGTCCCCCAGCAGTGCATTCCAGAGCCGGAGCCGTGGTGGAAAACTAAAATTCACAGGTGGTGCAAAGCTTGCTGGGAGGGACAGCCGGTTCATCTCCTTCCCTAACCAGCAGCCCAGACTGGGCCCGAGAGAAATCAGATCGAAAGCGTGGGCCAAGACGCAGGAAGGGGGTGCGGCCTGAAAGGGTGACCTGACCCTGTTACCACTTCTTCCCTCCCACAGCCAGCCAGGGGGCCTGAAGGAGGATGCCAGGAGATTAAAAAAGAAAAACCTGAACAAAACAAGATGGTTGCAGGAATGCCAACAGAGCCAACAAATTCCGCCTAAGATTGCAGAGCCACTGGCATCCAAGCAGTCTCATTCACAAGCCAGCTGCAGGCTTGGCGCAGACGTAACCGGGTCTCAACCTTCACCAGCAGCCAAGACGGGGGTCAGTCTCCCCTAGGAGCCTCAGTCCTCCCTACGGTCTCCAGTGGACAGCAGACACCCATGTCTGGCTGGACAGCATCGCTCTCCTAAGCCATTCCGGGACTTCCAGGCAGGGGAATGGTCATCATGACATCAAAACATTAGACGGAGCCTGGATTTGGGGTGGGAAAGTCACACAGGGCCACCAATGAGGATAATTGGAGGAAAAGACCAGGAATTAGGAAAAGAGAGCCAGAAAACTAGGTAACCACAAACACAACATTTTCATCACTCCCTATGGATGGAAGCGCTTTGCTACAAATAGGAGGTGGGGCTCCCCAGAGCCCCAGCAGATTCATTAAGACCAGGCCTAATGATCCCCATTTCACAGAGGCAGGCGCTGGCCCAATGCGGCCCAGCAGCCAGGCTCCGAGAGACACCCTTGCCCAAACAAGCAGAGGGTCCCCCATGAGTCTGCCACTCCCCGAGGAAAGCCGTCACCTCCAGGCAGAACCCCTGGGCCTCTGCTTGTTGTCCGTCCTTGGACTATTCCAGCTCTGCCTTACGCCCAACTGTAAGAGCAGCTCAGAAGGGACAGGCCCCGGATCCAAGCACAGGGACCTAGGACCACATCACCCGGGTCTAGTTCGTTCTTGAGGGCTCCACCGAGCCATTCCCCATCCTGGCCTCACCACTGAGGCCCGGCACTGAATCATCAAGTGGCCATTGCTGTTTTGTGCCTTGAACTCCTTCTCCCTGGTCCAGGCCTCGGCCCCGCACCTGTGGCTGCAGGCGGCTGGGCCCTGCGGATGGCACCTCAGGTGGCTAACTTCCATCCTGGGACTTGATGGCAATGACACAAACAGCACAGGAGCCACAACTGCTGAACCCCAACTGTGTGCCTGGCCCTTCCCCACCTTCCCCACCCTCCGAGGTGGAGAGTGCCATGTCCCTACGTGTGTCACTGACGACTCACAGAGAACCCCAGACTTCCCTGGCAGAGGAGGACCCGCACCCCAACACCGGGGCCTCCCCAGACGCACCTGACGCCGCAGCGCTGTGCACAGGCCAGCCTAAGCGGCTCCGGGAAACCCTGCGAGGACTGTGGGTGCGGGGTTGCAGAAACCGAACTGGATGGAGGAAGCCACATAAAAACGCTCGTAAAACCCGAAAGGAAAAAGAAATCGCAGGGACGTGCACGATCCTGCAAACCCGAGGCTTCTCCAGGCTTCTCCCAGGCAGCCATGCAGCCAGCGACACGCTCAGGGCCGCCCAGCCCCCCTCCCACTGCTGCGGGCGGCCCGTCCCCTGGAAAAACACCTCCTCCTCCCGCCGCACCGTGGGCTCGGACCTCCCACGATATTTACAAAGAGCGGGGGGGGGGGGGGGGGGGCACCGGGCTGGGGCAGGTCCGCCCGAGGCCCCGGGTGTGCAGCCGCCGCTCGCTCTCGGGGGGAAGGGGGGGAGGGGACGGCGGGGGGGGGAGGACGGGGGGGGGGGGAGGGGGACCGGCGCGGAGCCGTCCGGCCGACCCCGGGCAGCGACATCCTGTTTATGGGTCAACATTCAGCCGCGGAGCGCGCAGCCTTTCCCCAATCACCCCGGGCCCGCGCTCCAGCCGCCCCCACGTCGGCGGCGGGGACCCCGCACACAGGCCCGCAGCCCCGGCCCCCCACTGCGGGGACCCCGCACACAGGCCGCCCGACCCCGCGCCCCGAAACCGCCCCGCGGCCGCCGCCCCCGCCCTCGGCCCCGAGGGCCGCCCGCCCCCCGAACCCCACCTGGGCGGGCGGGGTGGGGGCCGGAGCGCCGCCCGCCGTCCCCGGACCGCACGGCCGCCGGGCCCCGGGCCCCCGCACACCGACCCCGGGGACCCCCCGCGCGGCGCCCGGGCCCGGCCTCCCGGCCTCCGACCGCCGCCGAGCCCAGGCCGCGCGGCGCCGCCACAACAATGGCGAGGGCCCGGCGCCCGCCCAGGCCCGGCCTCCCCGCCGCCCCGGCCCGCCGGCGGCCCAACGGCGACAGCGCGGGGCGGGCCGAGGCCCGCGCGCCGCGGACAAAGGTCGCCGGGCCCGGGCCCCGCTGTCAGTCAGCGCCGCCGAGACAAAGCCGGCCGCGCCTCCATCTTAGCGCCGCCATCCCGCCGCCGCCCCGGCCCGCGCCCGCCCCGGGCCCACCTGGTCTGTTCCGCGGGCGCGACGGGGCCGGGCGCTGGCGGGCGGGCGGCGGGCGGGCGGCGGGCGGGCGCGGCGGCGGCGGGATGGCGGCGGATGGCGCGGCGGCGGCGCGGAGCCTGCTCCCTCGTCCCTCCCTCCCCTCGCTCGGCGCTCGCTCGCTGAGCCTCCGCGCTGTGTCTCGCCGCCGCCTCCCTCTCTCTCTCCCTCTCCCTCTCGCGCTCCGCTCCCCGCCCCCCGCCGCCGCCGCCCCCGCCTCCCCCGCTCCCCCGCCCGCCGCCGCCGCCCGCGCAGCGCCCCCTGCCGCGCCCCCCGGGATCGCGGGCGCCCCCCGGCCGGAGGGGCTGGGGTCCGGGGCGGGGGGGTGCGGGCGGGGGCCGGAGCCGAGGGGAGGGGGCGAGAGGAGGGGCGGGAGGGTCCGGGGGGCCCCCTGCCAGCGGCGGGGTTCGGAGGCGCGGGGAGGGGGCGGGAGCCGGGCGCTGGGGCTCCGGGAAGGGGCGCGCGGAGCGAGGGGGGCGGGGGAGGGGCGGGCCGGAAGCGGGGGCGCCGGGGCGAGGGGCCGGCGGGGGGTGGGGGGCCGGGGGCCGAGAGCCCGGATCTCCGCCCCTCCCCCCTCGGAACCGCAGCGCCCCCGACAGACCCGCCCGGATTCTGCGCGGAGGAAGCCGATGCTGCGCTGCTGGCTCCGAGGCGAGGTGGCTGCGCGCACCGTGGGCCCCCGTCCCGTCCCCGTCCCCGTCCCCGTCCCCGTCCGCGCGAGGGAGGCACCGGCCCATCCTCCGCGGAGCGTGCGTGTCTGTGTGGCCGCGAACAAAAGGGCTGGGAGGGCGCTCCGCCCGGTCGCCTTGGCCGTCAGGGGTCGGTCGGAGGGCGGAGAGCTACCCGGGGTCTGGCTTCCTATTCCAGATAAATGGGCAACTAGAACAGAAAATCTGAAAAAGCAGACAAAACGCCTGGCCGGTGTGGCCCAGTGGTTGAGCCGGGACCTATGAACCGGGAGGTCAGGGTTGGATGCCAGGTCAGGGCACAGGCCCGGCTCGGGGCTGGTCCCCAGTAGGGGGCGTGCAGGAGGCAGCTGATGGATGCTTCTTGCTCATCATCGATGTTTCTCTCTCCCTCTTCTTTCCTCTCTGAAATCAATAAAAATATATTCAGGAAAAAAAAAAAGAAAAGGCAAAGACAAAAAGGAAGGTAGCTGGGGCCTACGATCCAAGCCACCAGCTCCCCCTCCAGCACCTGTCCGTACACCCAGGGGCGGGCCATTGCCTCTGCGGAGTGGCCTGGAGTGGTTTGTCTCATTTCATGACAACCTTTGAGAAAATGGAGACTAAAGGTTACCAGGAAGTAACTTGCCCGAGGCACACGGCTAGGCCTGGGAGGACAGCTCACCTGCTTCAGCCTCCGTCAGCGGGTTAGGGTTAGCTGAGCACCGCCTGGCCCGCGCCAGGCCCTCCAGCAATGCTGGTTGGTTTGTGAATGGAGGAAGGAGTGTCTGGCCCTTGACCGTCCTGGCTGTGCAGTGCGGACCTGGGACTCCCTCACTTTCTGTGGCAGGAGGGGACGTGAGAGGAGCTTGTGCTCTGGGAGATGGGGGGGGGGGGGGGCGGGGGGGGGACGATTAAAGAGGCGGGGAGACAGGTCCTAGGGTTTTTGTCCCGGGCTCAGGACATCCTTCCCTTCCTGCACTTCGGTGGGGGTGACAGCCACGACAGGGGCCTTGTCCGAGCACCTTTTCCGGGCAGCGTGCTAAGCACTTTCCCGAGGTGACTGCGTGCGTGGGAGATGGTTATTATTGTCCGCGCTCCACTGTCAGTGGATAGGGATGTTGAGGTCAGAAGGTCAGTGACCTTAGCCAAGGTCACACAGGACCCAGGTGGTGGAGCAAGGACTTGAGCCCAGCGGTTTGAGCCTTTCCTAGAGAGAGGCAAGGCCAGGATGCTGGGGTGCGGATGGGGCCGTTGCCTGTGGTCCGGGGCTGTCAGCCAGGGCTGGCTCCTCGGGTTTCTCCCGGGTCTGAAGGCCCCCCTCCGAAGCCTCCCAGAATCAGGACCCAGAGAGCACAGAGGGAGGAAGGAGGACGGAGAGAGCAGAGCGTGGGTGCTGGACCTGGAGGTGATTTAGTCCCAGGAGACTCCCCGGGCTGTGGGAGACGTTCGAGGAGGCCTGACACAGGAAGCAGCTCCTCTCCAGAGCTGGATCGCCGAAGGAATGTGAGGAATGAGGGGACCACGCCGTCCAGAGCTGGGGAGAGTCGGCGTGAACCAATGAGCAAGCGTTTACTTCGTTGTTGTCACTTTTTCCCTCTTAAATCTGAGGAAACTTGCAGCTCTGCTTCTGGGTGGAGAAATCTTTTCAGACTCGAAAACTGAGCCAGAGGGGGAATTCCACCCGTCCCTCTCGTCCCTCTCGGCCTAATGCCGATTTTATAGAAACATGCTTCTCCCTCCCCCGCCCCCCCAAATGTGATCACTGTGTTTTGTTACATTGCAACTTAATGTTTTTGTAAAATGCTTGTAACTGTTTTTCTTTTTTTTTGTTTTGTTATTGTTAATCCTCACTGGAGGATATTTTTCCATTGATTTTTAGAGAGAGTGGAAAGGAGGGGGAGAGACAGAGAGAGAGAAACATTGATGCGAGGCACGTCAATTGGTTGCCTCCCACGTAAGTCCCGACCAGGGCCAGGGATTGAACCTGCAACCGAGGTACGTGCCCTGGAGCCCCCGGGCTGACAATCTATCCACTGAGCTAAACCGGCTAGGGCATAACTGTATTTCTTTATCCATGATTTTCTTGTTAAAACAACGTTATAGCCAATGAGGGATCTCCTCTGCATTCATTTCCCATGGAATATGGAAAGCCCTGTCATTGACCAGCTTGGGGCCCTTTTAGAAAAACAAACTCATCTAGAAAGTTGCCTCCCTGGGCTCTCTCTCCGTTCTCTTTCCTTTCCCCAGGCTTCTTCTCGTCTAACTCCCCGCTCGGCAAGCCATGCCAACCCCAACACTCACTGTCACAGTCACAGTCTTTCCTGTCCCCTAAAGACAAGGCGCTCATCCAGATGCACTGAATCATTCTTTTAAACAAAATATATAGATATGTTTTTTATTGACTTTAGAGAAAAGAAGGGAGAGGGAGAGATAGAAACATCAATGAGAGAGAAACATCTATGGGCTGCCTCCTGCACGCCCCCTACTGGGGATCAAGAGAGCCACCGAGGTACAGGCCCTTGACCAGAATCAAACCCAGGACCCTTCAGTCTGCGGGCCAATGCTCTAACCACTGAACAAAACCAGCTAGGGCTGAATCATTCATTTTTAATTCCCCAGTTCCTCACACACAGTCTGTGGCACATAATAGGTTAATGCGGGGTTACAGGGTGAAAGAGAAAAAGAAGAAAGGGAGAGAGGATCTTGGGGCTCAGGGAAGGAATTTGACCCCTGCTGGTACCATGTCCAGCTCTGGCCCCCAAAGCTCCCGCTCTTCCATGGCCTGAGATTCTGAGACTTTGCCGGGCTTCTTGCATCCCTCCCTCAGTACGACTTGCATGTATTGAGCGCGTCAGGCGCTGGCCTGGTGCACTGCTCCCTCCCGCCCGGGACTGCGGGAGGACAGTGGGTGACATTCCCACAGCCCACTTGCAACAGGATCCAGGAGTGGGAGGCCGACACGGTGGGTGGTGATCGCACGGCCCAGGATTCTCGGACGGGCCTGCTTTCCTGCTCTCTGCACCTGTTCTCCGCTGTGCAGCTGTGCTAATGAGAGGAGCATGAGCCCCCTTTCCGCTCAGAAGATGCGGTCGTATTCACCGGAGGGGGAGAGAATAGTCCGGGAGACGTTGATTCCGGCTGGGAGCGGTGGCGCCTCGGGTGCATGTGCCTTTGCCGCCAGGCTTTGGAGGCAGAGTGGAAAGTGTCATCAGAAGAGCCTGAGGAAGAACAGTCTGGACGGAGGGACCAGCTTGGACCAAGGCCTGGAGGTGGGCGTGTCTGGGCCTGGGAGGGGCCCTCAGGCTGGCTGGTGGCCCCATCCCAGGGAATGTGCATTCCGGTAGGGGCGGGAGCCTTGGGCTAAAAATACGATACTTGGGTCTGAACAGGCAGCAGGGGCCACACAGGCCCTGGTGCTCACACACGGGATAGGGGGCAGCATCTGAGTTTCAACAACTGACACACAAGAGCTAAAAGCAACGTCTCCTCTGGGCAGGGATATGGCAACTTCTCTCCACATCATACGTGATTTTTACCAGTTTGAATTCGGTCTCCATTTTCCACTGAGGGAAAGACTCAGGGGTGGGGAGGAGAGAAAGCTGGACTGGGGAGAAAAGAAGAATGAGGCGCCTGGCCAGGTTGGCTCAGTGGTTGAGCATTGACCTATGAATCAGGAGGTCACGGTTCGATTCCCGGTCAGGGCACGTGCCCAGGTTGTGGGCTCAATCCCCAGTATGGGACGTGCAGGAGGCAGCCGATCCATGATTCTCTCTCATCATTGATGTTTCTATCTCTCTCCCTCTCCCTTCCTCTTTGAAATCAATAAAAATATATATTTTTTAAAAAACACAGTGAAATACAACTTTATACTCTAGGATGGCTGGAATAGAAAAATGACAATTAACAAGTGTTGGTAAGGGTGTAGAGATGTTAGGAGCCCTGTACATAGCTGGTGGGAGGGTAAATGGTGCAGCTGCTGTGGAAAATAGTTTAGTGGTCTCTCAGAAAGTTAAACATAGAATCACCTTATGACCCAGCAATTCCACTCCTAGGTTTGTACCTAAAAGAACTGAAAACAGATGTCCAGGCAAAACCTTACCCGTGAGTGCTCATAGCAGCAGCGTTCGCAATAGCCGAGAGGGGGAGACAGCCCCAACGCCCATCAGCTGGTGACGGATAAACAAAACGTGTTTATAACACTCCCTACTGCAGTGTTTAGAATACTCCATTCAGCCACTGAAAGGAAAGTTCTTTTTTTAAACCATTTTTTCATGTTTATTTTTCAATGACAATCGACATTCAGTGTTATTTTCTATTAGTGCCAGGTGTACAGCATCGTGGCTGGACAGTCATATACTCTGCAAAGTGCTCCCCTGATATTTCCAGTTCCTGCCTGTAATATAGTTACCCCCCCCCCCCCCCCCCCCCCCCGATCATTGGCTGTATTCGCTAGGCTCTGCTTTAAGGAATGAAGTCCTGTTACACGTTACAACATGGATGGACCTTGAAATCATTATGCTGAGAGAAAGAAGCCAGATACAAAAGGCCATATGTTGTCTGATTGCATCTACGCGGAATGTCCAGAACAGGCAGATCCGTGGACAGAGAGCAGACCAGTGTCTGCCAGGGGCTGGGAGGGGGAGGGGAGTCTGTTGAATGGAGATGGGATTTCCATGTCCATTTGGGATGATGAAATCCGTCTGGGACTAGACAGAGGCGATGATTGCACAGCACTGTGCATGAACTAACGCCACGCTTCCACACTTCACAGGAGTTAAAAGGGGGCCCTGGCCTCAGTTGGTTAAGCCCATCCCCATACGCCAAGGTTGTGGCTCAGGGCACACAGGAGAAGCCACTAATGTCTGCACAAATCGATGGGACAGCACACCGATGTTTCCCTCTCTCTCTCTCTCTCTCTCTCTCTCTCAAATCACTACTTTTTTTCAAATTTGTGTTAAAATGGTAAGTTTTATATTATATCTATTTTACCACAACAACAAAAAAAATCTAATTTTGAACGACACTTTTGCTGGGATCTTGGTCAGTGATATTAACATCATTTGCTCACATATCATTTAGATTTCTAACATTCCAGGTGATATTTAAATTTTAAGGAGAAAGATATACCACTATCTGCTTTTTTTTTTTTTTTTGGCTTTGTTAATTGTCACCTGAGGATTATTTTTCATTGATATTTAGAGACAGTGGAAAGGAGACAGAGAGAGAAACATCGATGAGAGAGAGACACATCGATTAGTTGCCTCCTCCACACACCCTGACCCGGGCAGGGGACCAGGGCAGGAGATCAAGGTACGTGCCCTTGACCAGAACCGAACCTACGATCCTTCAGTCTGCAGGCCAACGCTCTATGCACTGAGCCAAACCGGCCAGAGCTATCTGCCTTTTTCCCAAAAGGCGCCCTATTCTAAGCGCCAGGGGAGACAGGGTGTGAAGGCAGGGCCCTTTCCCCTGTGGCACCTGGAGCCTCTGGTCAGCACTGGGTATCGATCCCCACAGCCGAGGCCGGCAGGCGGCTGGCCACCCGGCGGATGGCTGATCTACTTTGTCCTCCGGCTGAATAACCGAAGTCCGTCTGTTGGCTGAAAACCGTGGCCCTGAGACCGAAGCTCGTTCAGCTGGCAGCTCAAGCGCACAAGGGCTATTCTTGGAGACGCCCATTCGGTTGCCTCAGAAAGTGCCTTTCGTGTTCTTGCCGATTTATCAGACAAGACACTAACAAGGTATGTCCTCTAGGGCGGAGATTTAATAAAATGCTCATTACTGCTTCATCAAAGGCGCTCTAAGGCAGAACTGCTTTTAGTTTTTTCTGCACGAGCGGGCAGTAAAGATGCACCGCCTTCGTCCAGTTGGAGGCCCTGCCTTGGTCCACGTTTCAGCCATTTCAGCCACCACTGCTTTCGCACGATCGGTACAGGTGTCCACCCGCTGGAAAGGCGAATCATGTCTTACTGCTGCTATGACATTGCAGGTCCCTGAGAGGACCTCGGGACCTCCACCCACCACCTACTCCCTCCCTCCCTGCCAGGGGTCTGCAGGCCACACTTTGAAAACTAAGCTTGATTCCTTTATGGCCATTTGAAAGCAGATCGAATAAGCTCACCCAGAAGCAGGCTCACTCAGAGTTATTTACTGAGCACATGACTCATCGTAGGTGCTCCATAAACATTTGTTGAACCTGGAATAACGTCTCCCACTTACCATGCGTCCTATGCGCCAGGCATTGTGCTGAACATGTGATAGACATCGTCTCATTGAATCTAGCATCCCCATTTTACAGACCGGAAGAGCAAGGCTCGGAGAGGGTAAGCAACTAGCCCAGACTAGAGACAACCAGATCCAGGAGTCAGTTTTGTGTGACTTCAAACCACTGTGCCATACGGACTCTGTTTGATGTCAAAGGTTTGATGATCAAGAAAAAAAATATATAGGAGAGAAAAACGATGAAAGGAAAAGTTAAGGAAATTTTGTACATTTTCTTAAGAGGGTATGTTAAGGATGACGGGCTGTGATCCTGGCGAGCCCCTTCTCACAAGGGTTGGGAGTCCAGGTTTTCATCATCCCTATGGAGGGACAGGCATAAACAACAGCAGGGGGCGGAGGGGCCCAGGTGTGGAATCTGAAAGGCAGCAGAGTAATGAGACAACTGGGCCTCCCGGCTGCGTCCCCACAGGTGGAGCAGCAAGCAGCGGCTTTCCCCAGGCGCTCATTCCCTGTCCCAGCCCTGAGACTGGGGATGCTCCTGTGATCCTTCCTGTTCTTTCCAGGGGAGGGATTAACCAGTGAAGTGCCAGCTGCCAACCTTGCCAGGTCTTGGCTAATGCCTCAGGCCGAGCTCCCTGCTGTTCTGGAATAAGATCCGGCCCCTCCTGACCTCTCCAGCCTCAACTCTCACTTCCCCACTTTCCAGGGTCACAGCTTTCTCTCACCTCCAGATTTGGAGGTGATACCCCCCAAGGGATACCCCCACCAGCCCCCACAACCTCCTTTGCCTGGGTGAATCCTACTCAACCCTCAGCTCTCCTCCTTTAAGAATCCTTCTCCCCCTGGCCAGGTGGCTCAGTTGGTTGGGCGTCGTCCTGGGCACCAAAAGGTTGGTGGTTCGATACCTAGTCAAGGCACATGCTCGGGGTGTGGGCTCAAACCCCCGTGTCGGGCTTGCAGGAGGCAGCCGATCGGTGTCTCTCTCTCTCTCTCTCTCTCTCTCTCTCTCTCCCTCCCTCCCTCCCCCCTTTCTCTTTAAAAAGCAACAAAAAATATATATTTTTTTAAAAAAGAATCCTTCTCCATTGGTGCCCACCTCCAAATTGCCATAGCACAAGTCTTCTTACCCCGACCACTCGGTCAGCACCAGGACCAGGGTGGCATGGCGTAAGGCAGATATGACCCTTACAGATGTTATAGGCAGTTTGACTCTCTTACTTCCCATTAGACTCGGGACCGGGGGTGGTGTTTGCATGTCTCCTGCTATATCCCCGAGTCTCACATAATGCCTAGCACGGAGTAAGGAGCTCAATAAATATTTGCTAAAACAATGAGTGAATGAATGAACAAAGGAATCCATAGAAAGGAGAGGAGAGGAGAAAAACAGGTGGGAGAGGAATGCGCTGAAGCAGGAAACAGTGGACACAAAGCTGCATTCCATGGGCTCTGTGGATGGGGGACCCAGGGCTGGTGTGAGGGCACAAAAAGACGCAGAGCTTAAAGAGGGGCTTGAAATGCCATTACAAACAACACACCCTCGAAAGGTACAGTTCATGTGTGCCAACCAAGCCCAAAGTGTCAAGGGATAAAAATTAAAAAGTAAAAATGTTCAGTAATAGAAATGGCGATGTGTTAGGTTGGCCGACAGCTGTGACCAACAACCCCAGCATCTCAGTGATGCGTGGCAATAAACTTGTTTCTTGTTTATTCCCCTCCCAAGAGGGTTTTTCTGGTTGAGTGGCTCAGTCCTAAGCAGTGTTGCAGGGATTCTGGAACCTTCCATCTCTGGGTCCACTATCACTCCCAGCTGGGAAGGCAAGGAAGCTGACGGAAAGGCAGGCCTGGGAATGTGCTCATCACTCCTGTCCACATGCCATTGGCCAGAACTCAGTCTTGTGTCCCTGCCTAGCTGCAGGGGAGGCTGGGAATTGTAGTCCAGCAGTGTGCCCTGGAGGAAAAGGAGGCGGGGGTTGCTGAATGCAGTCACAGCCCTTCTCTAATGAGAATCTACTACATGTCAGGCACCCTGCTAAATAAGTCACAGGCAGGTGGTCATTTCACCCTCCCGCCAGCTCTCATTTACAGAGAAGGAAACGGAGGCTCAGAATGTTTAAGTAAATTTTCTGAGGCGAAAGGTTCATGCTTGGAGAATCAACGTGGAACTCTATCTTTTCAACTCAAAGCCTGTAAATGAAAAGAAGTAAGGACAGATAACACTAGTGAGCCACACACACAACATCACCATCATTAAGTGCTCATTTGGGTTAGGATTTTTCTAAGCACTTTCACAAAACCCTATGAAATAGATACTATTAATACCCTTATTTTAAAGATCAGGAAATTGCACAGAGAGGTTAAGTGACTTGGCTGAGATCACTCAGCAAATACACGGCGGAGAAGGAACTCAAACCCAGGCAGTCTGTCTCCAGAGTCTGCCTGTCTGTTTGCCCCCACTCCTGCTTCTCTACAGACCACAGAAGAAATAATTGTAGGGCAGAACCTCCAAGGAGAAGGGTTGGTACCCCGGGGAGGATGCAAACTGGGGGTTGGGGTGCGAGGGGGAAATAGGACCCTTCTATTTATGCTTCTCCTTTTGAAAAAAATCAGAGCAACATTAAAATGAATTAATGTGTACGTTTTTTGCAGGTTGACCCAGGCGCCTTCACTCAGCTGAGGATAAATCGGTATAATTAAATACAGATTAAATTAGTAAAATTTAATATGCTCTGATTTTTTAAAAAAAGAATAAACATAAATAGAAGGTGTCACCTGCAGTGCTTGTATAAGTGGATCCGTGTGGAATATTTTAGTTTTAATTCAACTGGCTCTCACCGTGCGGACAAGTAGTTTTAAAAGATACGGTGTATGCAAAGAATGCACACCCACATGGGTACCACTGCCCTGGAAGCCGCAGACGCCCTCACGCATGCCCAGAACCTCTACATCACGCCTTCAACCCCCCCCCCCACCGCCCCCCCACTGCGCCACACACACACCCATGGAAGATGGGACCTTGTGGCCACACCCCTTACCTTTCCCCCACCTTCCTTGTTTCTTCCAGAGGCATCATTGGCTACTTCACCTTGCGATTGGGCGAGCCGCTAGTTATTGGAGGGACGCGATTGGACGAGGTCGCTGCCTCTCACCCAATGGCCAGCCTCGATTGGCTGAAGTCTGCAAATCTTCACGTCCATCAGGCAGCAATAAGAGATCTAGGCTTGAGCACCAGGAGCTGGTAGGACAGTGCAGCCCCAGGGCGGAGGGGCCTGGGGGGTCACGGGCCACAGGCCACGGGGTCGCAGCTGCTGCCCCGGGAAGGACCTGCAGAGGTGCCGGCGGGAACCTCGGGGGACCGGGTTGAGATGAAGCAAGACCCCCAGCGACATCCCCAGCTTGCAGCGAGCTGGAAAGACAGTGCTGGTTCGGAACCCTGGTCTGGAGGCTTCTGCTCAAGCAGGTGGACACTCCCCACCAGGAGCAGGTACAGCAAGTTGAGGCTGACCCAGCAGGGGGATGACCCACCTGCAGGGGTGTATGCGCGAGGGAGCTGGAAAAAGCCAATCGAAATGCTGCCCTGGGCGCTGCGCTCAGTGGGTGGGGCCTCCGGTGCAGGGAAAAGTCGCCAGTTCAATGCGGGGTCAGGGTGCGTACGAGGTCGGGCACTTGCAGGAGACGACCTATGGATGTTTCTCTCTTTCTCACTCTTCCTTCCTCTCTCTCTAAAATCAATAAAAAAAAAAAAAATTAGAAAAATCAAAATGCTACTTGCTGACCACCGCGAGGCCTCTGAGCCTACAAGCTCATCCCCAGAACCACGCGGAGGGGGGGGCGGGGGGGGTTAAGACGTGGCCCAGGGAGAAGGGTCCAGGAGAAGTGAGAGCTGCAGGAACCCGGGCCCAGCTCCTTGGGTCTGAAGCCCTGCGACCAGTGGGCAGATACACCCTGTCCTTGCAGCGGAAGAAAGGACATCGGTGGGAATGAGCTCATCCGCAGAGATCGTCATGAAGTTGGGGGAGACGCTAAACGGAGGACGCATAAGAAATCCAACCACTACAGAAAGCCAAAGGCTTCTCTGGGTCAAGATTTGTTACGTGTGCCCTGCAGCGTGGCTCAGTGGTTGAGTGTCGACCCATGAACCAGGAGATATGGTAGCATTCCTGGTCAGAGCACGTGTCCAGGTTGCAGGCTCCATCCCAGGAGCGGGTGTGCAGGAAGCAGTCAATCGATTGATGATTCTCTCTCGTCATTGATGTTTCTATCTCTCCCTCTCCCTCTCTCTGAAATCAGTCATTTATATATATAAAAAGAAAGCCGTAACCGGTTTGGCTCAGTGGGATAGAGCGTCGGTCTGCAGACTCAAAGGTCCTGGGTTCGATTCCGGTCAAGGGCATGTACCTTGGTGGGCACATCCCCAGTGGGGAGTGTGCAGGAGGCAGCTGATCGATGTTTCTCTCTCATCAATGTTTCTTACTCTCTATTCCTCTCCCTTCCTCTCTGTAAAAAATCAATAAAATATATTTTAAAAAAGATCTGTTACATGTGAGATGTCTGAGGCCTGGGAATGATCCAATTCCCTTTCTGAGAGGCTGCCACGGGCTTGCTCTGAGTTCTCCGAGGCTCACAGTGCACTGCCCGTGTGGTCCAGGCAGACAGGGGCAAGAATGGCAACAGCCGAAATGGGCAGAATGTCCTTGTTATCGGCGGTAAAGCCACAGAAGGGAGAATGGTGGGTCCTGCTTGTGCTGCCGCAGCCCCGGCTGGTGAACAGAAGCTGACGTTCCTGTCTGTTGGGGACGGAGCCTGCGACAGGCCCGAGCTGGGCGTGCTGCACAGGGCCGCATACCTCCCAAGGCCGTGACACCAGCAAAGGGTGAAGGCCACTCAGCAGTCACCTCCATGATAGGTTCTCCGAGGGCCCTGGACACAGCGAGGCCAATGCCGACCAAGGGCACAGCAGAGGTGGGAGGACGGCGACTGCACCACATCTGCCTGTTCCCGGGTCACGGCGTGAAGAGCATCCCAAGCACGAGCATGTAATCCAGGGAGAGCAAAGCCTGCGATCATTCCGTCAGGATCCACTGCCCCAACATGACCCTGCGTTTTCACTTGGGTTAAACTGCTAACAGAATGTTTGTTGTGTCCTGGCCTGTTTTCCTCAGGGGTTAGAGCGTCGGCCCTCAGATGGAAGGGTCACGGGTTTGATTCCAGGCCCAGGGAACTTACTTCGGTTGTGGTTTGATCCCTGGCCCTGGTCAGGGCGGGTGTGGGAGGCAACTAATCGGTGGACCTCTCCCGTGGAGCTCTCTCTTTCCCCCACCCCGTCCTCCCTCCCTTCCACTCTCTCTAAAAATCAATGGAAAAAAATGTCCTCCCGTGAGGATTAAAAAAAAAAAAACAAGTTGTGTTCTTCAAAACCAGCAGGGGGCATGCAAGCTGAAATTAAAATAATAACAAATACTACACCAATAGCCAGTGCTATCGGTTTGTGTCCGGGCATTGTGCAAAAGAGTTACATGAATTAATTAGTTTAATAAATCCTTACAGCCCTAGCTGGTTTGGCTAGGTGGATAGAGCGTCGGCCTGCAGACTGAAGGGTCCTGGGTTCAATTCCAGTCAAGGGCACATGGCCAGGTTGTGCGCTTGATCCCCGGTAAGGAGCGTGCAGGAGGCAGCTGACCAATGATTCTCTCTCATCATTGATGTTTGTATCTCTCTCTCCCTCTCCCTTCCTCTCTGAAGCCGTCAGTCCTACATCCTTAGCACTGCCGAGGAGGCTGGAGAGGCTCCCGCCACCGCCACTGGGCTTGCCAGCCGTCAGCCCAGCTCAGGGCTTCTCTGTAGGAGTGCACTGACCACCAGGGGGCAAACCTGCGTTGAGCATCTGTCCCCTGGTAGTCAGTGCGCGTCATAGCGACCGGTCGTTCTGCTGTTCAGTCGATTTGCATATTAGCCTTTTATTATATAGGATACTAATTATTCCAAGTTAACTTCCCAGACAACCAAAGGGAACCCTTTAAATTCTAAATTTTTTGTGATTTAAATAGCAATCTTAGTTTTTTAAACACTATCTTAAGTGGAAGATGTGGGACATGGTTAAACGTTTTTCGATAGCTTAGCACTATTACTATGCAGCATCACCCTGCACTGTGATAGAATCCTGCCTCACCTCGCTGCCAGCCCCAGCACCCTTGGTGGCCATGGTCTGCCTCAGTAACACCTTTCTCCAGTCCTACTCGCCCACTCCCACCCCAACATGTGGCTCATAAAATGCTTTGGGTTAAGAAACCAAGTGCCTTTGTTATAAATTATTCTTTCAGTGTTTGCTTCAGCAGCACATACACTAACTTTGGAACGATACAGATTAGCCTGGTCCCTGCACAAGGATGACATGCACGCCAGTTCATGAAGCGTCCCATATGTATTTTTAAAATGTCACCTGAGTATATTTTTTCCATTAATTTTTAGAGAGAATGGAAGGGAGGAAGGGGGGGGGAGGGAGAGAGAGAGAGAGGGAGAGAGAGAGAGAGAGAAACATCGATGAGAGAGAGAAATACTGGTGGCTGCCTCCCACACGCACCCCAACCAGGGATTGAGCCTGCAACCTGGGCATGTGCCCTGACCGGGAATCGAACTGGCAACCTTCAGTGCACGAGATGATGCTCAATTGAGCCACACCAGCCAGGGCTAAAGGGCCTTTGTTTTTTGGAGCTCTGTACAGAGTTAGTTGTGGGTAAAGTGATACACTGTCTGGGGTTTGTATGAAGATAATGTGGGAGTGAGGGCTGGGGCTGGGTTGGCTGAGGCTGAGGCTGAGGCTGAGGTGGATGAGAAAGGCCAGGCTGTCCTGTCCAGTCCTGTGAGCTTCAAAGGGGAGGGAGTGGGTCTCCTTGCTTCTCGTTGCCTGCCCTGCCCGTGCTTAGTAAGAGCTGCGGACTTAAGTTGATCAGGAAAGAAAGGACACATTTTACCCTAAACAACCTGGGTAGGAAGCCCCTGCAATAACTATCTTTGACCACGAGAGGGCGCTGTGGGAACGGAAGCCCAGACCAGAATGGACCAGCCAGCCAGTCAGCCGAGACCAGCCCAGGTGCGGTGATGACAGGTGAGAAGGAACTGTCCTGACCAAGACTTAACCTTTGTGACCACGACATCATTGGATCCTCCCAGCAAACCCAGGACCAGGTGCTGTAAGAACCCCTGCTTCGCAGATGGGAAACCACGGCTCAGCGTTGGAAACGGTTTGTCCCAAGTCACCAAGGGAGAGGGGGGAGAGTAGAGCTTCCACTCCACTCTGACCCCCCTCCCCTCCCCTGTGCTGCCTGGCCATCTTTCCTCCGGGGTCCCTTCTAAATGGCCCCCTTAAGCTCAGAGAGGTTTGCCAGGCCTGCTCAGCAGGGGTGCATGGATGACTGCGGGAGAGGCATGGCCAGCGGCTGGGGAAGGAGCCGTGGACATGGGGAGGGAGGTCCCAGCCACAGAGCGGGGAGATCTGCCCGGGCCGCTGGCAGAGCCGCTCTGGGCGCCCGCCAGGTGTATTAATATCCTGCTGAGTCAGGGGGCTCTTGAGTGTCAGCATCACAAGACCCAGGGGCTGAGCCCAGCAGGACTATTCCTGACTCCGGTGCCCTGTCTCCCACCCGTGCCCCCTCCCCCTCCCCCTTCCCCCCAGCATCCGAGGAGTTGCCATGTGGCCCAGGGAAGTCACTTCACCTGACTGTACTCCCCAGTGGCCTGGGGCACGGGCGGGGCTAAGAAGCGAGAGCTGGGCTTCCAGAAAGTGCTGCCTGGAGGGCCTGCTGTGCTCCCAGCCCTGTCCTGGTTGCTGGGGGTCCTGCCCTGCAGGGGGCAGGGGTGTGTGTGTGTGTCAGAGTCCAGTGCTCACCGTCTGCCCACATGGGGCCCAGCCAGCAGCCACAGCGCGTCGTCGGCTGGCCAACAAGCTCCCCCGGGCATTTGAAATTGGGTCTTGGGGATCTGGTCCCATGGGTGGGCACTGGCTGGAGGGAGGAACGGCTGGACCTGGGGCGGTTCCACATGGGGGCGGCCATGACAGTAGAGGGGCCCCAGGAGAGAGGCTGCTCCTTCCCACCCCAGGCTCCCGGAGACTGCCCTGTGCCCCCGGCTGCACCCTCATTGCTCCAGCAGCCCCCACACGGCCCTGCACAGGCGGGTGGCGGGAGGATCCTTTGTGACCGCCCAGCTCTCGGAAGTGCCTTGTAAATGCTTTAAAAACGATTTACGCCTGGCCTGAGTGAAATACGCACGTCATCTCTGGAATAGTTTATTGATTTTTAGAGAGAGGGGAAGGGAGAGGGGGAGAGAGAGAGAGAAACATCGATTGGCTGCCTCCTGCAAGCCCCCTTCTGGGGACTGAGCCCACAACTTGGGCATGTGCTCTGACCAGAAGTCAAACCAGCGACCTCCTGGTGCCCAGGACGAGGCCCAAACACCTGAGCCACACTGGCCAGGGCTCAACCTTGATTCTACACTCATTCATTCAGTCAGTCCGGCATCTACAGCATTTGCTGAGTGAGTGGATAGATGAATAAGAGAATTTTATCCCCAGAGAATGCCTCTTCCCACAGCCTCACTCTCAGGCCCCTGCACTGGCCCGAGCTCCCCGCACCCCACGCTGTGATCGCTGAACATCGGCTCCTCCCAGACCCTGCCCACACTTGTCTGAGGGGCTCTGGCTCCATGGCCCTCTAGAGCCCTTATCAGTCACCCCACAGGCCCCAGAGAGGCCCGGCCAGGCAGCCTGCCCTCCCCGCCCCTCGCAGCCCCTATCAGGGGACACATTCCCAGCAGGCCTCCCTCACAAGGACGGAAGGTAAACCTGCCACTTCCGGCCACGTGGGGAGGGGCTCTCTGGGGGCAGGAAGGGGGCTGTGGCCACAGGAAGTGCCAGCCTTGGACTTGTGTCTTCGGGCAGCCTGAGAAAGCCGGGCGGGCCTGGATGGGACCCTCTCAGGGTGTGACCCCCACGGGGTGGGGCGGGGAGGCTGCAGGCCTGTGCTCGGTCCAGGGCTTCAGCTGGAGGCTGGGGCTGCCCTTCCTTCCCCTGGGCCGGGCCCTCAGCACCTGCCTGTGCACAGCTAAGCCTCAATTTTCTCCTCCTTAAATGGAGATACTGGCAGCTCCTGGCCTCCCGGGGTGCGGGGAAACCGGCAGTGTGTGCGGCAGGGGCTCTGTGCGGCCACACGGAGCTGCTGACACCTCCCTCCCTGGCAGTCACTCCGCCGTGGCAGCAGGTGGCCTCCAGCCTCCATCAGCAGCGCCCTGGGAACGAGATACGACTGGCATCCCCGTTCCCATTGTGAGGATGGAGGCCTGGGGCTCGGGTGGATGGGATCAGTGTCGGGGTCACACGGCTCTGAGCGGAGGGGCCTCCCATCTGTCTGACCTCCACTCAGAAGCTGTTCCACCACATCCGGTGCCTTCAGAGGCACCTCCTCGCCTGTCCCCATGGCTGCCGTCATCACGCCAGAGGCCTCGGCTACCCCAACCGCGGCCGCGGCAAGGTCTGTGCCGGGGCAACGTCACAGTCAGTGCAGGACACCGGGGCCCTGAGCCCCGGTCCTGCCAGACCCACCCAGGCCCCTCTGACCTTCGCACAGAGCCTTTCCCAGGCCCTGCAGACCACAGGGTCATGGGTTCCATTCCTGGCCCAGGGCCTGGTCCAGCGCACATACCTGGCTGGCAGGTTTGGGTCCCAGTTGTGGCATGTGCGGGAGGCAACCATCCGTGTCTCTCCCTCACGTTACTGTTTCTCTCCGTGTCTCTCCCCTCCCTCCCTTGTACCCACTAAAAAGTCAGTGGGAAAAAATACTAGCATCCTCAGGCGAGGACTCACAGCAACCAAAGGGGAGTGCCCTGCGGGACGGAGTCAGCGCTGTCCCAGGATATCGCGGGGTGGTTTCCCGTGAGAACAACCGGCGCCGTTTCCCACCTTCACGGTTAGAGGAGGAACAGCGACAACATCATCTTGATAGGTCGATGCTGAAGAAGGACTTTTAAAAGTTTCACATAAACTCACCTACAAACTTCTCGACAGCGTCCGCCTTCCTCGCGCCCCCTGAGTGGAGATCGGAGAAGCGCCGCGTCCCCTGGGCCTCGTCTGCTCAGCCGTGAGGGCTGCAGGTCCTCCTGGACCAGTGAGATTAGAAGAAACAAAGAAATTAAAAACACAGGGTGGGAGGAGAGAAAAGGACACACGGTATTTCAGGTATGACAGCTATATTGAAAACCAAAAAGGAGAGTTTAGCAAGACGCCCACATAGAAAATAACATACAAAGGGCAATTGCATGTTTATACACAGGGAGCAATTTGAAAATGTACCTTAAATAAGCGTGTGTGTGTGTGTGTGTGTGTGTGTGTGTTGCCCTGGACAGTGTGGATCAGTGGTTGGAGCCCCCCCGCCTCCCCTACCCCCAGCACATTGAAGGGTTCAATTCCTGGTCAAGGGCACATGCCTGGGGTGCAGTTTCCATCCTGGCCCCGGTCAGTCAGGGCTCGTGCGGGAGGCAGCCAATCGATGTATCTCTCTCACATGGCTGTTTCTCTCTGTCTCTCCCCTTCCACTCTCTCTAAAAATCAATGGGAAAAAAATAGCTTCACTCCTCGGGTGAGAATTTAAAAAAAAAAAAAAGTGTGTGTGTGTTGGGGGGAAGGGAGACACCCTTCCCAAGAGTGTGAACATTTTAAGTATCTGAGAATAAGGCTAAGGAAACAGGTAAGAATTAGGCAGAGAATCACAGCATTTCGTGCAAAGAGTTAAAGACGACGGAAAGGGCCGAAACCGGTTTGGCTCAGTGGATGGAGTGTCGGCCTGAGGACTGAAAGGTCCCAGGTTCGATTCCGGTCAAGGGCATGTACCTGGGTTGCGGGCACATCCCCAGTGGGAGATGTGCAGGAGGCAGCTGATCGATGTTTCTCTCCCATCGATGTTTCTGACTATCTATCTCTCTCCCTTCCTCTCTGTGAAAAATCAATAAAATATATTTAAAAAAAAAAAAAAAAAAGACGACGGAAAGGACGGCTCGTGCTCGCGGACGGGGAGACCCGGGAGCATAGACATGTCAGTTCACACACCGGCCCCGGTGCAGAGCCGTTCCCAGCCGGGCCGGGGCGTCTGAGAGGCGTGACCGGGGATCCTCAGCCTTCAGGCCCGCGAGGCCCCGGGAGGAGAATCCGGACGGGCCTCGCTCTTTTTCATACGCGGACTTAGAAACCGTGTGGATGTACTAAACACTCAACTTACTTCACGTGGTTAATTATGTTAGGTGACGGCCACCACGATTTAGAACAAACTGGCAGCGACTCAAGTGTTTAAAAGAAGGAGCGCTGGTCCTGCCACACGTGGGATCGCCGAGATGCGGACGCACAGACGCTGGTGCGGAAGGATGGTCACGCGGCTTCCGTGAGTGAAAACCGCAGGCCACAACACTACAGCGTGTCACCGCTCTTTTTGGTCAAAATACACCTATATCTTTGTGAACGCAGAGAAAAGCATCTGAAGGAATAACCACAATATTTTTGCTTTTCCTGTGTGTACTCGTTTCTTATTAGAGAAAACACATTGTTACGTAACCAAAAACCATAGTCATCAGGGAAAGAAATTCTTTAAAAAATTCACCCTGTTCTTTGGGAGGCTCTCAGGAGAATCATCACACGTGTGCGGCCCCGCTCCGGCCCCCTCCCCGCTGAGGACGAGAATTCCTCACTTCTAAGGGGGTGGGGAGCGGCCAGGCCACACGGGGAGGGCCAGTCCGTGTCTCTCCCGCCACCGCCTCTGAGCTAAGGTCCCCTAGGGCCCCGCTGGCCGCTGTCCCTCTGTGGAGGCTGCAGCTGAGCGATCAGGATTTGGGGACAACCTCGCCCCTGGTGTCTCCACCAGCAGAGCGGCCCCGGATGGAGAAGAGGCCAAGCCGGGCCTCGGGCCTCAGATTGCATCTCTGACCCCAGCTGGACATCTCTCCTGAGGCCGGGCCCCGGGCTTCGGTGGGGTTTAAGGCTCGCGCTGCTGCCAGGCCTCACAGCTGGGCTGCTGGTGGAAGGAGCTCTCTCGGGGCCCCAGCACGGCCCCAGTCAGAGCCCCGAGCTCCGGGCCTGGCTGGACGCCATCCCTTCCCCACCAGCCAGGCCACTAACCGAGGCCGCAGTGCAGGCTGCAGGCCAATGACCAGACGGAGGGACAGGCTCGGGAATTCTCCCAGGGAGACGGCATGTCCGGGCTGGGCCAGGGACCTGATGGCTTCAGGAGTGTGTGTGTGTGTGTGAACACATGTACACGTGTACATATTAGGGCTGTCAGATAAAATCCAGGACACACATGCATTTGAGTTTCAGATAATGAATAGCTTTTCAGTATAAGTATGTCGCCAATATTGCATCCTGCATGTTTACTTGCTAACTCTGGCGGGCCTGATGCATGGAAAGGTGTGTGCATGTGCAAGTGTGTAAGAGTACACAAATGCATGTGTGCATGAACATGTCCACGTAAGCACGTGGGAGGTGTGTGCACCAGATGCAGGTGGCGGTTTTAGGGTGGGTGTGAGCCCCATGTGTGGTCCCATTTTAGGTGTATGTATAATGGCACCTGTGTGGATGTGAACAGGCGTGCATCTACGTGTGTTTGCACCGAGCACATGAAGTGTTACATGCAGGAGTGTCTGCGTGTGCGCACGCTACAGAGTCTGAGAGCCGGAGGAAGCCCAGCTCCCCGGTGGGGAGCCCGAGGCCGGCCCTCGGCGAGGCTGGGTGTGTGCGCATGTGTGTGCACCAGCTCCACCTCGTGCCAGGCACCCTGGCCAGACTCATCGCGTCCCCACCGCAGCCCTCTGTCTGGAGGCCCCTCTCACACGGGAAGGACAGGTGGAGCGTGGCCAGGGCTCCTGCCTTGCCCTCTGTGCAGAGCTGAGCCTCGTGCGCTCCCACCTGGGTTACAGAAACGCTGGCCAAAGCACAGGCCAGATGTTGCTCCCCCATCCTCCCCCCACCCCCTCACCCCCCACCCTCTCCTGCCCCAGGAGCCAGATGGCGCTGATCCCGGAGTTCCTGCAGGTTTTAGCTCCTCCTGTCCCTTTCCTGCCCCTTCCGGACTTTTCCCCAGGAGGGAACGGGCTGGGGGCTCGAGGACTTTGTCCCGGACCAATTGCTGGGCTGGGCAGTGGCTTCCGCTGGCCAGGGGTCAGGGCCCCGGGATGGGGTCCGTGCAGACACCAGCACCCCAGGGGCTCCTTACACAGTGCTCTCCCCACACTGCCCAGAAGCCACTTGGCCGGGCAGCAGCCGGGTGCCCCAGGTGTGCCCCACTCACCCGGTGCGTCCCAGTCGCCCCTGAGCCTTGCTCCTCCTGCGGTGAAGGTGACAGCCAGCCGGCCCGACACCCCCACTGTGTCCCCAGGGCCACAGAACCGAAGGCACAGTCTGATGGCTTCCATGGCAGGAGCTCACTCCCTCAGCCTGGAGGCTGGCGTCCTTCTCCCTGGTCCTCACTGGCCCCCCTCTGTAAGTCGGCGCCCAGTTTTCTCTTCTCGGGACCCCGTCCTATGGGCTCAGGGCCCACCCCATGACCTCATTTTCACTTAATCAGCCCTTGACAGGGCCCCAGTTGCAAATACAGACCAATTCTGAGGTCCGGGGGTTAGGGCTGCAACATATGAATTTGAGGAGGGAGCCCATTTTACCCATCACACCCACGATGGGCTGGGCGAGGGCTTCTCCCACTCCGCCACCATCCCCGGAACCCCAACTTCCTGCTCTTTATTCTGACAAATGAGACCTTTCCTGGAGGCCAAATGGAGACACACTGCGGAGATCCAGGTGGGGGGCCTCGTCCGGCCTTCTGCCCCCACCTGGAGAACCGCTTTGGACCGGAGGGGCCACTCTGGGCCCCTGCTGCTCTGCCCCCTCCGTATCCCTGGACCTGCAGTTCAGGGAAGGTCCCTCAGTTCCTGGGGTACTTGGTGTGGCCCCGACACCCTCTCTGGGCCCGTGTCCCCATTGGTGACGAGAGGCTGCTGGGCCGGAGGATTCCAGAGCCCCAGGTTGGATGGTGGCGTTGGTCCTGGGCGGGGCATGGAGGTGGTGGCCACAGTGGCGGGCGGGGTGGATGGTGCCAGGCACCTGAGCCAGTTCTGAGCATCACGAACACATTGAACACATCGCCACAAACCCGGGGGCTTCAAGCAGCACCCATGCATGGTCTTACCTGCCGTCTGGGGCGGGGAGTCCACACCGGTCTTGGTCTTGTGGGGTGAGGCCGGGTGCGGGGCTCTGGCTCCTTCCGAGGCAGGGGTGGGGGGTGAGGGGATCTGGCTGCGGCCTTTCCTGCGGCGGGAGGCGCCTGCACCTCCTGGTCCGAGGCTTCTTCCTCCACCGTCAGAGCCAGCGGAGCCTCACATGGCGGCGCCCTCTCCGCCGGGAAGGACTGATGATCGGCCCACCTGGTCGCCCAGGCGCGTCTCTGATTTAAGGTCAGCTAATCAGCAGCCTTCACTCCACCTGCCGCCTGGATGCCGGTGCCGTCTAAGGACGCGTAGCCGGAGCCCAGGCTGGGTGTCCCTCTCCCTGAGGCCCGCGTTCGGGGCACCTCCATCCCCCAGACCCTGCTCTGGCCACGCTGCCCAACTCTCACTGTGATGCTGAGGGGGACCTCCCCGTGGGCCATGGCCTCTCCAGGCTCCTCAGGGAGAGCCCAGGAGCCCCCTTTCCCTGACCAGCTGACACTATGGCCACCTGGAAAGGAAGAAATCAGTTCCCCATGTTAACAGAGATGCCCCCTCCCCCTGCCCTCCCCCTCCCCTCCCCCTCCCCTCCCCTCTGTTAACAGAGACTCCCCTCCATCCCCGCCTCCCTATATTAACAGAGACTCTCCTGCCTGGAAACCCAAACCACACAAAGAAAAACCACACGGGAGCGGGTCCCCTTGAATAGCATCTGTATTGTCACATGAAACGCACGTACATAACGGTTGACTTGGAAACGACCTATTAGGTCACACGGGTCCGGCCCCTGGGGGCCAAAGTGGCACCGATGCCCACGGGCCGTCGGCGCCCACAGGCGGTGGCACTGGCGGCGCTGGGAGAGGCCCGCTCGCACCTCCGTCCTTCAGCTCCGGGCAGCGTCTCCCACACGAGCTCGAGGAAGCGGCGGTTTCTTGGGGTTCACAGCTCTCGCAGGAGAAAAGGGCTCTGTGGTCACATCAGCTTAGGAAACATGGTACAGGGTCCACAGGAAGCGTCTCTGCAGGACTTGTCAGAGCCTTTACCACACCCACACCCCGTGAACGTCCACCAGGGGGCAGAGGATGCAGCATTTCCCACGTGGATTTGACCACAAAACCCTTTTGCTTCCCAGGCTGGTGTCCAGGGGGCGCCCTTCGGAGAGCGCGGCCCTAATGGCACCTCTGTCGGTGGCGGGTCGGGGGTATTTTGCCAGGTGTTGTACGGTGTGGCCCGGTGGGCACAGCCACGAACTCAACAGTCAGGATGATGAAAGGACAAGACAAGACGCGGTCCCGCTCCTGCCGTCCTGGTTCTCACCTGTGACCTGCAGAGCAGACGCCGAGCAGGGCTGTCCCCACGGGGGGCCTGGCAAAGGGGCAGGTCGCCAGCTCCAGCCGGGAGCCGGGAGCCGGCCGCACAGGCCGCTCACCAGGCGGAGATGAGCATCTGGCAGGTGTTGGAGGACATCCAGACCAGCTCCACCAGGCGGAACTGGAGGTAGCCCAGCACGAAGCCCGAGACGACGTCCGTGATGTGGTGCCGCCCGATCATCACGCGGGACAGCCCCACGCAGAAGGCCCAGAGCACCAGCAGGACGCGCAGGGGCACGGCCAGCACCAGGTGGCTGAGGAAGAACTTGGACACCATGGCCGCTCGGCTGGCGTGCCCGGCGGGGAAGGCGTACACGTCCATGGTGAGGTAGTCCAGGAGGCTGGGGCTCGTCTCGAACGGGCCGCGCCGCTTGATGAGCTTCTGCATGCCGGCCACCGTCATGATGTCCAGGAGCAGGGCTGCGGGGACAGGGCTGAGGCTGTCAGTGCCGAGCGCCTGCGGGGGGGGGGGGTGGGGTCCCCCTCCCTGCCTCCCTTCCTCACGCCGCCTCAGACCTTTGCCGGTGCTGTTCCCTCCACCTGAATGCCCTGCCCTGGGTGTTCCCTTCTTCCTGCAGACACACCTCTCCTGACCACCTGCTTACAAAAGCCCCCTGACCCCTGCCCCCTGCCCCCTGCCCCTGCCCCCTGTCCCCTGCCCCCTGCTCCCTGCCCCTGCCCCCTACCCCCTGCCCCCTGCCCCTGCTCCCTGCCCCCTGCTCCCTGCTCCGCGCCCCCTGCCCTTGCCCCCTGCCCCCTGCTCCTGCCCCCTACGCCCTCCCCCTGCTCCCCTCTCCCTGCCCCCTGCCCCTGCCCCCTACCCCCTGCCCCCTGCCCCCTGTCCCCTGCTCCCTGCCCCCTGCCCCCTGCTCCTGCCCCCTACACCCTCCCCCTGCTCCCCTCTCCCTGCTCCCTGCCCCCTGCTCCCTGCCCCCTGCCCCTGCCCCTCCCTGCCCCCTGCCCCCTGCCCCCTGCTCCCTGCTTGATTTTCCTTTGCAGCAACCCTCACCACCTGGCAGGCCACCCATTGTCTCAGGAGCTTCTCTCCTCTCTCCCCTCCAATGTGGGCTCCCGAGGACGGAGGACGGGACTGGATACTCCCGCTGGAGGCAGTCGTAAAGCCGCTGCCTGAGAGTGGGATCGGGTCTCCTGGGCCCTTGGAGGACCCGAGTTCTGACAAACGGGACCCTGGGCTGGTGATTTTTCTCAAAGGGCCTCGCAGAAGCACCCGCCAATCCTGAGAAGAGGACATCACCATCCCCTTCTCCTTAAATATATGTTTATTGATTTCAGAGAGGAAGGGAGAGGGAGAGAGAGAGAGAAACATCCATGATGAGAGAGAATCACTGATCAGCTGCCTCCTGCACGTCCCACACTGGGGATCGAGCCCGAAACCCGGGCCTGTGCCCTTGACTGGAATCGAACTGTGACCTCCTGGTTCATAGGTTGATGCTCGACCGCTGAGCCACGCTGGTCGGACATCCCCATTTCTTTAAAGTGGAGCTGAAACCCGTGGGACATACAACCAGCCACTCTCATGCCCAACGCAGTGGCATTCAGCACTTTCACAGGAGCGAGCGCCGCCTCTGTCCGGTTCCAAAGCACTTCGTCCCCCAAAGTGGAGCCCGCATCCGGTCGGCAGCCACCCTCGTCCCCCTCCGCCCCCCCCCCCCGGCCCCCAACCTGCTCCCCGTCTCTCTGGACGTTCCTATGAAGGGAGCGGGTCCCCACGGGTCTGGCGCACAGGGAGGCCCGAGACGGGCGGTCATCAAACAACTCGGCCGCAGCCTGGCGCCGGCGCTGGTCCAGAGCTGGGAGGATGCTCATGCTCAGGAAGAACTGCTCTCCTCAGATGCTCGCCCGCCCGAACATGCACAGAAGACCTGCAACCACCTGGAACCTGCGCCCAGAGGCAGCGCCGTTCCCGCCTGGCCGCCATGGAGCGCAGGGTTAATGAACGCGGCACCGCGCTGTCCGCACTGCGGTGACCTGCACTGGACGTTCCCACGGCTGTAGCACAGGGGGCACCTCGGTGACAGCGTGGGCCTCGATCACCTCGAGTCACTGCGCTCCCGTTAGTACAGACCTCGACCGCCTTCCTCGTGTTCTGTGCCCCCCCCACCCCCACCCCTGGCCTTCCTGCTCTTGTTTGGGATTTGAACCCCTGCTTTCCTCTGGGCCTGCCCCTCTCACTAGCCACGCCCCCCTTTCCAGGTGGGACACACCCATGCTGTCCCCCTCGCCACGCCGCCTTGGGGTGGAGGGTTGTTGGAAGGAGAGGCGCCCAGTCTGCAGGCCGGCTCTCCAGCAGAACCCACAGCCTCCCCTGCCCCCCTCCCCGCCCCCTGCCTCTCCCCGTCCCCCCTCCCTCTCCCCGTCCCCCCTCCCTCTGCAGGGCCCTCTCCCCTCCTCCAGCTCCGCAGCCAGGCCTGTGACCGTGATTCTGACACTGTCAGCGCATAACCTGGGCCCAGAAATAGAAGCAAATGGTGCCATCACTCAAGGCTCTGTGAATGCCGTTCACATGGCCAGTCCAGTCCCCTGGCCTACATTCCCCCCTGGATTCTGAGGGAGGCCGGTGGCCCCATAGGAAAGGTCTGCCTGGAGGGCGCTCAGGGCCCAGGGTCAGGAAAGTGGCTGCTACCCCCTGCCTCCCCCGTGCTGTGTGACCCAGCCAGGTCACTCAACCTCTCTGGGCCTCCGCTCACTGCAGTCAACGAGGGCGGAGCTCCTGCGCCGGGGCTCCAGGATCAGAGCCCGCTTCACGCTTCACGGTCGGCTGCTTGCAGATGGCATGACCTTGGCAGGGCCATCCCTGGGAGCCTCCCTCCCTCATTGATAACAAGAGGATCACCCCAGAGGCGACTCTGAGGGCTCATGCTGCAGGAACCTGGAAGCAGGGCTTGGCCCCACAATCCCCTCTCAGCTCCTCTCACTGAGGGGGGGAATGGGAGGGGCTGAGATGCCTGAACCCCCAGGCAGGAATCCTGACACCTGTCCCTGGGGAGGGAGCAAAGATGAGGTTCCTTGCTGGTGAGGGGGCAGGTTTGGGGGCTGGCTGGGGCTGGGAGGAGGAGTCCTGGCTCTTCTGGCCTGAGGACTGACCCTGCCTCTACCCCCCTCCCCCACTGGCTCTGGAGGGGCGGGGACCAGCGGTGGTGCTGTGGGGCAGGGTAAACTGGTCTGGAAGAGGTCTGGAAGTAACGAGGGATGTGCACCTGCCTCAGGGTCCAGGATGTCCACTGTGGTGTCTCGCGCAGCCGCCCCGTGCCCTTGAGTGGCAGGCGATGGGACAGCGGCCACTGGGGGCCCGTGGGAAGGATGCGGCGGGTGGATATTTATAGCCGCGGAGGAGAGCCGGGGGCTGGTCAGCGGGAAAGGCCAGTCGCCCAGCAGCACTGACAGGAGGGGCCATTTTTGCAAAGAGAAGATGCCATGCGCTCACCTTCGGGGAAAGAGGCCCTGAAGGCGCCCCCTAAATGTGAGCCGTGCTTCTGGCTGGGAGCCAAGACGGGCGATTTGTATCGTCTTCTTGTCATTCTGCATTAAAGTGTTTTCTCACCACGACTGCACGGCACTTGTGCACATTTTAAAACGTGATCTCACAAAAGACAAACATTGCAAGACTCCGCTTGTAAGAGGTGCCTGGAATAAGGGCATTCCTAGCAACAGAAAGTAGGTCAGAGGTTGCCAGGGCTGGGGGCGGTGTGGGAGGGGGTGTCCGTGGGCACCGTGTCGGCCGGGAAGATGAGAAAGGCCTGGGGTGATGGTGGTGAGCTGACCCGTGGTCCAGGAGCTGATTGGAGGCGACGCGCATGGCAGCGCACATACAAGACGTTCTCTTAAACCCGGGCGCTCGGGGAAGCCCAGCCGGGGAGGCCTGCAGGGGCAGGGAGGTGGCGAGGGAGGAGGTCCTGAGCTTCTGTCTTGTCCCCCAGCCTGAGAGTCTGAGGAATTCCGGTTTTCTCACCTGGAGGAGCTGGCCCTGCCTCTGCAGATGTCGGGGTGCAGGGGTGTCGAAATCACGAGCACAGAAGGTGGAGGGCACCTTTGTTCCTCAGCTGAGTGCCAGGCTGCTGGGCGCGGCTTTAGAGCGGGGACGCTGCAGCCCTGGGGCCTGCCCATGGCTCCCTCCTCCCTTCACCTCCGTGTCAGCTGCTGGGGGCCCTGACCTGGCTTGGGGGGTGGGGGACGCCCAAGGGCTGCCCCGAGATGGTACAAAGTGGGCTGGGGCAGGCAGGAAGCATGATCTACTCTGCAGAGCCCGCGGCTCACCTTCACCAGCGTGCTCCTGGTCAACCTAACTCCCATGGAGGGCTGTCACCTGGGCTGTCCGGGGAGCAGGAGCAGGTGGGCAGCGGAGGGTCTGCTAAGGGGAAGGGGGGCTGGGAGGGGGTGCGGGGGGGGGACTGCTGCAGGGGTGAGGAATCTGGTCTGGGTCCCGAGCCCCTCAAGCATGAAGGGACGGGGGGCCGAGGTCATCACACAGGCCCGGGGGCTGAGAACGAGGCGGAGCCGGGCAGAGGCCGGGGCGGGAAGGGGGGGCGTCTGCGGCGATGTGATGCGTGCACAGGGCAGAACCAGAGGCCGTGTGCCAACCTGCAGTGGAGGTGATTCCCGCTGAGGGGCCAAGGGCCACGCTCGCTCTCTCATCACCTACTTGGGTCATTCTGTGCATTTTCTGGCCACAACAATGTATCACAAAAAGGGGCCCCACATCACTGCTCACGAAGGAAGCGCAAATCAAAACCCCAACGCCACGTTCACACCCATCAGGATGGCGATTACAAACGAGAGGCCCAGGCGCACGAAATCCACCTGCCTCAGCTGGCCGCCCGCCCTGCCCTCCGCCGCTCTAGCTCACGCCCTGCCCATGAGAGCCGCTAGTAGTTTGCGCCCCGCCCGCTACAAGAGCTGCTGCTTGTTTGGTCATGATGGCGTTACGGCGTCGTGACCACGGGCCTTTTGTTAACATAGATGGGATAACGGTGCTGGGAGGTGTGGAGACACTGGAGCCTCGTGCAGTGCGGGCGGGCGGGGTGCACCAGGGGCAGCTGCCGCTGGAACGGTGTGGCGGCTCCTCCACAAGCTGAGCTTCTGGGTCTGCGCCCTGAGGAAGGGAGGCAGGCTCTCCGAGAGACCCCGTGTCCTCAGCAGCCGTGTTCACAGTGGCCAAAAGGCAGAGCAACCCAGAGGCCATGGACAGAGGGCGGGTAAACACACTGTGGTCCAGCCACACCACGCGACATCGCTCACCTCCGAAGGCAGGAAGCACGGACACAGGGAACCATGGGCCTTGAGGACACTGTGCTGAGTAAGCGAAGCCAGTCACAGAAGGACAAAGAACTATGGGAGGGGCCTGGGTCACGGGTCACCTGGCTCCCTGGGATCATCGAGCCCGGTGCTGCAGGGGACGGACAGAGGAGGATCTCACAGGTCGAGAGCTTGGAGGCGACCCCGGACTTCCCTTGGTGATGGTGGTGTGATGAGGTGACAACCATTGCCACGCTAGCATTCCTGTGTGCTAAGCACTTTGTGTGTAATGCTTCAGTGAAGGGTCCCAGCAACCCATTTAACAGATGAGGAAAATGAGGCTCAGAGGGGCTAAGTCACTGCCTGAGTTTGGGCGGCATGCCCTGAGGGAAGTACCGCAGGGGTGGTGCGGAGACCTCTCCCCCCAGCCCCGCTGGGACTCTGCCCAGGCCCTAAGGCGCCTCAGCCCCCCTCCTGCCCCGGGGCCGAGGGGAGCCCAGGTCCCAACTGTACAGGGAGAGGCCTCCGCTCCCAGCCCAGGGACCCCCCATTAATCTACTGGGGGCCCTGGTGTTGGAGTGGGAGCAGGGCCGGGCGGCGCTCCCTCACTCCTCTGGGCCCTGCAGTGCGCGTAACAGTGGATCGGCCTCCCCTGGGCACATCCGCGGGCACCCACTGTGCCAAGTGCTCTACCCCTGAGTCCCCCCCACAGCCCTGAGCCCCACGGAGGTCAGGGAGCCGAGGCTCTGAGATGGGAACTGACCTGACCAAGGTCACAGAGTGAGTCAGGCTCGGCAGGGGGCCTGGACCCCAAGGCGCACCCCCCCCCAGAAAGACAGCAGGACCCTGCAGACCGACGGCGAGGGGGGTGGCGAGGGGCTGGCGAGGGTCTGGCGAGGGGTTGCCGTCTGGAGGACTTGGGTTGGAGTCCCCAGCCTGCCATGTACTCCCGTGTGGAGGGGCCAGTCCCTTAGCCTCTGAGCCTCAGGGAACGCACCTGTCAGGTGGTGTCTTCCCATTTACCTTAAAGGCCATTACACAGATTTTTCAATCACGAGCTAAGGGACGCCCATGGCATGGGATGGGTACATATGAAGCTCAAGAAACGAAGATTAAAGAACTTGAAACGACCGTCCTTCTTCCAGAAGGGAGGGTCTGGAGTCTTGTTCTTCCAAGCCAACACCTTTGTGCCCCCGGCAGTGCCCCCAGCAGCCGGTTGCCGGAATGGGCCAGAAACCTCCTAACTAGACAGATGTGCTCCCAGTTCTCACCCTGGCCCGTGGCCGACCAACTGCATCTCCCTGCGCCTCCGTTTCCCCCTCTTTAAACGGAAAATGCTACTGGCTTCTCCCTCATGGGGTTGTGGAGGCTAAGGGATGGTGTGGTTTACGGAGAAGTGGACAGACAGCAGACACTAAACACATTACGGATTTTATTGCCACCGTCCGGGGCGGGACCGTGCAGGCGGGTCCAGGGAGCGGGCTCGGGCACGCTCTCCGCTCCCGTCCTGACACCAGGCCCCTGGCCCCCTGCTCCGTGTGAGGCTGGGTGGGCCCTGGGGAGGCCACGGATGAGGAGAGCAGGGTTCTGCCCCAGCAGCCCCCGCGTGGCACCTCGGCCGCCTTGCCCTGCACCCTCCCTCCCGAGCCCATGGCCCGGCGCCCGGAAGGAGCACAGGCCTGGACGCAGGCGGACCTGGTGCAAATCTCCAGCTTGAAGCCTGCGCCAGGCTTTATTTATAGGGGCCTCGGTTTCCTAATCTGTGAAGTGGGAATGATCCTAGCGCCAGTCACGTGGGACTGCTTATTCGGGATAAATAACAAGCCATGTAAAGAATTTAGTCATAGCCGAAACCGGTTTGGCTCAGTGGATAGAGCGTCGGCTTGTGGACTGAAGGGTCCCAGGTTCGATTCCGGTCAAGGGCATGTACCTGGGTTGCGGGCACATCCCCAGTGGGGGATGTGCAGGAGGCAGCTGATCGATGTTTCTCTCTCATCAATGTTTCTGGCTCTCTGTCTCTCTCCCTTCCTCTCTGTAAAAAATCAATAAAAATATATTTAAAAAAAAAAAAAGAATTTAGTCATAAGAACAAGCAAGCGATGATGATGCTACAGCCACCGTCTCCTTCACGAAGCAACTGCCCCACGTCCCACCCACAGCACGTCCATCCCCAGACTCTCTGAGGCCTCGGCGAGGAGATGCACGTTTTTACCGTAACTTCCTCGGGGACCAGTTCTCAGGGGTCTGACCCACCCCCTTTTGGAACTGGGACCCCTCGTCAGTGTCTAACCTGTGTCCCACATGGTGGCCACGCTGGGAAGAGCGAGGGATGGACATGGTTCCACATGGGGGTGGAAGCAGAGGTTCCCAGGAGCACTGGGACCTGGAGGTGCTGGGAGGGTGGCCGGCTGGAGGGGGGGCCTGCCTCCCACCTGGGCTGCCCCCCCCCACGACACCTGGCACAGAGCCGGCTGAACAGAAAGACCTGGCGGCAAAGACGTTGTTAAAACCAACCAGAGACCAGCTCACAGGCCCCTCCCCTGGCCACTCACCCGGGGAAGGGGCAGGTATGGCTTTCAGGAGGCCACCAGTGTGTGGGTGCCCACCCGGAACCCCCTGCACCCCTAGTCCCTATGGGGTCACCTCAGGCAGCTGGCAGGGTGCCGGGCCCAGGCAGGGGGGTAGGGGGGCAGCTCACAAGTGCTGCCTGCAAGCAGCCCAGAAACTCAGGGACCCCCACCTGTGGGTGGGAGTTACGAGATGAGACGCTCCATCCAAGACCCCGACAGGACCCCACCAGCCCGACTACCTGCCTGGGGCCGCAGCCTCCAGTGCCCACCCCCCAGCTGCCTCTGGGCAGGAGTTCCCAGCGGCCCCCACCTTGTAGGGCCCTCATCTGCGCATCCCTGGCTCTCTCCCCGGGCCGGAGCGCGCCTGTTTCTGGGGCGCCCTTCCTGCCTAACCTCATTAGACTGTTCCCCTGTTTCCGGGGCCCCCGCCGGTCCTGGCCGGGTGGGTGGGGCAGGCGGGGGGCGGGCGGCAGGCACACTCACCCAGAAGCAGGTTCATGAGCACCTCCTGGCCGGCCAGCGTGCTGCTCTTCACCAGGCAGAGGATGGTGCCCCCGATCCAGGGGATGCCGTGGCCCGTGATGCCAATGAGCTTGATCATGGAGCGGGCACTGGCCCAGGACGTGGCCCGGCCGGCGCACACCCCCAGCCGCTTGGACATGCAGATGTCGATGGCCAGCAGGGAGTTGAAGGCGATGCCCTTGAAGGAGGGGTTCAGCTGCATGCAGTCCTCCTCGGGCAGCTGCTGGGACTGGCGCCGCTCCCGGGCCCCATCGCCGGGGGGTGGGGGCTGCGCCGAGGGGCCCGAGGCCTTCCTACCCGAGCTGCGGGGCTCTGGGACCCCCTTGGGGGGCTGGTTCAGGGACAGGAACTCGGCCCGGTTGAGGATGTTGTTGCGGTCCCGGGCCCGGGCCCGGCTCTGGGAGCCCGGCATGGTGACGCTGGCACCGTGAGGGCCTTCTCCCCGAGGCGAGAGCTGCCCCCAGAGCGGCCACCTCCCTGCCTGCCTCCTCCACGGTTAAATATAGAGCGGAGGATCGCACATGGCTGTTTACCTCCGGCTGCCACCCGGCTCCAGGGGACGTCAGTGCCAGCTGGGCAGCCAATCGAGCCCACCACGGCGGCCGGGAGGCGGGGGCGTCCACAGCTGCGGCCCTGCCTCGGGCCTGGGCTATTTAAATCTCCCAATGGCTCGCTCCCCAGGCTTTGGAGGACTCTGGGAAATGTAGTCCTCCGGCTGCCCCGGCCTCCGCTGTCCAGGCCAGAGGCCCGTGTGGGCTCTGCACTCAGCCCCGCCTTTCCCAGCTTCCATCCCAGCCGTCCAGGCCCCTGCGAGCCAGGCTGGCCTTCCCACTGGCCCCGGGCAGCTTGGACTTGGTCCCACGGACTGGACGGTGGAGCAACAGATGGAGTGAGTGACGTCATGACAGCATCATCTCAGCCTCTGGGACCAGGCCCGGCCCCTCCCCTCTGTGGCAGCAGCTCATGAGGTGGGCAGGCCGGCCTTTTTTTTTTTTTTTTTTGATTACTCATGAATCTGGCTTCAGTGCCGTGGAACGGCAGCCAGGCTTGGTTCCCATGCGAGGGAGACGCAGTTCATGGGCTGGGAATGGATCTGCCCGGGGAGGTTGCCTCCATTGCCCTGCGTTTCGTGGTCAGGTGATCAAGGGCTTCTCACCTGTCTCAGTCCCAATACTTGATACTGACAACCATCAAATAGGGCTGAGCTACTTTCTTTATATTCTGCTTGATAAAGTCATATCAAGTATGACTTTAATAACCAGAAATAACACATTAAACAAATTGCATCAATGTATATCATATATATACACACACACATAAATATGCATTTAAAAAATGTGTTATATGACTTTAAAAAAATAACCTCCCATTTCCATGTAACAAATATAAACCTGGCCATGTTTCCATGACAACCGATGATTTTTCCATGGCTGTTTGTCATGAGGATGGGCCGTGGTTTCTGTAAGCAACCCTCTGTCATTGGACATGTAGGTTGTTTCCATTCTGTGACTATTCAACGCTATTCCGGCACGGCCACCCTCACGCATACGTCCCTGTGCACTGAAGCAGAATATAAAGAAAGTAGCTCAGCCCTAGCTGGTGTGGCTCAGTGGATGGAGCATCGGCCTGCGGACTGAAGGGTCCGAGTTCAATTCCCGGTCAGGGCACATGCCTGGGGTTGCAGGCTCGATTCCCAGTAGGGGGCGTGCAGGAGACAGCCAATCAATGCTTCTCTCTCATCATTGATGTTTCTACCTCTCTCTCCCTCTCCCTTCCTCTCTGAAATCAATAAAAATATATTTAAAAACAAAACAGCGTGCTCAGATGCGTCCCGCTGAGACCCGACGCCGCACTGCCCAGATTTGGGAGAACATGGCCGGGCTGTAGATACTTCCAGATGTCAGACCAAGTCCAGCCACACGGGTCCCATGTCAGAGATGGCGAAGAGCACACGAGGTGGGGACATCACCTGTGAGGCCACACAGCTGGTGAAGGTCAGAGCGGGGGCCTGGGCTGGCTGGTCCCTGCCTGCTTGTCGCTCACCTGTCACTCACTCACTCGCTCCCCCATGCAAGGACCAGCGGGACGTGCAAAGATGATGGAGGTGGCCCCGTGCCTGCGGCCCACCTGTGCCCCCAACATTGTGCCACCTGCCGTGGCCCACACAGCCCCCCTGTTCTAGCACAGCCCATCGCGAGAGAGGGGCGCAGTGCGGAGTGGAGGGACCTGCCAGGTAAGAGGAGACCAGGAGTCAGGCTCCGGTCTCAGCCCGGAGCCCTTGTCCCTGGCCACGTGGGTACACGGCCTCTTCCTTGAGAGCAGGAGAGGTTTCCCGGTGGCTTCTGGGACCGAGAGCAGCTTGTACATTGCCGACACGTGTTCCTTGTTGTCTTTAAGTGTGTGAGACAGATTTACTGCTACTCCTCGCACATGGATCACCCGCCTGTACTTCGCACGGGCTCTGTGCCAGACCCGGAGCGGCTGCGTGTCCCTGAGCCATCGCCAACCGCGCAGGGGCCTTGACGTCCCATGGCACGGACGCGGACGTCGGCGCTCAGAGCAAGGGGGTGAGCTCTTCCTCGGCCTGCGTCCTTTCTCACATGCGCTACACTTGCTCACTCTGTGTTCATGGCCTGTGTCTTCCCAGCAGAGTGCCAACCAAAGGGCAGGGACCGCTGTCTGCTTGTTCACTTGTGCGTCCAGGGCTCAGGGGCCCTGGCACCCAGTAGGTGCTCGATAAACATTCATGTATTGAACGAATGGCTGGCTGATTGTGGAGTCCAGGTCTTGGACAAACTTTGCCATCAGACTCATGGCCACCAGGAGGCCGGCCATTTGGGGCAACGTCCCAGAAGGGAAAGGAAGGGGAGGGGAGTGGGTGAGACACTCCCCTCCGGGCAGAGGCCTGGGGTCACGCACAGCTGGCGGGAGGGAGGGAGGACCGTGCAGGGCCCCTGCCAGGGTGGGGAGGGAGCCCTGTGAAAAGCATTTTCATCAGCGCCTCCCACCCCAGGTGCTCCCGCCCCGTGGCTCACTCAGCTGCATTTCCAGGGCTGCTCCACTCCGGAGTTATTTTGGTCGGGAAACCTGATCCTTCGCGGGTTTATTTTAGCACCTTGGAGAACTCCCAGTGCCGCACCCGCACCGAGGCCGGCACCCACCTGCCCACTCGCCTTCGCCCTTCCCGGGTGGCGGGTCGCGTGGGGGTGCGGAGTGCGCAGGCCGTGTGTGTGTGTGTGTGTGTGTGTGTGTGTGTGTGTGGCGGGGGGCGGGGGGAGGGCGCGAGGCCGTGTCCTCCCGCGCAGCCTGCACGCCGGTTGGTCACCCAGGAGGCTGGGTTGGGGGAGGCGGCGCGGAGGGGCGGCCTGAGGGCGGGCTGCACCCCTGCACACTCCAGCTCCTGCCGCCTGACCTTGGCGCGCGCTGGGTCAGCTCCTCCTCTGGGGACACGATCCGATCGTGGGAGGAGAGGGCGTTTCACGCTCAGAACTGTAGTTCTGGAGACTCGGATGGGGCAGCCGGGCCAAGGGACAGAGAGTCCTGAGGTCGGAGGGGAGGGTTCCCAGGGGACCGCCCTGTGCACCGGGCCTGACAAGCCACCCCTCACCGGCTCCGGCCGGCCTGGGACTCTCCACCCAGCAGGCGCCTTGAAGACCCCCCGCCCGAAACCACCACCCACACACCTACCTGCACAGACGCGAACACTCTCACATACACTCACATATCGCACCTACTCACACCCACAAATGTGCTCACCTACACCCACCACCACACACACATCCGCACATCCACATGGATACAAACTCACCCTTCCCCAGACACACACACGCATACACCCTCACGGACACACACATGGGCACACACCGTCTGCTCACTCATACCCACACGCTCACTCACATAACCAGCACACTCTAACACATGCATACAAACCCTCACACATGCACTGTCATACACAACATGCCCCCACTCACACATCTACACCCACACACGTCCGGTCACTCACACCCCTGCACACCTCCCACACTCCCACACGGACACACATATGCCTTCATAGGCAGACACACACACACTCATGGGCACTCAGACTTACTTAGACACACTCTACACATAGTTACACACAACTGTCACATATACCCTGACACAGAGACACACACACTCATACTCTCACACCATCATTCATTCCACACATGCATTCACTCTAACTGCCTCTAATCCAGTGGTTCTCAGCCTTCTGGCCCTTTAACTACAGTTCCTCATGTGGTGACCCAACCATAAATTTATTTTCGTTGCTACTTCATAACTGTCATGTTGCTACTGTTATGAATCGTCATGTAAATATCTGATATGCAGGATGGTCTTAGGCGGCCCCTGTGAAAGGGTCGTTCGACCGCCAAAGGGGTCTCGACCCACAGGTTGAGAACCGCTGCTCTAATCGCTCATCACTGCCTGCCCACCTCAACCCCTGGGCCAGGCATCCGTCATCACCCACCTCCCCCCGAGCTCAACACTGGACACACGCACATCAAAACAACGGACGCCTGCACGAACATCCCGGCGAAGCCATCGACACTGACCCGTAACTGTTCGAGCACGAATTTGTGCCCATTTGTTATTTATGTTAATGAACCTCTATTCGTCATGGTCATGCCCGGAGTCATCCCTGGATGTCTCTCTGGCCCATGGGGATGCAAGTGCCTGGGGACCACTCTCGTCGTCCGTCCTGGCCCTGCCGGTGTCCCCAGTGGCTCTGAGGGCCCAGCACACAGCGGGCATCCAGCCAACACTGGGCAAAGGCCGGGGGCTGAGGGACCTTGTCCCACTGACAACACGCTGGCTCCAGGGGCCACACTGAATCCACCACCTCTGGGAGGGGCTGGCTGTGCCTGCTGGCCCTCCTCTCCCCCTTGCACTGGTGATGTCACCGCAGAGGAGTCTGGGGGGTCTGGGGGCACTGTGAGTGTCCCTCTGGCGCTGGGCACCTCTCGGACACAGGTCCCTGTCCTGTTCTGCGGAAGCCAGCAGTTCACGCCCGTGCGGATGCCTCCTGGGCCTCCTGCAGATGCTGAGACAGCCGCGCGTCTGTGCCCAACACCCAGAGCTCCAGGAAGTGCTGAGCAGGAAGAAGGGCGGCGTGGGGAGGCGGGTGTGTGTGTGTGTGTGTGTGTGTGTGTGGCAGGGGGGCTGGGGAAGCAGTCAGAACCTTGGAGGGCCCCTCAGGAGCTGGGCCAGGGGATGCCCACGTGAGCTGAACCTTTCAGACCCTCTACCTGTAAGAGCTGGCTCTGGGGGAGCCGGTTCGTAGCTCAGAGCCAGGCCGACGGGCCCACGGACACGCCTGGGCCACCTCCCTGCAGAGCTCACCTGCAAACAAGCCCAAGACGAAGCATCACATGATGGGTGATGAGAAAGGGGAGGTTCTGCGGCCGAGGCCAAGGGGTCTTTGATTTTGTCCTCACTCTCATCCCGTGCGGCTTTCAGAGACAAAGCTTTCCAGAATTGGTTCCTTCCTGGCTTGGAGGGGCTGAGGTGGCGCCGGGAGGAGGGGATGAGCGGGCCTTAGGCTTGGCCAGATCTGGGTGGGATTCAGACTTGAAAATGCCACTGTCCCCTAGGTCTGTCTGTCTGTACAGCCCACCTCCTGGGGTCAAGGTGAAGGATACAGGAGACAATGCTTGCTCAGGCAGTACCTAACACACAGTGGGGACTTTATCATTATCATCACAAACCCAGGCCAAGACCAGGGCCACAGGGAGTAACATCCCTTCCAACGGGCACCCAGGGGACGGGTCCCCAGAAAATCATCCTTGGGGCCTTGACCACGTAGTGAGCAGGTCAGGGCCTTGGCCTCTGTCCTTCTTATGTCAAACCTGAAAGATGTGCAGCTCAGCACGTTCACGTCCTGGTCACCAGGACAGCCCCTACGGTGAGGGGTTTCCAGGCTAATGAGGTCTGCTCCGCTCCAGGCCCTGGGGCCGATGGTGTGGGAGCTGAGATGGGTACCCCAAAGGTTAACATATGTAAACTAAACTGCATAACCGATGTGACGAAGGCGTGGATGGCTGTAGTGAGTCCCTGGGGTAGAGGGTCCTGTGGAGGCCACGAGTGCAGGGCAGGGAGAGGCTGCTGTGGGTTGGGCGGCCAGGAAACGCTTCTTCCGGGAAACGGAAGTGTACACAGTTCTGAGGAGGCCTCTGCTGTTGGGGTGCTGCCCTCCGGCAGGAAGCAGGTCATAAGACCCCGCCTTGGTCTCAGTGGTGGGATGAGCTGAACTGGAGAGGGACCAGCCCGCGCTAGGCTGGGGGAGGGCCCATGGCAGCGAGCAGGTGAGAGCGGGGGTGCGGCTGGGTGTATCTACACACTTCCTGTGGCCTGTGCTGCCGCTGGTATTTGATGGACCACTCAGCCTGGCTGATCACTCATCAAAGAGACCTCAACATGGCGGAAGTCCCCGCCCCTCTGGCCCCTGCCCTCACTGGCACTCACTGGGAATGGCAGAACCGCCTGCCCTGTGCCCAGCTGCGGGCCCCTTTGGGTGTCAGAGTCATGGGGGGAGGAAACAGCTCTAATGTGGCTGCAAGGTTTTCCGATGCCACAAACCACCCGCTCTCCCTGGGTGGCTGCAAGGTGAGGGTGAGGCTAACGGTCCCCCCCCCCCCCCATCAGATTCAAATGCCCTTTTGAACCTCCTACCCAGACCACCAGGCCCCAGTCTCAGCTGGGCCGCTTGGCAAGTCTCCCAGGCTCCCAGCTTGGGCTGCCTGCTCTGTGAAATGCACAGAAGAGTTCTCCTGCACAGATGATGATGGGGTACAGCACCTGTCACAACTGGGGTCCAACAGGCCTGACCGCCTGTCAGGTGCCCAGAAGCCCAGCACGGAAGGAGGGGCACAGGGGCGCTTTCCCTAGACGTATCCATCTCGACCTGCCCGGCCCTGGAGCCTCCCACAGCCCCGGCCCTGGCTTCAACCAGCGCCCTTCCCGGCCAGGAATATCAGGGCAGCGCGACGTTTCTCTGTGTGCCCTGCGCCCCCAAAGCCTGTGAGTTCAAAGGGCATAGGGAGCAGCTACCTGGACCCGATACACAAGCCGAACTACACTACCCACAATCCCCCGGGCTTGCCCAAAAGGAAATGTCGTTTATGCAAGGAAAGGCTCCGCTCTCCTAGCAGCTGCAGGGGGAGAGAGGCGGGAGAGGGGTAGAGGATTACCAGGGGGAAGGCGGGAGGCGTGTGGGGCGCGAGGGTGGAGAGCAGGGCGGGCGGCGAGGAGGAGGCGGCGCTCGCCGCCGCCGCCGCCTGCAGACCTGCATCCCCGCGGGGCTGCGAGCGGGCGGCGGTGCCTGCGTGCGCGGCGCTCCCGCCGGCGGCTGCAAGCGGACGCGGGGCCAGGCCGGCGTAGGGGCTGAGTTTCTGCAAAGTTTGACCTGGTTGCCTTTCCGATGCTGCAGCGGAGCGAGGCAGCGCGGGGCGCGCCGGGCGGTGCGGCGCGGCGGCGGGGCTGAGTGGCGACTGCAGGCTCACGATGATCATAAAATAAGGGAGGCGCGCGGGGTGGGGGCGAGAGCGCCCCGAGCCTCAGCCCTCCGCCCCCTCGCCCCCCAGTGCCCCCGAGCTAGGAGGACGTGGGGGCCAGGAGCGCCCACGCCGGCCCCAGACCCCAGTAGAGCCAAAGGACACTGCCCGGGGCAGGGGGTAGGGGCGCCCGGAGGACGTGCCCGCGGCGGGGTCAGGGGCGGCCGGAGGGCGGCGGCCGGGGCACGCGGATTGGCCCGAGGGGCAGGTGAGTCGCCGGCGCCGCCCGGGTGGGGGCGTGCGCTCCTAAGTTCCCCCGCGGCTGCGAGTGTGCCCAGCGCGCGGGGATTCGGGGCCACTCGCGGCTGACGAGGGCGGACAGATGCGGCGGGGCTAGGGCACGGTGCCCTCCAAGGGTCGGGGGATCCCGGCCCGGGAAGGGGCGCGCGACCGCTCAGACCGGCCTGCGGGGGTGGCACTGCGCCCTCCCGGAGCCGGAGGGACAGGCTGGGGACCGGAGCGGGCGGCGAGGCGGTGGGCGCGGTGCCAGGGCCAGCAAGTCCACGCGGCCCACTGCAGTGCTGGCCGCCCCCCCCCCGCCCCGTCCTCGGGCCGGGATGGTGTCAGCGGAGATGTCACGGGCGGCGATTATTCGCTGGAACGCGCGGTCGTGCGGCGGCCACTGACGGGGCGGGCGGCGGGGCGGGGGGCCGCCTCCGGGGAGACCGCCCAGAGCTGCGCTGTCAGCCCCGAGCCCGCGCCCTGTGCACACGCGTCGTTGCCCCCCGCGCTCCCCGCGGCAAAGTTAGGCTCAACTTCGGGGCGGGCCTTGACGCCCTGTCCCTTCCACTTCCCACCAGGTCCTCGGAGGCGGCGGCGACCGAGGCGGCGGCTCCAGAGCAGCCGGGGAGCCCCAAACGGCGGGCGGCGACAGCGACGAGGGAAAGCGCCGCGCCCGCATCGGGGCGTCGGCTCGCGCCTCCCGTGGGCGCCGACCGGGACCCGCGCCGCGCGCCGCGCTCCACCGGGACCTCGCGGGCGGCCGGAGCCCGGCGCTCGCCTCCAGGAAGCCGCGGGTCGGCGCTCGCCCTCGAGGGAGCCGGGACCTCCGGCGCCTGAACAGAAAGTGCCCTCCCATTGATTCGGCCCGCGGGGCGAGGGGCCGGGCGAGTGTCCCGAGCGCGCGCGGAAGGCAGAGGGCAGGAAGTCGCGCTTCTGCAGCGAGGGTGGCGGCCGCGCCGCGCCGGGCGGACGGGACGGGCCTGCCTTATTTATGTGTCCCCGTGTCGCCTTCTTCCCCGAAGACTTCAGGGAGCGTCTCGCAGCTGCGTTTCCCGCCTGGAGGCCCGGCAGGGCTGGATGTCTGAACATGATTATCCACTAATATCCAAACTTTCCTTTTTCTAACCCAAAGAATATCGGTGATTTTTGTCCACTGCGAGAAGAACCCGGGACCCTTGAAATGCAGCAAAGCCTTTATTTATAAACAGGCCTGAGGTGTGACATGCAAGCGTCCCCTGCCCATTGAGTTTCTATCCTATGGATATCGGTCTGGAGAGCTGAAGGAGACTTGAAGTGGGAGAGCAGTGCCGTCTGCCCTGGGTCCCGCGGCCTCCTTCCTTTCAATGCCCAGTTTCCTCTGGGACTGCTGGCCTTCCCTGGAGCTCAGAGCGGTCCTGTGTGCCATGGGCTGTATTCAGAGCATCGGGGGCAAAGGCAGAATCTTCCGGGAAGGCATCACGGTGATTGACGTGAAAGCCTCCATCGACCCTGTCCCCACCAGCATCGACGAGTCCTCCAGCGTGGTGCTCCGCTACCGGACACCCCACTTCCGTGCCTCGGCCCAGGTGGTCATGCCGCCCATCCCCAGGAAGGAGACTTGGGTAGTGGGCTGGATCCAGGCGTGCAGCCACATGGAGTTCTACAACCAGTATGGGGAGCAGGGCATGTGAGTACTGTTCAGGAACGAGCTTGGGGGGGCTGCTTGGGTGTGGAGCTTGATGGTCTGGGGTGAGGGGTCAGGACCTCACCAGGGGCAGAGGGGGGCTTTAGGCATGTCCGGAAGGGGCCTCTGAGTCCTCCTTGGCCACGTGACCTCCTAGAGGGCTTGCGTGTTGCCTCAGATTGGGCTCGTGGCTCTTGGATCCTCTTCCTCCCCTGCCCCCCGAGGTTGCCGAGAAAGCGGAGGAGCCCTGGCTGGGTAGCTCAGGGGTTAGAGAGTCCTCCTGATACGCCGAGGTTGTGGGTCTGATTCCCGCAACCAGTGAATGCATAGATAATTGGAACAACCAATTGATTTCTCTCTCTTTTCCTTCCTCTCTCTCTCTCTTTAAAATCAACCAACCAATCAATCAAAAGCAGAGGGAATTCCATCAGGCGCCTCTTTGACAAAGCAAGCATGCTGTCCAGATCAGCAGAGGCCACGGCTGGGCCCCAGGCTCCGGCCCTGCGAGCCCACGTGGCAGACGCTCAGGGAAGGAACTGGGCGCCCTGGAGCCGCCTGAGTTATCTGCCCAGAGCCATGTGGCTGGGTCGGAACTGGTCTCGGGTCTTCAGACTCGCCTCGGCTTTGGGGGGGAGGGTGCTTCGCTGTTACCTGTGGTGTGTTTGAGAGGACGGGGCCAGTTTTAGAAACCAGGTTTGCTTCGTGGGGTCGCATTTTTTCTCTCCAAGGCGGGAGGCCACTTAAGTGGACATCAGTTTCAGGCCCCAGCTGGGCCCTGACCGCTGAGAGGAGCCCTCTGGCCTCTCTCTCCAGCCTGGCCTCCAGGATAACGGAAATCTCAGGGCAGGACTGAGCCCTGGGCTGCTTTTCTGGCATGTTCCCTGGTCCCAGGTGGTCATCCTGCGTGTGGATGAGCAGTGGTGGACTTCCCCTGAAGAGCCAGCCTCAGGCAGGGCGGGACAATAGCCGTTTCCGGGGCACAGGGGCCTCCCCGAGGGAGCTGCCCGGCCACTCTCCCGCAGCCCCTCTCTCAGTGTCCATTCTGTGCAGCACCCGGGTCTGCAGCGAGGACGAGACGCCCAGGAGCAGGACTTTGGGCTGTTTAGGAACATCCTAGGCCGCCTGAGATTAGAGGGGGGTCTGGAGGGCATGGGGATGGGGGGACACCAAATGCTACGGCTGCTCCACCACTGACTGAGTTATAAGGGAAACGGGAACACAGTCAAACTTAGACGAGGGCGTGACCGAGATCGCCCGATGAGGCCTATCTAGACGGACACTCACGATCCTCCGTCAACCTGTTTCCACGCCCAAGCCCTTGAATTCCCGAAAGCGGCCCTTAATCCAGGCCGGGGGCCGACTTCCCATTCCAGAGGGAAATGTGAGCTTCAGTTATTTGGTGTGAACCTTTCCTAAGAAGCTGTAAGCTCGAAGCCTTCGAGGCATCCGGGCAACTGGCGGACGGAAGGGGTTCCAGGGCCTCAGGCCAGGCTCTGGGGTCGGGTAGGCAGGGGCCCTTCAGCACAGGGAGGGCGTGGGCGCTGGGAGGGAGAAAGGGGTGAGATGTGATGAGGTGAATGTGATGTGCGGCGGGAGGGCACAGGCCTGGCTCGGAGCCTCAGCCTTCCCATCTGTGCACAGGGTTTCCAGTCCTCCAGGCCTTGCCCTCTGCGCGGCGGCTCTGGCGACGCCCAGGCACTGGCTGGAGGCAGGCCCGAGCCCGGAGACCCGAGACGACCTTTCTCTTCCTGTGCCAGTCCTTGCCTCCTGGGTGGGGAGCCCAGGGCGCACCTCAGCTGCAGTCACCCAGCCCTGGGCGGCCGTCCAGGCTCTGCCGGTCTCCAGGGTATGACCTGTGCCACTCTGACCGTTGGTTTCTTCCTCTGCAAACGGGGGCGTCCTAGCCCTTGCGCCATGGCTCATTGTGAGAATGATGGGAGACGCTTGTCAAGCAGTCGGCGGCACGCCAAGCGCCTGGCACAATACTCAAGGCGAGCGGCCCTTGCCTTTAACGCGATTACTGTGATGGTAATTGGGGTGATTTTCTGATGGGGAGGCAGCGACCGCATCTGTAATGAGTTGAAAATTGTGGCTGAAATCAGAATGCCGACCCACATGGGTAACTCTTGCAGTGAGTTTTCTCCCCGGCCCCGGCTTCCTCTTCTGACACAGGGCACTCCCCAACTTCTACAAGTTTTGAAATAGTCGTGAGCGACTGGCGTTTCCAAAGGGCTGACGGCCGGCTTCCTGGCTGTCTACCTGCTTCCCTGGGTCTGTCCCCTCCCCTTGGGACCCCTCTGTTGGTCAGGACCCTCTGTGTCAGCGTCCCACCCTCCTGGGCTCCTGATCCCGGGTGGAGGGGCCCAGTCCCAGAGGAGGGGCAGAGTTTAAGGCTCCCTGGGAGGGTCGTGTCCTTCATGGGCTCAGACCCTGGGGTCGGAACGACTGACCAGTGGTGACGCCGGGGCTTGAGGGTCAGTGCTGTCACTGGCCGCTGTGAGGGTTCGTGAGAGGACAGGGGTAGGCGAGGGTTCGTGAGATGGTTCGTGTAGGTGACGCCCCGGGGCTGAAATGCTGAGTTGGAAGCTGCTCTACTTACTATTAATCAACAAAATCATTTTAAGAATCACCGAACAGTGCGGCTGTTCTGAGCCGGAGCCACTGGGAACGGGAAGGGCTGGCTTAGAGGAAGCCTGAGAGTGTGACGCAAACACCCTCCCCATCCATCTCCCTGACCCCCAGCGACTCTTCATGTCTTTAAGCCCCGCGACATGAGAGTGAGGAGGGAGGAGCCGGCAGGCTGCCCAGGGGCCTCCTGCTGCCCAGAACTGCGCCCTGGCTTCGCCGGGACCAGTGGCTGTGCTGTGCGTCGTAGGACGTGGTCCAGAGCCCCTGGTTTCCACCTGCTCGATGACAGCAGCCCCCCAAAGCCCTGTTGTGACAACCAAAAGTGTCTCCAGACACGGCCGGCTGTCCCTGGGAGGGGTGCGAAGCCACCGCTGGTTGGGAACCACCGGACGAGACCCAGACAATTTTGAATCATTCAAATGAAACCCACGCACTGGGCTTCAGTGGCCCGAGGCGGGCCCGTTACACATGCCTTGTACTCAAAATATTAATTCCAAATACTTAACCAAAACCTATTAATATCCCCAAACATTATCCCTGCTGGAGATTAATCTCTAATCCAGGGGAACTTTTTAGAATGACAATCTGGGTCTGAAATATTTGAAGGGGGACAATAATGTGACTCCCACAGACAGCCATACAATGCTGAGCTTCTCCGAGCCAGCTTGAAAGGATGCTATATGGTTCTGGGTCCAACCCACATTGCTTTCAAAGCCCCCCTCCCCCCACCCCACCCCAAACTGTTAGAGACACCTGCCTCCACAGCCCCGTCCCCCGCAATTCCTCAACCGCCACCTGTCAGCTGGCACAGTCTTCTGAGTGACAAGTCACAGTTTCTCGCCTGTGTGGGAGGCGCTTCACATTGTCCCCAGTTTGCCCCTCTCTGGAGCCCCCACGGGAATCTGGCCCACGGCTATGCCAAGGGCCTGGTTCAGTTCTGGCTCTGGGTTCTGCCAAAGGGCAGACTTGCGGGGAGGGGAGGAGAGCAGCAGGGCGTGGGCCCAGCTCCGCCATTCACTGGTGCTGCGACCTTGGGCCAGTCTCTCAACCTTTCTGAGCCCCACTGTTCCCATCTGTGAAGTGGGGACAACAGGCCTTCCCTCACGCAGGGGTTGTGAGGGTTACGTGAGGGCAGGCATCGCGAGCACCTAGCACAGCGCCTGGTGGTCAGAAGGCTGGATCCGTGGTAGCTGTCAATGTCATAACTGCTGGTGATTAATTATTAATGAGCAACGCCGGCAGCGTCAGCATAAAGATGGCTATATTGTGTTGTCGCTGCGGCTGCCTCCTCTCGGGGTTGGGTTTCACGCACCCGTCTACAGTGTGAGCGCCCTGGACGTGTGAGGGTCTTCCCAGCCAGAAGGTGGAGCGGCATGGGCTGCCTCAGGGTGAGCTGGTAGGAAGGGCTGGGCAGGTTGGAGGGGCCTGCGGCCTGGGGCTGGGGCGCGGGGCCTGCTCCCTCTCCTCTCTGTTACTTTCCAAGGACCTCATCTGAGGAGGAGGAACCAGCCCGAGGCCTGAAGCCACTGCCCAAGGAAGCTTGCCGCTCCAGCGGGTCTGGGACAGGCCGAGGAACGGCCGGTGACCACATGGCCTCTTCCTGCAGCCGGGCCTGAGCCAGGGGCCCCGCACAGAACAATCGAGGATGCTGCTTCCTCTCTGCCCCCGGCTGCTGGGCCTGGCCGAGGGCGGGCGGCGTGGGTGGGAGAGGGAAGTCCTCGTTTCCAGGCTTTGGGGTGGGCGGAAGTGGCGGGGGACTGCCCGGCCAAAGGGAACTCCCCCCCGACTGGCTCTAGCCGAGGGATCCCCCCAACCCTCACCACCGAGTGCCCCAAACAAAGGCGCCATGATCAGGGAAATAAATTAAACACACGTCCATGTTTTTGCGAATCGGATCTGGGTAAAATGAAAAAGATCAGTAAGTGGACTATGGTGGCTCCCACGAGGGAAACCGATCAGATTCTCGATGGCATTGGAAATAAGCTGTAAAAGACGCAGGGAGCCATTTTTCATTAAAAAGACGTCGTGACAATGGGAACGTAGACTGTGTGTGTGTGTGTGTGTGTGTGAAAGGTCTAGAACAGCGGTTCTCAACCTGGGGGTCGCGACCCCTTTGGGGGTTGAACGACCCTTTCACAGGGGTCGCCTAAGACCATCGGAAAACACATATATAATTACATATTGTTTTTGTGATTAATCACTAAGCTTTGATTATGTTCAATTTGTAACAATGAAAATACACCCTGCATATCAGATATTTACATGACGATTCATAACAGTAGCAACATTACAGTGATGAAGTAGCAACGAAAATAATGTTATGGTTGGGGGTCACAACAACATGAGGAACTGTATTACAGGGTCGCGGCATTAGGAAGGTTGAGAACCGCTGGTCTAGAAGGATGTTTACCAGCGGGTAACCTACCTCGGCGAGGGCTTTCATTACACTTTCATTTCTCACTTTGTGCACTTCTCTGCGGCTGGCGCTAAAAAAAAAAAAAAAAAAAGCATAGCTTTTACGACTAAGAACTGAAGTTAAACAGGCAGCATTGGTCTATTCCTTCCTGTTAGGCCCAGGGCCGGCGTGGCCTGGGTGGAGAGGGGCGCAGGGCAGCGTGGGGCTAGTGTTTGGGGACCCAGGGCAGGTGGGGAGAGGGGGGCACTGCAGCCCCTCCCCCAGAGAGCAGGTGTCCGTGACCCGTTTGGTGGGGGGCCAGCCTGGTGGGTGCCCACCCACCTGGGGCGGAAGTCAGGAAACCGGGGTCCCACTCTGGCTTCAGGGCGGCTTTTGGGCCTCAGTTTCTGTAAAATTGCAAAAATTTTCAGAATTTGAACTTTTTGCAAATTGTCAAAACTGTTTTCTTGAGGACAAGGCGAGACCATCCCTGGGTGCCCGTTGGGCCCAAGCCAGGACCCGGAAACCAGCCGGCAGGAGCTGGGCGGCCGGGCCGCGGCCTCGGTCCTCCCGTGACTGTTTCTCAGTGTCCAGCGGGCGCCGTGAGACTAGTGTCAGCTTAGTGTCACTTGAATTTAAAGCAATACATTTATTTTAATATATATGAGAAAAAACATATCGATATGTATTTAGCATCTCTGTTATTTCAAAGGTATTTCTTAGGAAAAGTTTAGTTGAGTTTTTTAAAAAATGATTGATTTGAAGGAAAACAATGCAGGAGGTGTGTGCACAGGACCCCAGTGAAGAGACAGGAAGTCGGCTCACTGCTGAGGCCGAGGGGGCTGGGTCCGCAGTCAGAGTCCCGCCCACACCCAGGGGGAGGGGCCCCCAGGGGTGCGTCTGGCCGTCCATGCCCGGGAGAGCCCAGGCCCGGGCTCACCACCCTGCCTGGCTGGGTCTGCAGGAGCCAGGGGTGTGCCCCCGTGGTCCCAGGACGGCCTCCCCCGCACACCCTGGGCCTCGGGCCTCCCTGGTTTCCTCTGTCCTCTACTGAGAGGCCTTGCACTGGGCCTGCTGGGACGGATGGCTGGGCCTGGAGCCACAGGGTGACCGTCCCAGCCCTTGTGGCCTCAGCAGCCTCAACCCCTTCTCCAGCTCCAGGGACAGTCCTGCTGTAACCCCATCAGACCTGCGTTCTCAGGCGTGCTGCTCAGAGCTGTGTGTGTGCGCGCACTCATATGTGCATGTGTGTGTATACACGTGCACGTGTGTGGACATCTCTGTGTCTGTGTTTCTGTATGTGTCTCTGTGTGCATGTCTGTGTGCGTGTGTTGAGCGAGGGTCCGTTGAAGGCCAGTTGCTCAGGCTGTGGGTCCTGGCCCAGCGCCTCCCTGGTTATGTGACCTTGGGCCAGGCCTCCAACATCTCCAAGTGTCCCCTATGAAAGGCGCCCCGCAACCCCGGCCCAGGCTGAGGTGAAGCCCAGGACGGGAGAACGTACATAGGGTGCCCAGTACGTAGGGTGGCCGATGTGCTGCTGCTGTGGGGACGCCTCATTGGGACTGGCACTGCCAGCCGCAGTGCTCAGGCGAGGGGCGCACCAGCAGCGCAGCTTCGGGTGAGGGTCCCGTGGGCTCCGCCCTGCCCACAGGCACTGGTCCAGGCTCCAGCGTAAATCCGAGGTCTGGCCCTGTCTCCCGAGATCCTCAACAAAGACCATGTGATTATTTCATCACCCGCGAGTGTGCCAGGAAGCAGCAGCAGGAGCACCGCGTGGCATCGGCCTCGTGGGAGGGCGAGGGTGGGCTTCCCGGGGACTCCAGAGCTGAGCCAGGAGCACGGGGAGGCCCGGCGCTGCTCTGGGAGAGGCCCTGTGGGGCGGGGTGGGCCCATTAGAGGAACTGAGAGTGGTTAGAGGATCTGCAGCCTGGGGAGGGCGAGAGAGTGTGTGTGTGTGTGTGTGTGTTTTGTGCCCACACGTGTGTGCATGGGACCTGGGCTTCAATGATATCGGCTATAAGGGTCATGGGGAGTCATGGCAGGTTTGACAGGGTTGGAGGGAGGGATGGTGCGATTAGTGCAGCGGTTCTCAACCTGTGGGTCGCGACCCCTTTGGCAGTTGAACGACCCTTTCACAGGTGCCGCCTAAGACCATCCTGCATATCAGATATTTACATTACGATTCATAACAGTAGCAACATTACAGTTATGAAGTAGCAAAGAAAATAATTTTATGGTTGGGTCACAACATGAGGAACTGTATTTAAAGGACCAGAAGGTTGAGAACCACTGGATTAGTGTTTTTAAAAGATCACTCAGGCTTCTGCAGGGGGCGGGAGGGGAGGCTGGGAGGCCTGGGCTGCTGGCTGGGGTGAGGTCAGAGAGGAGGGGGACTGTCTCAAGGCAGGGGGGAGAGTCAGGGATGGTGGGGGCTGGAGGGCACGGGACCCCCCTCCATCTCTGCGGACCAGGGCGGCACCCTGTCCATTTCTCTCCCAGCTTGTGGCCAGCGTCAGTGACGGGTGCTCTGCAAACTCTCGTTGAGTGGGTGCTGGTGGGGACTGCAGACGGAGCTGGGTGTGGAGGGAAGCCGAGGGGTCCCTTTCTGACGTGATATTGGGGGGCCCAGAAGGCGGCTGAGGTCTGGCGCCAAGCCTGGACTCCCTGCCGTCCTTTGCCTTCCTACACCTGCAAGGACCCAGCACAGCCGGGGTCTGGAGAGAAGGTGGTGGGGCAGGTGGACCGAGGCCTGTGGACCTACCTGGGGCAGGAGCAGGCGTGTTCCCACCTCCAAGCAGATCCGTCGGTTGCACACTTGTGCACAGGCCTGGTGCTGGGAGCCTTGCTTACTCACCCCTTTTGGTGGCATCTGCGAGTCAGACACTGTATTGCTCAGTGTGTGCAGGGCCGGGGTCCGAGCCCCCACTCCGCCCTGTGGGCAAAGCACTGAAGGTCGGCCTTGATGCTCAAGGTCATTCCAGAACCAGCAGGAAATCTCAGAGGAGGCCCAACTGCGTGGAATCCACTCCTTGCAGAGCACGTGGAGTCTGAAACCACAAGTGAGGTCAAATCAGGGCCGGCCGAACCTAAGTGCCCACACCTCCCTCCAGCGGTCCCAGAAGTCTCCACGAATTGCTGTTTGCTGTGACCCAGGTAATAGACATCAACGCATGTGGTCACCCCCAGACCGTGCAAGGTGGGCGGGGCTGTCCACAGTGGGCCGATGGTGACCCCCAACTCAGAGATTTGTGACTTGATCTGCGCCGAACTGAGACCAGACCCAGGCCTGGCCTGTGGCCCCCAGAAGCCGTGCCCTTAACCCCCCTCCCTCCCACCTCGTCGATGGGCACACCGGCCGCGGGACCAGGCCGGGCCATGCCGGCTGGCGATGACTCGGAAACAGATGCCTTGGCCCTGGTTCTGAGTAAGAGCCCACGAGACACGCTGTCTGCCAGCTCATGAGGACCGTCCCCTGTCTGGCTGAGCAGGGGCTTGAGCCTTTGGGGTCTGGGGCAGGAAAGGCATTTTGGAATTTGGGGTCAGAGGCAGAGAGGGAAGCCGTGGTGATACTGGGAAGTTCCCACTCCCCAAACAAGCCAGCTCAGGAAGTGAAAGGGGGCCAAGGAAGCACCAAGTTCCTTTTGCAAGTTTGCTTTCTGCCTTCTACAATGTTTCTGCAAGCGCACGTAACCGCCGGGAGCGGACGGAGCGGGTGCCTTCGAAGCGGGCCTCCGCCGCAGCGGGCGGGGCTGGGAGGGCAGAGCGGCGAGATCGTGGGGACCCGTGGGCACTTGAAAAATGTGAGGTGGTTTGAGCTGCTGCCCAGGCTCCCTCTGAGAGATGAACTCAAGGCCCTGGGCAGGAGACGGCTACCCAGGCAGGTGCCATCCTAATGTGTGACTTTCAGTAAAATAAACAGGAGACAGATGGAGAAAACCAAAAGTTAGCAAAGTCATGTCGGTGATCCTTCCTCCGATAGCAACTTTGCTAACCTCGAACGTTGCATGATGTGTTTCCATAGAGGAATGCATTTATTTATTGTGATGCGATATACACAAAAGTTCCGTTTGGGCCATTTTTAACTCAGTGGCCTTAAGCAGATGCACAGGGCTGCGCACTCATCTCCAGCGCTTTCACCCCAAGCGGGAACTCTGTCCCCATTAAACACGAACCCTCAGCCCCCGATGACCATCCTGCTTCCTGTCCCTGTGAACTGACTCCTCCGGGGACCCCGTGTGTGTGGAATCACACAGTGTCTGTCCTTCTATGTCCGCTTACTCCCCAGCATCATGTCCTCAGGGCTCCTCCGTGTTGTAGCAGGTGTCAGAATTTCCCTCCTTTGACGGCTGAATGATGCTCCATTGTGTGGATGGACAGGTTTGTCTATCACCCGCCCCTGGGCGCTGGCTGTTCCCGCCTCTGGGCTGCCGAGAATGCTGCTGCTGCGAGCAGGAAGCTCGGGCAAGGCAGGGGTCCCGAGGGCACCTGTGGCGAGTCGGGTGTGCAGCACTCTGAGGGCCAAGCGTCCTGGGCTGGCATCACAGGGGCCCCCGGGCGGAACCAGCCCTGGACCACGCCAGGCTGCCCAGGTCCGAGTGCCACCACTTAGCCCGGTCACCTTGGGACAAGCCCAGGCCCGGCGGTGCGCTCCTCACCTGTGCAGTGGGGCACGTGACTGCTGATCGTCCCTAAGGGGGGCTCCCGACACGGCTGTGTCCTCGGAGCAGCTTGGACGGGCTGAGCGTTGTTATAGCAACAATAGTGACGGCAGTGGTGCTGGCAGCGACCAGTTACGGGCATTTACTTGGTGCTCTGCCCTGGGCTGGCACATTCTTGTCTTCCTCAGTGACCCCAGCAGGGACATGTGTCTGCACGGGGTCTCCCACCAGGGAGGGGGCAGCTGAGACTGGCAGCAAGGCCTGTGGGGTTCCAGAGTCTGAGCTCTGGGCACCCCGGCTGCCTGCTCCCGCCCCAGGAAGGCTGAGCCCCTAGGCCTCTAGCAGCGAAAGCCCAGTGCGGGCTGCTGGGCAGCAAAGCGCAGATGTCTCCCAGAGGCGGGGCTGAGCGCACTGAGACGGGCTGGTTAGGCTTTGTTTCTCCTGCTCCAGGGACCCGCCAGCATGGTGCTTCCTCTTCTAGGCAGGCATGAGCAGAAAGGAAGGCGGGGTGGGGGGAGGAAGGGGCAGCTGGGTCCCAGGAAGCCTCAGGCGCTTGCTGTGGCCTAGGGGAGGGCCTGGGAGCCCAGACTCCCATGAGGGAGAGGAGACACGGAGGTGAGAGGCCAGCCCCTAAGCCAGCAGTTGTCAACCTGTGGGTCGCGACCCCTTTGGGGGTCGAACGACCCTTTCACAGGGGTCGCCTAAGACCATCCTGCATATCAGATATTTACATTATGATTCATAACAGTAGCAACATGACAGTTATGAAGTAGCAAGGAAAATAATTTTATGGTTGGGTCACAACATGAGGAACTGTATTTAAAGGGCCAGAAGGTTGAGAACCACTGCCTTAAGCAGAGGGCCCTGGATGCTGGTTCTATACCCGAGGCCCGTGCTAGGAGGAGGGGCCGGAAGCTCCCCCTTTCACGGGTGTGGGCACTGAAACTCAGGGGGCAGGCATTGCCCAGGTCATGCACTGGTCAATGGAGGGGCCAGGATTCATCCCAGATGTGCAAACCCCGTGGCCACTGGGCTCTGCAGTGTGGCCTTTAAAGCAAGAGAAAGTCATGGACCCGAGGGGTGGGCAGCCGGCGTCTGCGTGCAGGCCACCGTGACGCGCTGAGGGGCCCAGCCTCTCGGTGCCTCTGCCTCTGCCTCAGCCACGGTCCCACGTGGCCGTCCCAACAGCAGCTGGCACAGGGGGCAGGGCTCTCCTTCCTGTTCCCCATCCCCTCGGGCTGGGCAGCCAGGGCTTCCCGCAGCCCAGCTGGGAGCTAGCGGGACGGCAGTGGTTTCAGGGGGAGACCGATTCAAGACGATGCAAGAGAACAGGGTGGGTTTTGAGGGGGGGTGATGCTGGGGGAGCCTGTTCGCCGCCATGATGTCGGATGTCTCTTTACTGTCTGGCTCCCCCGGAGTGAGCCCCCGGGCAGGGGCGGCAGGCGGCCTATGGGCGGCCGGCTGAGCACACTGCCTTCCCATCCGCAGGTCCAGCTGGGAGCTCCCGGACCTGCTGGAGGGCAAGATCCAGGCCATCAGTGACTCGGACGGGGTGAACTACCCCTGGTACGGCAACACCACGGAGACGTGCACCATCGTGGGCCCCACCAAGAGGGACTCCAAGTTCATCATCAGCATGAACGACAACTTCTACCCCAGCGTCACGTGGGCCGTGCCCGTCAGCGAGAGCAACGTGGCCAGGCTGACCAACATCTACCGGGACCAGAGCTTCACCACGTGGCTGGTGGCCACCAACACCTCGACCAACGACATGATCATCCTGCAGACGCTGCACTGGCGCATGCAGCTCAGCATCGAGGTGAACCCCAGCCGGCCCCTGGGCCAGCGCGCCCGCCTGCGGGAGCCCATCGCGCAGGACCAGCCCAAGATCCTGAGCAGGAACGAGCCCATCCCGCCCAGCGCCCTGGTCAAGCCCAATGCCAACGACGCTCAGGTCCTCATGTGGCGGCCCAAGTACGGTCAGCCGCTGGTGGTGATCCCGCCCAAGCACCGGTAGCAGCGGCCGGGGCGCCGCCAGCTCCGACTCCAGCCACGAGACCGCTCCAGCAGCCCCACGAGGACGCCCAGCATCCAGCAAAATACAACCGTTCTACCTTGTCCCGCGGGGTCTCACTGTGCGCACGCCCGATGGCTTCTGCCCTCTCTGATGAGCCGCTGCCTCGCGGGGAGGGGGAGACCAAGGGGGACAGAGTAAGATGAACCCCAGGTGCGCCCTCCTGTCACTGGGGTTTCCTCTCCTCTCCTCTCCTCTCCTCAGTTTCATTCACCTGCAGCAGACGCCCCACACAACTGCTTTCAGTCCTTTTTCTTTAGACGCCTCTCTAGGAGGTGCGGGCGGGAGGAGGGGGAGCTGATGAGTGACAGGCCCGCTCTTACTGACCGTGGGTGCCGGGCTCTCCCAGGCGCCCCCCCCCTCGCCCTCCCTCACGCGGCCTTATGTAGACTTGCTTTGCCAAACTTTTGCCTTAAGCTGAATTGAAAGGAAAACCACCGAAACGGATCTAAAGCAGGATCTCTCTTCCACTGGACTTTCATCTCCTGCCGGGGGGGTGGGGGAGGGGTTGGGTCCGGAGGAGAGAGACTCCCTGAACCCCTCCTCCCCGGCATCTTGGGACAGGGGCAGGGGCACAGACCTAAAACCAGCGGCTTATTCTTGTGTTTCAGCAGCAACAAAACCACAGACAGACGCTGCCTAAAGAGCCCCAGGGGGAACCCCCACCTCCCCCGTCCCCCCGTCCCCCCGTCCCCCCGTCCCCCCGTCCCCCATCCAGGTGGCTCTGCCCTCTCCTCTCTTCCCCGCAGCCTTGCCTTGCTCATGGGTCACGGAGAGAGGGAGGGTCCTGGGAGCTGCAGGTGGGGCCCCCGGCATTTCCGCCCTCTGTGCCCGGCACCATCGCCCCCGGGGTTCTGCCCCCACATCTCACTCAGTGCGCCTTTTCCTTCCCGTCTCAAATGCGGGGGGCGGGGGGCAGCCACGTGGGCCCAGGTTTAGCTCTAGTTGGCAGGTAAGAGGAAAGGCACCCCTTGCCCTCCAGGCTCCTCCTCAGGGGACAACTGAACACAGCGCTGGAGGGGGCCACAGAGGGAGCACAAGGCTTGCTGGGCCTGCAGCCTGTCCTAGGAAGTAAACCAGGGCCCAGGATTGAGCGGCGGCGGAGCGCAGTGGAGGCTGGTCTGGGACAGTGTGCCAGCCTTTGAGGGCCACCCTCCCCTCGGCCTGGGCACCGGGAGTCCCAGGACTCGGTCCCCAGAGACACCACGCTTTCTTAGCGATGTCTGCCTTGAAGGCTGCTTGCAGGAGCTGTGGGGGATGCCCCGCTGAAGCCCCTTCCTCCAAGCTTGCCAAGCCCACAGCTCCATCACCCAGGCCCCGCATTCAAACTAGTAATAATCAAGCACAGAGAACCATCAGATGAGAAAAATGATCATTTCTGCACACGAGCCACTTGTAGGAGCCCCAGTGACCACACAGGAGGCGTCGGTCACCGAGTCCTCGCTCCCTCGTTACCCACGTGACAGTGTATTTATTCAGGGGTGCTCACCGTCCATCCAGTCCCTCGCCCGAGCCCAGCTCCTGACAGGCGCGCAGCTATCCTGGGACAACTGGATTGCAAACCGCTTGGTGCTTGGGGAGCCTTCCCGGGAGCTGCTGGTTCCCCTGTGGGGGGGGGGGGGGTGTGAGCCCCGCCTCGAGGTGAGGGCGGGGAGCGCTGGGTCCCAGCTCCCCGAGGGGTGGGACGGGAGGGACCGGGGTGCCGCCTGGCCTCCTGGTGGAGGGCCCTTCTCTGCACTCAGGTCTTTCTTGTACTACAAGGAGAATGGGCCCGGGCGGGGTCACGCGGAGGGGTTCTGACTGGGGTAGAGGGTGGAGGTGGATAGAACAGCAGGGGGGCCTGAGCTGTTTGGGGGTAGAATCCCAACTCGGACTTGAGAAGGGGAGCAAGCCTGTCGGCTGGGGTCAGCGCCTTCCCGTGGAGGGCAGGCCGGGCTCCCCTGCCTCTGCCTGGGCCCCTGCATGTCTGGCCCCCGCTCACCCACTCCCACCCCTCCCTGCCATCTGGCCTTGCCGAAGACCCTGAGAGGCTGCAGGGCAGGCCAAGGACGCTCCCCCTCCTGTCGGGAGCACAGGCCGGGCTTCTGGCCGGGTCCCCAGTCCCCTTGTGTCCCCCGTATGGACACTGGCCCAGCAATAAGGACCGTGGAGACTACTGTGAAGCAAACCAGTGCACTTACCAGGAGGCACAGACTCTTGAAGAAAATGTAAAACGAACCTTTAAAAAAAAAAAAATATTCACAAAGAGAAATAAAGTGTAATTTTAAAGTAGGGCTGGCCAGGGTCTGGATGTTTCTGAAGTGGCGGTTCATTGTGGGGATGCCGGTGCCGTAACTCGGGGGCACCTGTGGGGCTTGTGCTCAGGGCCAGGGGACCCCGGGAGGGGCAGGCCACTCGATGCTACCGCTGGTCCCTGTGGGGAGGAGGGGGGCAGGCTTGGGGGCAGCTTGGCTTTTTGGCAAACAGTAGAATCCCACATGAACGGGGTGAGTATACAGACCTGCAGACCTGCCTTCCTAAGGAGGGAGCTGCTGGGCCACGGGATCCAGAAGGTGGCTCTGCCCGGCCCTCAGCCAGCAGCCGACGTGGGGTGTGTGCGTGTGCATGTGATGGGGGGTGGAGGGCTGTACGGACGCTGAGCCCTGCAGTTCATCCTGTCTTCTAACCAGACTTTCCTATGAGAGGGCAGAGGCGGGGGGCTTGGGGGTCCTGGAGTGGGGGTGGGCCTGAGGGGGGCCATGGACTGGAGCCGTTGGCGAGTCTGGGCGAGACACCAAGCCCTGCTGAGCCCCACCTCCCTTGCATGGGACATGGGCTCTCTGAGCAGCCTGCTCCTAGCTGGTGGGGCCAGAACACCCCGCTGTTGGTGTCCAGGTGTTAACTCAGAGTCCTCACGACCACCCGGGGTTACCAGGATCCCCATTTCAAAGATGAGGAGACTGAGGGAGAGCGAAGGGGAGAAGCTGCCCAAGGCTGTGCCTGTGGGAGGAGTAGGTCCAGGATTGGAACCCAGGCCCCAAAGCCCAGACACTGTGGTGCATGCGTTGGGTGCTCAGTCCCAGTGACTGTTACAGGCAGGCCCCAGGCCTTTGGCTCGCTCCCTCCTGGGCTCCCGGGGCAGGAAATGCCTTTCTCCCCGCACCTGCCCCCGGGTGTAGTCAGTTCTTGCCCACAGTGAGCTGGGCGCATTCCCTCTGAGGAAGGGCTGCACGGCCACTGCAGGCCATAGGCTCGCCCGCTGGGCACTGCCCATTCACTGGGCATCGGGGATCGAGTTTCTCCTCTGGGTCCCACCCTGCAGGAGCCCAGCGGCATCCTGCCTCCTGCCTCCTGCCTCCTGGTCGGAGCCACGGCAGCAGGAAATTGCATAACAGGCTTCGCTGGCCGCTCTCCGCCCAGAAGGCTCATGGGTGGTGCAGTCACTGTTGCAGTTAGGCTTTCGGTTGTGGAGTCGGCTCCTGAGCTCTGCCCGCGAGAGAGCGTGGGGTGTGTGTGTACATGCATGAGTGTGAGCAGGGAACGGGTGCAAGCCTAGCCGACGGCGGGAGAAGCTGAGCTGGGTCACAGCGGAACACAGCCCCAGAGGCACGGGCACCCCACCTTCTTGCAGCCACGCAGCTGAGCAAGGGTACCAGGCCGGCAGCTGCACATGGGGTGACATTTGGGCGGGAGGGGCCTGTGCAGGGAGGGGTTGCGAGTAAAGTGGATTCCGAGTGGCCTTTCCTCACGGTGGAAGTCCTCCAGCCTCTCAGGCTGATAGCAGGTTAAATTTAGAAATCCCAGACTGGGACGAAACAGACACCAGACCCAGCCAGCTGTCGCAGGAGCCGGGACCTGGGAGAGCCTGCTGTCCGGGCGGGGCCGCCCACCTGCCCCGGGACGTCTGGGAGAAGCAGGTGCCCCGGGAGCCAGCCACAGCCTGCCTTCCGAACGGAGTGCCAGCGCGGCCACGGCCGTTTCGGGTCACCATCCAGCACATCGCGTGGTGCGTTGCCCCTTTTACAGACCAGGAAACGGAATCTCAGGAAGGGTCAAAGGACTTGCTAAAGGTCAGGCAGCTGGGAAGCTGCAGAGCTGGGCTGGTTTCCAACAGCCCTCGTGTGTCCGCTCGGTCACTGCTTTTTCTGAGACCACCCGGCCCTTCGACACCCCGATTCTCCCAGCTAACTGCGGGGCAGAGGGCCCAGAGTGACGCTGAAGAGGCGCAGAGCCCGTTGGCACTGGCCGATGGGAACTATTAGATGCCAGCACACACACCCCAGTGAATGAGCTCCATCCCTGAGCCTGTGTCCGAGAGGCAGACTCACACGACTGACACGGGTCCTGGCGCTGCTGCCCGCTCCGCCCAGGCAGGGCCTGCCCCCTTGTCCCTGGGAGTGAGACGCAGACAGGGTCAGTTCCTCCACTGGCTTGGCCTTGACTCATAGTTACGGTCCCTTTCAAATCCAACAGACAAAGGGCGGCACGCGGGGTGTTTACTGCGAGTGGCGCAGTGAGCGGCCCGTGCTATTCTTGGCGGCCACTTGACTTGCGGAGTGAGGCCCGCTGGCAGCCTGACCTCGCACGCCTGTTTCCCAACCCGAAGCCAGGACACCCACACCTGGCCCGTCCGCCTGTTGGACTTGGAGAAATAAAGGGGTTGTGCTAGGCGTTAACCACGCACGGGCTGCCTGAGAGTGAGGGCGCTGGGCTGGCGTTTATATCGGACTAGACTTCTCAGTTAGGCCTAACACCACCGAGACATCCAGACAACAGGACTTGCTTATCCATGACTCTCAGCATCAACAAACAGATCTAGATGAATGTAGTACCATTCCCCCTTTTTATAGAAATGAAACTGGGGCTCAGAGAGGTTAAGTGACTGGCCTGAGATCACACAGCGAGGATGGGACCCAAACCAAGGCACATCCATGGTCTTAACCAATAAACAACTTCTTCCTTTCTTTGGGTCTTAGTTCCTCTATATATATATAATATATTTCTTTATTGATTTCAGAGAGGAAGGGAGAGGAAGAGAGAAACATCAATGATGAGAGAGAATCATTTATCGGCTGCCTCCTGCACGCCCCCCACTGGGGATCGAGCCCACAACCCGGGACTGTGCCCTTTGCCAGAATCAAACCTGGGACCCTTCAGTCCACAGGCTGACACTCCATCCACTGAGCTAAACTGGCAAGGGCTCCTTTCTATATTTAAGGAGGAAATCAAACAAGATAACCTTCAGCCCTAGAACACTGGGCTTCTTAATCCCCGCGCAGGCCCGCTTTGCCTCCCTGAACACACAGCTCACCGCCAACACACGTGGTGAGGAAAGGGCCTGGGTGCACCGTGCGTGGCTGGGACAGCCGGCCCCCAGCCGCCAGGAGAAGGCACGAGGTGCATGCCGTGCTGCCAGGGGGCCAGCATGGGGGCAAGTGCTTCTGGACAGTGACACTGGCCCCACCATCTGTGACGCTGGCCACCACTCAGCAGTCCGAGCACCACTTGGCTTGAATGCCTCAGAGACGATGTTTACTCGTTTCCAGAACGGCTCAACACGAACAAGAAGTCCCTGTAGACAAGCGTCAGGGCTCAGCCAGGTCAGCTGCCTGGAGCCTGAGTCCAGGCCGGGGAATCGGCTCAGAGCAATTGTTGCCATTTGAGAAAGAGAGGCGCTCCCTCTGGGCCCGGGCAGGAGGGCCTGGAGGAGGAACCCAGGCTGCACCCTCAAATTACCACATGCAGAACCTTGTGACATAATTGTAAGTTTTATTTACCGTCGCAGGGGCAAATGCCTGTTCCCTAAAACACAGAGAATGAAACTGAAAAGCAAACATCCAAGACTTGAGGATCCTAAATGCTCTGACAATACTGGCGGGTGACAAGCGGCTCCATCCACTCACACAGCCCCTTCTGTCAGCTGCAGCCAGTGACTCAAAACCCGCATGCGGCCCTTCCTGCTCCTCGCTGGGCACCGCTCAGCCAGCTGGAGAGCTGGGGGATGGCAAGACGGGCAGGGGGAGTGAGCATGCGTGGCTGTTCTTGCCTGCAGGAAGAAACCTGCCCACAGGCCAGGGGGCAAGGGGTCCTCTCCCTGCGCCAGCCCTGCCCGAGGGCGTCCCTCCTGGGGGAGGGGGTGTCCGGGTCCTGAGTGAGTGCTGCTGGGTCAAAACACTGTGGGCGTGGACTCAGGGCAGGGGCACTGGGGCTTGTCCGCTCGAGCCAGGGAAGCCACCTGTGAGCTGGCCGTGCCTGTGCCAGGCACTCTCCCGCGCCCTGTGCATACCTGCCCCGAGCTGTGGCATTGGCCGTTTTAGCTCGGGCCACGGGGCACCTGTTCCGGCTGGTAAGTGGTGGAGGATAGCCTCGTCCCTGGGTCTGTGTCCAGTTTGTGCTCTTCACCCACTGTGAGCCACGGACAGCTGCTCCGGCTGCAAGCTAGCGCCTCCCTGGGCTGGTGAGAACCAGAGGCCACTGCCGGAGGTCTGGGCCAGCCCGGGGCCTGGCTCTGATGCTGGCCTTGCTGTGGCCCTGGTGTGATGGGCTGGCTCCATGCCCTTGAACCTTCTGTAAAAGCACTGCCCCCACCCCCTCATCATCTCCTGCTGGGGTCTGGCTTTTTTTTTCTTAATCTTCCACCGCACTAACTGGTTTGGCTCAGCGGATAGAGCATCAGCCTGCGGACTGAAGGGTCCCGGGTTCGATTCTGATCTACGGCACAGGCGGGGTTGCTGGCTCAATCCCCAGTGCGGGGCATGCAGGAGGCAGCAGATCAATGATTCTCTCTCATCACTGATGTTTCTCTCTCCCTTTCCCTTCCTCCCTGAAATCAATAAAAATATATATTAAAAAAAAAATCTTCTACCAAGGAGTGAGGATATATTTCCCATTGACTTTTAGAGAGAGTGAAGGGAGGGGCGTGCGGGAGAGAGAGACATGGATATGAGAGACACTGATCAATTGCCTCCCACATGCACCCAGATTAGGGAGGGGGATTGAACCTGCAACCCAGATATGTGCGCTTGACTGGGAATCGAACCCATGACCCTCCTGTGCCCAGGCCGACACTAACCATTGAGATACTCTGGCTAGGGCGGGGGTCTGGGTAGTCATTCTAGGGGGGCATCTATCCCACAGGTCCTGCCTCTTGCTGCCTGGCGCCACCAGGGCTGAGAGACAAGGCTGACGTGGTGCCTACCCTCATGGAGCTGACTGTCTGGGGGGAGGGGCAGATCAGACAAACAAATCGACCAACCAGTCACACACACAACCAGGCGGGAGAACGGGCCGGAGCTGCTGGAGCCGAGCAGGGCAGGCAGCCCAGGGAGGCGGTGGGCAAGGGAGTGATCTACACTGACTGCAGGCCGAGCAGGGGCGCGTGCGGGGCACTGGGCGGAGGCCGAGGCCAGACAGGCCACTGGAGGAGCAGAGCAAGTGCCCAGGGACTGGAGAGTACGGCGAGAGGGGACAGGAGAGGCAGGGGGACCGCACATGTGACCCACAGGCCATGGTGAGGATTCCCAGGTGCACGGCCCAGCCTAGGCACGGCTGTCACAGCCTCGGAGGGTTGGGAAGCACTTCTGCTTCTGATCGGGCCACAAGGAGACGGCAGACAGTGCTGGAGGGACAAGCGAGGGGAGCTGGGCACCACTGCAGCGTGCTGCCGGCCCCGCCTGCCGCCCCTCCCCCACGGAGGCCCTTTCTTCGCAGCAGGCGGTCCAGGGCTGACAACAATGTGGAGAATCTCCGGCCTGGGCTGCGGAATGGACGCGGTTCTATTTATAAGCAGAGAGGGGCTGAACAATGGCGCAGTGGGTCTGACCTCCTGTGGGACTGGAAAACCTCAAGCCAGACCCCGGAAGAGAGAGCAGAGGAAGGAGGGGATTAGACGGCCGAGGGCGTGCAGCCAGCTGCTTCCTCCAGACCCGATCCCCTCACCGGAAAGCTGGCAGGTCCATCTGTGTGTGGGGCGTGCCCACCCCACGTCGCTACACAGACTCAGCCTCTGCCCCTCCCTCCTGGGGTTGCGGTTTAGACAGACGATGACCACGTACAAGGCTGGAGCCAGCAGGGTGGGGGCAAAAACTACACGATGGGCAGAACATTTGCTGTGGTCCACGTCCACGGTCAGCTCATTTTCACGGGGTGGACAGGACAGCTGTGTGGTGAGGGCTCAGCAGGGTCCCGGGTGCCAGTGGCCCGGTATTTCTTCTAAGACGAATGACGACCTTGGAGAAGGCGGGGTGGCCGGCCTAGCAGAGGGCAGGGGTGTGGCACAGCCTGGGCTCCCTCTGGCTCCACCACTACCTGGCTTGAGATTCGGTAAACCGCGCATTCTCAGCCTCCCGTGCTCACGGAAGATGTGGGTTATGGCATCTCGCTTGTAGGTCGAATGTGAAAATGTCCAAGAAGCACTTAGGCTGGACAGTGTCTGGCGCGAAGGCTCACCCAGCGAACCACCACTATTGTAATCGAGCACGCGGGCTAGGGGTGCAAACACGGCTGACCCGTACACGGCTGAACTGCGTGGGCCACTGGACTCCGCATGTGAGTGGACCCACGCAGTTCACACCCGCGCTGCCCGAGGGTGGATGGCACAGGGAGGGATGTGCTAGACACAGCCTGCGGGAGGAAGCGGTGCTTCTGCCCGGCGACCCCAGCGACAAGCCGTTCCCAGAATGAGTCCCGAGGAACCTGGTGCCAGCAGGACGTTCCAAGGTCAGGACGATTTGGAAATGGCAGCGACTTCCCTTCATTGATTGACGAAGCACACATGAATATTAAAGACTCTAAGGAGTCTTCAGTAAAGAGCTATTAATTTTTGTTCTGTCCGTTCTTTCCCCAACTTATGTGACCAGGCAGCCCATTAGTTCTGGCTCAGAATAAACTCCCGTAGGAAACACTGAAGCCAGCCGGGGTTAGGGCTAAAACCACCTCAGGCCAACTGCTCTGTCCACGCGTGAGCGATGAAGGAACAACCGGGGCGAGGAAGGAGGGAGAGCGGTGCCCCTGCTCTCCGTGCAGCAGGAACGAGGGGTGTAAGAACCAGCAGATGCCGACAGCACCAGTCAGGTGTCCGTGGGGAACTGTGGACGGGAGCCCACGAGCTGACAAACCTGGGGTTGAGGGGAGGACTGAAAGCCAGGCAGGCGGACACAGGGTCACTCCTCCCCCCACAGGACTGTCCCAAAGGACGGAGGCTGGCCAGGGTGGGGACACTTCCCAGGAGGCCTGCAGAGCTGTCTGAAGGGCAGGAGGGGACAGCCACCTGTGCTTTCACCTATGTTCTTGAGCAGGTGCCCAAGGGCAGCTGAAGTGAAACTCTGTCCCACTTAAGTTTCAGGAAGGTCCCTTCCCTGGGTTAGTGGCAAAATAATTATGTCCATGGGCGTCCGACTCTCAGAATCGGGGGATGGAGTCACAGTGACTGTGGTCAAGGCCTCACAGTGTGGCCCTGGACCATCTGCACCAGAATCACCTGCAAAGCTGGTCATACACACAGATTCAAGGGCCCCACCCAGCGCCGCTGAATCAGAACCCCAGACGTGAGCACTCCTGCGTCATCGCTGCAGCCAGGGCTGACCCCTCACCACGGGCTCTGTGTTGGACAAGGGGCCCACCACCAGGGGGAAGATGCCCCAAAGGGCTGTTTGCCCCAGATGCAGGGCAAGGTCCTGTAAAGCGTAAACCCACGCACATGGGGCCAGATGCTCACCTTGCCCACCCTCACCCCCACCCTCACCCTGCCCGGCTGTGCTCCAGTCTCCATCTCACCCCGAGGGAAAAGCCCTCACAGGAGGAGGCCCAGTGCCTGGTTCTGTCTCAGAGCTACTGAGGGGTAGGATCTGCGGCAGCTGCACGTCCTTCCCGGAAGGCCTGACCTGAAACGCCTCTGGAGAAAGCAGAACTGAAGGCGTGCAGCAGGCCAATCCGGGCGGGCCGGGCCAGGCCAAGGGGACCGCCGCAGGTGCATCGGCATGAAGGGGACATGACCACGCCCATGTGTCATGTGGGCTCTTCCTGTGCCTGGGAAACCCCACTCCTGGCCTTTGTCCTGCTGCCATCAGAGGCACCGATTATGAACACACAACGTTTACATCTAGAAAAGCCAAGCAAAACCACCAGCTCCTTAAGCCGCCACCCCTTTCCTTCCTGCCTTTCCTGAGTTACTCAACGGACATAGCGAAGCCAACTGTGGCTGCGGCCCTGAGCAGCTGTGGTCCCTTCTCCTTACTGGGGCCCAGCCCCCACTCACCCCAGCCCTGCCCACCCCCTCAGGGAAAGGCTCCTCCCGGGCAGGCTGGAGCCGCGGCGCATTCCCGGCCCACACCCAGAAGCTTGGGTTTCAGGGGCTGCAGGCTGGCTGCGCTCTGAGATGACCCCTGCCACCTACCAGTGTAATCGACCCCAAAAAAGGAGCGGAGAGGGCTCCCACGCCAGCACCGCATTCCCCGCCGACGGTGCGTGCTGGGCGTTATCGGCCGCGCACAGCTGATACGGCCTGTGGAGCACTGCCACATGCCACCTCGATGGAGGATTAAGGCAGAGAATTTGAGGTCAAGGGTTTAGGCCGAACCAGCTTCTATTTATAAAAAAGCGCCTCCGGGGGAGACAGACAGGCAGGAGACTGGCTTGGCCTGCGTGTCGGTTGACAGGACGACACACCGAGGCAGAAGGCACCAGTCACAGTGCTCCCTTTCAAGCGCGGCCTCCTCATGAGCTGCCCATCAAAATTCAAGTCCCTTTGTCTCAGGACAGCTCCTGTGTAGACTAGGGAGCTCCACGTGGAGGAACAGCCCGTGCCTGGCTGTGCGCGTCCCAGGCACTGCCCCCTGCTCCGTGGCTGCGAGGCCTCGTGAGAACAGGTGGGGGCAGGCTCTTCAGTTCCACACGGACCGAAAGGGCACACGCTAAACTCCGGAGGTCATGCTCTTTGAATGAGGCAGATGCCCTAGGTCAGTGATGGCGAACCTATGACACTCGAACTCATTTTTTGGTTGATTTTTCTTTGTTAAATGGCATTTAAATATATAAAATAAATATCAAAAATATAAGTCTTTGTTTTACTATGGTTGCAAATATAAAAAAATTTCTATATGTGACACAGCACCAGAGTTAAGTTAGGGTTTTTCAAAATGCTGACACGCCGAGCTCAAAAGGTTCGCCATCACTGCCCTAGGTGATGGCAGTGGGGACAGACCCCCACAGAGCAGGCTGCGACCCCCGGGGCCCTGGGCGGATCGCACTCCTCTGCGGGCGGGATCAGGCTGCACTCGGCGCCCAGTGCCATCGTGGGGTCAGACCCCACAGCAGAGCGGGACCAGCAGCCAGGCTGTGCTCACGGGCCTCGGTGAGCCTCACCTTCCCCAACGTGAACCGTTAGTAAAACATTTCAGCATTTTAGTTTCCCAGCGCGTGAGATGGACAACTGTCCTTTCCAATGCTCCCTGCTAACGACCACAGATGAAGCGCGGCATGTTCTGGGCGGACAGATAACGGGATCCCACACCTACTTTGCTGTGAGGGGGCCCTTGTCAGCCACCGCAATATCGCCGCCTAAGAAAGGAAATAGCCCAGACCTGAGACCCCGCCCGACAGGCACTGTGGAGACTGAAGGTCGGACCTCTGGGCTGGCCTTGCCAACACTCTGCTGTGACACCAGGAAGTAGCACGTCTCCTCGACCCCGGGCCGCGCAGGGTCACCGCCCTGTGGTTAACAGTGGGCCAGTGTGTGGACCAATGTCACCATCACTTACGGAGATAAAGGCTGTCTTCTCAATCACCCGCCTGCCTCTCCTCCGGAGCAGAAGACATCAGCTGTGGACACACGGCGCTAAGGGCCAATGAGATGAGCTGGGCCTGCTCCAAGGACAGCCCCGCGGGCATCAGCACCACTGGTCTGTTCCAGGTTTGCCTCCCGGCTATCTAACCTCTAAGGGGCTACGACCTCTTCCGAAACTCCGCTGGCACCTGTGTGAGTTTCTCCCCGCCACCCAAAAAGCTGGCACCGAGGGTCCCAATACCCAACAGCAAAAAGGACACAAGAGGATACGAGTTATTGCCTTGGGAGGTGACAAGCAGCCATCAGTCTCTTTCCTGTGTGGAGCCCTGGGTCTGAGCAGATGGGGAGACTGGCCGACACCCGTGCTTGTCCTTGAAGACGTCCTGCTGGCCAAGGGAAGGTGCACCAGCTTCTCAGAGCCACAGAAACAAGGAGACCTCTGTCCTTGGCTGTAACCTGAAAAACCCACTTATAGCCCAGTGGGTGTGGCTCAGTGGCTGAGCATCAACTTATGAACCAGGAGGTCACAGCACATGCCCAGGTTGTGGGCTCGATCCCCAGTGGGGGGCGTGCAAGAGGCAGCCGATCAATGATTCTCTCTCATCATTGATATTTCTCTCTCTCTCTCTCTCTCTCCCCCTCTCCCTTCCTCTCTGAAATCAATAAAAATATATTTTAAAAAATGAAGACAAAAAACCCCCACTTACATTTTGTATGCAAACAAGCCAAACAGTTTAATAACAGGGGCAGAGGGGGAATAAGCAACATGAAATAAAGACCACGCGCATCTGCCGAGCTGTTTCTGTCTGTCTGGGTGTGCCAACGAGAATGTCCGCTTTCAGGACTGCTGCTCAGTGACGAGGAGCTGAGAACGCCGATGGTCACGGAACCGAAAGGAGCACAACACCCACTCAGCTTCTCCAGCCACCAAAGCCCTGGACAGACCTGCAAAGAAGGGCGGGGAGGCAGGTCAGCTTCCGGCACGCGACTGCCTGTGCGCCAAGTCTAGGCCCTGAATTTTCACTGTCATCCAATTCTCCACCAAAGCAGAGTGATGATCACAAAATAAGGCTACTGGGCCTGGCACCCAAGTCCTGCCTTCCAGGCTCTGCTGACCGGAAGGCCCCTCCCGCTCTTGCACATGGCCCTGGACAAGGCACGACCTGGCACCTCCTGCCACATCCCTGCCAAGATGGGCAAATCCACAAAAGCCCAAACCTGCTGCAGAGCCCCATGCTTCCAGGATAAGCTTTTAAACAGGAAGAGAGTACACACAGAGCAAACTGGGTGATCCAGTATTTTCCCAGGCCACACACTCTTCCATCCTATTTAATGACTCAGAACTGGAGATACTTACGAGTTCGATGATCCAAAGCTGAATCCTGGAAAAGATGGACAGCGGGAAGTTAAAACACACATACACTTGAAAGACCAAGGTGGACCCTCGGCCAGACCCCTTCCCTTCACCCCCACGGAATGCCTCCTGCAGGCCGGGCAGGAAGGTGGGCTGGCTCATGTCCCCAGGGCTCCTCCCTCCTCCCTGCCCGGGTGGGCAGAGGGTCTCTGGTCGGGCCCCCTCACGTGGCCCCACCGTGACACACAGACCCATTTTGTTAGGAAAGTGTGCTTTCTCTCCATTCCCACCCACTTGCTTCCTCCTCTCCGAGAGGCCAGAGAAGCAGACCCAGGGGGTCTGGGCAAGTGGCCCCTGGAGTTTTGTGTCTTATCTGTACAAGAGTAAGGGCGCCGGCTTCTGAGCCGCCGTGTGTGGCACAGACAGAAGCAGAGCATGGACGCTCCAGTCCTGAAGCAGCAGGGCGTTAACGAAATGAAAGGCGTTTCGTGAATAAGGTCTCTACACCTTATTGTTTGTTTGCTGGCTTGGATTTCTGAACCAGTATCTAGTGAGATGATTATTATCTTGGGTTCTCAAATCTTGAGAAATATTTAGTAAAAAATGACACAATGTTATAAGTCTACTTTAAACCTAGAAAACAACATTCTGAAAACCAAAAGCCCCCACACCCTGCCCTTCAAGCACTTCCAGCTTTGACAACACTCCGCCGAAAGCCGGGTAAACCGCTCATCTCTTGGGCGAGGGGTATCTGCTGTCTGCCTACCTCCTGTGCCCGATCCGAAGCCGGAGAAGCCCCCGCTCTGGGTCCCGAAGCCCGAAGTCTGCTGGGACAGCGACCCGAAGGTGGGCGCGTTCTGACCAGCGAGGGTGCCAAAGGACGTGGTGCTGCTGTTGCTGCCAAACCTGGGCCAGGGAGGAACCGGCAGTCAGCGCTAGCTGCCCCTGCGGCCGAGCCTCAGGCAGCCTCGTGGTCTCAGGCTGCACGACACGCGAATCGAGGGCGCGTGCTTGGTGTGAACCAGCAGCCAGAGCCCAGAGCAACCACCTCTGCTTCGGGGAACGACGTTAGGCCCACGGGACGCAATCCAGCTCGTCCAGTGAGTCCTGTGCCCGTCTGGACACTGCAGGTCGCTTGGAAATGAAGCAGTACTACATATTTTGCTCGTTCTGTCTTCAACAATTCTTCAATTTTATTCCACCATTTCAGCATTTCCCATTTATCGACATCCCCGCCCCATTTATTCGCCTACTCCCTGGACCTTGACCCTGTCTACTTCTCACGCCGAGGTGAGGTGTCCCTGTCCTCACTGCCCACTCCCGCCACGGGGAGGGCCTCTCTCAAGCAGCAGCGAGGACTCCTCCGACGTCTGTGGGGCCAGAGACCAGGGCCCTCACAAAGGGCATGGCCATGGCTCCTCGGGGACGTCACACTGGAAACCTTCAGCCGGCCCCCATTAACCCTGCTCCACACGGTGGCTCGGCCTGAGCTTGTGGGGTCCCTGGGTCCCCTCCCTGGGGGCTTACCCGAATCCTCCTGCGCTGGCAGCCGCAGTACCCTCTCCGAACACTTTGCCTCCCGTCGAGCCCAGAGGGCTTGTAAAGGCTGGGGCTGAACCGAATGCTGGCACCCCTCCAAACCCAGGGGATCCCCCAAAAGTAGGAGGGCTGCCAAACACTGGAGCAGCACCGAAGCCACCTGAGCAAAACAGAGGCAAACAAACAGAACAGGGAGAAAGGAGGAGACAGGAAGAGAAGACAATGAGCAGTGAGAAACCAAATCAAAAGAGGAAGAAAAAAGGGAAAATACGTTAGAATCCAAACTCAAAGACCTCCAGCAAAGGGCAACACCCCTTCTAGCAGCAAAATACCAATTAAACCCAAAGCAAACCCAGCCACCAAGCCGCCTCCCTCCAGCTCGAGCAGAGATCCGGGGTCCACTCGGGAGAGCTCCCTGGAATTCTAAGAACCCCGCAGACCCCCTATTTGCCTTGAGCTCCCCGGTCCCTCCCAGAGGTAAGCTGGGCCTGTCGGCTCCAAGTCTTGTCAAATCAGATCGACACCCGGAACCAACATGGCGCATTTCTGGTCCCTTCCTGCTGGGCTGCACTGTGTTGAGACTCCTCATGGTAAAACCGTCCTCAGAAACTTCAATGCCTGCCCCGCGGCCAGAGATGACAGACAGGTTATCACTCAGCACCGCAGGTGAGGCACAGCCTCGGATGCTCGAGTCCCTCTCGGGGAGAACGAATGGGCGACAGCCGAGGTGAGCGGCTCGGCGCTGGCCCTCAGCCAGGCCTTTTATTTATTTACAGCTAATGGCTCTCCCATCTCTCACCACCGTCTTTCTCTCTCTGTGTGTCCAGAAGAATTTTTGAAATGCTTCCTCTCTGGGGTCAGGAACTACTCCCCCATAAAGCAGCACCCGCATTTCTTCCCGGGAGGAGGGCTGCTGCATGACAGTGGTCACAGTGTCCAGCTGTGCTCACACGGCCAGCCGGCCCAGCAGAGTGAGCGTCTAAGCATCCGAGCAGGGCCCCCTTCACAGGCCCGGTCTGTGCTCACGGAACACAGGCTGGCGGGCGGCCTCCGCACAGAAAAGGGTCAGGCGTGCCCGGGTGGCCGCTGGGCTGGCCGAGATGCCAGCAGGCGGGAAGAGGACTGTCCTTCCTTGACTGTCCTTTCTGCCCGGGCAGGGTCCCCAATCCCCGAGACACTGTTGAAATCCTTCTTGGCTATCCAGAGACCCTCAGTGAGAGTCTGCTGAATGAAATGAACAAAATAGTACAAGAAACGTGCCGTAAGGGGGAATATTTCTTAAAATGAGTATTGACCTGGAGCCACACGCTGAACGGAATGATGGCAGCTGAGGCGCAAGCAGCCTGAGGGGACCTCGCTTCTTCCCACCTCTTTCAGAAAGTGAAGCCCATTGCACATCTGCCGAGAGGGTCAGCCTGGCCTGAATCCCACCACAAGCCTCTGCCCCTGGACCGGGAGGGCCGGCCAGCTGCAGGTCTAGCTCGCTGTTCTTTCCACCCGTTATGAGCCGGTGGGCCATTTGTAGTGGCTGCACCACTGAGAAGAACTTTTTGTAAGGCTCACGTTTGGGTTAACATTCTGACTTTTAAAATCTTGAGTGAAATTCCAAGCTATGCTAATGGGCACTGTTGGGTTACAAATATAATAGACTGGAAAAGAAAAAGCGCTAAAAACCCTGCCGCTGAATTATTTAGGACTGACCACAGATCCAGTTACACTCTCTTCCTAGACACATGCTGGGGGCTGGGTCTAGTGCCTTGCACTCCATATTATGCCGGCTTCTTGGTGGAAGGGGAGTGAAAAATGAGAAGTCACAATGATACAGAAAGTAAACTGCAGGGGGAGAGGAGGAGATGAACACACACCAGCACAAGCACACACACTTCCCCTCGCCCGGGTCACGGCTAAGTGTGCCAGGGAGAGAACAGTCATCCTGGTCTTATTTCTGAAGATCGACTCTCGGGGTTTGATTTTATTAGATGCCTTATTTTCACGATTTTCTTCCCCTGAAGAAACAGAAATGTACTAATAATCAATGACACTGAAATATCTGGTTTACTGATGGCCCTTCACATGCCAGCTGCTGTAGAACAGTCTGCTGTAATCCACCCCAAAAACCTGGAATCCCTACTTCACAGGTGAGCAAACCGAGGCTGTGAAGATATGTCCCATGTCTGAGTCTAGCCAGCAGGTAAATGGTGCAGCTGGGACTAGAACAAGGCTGAGTGACTCAAAGACCACCTAGCATCTAACCAGTATGTGCACCCCCCCTTCCCCCCACTGCCACTAACCCAGCAACTCTGGCACGGGAGCAGCGGGGTGAGCCCCATGGACTGGGGTGGCAGCCCGGTCATTTTCAGCCTGTCCCTCCTCCTGTCCTCCCCGCCAGTATCTCCAGCAGCACAGTTCCGAATGCAATCGTTTGGCGGGAGGATGGGCACTTTTGGAATTTTTCAGAGATGCCTTCAAACCAGCAGTCAAGGAAGGCTGGCCCCTTGGCAGAAAGCAGCCTCGCTGATGCTCGGAGGCCCCTCTCCTACAGAAGCAGCTCCCGAAGTCCCGAAGCAGGACAGCAGGCTTTCCCACCCACACCTTCCCTTCCTGGTCACGCGCTCATTCAGCTCATGTATTTGCCTGATGGCTCTCTCTGTTCCAGTCCTCGAACTAGGTGGTTTCATGGGGCAAAAAATCAAGTAGAAAAAATATTCTGAAAGGGAGGTACATTTTCTTTAAGATTGAAAAATTAAAAGCATCAGATTCTCCAATCAACAACCTGATCCCAGGATAAGAGACAATATATAAGAAAAACATACCAAAGAAAACATTATCAGGTTCCCTAAAAAAAACAGTCTTGATAATTAATGAACTAAAATCTCTTAGTCAAACAGTATTTGCCTGCTTACTGAGGAATGAGTTTGTAGCCCTTTCATTTTTAAATCATTCACTGCCGGGAAGGTTGGGGCAAAATAGAGCTGCAATGCCCATTTCTTGTCCATCTTAAATTCTAGGAAAAGAGCATCCAAAACTGGCCACCAGACAAACCTGCCGGGCCACAGGCCTGAGGAAAGTGCACAGAGCATTATGGAAACCACAGCGACTGTGCTCCAAGCAGTGGATTCCAGATGCTAATGGGGGTGGTCCTGAGTCAGAGCCACCTACACATCTGGTCCCCAGGTGGGATCCTGAGTCACCTACACATCTGGTCCCCAGGTGGGATCCTGAGCCACCTACACATCTGGTCCCCAGGTGGGATCCTGAGCCACCTACACATCTGGTCCCCAGGTGGGATCCTGAGCCACCTACACATCTGGTCTCCAGGTGGGATCCTGAGCCACCTACACATCTGGTCCCCCGGTGGGACCTTCTCCTGGCACTGGCGGAATTTCAATCTCCCACACATCTGAGCAAGGGAGTGTCCTGCCGCTCACCCCTGGGAGCCTGCTTGAAGGAACCGCTTTCTCAGCAAACATCCCTCCTTTGCCTTGTGCCTTAAAACAAATCCTTTCACACAACTGTCCATGCAACAGGGGCAGGAAGGCAGACCCATGCAGATCTCAGAAACAGAAATGGGACAGAGGAGGCAGCTGACAGAAACGAAGTATATTTTTGTGTCTAAATATACAATGTTCTTTAAAAATTTAATTGTAAATGCAATGCATGATTATAAAAAGTCACCATTCACAAATGTATACTGTAAAAGTAATGCTGGGATAAGAAGTAGTGCTGGCAATGTTCTTTATTCTCGATTACATGGGTATTTTCCAACTGTGAAAATTAACTCATGATATGTGAATAGTTGATATTGTATATGTACATGTACTGTATATCTAATGTACTTGTTTATTATACTCAATTAAAAACAAAAAAACAAGTGACTTGGGAAAGAAGGCAAAATGATACGGCCAGAAGTTAAATAGTCTGTTCGGCTTGCGACAGGCAATGGGCACCAAGAAAATGAGCGACTCAGGACACTTTCATGTTTACATTTTAGGGATCACTTTCTTCTGTGTTCCCTTACTTTGGTCATCCTGCACTTGCTAAATGTTTAAGTTTTCTTCCCCAAGAAGACTCTAAGTTCTCGTAAGGGTTACAGAATATGCATTCTGTGCTGTTTAACATTTCTCAGGAGACCTAGAACAGTGTGAGGAACATAGTAGATGCTCAATAAAAATACAAATAAAGTGGGAGTCACTTCATCCACGTGCCAATCCTACTCCCTCGAGAACCTCTCCAGAGAGCTCCCTTCTTCCAGCATCTCTGCATCTGAGCTCATACGACGCAACCTCAGCGGGCAGGACCGCAGTACCTGTCTTATTTGGAGAGGAGAACCCGAAGCCTTGGGATGCCACGCTTCCTCCTCCAGCGCTGAAGGTGCCAGCAGGTTTCTGCTCTCCAAACGACGAGCTGGCAAAGCCACCAAACGTCTTGGCCCCACTGTTTCCGAATAGGTTAGAGGTATCTGACGAAATGAAAGACATGTGTGAGGGAGCTCAGAGGGAGGAGAATGTCCTCAATTACTTCTCACCAGAGAAGGAAGGAACCTCAGCTGGGTGTTTTGGGAGCAGGGAGAAGTGAGCAGGAAGAGCAATGCACGCCTTCTCCGATTTGCATGGGTCTTGGAGGCCGGATTTAATTACATGGGTGTCCAGGCTCAGAATTTCCCGACTCAGTTCTCAGGCACAGAAACTCATCTGCGCTCCCGCAGGTCCTGGCCCGCCCGCCATGGGGACCAACAGCGCAGCCTCACGCCAGAATGCCATCTGAGCACATCCACACCAAGCACATGGCTCCAGCGCAGCTTTCACTGTCAAGTCTGGCACGCTGGCTGCTGCCCAGTCTGCTCAGAGAACAGCGGACAAACAAAACCTCCGGGGCTCTGACCTCTGATCTGACGGGAGCCAGGGATGTTCTGAGATCGGAAGAGGCCAGCAAGACTTCCAGTCTGATTTCCTCTTTCTCAGAAGTTCAACTAAGTTCCAGATGCCTATCTAGTGGGTCACTCCTTCAAATACACATTGAGTCTGCTCCAACAATGAAAGGAAACTAACTACTAAAACCAAGATGGGTGAGAAGTATTTGTTCGTTTCCCCACCACATACAGATGGGTGTTTCATTAAAATGAGTTTGTAGCCCTAGCCGGTTTGGCTCAGTGAATAGAGCATTGGCCTGCAGACCAAAGGGTCCCGGGTTCTATTCTGGTCAAGGGCATGTACCTCGGTTATAGGCTCCTCCCTTTCCTGGGCTCTGGTTGGAACTTGTGCAGGAGGGAACCAATTGATGTGTTTCTCTCAATCAATGGGAAAAATATTCTCGGGTGAGGATTAGTAATAATAATAATAATAATAATAATAATGATAATAATCTACATATATAAAAGCCAAGCGACCGGAATGGCAGAACGGGCGGACAATATGATGCACACTGTGGTGGCCAACCGGCTGGATGGGGTCCCTATCGGCAACCCCCAACTTCCCGTGGTCCCTCCCCCGATCAACCCCCCATCAGGGGCGGGTCCAGCCGACATCCTGCACCCCCCCACCCCCCACTGCTGGCCCACCTCCCACATCCCCTCCCCACTGCCGCCGGCCCAGCCCAATCGGCTCCCATCAGGATGCGACGGCCAGACCCCACCTGTGCAAAAATTTGTGCACCAGGCCTCTAGTAAAAAATAAAATGAGTTTGTATCCACAGAAGGCAGGGAGAAGCTATCCTGAAATGAGGTCGATGCCCAAAGGCAGAGGCATAAATAGGCTGCAATGACAAGCTCTGGTGGGTAAAGGAGAGCCAAGTCTATGCCCACACGTGAGAAGTACAAACAGCTTCATGATGCCAGGCTTCCCCCAGTCAGGAGCTCAGTGAAAGTGATGGAAGGGAGGGGGTGGAGAGCAGTTCCTTCACACTCAAAGTCAGCTGCCTAAAGAGGCAGTCCACCACTAACCTGTCAACCTAAGGCCCTCATCTCGCTCTGCTGCTGATCCCACCGTGTGAGATTCGACTGTTGATGCTTCAATTATAAGGAAGTGAGCAGCCTTACCTCAGGGACACGGCCAGCTCAAATTTCCAGGCACCGATAACAGAGCCTCAGGCCACATGGTCACTGGCTCTCTGAAACTGTTGCTGACAGTTTGAGAGCTGGGCCCTGACAGTGGGAGTGTTGACCCTCTCGGGGGTTCAAGGGTTATTTATCCCACCCGGAAGTCCCCTCGAACAGTCTGGTCCTTCCCGTGATGAGCTAACCGGAGGTCACCTTTGACAGTGGCAGTCCATTTGACACTGGAGACGAAAACAGGTGTCTCAGTCATTCCTCTAACTTGGTGTTTCAAGAACAGAGGACTGCAATTTCCCACCTTCGTGCTAACGATGCAAAATTTCAAACAGCAAACAAATACACATGCAAGGTTAGGGGCTTGATCTCCTCTTGGAGAAACTCCAAATACAGAGGTGAAATGACTTTACTGGACAATGCTGGGAGACTTAAACTCCCGAGAGGCCAGAGAGCATTCAGACGTGTTTGGGCTTTTTTTTTTTTAATCTTCACCTGAGGATGTTTTTCCACTGATTTTTAGAGAGAATGGAAGAGAGAAGGAGAGACAGAGAGAAACATCGATGTGAGAGAAACACATCAATTGGTTGCCTCCTGCAGGAGCCCTGACCAGGGTCCCAGGCCAGGAAGAAGTCTGCAACCAAGGTACATGCCCTTGACCGAAATCGAACCCGGGACTCTTTGGTCTGCAGGCTGATGCTCTATCCACTGAGCCAAACCAGCGAGGGCGTGTTTGGGCTTCTTTATTCCTTATCTCCTTAAGACTCCTTCATCTTTTAGTTGTTCACAGCACATTATAATGGAACAAACACGAGTTCTGCATTCAGATCTGGCTTGAGTACCTCCTAGCTCTGATGCTGGGCAAGGACTGAATTTTCCTGCGCCCCCGTCCCGCACACAGAAAACGGGGACAGCAGCTGTGAACACGCAGAGCTGCGGTGAGGAGTTAACGAGGTGGGTGTGTAGGGCACCTTGTCTGGCACATGAGATCCTCAGGCAGTACAACTTCCCGTCTCTGACTCTTCTTCCAGCCACACCCAGCCATGGTCAATACAGTAAGACAGAGTAGGTCAGCTGCGGAACATGAATCCCTCCCATTTTGTGAAGATAACGAGAATGCGACCCGCACATTGTAGCAGCTGTCATTTGCAGTCTCCAAAGAAGCCCGGTGTAGGGAATTTTTGGGAATTATTTGAGCTGCTCTGACACAAAGCGGCAGAACCAACATCTGCTGCTGTTTCTGTGGCCTACGTATCTCTCCGCTGTCTCCTATGGCTCCCAAATTAGAGTCTCTAGTTCCTGAAAATGTGGTAGAGACTCTCGTGGTTGTTGGGACAGCGTTTCCCTGTAAGGTTCCTGTGAGGAAGCTAGAGAGTAAGAAACTGCTCTCCGCGGAGCCACTGGACGACCAGCTGGAGGGGAGAGGCAGGCGAGGGGAAGGCAGTGCGGGTGAAACGGGCGTCTGCACTGAGCCCCACCGCCGCTGCGGGCACACCGATCCTCACTGGTCTTTGATTTGGCAAAAATACTAGCATCACCTAACATCACCATGTCAGTATCATCGCAGAGACCAGGCCCCGTCCACCCTGCAGGGCTCCGGGCACTCACGAGGACAACACGCACTGAGAAAGGGACTGGAGAAGCACCTGCCCCGGACACTTTTCAGGGTATTTTCTTCAGAGACAGGTGTGCAGGGAGCCTTGTGCGCCCAACAGATTCTCATCAGCTTCTTCATCCTCACAGGAGCCTCCCAGGCCCCTGGACAGAAAGAAAGGTGCTGAGGACGGCGCCATCCATGTCCTCAGACATACTCGGGAGGCAGCCGGTCCTCACAGGCAACAAGCCACGTGGGTGGACGGAAATGACCCCAGGGTTCAGCGTGCCCTGGTCCTGTCTCTGGGGAAGACAGGAAGAAGCCTGTACAGAGCGGGGCCTCAGCATGCGGTGCTCACAGCTCGTCTTTCTCAGTCATCGCGAATTCCGGTCTCTCCTGAGGGCTGACCCTAATGTCACACAGGGAACTGCTGGAAGCTCGATGTGTGCTCAGATACTGTCTGCACGGGAATGTGTGATGCCAGGAGCAACGAGCACACCTGGGAGGGCTGACGTCACACTGCCAGGCCAGCCAGAGCCCAGGAGGCAACGTGATGGAGAAGAGCCCTGGAAACACATCTAGACTGAACTCTGGCTCTGCCACTGTTACTCCCTAAGTCCGCATCCAAAATGGAGACGGCCACATCTAAAAGTCCTGTTGTAAGAAGTGACCAGACCAGAGACACAGCAGGTGATCAATAAAGGTCACTTCCCTTCTGCTCCATGTCTCGTCAAGGAACAGAACACGAGGGCCCCAGGATTCCGACAGGGAGAGGCACTGCGGGCCCCTGTGACCCTGAGGCCACCCTGCCCACAGGAAGGGACTTACATTCACCCTTAAAGGACGGGCAGGTTCAGGTGCGTGGAGGGAGTAGCAGGGAGAATGTGTTGGGGGAACTGAATCAAAGTCAGAATACTATGTTGGGGCTCTGCCCGGAGAGCTCAGTTAATTAGAGCGTCATCCTGATATCCCAAGGTTATGGGTTTGATCCCCCGTCAGGGCACATACAAGAAGCAACCAATGAATGCATGAATAAGTGGAACAACAAATCTTTCTCTCTCAAAAAAAAAATCACTTAATTTTTTTTTTTTTTTTTTTAAGGAAAAGAAAAGCATGTTGGAGCCAGCTCAAGGAGCCCTGCAGTTCAGCCGAAGGAGCTGGGTTTTATGCTATTGTCGGCGGGATGCTGCCAAAGGGTTTGAGTAGGGATCGTGGCAAAATAAGAGCGGAATCTTAAGCCACTCTCTCTGGTAAGGATTTCCAGACCCCAGTGGGGGAGACTGGAAGCAGGGGCGTTTGGAGACTACTGTAATACCTAGGACGATGGGGAACACACCCCACAATGACAGAGAGACCGAAGGAAAGGGAAAGGGCTGTTTGAGAGGCAGGGAGAACCTGGACCGCCGTCCACAGCCCAGGGAGGAAGTGGTGCTCAGAAGTGTCTAGTGTTGCAGTCGCCCAGGCGATCTGCAGCAGCTTCCTTAGTTCTGGGGCCTCTTATCCTGTACTTGGTCCTCGGGGTGACAGAGGCTCCTGTCCCTATCACCATCCATCCCACACTTAGTTTTTAAAAGCAAAAAAAAGTTAAGTCGTTCCTGTACCCTGTCAGATGCACTTACACTTCCCTGAGGCACACAAGTAAACTGCTGGGTAACACCTGCCCACGGTCAGGAGCTGAAGACCAGCAGGTGTCTGGTGCCAAGAATAGATGCGCTTATTTTAAACCAGAATTACCGAATTAGAAACAAGGCGTGCCAGTGAACAACAGGCTGGGGGAGCCACCGTCCAGTCTGCACTGTAAACAAACACTCCCTGCTGTCGCCGAGCGTGGAGCTGCGAGAGTTTGCACAGCGGGCTCTCCTGAGCCGGCCCAGCCCCCAGGGAGAAGGCAATCCTTTGACAGGTAAGAGCTGTGGCATTAAGAGATGAAGCAGCCAGAAGGAAAGGAATTTTTACAAGGATATGACCAGCCTACATTTTAACGCAATAGGCTAGTAACACAATCCTGCAGGAGATAACCTACCTACAGGGTAAAGCCACATTTCTAACCAGCATGTTACCAAGGGCCTGTTCTGTGCCGGAGGCTGTCTGGCACGTTGTGTAAGATGTAGCTGAATTCCAGACCTGCCACTTTCTGGCTTTGTGACCAAAAAACCCCCGGCAGGTGTGGCTCAGTGCTTGAGTGTCGACCTATGAACCAGGAGGTCACGGTTCAATTCCTGGTCAGGGCACATGCCCAGGCTGAGGGCTTGATCCCCAGTGGGGAGTGTACAGGAGGCAGCCAATCAATGATTCTCTCTCATCATTTTTTTTTTTTTTTTTTTTTATATATATATTTTATTGATTTTTTACAGAGAGGAAGGGAGAGAGATAGAGAGTCAGAAACATCGATGAGAGAGAAACATCGATCAGCTGCCTCCTGCACATCTCCCACTGGGGATGTGCCCGCAACCCAGGTACATGCCCTTGACCGGAATCGAACCTGGGACCCTTCAGTCCGCAGGCCGACGCTCTATCCACTGAGCCAAACCGGTTTCGGCTTCTCTCTCATCATTGATGTTTCTGTCTCCCTCTCCCTTCCTCTCTGAAATCAATGAAAATATATTTAAAAAAAAACACCCAAAACAAAGAAATCACTGAGCCACTCTGAGCTTGTTCTGATTGGGAAAGGGAGAGTGCCGTGCAAGGACCGTGCTTTCAGTCTGTGCAGGGAGCCCTGAGCTCTGTGACAGCTGGGGAAGGGGAACACCCGTGTGTGGCTCTGGTTCCAACCACCACTTCTGAGCAAGCTAGTTTCATCTGTCTTGCAAGTCAGGATTCTGTGTACGAGTTCATCTGCAGAATCAGTTTTTGAAAGCTACTAGACTCGATTTCTAAAAGCTCTTCATTCTAGGATTCTAAATTCTTCCTGGCAGACTGCAGACTGCAGAACCAAACCTCCGATGACATAATGTTACAGATGAAAAGGTACGGTACGTGTCTCTTGACCATGATCTCTCTTTTTATACTACCAGTCGGACAGCGACCTCAAAATAACAGATCTGGGACTTCAGGGGACTCGGGAGTTTTGTTTTAGCTATAGGAGCTGAAGGCACTGAGGAAGTATCTGTTCTGTCCATGGGGCATGCGCTCTCGGTTCACAGAGGAGCCTTCTGTATGGCATATTGCATGAGCGAAGCTAAGACAAAGAGGACAGGTTCCCAACCTCCCCTCTCAGCCCCATCAGCAGCAGGAGATATATATATATATATTAAAGATTTAAACAAATAAATTTCTTTCATTTCCAACCATGAAGAGACAGATCAATAAAGTGCTTTAACAATGAGGTGGAGAAGGAAGTGCCAGCAGAAAGATGCGGCTTCACTTGAAATAAGACAAAGAAGCAAGGAAGGCTTCCACTGTCGGGCGACACTTCTGACAGCAGCTGGATTGAGAGTCAATTCAGAGTGTGACACAAATGAAGACCCAGACGTGCCCCGCCCCCAGCACACCCAGCGTGCTCGGCTGCTCGCACTTAGGCCTGTCTGCCCGCACCCATCCCAAGTCATTTCAATCTAATTCAATTCAACCCTCTCCCTGCAGCTCTGATGTCTTTCCATGATTATATAGGACATGTCATTAAAAAACTAAAAATAAACACCAAAATCCAACAGATCACACTGCCTTGGGGTAGATATTTTACACTTGATCTTAGGTAAAAGGCCAAGAAGCCATGGGGGTAAGGTATTTTAAAAGGCCCTTCTAGGCCTTTCCGTCCTATACTTGTCAGCGAAGCATTGATAACACCATGAGGATGGCACTGGCATTGGGGTGGCGGGGTTGGGAGAACTTTCTCCACTTACTTGGGGTGGCTGTGGATCCGAAGCCCCCGCTGGCCGAGCTGAATGGGTTTTTGTTGGCTGCGTCCTGGCTGGGTTTCCCTCCAAGGCCACTGAAGAAACCTCCCCCTCTTCCAGCGCTGCCAGACCCGAACACGCTGCCACTGGAGGACGGCGACTGCTGAAAAACAAAAGGGGCAGGAAGCAGGCAGGGTGAGAGGTCACCGAGCGGCAGGCCACATCCGCGGACAGGAGGCGCTCACAGCTGGCATGAACGGAAAAGCAGCCGAGGTCTGATTCGTTCTGGTGCGGATGCTCTCGCCACCACAGAGAAGCTGGGCTCTGGCACAGGGCCTTCCTGCACATCAAGTGCTCAGCTAGCCCACACTCGCGGGCCCCTGAAAACATGACTTACGGTGGGTGGGAACTTTAACTTTTCTATATATATTTACTGGTTGATTTCAGAGAGAGGAAGGAAGAGGGAGAGAGAGACAAAAACATCAATGATCGGAGAGAATCACTGATCGGCTGCCTCCTGCAGACCCCGCACTGGGGATGGAGCTCACAACCTGGGCATGTGCCCTGACCGGGAATCAAACTATAACCTCTTGGTTCATAGGTCGACACTCAACCACTGAGCCACGCTGGGTGGGGACTTTAGAGGTCTCTGCTGACACGATGCCAGAGGCAGGAACACCACCCCCGAGCGTTCCCCCATGTGAAAAGGTGTGGAAACATTTCTAGGCTATCCTGGCACCTTATTTCGATTCCTCTCATGTTTGGCTGAACTCATCAGCAACTGCTGCTCAGTGACTACGCTGTCTTTTCTCAGTTTGAGCACTTGTATTTCATAATGACTTTCCCAGCGCTGCAGGGACAGGCTTAAATTAGCTCCATTGTTGAAATGACGACCACAGCTGAATTCTGTCCAAGTGCGCAGATCCTGCACGCGAGGACACTAACTTAGGGTGCGCTGACTCAAAGCTGTGTCAGGCACCGCACTTCATTTCTGTCTGCAAATTGGTTCTAGAAGGACCAGTGCCAGACCTGCGGGGCCATTAATATTAGAGCTAAGTGTGAGATGACCCCCTTGGCTGATGGGCTTTTAGAACTGGGTTGCTTGTCTCAGGAACCTTGCAGGGGCCCCTCCCAAGCAGGTGGAGTGGTGCACAAGTCCCCCTTACAAAATAAGGGCAATAAACTACTCTTCCTAGCTCATTCATTCCCTTGGCATTTCGAGTGAATGGACAGTTATTACATCCTCATAATTGGGTTAGAGAGAATCCAACGGATTTTAATTGCTAAAAATAATTGCTTTTAAAACTTTAAATTATGGAAACTCTCAAACACATACAAAAATCAGACAGAAGAGTATACTGAACCCTCCATATACCCATAGCCCAGCTTCAACAACGAACTCAGAGCCACCTGAGTTTTCCCTATACCTCCTTTTACTTCTCCTCATCCTTCATTAGTATGAAGAAAACCCAGTATCATTTCATCTACTGATTTTCCTACATAAATCTGTAAAACATAAACCCTAACTATAATACCATTATCATGTCTAAAAAACGAACAATTCCTTTATATCATGAAGTAGAGAGTTAGTGTTCAAGATCCAGCCTCAAATGCAAAAAGAAAAGAATCCAACCTGAATCTCATCAGGCCCCAGACCCAGCACCACTCCACAGGCTGCAGCAGAGGCAGAGGAGCAGGGGCTGGAGGCTCTGCTTGGGGAAGAGCAGCAACCAGACCACAGGGGACTCGAGGACACAGACCTGTTTCGTCAACCACTGAATTATGAGGAAAAATCAAAGGGAAAGAGACTTACGAGACCTATAAACCAATCTCAATGTGTGGACATGATTTGATTCTAATTTGAAGAAACAAATGTAAGAGACATTCATGAGAATTCTTCAAGAAGACATTTCCAAATCGTCTTTCCTGATTCGCTGCCCTGCTTTATTCTTTTCGTAGTCTTTGAAACAACCTGAAATTAAAGTGTTAATAAATAAAGGCCGAATCCCTCTATGAAACAGGCACCTGGGTCTGTCTTACACGGAATTCCTGGTGACTGGTAATCGGCCAGCTGTGGTTCTATATCTACTCGCTAAGCACTGTCACTGCAACAATATTAACTCTTCTGATCCACGATCACGGGATGTTCTTCCATTTACTTATATCATCGTAAATGCCTTTAAACAACGTTTTATAATATTCAGAATAGGTTTTGCACTTCTTTTGTTGAATTTATTTTTAAATATTTTAATTTTTGATGCTATTGGAAATGGAATTTTCTTAATTTTTAGATGGTCCTATGCAAGTATATGGAAAAGAACTTATTTTTATATATTGATCTTGTGTCCTACACACTCACTGAGCCCACTTATTAGCCCGAATAGTTTTGCACTGGATTCCTTAGGATTTCCCCAGCGCATGATCTGCAGTGGCTCTCCTGCTGCCTTTCCAGTCTGGATGCCTGTGAGGTCTTCTTCTTGCCCAGCTGACCTGGCTGGAATCAGCATATTCTCCTGAGGTTCACCCAGTAGCACGCAGAGTCCTTCCTGCTCTGCAGCTGAGCGCTCTGGTGAGGACGCAGTGCTACTGCCTCCGGGGGAGGAACAGCTGGGCTGTCTCCAGGTGTGGGCCATCATCATAAACAAAGCTGCCACGGACATTCTTATACAAGCCTTCTTGTGAACATGTATTTTCTTTCCTTTTGGGTAAATACCTAGGACTGGATGGCTAAACCATAACACCAGTGTACATTTAACTTATGAAGGACCTGCCAGATGACTCTCCAGAGTGGCCACGCGGTTTCACACTCCCACAGCAATGCACTCGGAGAGCTAGCTGCTCTAGCGCTCTTCCACATGCGATTGTTTGTTCTTAAATTTCAATCATTCTAGCGGGTGTGAGGGAGTGTCTCACTTGGTTTTAATTTGCATTTCTCTGATGACTAACAATGCTGAGCTAGTGTTCATGTGCTTATGGGCCACTCACATACCCTTTTCTGTAAAGTATCTGTCCAAGTATTTTGTTTATTTTTAAAACTGGGCTGTCTTTTTATTTTTGACTTATAGTTCTTTACACATGGGTGGGGAAAAAGTAATTTTACAGTTGTGAGTATGTGAAAGTTTATTCTTGTATTATTTATTAATTAGTGTATTATTTTCCGTATGGAAAACTGTAAACCTACTATATTTTCTTCCTGTCTATGCCCTGCCTTTTCCTTTTTATGGCAAGTCTTTTTTTTTTTTTTTTAAATCTTTATTGTTCAGATTATTACATTTGTTCCTCTTTTTTCCCCCCATAACTCCCCTCCTTCCAGCTCCCACCCCACCCTCCACCCTCACTCCCCACCCACTGTGTTCATCCATAGGTGCATGATTTTTGTCCAGTCACTTCCCGCATCTCCCACACCCCTTTCCCCCCCAAGAATAGTCAGTCTATTCCCTTTCTATGTCCCTGATTCTATTATAATCACCAGTTCATTCTGTACATCAGGTTATTTATTCACTTGATTCTTAGATTCATTTGTTGATAGATGCATGTTTGTTGTTCATAATTTGTATCTTTACCTTTTTCTTCTTCTTCCTCTTCTTAAAGGATACCTTTCAGCATTTCATATAATACTGGTTTGGCGGTGATGAACTCCTTTAGCTTTTCCTTATCTGTGAAGCTCTTTATCTGACCTTCAATTCTGAATGATAGCTTTGCTGGATAAAGTAATCTTGGTTGTAGGTTCTTGGTATTCAGCACTTTGAATATTTCTTGCCATTCCCTTCTGGCCTGCAAAGTTTCTGTTGAGAAATCAGCTGACAGTCGTATGGGTATTCCCTTGTAGGTAATTGAGCCTCTTTCTCTTGCTGCTTTTAAGATTTTCTCTTTGTCTTTTGCTCTTGGCATTTTAATGATGATGTGTCTTGGTGTGGTCCTCTTTGCATTCCTTTTGTTTGGGGTTCTCTGCGCTTCTTGGACCTGTAAGTCCATTTCTTTCTCCAGATGGGGGAAGTTTTCTGCCATTATTTCTTGAAATAGATTTTCAATATCTTGCTGTCTCTCATCTTCTGGCACTCCAATAATTCTGATATTAGTCCGCTTAAAGCTGTCCCAGAGGCTCCTTACACTATCTTCACACTTTCGGATTCTTTTTTCATTTTGCTTTTCCAATTGGGTGTTTTTTGTCGAATCTTTGGTTTGATTCTTGTGCTCCTCTGGTCTGCTATTGGGTATAATATTCTTTATTTCAGTCCGTCTATGCTTACTTTCTAATTTCTTTATCGTAGCATCGAGGGTCTCATTAGTTTTCGTGAGGCTCTGCACAAATTTATGGCAAGCCCTCAAAATTGCGATTCTTAGCTCCATATCCTCCATTTCTGTCATGTTTTTTTGTCTCCGCATTTTTATGCTTTCTTGGTGCACCCCCTTGTGGTCTCTGTGCGCAGTCTTGTTCTAGCCAAGCCTTAATTGTTGTAGTTAACACTAGAGGGATTTGACCACCAGGCCGACTGGCTGTAGGAATCAGCTGTTTGGAAAACGTCTGTCTTCTGGGGAGGCGCTAGTCCAGCCCTTGCCTGAGGCGATCGGCAAATGGCTGTGCGCAGAGCTTGGGCGGGGCGGGAGGAGGGAGCAGTTATGGCCGCTCTCAGTCCGTCCCCAGGGGCTCTGCCTCTCTGTCCCGGCAACCCGGCAACCGCTGCAAACCTCGGAGGGGCCGTAGCCAGACAGTCCCACTTCTCCCGTTTGAGTCTGGGTCCCTAGAGACTCGCCCGGATCTGTAGCCCAGAGTCTGAGATTCACTCCTGATTGAAAACGACAACCGCGCCCTCAGCCACCAGCCCGCTTTGCGCGCGCACCACCTCACCACCGCACCACCGTACCTTTAAATATTCCACACTGCGCCTCCTCTGTGCGTCGGAATGCTGTTGTTTTTGCTTCTAGTTGAAGAGTCTCTCCTCAGCCAGCCTTCCTGTGGTTCTGGTTGATGTCCGTTCCGACTTTTAGTTGTATTTTTGAAGTGGTTGTTTACGGCGGCAGTCTCCGGTGTTTACCTATGCCGCCATCTTCGATTCCTCCCTATGGCAAGTCTTTTGATGAGCATTAGTTTGTAATTTTATTGAAGTCCAGTTTTTCCATTTTCTTCTTTTATGGTGTGTTCTGTGATCTAAGAAATTTTTGTCTACCTCATTGCTTCTCACATGGCGCTGCTGACATCTGGGCTGGGTAATTCCTTGTTCTGGAGGCTGTGGGGTGCTGAGCAGCATCGCTAGATGCCAGGAGACTCCCCCACTCATGAGCACCAAACACGCCCAGACACTGTGCTTGTGAAATTCCCCTGGGGGCGAGCTGGTGCTGCTGGAGAGCCACTGGCCTACTCCGAGGTCGAAAAGGCACTGCTGCTACGGTTGTCATACATTTCGTATCTCGTCAAAGCCACACGATCCACTGTTTCCCTATATGTCCTCTTTTTCTTTAGCTGCTTTCAAATTTAAAAATTGTTTTTCAGACGCTTAACTATGATGTGTCTAGGTGTGGTTTTCTGGTATTTATTCTGTTTGGGATTCGCAGTTTCTTAGATTTGTGGATTCCTATTTTTCAACAAATTTGGAAAAGATTGGCCATAGTTTCTTCAAATATTTTTTTTCTGTCCCATTCAGTCTTCTCTTCTCTGGGACTCTGATTACAGACACACTGGACTGCCTGATACTGTTGCCTCTATGTTCTTTTTTCTCCCCCCAGTCTCTCTGAGCTTCATGCTAGATAATTTCTGTTGACATGTCTTCAAATGCCCTGTTCTTCTGTGGTAGTCACTCTGCTGTTAACCTGCCTAATCACGTATTTCAGGTACTAGATGTCAACTTCAGATACAGACCACTGCTTTCTATCCCCTTTGCTGAGATTCCTAATCAAACATCCCTTTATTTTCTTGTAAATCTGGAGTACAATAGCTATTTTAAAGTCTTTGCCTGATAGTCCCAATTGTCTGGATCATCGATAGTTTATTTCTTGCTATTTCCAAAATATGACTCCCTTTTTGTTTTTGCTACTTCATAAGTTACAGTTATTTGGGGGAGGGGGCGGTACACTGATCTTGTACATAAAAGACACTGTGTGGTGACTGAAGAACACTTCATGCTTTTTCTGGAGAGAGGGAGCCCTCCTTTTCATCTGAACCCTCAAGTGAGGAGGCAATCATTCGGACTCACTAAGCCCGTCTTGGCTCAGGGCTTAGGCTCTGGGTCTTATTCTGCGTTGAGCCTGGGGCCAGGAGGCAGCTGGGCTGCAGCATTTTGGGCTCAACAGTTCCAGGCATAGGAGAGTACAAGGCTGTAAGTTCTTTCCTTTTTCAGTCCTACCCTGACTTCCTTTTTCTCAGCATAAGTGGGGGAGGGTGGACAGGGAGATTTTACTCAAAAAATTACTGTTGTCCCTGCACATCTTTCAGACCCTAATTTGTTACTTTAAAACAAAATAATTTTATTGGGATATAATTCATATACCTCAGAACTCACTGATTTAAAGTACATAATTCGATGGTTTTGACAAAAAATATATGTAACATAAAACTTGCCATTTTAACCATGTTAAAGTATACAACTCAGTGGCATTAATTAGTCACAATGCTGTACAACCATCACCATGACTTATTTCCAACATTTTCTCATCACCACAACCATAATTCTATAACCACTAAGTAAGTAGTAACTCCCCTACTCTCTCCTCCCCTGGCCATTGGTAATCTCTAGTCTAATTTCTGGTTCTATGAATTTACCTATTCTTTTTCTGTTTTGAAAATAATTTTTTAGCTCCTTTATGTTTATTTTTTATTGTGGTAAACACAGATATTATAAAACTTACCACTTTAAGAGTACAACTCATTGGCACTACGTACAATCAGTGTTGTGCAACCATCACCACTATCCATTTCTAGAAATTTTTCATCACCTCAAACAAATTCTATACTCCTAACAATAATTCTCCATTTATGTAGTCATTTTAAGTGATTACTTTTTAATTAACTGATCCTAAATATGTCATATAAGTCAAATCCTATACCATTTGTTCTTTTAGAAGGGGCTTATTTTAATTACCATCATGTAGTCAAGGTCTACCACATGTAATATGAATCAGACCTGCATTCTTTTTGGAGGTTGAGTAATATTCCATTGTCTATGCATCGTCTTATTGTTTATCCAGTCATCTGTTGATGGGCACTTGGGTGGTTTTTGCCTTCTGGCCATTGCGGAGTCCCTGCCCTCAGTGCCTCTGGGAACCAACAGCATGTACTCTCGAGTACGGCTTCTGCACCCACTTTGTTTCGTACAGGAGCGCTACTTGTCTTTACTCTCTCCAGCCTCCACAGTATGAACACACCACAGTGACTCTACCCATTCTCCAGCAAGAAACATGGGGGCTGTTTCCTATGTGTAGCATTTATGAATACACTATGAACATTCTAACCACATGCTCTGAACAAAGGCACTCATTCCCATCGGCTCCACGCCTAGAAGTGGATTTGCTGGTCCAACAGGGATTTTGTGTATCTAATCTTGATACTTCCAGACGGTTTTCAAAGGGTAATTTACCCCATGTTAGCAACACGTGGGTGCTCCTGGTCGTTCTCCGCCTTCACCAACACTGGTATTGTCAGCCCTGTCCATTTTAGCCATGTTGGTGGCGGTATAGTTGTCTTTTCTTTTTGATTTGTACTGTTTATATGTTCTGAACACAATTATTCTTTTGGTCCTATACGCTACAATTTTCCCGGTTCATGGCTTGTTTTACACTAAAATTAAGAAAGTTGTCATTTTAATGAGGTCAGATTTTCCTTCTGCCTAATATTCTTTAGAATTTCCTTGAAGCCTTCTAGGCATAGATTCTCTCAGTATCTGTCTGAAAAAAATGCTTTGATTCCATGACATCCTATAAAGATATTTTTTGCTAGGTAGACTGTCTCTGGCTTTGTCACGGCCGAGAAGTGAGCTTGTCAGTCCAACGCCTTTGAAAGTAACCTGTCTTTTTGTCTCTGAGTATTTTTAACATTTCCGTAATTCTGCAGCTTAACTATGATAGATCTTGGAATCAATTTTCTTTTATACATTCTGGTTGGCATTTGTCTGACTTCTGAATCTGTGACTTACTGTTTTCAAATTTCTGTCTTTTTCTCTTCTAATATCACCATGTATTTTTTTTCTCTTCCTTCAGATTAAATGTATTTTGGATTTCCTCTTCTAGGATTTTTACTTTCTTTTGCATCTTCCATTTTTCTTTGTTCTCCATGAAGCAGACCAGATAACTTAATCTGACTTACCTTCTAGTTCAAGGGTCAGTCAACTATAGTCCACAGGCCAAATCCAATCTGTTGTGTTTTTGTAAATGAAGCTTTACGAAAACATATCATGCCCTCAAAGTCTAATGTTTACTACCTGGTGCTTCACAGAAGTTTGCTGACCCCTGGTCTAGTATATGACTGTTCTCTTCACCTGGGTCTAATCTGTTGGTATTAAATTTTACTTGTTCTATTTTTCTGTAAGTTCTATTTGGTTCTTTTTCAAAGCTGCTATGACACTTCTTGCAATTTCCTATTCTTTATTGGTACTTTCAAGTTTGTCTTGCATTTCTTTTAAACATGTAAAACACAGCTGTTTTACAGTCTAGAAAGTCTTTGCAAATGTATGTCTGACGTTTATTCTTGATCATAATTCCTTGCTTCCCTTTATGACTAATTTAGGCATGGAAATCAGTGTCCTTAGAAGTTATGTGATATGAGGAGAATATAACTAATAATAGTGTGACAAGTTTATATGGTAACAGATGGTTTCTAGACACAGTGTGGTGAGCACATTGTAAGATAGACAAATGCTGAATCACTATGAAACTAATATAATACTGTATGCTAACTGTGCTTTAATAAATTTAATGATTTGAGGCCGAGAGTAAAGTTACTTTTCTTCAGTGTCTGCTGCTCTGCCATGCACCTGCAGACACCACCCTCCCAGGACCACGCCAGGCCACCCGCATGCTGAGGCCTTTCACTTTGTGCAGAGCTTGGTGAGTGATTTCTGCTCCTGTACCCTTCCCAGTTACTAAAATAGGAAATTCAAATTATAGTAGTAACTGCTCTCAGGGCAAAACTGGGTTCTGTGCTCCATTCACTTCCAGAGGTGCCCTTTTTCTGTCAACGTGGCAAAACACCCTGTCAGCTTATCAGTGCCTTAAAAACTGTGGTTTCACCCAGTATTTTAGCTGTTTTCCATGGGAGCGTGATTTGAATGCTCTAACCGCCATCACCAGAAACCAGAGCTTAGAGGTTTCACTTCTCTCTGCCAGGGATCCCTGACTGGAGCCAGGACTCCGTCTTCAAAGGAAGAAGACGATACAGAAAATCTCTTACTGAAGATGTACAAAAACAAAGAATGTGCCTGCCACTTGATGAACTATGGATAATACAACCCCCTTCAGAAAGTCACAGTCATTTCCAATCGGTCCGAGTGCCTTTCCTCAGAAGGCCTCCTGATGCGGGTGCAGTGATCTAAAAGCAGCAGCCTCGCTGGGTCCTCAGTGTCCTCACCTGTCCTGTGAGGACAGTAACAGCATGTGCCTTCAGAAGTACTAATGACCACAGGAGTCAACTGTATAAAGCCCAGCACAGATAACCACTAGCTGTACACACTGAAATAGCTTAGGTCACCAAAAAGAGCCTGTTTTCCTTCTTTCTGTTTAAGTAACCATTTGAAAAGGTAACAACTGTTCTTAGGTCAATGACCTTAAAAAACACACACAAAAAACATCAAGGCCAAGGAGCGGGTTTAATCCATGGCCCTCGTTTGCCAACCCCTGGCCTAACAGAGCAGGTGGAAGATGGATGGAAATCAGGCAATGTGCTTTCAAAGAAGGATGAAAACTGTGGTGATTCTCTTGAATCAGAGGCTGAGACTTCTGTGTCCCTAAGTGAGCTAAGAAGGCGGGGCTTGAGAAGCACACAGGCTGCTTCCTGGGGTTAGGTGGGCAACACAAACTGACTAAAGTACATGCAGGGACGAGGACGGGGTGGGTGTAGCTGACATGAAAGGGGTGAACATACATATTTACCTGGCCAAACACTGTCCCACTAGTATTGGCTGCTTGACCAAACAAAGAACCAGCATTACTGGACCCAAAACCTGTAAAAGAAAAAGAAAACAAAAGTTTAAATTGGAAGTCTTTTACAACATCAAAGTGGTGTTTTGTTTTGTTTTTTTAGAATGGCTTTTAGGTATGCTAAGATAACTAACAATAAATCAACCCATGAATAAAATCTGGCTTCCTATCTAGGAAATGAAGAAACTGATTTGTAAATAAGGATCTTTTTGCATTGCTAACACTTTACAATAGTATAAATTCCAAACTCTCAAGCGCTGAATCCTGCCTTCTACTGAACCCCAGGGGGTAGGCACCAAGAAGGTACCCTCAGAGCAGCTGTTCCCTAGACTTCACTGCCAACAAGTCTTCCCAATGACTGAACGTCATGAACATTTCTGTTCCCTGGTTTCCTCCAACCTCAAAGACCAGATCCATCCCGGGCAGTTTATCTTTCTGCGGAATGGCACAACATGGTTGGGGCTGGGCTGAGCAGGGCCTGGGAAGACCAGGCAGCGCTCTATGTTATCACAGGCGCCCTGTAAGGAGTAGCGTACAGGAGTTCCATTCTCATTTCTGTCCTTGGTCGAGGGGGGAGCTTAGGCAGTCTCCCTTCCTGCCCGGGTGGAGGGACTGCCCAGGGACCAATCCGTAGCTACTGTGTGAAAGAAGATTCTTCAGAGGTTTGTGATCATGATGAGGTAGTTTGATCATAGTGTGTATGAGGGACTCTCAAGTGTTGACTGAACAAAGGATGCACCAGAGATAGTGTTAAACACCGACTCCCTCTGAGACTCACAGGGCCTCTTCCCTGCCCATCTGTAGGCCACATTATCACATTTCCCACCACTCCCATCGGCCACCTGGCCTCTCCACAGGCCATCAGGTGGGTTTTAAAACTGTCTTTCACAATGTGTCCTTGTAGCCAAATGTAGTGGGAGATCAACAGACATTTGTTGAAGAAAGACAAGAAAAGATTTCCTTTCTAAAACACTAGGAACCATTTTCAAATAAATTATCACCAAAGGAATGAGTTAGCAGTTCCTGCCCACCAAGAAATCAACAATCCTTGTTCCGCCCCAGAGCCTACTCCAGGAAGAACTGCCTTTCATAAGATAACTATCAGAAGCTTAGGAAAAGATTTTCAAATTGGTCTGCCTATTCCTAACTTTTAGAAGTAAAAGGAGCTGCTAAAATTAGATAAGCAATAGAGAGAATTATGTTTTACTTTTAAATATTTTAAGACTTGAGTTTTTAAAAAAAATTACAACTTTGAAAACAGAAAAGACCAAACTTTTCAAATGTCAGTATCTGCCCTCTGGCGGGAAGACTGAGTGGAGGAAGCAGACGGCTGGCAGGGCGTGGCCTGGGAGGAGCGGTGCAGTGCTGGTCTGCAAGCACTCACTGCAGGGATCGGTCTGCCTACCGCCTGACAGTTTGGGCATAATGACCTCCAAAGTGCCTTCTGACTTAAAAATTTCCTATTTCTGAGTCACTCATTACTTGCTGACCTTAAGCTTTTTTTTTTTTAACCCATGAAATTGGCACCCTGGTGGCTAGGATAGGAGAGAACTTGCTGAGAAGCAGAACTGGACTGACAGTGACTGGGCCAAAGGCGTTCCCTAGACAACAGCACCCTCACTCCCTTCTGGACTTCAGTTTTTTTTTGGTTTTCCCTTTAATTACAAAGGCAGTACTGGTTTGTTGCAAATGTTTCAAATACTACAGAAGAGAATAAGATAAAAATCTTCCATAAATTTTTACCTGACGCTTGACAAAAGCTAAACCCAGAGGATGATGCTGTCGTGGTGGTGGCCGAGGTGCTACCAAACACAGAGCTTCCTTGTCCAAAGCCTGGGCTCTGCCCAAACGCAGGCGGGGTGCTCTGGCCGAACACCCCCGCGCCGGTGTTGGCAGAAGACTGGCCGAAAGAGAAAGAGATGGAGCTACTGGCGCTCGAAGAGGCACCAAAGACGTTCCCGTTGGTGGACGTGGAAGGGGAGGAGGCGGACTGCCCAAAGGCGGACCCGGAGCTGAAGCCAGGCTGACTGAAGGAGAAGCTGCTGGCGGGGCTGCTTGTCGACTGCCCGAAGGCCGGGGCCTGCCCGAAGGCCGTCTGCCCGAAGACCCCCGTGGCCGAGGTGCCAAAAGCTGGGCTGCCGAACCCCGAGCTGCTGGCCGGCGGCGTGGCGGTGGCTGTGCTGGCTGTGCTGGCCGTCTGCTGCCCAAATAGGCTCGGTGCGGTGCTGGCTGCCGCCTGCCCAAACACGGGGGTGGCCGAGGGGGTGGAGGCCGTGCTGCTGGTGAGCTGGCTGAAAGCGGAGCTAGAACTGGCAGCAGGTGGCTGAGTGAAGACAGAGGAACCAGAAGTGACAGTGCCAAACGCCACTGAGTCCACAGCGGGGCTTGGAGCAGCGCTGGAAGCAGCACTGGCGGTGGGGGGGGGACTTGGTGCTTCTGCGGTCACAGGGCCTGCACTCGGGGTTGGAGCTGCTGTGACAGCCGGCTGCCCAGGCACTGAAAGGGAGGGAAGAGAAGCTGGTTCTGTCTTGACGTCAGGGGCCCCAGTGGCTGCTGCTGCAGCCTCTGCAGAAGGTGCTGGGAGACTGGAACTCGGTGCCGTGGGGTCCAGGCTGCTGCCTGCGGGCGGGGCAGGAACAGGCTCCTTCTTCACGGGGTCGGGAGTTTGCAGAGGAGCCTGGGGAAGCGGCGCTGACGGCTGTGGCCCCAGAAGCGAGGCTGCTGATGCTGAGGCCTCAATGGTGCCGAGCTTCTCGGACGAAGATGGGAACGTCACCTCCTCTGTGCTTTTAGCAGAAGACACAGGTGGGGTGGGAGCAGATGCTGAACTGAGGAGGCCACCGAACGACAAGGTGGAGAATGATGTGGGAAGGGGAGTAGCAGTGGTGGCCGGTGGTGGGGCAGATGGGGGCGCTGTCCCACTCGTGGGCTGACTTCCAAATGAAAAGCCAGTCTTGCTGCCACTCAGAGATAACCCGCCAAAACCGATGACCCCCGAGGCGCCTGTGCCGGTGAGGGGCAGACTGCCGAAGACACCAGTGGAGGCACTGTTGGTGCTGGTGCTGGCTGCTGGTGCCACCGTGGTGGCGGTCACAGAGGAGGTCAAGGGAGGCTCCGCAGGCTTCCCCAGCGCGGCAGGGCCACCAAAGTTAAACCCCGAGGAGACGAGGGAAGTCTTGGCTGGTTGTGCGCTACTCAGGCTGGTGGAGGGAGCCTTACTGGCTGGCTTTGTGGAGTCATCTGCTTGGCCGACCCGCAGTCCTGAAAAACTCCCTAGAGTCTCGCCAGCCAGAGAAGTTGGAAAGAGGAGCTCCCCTGCCTTAGACGGCGCAGCTTCCAACTTGCTGGGAGGGGTGGAGAGAGCAATTCCAGGAGGGGCCGCAGGCCTGCTGCCTGGCGGAGCCGACTCTCCTGCGGGAGCACCGGCGGCTCCGGTGGTGTTGGGCGCTGCTGTCACTGTGGAGGGAGATGAGCTTTCGGGGATGGCCTCAGAGAAAGGTTTGCCTCCCCCACCAAACGGGAATGTGTCAGGCTGGTTGGACTCTTTAGCTGGGGGTGTTGCCCCTAGTAAGACAAAGAAATTAGGAGATGAATTGGATTTAGCAGAATCTGACCTGGCGCATCTCCGCTGACTATTTCTAAGCCAGCCTCTCTCCCCCTCGATGCAGTCAGGAACGGCTGGTCCCAACAGCAGCCTCCTTGAGTGGGGAGGACAGAACGATCCCTCCGTCTGAGCCATCTCACTGGGGTGAAAAGCACAACTATTCTTTTCATGACCATTAAATCACAACAAATACACCATATCTAGAATGCAAGAAGTTAACACATGCTCCCACAAGAGACATAAAAAGGCGTCTCCCCTTACTTTCCCACGTGTGCTTCCCTCGGGAACACCCCTGGCAGAGCTAGCTAAGGACCAGCCGGTTCTAAGGGAGAACAACACCACACGCACTGCAAATGCTCGAGGCAGAACTCGGCAGCAAGTAAAAGGTCAACACATCTGTCAGAACCCTGCCCGCGCCCAGGGGGACACACAGGTCATGCTGAGCAGCAGAGACGGTACCTTGTGTGGCAGCGAAGGTGGAAGACGGTGTTGGTGTGATTATCCCAAAATTAAAGCCGGTCCTGGGGAGTGGGAGAAGAGAGGTTAACAAGAAACCGCCCCAAGGCATACCCTTCAGCCTGACACTGTGTGATGCACTCACACAATCTCTCTCCAGGAACTTACAATCGCGCCGATACACAACAGAGGAAAAGCAACCTCTCAAAACCCACCCGAGTATCACAGAGCGTGTCAGGACAGCGCCACGCTACTCGGGGACACAATGGGGCGCCTAACATAGAGGCCACTGTCTCTGCGGTTCTGACACAACCCTTGGACCTGGGCGGGGAAAACTTGGTTCACAAACTTTTCTGACTCTTTCATGTCCTCTCTCTTTCTGTACTTCTCCTTTACACTGTGAGCAAAGACACCATAGCCAAAGAAAAGTCAGTCCAAGAATGAGCGAGAATAGACTATTCATTGTGATAAAAGCTCAAATAGCAAATTTAAATCAGTCTAGTTTTAAAATATAAGGAACCTCCCGGCCAGTGTGGTCCAGTGGTTGAGCACTGACCCATGAACCAGAAGGTCACAGTTTTTCCAGGTCAGCACACATGCTTGGGTTGCGGGCTCAATCCCCAGTGTGGGGTGTGCAGGAGGCAGCCGATCACTGATTCTCTCTCATCAGTGATGTTTCTATCTCTCTCCCTCTCTGAAAGCAATAAAAATATATTAAAAAAATATTAAAATATAAAGGACCAAGCACATCAAATGTAATAAGCAATGTAAGAATTTAGATTTTTTTTTTACCCATCATGGCCTTTGTCTAATGGACAAAGACCATTTAAAATGTTGTGTTAAACATTGTATCATATTTAAGAAAAACCCTTTTTCTCTGTCTCAACCTTGGTGAAGAAATTTTATATAAAGAGATAAGCCACTGACCCAATGACCCAACCTTTTCGGCTTATTTTAAAAATGGGAAGAAGAGCGTCAGTTCACGAGGTAAAGGTGAACAATTAGCGTTTAAAAGATGCACTAGTTCCTGGCACCAACCTACTTTGTAAAATCTGCTCCCAACTACCACTGGGAAGGATAGACATGATTCACCACGAAGAGAAAGTAATAGTGGCAGGTTTCACCTCAGCCGCACGGTCCCCACCTCCGTGGGGAGAGGATGCTTGGCAGCTTTCAGGGCTTCGGTGTGAGCACCCTCCCCCAGGTGAAGTCCTTGCCGCCTCTCAGAAGTTTAGCACGTTGGTCAGTAAAGCCAATCCCAAATCTCATCCCCAAATGGTGTCAGAATGAAGACAGCTCAGCGTGATAGACTAGGCCAGTGGTCGGCAAACTCATTAGTCAACAGAGCCAAATATCCACAGTACGACGATTGAAATTTCTTTTGAGAGCCAAATTTTTTAAACTTAAACTATATAGGTAGGTACACTGTTATTAACTTAATTAGGGTACTCCTAAGGCTTAGGAAGAGCCACACTCAAGGGGCCAAAGAGCCGCATGTGGCACACGAGCCGCAGTTTGCCGACCACGGGACTAGGCCAACCATGGAATTTGGCACAGACCTAAATAAAATGAGGCTCATCATGCAACAACACATGTACAGACTTGAATCGAAAAGGGGAAATAGATTCCTATCAGAACATCAAGCTAATATCATCAGCTGTATTACTGCAGTGATAAGAAGTCTGGGCTCATGGACATTTGATAAGCATCTTACTGATGGTAAGATTTGGGGAAGCTATCCAGTAAGTGACTTCCCACAAAATGTAAGTTTATTACTGACCCTGATGAAGAAAATGAGAAAGGCTTGCTGAACTGCCCGACAGAAGATGGGGTAGAAGTCACAGCGGTTTCTAGCTTGGTTGCCCCTGGCCCTGAAATCAGGAAAAAAAAGTAAGAACATTACAAAAGCCAGTTAGAAACATGGTTCCAGTTTGTAATTCTTGCAGCACCGGCTGTGTGGTGCACACAGAGCGGGCCCCAGGCCTGCAGGCCCAACAGGCACCCCATACAACCAAGGGGGCCCCTGGGCCTAAGTCACACTCAAGGTCTCAGACCTGGCCCTTTGGCTCTGTCAACGTTAAATCCAAACCAAGACCGCCACAATCTCCTTCCTAGGAAAGAGATCACAATAATTCTAGTGCAGTTAAAATGTAAAGCTTTAAAAGGAGCTTGATAATTACTGGAAAGTAATGTATACCGAAGGGAAGAAATCCAAAGGAAATGGGTTAGAGTAACTAAATGTCTCTGAGGAGTGACTTCATGTTACTTGTTTTCTCCTCCATTTCTGTATTTTCCATAGTAGTATTTTTGCATTTAACAAATCATAGCTTCCTTTTTTAAAGTTATGGAGGTAATAAGATGGCTGTAATACAGGGAAGCGCAGGAAGTTAATGCAATCTGTCACCCTCCCCACATTCACTCTCACTGCAACTACTTGTTAACAGTTGGGGTATTATCTTCAGTCTTTCCCAATTACTCTACTTTCAAAGGGGGAAGGGAAGAAGAAAATCACATTTTAAAAAGCCCAAACCAAACCAAACAATAAAAATGTAATACTTTCTAAGTGAGTACGGGGTAACTATCAGCGAAATTTTTTATCAATATAAAACAATGTGCTGTGGACACGGACACTCAATGCAGCGCTGCTTATCATCAGAAACCTCAGGAAGAACCTAACTCCCAGCAGAGCTGGTGACCATGCAGGAGGGAGAGCTGCAAACATGACCAGGATGCTTACTGTGCAGGGGAGGGGCGTGAAGGGGGAGAAACGGCCACCAATGACTATAGACAGGGTAGGCCTAATTTTGTTTAAAAAACCAACAATGAAGTAACCTCAGGAGATACATATCGAATCATTGAGGGTTATCATCTCTGGAATATGGAACTTAGCGGGCAGCTCTCACTTGCCACACTATCTATCTCCAATAGACTAGACTCTAGTAGATCTGAAATAGTTTCATAATCAGAAAAACAATAAAGGCATCTACATTTATTAATTAATATTTGCGGCCCGGTGCACGAAATTTGTGCACTTGGGGGGGGGGGGGGGGCGCATCCCTCAGCCCGGCCTGCGCCACCTCGCAGTCTGGGAGCCCTTGGGGGATATCCGACTGAAAGCCAGCAGCTGGACATCCTTAGTGCTGCCAGAGTCAGGAGAGGCTCCCGCCATCGCTGCTGCGCTTGCCAGCTGTGAGCCCAGCTTTTGGCTGAGCGGCGCTCCCTGTGTTGAGCATCTGTCTCCTGGTGGTCAGTGTTCGTCATAGCGACCAGTTGTTCTGCCATTTGGTTGATTTGCATATTAGCTTTTTACTATATAGGAAGAGAACTATTCTACTGAGGTTTCAGATATGCTTTTTTTTAAAGGAAATTTTTGGCAAATTCTTAAATAGTAGTTCTTAGGGAACCCCCTCTCTCCCAAAGTCCTATTCTTTTGATTATCCAGCAAGTGGATGCAGAATCAAACACCTAGCAATGAAAGGGTATCTCACAGTCACCACTCAGTGATCCCTCTCCAAAGCCCCTTTGCGTCATGCTAACTGCGTAAGACTTGCCTGAAGCAAGGGCCCTTAGAGTCCCTTCACTCTTCACTTGAGGAGTAAAAAAGCTCTCCATGAAGTTCTTGAAAGAAGTTAGGATAAATGATCTTACAAAATATTTTTCTAAGATATTAGAAATAGAAATTTCTTTTTTTTTTTAAATATATATTTTATTGATTTTTTACAGAGAGGAAGGGAGAGAGATAGAGAGTTAGAAACATCGATGAGAGAGAAACATCGATCAGCTGCCTCCTGCACATCCCCCACTGGGGATGTGCCCGCAACCCAGGTACATGCTCTTGACCGGAATCGAACCTGGGACCTTTCAGTCCGCAGGCCGACGCTCTATCCACTGAGCCAAACCGGTTTCGGCTAGAAAGAAATTTCTTAATTTGATTCAAAAGTTGTTGACAATTCTACTAAAATTCTCCTCTAACGTAAGGCTTTAGATCCTGGTCAAGAAGTGCTGCATACCTTCCTCTCGTGTGAGGCAGACTATAACAACTGTGGCCCTGCCTGAATCCACATTCTAGAATACAACTTTGGTAACACAACAATGGTTTTTCTGCTGAGTGTAAGGAACATTTAGTGAAGATAAACCCAATACCCAACAGAAAGCATGATGACAGAGTGTCAGGTGGGTGTATGACTGAGGGGACTGGAAAGCAGTCTGCTGGCGTGTGAAGCTCAGCATCTCTACCAGAATCAGCCTGAAGGCCCACTGGAGCAGAAGTCACACAGGCCACAGAAAGTGGGCGACAGAAAAGCAGCCAACAAAAGGGGGGCTGAGGCAGATCCCGTATTAAAGGTCAGTATACACAAAGCACACTCCTGCCTCACTTGGGCAAGCGGATGCCTGGTCCAAGACCTACGGTAAAACTAATTTTAGTAAATAATTATGCTTGAGTGAGTGTTGAAAGTACATGAAGTCAAAACATCTTTTAATATTGACATTACATCTACTTTCAACTCTCGCATTATAAGAGATCATTTTACTTTTATTTAACTGGCTATTGAACTGTCATTGTGAACTAAGAGTTTCTTATTCCTTTTAGAAGAAACTGAGTCCAATGTTCCGATCCACTCCTCTCTGAACTGATCATCCACAAGCAGGTGAAGACAAGGCTACAGCTCCTTTTTAGGAAAAACTTTTACAGGAAAGTTTCGCCTATTGCTCTCCAATTGCAGACGTGAGCAGACTGTGGAAGGCCCGCTGATGTCCTGGAGATCCTTCACCAGCCAAGGCCTTTCGAGTGTCTCTGCACTTGGCCTCCTGTGCTGACTGACTTTGTGATCTAGAACAGTGACCTGTGCTGGAGCAGTTCTTTCACCTTTATTTTAACTAAAACAAAAATGCAAACTGACCTGAAGCTTTATCACCGGATGACAATTGACCGGAGGCTGATGTGGGCCCAGGCAGCTTTAGGGAATTTATTAGCGATCCCTACAAGAGAACACAAGCAAAACGTACGTGTGAAACTGCTGACCATCCTTTGGAATAAAGGAACATGTAAAATGATAACATAGTTTAAATAAACAAGCATAAACCCATTTATTTAGTTTAACACTTTTTTTAGTTTCAAGGTAAGTCAATATTTTTAAGTGTCTGCCACATGTAAGATCATATCAGAGGATGGAATATTCATTCTTCAGTGATAAGAAAGCAGGGCCATGCCCGTCTATCTTGTGGCTATCTTCTCCGTGCCCAGCACAGTGCCTGGCACATAAACGACACTGGAGTATTTGGTAGACGAGTGAAAGCAGCAGTAAATGAATTAAATGAGTTCTGGTTCTCAAAAAATTTATAATGAAGTGAAAAAGCAAAACTGTTTGACTGGTATCCACCTCTAGGCAACGTTTCTTTACTCTTGTATGTTACGACTGATGCCTTGCCCTGTGTCCTCCAAGGTGAATGTGGAAACGTCCAGAAGAGGGATCAAATGCTAAACGCTTAAATGTCATTTAAGTCACAGCAGAGAAGGAACAGAGAGCCATGCCTGAGAACTCACAATCGGCAAGTTCTGGTGTTCAATCTCTAACACAACCTAATCCCACCGCCTCAGAGAGATGAGTGGCAGAGCACCCAGCTTCTCAGGGAAAGCTGCAGCCACAGCCTGACCTACCTTTCAGCCATCTTCTATTATTTAACTGCTGACAACATAACCTATTTTTGTAAGAGACAATGTTTACCAGGCAAAAGCCTGGAAGTAGACATAACAAACATCACAGGCTAGGCGAGCTCTGAAAGCCAGCATGCAGGAGAAAGCAAGAGACCCTCTCCCGCGGACACGAATCCTGAAAGGTATAACGAGAAAAGCATGACGGGAAGAAGTGGAAAGGCTTGGGTCCCAGCTCTGGTTCACATGAGCCTTGGCCTCTCCATTAGTGAAGCATAGCTAAACCCCTCTCCTGTCTACTGCATGGCCGTTGCGTGTGTTAACTAAGGTAATGTTAAATGAAAGTAACTGCAAATCCAAATACTCCATATAAATATAAAGCATTAAACTATGACCCACGATTGCTAGATGCAGACGGGCAAGTGGCCTATGAGATCATGTCAGGTCCTAACCAGCCTGCTACATCAAGACTGGATAAACTGTGGGGCAAGGACTTATGGTTCATGTAAAACAAAGTGAGGACTCCAAACAAGATTGTCTCAGTTACCCTGCGTGGCTGTAAACAAGGAAAACCAGCGACTTACCGGCTTGGCTTGGTTATTCGCAGCCCCGGGGGTCAGCACTGGGTGAGGGGTTTTGGCTGTGGAGTGTGACACCGGAGAACTGAAAAACATAAAGCCAGCGCTCAAGGGAAAGGCATGACTGGGGAAATCACACTCACCCTTGAGGCAAACTCCAGTCAGTAAATAATATCAGTTCTTTCCTATCACAGTATAGATGTCCGGACCCTAACCAAAGTCATTGACATTTTTCAGATTGGAGAATAAATCTTTAAATGAAATATGGGTCTTTAACATAAAAGTCAAAGCAGTAAACTTAACACTTATTTTCTTCCTGCAATCCTAAAACAAGTTCTAACTAGTCAGAAGAAGGTCTTTTTCTTACCTGGAGTGTGCGCCCTCTCCACCCACCCTACCACCCCGGCCCCAGCTGCAGACCATGTGGGCAATTCCTGCTCGTTTCCAAGCCTGAGAACACGTGCACGGGATCGGTGGCTCTGCTGCCACAAGTGGCTCGAAGGAGTTACCCTAAGGAGAGAGAGCTCGGCTTCTCACAGAAGCACCCAAGAGCCCAGTGCTCACCAGGCCGGCACACAAGAGAGCTGACTGTGCCACTGCTCCAGGTCCAACCCGCGCCTTTGCTACAGGATGGAAAGTGCACCCAGTATTTGCAGGAAGAGCTCTCACCATCTTTTGCTAGCCCTGAACTCGATATGCAGAAAACTGCTATTTCAACAATTGCTTAAGCGTTAACGTGAGAAAAAAATCAGCAGTTGAATGCAATCACAGATGAAAGCTCTATTGGTGGCTCTTGGGAGCAATTTTTAAAATCAAATTATCTGTTCTCAGTCCTGAGTGACTTTGGTTCGTACAGTGGTCGTAGCTATAGGATCTGGTCTGATTTTTCAGAACCCTCCCTAAAGTTAGGAGGATTCATTTCTTTCCATCCAAAAATCACCTTGGAGGCCCTGGCCGGGTAGCTCAGTTGGCAAGAGCGTCACCCCGATATGTCAAGGTTGAGGGTTTGATCCTCAGTCAGGGCACATACAAGAATCAATTCATGAATGCAAAAATAAGTCGAACAACAAATCAATGTTTCTCTCTCTCACTCTCTCAAATCAATAAAAATAAACAAATAAAAATTTAACTCGGAAGAGGAAAGACAAAACAAGCCCAGGCCTCGCAGAAAAAATGAACAATCTCACAAGCACCTGTCTCTGCTGGAAGCACAGGAACCTGCCCGCACCACCTTTTCACTGACAGGGAAGAGATGATGGGGTTCTTTACAATGCAACGAAACTCCCTTTGTTCTTCTACTGAAGACAAAAGCTACCAACGGTGTGTCTCTGAAGAAACACATTCCTGCTCCCCCAGCTATTCTAACAACCAGGGACACAGCTACAGCTCCCTCACCTCTGCGAGTCTCCAGCAGAGAAGAGGAATGTGTGAGTGAGGCCCTGGGACTGAGATCCCTGAGCAGACACAGCTGACTTGGGCAGAGAAGTGATTTGAGCTCAGGAGAACCACAAGGGAAATGAAAATCTTCCATGCGAACGCAGAGAAAAGCAAAAAAGAAACTAGCAATAAAAAACAGAAGCAGCAAGTTCATCCAATTTTGGAACATTTTTTTCAACCCCAATTTAGTGATGGCATGGTGGTATATTAAATCACGCATGAAACAGACCGAGCATAATTATTGTTCTATTTGCTTGTGAAAATGCTATACATCTCGTGAGTATCCTAAGTCCCCTACACACTGGGCCATGTGACAGCCCTGCAGAGAACTGCAGTTCAGTGCAACCAGCTAAGTCGATCCACCATGATCCAAGAGCAAGCAGAACACCACACACCACTGACAAAAATTAACTCAAAATGGATCAAAGACTAAGTGTAAGAGCTAAAATTATAAAACTTAGAAGAAAACCTAAGCCATTATTCCTAAACCATTATAACCTAAACCATTATAAAAACCTAAATCATTATAACCTGGGTTTAGGCAACAGTCTCTTAAATGTGATACCTAAACCACAAGGAAAACCAAAACCTAAAAAAAACCCCCACACCTAAATTTCATCAAAATTAAAAATTTACATTTCTAGGACTCTATCGAGAAAAAACCACCCAAAGAATGGGTGAACAGTGTTTGCAAACTACGTACCCAAGGGACCTGAATCTAGACTATGTAACAACTGAGAAAAGCAGCTCAGTGGGTGGGAGCACTGTCCTGGACACCAAAGGTTGCAGGTTTGATTTCTGGTCAGGCACATACCTAGGTTGCAGGTTCGATCCCCCATCGGGGTGTGTACAGGAAGCAACCAATAAATGTTTCTCTCTCTCAAATCAAGGAAGATATATTTCCTTGAGTCCTCACTAATTAAAAAAATGTGCATAGGATCTAAATAGACATTTCTCCAAAGAAGATACAAATGACCAATGAGCACACAAATAGATGTCCAACCTATGACTAATGACTAGTTATTAGTCATTAAGGAAATGCATATCAAAACCACAATGAGCCCTGGCCAGGTCGCTCAGTTTGTTGGAGCAGCGTCTGTCACACCAAAAGGTTGTGGGTTCAATTCCCATGAGGGAGGCATCGACCAATGTTTCTTTCTCTCCCTTTCTCTCTCTAAAATCAATAAAAACATTTAACCCTCCAGCGAGGATTAAAAGAAATAATAATAAAAGCCCCACAATGATAACATTTAATATGCACTAGGATGGCTATCATAAAAAAGATGGACAATGACAAATGCTGGTGAGGATGTGGGGAAATTGGAACCCTCGCCCATTGTTGTTGGGAATGTAAAAAGGTGCAGCCGCTTTGTGAAACAGTTTGAACTACGTTTAGCTCAAAAAGCTAAAAAGAAGTACCGCGTCATCTAGCAATTCCATAAAACATTATCCAAAATAACTAAAAGCAGGGGCTCACACGGATACTTGTACACCAATAGTCACTGTGGCATTATTCACAATAGCCAAGAGGGGGAAACACCCAAGTGTTCATCAACAGATGAATGGGAATATGCACACAATGGAGTATTATCCAGTCATAAAAGGCATGAAATTCTGACATATGCTACAACATGAATGAATCTTGAAAATTCAAGTGAAATGAGCCAGACACAAAAGGATTCCAATTAAATGAGGTTCCTACAATAGGCAAATTATTAGAGACAGGAAGTAGAATAGAGGCTACCAGGGATTGGACGGAAGGGGGAGTGAACAGTTATTGTTTAATGGAGACAGTTTCAGGGAGGGAGGGATGACAAAGCTCTGGAAATAAATAGTGGTGAGGGTCACACAACACTACCTGTACTTAATGTCAGTGGATTATACACTTAAAAATGGTTACGATGTCACTTCTGTTCCATGTATATTTTACTACTATAAAAACAGGAAAAGCTTCCTAACTGGTCTCGCTGTTTCTACCGTCCCCCATCCCAGTCCCTTTGATCTATTCTCAAGATAAGAACCAGCGCTTCCTGCTAAAACTGTAGGTCATATACAACTATTTGCATTTATCAAAGCTCATAAGAATTTTACAATTAGAAAAAGATGAATTTTACTGTTTGTAAATTATGCCTCAATATTAAAACACTGCTCAAGTTGTCATCCTTGCGGGCCATGCTAATCTTCTCTGTATCCTTCCAATTTTAGTATATGTGCTGTCAAACCTCAGAGGGAAGGCAGGGGAGGGTGGGGGGAGCGATCAACCAATGAACTCATATGTGTATATGCATAACCCACAGACAAAGACAACAGAGTGATGAAGGCCTGGGGTGGAGGGGTGGAGAGGGGAGAGGTCAATGGAAGAAAAAAGGGGACATATGTAATACTCTCAACAATAGAGATTAAAAAAACAACTGCTAAAGTTAAAAAAAAAAAGAAAAAAAGAAATCAGATCACTCACTGCTCAAAAAACATCCAATGTCAACCAGGTCCTGACCCAGCTTGCTAGCTGAACCAGGTCGTGAGCCCCACGCGCCTACCCTGCCCCTGCCCCTGCCCCCATCTCCAGGGCTCCTTTCTCCCTCCAGCCACCAGTGCCACCTGGCTCTTCCCTGAGCCGGCCAGACACACTCCCACCACAGGCCTGTACCGGAGCTGTTTCCGTAGGATATCTACGAGATCTGCTCTCTGGCCTTTTGATCTTCATCCAAATGTCAAGTGTCAAAAGCCACCGGAAGGCAAGACATTACAGAAGACAAAAAATCCAGCTTGAGGGGAAAGAAACTCGGTCTGGTATGTCTGAGACATTGTAGCCAGTAGCCGGGGGGAGAAACACCCGCCTGCCTTGACCACACTGTTTAAAACTGCAACCCAGCCCAGCCAACAGCCCTAACCCCCTTTCTACTGCTATTTTGTCCAGCAGACCGGCCACCATCTGAAACACGATGTACTAGTTTATTTCACATCTCAGTCTTTCTGTGACTAGGGCAGGGTGGGTTTTGGCAGTCTGTTCAGTTAAACTGCTGCTTTATCCCCAGCACCTAGAACAGTGTGCGGCATACAGAACACACTCATTATTTGTTGGGAGTAAAAAATGAGCACATGAACAACAAAATTCCTGAAAGGAATGATGTGTCTGGTGTGTGTTAGTAAAAACAAACAAACCAGCCAAACCTCCCACCTCATCCAGCCCCCCTTTCTTCCCTCCCCACTTCCTGCCGGGCCTCTGGCCACAAGGGGCCCTCTTCCAACTTCACTTCCAACTTCATTCCCAACACCGTCCTTGCCCAGATCTGCCGTCACACATTCCAACCTCGGTTCAGCACTCTTCTCTGCAGTCTTCGCCTGGAAACTTCTGGCCACTGTTTAACTTCCAGCTAAAACAGCGTTTCCCCACCAGCCTCGTCAGCCCCGACTCCACCAGCCCGCGCATGCCGTGCTTTCTCAGCAGCTGGTCCCTCTCCTTCTGAGCTCACTACACTGCAGTTAAATAACGCTGTGCAACTGGTGTGAAGTGGCTGTCTCCTTGCTAAAGTAAGTGCCACGAAAGCAGGGGCTGGTGTGACTTCCTCACTGCTGTGCCCTTCACACCCAGGGCAACATTGCAGTTGCCCCAGACTCTGCTGAACCAGGTGACTGAGCCCCACACGGGAGTCCGACAGCCCTGGGTTTGCTCCAGGTAAACCCTCTCCCTTAACACAGGGTGGTTAGTTAATGAATAAAAGTGGATGAAGCCGATGAACGTAAGAGGCCAAGGGCAGAAATAGATAAGCTCATCTACGGTTAATCTTCTATAAGATACTACTCTAAAAAAGTTAAATGCAAAATTAAATATTTAAAATACATCTAAGAACTACTGCTTCACAGAATCTGATAATGAATGCATTTTCCCCTGAAGCTTTTTTATTGGGGGAGGCGGTAAATACCAATCTCCACTTATTGATTATGCTCGGAGTGTTACCTGATAAGTGGTTTTTAAAAAGGAACTACACTCCAGGCACCATGCTGGGCAGACAAGTTAAATCACCGTACCAGAGTCCAACTCTGTGGGGAAAGGAAGGAAAAGTTTCTTCAAGATTCCTTTTGAACTTTTGTGTCTATTTTTCTTAAATCAGAAAAAGGCAAACTCAGAACTGCTCTTCTAACAAAGCCCTTTTCTCAGATCAGCTCAGCTGACCCATTCAAGGGAAACAAAGCCTGAGAAAAGGCAAATGAAGTCACCAAGAGCCAGTTCTCATCCCTGGTTAGCGGCTACCATGTCTCAGAAACCCCCACTTCATTTCTTTCCCCTTTAGCCACTTAGCCATTCGGTGGCTTTTCTTTGCCTTCCTTATGAGGAATCTGGCGACAATCCCCAAACTCAATGCACATTTTTTCCCTTGAGAAGTTCGCAACAACCACAAATGTCATCTTGGTCTAACCAGCATACCAAAGCGTCAAGGTCACTACAAGATACAATGTGGGTAGGCTTGTTTTTGGCTTTAGTACAGCCCAAGATAATGAAGAAATTCCTGGGACAGACTGTGTTGATAAATGGACCAATTGGAAAAGAGAAGGCCACTGGACTAGGGAGGCAGGGCCACTTGGTAAAACCAAAACTGACCGGGGAGCAGACCCGGTGGGGGAGAGAGCGGGCACCATGTGGGAGAAACACAGGGTCTGTGGCTGCTCTTCCTGCCGCTGGACTAACCATGGGCACCCGACACTAATCCCCCGATGACACTGGTCATCACGATCCCGACATCCCACCCGAGGAAAGTCCTTCAACTCTTTCCTTTGCCACTGGGGAGGCTGGGCTGGACCACCGAGTTCACAGCGACAATACACGCAGAGCAACGGCAGAAGGCAGACTCTGAACTGTGCTGCCAGGACTGTGCACGGGAGCCAGCGCCATGAATTCTAAACAGATCCAGAGGAAAGAGAAGCAAGCCCCAGCAGCAGCGATGACCCAGCCCTCAAATACAGCAGAGAAGAGAAGCTGCGAGTCTCCAAGCAGAGCTGCTGCCTTTTAAGACTGTTTGGTTTTTGTTCTTTTCATACAAAAGGCAGAAGAAACTAGAAAGAACAGCAATGCCTGAGAGAGGAGACGAGGGAGGAGACTGTCAATCTCAAGATCACCATTGAGTTTGCAGAATCAAGTCTCCATGAGAACTGAAGCATCAACTCTGGAACCCCGAGACTATAAAAAATACCTATGTAAAAAACCAAGTCCCACCCCCGACTCCATAGCCCTCCTGTGCAGCACACGCAGACGCACACATGGCACAGGCTTAGAGGCTCATGAGGGACCTGTCACTGGCAAGTTGAAGAGGACAATCTCCTGAAAACCCAGTTGTGTATCCAAGATTAGCAGTCCACCCCTCTTAGACCCTGAGGCTCTAGGAAAACAGTCACCCAGTGCGGGCAGCAATGCTGCTCCCTGCAGGCAGTCCCCGATATTACAAGTAATTCACTGGCTGATGCACACACGCTACAAAGGCGTAACATACCCCATCGCTGTAGATGAAGGGTTATTCTTCAATTCCTGCACATTTACCACTTGAGGGACAGTCTTCAAAGTTGATTCGGTCAAAGTACTCACAGCTATTGAAACAGAGAACAGAGAGGCATATTAATCGCAATGAGGGATCAAAAAGTCTAGCCCTACATAAACCATCAGGACAGAAACCCAAGCAGATTGCAATCCTATTAGAGAAAGGACAGCTACTCTAGGCAGCTCTGCAGCGCTGTGTTCAGTGAACACCTAGCCTCCATTCATAAAGATTATGAGGTGAAGATGCATGCAATTTAGTCAAATGCCCTAGTTCAGGGAAAAAGAATTCCCTGGGCAGATTTTAGAGAGCAGAGCTGAGATTGCCTGCCACGCTGTGTGCTCACCTTGGAAAAGGGCAGAAAGAGCTGGAGCAATAGCATGATTCAGACTAAGGATTTTTCCACCCTCCATTCTTTCATTCAACCATTCTTTCACATGCGGTTTTTATTGCCAGACTGTTAGGTGCTGGGAATACCAAAAATGTCTGACATAGAGTTTCTTCTCTAAAGAAGCCACGGCTTAGTGAGACAGACACGGTGAATAAAATGTGGGAAATGGAGCCTAGACAAGAATGGGGGAGGCCAAGAGGCTGAATTAATGGCAACCGGGATTAACCTGACACCTACTTACCCATCTCAGGCCTGTCAGCTTTCACGTCTCTCTTTCTGGGTCTTATAACTTAAAACTGTATTCCAGAACTTAGTGATATTTTAAAACTATTAAGAAGGCCTGAGCAAAGCTCCTGGATCTCTGCTAACTACATATTTTGCCAAACTGAAAGCGGCAGCCTGGGTGGGACATGGGTCTGTGGCAGCTCGCTCTCTCCCTCCTTCAGAGAAGCACCCGGGACTTCCTGCCTACGACTGCACATTCTTCATCTGGCACATTCAAAGGTGCCTACACCTTAGAAATTTCTGCTTCCAAAATGATAATAGAATCACACCCCCTCCTGCTGACAGTGGGATAATCCGAAATCCTGGCAGATTTTCAGTTTATAAATAATCAACTCTATCAGCGTGACTTGGGGCCTGTTCAGCACAATGCCAGGTTTCTGCTTGATCCAAGTAATATTTAAAGGAAACATCAAAGGCCAAAACCGGTTTGGCTCAGTGGATAGAGCGTCGGCCTGCGGACTGAAAGGTCCCAAGTTCGATTCCGGTCAAGGGCATGTACCTGGGTTGCGGGCACATCCCCAGTAGGGGATGTGCAGGAGGCAGCTGGTCGATGTTTCTCTCTCATCGATGTTTCTAACTCTCTATCTCTCTCTCCCTTCCTCTCTGTAAAAAATCAATAAAATATATTTAAAAAAAATAAAAAATAAAAAAATAAAGGAAACATCAAAGGATTCTATTCTTTTCGAAGGCTCAAAGGTACCTTATTTATGCTCTTTCACATCTAGTTTAGATGCCTTGATAAGGGTTTTAATATCTGAACTTTTCTTAGAAATCTTTTATCACTGTATAATGGTAATTCTCTTTTGTCTAAATCAAACCACCATGTCTTTTTAGTCTTAAAAAAAAAAACCTGTCTAAATTGATATGTGTTCTAAGCAGTGATAAAACAAAAAGATAATTTTATTCAGCTAAAACAAAAAAATTATTTCTCAGCTTTGGCAGTACGGACATTTTGGGGATCCATAATCCTTTGTTGTGGGGTGTCCTGTGCATTGAAGTCCAAGCATGTTCTACAGGTGCGTCACAAGGGGTCCTGGTCATGAAGGGTGTGCAGTGCATTAGTCATTCTCCCGAGGAGAGAGGAAATTCGGGAGGTGACCATGTCTTTTTAAGGCAACCTACATAATGCTCTTTTCCCCCTTTCCTTCTAGTACCACTGGTATTAGAATAAAGAGAATTTGTAACTCAGTGACTCTCATGGACGAAAGAGGTGCTCAAAGGAAGGGTGACGTTATATATTTAATGTATTAGCTGTGAAGGTCAAGATGGAATTTACCAAACCTATTGTACTTGTTCATCCTTTCCCTTTCTGACTATGGTTCCCACACTTGCACACACACATCCATGCACTTGGACAGCCTTCACGTTAGTGTGACTGGCTCTGTCCCGAGGCTCAGCAATAACATGTGAAGGGCCCCTTTGGAAATTAACCTACTGGGAGGGTTCTTGCCAGACAGAACTACAGTCTCATTGTCTCGTGGTCTCGTAATGCACTGGTGTAAACAAAGGAAGGAGATGAAGAAAGTAAGAGTAGAGTAGGGAATCGGGTCCTTTTTAAATTAAAGGCCTTCGTTACTTTAAGCCACGAAGCTCAACAGCAGGACCTCAGCTCTAAGCTAGCCTTGACGTTTACATGACTGAATGTATTGCTTTCCTCTGTGGTGGTGTCCTTTCAATTTTTCTTTGAAAACTGCTACCATGTAAGATAAAATGTAAACTACTGCCAATTATAGTAATGATGCTTTTAATAAAAGTGACCCATGATATGCAAAAAAAAATTAATAAATTTTTAAAAAAGATTTTTTTGCAGCATTCCTGAGCTCTACCGCCAACATTGCTAACTGCTGGGGAGTAAGGAGTGTGTGTGGGGGGCAAAACCACTGGCTTGTACGCATGGAGACCAAGTGAAGTCCTGGAGGCCAGCTACCCAGAAGTCCTGGTGCAGAAAACGTGGACAGCCACAACACTGACAAAATGCCGTGCTCATTAGAGTTCCCGCCTGTAACAGCCACACCTGCCACCCCAAGCAGCAGCTGTATTGCAAGGGAAAGACCTCAGGTTGGGGTCTGGGTTCTGCTTCTCATCAGACGGGTCACCTTCCCTCTCTGAATGTCACATCACTCAAAAGCAAAACGGCCCACTAATACCCACCTCACAGGGCAGCGAGATTCCTAAGAGACCACAGAACCTCTGAATGCTCCCAGGTGATCTAACTGCAAAGATTGATTGTGGCTTAAAGCACACACTGTTCCAAGGCAGGGATTAACACTCACCAGAAAACCCAATTTCCTGCTGACCTGACTGTGGCAGCCTAACACCTCCCCCAAAGGAAGTCTGCTTCCTGGGAACCCTTTCCACCAGGAGAGAACGGCAGCAGAGCCAGGGGCTAGCTGGCACCCGCCACCCCAGCCCAAGACGCAGACAGCTCACACCAGCCCCTGCACAGGTGTGGGCTCCACTCTTACCTGGCGCCTGACTGGCCATCTGGCGTCTCAGTGCTGCCGCAGCGGCCGCCTGCGGAGCTGGGATGGTGTGGGAGGGGCCCGGTGCACCGTGCTTCACGGTTTTGGTTGCGAGCATTGTGCTGTCGGCCCCTTGAGGGATGATTTTGCTGGCAGACGTAGACGCTAAGGAAAACAAAGTAGGTCCGAGAAGAGGAAAACACAAAAGTTAAAATGGTCAATTCTCCATGTTAGGTTGCAGGGAAAACACCAAGATTAAAAACAGGAAAGTAGCAGTCAACAGACAGGCTGGCATCCACATCTTTCAAAGATGCCAATGCAATTTGCCTGCCGGCCTCTACTAGCTAAGATACTTTACACCAGCGATTTTCAGCCTGTTTCACCTCGTGGCATACATAAAGTAATCACTAAAATTCTGTGGCACACCAAAATATATGTTTTTTTGCCAAGCTGACAAAAAATAGCTATAATTTTGATTCATTCACACCAGACAGAGATTGTTATGTTGTCTGTTGTCATAGTCCAAGTATGACACGTTTTACAAATTCTTGCGGCACACAGGTCGAAAATCGCTGCTCTACACGATCATGTCCCGTGACACCCATGGAAATGTAACCTTTATGCCAACACATCAATCTGACTGATTTCCCACTCTTCCTCCTATGTCCCACCCACTGCTTCTAAGGGCACACACCTCCTTTGAACTGGTCTTCAAGTTTCTGAACTATTAGCAGGAATGGGCCAGAACCAACAACTCAGTGGTGTGGCAATATAAAACCCAGCTCCAGTTCCTTCCTAAGTTCAAAGCCTATCGGGGGGTGGCTTGGGGTGGCGGGGAGTTTCCCGTCTCCTTGTTTCCTACCTGAAGCTCCCAGCACGCCAGGTGGACCATGACTCAGGTGAGATTTAGCAAAAGGAGCTGCCCCCTGGGGCAAGAGACCGGGCTGGATGGAGGGAGTGCGCACCACGGGGGCATGGCGAGGGACCTGGATCCCGGCATCGTCATCTTTACAGGGTGCCTGTGTGTCCTCATTCTCCAAAGACTGGGAGATGGATGACGTGGAGCTGGCTTCATCCAAGTCTTCGTAGTATCTCTGAGACAGAAAGGCTGACCGAGACAGGCTGGCTACAAAGCCCCAAACAAAACCCAAGTCAGTAACGAAGCAGCCCAAGAGCTATGTAATTTCCACTGTGGACAGACAAATAGCCAATCTGCAAAATGACTTAATTATTACTTATTTTAAGTGGAAGCAGCTATTGTCGAACGTGAATAAAGATGGTTTGGGGGTCTCTGCTCAAATGGGGCTTTGAAATATCGAGCCATGTATGACGAGAACACTTTGACTGTGAAACAAAAAAAATGTGAAGTGAGAGGCAGAATGAATGCTGGTGTGAAAGTGGGAGAGCTGGTGCCCTTAGCGGATCTCACAGGCAGAGTAATAACGTGTCAGAAAAGTAACAGAGAAGCTTCCGCATCACGGGGAAGTCGCACCACTGCTGTCACTTTTCCAACAATAATTTCTAAGAACAGGCCTAATGCAAACTGGTAACAACAGAAGGTCCTCAGTCCTGACTGCCTTAGATATTTGCAGCTAAATCTATTGATTCTTTCGATCAATTAGGTCTAAAAATACCATCCCCATTAAAAACTAACTCCCCATTCTGCTCTTCCCCTCGGCCTCTGGCGACCACCGTTCTAGTTTGTCACTATGAATTTGACTGCTCTGCTTACTCACAGAAGTAGACTCATACAATATTTGTCTTTGTGACTGGCTTTTTCCTTAGCACAATATCCTAAAGTTTCATCCACAGTGTAGCATGTCAGAATTTCCTTCCTTTTTAAGATACGTATACACCCCATTTCACTTATCTATTCAATCCATTGGGTGTTTGGCTTGCTTTTACTTTCAGCTATTGTGAATAATGCTGCCATGAACATGAATGTACAGAATATCTGTTTGGGTTCCTACTCTCCAGTCTTTGGGGTATATACCCACGGTGGATTGTTGGACCCTATGGTAATTATTTAGTTTTTTGAGGAACCACCAGCTGTGTTCTATAGTGCAGCACCCTTTACATTCCACTAACAGTGCACAAGGGGCCCAATTTGTCCACATCCTCACTAACACTTGTCATTTTCTGTTTTACAGTAAAGGTTTGTGAGTTTCTAATTAAAAAATATAAAAGTATGAAATTATAAATGCAACAGTCCCAGTCTCATTTTCAAAAAATCAAATTTATAGATACAAAGAAAAAAATTTAAGAGTAAACCAAAATGACATAATTGATGACATATTTGGGTTGAGGGATAAGAGTAACTTTCATTCTTCGTTATATTTTTCCACATTTTTCCAATTATCTACTAAGAGAAGGTATATATATGTTTAGATAATGGAAATGATTGTTAAAAAGATTTCACTTGCCTGTGACTATTACCTTACCTAATTTAGCTTTATATGATTACAGAAAAATTAATGAATGGTGGTACAGTAAGATTAAATTTCCATCCTATTTTAATTACCAAAAAAATAATTGGCTGTTGGTATAAAAAAACCAGTTTCAACTCAAAACAGAAAGAAGAAAAGCAGATACAAGCACAAAAGCAAAGCACTACTATGCCTGAAGCTGTGTATAACATCTAGGTAATTTAATAGCAAAAACAAGTTTTTTTCACTGGTTATATGGCTTCTTTTCAGTAAGTGTTTTTAGCCATCATTCCCTAATCAGTGGGTTTTTCTCTATCTTCTTAAAAAAAAGAAGCCTTTTTCTCAAATACAATCTTACTCAAACCCCACACAAACCAGGGAAGTCAACTTTCTAAAGCAGAGGCTACGAACCGTGGAGCCAGCTCAGCGTCCCCAAACCCTTGGGAAGCACTGCCACTCAGTCTGAGGACTGCAGAAAACAGGGAGGGAAAGCCAAGACCACCACTCGAGCTGCTTGGCCGAGCAGCTCCTACTCCAGCATTCAGATGCACAACAGGTTCTAGGGACATTTCCTCCAGCTCCTACTAGGAACCAAAAGGAAAACACAGACACAGACACCCCCCCACTCCCACACCAGCTGTTCGGTTTGTGCTAAGAGTTCAGGCCCAGCTCCTTTACCTGGTGCCGTGGATCTCACTGGTGGGGTCTTCCTCTTGGCCAGGAAGTTCCTCAGCTGTGCTTGTTTCACAGGGGACAGTTTCGCTGCAAGAAATTCATGAGCCATAAATGCTTACAACCTTGTCAGTAGAAGAAAGAACACCAATAGCTAAGGGCCGGGAAGAACGCACTTACCTGGTACTTTCGGCAAGGGTTTGGTGTGAGACTCTATGGTGGTTTTCAACAAAGCATTGCGCAGGCTTTCCAGGTCACTGTCAAAACTGAAGTGCGATAGTGTCATACAGAAACCAACTATGACCAGAGAAACCTGAGGGCTGGCCGTGCATTGTCTAAATATAAGCGCAAGAAATGAGAGCACCCCCCATTCAGAAACAGGCCATCTGACCAATCAATGTAATCAATCCAAAGGAAAGAGATGGCAACCATAGCATCACACACCCGCCTCACCACCCCAGCACACGCACTGAGAGAACTTCAGCAGAAGGGGCAATGAACACCTACACATCTGGCTTAAAGGTGAAACACAAAACCACCCGGGGAACGTCAAGGGTAAACTGCCTAACTGCTAGGGTCTGAAAGTTCCCACACTCAAGCAAAATGACAAACCTAAACTCTGAAACAAGTAAGTCAACCTAATCCTATCAGTTAATTTTCAAAAAAACAATACTGTTACCATAGTGTCTACTATCATCTATTGAGCACCGGTTTCCTCACACGCACTGCTGGATACTTTCTAGACTTAATTTAACTCCCCAACATCCCCGGGAGGCATATATTGTTATCCCCATTTATTAAGCAAAGGAACAGAGGATCAGAGAGGGTGAGACACCTGACCAGGATCACACAGGTAACAGACAGCGGTCACTTTCAAACCCACATCTGAACCACTTTAAGACGATTCCACCGTACTCCCCAATATGTTTCCATTCCCTCAGCCACACTGACTGAGTGCAAGTAGCTAGAGACCCTTCTCCCGCACACCTGTGAGTGCTGCTCTGGGAGGGCGCCCCCGAGGGAAGGCGCCACTGGGAAGTGTGGTTGTAAAGTCGCAGCTGCTGGAGACTGTCCACCAGGCAGTTCAACCTCTTCCTCTGCTGGTTGATGATCTCCCGGTTGTTGGCCAGGGTGTTAAACAGTGTCTCTCGCTCCGGCACAAGCAGGCGCCTGTTGACAGCAATGAGAAAAGAATTCAACGTGAGCGGTTCAAGTACAGAAACCTCCCACAGAAGAAGAAGAAGACTACAACTATAACAGTGAAAAGACTAAAACAGAGAATCACTAGCGGACAGAAAGCATCAGGAAATACTAGAACATAAAAAAGGGATGAAAGCCTAACGAGGATACAACATAACGAGGAAGGTCAGGCCTGCAGGGACAACTGGCACAATCCCAGAAGCCCTGGGTAGAACTGGGTGGGAGACGTGTCAACAACAGGGGACAGATTCATTCAGCAACATACTTAGGACATGTGCTATTTCCTGTGTGTAAGTCACATTCAATAAAAGAAAAGGCCCAGGAAAGCCGATGGGAGTCAGTCATCTCTTCGCATGCTGCCAAGAATCAGTGGCAGAGAGCACACCGGAGCAGCAAGGAGTACCCACCCCAGGAACTGCAACAAGGAAGGGCCGGTTCCCTTTCCTTCAGGTGACAGGTTAGTTCAAAATTTAAAAAAATTATTTTTTTATTTTAAAATATATTTTTCATTTCAAAGAGGAAGGGAAAGGGAGAGATAGAATCATCAATGATGAGAGAGAATCACTGATTGGCTGCCTCCTGTATGCCCCCTACTGGGGATTGAGTCTGCAACCTGGGCATATGCTTTGACCAGGAATTGAACCATGCTGTGACCTCCTGGTTCAAAGGTCGACCCTCAACCACTGAGTCACACAGCTGGGATCAAGATAAATGTTTAGCCGAAACCGGTTTGGCTCAGTGGATAGAGCGTCGGCCTGCGGACTGAAAGGTCCCAGGTTCGATTCCGGTCAAGGGCATGTACCTGGGTTGCGGGCACATCCCCAGTAGGAGATGTGCAGGAGGCAGCTGATTGATGTTTCTCTCTCATCGATGTTTCTAACTCTCTATCCCTCTCCCTTCCTCTCTGTAAAAAATCAATAAAATATATTTAAAAAAAAAAAGATAAATGTTTAAAAACACATTTCAATAGGGTACAAGGTAATACTTATACAAAGACCTAAACAGAAATGCTAGAAAACTGTATAGACTTAAGAATCTGAACTCTGAATAAAGGGAATTAAAAATAAAGCACATTAGGTAGTAAGTCCACAGAGCTGTCATAAAGGAGAAGCAAGCCCGGCTTCCCTGTTCTGAGAGAGAAACCTAACTGCCAAGCAGAGCAGGACACGCACACTGCCTGGTCACGCCGTCCTCTCCATGTGGCTGAACGTGAACTCAGAACTAGGGAGGGAGCTGTGAAATCTCTACTGGGGCCCCACTGCCACAGGGCCAGGTGCTCCAGCCCACAGGCGAGGAATCCTCCCCACAGTGTCCGAGGGACCAACGCTCACCTCTATCTCCCCCACCTATGTTCCAAGCAGATTCCTCAGGTTGGGCACAGAGCCATCCTCCACATGGTACAATATAATGCATTCAATTCTGCTCACTGAATTTTAAGCACATTCTGGCCCTGCCCCTGACATCCCACCCAGGCTGCCCCACTTAAAGTTCTGTGATCCCACAGCTTTATAAACAGGTAAACAGAGCATTTCTTGGTTTGCTTCCCCACACGGCTAATCCACTGATCAAGTGTAGGTGTTTCAACATGGGACGCGTGGAGGGCTGATCTGTTTTTCCAATTTCTCATTGGCACTCAACTATTCTAACAATGTACTGCATTCTGTTCCTTGTCATACCTTTGTCATCATTCCTCTCATCCTTCTAATTAGCCACACTAATCAGGAATGTTTCCTTAAAAAGAAAACTTGGAATATACAAGAGTATAAAGAAAAAATTCCTCTTAACCCCATCTCGCAGCTGTATCTGTGATTATATTGTCCGATTAATTTCCAGCCTCTTTTCAATGTTTAGTTCTCCATGTTGAGGTCACCCAATATTTTGTCTTACCTTTTTCATATTACATATATCATATCTAATAATCTGTATTTATAAAAGCCTAAGCAGTCAGTCAACTAGCCGGTAGCTATGATGCGCACTGACCACCAGGGGGCAGGCACTCAATGCAGGAGTGGAAACCACAGGCATGGAAACATGGAAGAGACTGATGAATCTCAGAGGGAAGGGGGGTGGGGGAGGGTGGGAAGAGATTAACCAAAGATTGTATATGCATACTAGAGGCCTGGTGCACGAATTTGTGTACCGGCAGGGTCCCTCGGCCTGGACTGTGGGGATCAGGCTGAAACTGGCCGACATCCCCTGAGGGGTCCCGGATTTCGAGAGGGCACAGGCCAGGGCGAGGGACCCCACTAGTGCACAAATCCGTGCACTGGGCCTCTATAATCACCATCTTGTACACTCCCTGTAACATATCTTTAATGTGATATTTGGAGAACATGCTAGTCCATGGTTATGTCTGTATTAAGAGAAAGAGACCAGACTCTGAGCCCCTCCTCTAAGCCGTGGGTAAGCAGGGTTAATCCAATTTGTCTGCATCACAAGCTAGCTGAGCTGTGATATAAATTCTCTGATGCACACTGTTGTGAGCACTGCTATTGTGTCTGCAGAACAAATATCTGGAAGCAGAAAGACAGGGTCGATGAGAATGAACATCTCAGGGTTTTTATCCATGTTCCTAAATCTTTTGAAAAGGCAGCAGCACTATCTCCTGCCACCAGTGGGGGATGGGACCTTGCTTACTTTTGTTTTCTCTTTTGTTCCAGATGCTGATCCCACTCCAAGTCTAGAACATCATTCACATCTTGGACAGCAAACTTCACGTATTGATGAAGGCGCCGAATTTCCTACAAGAAAAAAAAAATGACTCCATTTTCCAGTAGCTTGGAGAAATACGTATCAAAACAATCAAAATAATTTTCAATTATTTTTATATTGAGAACCATAATGAACAAAGAACACATACTAGGTTTTAACATAATCACCAGAACATTACAATCCAAATGAAATCCAGAAACTCAACCTTTCTGAGGGTGTGACAGAGAGGTGGTGCAAAGAAACAGAAACAGAAAGGGTGTCAGTCCAGGGCCTCCAGGGAACAAAAGTTCTTGCTTAGTTCTCATTTTTCAGTTCCTCTGAAGTAACTCAGCCTGGCCTAGGAATTTTCCGCTGCACTCTGGTACTCCGACAGGGCATCGATTTAGGTTTTGCTCCCCCACCCATAAAATTAACTGTACTAGAGACAAAATTATCCTACAAAACAGTGCTGAAAATAATTCTGAACCAATTATTCAGAACACAGAAGTCATCTCACCAATTGAGAAAATTTCATTTCTCCAAAACAAACAAACAAAAATAGCATCAACACTAGAAAGTGCATTAAAATTCTTATCTATTGACTTATTTTAGGCCTGCAATAATTTTCTTTAAATTTTGATCCAGTGTTAACCTTCATGCTATACAACGTGACTTTCAAAAATGAACAATAAAGACGAAGCAGTCCATTAAATGTGTAAGCAAATGAAGACAATGTGCGTACACAGGGAAAGCTCTCTGCATCTGTGTTTAAACGTAGCTTAAAATTATCCTTGGATAAGGGTACGTGTCCCAACTGAAAAAGAGGAAATGTTGTTGAAAGAGAGTCAAGCTGGTTCCAGGAAGTGGCAGTAACCTCAGCATCAAATGCAAATTTCAGCCAACACCTGGCTACGGGGAGGCCCTTTCTCTGAACACTCAGGCGCAATGAGACCTCCGTGCATTAGCTCCCGAGTGCTCTCCCGACTTCATCTCTCAGAACACCCATGCTTCTTTTGAGGCCCATCAGAAACACTTCTTCTCTGTGGCCTAGCTGCTCCCCTGCCTGTAATCCCACAGGAACATATCCACACTGCATTTGTGTGTTCCTCTTCCCCACTGCCACTGAGCCAGCTGGAGGGGCTGCACTGTAGTGTGTGGTCAAGAGCACAGGCTCTGAGCCAAACTGTCCAGGTTCAAGGGTCCAGCACCTACTAGTGGTGAGACATTGGTACTTCCAGGACGTTTCTTTTGTACAGGGCATGAACTGATACATGCCAGCTACTATGGTCTATTTAGCACTGTGAAAAGAGAAACTGACTTCTTTTTGAATGGGAGTGTTTCCCAATAGCTGTATGCTTTTCTTTTAGTTTGGACGCAGAGCAGGAGGTGAAAAGGCAGTAGGAAGCAAGTGTGACTAGATGAAGAGTGCAGGCCGTGTTTAGCACCCCCTTGCTAGGAGGGTTAACGTCCACCGTGGAGGAGCATCTAGGGATCCCTCAGGGCTGTGGACACAGCCAGGGCTCCTCCCCTTTCTGGGCGGAGGGACCATGTCTCTCCTTTTCCTACTGTCAGAGAGTTTATCAGGTGAGGCCTGTGGACGGTGGGTTTTCTGGGGAGAAGGGGTTCCTCACCCTATGGACCCTCACGTACTGGGTGAGGGTGACCAGCCCTGCCCTCTGTGCCCCACTTCTACAGGGATTCTAGGCAAATGCAAGGAACTGGGCATGACCCTCCACCAAGCTGATGGTACAACAGTTTGGAATAAATTGAAAGATGAAAACAAAAACCAGATCTCAAAAGATAGAGAATAAGAACAATTAATTAACAATTAATGAGAAAAGTAGCGCTGCTAAATTATGGCACACAGGAAAGCACCCGGGCAAGAGGAGGTCTTGATTCTGGCTCCACTCCTACCACCACCACCGCCTTGGGCAGGCTCCCTCGCCTCTGAAGGGCTCACCGTCCTCACCTGTACACTGGGATCGGAAACTCGAGTCTTACAGAGCAGCTGGTTTTAAAGACTAGAAATAATGTGTAAAAAACACCCCGCAGAGTACCTGGTGCTCAATGAGTAGTTGCTACTTTAATAGTTATTATTCATGACTTGATTTCTAATGTATCTTTTTCAACAGCATACTTTCTACCAAGCTGAGGGTTTAGTTAAGAATTCCATTTTTGCCGAAACTGGTTTGGCTCAGTGGATAGAGCGTCGGCCTGCAGACTGAAAGGTCCCAGGTTCGATTCCGGTCAAGGGCATGTACCTGGGTTGCGGGCACATCCCCAGTAGGAGATGTGCAAGAGGCAGCTGATCGATGTTTCTAACTCTATCTCTCTCCCTTCCTCTCTGTATAAAATCAATAAAATATATTAAAAAAAAAAAAAAAAGAATTCCATTTTTGTTTAATCCAAAAAGCATTAGTGGAAGAGTCCCATTTTCTCTATCAGTTAAGGAAGTCTATGGGGAACAGGTAAATTATTCACAGGAAGTGAGCCAATTCGTAAGACAGTCGCCCGAACCCAGGCTTCGAGGAGGAGAATGGCGAGGCCCCGCTGCCAGCGCTCTGCTGGCTCCTACCTGGAGCTGCGCCTCACTCCTGGGGTCCAGGGGTCTCCTGTAGAGCAAGTGCCGGTATCCCGAGTCACGGTTCCTCGCACTCTGTTCCCTGGCTTCTTCAACACCAGCGAAGCCCTCAAGTAGAGTTGTTTTCAGGGTGCTTATATCTCCATGAAGAGACTACGAAAGGAATAGAATGTACTGATATAAAAAGTGGTATTTCTAAGAAATTAACCTTTCTGTTATGGATCAAGGAAGGTGGTGCTTCTCAAACAGTTAACATGGTGAACACTGAATACAGTTAATAGTCATGCAAAAAAAGAATTTCACTGCTTAGAGAAAGATACCAATGTTCTTTTTTTTCCTTGTAATTTTGTGTTGTTGTTAATCCTCTTCCGAGGATTTTTTTCTCCATTGATTTTTAGAGAGAGTGAAAGGGAGAGAGAAACATCGATGTGAAAGAGATATACTGATTAGTTGCCTCCCACATGTGCCCTGACCAGGGCAAGGGATCGAGCCTGTAACAGAAGTATGTGCCCTTGACCAGAATCAAACCCGGGATCCTTCAGTCCACAGGCTGATGCTCCAACCACTGATCCAAACTGACTGGGGCTTTTTTTTTTTAATTTTCTTTTTTCTCTTTTTTAGTCTACCAATGTTCATTTAAAAAATTATTTTTCTTTCTCATTAAGAAACCATTTCGGCTCAGTGGTTGAACGTAGACCATGAACCAGGAGGTCACAGTTTGATCCCCAGTAGGGGGCGTGCACGAGGCAGCCAATCAATAAGTCTTATCGATATTTCTCTCTCTCTCTCTCCCTTCCTCTCTGAAATCAATAAAAAAATCTATTTTTTTTTTTTTTAAAAAAAGAAGAAAGAAACCATTTCTAACGATTGAAAGTTCAGAGAATAAGTATTAACAGTAGCTGTAATCTTACTGAAGACAGTCACTGCTAACACCCTGGAGAACTCACCCTTTCAAACATTCGAAAGTAAATTTTCAAATACTACTTTAACAACTGGCAACTTTATGGAGTGCCTTGTACGTGTCAATAGGGTAGAAACTATTATCATTCCACTTCCCATGAGAAAACTAAAACAGAGCAGCTAGATTAACTTGCCCAAAGTCATCTAGTTTATTAAGTGCTAAAGGTAGAATCTGAACTTGGGCATTCCTCCGTGAACGACTCACACACATAAGAAACAACACTGTGGCCCTTGAAGAAAAAGCATACACAGCCATGGAGTACTAGGAGCACAACTGTTAAGAGTGCAATCGACTTCGCAAGACCATCCGTAAACACGAACCTCGGTGGTGTCTTTAATCTCCAAGAGAAAGCCGTGCAGGTCATCCGATTCTGTCCGCAGCATCTTCATCTCCTCAGAGGTGCCCACTTGGAAACAGGCTTTCGCAGTTCGAGCTTTCAGCTCTTCCAGCTCCTTCTGAAAGTGCGCGATCTGCAGAAGCCACACACAAGGAGACTTCTTAGTGCGAATGGCACAGCAGTCACGTCACCGCTACTGGGCTCACTGACAGCACAGACACTTGGGACACGCCAAGGCTCGAAGCCAGAATGAAACAGCCATGTGGGAAAAACATGCAGGAGCAAGCGTACCTCCTCACCAATTCCAACTATCACAGGGTCTGACTCTTTCCACTGATGTCCCTGCTTTTCTGTCACAGGAGTCGCAAGTGACTTCGCCTGAAACGGAAGGCAAAACATTTAAAAGGTACCCAATACTCCAAGTACGGCTTCTTGAAGCAATGGGTTCCATGCCTATCACAGGTAGCGTCACTCTTGTAACACTCATTGCTCCGTCATTCATTCCTTTGAGCCCGGATTTACTGGGTATCTGCTTGGTAGAAGGCATGCTTAGACAGTGGAGAAGAGGTTAACAAGATAAATGAGATCCCTGCACTCAGGGAACGTATCTTCTACTGGGATAAAACAAATAATAAAAAGTAAACAAATCAGATAAATTTCAGCTGGTGAGAGTGATATGGAATAGTAAACAGGAACACATAAAGAGAATAAAAGGGGGGACTACTTGAGGTGAGCTGGCCCTATAGCAATTAACATAGAGTTTTTAAACTGTATATGTATTGCCCTAGCCGGCTAGGCTCAGTGGATAGAGCTTCAGCCTTCGGACTGAAGGGTTCCAGGTTCGATTCCGGCCAAGGGCACATGCCTGGGTTGCAGGCTCAATCCCCAGTAGGGGGCATGCAAGAGGAAGCTGATCAATGATTCTCTCTCATCATTGATGTTTCTATCTCTCTCTCCTCCCTTCCTCTCTGAAATCAATAAAGAAATATATTTTAAAAAAATGTGTATGTATTCATTAAAACAGCAAACATTTATTTAACAAACACCATGTGTCTGGCACTGTGCCAAAAGCCAGACCTGTGAACTATTTACTGTGCGCCTGTACTGTGTGCTGAGGGCAAGTGGGGGTTGGCTGAGAGAGTGACAGAAGAAAAGACATGACTCCTGTTCTGAGGATACTAACATAATCTAGTGGGAAACTGACATAAAATCATCTTTAAGTTACACCATAAAAATAAACTGAGATGACAGACTGTAGATCTAAATATGAGAAGATAATAAAGCTTTTAGATAAACATAGGAGGGGAACACTTTGTAAAGTATGACTGTCTAACCACGATGCTGTACACCTAAAACCAACACAAAATAATACTGAAAGTAAACTGTAATTGAAAAATAAAAAGGAAAATATCTTTTTACCTTGGAATAGGAAATGATTTCTTAAAATAGAATACAGAAAGAACTAATCATAGAATAAAAATTGATATATGAAACTATATTAAAATTAAGAATTTGCAGTCATCAAAAGAAACCATAAATAGAATGAAAAGGCAATTCACATACTAAGAAAGTAGTTACATTATATGTGTGTGCGCGTATGTGCATTTATATATGTGGAACTAACTCTTACAAATCACTAAGAAAAAGACAGAAAACTCAATAGAAAAATGAGTAAAAAAACGTGAACAGTCACCCGTATTCACATGACCAATAATTATATGGAAAAACTCAATTTTACTGGTCACCAGGGAAATACAAGTTGAAACCACAAAATACACCAACAATAAACGATGAAAAATACCAAGATTGGTGAAGACGTGGAACAGCTGAATGCGCATACACGCCTGGGAATTGTGAGGAATAAAGGCATCATCTAGGACCAGCAATTCCACATGGGTATTTACTCAACAGAAATGCATACATTGAGTAACATCACCTAGCAGGGTCACTGCAACACTGTTCACATAATTCAAACCTGGGAGCTGCTGGCATGCCCACTGAGATGGAATGAACACATGTAGGATAGCCACCCCATATCATATGGATAAACCTCACCAACATAATGATGAGCAAAACAGCCAGATACAAGAATACATGCCATGTGATTCCGTTTATAGAAGGTACAGACAGGCTAAGCTAAGCTGTACTGTCAGAAATTATGACAGCTGAGCCCCTTTGGCAAGGTAGCAACTGGAAAGGAACAGACGAGGGGCATTCTGGGGTCCCGGTCACATTCCATTCCTCAATCTGAGTGTTGGTTACCCAGGTGTATCCAGCTGGTGACAATTCACTTAGGTGTGTGTGTGTGTCTCGCTTGAGTACTTTTGTAATACAATACGTCAATAAAAGTTAAATAAGTAAAATCAACTGAGATGGTGAGGAAAAGGGGCACTGGATAGGTTTATTGATTACTTTGAGAATAAGAGAAAAATCAGATGCCATGGTATTTTCAGACAAGAGACTACGACAAACTGAGAGCGTCAGTTCCTGCGTAAGCTCAGGACCCAGCAGAGGAAAGGGCGCAAAGACTCTAGAGCTGAGATACATTTGTAATGTGAGCACAGAGCACACATTACAAATACTCAAAACTCACATATTTCCCACCACACAGTCCTAAGAACTATTGCAAAAGTGTAAATTTTAAACCACAAAAACCCATTTTATAAACATGTCTGCAGGGGCAGTAAATGAACAGGCAGCAGATTGCGAGTGAGGTTCAAGTACCTGGGGAGAGCCCGCCTTAGCCACCGGAGCGGTTATCCTGGGTGATTTCTGCCCCACTGAGGACATTGGGCCTGGGCCGCCATGAGCAGATCGCCCTGCCAGAACAAGAAGTCCGTTAAAACAGACAGCATTTACTCCCGCTACTTCTCCCATCTCAAGTGCCCTTTCCTCAAACAACAGTAAAGCTTCGCGTTGTCCCTGGCCCCTTCTATGATCTTTGTCATCACTGTGGAGTGATGTCCACAGCTGTGTTAGCCCCGGTTCCAGGATAACTAAAAAGCACGCATTCCATTTTTAGCAGCGGGAATTCTTTCATAAAGCAGATAAAACTAGGGTGTCTCTGAGAACAGGCAGGAGAACTTGTGGGCAGGCCCAGGCCAGTCAGCTGGCCCCTCCTTCCTCCTCACAGAGGCTCCTGGTGCACCTCAGGGAACTGAGGACAGTTTAAACCATCAGATGAGACCAATGATCCCCATCACCTTGTAAGAACTCACAGGGTCGTCGGACCCTCCTGGAAGCCTCTAACTCAGTGGTTCTCAACCTTCCTAACGCCGCGACCCTTAATACAGTTCCTCATGTTGTGGTGACCCCCAACCATAACATTATTTTCGTTGCTACCTCATAACTGTAATTTTGCTACTGTTATGAATCGTAATATAAACATCTGATATGCAGGATGTATTTTCATTGTTACAAATTGAACATAATTAAAGCATAGTGATGAATCACAAAAACAATATGTAATTATATATGTGTTTTCCGATGGTTTTAGGTGACCCCCGTGAAAGGGTCGTTTGACCTCCAAAGGGGTTGCGACCCACAGGTTGAGAACCACTGCTCTAACACAAGGCTCACCCACTGCGCGTTAGAATCATCAGGGGAACTTTTATTTTTTTAAATATATTTTATTAATTTTTTACAGAGAGGGATAGAGAGTTAGAAACATCGATGAGAGAGAAACACCAATTCAGCTGCTTCCTGCACACTCTGTACTGGGGATGTGCCTGCAACCAAGGTACATGCCCTTGACTGGAATCGAACCTGGGACCCTTTAGTCCGCAGGCCAATGCTCTATCCACTGAGCCAAACTGGTCAGGGCAATCAGGAAAACTTTTAAAAGAAAACAAACACACCATCTGGCCTGAGTGTGCACCGAAAGGCTGGCAGTCCAATTCCCAGTCAGGGTACATATCTGGGTTACGAGTTTGATGTAGTTGGAGAGTGTGCAAAAGGCAAGCAATTGATGTTTCTCCCTCACACTGATTTTTTCTCTCTCTCTCCTCCACTCTCCCTTCCTCTCTCTCAGCATGTCCTCAGGTGAGGATAAAAATAAAATACTAAAAATAAAAATACAAACATACCAAAACCCCAAGTGTCACTCCAGAGAGTCTGATTACACTACTAGGGGATGGATCCCCCATAAGTCTAGTGTGCAACTGGGACTGAGAACCATTAAACTAGGACCCCTCCCCTCCAAACTTTAAGAATTAAATAATGGCACAGGGTGGGGCAGATCTGGGTGGTGAGCAGCAGAAAGTAAGAAAGTAAATGTGCACTAAGATTCCAGTTTTCTCTCCCAAACCATAAAGAGACGTGAAAAGACTAAGGCGAGGCTTCTGAACTTTTGGGTCTTATACGATGCCTTCAGAATCTCATGAAAAGTCCTAGCATGAGGTGACTGGCAAACCCCCCAACGCAGCCCTTTCTCCTGAGCAGCAGGTAAAGAGATGATTTCAGGCATTTCATAGCTCAATGCCTGCTTGATATTTACCGAAATAAAATTATTCTCATCACACAAACACCAAATGGTTACCTAAATGTCTGGCTAGGTATTACTGCTGGCATTCATGACAATAACCAAGTAAAAACTGAGACAGGTCTGGCAAACACCACCTTAAGCAATGGACCAAAGAACATCACTATGTCAGGACAAACCAATCATGCGGTGTGATGCGCGTCACCTATGTGGTGTTACTGCTCAAAACGCTTAACCTGAACCTCATCATGCAGGACAACTAGGTCCAAAGTGAGGGACTGCCCACAAACCTACTGGCCTGACCTCTTCCAAAATGTCAGTGCTGTGAAGACAAAAAGGTGGCAAATGTATGAGACTGAGACTGAGACCCAGTTGGAATATATTGTGATCACTGATTGGCTCCTGGCTTAAAGGGGGAGACCCCATAAAAACCATTATGGGGATAACTGTGGAAATGTGCATATGGGTGATAGATTATTGTTAAATTTCCTGCAGTGACAATGGATTGTGTGCCCTTGTTTTTAGTAGAGATACTGAAGTACTTAGATGTGAAGTGTTTCATGTTGTAATTAACTTTCAAAGGTTTTAGGAAAAAATGTATTATAACAAATGGTGCACAATGTTAGCAAGTGTTGAATTTTGGTGAAGGGTATAGTATCTATATATATAAAATAAGAGAAATAAGCTAATTAACAGGGATGTCATAACGGGTTGATCGGACAGGTTGGGCGAGCAGCGTTGGGGGCGGGGCAGCAGGGGCCTCCGTGCGCCTGTGCTAGGGGAGGGCCCAATCAGCAGCGGCCACAGCTGCTTCAAGGGCTGGAGAGGGAGGCAGGGCTGGACCGGCAGCGGTCATGGCTGCTGGGGGCCCAGGGAAGGAGTCAGGGCCAGACCCGCGACTTGAGGGTGGGCGGTTCCTCGTGATTTCGAATCACACGCTGGGCTCCTAGTTCATGATATAACTTTTGCAACATTTCTGCAGTTTTGATAGGAAAAAAAGGTAATTTGCTCTTGGAGTTTCATAATGCACTTCAATTCAACCTGGCTATAATAATTATTTCCACGATGATCTTTATTTAATAAATCTGCTCACGGTAGGGCTGAGTATGAAAATTCAAGACAGCCACTACAGGCAACAGTGTGACAGCCACTGAGGCTTAAAGAATTGTTCTGTTCTGGCCCTTCACAGGGGGCAGGCTCCCAGGGAAGATAAAGGCTGGACAACAGCTCGCATCATCAAGTGTCAAGTGCGCAGGAGGAGTGTCAGAGAAGGCGTGGCAGCCCTGAGGCCACTGCGAAGCCTCCCAAGGCAGACAGCAGAGTGTGTGTCATAGCACGTCAGTGTGAGATACAGGAGGCACGAAAAATAACCAAGTCCAACTGCCTTAGCTGGACTTATCTACTGAGAGATGCTAATCTGAGAATGCAGGACAGAGCTCTAAAGCAGTGTATTTAAACCCTACCTGATGCTGAGGGGGAGGCTGAGGACTTGGCTGACACGGAGCCGGATGATGCTGAGAGGGGCGTGGGGTGGCTGAGAGGTCCGGAAGAAGCTGGCTTGGAGGCGGAGAAGGGCAGCATCGGGGGTGTGCTCGGTGTGCTGTTAGGAGCAGAGGCAGCCACGGCAGTGAACCTGGGAATGGCAGCCCGAATGCATCAGAATAGCCTGCTGAAGACTCTTGCGTACTGCTCATGAGCAAAGTCATCAAAGGATAACCTACTATCCATACTTTTTAGCCTTCAAGAAGGCTATAAAAGGTGAGAGCTGCAAGAAACATTGGTCTGATCTTCTGCTTATTTAGGAATGAGTTAGTCAATAAAAATATCAAATAAATACTTAACAGGAAAACGAAACTAAGTCTATCATGATGTGAAATATTTTCTATTCTATCAAGCTGAGTAGAGCAAAAGGGTGGGACTCAGTTATGCTTAGGAGAGTTCAGTAACCTCGTTTTGCCAACATTACTGAGAGCTCGTTGTGGGTGATCACAGCCTCTGAGGAGTGAGAGAGGAAGAGGGAAGCAGGTCACCCTCTTTGGGATGTTCAGTCCATGGGGAAGGTCAGGTAAGTTTCACCTAGAGAGCAAACGTCTGTAAACAATCTCAACATCCAGCATTCGATGATGGGACAATAAGTTAACATGCAGCCACAAAATGGAACACTAGGCAACTATTAGAATGAAGTGACTGTGTGACAATTCAACATCGGCAATGACAATGGTGGCAGTGGTGACAACACCTCCACAGCCACGAGAGTCCAGATGAGTGTGGGAGTGCTGGTAGTGTTTACGCCGGATGGCTGTCTTGGGAAGGGCTACGAGGTCTAAGGAATCACTTCGCTCAGGAGGCTTACAGTCTAGTGGGGAGAACACCACAAGCAGATAAAGAAGTAAAAAGTAAGATGAGTGAGCTGGTCGATCCAGGTCTGGAGGGAACTGGGATACCAAGTTACAAAGTTTGGGCTGTACTCGGAACAACGAGAAGCCACGGGGCTGCCAAGCAGGAGTCATCCGATGTGAATACAATTTCACACGGTCACTGCTGGCCACATAGAAAACAGTGCAGAGTCTCAAGGGTGGACAAGAGAGTCACTTCCCCTACAGGATATATACTTTGTGTGGCTACATTTTTTAAATAAGGGATATCACCTACATTTGAAACCTGAAAAAGCAAAAAACTATTTAAATATAAAGCTCTAATAATAATAATGATAATAATAATAAAATAATAATTTAAGAAACCCTTCTGGACACGAATGAAATGCAAACCTTTATGTTATTTGGATTTTTGTCATTTGCTAGTATTACTTTGGAAAAAAATGAAAAACAAACAAAAAACCCCACAGAAAGTCACTGAGTAACTACACTCACAGCAGCTGTTTCGGTGAATAACATGGGTACCCCCACCCACCCTACGGGAAAATCAAACCCAAGTGCCACTTACTTTTCGCCAAGGTTGAGCTTGACAGCGGAGGCTGAGGGTGGGAAGGAGGGCTTCAACTCAATGCCAGGAGTGGACGCACTTGGCATTGGTGTGCTTTCCAAGGGAGGCTTAAAACCCGATGATCCAAAGGAGAACGAAGCAGCTGCGGGTGCCATGGGAGAGGCCGCGGGCGTGGGCGCCAGGGAGGCTTGAGGAGGAGCGAATGAAAAGGTGGCTGCACCGGAGCCCACTGCTGCTTTTGAAGTGTCAGAACCACTGGGGTACGGAGGGGGCTCCCCAGCAACAGACCCAGATGATTTCAAGGACGAAGAACCAAAGGAGAACGTGGCAGAGGCCCCCACAGCAGAGGGCAGAGAGAAGGTGGCGGTGGGAGCAGCCGGCAGGGAAGGTGGAACGGAGACAGGAGCTGCAGCTGCTGAAGCCTCGGGTTTCTGCGGGATGGGCGAGGTTGGGGTCGTGGGAATACTTCCTGCGATGAAGAAATGGGAGAAGGAAGGGACGAGTCAACACCATACGGTGGAGGGCCACATAACAGAAGGCCAGCGGAAAGGGTTTGTGGCAGAAGGAAGCCAGAAATGAAGGTCCTGCTGCATGAAGGAGAAAGAAACACGGGAGATGGAGTTGCTGGTTCACGTTCCACAGCAAACGTTCCCTAGAAGATGACAGAGCTTTGAAGGAAAAGGAAACGGGGGAAGACGTTTGACTGACAGCACTTCATGGATGCCCAGCTGAGTAATACAGAAAAGTACACTTCTCAACGCGAAAAGCAAGTCATCCGGCAACATTGCATCCCAATCAGGAAAGCTTGTAATTCACATCTCTACCTGTAAGTCACTGAAAGCAAGTTCAGGTGAATAAAGATACACACAAAAGCACATATACACTGTATCTCAAAGGAGGCAAAAATGAGTTTAATCTCTGAGAGGTTAACTTAATAAATCCAGAAATGACAAAAAGGCCTGGCTGGTGTTGCTCAGTGGTTGAGCGTCAACCCACGAACCAGGAGGTCATGGTTTATTCCCTGTCAGGACATGTCCGGGTTGCAGGCTCGATCCCCAGTAGAGGGTGTGCAGGAGGCAGCTAATCAAGAATTCTCTCTCATCATTTTTATTTTTTAATATATTTTATTGATTTTTCACAGAGAGAAAAGGAGAAGGATAGAGAGTTAGAAGTATCGATGAGAGAGAAACATCGATCAGCTGCCTCCCGCACACCTCCTACTGGGGATGTGCCCGCAACCAAGGTACATGCCCTTGACCGGAATCGAACCTGGGACCTTTCAGTCTGCAGGCCGACGCTCTATCCACTGAGCCAAACCGGTTAGGGCCTCTCTCATCATTGATGTTTCTATTTCTCCCTCCCTCTCCCTTCCTCTCTGAAATCAATACAAATGTTTTTTTAAAAAGAACCACAAAGGATTAATATTTGACTATATAAAAAGATAGTTACATAACTAAAAGGTAAATTAAAAAAATCTGCAGCAAGAATGAATACAGATTGAGATTTGAAAATTTTAAGACTCTAATAGACAAAAGCTGGGAAACTAATTCACAAAAAATAAATATACGTAATCTCTCTAATAAAATAAATGTAAATAACCAGTTTTTATTTTAAAAATCAATCTTTTAAGTATTTTTATGTACACATTTTTCTCATAGTATATAGTGCTTTTTGTGATATATCACATTAACTCTTTCCTTTCCATACATATCATTCTCAATAGTTACAAGGCACTCAGTGTATGAATGCACAATCATTTACTTACACAATTCCTCATCATTAAACCTGCCCTCAGGATTCTGACCATATACTGTACAGTCCCACAATAGGGTATTGTTGGTAAACTATCTGATGGGGCCCATTGGCCGAGCTTCCTTTTCCTCTGAAGTGAAGTACAGGTTGGAGAATACAGCTCGTGAGTGAGGGACGGCAAGTGTGTGCATGTTTGTTCTAAGAAAAACGGAGTCCCCGATGCAGTAAGAATGACTGTCCCAAGATAACTGTATTCTCACATGCTTCCCTCCTTGGGAAGAGCCCTGTACCGGCCCCTGGCGTTCCTTCCTGCCGAAGGGGAGACATACCTGACGACCTGGGCTGGCGCTCTCCCTCCAGTGGGAGCGGCTCCGGTGTCCTGATGAGGGACCTCACTCCGGGGTTCTGGTTGATCATGTAAAATGGACAGAGAACACCATCTGTCGAGAGTAACAGAAGAACCGGAGCCGGAGGAAGAGTCTTCTCATCAGCTGTTAAAAAGAAACAAGAGTGAGGGAAGAGGGAAGGACTGCCTGGGCCAGAAGGGGCTGACTGCCCGCAGCTCCAGGCAGCTCCCTCGGGCCAAGTCTCAACAGCTTCTTCCCAAACACCCTTCCCAGAGCCGCTGCCTTGGCCGGATAGTCACCGTCTGCCAGGCCTGCATGGAGGCTCCTGATCGACAGCCACCGTCCGCCAAGCCTGCATGGAGGCTCCTGATCGACAGCCACCGTCCGCCAGGCCTGCATGGAGGCTCCTGATCGACAGCCACCGTCCGCCAGGCCTACATGGAGGCTCCTGATCGACAGCCACCGTCCGCCGGGCGCGCATCGAGGCCCAGCCGTCCGGGAGCAGCTCGGACTCTCCCAAAGCTCCCTGGATTTTCCCGAGGGCCCCAGTGTCAGGAGATAAGGTCAGCGCTCCCCTGACCAAAACAGGAGTCTCCAGGAAGTGGCTGGTTTGGTAGAAAAATGAGACTAGACTCTTTAGAAAACACAGAGTAGGACACAAAGGTGAGTCAAACTATACTCACTGACAGCTGAATCACAAGCATGGATTTTGTCAAGTAAGACTTTAAGAGAATTGGAGTAAAAGAGCTAATCACACCAAATAACCTGACCCGGGAAAGGATGAGGAGCCACGTGGTGCACGACAGGGACCCTCTCTAACTGAAGCACCAAAGAATATGGCTTCGCTGCACTTGCGCGGTCCATGGGGCTGCAGCTCTGCCCAGCTCCAGCCGGGAGCAGCTGCACATAGAGCACACACTCAGGCCCAGTTCAGAGGCTAATCCGTGCCTTCAAACCAAGTGCTGCTACACAGAACCGGCCTAGGGGCACTGCTCCTGGGCAGGTCACTGGAGAACTGGAATGGGCAGAGAAGCAAAACTGAAACCCCCGGGTGTACTAGACTTCCGCCTTGTTCTGAAGTGTAAAGATACAGACAGATGCGAGTGCGTCTGGCCTCGGTCTCTCCCATAAGTGTCCATGACAATTAGTTCAGTGCTGTCATACGTGCTTCCAGGAGCAATGTGCTACCAGTTCACAGTGCCCAGCAGAGCAGATTCCGCCAGGAACATGGAGAACTGGACTTAAATGTTAACCAGTGTGCCCTGATCGGTTTGGCTCAGTGGACAGAGCGTCAGCCTGTGGACTCAAGGGTCCCAGGTTCAATTCCAATCAAGGGCATGTGCCTTGGTTGCGGTCACATCCCAAGTAGGGGGTGTGCAGGAGGCAGCTGATCAATGTTTCTCTCTCATTGATGTTTCTAACTCTCTATCCCTCTCCCTTCCTCTCTGTAAAAATCAATAAAATATATTTTTTTAAAAATGTTAACCAGTGTCAGAAATGATGTGCTGAGCGACATCAGGCTACACTTACTGATGGCAATTTCCACCTGGTTAGTATAGTCTATGGCCACTCCCATGGGCAAGGAGTCATCATTCTTGTCTGTCACAGGCAGTTCAGCTCGACTAGAATCCTCTAGGAGCCACGATTCCCAATTAATCTGAAAAGGAGAAGCAGAGAAAATGCACGGTGGTCAGAGCTCGGCACTGGCTCCTCCCAATACTGTGCAGACATGAGAGAAAGGACAACTCGCACGGGTAGACTTAGGTGTGGACTGAGACTGAACTCTGGAGAGAGAGGCTCAAAGTCACAACTATCCCATGAAGCAAGAGGTTAATTTTCCAAATCAACCATCCCTCTGCTTCTGGGGCACCAAGTCCCTGCCTTGTGCATAAACCAGTGATGGCGAACCTTTTGAGCTCGGCGTGTCAGCATTTTGAAAAACCCTAACTTAACTCTGGTGCCGTATCACATATAGAAATTTTTTGATATTTGCAACCATAGTTAAACAAAGACTTATATTTTTTATATTTATTTTATATATTTAAATGCCATTTAACAAAGAAAAATCAACCAAAAAAATGAGTTCGAGTGTCACCTCTGACACGCGTGTCATAGGTTCGCCATCACTGGCATAAACAGTGCCGACTGCCCACCCCAGCCAGGCACAACCCTGAGCTTGCCGGGTAAACTCATCACTGCACTCAGCCAGTCACCCCTGCTCCTGGAGCCCGGGATTGCGACCAGGACCCCCGCTGACCCCTCCTGCAGCCTTGCGTAGGAAACCTACACAGCTGGGCAGAGGCTGTGCTCACTGGCACACAGACAAGGTAACCTTAGTTCTTCTCAGTTCCCGGTGTGAGTTCCCCACAGGGCTCCATCCTCCTGCCTCTGAGAAACCGCTAAGACTTCCCAGAAACTCCCCCTTTCCTTAAGTTTGCTTGAGTGGGCTCTGTTCCTTCCAACAAATGATTTCTGACTTTTAAAAATCACTAACATTTTTTCTGACTTTCAGCATTGACCAAAACTGGCAACACGAATGAAAGGGAACAGTGTTCAATGAGTAACTGAGAAAAACAAGAAGCTGTCCAGGCAAGGGAACATACCGCGTTCCATGAGTAACACTCGCATTCATAACAATATAAACAAAACTGATTTCAACTTTGAAAAACAATCTGTAGACAAAATGAAGACTTAATCACTACAGAACACAAAGCACAGTGACAGTGTGGTACCGTGACAGACAGACACACAGTAACAGCCGGAAGGTGGGGTGAGGAAGGGGAGCTAAAGGCAAGGGTGGGGCTGCTGAGATATTCCTCTCACAAAGGGGAAGATCAAGGGGTATAGTGTGTGGTGGCAGCATCAGAAATGAGGGTAAAAAGGCAAGTTACAAAGGTAATCAAAAGAAGAAACTAAAATGGTGCTGTAACCCTACTGAGAGGAAGAAGGGGGGATCTGAAAGTTGTATGTGAGCTAAATCCTCATCTGCCGTAACAGCCAGGGAGGTCTAAAACTAATCACGAATAACTCGTGAGAAAGCAAGTCATTACTTAGGAATAAGGAGGTAATCATTAGAAGGAAGAATTCACAGGTTAAAAATGGTCCCCTCTAGAGAACAAACTGGACCCAGATGGGGAGAGGCAGGGCAATTTTTTCATTTATAAGCCCTGCTCCATGTACACAAATTATTTTGATAAAAAGCAAGATAATGGTGTATTTTTAATGTGTGAACACATAAAATATTTGTCTATCAGGAAATCATTATTGAAGTCAATCCAAGAGTAAACTGGACTGACCTGACTCCAAAGTGGCCCACCTTGACACTCTGACAACCATGCACTTATAGCGGGAGCCCTGCCACCCAGTGATGGACAGATGCCGATTGGGGGAAGAGCCAGACGTATGTGCGTGTGGGGCGCACAGAACATTTTAAAGCTCAAGGCAGAGTTTGAAAAGAAGTTTCCCTTCAACACGCCTCCTCTGTGGTGCCTCTTCCTAAGCCACCACCAGCCCAGCTCCTGCTGCCAGGAGGGAACGAGAGGAGAAAGGTGGGTCCTCCTGTCACAGGCAGCCTCAGCTTCTGGTGAGTGACAGTGTGGTAGGACCTGCATGTTCCTCCCGCTTCATCAAGGACGGGTTACAGTTCATTGACTAGAAGGGGCAGGTTCAAGCAATAGGAAGGAAACAAAGCGGGTAAAACAGAACGAGGCAGGAGAACCCTCCCACACACCCAGGTCCACTCCTGTTGGAGGTCGATTATATAGTGCGTTTGACCCACACACCACGGCCGGATCCTAAGAGAACAGAGCGCTTTTATGACTCCAAAGAACTAGTTCTGACACCCGTGTTTGTCCAGTGCAATATCCAAGGACACTTTGTCATTGAAGCTTTGCTCATTAACAGGGATGTGCCCTCATCTCATTCTTATCCGCATAATTAATTCCCTCCAACACCTTTCTCAGAAAAGTTTCCCCCGAAGTGACAAACGAGAGGACTTTACCTGGTCGCTCTGTCGAGCAAGGATGCTCACTTCTGTGGAAGCCGCAGATGCCGCCAGCACTAAATCCCTTCAGAGAAAAAACCAGAAGACCGTGACCTTAAAACACAGCAATGATTCTAACCCAACCCGAGTCCATGAAAACGTCTATGAGGATCGCCTGGAGGTGTCAAGGAGGAAAGCACGTTTTCTATGGTTGAAGAAAGGTGAGATTCTCAGATGTAAATCTTAACTCCTAGCTCACAGGACAAATCCTGGGACACTTGGTCAACTACCTACCGACCTAAGGCAAGGGAGAGCCACACAGAATCTAGTTGGAATCCCCAGTGAGCAGTCCTCCAGACGGAGCAATCCGGGGGGAGGAACAGCAGCCTTGCTTCAAGCCCTCTACCCAAGGGAGCGTCTGCTCCCAAAGGGCAGCTCTTATTTATTTCTTTATTTGTTAATTCTCACCTGAGGATCTTCTTCCCCACTGATTTTTAGAGAGAGCAGGAAAGGGGGTGGGGTAGAGAAACATTGATGTGTGAGAGAGAAACATCGATTGGTTGCCTCCTGCATGCGCCCTGAACGGGGCAAAGATTGAATCTGCAACCCAGATACACGGCCTTGACTGGGTATTGAACCTGAGGCCCTTCGGTGCGCGGGCTGACACTCTATCCACTGAGCTGCACTGGCCTGGGCTCAAGGGCAACTTCTAATATGCACCTTGAACATCAGTATTTTCATAAATTGTCACTGGGTTGTTAAGAAAAGGGGATTTTTAAGATTAGCACATAACTGAGCTAAATTCAAGGCTAGGAAACTAGAGGAGTAGCCAGAAAGGCATTAACTAGCATCGGCTGCAAATACGTTCATGGCCCCTCAGCCTCTACTTTCCTCTTACAGAAACAACTGCAGAGCCTCGGAAGTGCCTCGGTGAGAGCTGGGGGCAATGGGGGGGGGGGGGGGGGGTGGCGCGGCATCCTGGTTGGCGGCTCACCATTCCTCCACGTGACTGAGGTAGTAGTGGTGCTGCCTCTCCGTGCAGCAGCCATAGCAGGGCTCCATGAAGTTCACGAACACCTCTGGGTGCTTTTCATCTTTTTTCTACAACAAACAGAATGAGAAAAAAATCTCAGGTGTGACTTTCCCTTAGTCCTACACAGTGAATGGCTCTCAAATGAGAAAACCATTTACGTTTTATGAGAAAATTTGCTCAAAAACCTATGTCCAAATGTACAGACACGATATAAAGGCAGCACCGTGTAATAAAGGAACAGGAGTGATGGCGTCAACCAAGCTGAACTCAAACTGCCTGTCACTTTCTGGCTGGTGGACGAGCACGGACAGATTACTCGACCTCTGCTTCTCAGTTTCTCACACATATAACATATCTGCTAAGCGACATCAAAGGCTGTTGTAAATGTGAAACGAAATGATACATAGGAAGTTTAGCCCAGTACAAGGAAAGTGAGCCCTCAATAAATACATGCTAGTATTAATATTATCCCTGGAAATAGAAATCTTAATGATATCTTGAAATAAGGAATACATTTAATACATTCATGAGTTGCATAACGACATTTCAAACAACAACAGACCACACGTTACGATGGTGGTCCAATAAGATTACACTAAAGCTGAAAAATTCCTATTGACTAGTGACACTGTAGCCAGAACACCTTAGCCATCATGATGCTAACACAAATACTTACCGCTGTGTTACGGCTGTCTACAGTGTTCAGTACAATGACATGCTAAACAGGTTTGTAACCTAGGAGCTGTAGGGGAACAGAATCCGCTATCCCAAAATGTCTACTTGGCATAAGGGTTATTTTCCCTCCCTACAGAGCAACGGGCTGCACCACACAGCCGCGGCGTGCAGCAGGGGGACCGCTGGGTTTGGGAAAGTGCAGACTCTATGATGATGTCGCACGATGCAGTGGTCAGAACACAGACCTGTGAGTTAGGCGGAGTGTAACCGTAAACATATTTTAGAAATTCAACTGTATCAGGAACCCAAGTTCAAAACAGAGCTACATCAATCTGTTTAAAGCCAAATCACATTTCATTTGACATAGAAATTTGCCTGTAACTTACTACTAAGTTAAAGCAAGGTTGCAAGACAGAATGAAAGTGTTAACTCTCCCTTCTATTGCATTTGAACATTTATTTCTGTATTTTCAAATGTCTTTCTGGACTTTTAAAGCGAGTATGATTTGGAAATATAAGTTCAGCCTCATTAGTCTTCTTTTCAATGCTATTGCAATTTAGTGAGACTGTGTAGATACTAGCGTTCTTTTCTTTCTTCAACATGACTCCCTCCCTCATTTCACTTGGTTCTCTGCTCCAATGGCCCCTCCTCAGAGGCCCTCCTCAGCCACCCCATCTCACTGCACCAGGTCATCACTGGCCTCTTCACTCGCCTGCTTTATTTCCTCTGTCACCCTATCCTTCCCCGATGCCATGCTTATCTTTGGACTGGCACATTCACTAGGATGTCAGCTCCACAAGAGCAAGGACGCTGGCATCTCAGCTTTAAAGCATCGCCCAGCACACTGCAGGCACTGGATACATGGCGGATGAATAAATAAGTGAAAGCATTTTAAAAGCCAGGCTATTTTCTTGCTTTTCTAAAATGTCTTACCAAGTTAACATCTACTAAGACTCAGTTTACAGCTTACACAAAAGCAAGTTTTACAATTTTTTTTCACAGTATGATCACAATAGCACATGCTTGAAGCAGAAACCGTACTGTAGCTGCAGAACCAGCTCTACATGGTCCTGTCCTGTTTCTGACAAGATACCGAGTCGCCTTTCAGAGCAGACAGACCAGACCGCAAGTCACGCAGCCAAAACAGTGCGGAGACCACCACCTCGGGCTGCACCTGGAACCAGTTTCTCCCTCCTCATGGAACCAAAGGACCGGAACCTGAACACCAGACCTTGGAGACCGGAACCCTTCCAGAAGCGAGGGGGCCGCTGTGCAAGAAGACCTGGTGCTGAAGCCTCTGTCATGTCTTACCGTAAATGGCCAAGTTCCCCGGCCCTCCAGCCAGAACCCACACAGCCAGCACTTCTGCTCACCCTAACCTCTACCCCTCAACCTTTGCCTTTAAAAATCCTTCATTAAAAGCCATCAGGGAGTCCAGGTCTTAAGCGATAGCTTCCCATTCTCTTTGCAGGCAAATAGAACGGCCTTAGCTTCTCCATTGGAAACCTCCATGTTCACTCAGTATTTGGCTTTGCTGTGCATCGGGTGAGCTGATCCTCATTCGGACCAGTAACATAACTTTGGTCCTCAGGCTAATGGGGCACCTGAAGTTGCACCATCACAAGTAAGAAAAGAAAACTGAAGCCTAAGCCTCAAACTTTCTTACAGGACTCCTGTAACTCTCAAAGGACAGACCCCTTTCCCATACGCACCGGGAGCAGAGCCATCACCACATCCGGAGACGTCTCCAGGGTCCCATCGGCAGCGGCATACACTATTGTGAAGACATAGGTCCCGATCCATAGCACATCTAGAACTGAGACACACACTCCAATAAAGCTCCTTGTTTGGAAAGCTCTGAATGTCACCAAGTTACATCTTATGGATAAAAAACTCAACTACTATTGCTTTAACCAAGGTCTAGATTTCATTGATCCGAAGCCCAAATTCATCCCAAAGTGGTACTTTTTTTTTCCTGGTGGATTATATCAGGGAAAATGATGAACAAGTCTAATGTGAAAATTAGGATCCATTTAAGCCATCTCCCATGAGACACAGGTGTCCACCAGGTCACTGCTACACCGACCGACAGGAGAGTGTTCAGAGAGGAGGCACCAACGCTCTCCTGAGTGGGCAGGTAGTACAGCACGTGATTTAAATGTCTGGAGTGCAGACAGCACCTTATCGAAGGTCGGCCCCCAAAAAAGCAGATGAGTTACCTCTGACAGGATGATCTGACTCATAAAATGGAGGACAAGGAATGACTTTTTTTTCCTGCAAAGTCTGAAAGAGATTTGAAAAAAGTGTCAAAGGAAATAATCCCCAAACCAACAATGGTGAGCAGTATCTCAGAAAACCCACAGGGACAGGATGAGACAGTGCACATGCGACTACACAGCATCGCTGTCTTTAGAGAAACGGAACCTTTCAGATGGACTCAGCTAGAAGACAAACACTGTGCTTTAACCCAAGTGCTCCTGCATTACAGCTCTAGCCTTTCACCAGCCCCTTCCCCCTGCAGCTCTGTTTCTGTGGAGTGAATTGGGAATATAAAGTTGGGGAACTTTGTGTAAATATGATTACATTTTATTTAAAAAGCAGAACAAAAGTAATGCACGCACATACACTATCTATATGAGCATCCAGAAAAGTCGGGAAGGCTATGAGCAGGCAGAGAAAGGGTGCCCTGGGAGATGGACCATGGATGGGAGGGAAGGGACATCCACTCTTTCCTGCATTCACCTGTGTACTGACGACTATGTTGCCATGAGCATCAATAACGTTTCAATAGGAAAAACACCAGATACCCCCAAACCACCCTCCAGCCGGGGGTAGCTTCCATAAGAATGGTAAGACTCACAGGGAGGTACTGGACCACGGTGCCATTCTGCTTCCCCACGGCCAGCTGCTTCCCTTTGGGGCTCCAGCACACTGAGCAAAGAAGAGAATGCCACCAGTTAAAACGGAGGAAAACGCAGCAAACCAGCGAACGGAGGAAAACGCAGCAAACAAGTCATTCCTTGTTCTGCTTTTTGATGTTGCTGTACCAAACAGCAACATCATCACTAGCTCCTGTTCTCTCAGCCCATGGGAGACTGTAGGATCACCCTTACTCGGCAAAGTAAAAAAAAGAAAAATCACTATGACGATACAATTATGATTTATCGCTGGGCCACCGAATCGACTGATAAGAATGCTTTTTCAATAGAGCATTGCCCAGAAATCTGGGAAGTACACAAAACTGCAGTCTTTAGATAAGACAAGGGACCGCAGAAGGTTTCCGAACATCAAGAAATCGTTGTCTTGCTCCTATTTGGTATTTCTGATGCTTTCCTCCCACCCCCCCAAAGGTACAAATGACATTCATAGTACAACTATTTCAGATCCAGAAACAATTACTCTCAAAAACACAGTTCTAAACCAGCTGTACCAAAACATCTCCTTCTCCAGAAAACCCAAGCACATTCAAGTGAAATCCTGGCTGCTGTTTGGCTTCAAGGAGATTACTTGTGGAAATAAAATAAAGAATATTGTCTCCACTTCTACCAAATAATAACAAATATAACAAAAGATGCATTTGCTTTTAATTCCAGCAATTAACTTTAAAACATCAGCATTACTGCATGTTAGTGACAGCCTTCATCACCCACCAGACGTTACTGCTACCGTGGAAGGAAGTGTCGCGCACACTTTCACTGTTTCTGTGACTTGTAGGACAGCGATGCTGCCATCGGCCAGGCACACTGCCACCATGGAGGGCACAGTGGGGTTCCACTTCATGTCGACCACCATGCCTCCTGCATCTTTCAAAAGCTTATGATAGGCAAATGGGCGTTTCTGCTGTTTGGCCTTTTAAAACAAATGCCCAGAGCAAAAATAAATTAATAAATGCATGGATGTTTAAGAGTTGGAGAAAATTTTTGAATATGTAAGTTTTCTCAAATTACAGTTTGCGCTTCTCGATAATGAAAAATAATTAGCTCTATACAACAACCACTTTGTTACAATGTCAACACAACGTTGAAAATGGCAATCAATTATTTTAGCACACTGGAGGGACTCCCAGCAGGGGATACATGAATGCAAAATAATTGAAAAAGAGCAGACACTAGATTAAAACCTGGGCTCTGCTTCTTAACAGCATTGGGCCCTTGAACAGTTACTTAAACTCTCTGGCTGTTTCTCCATCGATAAAATGAAGTCAGCAGTACCTACTGTGTCCGGCCCTGGTAGGCATGAACAAGGATAAGGCATGTAAAGCACCAGTACGGGCCTGGCACAGCCAGCACAAGCACTCACTACCGTTGACTGCTATCATCACTAAATTGCTGGGAATGGAAGAACACTGCACTAGGAGGCCAGAGACCCAGCCTGTGTTACTTCTGACATTACCCATTAACTCTACGATCTTGGGCAAGTGACCTAAAGCTCCTGGAGCCCCCTAGGCTTCCGCTGCCTAATATGTAAACAAAATATGAAATAATTTGGGGCAGGTGCTATTATGAAATAATTTCTTGAAGTCCTTTCTACTTCAAACACCTATGGTTCTATAATTAAGGACTTTAAGAAAAAAATCCACATTTAAACTAGAAAAGACTTTAAGGGTCAACCAAGAACCTCTAGGCTATGATTCAATACCAGGAAACCTTAGGTCCCATTTGACACCGGGGTCTGCCCGTAGCTTACCTCATTTGAGAATGTGCGAACATCAAAAAAAGCGATAATGGAACCGTATTCACTGGACATCATGCACGCAGACAGTGTGAGGTTATCACAGCTCAGGGCCAGGTGATGGATGGGGAATTTCATAGGAACTAGCAAGCCTTGAACTTTATCAACTATGAAAACATAAAAAAAGACAAAGCAGGAAATGGAATGTTCATAAACCCATGCACATGCCCTGGTATCTAGTCATGCAGATAAATCTCAGCTTTCTTACAGATTTGTAATGATGCATGAAGTATTCCAGGAATTCTTCTTTATACAACCTGGGGAAATGAACTGTGGCTGTCGCCCTTTGTTGAAAACAGTGTTCTTAAATTGGGTTCCTGGACCCCATTCTACCATGCCGGGGTGGGGGGTGCCCCCACACTAACAAACAGTTCTCAGGTGTCTGAGAATTCAACTCAATTCTGACATCATCTACCCAGAAACAGTATCAGATTCCAGGTTCAGAGTTCAGTCCTGTAAGACTGTCCCCCCTCTACACACACTTCAGGCCTAGCCACAAGCCCAGTGTCTCTGTGCTTCTGACCAGCTGGCTACAAATTGAAGGTTTCAACAACCCCCTCCAACTCAGAATGCCAACTGTAAGTCCAGGTTGTTATCTTCACTCTGACCGACTGGCTATAAATCAGAGGTTCCAGAACCTCTTCTGTGGGTTTAAATAATTTGCTAAAATCATTCAAAGAACTCAGAGAAATACTGTATGTTACTGACTAGGTCAGTGGTCTATTACAAAAGAATGTAACTCAGGAACAGCCAGATGGGAGAGCGACATAGGCAAGGTCGATGGGAAGGTGTGGAGCTCCATGCCCTCCCCAGGCTTGCAGTTCTCCCTGCATCTCCGCATGGTCACCAACTCAGAAACTCTCCAAACCATCCTCCTGGGTTTTTAAGAGGGTTTCATGACATCGGCAGGATATCAAATCACCGGCCGCTGGTGATTAATTCACCCTGGTCAGGGAAGGGGATAGCGGGAGGGGGACATACCAAAAGTTCCAGACCTCTAATCACAAGGTTGGTTTAAATGGCAACCAACCCCCATCCTTAGGTGCTTTCCAAAATTATGTCACTAACATAACAAAACTCCCCCCAACCCCCCAACACTTAGGAAATTCCAGGAGCTGTGGAACCTGGGAGCCAGAAATTGTGGAGGAAGACCAAATACATACACACACACACACACACATACACACGTGTGTGTGTGTGTATATATATATATACATATATATACATATACATATTTTTTAACTTTTTAAAAAATGTTATTTCTTGTAAGTCACAATATTGCCAACCTGTACCCATACTTTTGCAACAATGCTCTAAATTGTACACATTTCCACTTGTTTGGAGGTTACTGTTGTGCCAACTAAAAAGCCACGCAGCAAACCTTCTCCAAGAGAGCCAGAAGCCCGCTTCAGCTGAGCAAAAACAAACGCAGGGCAGAATGGTAAGTTCTTCTCGACTCAGCTCAGAGGAACAACTCATCAAGAGAGAAAAACAAAGGACCAAAGAGAACCGGACAGGCTTCCAACATTAACCTAGAACTTATTCTTGGGCTCAACCTGAGGACTAACAGCAGTTTTCATTTTAATATTAGAATGGTTCTTGGGAAGGAAACTATATTAGTACTTCACTACACTCCTCCCCACTATGCAACACAAAGCAAATGACTTACCTATCTTATTGGGATCATCTCCAGGTTTATTTTGAATAAGAAGATTTTTAGTAGGAAAAATGTGCAACCCACTGGCTCCACCAGCAAAGACCAGGCCATACTTGTTGGACACGGCAAGCAGACTTGAGCGTTCCCTGGGCAACTCCTCAGGGGAGTCAAATATCCTCACCTTCTTCAGGGCTCTAAACTGAAAATCCTGTTGGGAGACATCAAAACAAGATCAATTCAGGGAAAATGGGAAATTAAATCAAGTCTGTCACATCCAGTAGACTCGATCCCAGTAAAACAAAAATACATGTTACACCAAGGCCAAGGACTGTGTGGCTTAGTCATTTTCAAGGTACCATATTGTGGTACTTGGCACAGTGTTTATTAATATTTATTCAATGAAATAAAATTTATTATGTTTTTTAAAATTGATTTTAGAGAGAGAAAGGGAGAGAGAGAAACATTGATTAGTTGCCTCCCCTATGTGCCCTGATTGGGGATCAAACCCACAACCGTTTGGTGTATGGATAGTGCCAACGAAATAAATTTTAAAAAATCCTTTCATGAAGCCTTCCTTGACTAATCCAGCTCACACTAAACGTTTCCTTTTCTGAATTTCTAGCTTATTTATTGTCTTAACCTCCACACAAGCTGTGTCATTATCTATTATTGTTTACAATCTGGTCCTATTTTGTAGTATGTATTGACTCCTGACCCAGAGTAGTGCTGAATAAACTGTTAAATACTGAAAGCATCACCTGACTACACTGTAAGCTGGACTATCCAGTGCAGTACCCAACAAACATATAAGGAAATAATGGCCACAGAAAGGTAACCAAATCCCAAGAATGATTTACCTGGATCAAGTGCTAAACCAAATGCCGCCACCAAAAAAAAAAACACACCCAAAGGACATGCATGGTCAATCTCGGTGCTCAAGACCTACAATCACAAGTCCACACCTTTAACACAGGCTCTGAGGCCAGGCATGGCTTGACCCATCCACTATGGAGCCTTACCCCACAACACTGCCTCCCTGACACCAGGACGCCATCACCCCTGCCACCTCCAGCCCCCACCCAGGTCAAGTTTTCACTTCCTCCCATTTTCATGCTCCTTAGAACGGCAGGGCCTGGGAGGCTCCCCCAAACTCCTGTCAATGCCCGACTCGCCTAGTCTCCGGTGAATTGACCTATATGCATTCAAAGACAATTTCCGGTGTGCACCACTTCTTTTTTAAAAAAATATATTTTTATTGCTTTCTTGGCAAAAAGAGCTCCACAAATTTACCAGTCGCTATGTTAAGCTGTACTATACTCGTGAAAGGTTTTCTTTTCCTTCCATTCTAAACTTATCTTTAAGTTGAGGTTTTGGTGAAGAAAAGAATGCGAATTTTCCCTTTTGCTTACATTTTCAAACGTGTTAAGAGTCAAAGACAGCCTTTCTCAGCCTTCATTTTTGTACACTGAGGGTTTCAAACGCCTACAACCTTCCTGCGACTTCCTCCCTCTCCGGTGCTGATAGCCATCACTGGGGTCACCTGCCCTTCTCTGTAGTTTTCTGACCCGGGCACGTTTCCGGGTCCAAAACAGCCCTTCTATTCCCATTAACTGAAGTGCTTCGTCAGACCGGGGCCGAGCCCTGGCTCTGCGCTGGGCGAGCCCGGACCACCTTCCGGAAGTCGTCCCGTGAGAGTGGACAGGAGAGCGTGCTAAGAAAATGTACAACCACCGCCTAGATTTCAACCTCCTTGTCAAATGCGACCGTGGGAAAGTCACTTCCCAGACTTGGACTTGCTCCTCCATGTTAACAACTATTCCGAAGGGTGGCTGTACGATCAACTCAGTGCGTAGCGCACAGTGAACGCTCAATAAACAGCTTATTATCACGGCTCCGACCGCCAAATGTAAGTAGCTGGAGTAACACGAGACCAGCCCGGGAAGACCAGCCTTGTGGGGTAAGGCTCCATCCTAGCGCCCAAGACAGGCAGGTGAAAACTCTGGACGCGGCAAATATTCAAGCAGGAGGCGGGGTAGCCGGCACCCGCGCTTCGCCGTTCAGCCGGGCTCCCAGGCAACGCCGGGACTAAGGAAGGGAGGGAGGCCGTGGCCAGTCTCTGACCTTCATCTCCCGCTCAGGGATCATAGCATCCATCTCGTCTCCCATCGCGCCGCCCTCAGGTGGTCGAAGCAACCGCCGCTGCCCCGCGCGGCCTTCCCCTCACAGCCCAGGCCGCTCCGAGGCCAACTTCCTACGCTCCGGGCTAGCGGCGCGCGGCGGCCTCCGCACTTCCGGCGCGCTTGGATGGCGTCACGCGTTCCCGTCCAGGGAGACTGAGGGACTGTCTGAACTCTCGCGCTCTCCCGGCCGCCCCCTCCCATTGGCTGGCTCGAGCAGTAGGGGGCGGAGCCCTGGGGCCCTCGCGCCTGCGCCCGGGAGCGTTCAGGTGCCGCCCCCGCCTTCGCAGCCGGGGCGGGGCGTGTTGGTTTCTGTGTTTGGACGGCGCACGTCTGAACTTTCTACGCTCAGGATTCAGTGGAAACCCCCAGTAACACTTGGCTGAAAGTGGTTATTCATGGTTCTCGAGTCAAGGAAGTTAGAAACTTGACCAATATTCACAGGGCCGCTCTTGAGAGGGGCTTCGGAGGGGGATGTGTGTGAAAGAAAAGACGTTCAGAAAGTGGATGGGGCAGGGCCTCCCCTCGGGAGACTTAGGAGGTTAAAGAGCACCAACCATCAGCTTTGTTTGCTCCTTTCCAGGTAATGGCTGACGAAGCAAAAGCCTGGAAGCCGCAAAACACCTTAGGTGTGTTATTTAATCTTCAAGACACCCTAGTCACCCGTCCGCCGTTGCATTTAATTGATGCGGTAACTGGAAGCACAGAGAAGGTGGAATTACCCAGTGCCCCAGAGTCAGAGCGCGGTGGAGGCGGGATTAGAGTCCAGTTCCTCCGGATATGCTAATCGACGACAATTCCGTGGACATTTCTGTAGTGGATTTATGTGAAAAATGCTCTAGGACAGAGATTCTTGGTGTGTGTGTGTGTGCGCGTGTATTGGAGGGGAGGGGACAAATTGCGGATCTGCTCCAAGCCAGTTCTCATTTGTAAGACAAGGATGATGACAAAGAGAATCTGTCTCCTTAGGTTGTTAGGCGAGGAAGTCCTGTGTTTAGCAGAGCCTGGTACACAAGACACACTCATCCAGTTACTCTATTCGCTAGCTCTTCAGAATTCATTGAGCCCTGGAACCCATCCCCAGGACACACCAATCGAGACATGGGTAAGTTTGTCTGTTTTATTTCCAGTCTGTAGAGATGATCTCCAACACCATACACACTCCCACGCACGCCGCACACACATTGCATCCACCTGAACTTGCCTGGCACACCTTCCTTTCGAGTCGCGGGGATAAAGCCACACTTGGCAGTCCCCACGTTTCTGGTTCCATTAGTTAGATTTGGTCTTTCAGAGAGAAGACAGCTGGAGATCTAAGAAGCTGAGCCCTTGGTCAGAGCAGAGTGCAGGAGCCAATAGCCACAACCTGAAATACATGCAGACTCCCCCCAACCCCCGCTCCAGGGGCCATTCTTGAGCCCTTCTTCCTCCCGGTGCTGCCCTTCCCAGAGCTGCGGACACATCCCTCGCTCTCCTCCCTTGAGGAGTCTTGCCTGTGGTCTTGTAAACTGGGGGGCCTATTGAAAGAAGCCTGGTTGGCTCTGCCCTGCTCTCTGAGTGAGGATCAGGTACGCTAACTATGGTGGGTAGTCCAGGAAAGCTCTACCTTGCTCAAAGGCATCCAGTCCCAGAGAGGAGGGGTAGAAGGGAGGGGTGGGGATAGGCAGCTGCTTATCTAATGATCTTGGGGGGAGGGGAGCCAAGACAGGGAAGGGGGTGGGGTGAGATTTTACATTTACAGGGAGAACTGTTTTTGCTGGGTTTAAACTTCAACTAGGCCTGTGCATTTGAGCAGCTCCTTAGCCTGAAGCTCAGCCAGCCACGGCCGAATAATCTGCTGCTGAACTGGTTGAGACCAACCAGTGAACCTGGCCTAGCTATTTCCCATCCCCTGCCAGCTCCACGCCCTCATGGTGCTGGAAGGGCAGCTCCTTGGGCCCTTGATGATAGGTCACCGAGGAGCCCCAGGAACCCACGCTGGCTCCAGCTCCAGCAGCACCTTGCCGCTTCAGGTTGGGCAGAGGCTTCTCCAAGACTCTTGCCTAGTCTTGGGCCCAGCTTGGCTCCCCCAGGATTGGAGTGCAGTCACCCCAGAGCCCCCTTTTTCCTAACATCCATCTCACTTTTCCCTGTCTGGGTCTGACATCCCCACTAGACTCTAAATATGCGTCTATTTCACTACTGGGTTCTTAGCTCTTGGCCCATAGCAGATGCTTAATAAATACATTCAATGGGTGAGTGCATCTAAGTCCTGAGCGGGCAGAGTAAGGGACTCCAGAGCACAGGTGGGGCCAAGGCTGAGTTTCCTGCTCAGGCAGCATGGGGCCGAGTGTGACACCCACATGTGTGCGTTCTGAGAAGCAGCTTAGCTGAAAAGCTCTAGCGAGTGCGGAATTACAGAGGCAGACCTGGCCCTTACCCAAACCCTGGTGCTGACTCAGAGGCACTGGGAAGGGGAGTCCTGGCCCGGGGTCTTCCCAGTGCAGACCTAGGAGCAGCGAGGCAGCCCAGAGCAGCGAGGAAGCATGGGCGGGCATCTGAACACCTGGACTCCAGTCCAAGCTCTTCCGTCTCCTGCTGAACCCCTGACCTCGGGCAAGGCACTTAACCCCTGTGGGCCACCACAGTTTCCTCACCTGTGACACGGGAGGACGGGCTCAGCTAACCTACAGGGGCTGCAAAACCATGTGAGTCCATAATAGAGGACACAGGAGACCCCAGTCCAGTGCCCAAGCTCGAGGTTTGGGGCGATCTGGAAAGGGTGAGGTGAGTTGCAGAGACAGTGGACACAGCACATGTCAGCACAAAGGGGAGACTTAAAGCTTATAGTAGGTGGTCAATAAATACCTGTTGCATGACTGAGTACAGTGACGTAAGGTGGGAGGCGAATGGGGAAGCACAGTCATTTCCAAGCGGACTGGGATCGGAGAGGCAACCTCCCGTTTCTCAGGTCTTGGTTGGCTTAGCCAAGTTGTGCTCTGTTTGCCACAAGCATTTTATTCTGCATTTTCCTGGCCTGTTGCCCTCAGCATCCTCCCTACAAAGTAGGACGAGACTGAGACGACCCCCTTCCCAAGGCCCCTGGCCTCCCCTCTCTTTCCAAAGCCCTTTACTGCCCAGCAAGGGACGGGACTCCCTCTGAGCTGCCTGAAAAGGGTGGCCGGGGGGCAAGGCTGGAGGATTTCTTCCGGAACCTTCTTGAAGGGCTCAAATTGCTTGCTTCCTCCTTCTGCCAGCTCACTGAGGATGAGAAGAAGCCTGGCCTGAGGGGGGCGTCACCTGGGTGGTAGGACAGTGAGTGGCCACATCCTGGACCCCTGAGAGCACTGGAACCTGTGTCTGAGGAATTCCCTAGCGAGGCCCTGCAGCCTTGTTCCTACTCCAGGGTCTCCTGAAGCTGGTCTGAGGTCCTCACCGGGGCTAGGCCAGCAAGCCGGGGCTAAGAGCAGAGGCTTCTGGGAAGGATGGCTCCAAGCGCGGGGATCACAGGCTTCCAGCCCCCTGCCTTGGCCTCGCCCTCTCCCGTTTTTGGTTTGATGTCAGCCCTTCTGCATGCATGGGGGTGGGGAGGAGGGTGAAAGGAGAGAGGGAGGGGCCCCAGATCCCCTTCAAGGCAGATAATTTGCGCTTTACAAAGAGATCACTGATTCCGAAGATGAAAAAAACAAACATGCCCAATGACCAAAAAAACCCCAAATAAGACAAAACATGAGTCCAGAGAGCAGCGAGATAAAGGGGGGAGGAACGGGCAGGGAAGGCAGGGGCAGGTCCCGGCGGGTCCTCAGGGCAGGCTGGCAATGTCTCTCTCTGGAGGGGGGCCACCCGGCTGGGGGCTGCTCTCTTTGGCTTTTCCTTCAAACATCATGACTCTGGTTTGGAGATGGAGAAAAAAGAAAACAACAGGATTAGGACCCTCCCGTCCAGGGACAGCTCCTCCAGCCTTCCCTGGCGGGTCCTCAGCAGAGCGCCCTCCAGTCATCTCGCAGCGGGGTCTTCTCCGAAGCCCAGGACGCCAGCTACGTGGGAGGGGCTCCCAGTCCCACTTTACACAGGAGACAACTGAGGGGCAGAGTGGCCATGTGACTCCTCAGAGCCACACAGGCAGTCCGAGCAGGACAAGACTCGGGATCCCTGACTTCTAGGCCATGCACCTTCCCCTAACGACACTGCCTGGAGGAGGCGGAGCTAGGCTGGGCCACAGCTTTGCTCAAAACCTCTTCTGATCTTCAAAAACCTCCCACTGCTCTGAGAGGAAAGTCTGGCGAGTTGAGGGTAGGGATTCATGGTGTAGTCTCTGGGGGGAAACAGCTGGATTTGAGCCCCAACCTACGACTTCCCAGCTGGGGACTCCAGCGAGGCACTGGACCCCGCTGATGCTCGTGTTTCCACCTGGAAGGGAGGGTGAGGGTGCCCAAGTGCTTCCCTCCTGGAGCTGGTCCAGGCATCAGTCATTCCCTGGTTGGGCTCTTCCCGTCCCCCCGGCTTTAAATCCCACCCAAAGGGCCACCGTCCACAAACAGCTTGTCTTGAGCTCCAGATCTGCACCGCCAGCTCCCGCCTCCGCCTCTCCCCTTGGCTGTCTGAAGGGCACTTCCCTTGAACACATCAAAACCTGAGCTCTGATTCCCCCCTCCCCGGCCTGTTCTTCCTGCCGAGCACACAGCACAGTCGCTCACTCAGTTACTCAGACCCCAGACTTTAGACTCCTCGGACTCCCCGTTTTCCTCTACACCCCACTTCTGGGCAAGGAAGCAGTGCTTCCGGCTCTCCCTCCAAAATCACTGCGCAGGCCAACAGCCCCTGCCCCCCTGCACTGCACCTCTCCAAGCGAGCACTGCACCCCTCACCTGCAGAGGCCTCCCTGCCGCAGCCAGAGGGGCCTTTTAAAGTCAGCCCCTAGCTGAGAGCACTCCAGTGGCCTCCCTCCACCGTAGGACAAAATGCTCAGTCTGACTGAGGCCTACAAGGCCCCATGTCCCCCGGCCCCTGCCCACCTCTGCAGACTTATCCTCCACTCAGTGTCCTGACTAATGGCCCAGACACCCTGGCCTCCGTGCTGTCCCTTGAAAACAAGAGCACATTCTGCCTCAGGGCCTTTGCACGTGCCATATCCTCTGCCTGGAAAGCTTCCCCCAGATCTTCACATGGCTCTTCTCTTCCCATCTCCCTCACTCAGGGCTCTGGTCAATGTCGCCTTCTCAGTGAGGTCCTTCCTACCCCCATCGCATCGTCTCCATTCCTCTTCCCACTTTGTGATTTTTGGACGACACCATTACAACCTGGTGTTTTTATTTGTCTCCTGCCATTAGAATGTAAGCTCCAGGAGGAGGCCAGCAACTCGTGTGTCCCCAGCACCTAGAATAATTCCTTGCATACAGTTGGTACTCAGTAAATATTTGCTGAATTAACAAATGGTAAGTCTAAAGTGTCAAGTGCCTGACACAGTAAATGTGCACGAAATCTTCGACGTCCTTTTACTATCGTTACTGATCGCTACCCCCGCCCCCTCCAGGGCCATCTGACCCTGGTGCTTTTCCCAGCACACCTCCGGCCCCGCCCCACCCACACGAAAAGCTCTGACCAGCTCCAACTATGGGCTCAGGAGCCGGTTACTCAGCCTCCTGGACCCTCAATTTCCCCGTTTTTAAAATGAGACAAGTCTATTTGACATTTGAAAAAAAAAAAGTTAATCTTATTTGATGAAAGCCAAGAGGTCCTTTTCAGCTCCAATACCACGAGACTCTGCAGGGAATTTCTCTGCAGCTCCTCGTGGGGGAGAACCTGCGTACAGAGTGTGACTTTAGTCACCACGGGTCTAGGTGCCATCAGCCAGGTACCGGGCTAGACTCAGGTGTGTTCTCTCATGAATCCTCAGGACAACGCTTCACGGAAGATATTTATTACATCTCTATCTTACAGATGAGTAGCATGCCAACTCTACCGCCCGCTAGAGCGGTGTTTAACTCTAGATTGTGCTCACACCACCACCTGGGTGGGAGAGCCACTTACAAACGAGAAAACCGAGGTTCAGAAAGTTTTGCCAGTAGCTTTGTCATCGTCATTGCCACTGTCATCACAGCTGCCACTAAGTGACGATTCTACCCGGCCTCTGCTACAGGCTAATGTCACCTGCACGGTACACGCCAGTGTGATATTCGACAGGTAAGGAAGGCAGGTTCAGAGAAATGAAAAGCCTTGCCCGGCGGCCACACGGGCCAGGGGCCTCTCCACACACAGTGACCGGGCCTTCAGAGACCCCGGGAGAGGCGGGAGGTACTCACAGCTTGAGGACGGCCGACCGTTTCCCCAGCATCATGTTCACAAAGTCTCGGTAGGAGATGGTGTGGCTGACCCCACCTGTCACCTCCGAGATCATCTTCCTTATCTCCAGGTGGGTCTTGGGGACCCCAAGCTTCTCCATCATCCTCTTTAAAGACATCAGGTCTGCGGGAGGAAAAGCAGGCCCATGAGGGGGAGGCAGGCAAGTCCATGGCCTTGCTGCTCTAGTGACCTATCACTCCCTGCCCGTATCCTTCGGAGGCCATGTAGACTAGCGGTTAGGGACATGCGCTTCTAGTGTCACAGAGACTTGGGTTGGAATCCAGCTCTGCGTTTTCTGGCTGTGGGACCCGGGGGAAGCTACTTAACCTCGCATAACCCTCACTCCCATCGGTGGTCAAATGGGTTGATGGGCCCGGCCAGCGTGGCTCAGTGGTTGAGCATCAACCTATGAACCAGGAGGTCACAGTTCGATTCCCAGTCAGGGCACATGCCCAGGTTGTGGGCCCGATCCCCACTGAGGGGCGTGCAGGAAGCAGCCAATCAATGATTCTCTCTCATCAGTGATGTTTCTATCTCTCTCTCCCTCTCCTTTCATCTCTGAAATCAATAAAAATATATTAAAAAATAAAACGGGTTGATGGGACCATTGGGAGGGATGATGCGCGAGAAGCACCCGGCAGGAGGCAGGCGCACAGTGATGAGCAGCTGTTCTTTCCTGTGATCTCAGCTGCTCCCCGCGGGTAGGGGGAGCCCTGGGCCTGCTGCCCAGGGAGCCAGGAGGCCACTGCCCAGCGAGGTGGGGTCAGGGACCTGGCCTGATCCCAGGCATCGACATCATCTCCCGGGGGTCAGGGGACAGCTTCTCCCCTCTGCCACTCCCACCCTGCAGTCTAGGGCACCACTTAGGCCAGAAGGGAGAGGGTCCAAAAATACCCTGCAGAGCAGGAAAAGCAACAAAAGAACAAAATTCAAGAAAAACAAGGGAGGCACCAGAAAATCACTACGCCCCGAGGAGTCCTGCCTCTGACCACCCGGCTCCCAAGATCTGAGGCAATTTCCTTCGGATTGTTCCGTGAACAATGGTCAGCAAAGGATGGCGGGAGAGGGGGTGCGGCAGGCAGGTTTTAGGGCCGGCCGTGAAGCCAGCTCACCCGAGAGGCAGGGCAGGCAGGACCGGTGCCAGACCCCTAGGTGCCAGGATGTCCAGGGCATTTCAAAGAAAGCTGGGCAGCCTCTGCAGGAAGGAGTGAAAGGGCTCCCGCAGATGCTGGCCAGACTCGAAGCTGGCAAGAACTTTCTGGAAGGCCGTTTGGCGGGATGCTTCAAAAACCTCTGACCCGGGATGTCTAATTCCTGAGATTTACTCTTAAGAAATAATGTGGACAAAGATTCACATACAAAGATGGATTATCAATGACACTAGGGCGTTGGCCGAATGAATTACAGTCCATCCCCACAATGGAATATTATGCAGCCACTAATTATATTTCAAAGGAAAAGTAAATCATATGTCAAAATACTCACAATATGTTACTTTTCAAAAAAAGGAGGTTCTAAAAACGCTATAAAACCACTTGTGATGAGAACAGAGCGTGGAAGGATATGAACCGCGCAGAGCAGTTATTTCTGGGAGGTGGGCTGTGGGTGAGTGACGTCTACTTGTTTTTGTGCTTTGCTGGGCTTTCCAGAATTTTTTCTGATGAAAATGTTTTAACTTGATAAATTTTTTTTTTCTGAAGAGGAAAAAGAATAAAAATATCCGAAAGGGGGAAGAAAGAGAGAAGACAGAGGAGTAGGAACGCAGCAACACGAGCTCAGGGTGAACCAGAGGAGGGATGAGGACCCGGGCCCGCCACCTAACAACCACGTGCCCTGAGCAAGTCGTTTCGTCCCTCTGAGCCTCAGTTTCCTCAGCTGTGAAATGGGATGATTGTCATTCTGCTACTGGTGAAGGTCAAGACATGGTCTTGAATGTAAGTGCCAGGGGACAGACGTTGGTCACCCGCAGCGTCTGGATGGCAGGATAGGATGAGGGTGTGTTGGAGGAGGGACCCAGTGTACACGAGGCACTTTGTCAACAGCAGGACAGTGAACAGATGGGAGGAGAGGCTTGGGGACCAAGGAAACCCCAGCCCCCTAGGCCAGGGCGTCAAAAGCTTGAGCACCTCCAGCCCCCGCTGGGGCGGCACTCTCTATGCTGGGTCCCCTGGGGTGGGAGGCCGAGGCGTGGGCAGGAGCGGGTCGGGAGGGAAACAGTGGGAAGAGAAGTTTGGGGCGATGGATCCAGGGTAAGGCAGTCGGGCTCCACCATGGCTCAGCTGGTCCCGCCCATTGGGAGGGTTCGGTGTGTGCCCCTCACGCTCCTGACACCTCACACATCAGGTGAGTCTGTGCAGCTCTCTGGACCGTCACACCGTCCACCCACCAAGCACCCTGGTCCCCCAACACTCTCACGGCCTCACTCACCAATCTCGCCTTCATTGTTCAGGTCAAACTCCATGTACTTCTCTGGAAATCACAGAGCAAACACCGGCATTAGCTTGGAAGAAGGGTGGCCCCGCGGGTCCCAGTGACTCCCCTGTGGGCAACTGGCCAGGTCCTTGGGGAGCCCACCCCTAACTCCTCATCCGAGTGGGGGTCTCAAACCAGTCCCATCATCTCAGCTGAAAAAAGAGCTCGTCCTGCCTGCACTGCTCTCCTGTGGGCCACGGAGAAAGGCGTGAGGGGTCCCTCTGACCTCTCCCACGCGGGACAGCTGTTTCCCTCCGGGTCCCAGCATTGACGCTGGCTGCATCCATCGGCCTCAGTGACTACAATAGATTCTGCTCCAGGAGAGGCAGATTGGCGGGCAGCCAGGTGTGGGCACCACCGTAAGGAGTCCCTGTGGTTCGGGACCTTTTGGTCGCGGGCAACACCGAGAAGCCAATGCTCTTCCCGGAGGAGTGCCCGTGGGCCTGCCCTCCCCACAAAGCTCACCTACAGACTGAGCCAAACGTCCCGATCCAGGGGTCCCGGGAACCCCCAGTAGCGAGAGAATGACGTGGACACCTTGGCATCTCTGTCGGGGGCGGTGTGTGCAAGCAAGCCCTGTGGCCGCGGGCAGCCCACCCGGCCCAGGAGAGCAGGGCCCTCGGGGCGCCTCCGCAGGGAGCAGCCAGCGCCAAGAGCCGAGGTCCTCCCAGGGGCCTCGAGGACCCGGACCTTCAGGAGCCTCTCAGGCTGCCTTGCCCTCCATCCCCTCGCTCCACCCACTGGCCTGCTGAGCCTGGCCCCCCACCTGCTCCCACTGGGCTTGCCACCCTCTGCCTGGCACATCCCTCCCAGGTAGACACAGGGCTCCTCCTCAGGCCTCAGGGCTCCCAGCCTTTCTAATTGGGCACCCCCCCACACCCCCCCAGCACCTGCTACCCAGACACCTGTCCCTTTCCCAGGGCCACCTGTGAAGAGTGACCCCATCGGTGACTAGAGAGGGGAAGGGCTGCTCCTCCCTTGCCAGGCCCTCCTAGGGATGATTGGCAGGGGTAGGGCGACAGGGCAGGGGTGGGGATACCTTTGTTCTAGTTCTTATATTTTTTTAGTGTAAAAAGCACCATCGCATAATGGTTAAGAGCAGGGGTTTTGGAATGAGATCAATGTAGGTTCGAGCCCCAACTCCGCCCAAGGGGAGCTGTGCGAGCCCAGGCAAATGACCCCACCTCTCTGAGCTGACTTTCTCTAAGTTAAAGACGGCATCACCTCCCTCCTGGCCGAGGGGGATGATTCAGGGCGTTCACAACACAGCAGGGGAAGCGCTTAGCCAATGGTGTCCTGCCCGGACAACCGCAGCGTGGGCAGTTTGGGGAGACCGGGCAGGTTCTCTGCTGGGAGCAGGGAGGTGGCCCGCAGTGCCACAACTCTGGGGGGATGCGGCCTCGAGGATGCTCGCGTGGTCCTCCAGGGCGCCCGAGTGCACCCCCCGCAGGAAAGGTGGGCCCGCCTGCTCCTTATGTGCAGGGCTCCTCTCCTTTCTCGAGCCGCTGGCCCGGAACCAAGCGCCCGCGGCCGGAACAGAGGGACCTTTATGCCGCCCCCTCCCCGCGTGCGCGCTGGCTCCCAGGCCCTGTTTTCTTTTCATCCCGTGCTGCTGGGATTCAATGGGCAGAAACTCTGCCCCCTGGCCCACTGCGCAGACACAAGCGTCCATTCTCCACAGGGGCTGCCGATGCTCCCCGCTGGAGGGGAGAGCTGGAGGGGGAGAGGCCAGGGCTGCTACAAAGACCTGATTGTGTGCTGGGGCCCAGGAGCGCGCAGGGCCTGGGCAGCGGTGGCAGGAGCCAACCTGAGCCTGCGGGGCAGCTGTGGGGAGAGGGGCAGGGGCAGACTGAGGCCCACAGGAGAGGGGTGAAGGGGCCAGGGGGGCTTGGAGGCCATGGAGGGGCCTGCTCCCTCTCACTGGGCACCCTGTTCTGCAGCCCACCAGGAATAGGGGCGTTTTGGAGGAAACGGGTGCAGCCTGGCCCTTTGGGGGCAAGGAATCCTCTGGATGGGGGCCGGGGGGTGGGGCAGCCAGCCCTGCTCACCTTTGAAGGCTGAGAGCTTTTCTGGCAGGTCCTCTTCATCGCTGTATTTCTGGTCACAGAGAAACTCCTACAGAGGCGAGAGGGCAGAGCTGAGCAAGCGGGCAGCAGGCAGGACTGGCCCGCAGGAGGCCCAGTGCCCCGGCCTCCTCTCCTGCCAGGTCAGACGTGCGAGTCCAGCCCCCGCGGAGGAAGTGGGCTCAGAAGCTGGGCAGGGCCTGGAGGGTCTGCTCCAGAAGATGGAACACCTTCAATCACACGGGATCATCGGTGTAGGGACCTGCCTCCCCCAGGGCACCCCGCTCTGGGGTCCCGGAAGCAATGAGCCCAAAGACAAGCCGCCTGGTTCCGCAGTAACTGCTTAGGTATGTGACCCTAGCGCACGAATTCCTCTCTGGTTTTCCAGTGCTTTCTCTCCGAGGGGTATAATCATCGCAGCTACTTCTGGAGTTTGCATGAGAATCCAAGGGGAGTGCATGTGTGACTCCTGGCGCACAGCGAGTGCTCCATAAGCAGCTGTCGTGTTATTCGGCTCGGCTCCAGCCAGAACGTGACTGTGCGTTGCCTGGGAGGTCACTTCCCCTTCTCCTCTGTGCCCTCACCTATAAAACAGGCCCACCTTCCCTCCGATGCTGGGAGAGATTCAAATGAGTCCTTTCAGAACCAGATAGGGAGGGTCAGGGCCACCAATAAGAGCCCCAGAATGAAGCGGCTACCCGCATGCTCTCTCTGGATCCGCCAGTGGACCCAACAGTTTCCCATTTTACAGATGAGAAAACTGAGGCTCACACAGCGGAGCTTCAGTTCAGCACCATCTCATTCAAAGTCTATATCCTTGACCTCGACCCTTAAAGATGGGCAGATGGCAGGCATTCATCTGGCTTTAAAACAAAAGCTACCTATTCGTCAGCACCTGCTCAACCAGCACAGGGCGTCGCTACTAATCTTCAAACCGCCCTAGAACCTGCGTGCAGATGGGGAAGCAAAGGGTGTATGCCCACCCTAGCACAGGACTCCGCAAATGCCCTCTCTTCTCTGGACCGCACTTTTCTCATTACTGAGCCGACTGGACATGGGCATCACTCCTCATTCATTCATTGACTCACTCATTCAACAGCTTTGGAGGGACCGCAGTGTGCACTGCTGTGTGCCAGGCAGCAAGGGAGCAGGTGAGACCAAGGCAAGTAAGACAGAGCTCTTATCCTAAGGTTACAGGGAGCATTCACAGTGGTAGTCAATGGCATCTGTCAATCACTCAATCTGTTTCTAAATTCCTGCTGCTACTTCCCACTAAGCTGTGCCTGTACTTACACATCTCCTAGGACAGGGAGCTCACTACCTTCCCAGCCTGTCGTGTAACCCCCTAGAGCAGTGGTTCTCAACCTGTGGGTCGCGACCCCTTTGGGGGTCGAACGACCCTTTCACAGGGTCGCCTAAGACCATCGGGAAACACATATATAATTACATATTGTTTTTGTGATTAATCACTATGTTTTAATTATGTTCAATTTGTCACAATGAAATTGGGGGTCACCACAACACGAGGAACTATTAAAGGGTCGCGGCGTTAGGAAGGTTGAGAACCGCTGTCCTAGAGGCTTAAAGTAGAACAAGAGAATGACAAAAAGCCGAACGGGTGAGAAAGCACTCCGGGTTCGGGTCTCAGTCCCCTCCTTACCCACCTCTTCAGGCACCTGTCCCTCCTCGGGGATGACCACGCTGGTCCGGCCGTGCTCGCTACGCAACGGGTGTGACTTAGTTTGAGGCAGAACCTGACCCGTTCCAGGGCCCAAGTGTCTGCATGTGAACCCAGACCCTCTGACAGAGAAGGAGAAACATGCCAACAGGACCCCCCTCGCTGTGCTCCCCATTGGATCCCCTAGGACGCTGGTTTTACAGGTAAGAACAGGAGGACCCCAGAGCTCGGATAATACGTCTCAAGTCCGGGCACTGAGGAAACGCAGGTTGGTTTGGAACCTGTGCGCACCAGACGCCAGGACCTGTGCCCCAGCAGCCTGGTGGAGGGCGGCCCCGGGGCCTGGCTTGGGGCCTCGTGACCATGCACGGCACACAGCCCCGCCCGCACTGAGCTGGAGCTGGAACCTTCAACCTTCTCCTGCTGCCGGGGAGGCTGGCGTCCTCCGCTGGCTCTGTCCAGGACTCCCTTCCCCTTGGCTGCCTCTCAGAGCTCTTTCCACCTCGAACCAAAAGTAGGACAATTCACTCTTGTCTGTGACCCCGAGCAAACCAGGCACCCCCGGGGTCACAGACCCCAAACCTGTCCAGCGGAGGGACGAGTGGGAGTGGTTCCCAGACTTTGGGGTGATGCGTAAGGAAGACCTACCACGGAAGGAACAGGGACACCTTCGGGCGGGCGGCGGGAAGCACCTGGGGCTCTCCCAGCTCCCACGTTCTGGTCGACCAGAAACCCTGCACCGGCCGGAGCCGTTAGGAATGTGTCCTGACCACCTCTAGGAATCCAGGCAGACGGGGCTCAAGGCGTAGGGCACGGGCTTGGGTGTTGGAGGCAAATCACAGAGATGAACATGGAACAACCAGGCAGTGACCGAGAGCAAGGATAGGAGTGCGGCGGGAACCCCGGTGTGCGATGACGACTCCCCTTGGCTCGATTGGCCCAGCCTGGCCCGGCCAACTTGCTCCCACTGTGACTTTGCTCTACTGGGCCCCCTGCCTGGCCCCTCATCTCCACGCTTCTTTTTCTTAATATATTTTTATTGATTTCAGAGAGGAAGGGAGAGGGAGAGAGAGATAGAAACATCAATGATGAGAGAGAATCATTGATTGGCTGCCTCCTGCCTCCAGTAAGGGATCAAGCCCGCAACCTGGGCATGTGTCCTGACCAGGAATCAAACCGTGCCCTCCTGGTTCATAGGTCGATGCTCAACCACAGCCACCCTTGCCGGGCAACTCCACATTTCTACATGACTTTCTCCCTCGCCTCCTTCAAGCCTTTGCTCAACTGTCACCTTCTGAATGAGGCCGGCCCCGTCCACCCCACTGCAGCCCCTGCCTCCACTTCCAACCGCCTTACCTTCTATTCCATGGGATGAATCTCCTCCTAACACAATGTAATTGCTTATTAAAGGTATTGTCCATCGTCTGTCTCCCCCTGTGAGAAGGTAGGTTCCGCATAGTAGGTGCTCAATAAATATTTGCAGGATGAGTGACCGAATCGAGACTCAGAGAGGATAAATAACGAGCTCAAAGCAGCACAGCTAGCGAGTGGCCAAGCTGGGCTTAAAGTCCACAGAGGAGGCACGTGGGCTCCCTGCCTGCATGGAGCAGGAAAGGTGAGTGACCTGAGGAAGTGGGTGTTGGGAGGATGATGGGAGGAGGCCGGCCCTCGGCCACAAGTTCTAGAAGCACCTGTTTATTGTCTTGCGCCTCCCAGGTACTTAGCACCCAGCACGTAGTAGGCCCTTAATAAACATCTGTTGAATGAATGGAGAAGCCTGCCATTTAGCCAGAATGACTTTTTCCTCTCTCACCCGAAATGGCAGGGTGGGTGGGTAGCGGGGGCGGGGGGGGGGGGGGGGGGACGGGGACGAGTGACTCAATGATTAGAATCACATTTTTTCTTAGAGCCAAAAGTAACAAATGCTTGAGCCACAGAGTGACCAGGGGTGGGAAAAGCAACTAACCCATTGGTGGGTGGGTAGGCAGCCCTTGCTGGCCCTGGGCCTGGGCAGCTGTGTGGACTTGCCTTTGGCAGGGGCTGGGGAAGGCAGGCGACAGGAGCAGGAACAGGAGCGCCACTGGCTGGGCTGCCAGCTCCCACCCCACCTCCAAGCTCCGGAGTCGTGGTTCCTGCTTATGCGCAGCCCACAGCTTCCTCCCCTTCAGGTGGTCTGCCCCCACATCCTTGCCCATCCTCTGGGCCCACCCATGCCCAGTGGGCAGGCACCCCATCTGTGCAGAGTCCAGGACCCCTGGCTGCCCTGACTCTGGGTCCCCAGGCAGAGGAGACAGAGAGAGGTCAGCCCCCTTTGGAAGAAAAGCAAAAGCCGAAACCCAGAGAGGGCACGCTGGAGCCAGACGCCTGGGTGTAAACCACTTAGCGGCTGTGTGAAAAGTACTTCGCTGGTCTGTGCCTCAGTTTCCTCATCTGTAGGAAGGATGCAAACATCTCACGGGCTTGTTCTGAGAAGGACAGTATGTGAGGAAATGCCTGTGAATTTCCTAACAGCGCCTGGCACCTGTAAGTGCTAAATCAGTGTTTGCGGTTGCCTGTCATCTTCTGTTATTTCTATCTACACGATCCACTGACAATCTCAGCTCATCGTCCAGACCATGTGGCCCAGTAAAAAGAGCAGAAGCAAGCGTCCTTCCCCGACGTAGGCTGCTCACGATGTCCCTTTCCCCTCTCGCGGCCTCCCTACTTGACAGATGGGACCACTGAGGCCCAGGGAGGTTGCTCAACCTGCTCCAGATGACAACATTTCAATAGTTCATGGACTATCTCCCTTCACCATCCAGCTCCCTCCCTGCCCTGAACACGGAGAAGGTGGCCTGACCACAGGTTTCTGAGCAAAGAAAGCCAATACCAGGAGTTACCTTTCCTCCTGGGCAGCTGCAGAAGGAGGTTATTCCAGAGCCAGGGGCCCACCCGGTAACCCTCAGGGGACAGGGTGTGGGGGAGTGTTTACGCTCCCCCCACCCCCTCTCCCACTCCAGCCCACTGTGCCCAGTGACTCGCCTTTCCAGCTGCAGGAACTGCTATCAGGCCTTCAGGAATGAGGGGCTCTGAAAGTGATCGTAGCTAAGCAGAGGGGCAGGCGCAGAGGCCTGGTGGCCTGGGCAGTCCCTGGCAAAGAGCCAGGAAAAGCAAGCAGGCAGGAGCCTGGGGTCGGAAACAGGAAGCTGTGAGCTGAGCAGTCACTCCCCAAGCTGGGGTGTCCAAGGCAAGGCCCCGGATGGTGACAGAACCATTAAAACATCCATCACAGAATGTGGAGCATCCAGCTGGTCCTCTTTGTTCAGTATCTGGGGAAACTGAGGCCTCAGACGGGAAAGGTCTCGCCTAGAGCCACACGGTCGGAAGCCTCACATAAACTCTGAGTGCAGGGCGTGTGGGGTGACAGGGCGGGAAGGGAAGTTGAATCAGGGTGCCGGGGTTCAAATCCCAGATCCAGCACTTCCTAGCTCTGTAGCCCTGGGCAACTTGCTTTCCCACTCTGGGCCTCGGTTTCCTCATCTGTGAAATGGGATCATAATAACAGCATCTCCTCATTGGCTTGGATGAAATGATCTAACCGCATAGACCCTTACGAAGGGTTAGCAATTACCATTATGCGTTTGGATCACCCAGAGAGGTAACTGTGAGCAGGGCAAGGGCAGAGAAGTGACCCAGCCCCAACTCCCTGTCCCACACTGTGCCACAAAGTCCCACTGGTGAGTCTGGGGATGGCCATCCCTCCTCAAGGGCAAGCTCTACTTTGGACACCTGGCTGACCTAGCAGTGACAGTCCATCCACACGGGGCAGAGCGCGCCTATCTCCAGTCCACGGGACAGTGCCTGCAGCCACACCTGCCACTGCTGCTCCCTTGAGCACATCAAATCTCCCCCGCCTACGGGAGTCCCATCCCAGTGCTCATGCCGGGAGGGGCTGTTTCCCAAACCAGCAGAGGCTGGCAGCCCGGATCCCTGCCACCTGCCTGATTCCCCCAGACTTAACTCTCTTTCTGGGCTGGTACCTCTAGCACCTGCTCCCGGCTGCTTGCTCCCGGCCCTCCAGGCTCGTCTTTACGTATTAGCTGTAGCAGAATTTTGGGACGGGCGGATATCACCATCTTGGAGGCCATCCAAGGGGCTGGCGGCTGAAACCCTGGGCGAAAACCCCGAGCCCAGGCGGTACTATACCAGGTTGTCAGGCCTATGACGCAGTGCACAGGTTCTTAAAGGGCCAGGACCAGGCCACAAATGCCCAGCCTGGTGCCTGGCACGTAGACGGAGCCTGTAACATGCACCCGCAAAGGACAGCAGGCTCACATTCCCCACAGCAGCTCCGGGGCCTCATCCGGACGCTGTGTCCTCGCCAACAGATGGGGCGGCTGAAGAAAAACACCCCATCGACTACACCAGTAAAGCAGACCCTGCAGAAATTCCATCGCTCGCTTCCTGTGACATGGCCACACTGAGGTCGCCACTGGCTGGACCTGTGGGGACACTGAATCCTCGGAGGCTCACGTGTCTGCTTATCACCACCTCCTTTATAATATATTAAGGAAGAGCAAGAGAGACGGGTGCCCAATGATGCCAGCTGGGCACATTCACCTGGGCAGGGACACAGTGGCACTGCCAGTACACAGGAAAAGACACACCTGCGTAGTGCCTGGGTCAGGTCACAGAGGTCCCCCACTGCCCGGGAGGAGCTGGGGACAGATACCCCTCTGGGCAGAGATACACAGCCTGTCGCGCCCAGCTCTTCCCAGCACAGATGGCACGTGGGTCCTGAAATAGCCACGAGGCACATAAATGCTACAGGGAACGCTGAGTGCCCTTCATTCGACCCAGGAGGGCTGGGAGGGCGGGACAGCAGCCAGAGATCTTTATCCAGGTAAGCAAGAGAGGCCTGTGTCACAGCTAGGCCATGGCCACCTGGTGGACAGGGGCCAGGCCAGGCCGGGGCATGGGCGGGGTCTGAAGTCAGACTCCTGACTCTCACTTCCTCCTGGCTGGAGGGCCTCGGGCAGGTGACTTCACCTGACAGCCTCTGTTTCCTCATCTCTGAAATGGGCGGCCTGGTTAGCCATGTCCCGTGGCCATGTTTACACGTTCTCGTGGTGCGTGTTTCTGATCCAACGTTCCTTTGACAGGAGTCAGTGAGATGATGCAGGTCAAGCGCCACGCCCACCTCCTGTTATTTGGGTAAAGATCCTGGCCTCCGGCCGGCCGGCTCCAGCTGCAGCCTCCCTACCCCCATGGCCTGCAGGATCCTCCCTACCCCCGACCCGCTCCGAGGTCCCAAGAATAAGGGCACCCACCCGCCCTACCACTTCTCTCTGTCCCTGTGCAAAGCTGGAGAGAATGTGTTCTGTTGCCATATAAGGTTGGGCCTGTGGCCTGGGGTCACCTGCCATGCCATCAGGGCTCAGAGAATGTCAGCTATGTGGGGGGAGTAGGAGGTGTGCGCCTGGCCTGCCTGCTCCACAGTGCAGAGAATGCACACACACACACACACACACGCACACACACACACGCACAGAGGTGGGGGCGGGCATGCACACAGGAGTCCCAATCCAGCGTGGAGACGGAGAGCACAGGCTGGGTGCAAGTGCGGCTGTTTAAACCCAGGCAACTGACTCCACCTCCTCCGAGTCTTGTTTTCTATACCATGGGATCCACACTCACAGGGTCAGAGCGAGCCATCAACGAGATGATGCCCCAAGCGCGCCTGGCACACTGCCTGGCACACGCCAAGGGCTCAGAAAATGATAGCAGAAGCTACAGTGAGACCCAAAGAGCACATTTCCCTCCAGATCGGCCAGGACCTCCGGCCCACCCAAGTCTATTTTCGCTCCTGAATCCCTTATAATAACAACAGCTAAGACTGAGCTGCCCTGCCGCCCTCTGGAAGCTGGCCCACCCTGGGGAGTGGGGGGAGAAAAGCCCCCAAAGGAACTGGGACGTTGACCCTAGACGCCCCCAGAGTTGCCAGCCCGCTAGGCTCTGCCCCAGCAGCAGCCACAGAGGTGCCCGAGCTCACGCAGTGGGCACGAAGCCCTGCCCTTCACAGCCTCCAGCTTCCACAATGTCGCTGGGCAGCGGCTCAGTCCAGCCCCTTCCCCCCCCGCCCCACTCCAGTGGGGCAGTGAAGCTGAACCCCAAAGGAAGGCCAGTGGCTGCCCACATGGTTCCTTCTAGAGCTTGTCCACTCCAGGGAGCCTCCACTATGGCCATGGCCATGGGTGAAACGGACTCAGACCCTCAGAGTGACTCCCTCAGAGTCTGCAAAGAGCTTCATCCGCTCGCCTCCACTGATTGTTGGGACTCGGAGCAGGGCAGGGACCACTGCTCCCATTTCAGGCGGGCAAGATGAAGGCCCTTCCAGACCAAGGCTGCGCGGCCAGCAGGGGCAGACCTCAGCCTTGGTGTCCACGCCCTGCACCTTTAAGCCCTAAACAAACCAACGATAACAATCATGACAGCAGCCAGCTCTCCTTATGTGCTTTACGTAGATTATATCGCTGAGAAATCACAACAACCGACTACCATTATCTCAGATGCCTGGTTCAAGGTCAGAGCGCCAACGACACCCTTCCCCTCCTCTCCCCTCCCCTTCACGACTCTAACCCTTGGCGGGGCCACCTCCACCCACTGCGGTGGGAAGCAGCTCAAGTTTCGGGTTTGGTCCTGGAGCCTCCTTCCTCCAGGGGCCCAGAGCCCGCGCCCCAGCAGCCTGGCTCACACAGTGGCCTCCGCATAGCATCTGGGCAGGGAAAGGATACGAGACTGCAAGCTCTGCCCCTGGCTTCTGGGTGGCGGTGGCCTTATGCTTGCCCTCTCTGGGCACTGGGGTCCCAAGCGGGGTAGACACAGCTTCCTGCTCACCCTCTCCAGTCCAGCCCCCCTTTCTGAGCCAACCCAGTCATCCTCCCAAAACAACCCTGTAGCCTCCCCACAGTCTGCCCCCTCCGAGGGCGGGGTTGGCACGGAAAGTCCCATACTCTCAGCTCCTCCGGCTTGTCCAACTGCAGTCACCTCTCCCCATCCCCAGCTGTCTCTGGCTCAGGGTCCTGCGGGCTATGGGTGGATTCGGCCAGCTTGGAACCCGCCCGGCCCAGTGGCCCAGGGGGCTGTATGAGGTCAGGGTTCCAGGCGCCTGTCCAGAGCGCAAGCAAAGCCAAGGCCTGCGGGCTGCAGACTGAACTGGGAGGGGGCCCAGCAGCCTAGACCCCTGAGATCCCAGCCAGGCATCCAGGCTCCCGTTCACTGTGCTCAAGATGACAGCAACAGGCAGGGTAGGGCTGGCAATGAGGGACCCTGGGGTTCCCAGAGTCCTCCCCGAAATCCCTACAGCCAGTGGGAGGAAATCAGACAGGCTGCCTAGTTCTAGATAATCCAAGAAAACCAAAGAGGGAGTCCAGACTGCAAGCCCCCGCCACCCCACTGAAATACTGCAGCCATGCAGTGCCTGGCCCCACCCCACAGCCTCCCCCAGGACCCTGCTGACCCCACCAGCTTCCCACTTTGGGACTCAGAGCTGGGCTGGGACCCTGGGTGCTCAGCACCCGACCCCCACCCCGAGGAAGCCAGCAGGGGGGATGCCCAGCCCCGTTTCAGTGGGCATGCCTCCACAGAGTTAGGAAGGAACTCGGAGACATCTTCCTCAGGGAATAATTCTAGCACCATCCACGGAGGTCTTCCCCCGGGCTGGTGCTGCACCAAGCACACTGCAGGCCTTCCCTGGCTGACCCCAGGGCAACTCGGTGGAGACGCAGAGCTGGCTACGCAGCCTCTGCTCTGGCCAATCCCGCAGGCTCTGACACTTTTCCTATCTTCTAGGATCTACCCCTCACTACACGCTCACTACACCGATGGTTCTGGGGCTCCCACTGTGCACCTGGCAAGGCGGGGTGGTTTTCTTTATAGAAACCCACCAGGACGGCCAGAAAAGCACGGAGGCTCTGAGGGAGCCTTCGCTACACGTGGGAGTGGGAAAGAGTTGCGAGGGTGGGCGTGAGGGCAGGTAGGAGCCCAGCATTGTCTATGGTGGAGAGGGCACTGGCCTGCCAGCCTGGAGCCCGGGCAGCTAACAGCAGCCTGGCCCACACTTGCTGGGCAGCCGCCTGGCCCCTCTGAGCCTCTCTAACCTGCGGCGGTCCCAGGTGGGCTTGGGGGGCGCGTTGGAGGCTGGTATCGAAGCTCCCAGCCTGGCCCCACCTCCTACTCTAAGAGTAACAACTTGCAACCCGAGACGCCAGGTCCAGAGCGAGTGGAGGGGGTGAGGGGGAACCTACCTGGAGGCACAGGGGCCGGGGAGGAGGGAGGAAATTGGGGGGAGCCCGGCCGGGGGCGGGGGGGGGGGGAGGAAGGAGGGCACAGCCTCGCAGCTGGAGATGGGCCCCGCGGGGCGCTGGGAGCTTTGGGGGACCAGCGGCGCGCGGCTCGGGCGACCCGCAAGCTACCGGGGCGGCGGGGCTAGAAAAGCGAAGGCGGCGGCCCGCACTCACCCGGTTGATCTCGGCCAGCCGCCGCTCCTGCCGGGCTTTGAGCATGCCGAACGCCTTCCCTCCTGCGGGAGACAAAGAGGCGGCGGGAAGCGGGGGTCTCCCGGCCCGCGCCCCCTTCCTGCGCGCGGCAGCCCGCGGCCCGCGGTGCGCACAGGTGGCGGCGGGCGGGCGGGGGCACAACGTGCGCGGCCGGGAGACCCGGGACAGCGCGCCGGGCGGGGCGGGCGGGGTGCGGGAGAGCGGGGAGCGGCGCCTACCTTGAAACCTGTTGCTGGGCGCGACCGACATGGTGAGCACCGGGCTCCCGCCGGCTTGGGGCTTCGCGGCCGCGGCGAGGAACGCGCAGGAGGGACTGGCGCCCGGTCCGAGCTCCCGCGGCGTGTGGCGGCGGCACCGAGGGGCGGGGGGAAGGCGCGGGCGGGCGGCCGGACACACCTCTCCCGGCCTCCCCTCCGGCCCGCCTCCCTCCCCTCCCGCCGCCCGGCCGCCGGCATCAAAGCGGCTATTATGCGGGACGCCCGGCCCGCCGGCCGCCCCTCTGCTGGAGGCCGCGGAAAATGCACGCGCGGGCCGCCCGTGGGCGCCTCCCTCTGCTCTTCCCGGGACCCTCCCAAGTCCCTTGCCCGCTGCGGGCCGCGGGCTCCCCGTAAAGTAAACGGGGGCGCTCTTGGTTCGCACGCTTGGAGTAGCTGCTAGAAGCCAAGGCGGGTGGCAGCGGCGGGAGTGAATGCGCCACCCACCGGGGCCGTTACGTTACTAGCGCCCGATGCGCAGTGTGCACTTTCAGGAGGGAGCTGTGCGCCCCCAGTCCTCATTTTTTACTCTTGAAAGAAAAATATAAAACCGTTTAGTTGTGTGAGGGGAGATGCATAATGACAAAGTGCCATTGGGACATCAGCGACACTAAATCAATTAGAACAAGCCCGGCTGGTGCGGCTCAGTGGTTAGCATCGACTTACGAACCAGGAGGTCCTGGTTCAATTCCCCGGTGAGGCTCAGGCCCGGGTTGCGGGTTCCATCCCCAGTGTGGGGCGTGCAGGAGGCAGCTGATTGATGATTCTCTCTCATCATTGATGTTTCTATCCCTCCCTCTCCTTTCTTATCCGAAATCAGTAAAAATATGTTTTAAAAAAAATTAGAATGAGTTTGTGTGTTGTTAATACAACCGATTTTTCTGAGCACTCACTGTGCACGGGATCAATACCGGATCTAGTTAAGTCATTTATTCTAAAAACTCTCTGAAGTAGGACTCACACTCCCATTTCACAGAAGAGCGAAGTCGGGAAGTGGAAGTCTGCAGCACAAGTCCACCCGAAGGTGCACCGAGCCTCGAGCTCGGGAGGAGTGGCACTGGGGGCAGGGACAGCGCAGGAACGCAGGAGTGACAGGGTGACCCTGGAGTTTCCTGTCCAAACCGGGTCATTTCTGAGAATGAGAGGTGGTACTCCCAACAATGACGCTGGGGTCACAGCTACCTGGCGTCACAGGCACAGACGGGGACTGCCCTGGGCAAACAGCGCACCTGGTCACCAGTGATGCCCCTCCCCCCACCCCCCCAACACACGCACACACACGCACGCACGGAGCATGTCCCTGGGGCTTGGTTCCAGGAATTCTCCTTCCTCATTCACCCCTAGGGTTGGATCTGGCCAAACTGTGACCTTGGATGAGACACTTGACATGCCTGAGCCTGCTTCCTGGCTGCAGAACGGAGGAAGCAAGCCCCTCTCACCGGCAGGGGCTGTGATAACATGGCCTTCAGGGTCTAAGCGGGTGGCAGAGCTTGGAGGGAAGCAGGCTCAGGAGTCACCACCCTTGGTTGATGGGAGATGTCTCACCTACAGGCCACTGAGAGCAAAGCCCCGGGAACTCGCTCCCCGGGCCGGGCTCAGATGGCCGGTTGGGCTGGCTGGCCCCGGGTCCGCCATTCTGCAGGGCAGGGGCCACCCCACCTTCCACTGCTCGGCTGCTGGGCTGCATTGCTGGCCAGATGTTCAACAGCTGCCACATTCCACCAGGGGCAGCCCCACCTCTGGGGCTACAGTGTGTCTACAACAGCAAGCAGACCGGACCGCGTGACTCACGAGATGTCCCGCCCGAGGAACGTCGCTGTGGAATGGAGAGGAGGCCTGCTCTCCACCCGTCGGGGATGCTGGGACTGGGCTTGGCAGGTGAAGGTTTAGTGCCAACAGCAGGCACCAGAGGCTGTCAGCAGAGAAGCCGGTGGGGGTGGGGGAAGGGGGGCCTGGGGGCACCAGACCCTGCCCCAGAGGCCTTCAAAGAACCCCCATCTCCTTGGCACCACCTAACACCAGACACCAACCATCCAACTCACTGCAGAGCAACAGCTTGACCTCCCTGGCCCACTGCAGCCCTTGTTGACCTCCCTCCCCCTGTCTCCCTCCCAAATCTGCCGAGCCACTGCCAGGTCACTGCTGCCCACCACCGCCCCAGGCCCCCTCCCCGTCCCCCCACCCAGCCTGGTGGTTTGCAGGTTCTCTGTGGAGGACCACACCTCTTCTCTGAATGCCCGCCCTGCCCCCCCCGCAGGTTTGGAGCGGGCACAGCCCAGCCCTCACTACATGGCCTGGGATACAGAGACCCTTGTTCTGAGCAGGGGCGGGGACGGGCCCGAGCTGGGGCGGCCTTTCCTAGGAAGGTGGAAGCAGGACAGTTTCCAGCCGGTTTCTGCCAAGGACTTGACCTGACCACTTGTAAGCTCGGTGCCGTGGAGGTGGAGGGAGCGGTGGGCCTCTTCCGTCATCAAGTGCAGGGAAGCTAAGAAGCTGCTTTGCAGAGAGAAGAGGCGAAGCAAAGAGGCAGGAGCAGAGGCAGAGACCAGAGAGCGGGAAGCCTCCCATCAGCAGCCCAGCAGCCCGAGGCCACTCGGCCCGGCTGCCTCCGAGGCTTGGCAGCTCTTCCCACCCAGGATTCCAGGGGACCCTCCCATGTCCTTCGGACTTAAACTCCTCCTTTCTGCTTAAGCCAGCTCTGCGCAGGCCTCGTTGGCCAGGAGCCCTGAGCGCTGCAGAGTCCTGCCCATGCGACCTGTTTCCGGAGGGACCCGGGGCGGCCAAGCCCTCACCTTGCCAACCCTGGGCTGTTGCCCACCCTCCTGCCTGGCAAGGCCCCCCTCCCCCCCCGGACCTGCCCCGAGGCCCCCCCCTCACTAGCCTCTCTGCTGCTGGACACTTGGAGTTCATTTCCTGCTTTGGTGTCTTTAGACGGAACCAGAGGTCAGCTGAGGGCTCTCTGTACCCCACCCTTCAAACTCCCAGTCCCTCAACTTTGCCTGATAAGCCCCCTGGAGCAGAGGGGAGAGGGCAGATAGATGCCTGTGGTCCCAGCAAAATCCCCCCAGTGGGAAAACCCTGCCAAGCCAGTGGGCTCAGCTTCTGCCACCTTCCTGCTGTGTGTGGGCCGAGGCGGATCCATGCACGTTCTTCCTGCCACTCCCTGGGCACTGGGTGTCACACACGTGTGTGTGTGTGTGTGTGTGTGTGTGTGTACCCACAGTCAGCACCACCGGCTAATAAAGAGGTCCTTTATTTCCACGTTAAACAGAATCGAAGTGCCGCTGCCTGTCCCCCTGCTGGAGGCAGGAAGAGCTGTGGGCGGGGCCTGGGCCCCCTGCGGGCACCCGGTGCCAAGGCCCTGCCATCTGTTGGAAGAGGGCCCGGGGCAGGGGGAGGAGTGCCAGGAGGAAATGCCAGGGAATCCTGGGCAGAGGTGGGCAGGGCCTGGCCACAGGGGGATTCCCAGCAGGACAGACTGGAAAGGCAGCCAGGCCTCCACACCCAGCAGGGCCTCCTCCCTCCTGGCAGGCGGGGCCAGAGCCACAGGGCCGGTTTGGGAAGTGTCCATCGGTCAAAGGCCATCTGGGGTCAGTGAGGTCACAACCGGAGCCCCCTGATCCAGGCCCCCTCTGGCCCTCGAGGCCCAGCTCTGTGGGCAGGCCACAGGCTGAGAGGGGCTCGTGGATCCTGAGAACAAAGTGTCACATAAAGCAATGATCCCCGCAGGGCGGGGCCACCTCCACAGGCCCAGCAGGCTGCACCATGGCCCCAGGAGTCCCGGGCCTCAGGCTCCACTGCCGAGAACGCCCTAGGATCTTGTGTTTCTTGGCCTGCCTGTCCTTTGGTTGTACAGAGCTGCGTGTGTGTGTGTGTGTGTGTGTGTGTGTAGGGTGGTGGGGGTGGAGGGCTGCAGTGGGACAGAGGGTAACTCTGGGACTGGGGCTCTGGCTCTTGCTGAACCCACCTCAGACCTCTGCAGACGCCCCCTCGGCCTCCCAGGTGCCCACCTGGAGCGAGAGTGGCATGTTAAAGCCACAGTGGCCTTAACATAACACAACTCCCAGCATCCAGAGGGTGTGTAGCACACAGTGGCGCTCAATAAGCAGCTGTGGATTGACTCTAATATGTGTACGTGCACAGATGGACTTGCACACATGTGTGCACCACACACACAGGCATGTGTCCACACATGTCCACGTGCATGTATGTCTGTGTTATTGACACGGAGGCGTGCGTGTTTATGTGTGCATGGGGGAGTGTCCACCGTGGTGAACCTGAGTATACACGCCGGGGGAACCGTGAATGCACATGACTCCTGCTGGAGCAGGGCCACGGCATGGCCTCGGAGGGTGTTCACTGGGGAGGTCGCAGCAGCAGGCGCTGGGCACACCTGCGGGTGTGGTGCGCCCGGCCCGGAGCCTCACTGCCAGCTGGCGCAGCTCTCGGGCAGACTCTGTAGAATGGCCTCCAAGTTCTGCTTGTCAGCTCGGACCTCGGCGAGGTCGCTCTCGAAGCTCTGGATCTGCAGCTCCTGCTGCTCAGACTCCTGCTCCAACAGCCTCAGTTTCCCCTGCAGGGACCCGGGCGGGCCCAGCCGCAGCCTCAGGCGCTCCAGGGCCCGCTGGGTCTCGTTCAGGGCCCGGGCTGGGGCTCGATGGGTGTCCAGTGACTCTGCGGAGGGGCAGAGAGCCTCAGTGCGGGCCAGCTCCCTGCAGCCCCAGGAGCCTGCCTGGCCCCACTGCAGAGACCCTGCCCAGTCCAAGCCTTCCAGGATTCCGACTGCCCACAATCCACCAGGAAGGCGAGGGCCTGAGAGGCACTGTGGTGATGGCCTGGTCTGGGGACCCCACCAAGCTCATGTGCAGACTCGGAATGTTCCCAGATAGGTGGGCAACTGTGAATTTTTGTGGGTGGTGTTATTACTGTTGTTTAGAAAGCGGACCCTGGGTGAATCCTGAGCCTGTCTCCTCACCCATAAAGCAGTGGTGTCTGTGAAGGCCCATGATGCCTGCGGGCTCCAACCCGCCACGTCCACCCAGCAGGAGCGCACACTTACAGAGACCATGTGTGGGTGTGGGAGGATGCAGGGGCCAGGCGGGCAGTGGGGCAGGCAGCAGGCGTCTAGCCCTGGCCCTGCGTGGGGTAGTGCTACTTCCTGGAGCCTCCCCAAGACTCAAACGAGAGGGTGGGGCCCGGTGCTCACATTTGAACTGGGTGGTGACGGTGGCACAGAGTCCACAGGCTGCCTGACCCACTTGGCCCTTGTCATTATGGGTGACAGTCAACAGGAAGACAAGGCCCAGCCAGGTGACGAGGAGGTAAGCCCTAAATGGCTTGGCATCCCACAGGATCCCACTGGGCCCTGGCTCCCTACGGCCTTGAGTTTCCTGGGCAGGAAGGCTTCGTGGAAGGGCGGGCAGTGCAGGCGCTGAGCCAGGGGAAGGGAGAGGCAGAGGGGGCTGAGCTCGGATGCTGGGCAGGTCCTGCTCTCAGCAAAGACCTGGAGAGGCCCACTGTCCTCAGGGAGTCTAAGGAGCCTGGCCTTGGAGGAGAAGCAGGATTGGGTTATAGCCTCCGTTCTCCCTGCTTATCTGAGACACCCAGGGGCAGGGGCAGGGGCAGGGGTAGGGTCCAAGTGGTGCTGTTCACTCCTGCATCCCCAGGTCAAGCATCGTGCCAACATGAATGAATGAATGAGTAAATGAATGAATGAATGACAGGGAAAATAGCTGGGGCAGTCTACCCTCTAGAGCTCACAGGAAGATCCTAGAGGGGCCCCAGGGCCCCCCTTACCCAGCCTGGCAAGCAGCTGTGACAAGGCCTTGACGTCCTTCTCCAGGGAGGCGCGTGATTCCCGGATCTGCCGCTCCATCGCGCTGAGCCTGGGGCCCACCTGCAGGAGAAGGCAGGAGGCAGCACTTGAGGGCTCCTGCTGGCTCCGGGGCCGGAGGACAGGGTGACGGCCTGGGCACACATACCTGCTCAGTCTCCTCCAGCTCCTGTCTCCGTGCTTCCGAGGCCAGCACCTGCTGGGAGGCCTGCCGGAGCGTGGCCCGCGCCTGGCTGGAGAGCCTCCTGGCACGGCCGCGTGCCTTCTCCCCCTCCTTCAGCAAGGCCTTGGCGAGCTATGGGGGGTGACAGGGCAGCAAGAGGGTGAACAGAGTCCATCCTTTAGAGGTGAGACCACTGTGGGGGTAACGCCAACAGGGGTCACAGATCAGCCAGAACCGGGGCCCCAGTGAAAAAGGAACAGCCTGGAGGTTTAGGGAATAAGGCCAAACAGACCTGTGTGTGTCCCTGTTACGTGATTTAAATTACGGAACCAGCTGGGCCTCCGGACCCTCAGCCGCCCCGGGACAGCAATGACACCCATGTCTTGAGGAATCACCCATGTGAAGCGCCAGAGCTCAGAGCCAGGACCCATGAGCCCTTCGGACGTGTGGCATGTTCAGCGTTGCATCCAGGGGCGGGGCGGGTCTGCAGGGGCAGCTCTCCCACGGGGACACCCTCGTCATCACATCCGTGTCCCTGACCTTGGCGCTGTTCTTGGCCAACAGCTCAGCTTCCTTGCCCTTTTTCTCAGCACTGGAGGACACAGATGCCGCGTTTCCCAGCATCCTCTGCGCCTGCTTGGCCTTCTTTTTCGCATCCGCAAGGAGCCTGCTGCGGACGATGCCTGCCTCCCGCCTCAGCACAGCCTGGTCCTTGGGCCCAGGGAACTTCAGCTGCATTCCTGCAAGCCCGGCCGAGGCTGTCAGGAGGGCCCAGCTCGTGGCTTGAGAGCCTGCAGATGCCTGACCAGCCCCGGACCCTCAGACAACACGAGTAAAGGCAGAGATGCATGGGATGTGTGTGACCTCCTCAGGGTGTTCATCAATGTCAGGGAGGAATGCCAATGAAGAGAAAATAAACTGAACCAGGCTTCTCCCTTGCAGGACTTCTCAGAGCCTTTGCTATTCTAAGCTGTGCCCTGTACGGCCTGTGGCACAAGGCGTTTCCTAAACCTGTTTGAACACAAACCCTCTCTTGGAAGAGCACAGTGTGGGCGAGGGGCCCTGAGCGCGCCCTGGGGAAGGCTGAGTTCCCTTCCATCCTGAATGCCAGCTGAGGCCAGGCGGCTGGTGGGAAGAGGGGGTGTCTCTGAAAAGGGGTGGGAGTGGGGAAGAGAAGCTGGGGTGAGAGGTCTGAGTGGGTCCCCAGGGGGTGACGACGCAGTGCCAGGGAGGCGCATTTCCGTTTGGTCCTGCAGGAATCTTCTTACTCTTAGAACCACCCAACAATGAGAAGCTGATACCTCGTGAGGTAGGGACACACCACCACCGGAAGCAAGCTAGCTACGGGTGGATGGGTCTCCTGTCTGGTGAGAGGGTTGCAATGCCCTTATAATGTCCTGAAGTCCCAATATTCCATCCTTATTTATCATCCCGTTTACATTCTCCTAAACATGAATCCAGACAAGCACACACGGCCACGCCTTTCCCAAGGGAAGCCCTCTGACCAATGGGACTTCAGCGTACACAGGAGCCCAGGGAATAGGAGGCACTCCCAGTTCACCCTCTGCCCAGAGGGTCTGGGCCCACGGCTTCTGGGCAGAGGGTGGGGCTGGGGAGGGAGGCCGAGGAACCGAGATGATGGCAGAGGCCTGACTTCTTGGAGTATGTCCCTGCCTTATCCAGCTCCCAAATGCAGGGTGAGGGGGCGGAGCAAAGAGGACATCACAGGAGCCCACGATGCAGGGGGACACCGAGGTGAGCACTGTAATACTGGCTGGTTTCTATTCAGACAGCACTTCCTCTCCTCAGTCTATCCATCTGTAAAACGGGAGCACTTAGCCTCACTTTCCTAAAGCTCAGAGAGAGACCTGGACTGGCATCCACCCACACCCCCTTCTAAAGAACTGTGCCCCTCCCCGCATTGGACCACAGAAGTCACGTGTGTCCCAGGTAATGGGAGCCCTGGCCAGAATGGACCAGACCAGGACTGATGGCGTCAGATTCTGTCCCCACCTGGTTCTGAGGGCTCTGCATGTGGTCTGTTGAGGGATGGCCACGTGGGCAAGTCCCTGGTGAGTAATGTGTGAGATGGGGAGAGGTCCTACAGAGGCATTTGTCTGCCTGGTTACGTGACTGGACTCCTATCCCCTGCAGCCCAGCCCATCCAGCTGGCTGTCATGGGCATTTGTGCGTCCACAAGACTTGGGCTCAGCAAGGCTTGCGTACCTTCCAGGTCAGCCAGCAGGGTCCTCGCTCCCATGACGGTCACTGTGGCAGCCTGGACGGACGAGGAAGCCCGGGTCCGGGCGGCTCTGGCCTCCTGCTGCAGCTGGAAAGGGAAGAGGAAGGCTGGTAGGTGGCGTGCGGGTGCACTGCCTGGAGTCCGGTCAGCTGGGCACCAAACCCCACTAGACTAGGTCCCAAATGTCACCTAAACTCTGACAGTGATGATGTTCGCCAAGAATACCTGGTCTGTTTTATTACACAAATGTTAAGTCTCGAATATCTCTCCCAAGAAGTTACCTGCCCCACAAAGCCTGCAGGAAAACAAACAGGACAGAGAAGGGCAGGAAGGACAAGCGATTTCTTTTCAGAACGCCGCTGTGCCTCACGGAGCAAATCTGTGTGTGGTACAGCTTTCACCACAGAAAATCAGTGTCTCCCCCCCGCCCCCCGCCCCGCCCCCCGCCGCTAAGCAAGATCAGAAAAAGAATATGGGTCTGGCCCCACGGTCGTGGCTCAGTGGTTGAGTGTTGATCTATGAACCAGGAGGTCAGGGTTCGATTCCTGGTCAGGGCACATGCCCAGGTTGCCGGCTCGATCCCCAGTGGGTGGCGTGCAGGAGGCAGCCGGTCAATGATGTTTCTATCTCTCTCCCTCTCCCTTCCTCTCTGAAATCAATAAAAAAAAATATTTTTAAAAAAGAATATGGATTTGATGGATGAATTCCCTCATTTGACTGCCTCCCTTTCTGGGCTGCAAATGCTAACCTGTGTGGTTTAGCAATATGAGCAGAGTAGTTGCTCTAGAAATACTGGCAGGTGAACTAGTGAATGAAAGAACAAATGAAGAGAACCCATCCCAGTTGTAACTAATGCTGAATAGGGTGATGGGTGTGGCCCTGGGTACTGCCGTGTGTCTGTCCATCCTGCCTTCTGTCTGTCCATCTGTCTCCTGCCCTCTCTGTCTATCTGTCTCCTGCCCTGGCTGGCTGTGAGTTCTCTAGAGTTTGCGGGGAGGCACTGGAGGGATGAAAAGCACAACTCTGGTTTTTGCCCCTCCGTCCCCTGAAACCCGGCTCTCAGAACACCCCTGGCAGCCCTGACCTCCCCCAGGTGCCTGCCCCAAAGGACACGCCCACCTGTGTGAGGGGCTCCGCCTTGCGCAGCGCGGTGCGGGCGGTGGCCTGGAGGGCCCGGGCAGCCGCAGTGATCACACGCTCCCTGGATGTGACCGTCTTCTCCAGGGCCTGCACCTTCCGGCTCAGGTCCCGGGCCCGGGAATTCTGAGGCTGCAGGGAGATGGGGGCTCAGGCAGGACCTGGCAGGAAGGGCCTGGGGACAGACCTCTCCTGGGTGAGAGGCACCAGGGGCATGTGGACACCGGGCAGCAGTAGGGTCAGCCCTGTCTCTGGAGGCCGGATTCACAGCCTCGGGCAAACCATCTAACCTCCCTGACCTGCAGCTCCTTCCCCAGGTCCACAGTCACTCAGCTGAGACCTGGGGCTGGTGCACTTGCCACTTGGACTTTCTGGGTCTAGAGGAGCATCGCCGGCAGGTGCTGCGTGTTACCTAGCCGCCTCGGCAGCATCGGGAAACCAGCGCTCAGGGCCGAACGCTTTGCTAGCGGCGTCTCTCTCCACAGGCATCACTACCGCATCTCCCTTCACACGCGGGGAGAAGCCAAGACCCCCGTAAGCAGCCGGGGCCGGTCCGTCTTGCCCATGGTTCGCCCCAAATGCATTTCTACAAGCTTAGCTTTTTTCAAAGTTCAGTTCCCGAGTTCTGGGATGGCCGGGTTACTGAGAAGACGCAAGGGAGCTAATTTATCCAGAGGTGAGACACGTAGGGTGACAGAGGGACAAGGCCGACACCCACTGAGGGTCACCTATGCATTACTGACCAATCTCCCCAACCCCCCGTGGACATGCAGCTCCACCTGACAGACAAGTAACTGAGGCCCAGGGAGAGATGGGCCAGGTCAAGGTCACGGCTGGAGCGGCGGAGCTGGGATCCATCCCAAGTCTGCCTGGTGCTGTTGCTAAGGCGCTGTGATGGGGAAGAGCCCGCCTTCATGTTATTATTGAAATCAACAGCCTCGATGGGCCAAGCCCTTGCTTTCTGCCAGGCGGGCACTCTGCCAAGCCTGGAGGAGGATTATCTTGTTGTTTATCGACGGTTAAAAATAAGCTTCAGCATCTGCCTCTCCCTGGGCCCCGCTGGTCTCCCAGCTGCCACGCTCTCCCTGTCCCACCCCGCGCAGAGCTCGGAGCGCGGCCGAGCTGACCGGTGCTGCAGGGGCGGCCGGCGAGGTCAGGTGCGGGGCTGCGTCTGCGCCAACTTGCTGCACGGCGGCCAGCACCCCCTCCGCTTCGGGCAGCGCCTCTGCCACAGCTATGCCCAGAGCCTTCTGGGCCACCTGGACCTCCTGGTACCTGAGGGGAGACAGAGTCAAGGTGGCCCGAGGAACAGGGCACAGGGCCTCCTTTCCCCATCACAGTCCTGCACCCCTCCCCCAGCCCTGGATGTTCGAACGCCTCTCCCCGCTTCCCCTCCCTCTGTGGATGGGGACCAGCAGCTGGCCTCAGAAACTGGCCACCACTCTGCCGATTTCGAATGAATGGAAACGGCAGTAGAAGGACCACATTCTTGTTTCTTCATTCACTCAATTCAATCACGCTTTTCTGAAGGGCTCACACTTGGAGTCCACTTGAGAACCACACGTTTTGCAAATGTTTGGCTCCTCTGGGTGAATCGTAAGGAGGAGGATGCCTGGTGCTGGGAAAGGGGCAGCGGCCCAGACTGGGTCTGGGCTCAGCTGTGCCCTTGGGTGACTTTGGACATGGCGAGCCCTGGGCTGCATGACCGCTCTGTGGCCTTTTAGCCCTGAGCTGCTGTAATCAACCAACTAGAACAGCTCTCCTGTCCTGTCCAGCTGCCCTTACCCACCCCACCCAGCTCCTCCCACCATGGGCACTGCTAGGGTAGATACCTCCACCTGGCTCCCTCCCATCCCTCACCCCTTCTCCGAGAGCCAGAGCCCCCACAGGAGTGGGTCACCCCAGCCATGCTGATTGGCTCAGGGCTGGCTATCTGATCTGAGCCGGACCAATCAGATTCTCCCATCTAGGAAGTCCCCCTGGGGCTCAGGCAGATCTTGGTGGGTCTCCATTGACCCTCTGACCAAGAGAGATATAAAGAGGCCACCACAGCAGGGAAGTAGAGGCCAAGATGGAAGCGGGTGGCGGAGAGGAGCTGTCTCAGGGACATGGGGTGGGGCTGGGGTTACTGCAGGCGAGAGAGGGTCCGCCTCGTTCAGGTTGTTGTCCTTCTCTCCAGAGGCTGAGCTGCACCCCCACGCATGCGTGGGTCCCTGTGACACCAGCAATCGGGCCCAAGACCCCGCACATCCTGACCCACCCCATAGCCTGTCAGGGAAAGGAAGCCAGATCCGGAACCAACAGCCTCTGGCCAGGCCCCGTCGATTCCGGAGGCAAAGCAAGCTCCCACCCACTCCTGGGAGGGCTCACCTGTCCTCCAGCTCCCGCTGGGCCTCCAGAGCCACGCTGCCCTCCGCCAGCCTCCAGAGAAGCGTGTAGCTGGCGTTGGAGGCACGCAGAGCCCTCTGAGCAGTGGCCGTGATCTTGGCAGCAGTGTCCTTGTGGCTGAATGAAAACACCCACCGACCATGGCCCAGGGCTCACAAGGAAGAGGGCCTTGGCCCCAACCCACAGCCCCCACGGCCTGGGCCTCCTGCCACCCCAGAGAACAGCGCCCTCTCTGCCTGACACGTGACAAAGACAGACAGGAAGGGGAGGCACACCCCTGTCCCTGTTACACAGCGTGTATACCTGTTGTCCTGGAAGAATGAGGAAAGGACCCTGTATCACCCATGAAATCTCACCTTGGACAATCAGTTGTATGGTCACCCTAATGAGGGCAGCATAGAAGAGGGTGGTCAAGAGAGCCTGGGTTTCAATCCCGACTCTCTCACTTGCAAGGTGTGTGTTCTTAAGCAAGTTGCTTAACGTCTCTGAATCTGTTTTCTCATCTGTGAAATGGGTCTAAGGTCCCTAGAGTACAGGCAAAGGGGAAGACTGCGGCAGATTCTGGCTTTTTAGGACCTTGAGCTGCTTCTTAAAGGCAGTGGATGACACAGCCCCAACGTGCGTCGATGGACGACTGGTAAATGAAACGCGTCATAGCCATACAATAACGTTACTTGGTTGTGAAAAGGAATGAAGTACTGGGTATGCTACACCTGGGCGAGCCTTGAAACCATTCTGCTAACTGGAAGAAACCACAAGCCAGGGACATAGACTGTGTGATCCCACTTATGGGAAATGTGTAGAATAGGGAAGTCTATAGGGGCAGAAAGGAGGTTAGTGGTCGCCAGGGGCTGGGGAGGTTGAAGAGAAATGGGGAGTGATCGCGAGGGTACAGGTTTGTTTTGGGGTGATGAAATGTTTTAAATGATTGTGGGGTTGGTTGCACAGCTCTGTGAATACACTCAAAAACATTGGATTGTACACTTTAAATGGGTGAATTTTAGGATACACACATTTTATCTGAATAAAGCTGTTATTTTAAAAAGACAGTGGATGTCCTGGGTGCCTTTGGTTGGCCAAGGTGCCTCTGAGCCCCATCCCTGGCATCTCAGAGGTGCTCACACCGATCCTTCCCATGGGGGCGACATTTCCCCCAACCAGGCAGCGCTTGTCCTCATCTGACTCCAACTCCTAGGGGGGACACCTGTGGGGCTGACCCTGACCCTGGCACCCCTAGAAGAAGGGCTGGGCTCCCTTCATAAGGGATAAGCAGGACCTCACCATGTTCCCAGGGCCCTGGGCTCACCTCCTGGCGAGGGCTCGGGCCTCTGTGGCCAGTTGGCTCCAGTTGGTGAGCTGGCCGGGGACCTCCTGAGGAACCACCTTTAGAGAAAAGAGGAAAAGAGGAGAACAGATGGCCCAGCCCTGCAGGGCAAGGGGCCACGCCTGGCTGAGTGACCGGGCAGAGCCGGGCAGCACCAGTTACTTCAGAAATGCTGCTCTCAGTCAGCATCTGGGGAGCAGAGCCCTGGAACATGGAAGTGCGTCATGACCCCCACCCCCTGCGGACACTCACTCACTGCCTGCTTGGCTATGCCTTGTTCCTGGCACGTTACCTCACTGGACCAGCGGAGGAGGCTCTCTGTGCCTCCCATTTGGCCGGGGAGGAACTGAGCCTCCCCAAAGGGAAAGGAGGCATCCCCGGGGCCACAGGCACGGTGCCCGGGCTCAGGGTGGGGAGGGCGCTCCCTGGGTACCAGAGATGCGAGGACGGTGGCTGCGTGCAGGATCTCCTCCTCCGAGGACGCCAGTGCCACTCCCAGGTCTGCCAGCTGGATGCAGGCCTTGTCGGCTCCGGCCTGGGCACAGCGAGCCCCCCTGCTCAGCGCCTGCAGCTGCTCCCGGGCAGCCTTCACGGCACCCTCGAGGCCTGTCACCTGCACCAGGAAGGCGTCCCGGAACCCTGCAGAAAGCCCGCAATCCAGTGGGTCACAGAGCAGCCGAGATTTCACACTGAAGCCCCCACCCTCGGGGGACCCCATCGGTGCCCTCTGCTCTTCCTGGGCACAGCTTGCTGCCAGCACCAGGCCTGAGCACCACCAGTCAGGTCCCAAGGAAGAGCCTTCCCATTTTACAGATGCAAAGGCTGAGGCCCAGGCACCCAAGGTCCCGCGCACACAGGAAGTCAGCCGCAGACAGGGAACTGGCAGAAGCCAGACCTTCTAGAGCCACAAGACATTCCCAAACCTGGGGCCACAGTAAAAGCCCCTCGAGTCAGCAGTGCAAGTGGCAACAGGGCTCAGAATGGGTGTTGCAGCACGCAGCTCCCTGTTCTGATCATTGGTTTTACTAACCGTGCTCAGCTCACCTGTGCCTGGCTGCTAAAGGAGTATGGGTATTTATCAACATGACATTTCACAAAGTAATCAATTTGCCTTCAAGGCTCCCAAAGTTTCAGTGTGTCAGGCCAAACTCCACCTGGCGTTCGTAACAGTCTTTTTTCCATATCTACTCATTTGTGTTCTACGCCAGGGAGACACCTGTTCAGCACCTGGGACAGCGCCCTGAGTGCGTGCATTAGAGAATGAACCCAGACTTACAGTCTCGCTGAGCTGACAGTCTGGGTGGGGCCCCGGGGGCGGGACCGATGCTACAGTAAAGAGGCTGATATTAAGAAAGTACCACTGAGCAAGGGCCTTGGAGGAGAGGTCCATGGGGAGGCAGGACTGTGTCGTGGGAGGAGCCCACAGTGGCAGGGATGTCAGACAGGCTCTCCCAGCAAGTGGGTTCTCCTGGGGCTGAGCTGGGAGCCCTCCAAGCATCGGAGACCAGAGTGCAGGGGGCATCTGACCAGCCAGCGCTCCCCTTGCCTCCCGGCCTCCCCTTGTACCTTGCAGTAGGTGGTGGCCCTGGTAGCTGTCCCCCCGAGGGGCCTCTCCCTGAAGAAAGTCCATTGGTTTCCAGGGCCTTCCACAGTCAGACCCTTGCAGCCACCCTTCCATCAGGGTGAGCCTGGTCTTCAGCTTGGCAGCCTGGAGGGGACAGGAAGGAGACACAGCCTGGACACCGCCCCTCTCCCCCCCCAACCCCGCCCCCCCCCCCCCCCCCCGCCGACTTGTGCCTGGGGTGCCCTCCCTGAGGGTCCCTGGGCCTCACGGCTAAGGACACACTAGACCTCTGAGAACAAGCCCTGCCCACCCCATGCTCGGAGCTGCCCCTTCCCTCCCCCACCCACAGCACCTGCAGGCATTCAGCCCACCACAGCTCTGTCCTGCCAAGGAAGGGGGCTGGGAAGGGGAGCCCAGGAGACTTCCTGCCTGGCCTGCTGTCTGCCCAGGACTTGGCACAGAGCAGGGGCGCCTGGGAAGTTGCTGGCGGCGCGAGGATGCTAAGCAGCATCTCCCAGCACCGCTCTTATAATCACCCGGGCTGTATACATTCACAGAGCGCTTGCTGGGAGCCAGCTGGGGGCGACCGGCGGCCACACACCGGCTCACGTTCACCCTGTAACCACCCTAAGGGGCAAGGGTGGCAGGGCCTCAGCCCCTCCTCAATTCAAAAGTTCAAAAGGCTCTGAAAAACCATAAGGCCTTCCGTTTCCGATTTGATGGCAAAATCGGGTTAAATAACCGTGAACTCATTTGGAAGCAGAACCATCCTGAAGGATGCTCCTGTGGCATTACTGCCCCCTCATTGTGCATGTTCGGCTGTTTTCCTGCGGGTGCACCACTGGGTTTGGTGGGGGGCTGGCCCAGGCGCCATGGGGGTGGTGCCTAATATTCGGCTTCGGTCATCTTTTCTGTCTACGGCACCATCTTCCAAAAGCTGGCCTCACGGGTTTCAGGTGAGGGGTCGCAGGCCTGAACTCGCTCCATTTTGGAGGAGAGAGACTCTGAAGCAAGACCGCCAGCTGCCTGGGCACGTGACAACTGACAGGGCTGGGGAGGGGCCCCGCGCTCATGCTCCTGACCCTGCACCACACGGCCTCCCTGCTGGAAGTTCTCCCTGTGCCCAGCGTGGGCATCACCCTCCTGACCGTCCCCAAGGGCCGTCTGTGGCCTCATTCCCGTTGACCTTGAGAAAGTGTGAGACCGGGGTGGTCGGCAAGAAAATGGGTCAAGAGCTGCTGTCCACTGAGGAGCTGGGGAAGGGCAGAGGTGGGGGCTGGCCCAGGCTGGCATGGGCCAGGGGGCTGGGTGGGCACGGGGAGGAGGCAGCCGGTGGCCCTGGAAATCCTGAGAACTGTGGATGAACGGGCAGTTCCCAGTGCCCAGCCCGGAGCTGGAGGTGGGCGGGGCTGGGCGGGGCTGGGCGGGGCGGCCTCACCTCCGCCTTCAGCAGGGTGTAGCAGGACGGGCACTCCTGGCATCCCGCCCTGTCGGCCGTGAGGAAGAAGTTGTCCTGGCAGCGGTCACACTTGTAGCCCACGAAGCCGGGCCTGCACACGCACGTGCTGTTCTCGTGGCATTGGGGCGAGGCGGAGCCCAGCGGGGAGCACCTGCAGGCTGCGGGGTGGGGGTGGGGAGGACAGGCAGATGGCGCTGAGTGTCCTGAGAGCCACCCACACCGGAGCCCCAGACCGTGCAGCCTCACACCTGGCTGCTCCAGACCCCCCTGGGCAGCTCAAGGACACTCCTGGGTCCTTCCCCGGAGACCGGGTCAGAGGTCAGAGGTGATGACCGAGATGCCGACTTGTTTCCGAGTTCCCACATCCGAGGAACTGCCACTCAATCTAACTGCACAAGGGAGGAAGCCGAGGCCCAGAGAGGTGAGGCATGGGCCTGTCCACAGGATCCCGGCCCCTCGGCACCCTCTGCTCACGCACTGCGCGTCTGCTCTGAGACCTGCCTGGGTCTGACCTCTCTCTCCTGCGGCACAGCCACCTCCCCGTGGGCCTCTTTGCTCAGAAACCTCAGGCCACACCCTCCAGGGAGCCAGGAAGGACCCGGCTTCCTTACCCCGGCAGCCCTTGATGGAGAAGCCGAAGAAACCCAGCTGGCATCTGTCGCAGGCCTGGCCCTCGACGCCCGGGCGGCAGGGGCACTGCCCAGTCTCGGGGTGGCACTGGTTCTCCTGGGAGCCCAGCGGGTGGCATGTACAGCTGTGACAGGGAGGGACCTGGTGTGAGCGCGCTCGGGGCCACTCCCAGCCCAGCTGCCGCTGCTGCCGCTGGGGAGGGGCCTTGGGACCGCACCCTCTGCTCCCGAGGTCCCATCTCCATGTCGGTCCATGTCCAACAGCTTCCCCTGAGCTGTGCCCTGGGAGGCAGCCCCACACCTACACGATGGCTGCGGGGACATATGCCCCTTGGAGACTATGCCCCTATGGAAAGTCACGAGGCACTCAGCATAGTAAAGGCTCTGAGAAGTCACGCAAAGCAGAACTGTTTGCTTCCCTGGGCATTCCCCGGAGTCCACGGTTCCCCAAAGGCACTGCCTGAGGTGCTGCTGTGGCCAAAAAGCCACCGAGCGACGCGTCACTGAGAAGGAAATCCGACACCAAACCGGCCCCCTGCCCACCTGGACATCCCTTAGGAATGCTCTTGGCCTGCATCCTGGGCTGGCAGGGCCGTGAGCCTGACCCCCAAGGGACTGTCCCTTTGTCCCCCTTCAGGGTAGGACACTGTGTACCTGGCAGTGGTCCTGGGATGCACATTCCAAGCCAGGCCCCTCTCTGGGGGCCCCCTGCTGCTTCCTTCCCCTGTGGGGGGACCTAGGGGCAGTGCACCCACAGCCTCACCCCACCCACCTCCGGCAGCCCCTCCCGGGCTGGAGGTCGTAGAAGCCTGGGCTGCAGTGGCCGCAGTCCCGTCCGGTGACGTGAGGCAGGCAGGCGCACTGGCCGCTCACCGGGTCGCAGGGTCTCCGCGCACTGACCGAGCCCCCGGGGTTGCAGCTGCAGGCTGGGGGTGGGAGCAGGAGAGGGAGTCGGGAAACCATGTAGATCATCCGCCCAAGCTCCGGGGTCCAGGAGGTGCAGGGAAGACGGGCAGCCCGTGGAGATGGCTCAGTCAGCTCAGACTCCCACGCTGCTCTGACAGGAGGCTCGAGGGCCAGGCTCCCATCGCAGCCCATTTGCGATCTACCCTTGGAGAGGCGGCCCCGGGCTCTGTGAGCCTGCCCTGGGCCCCGCAGGCTAGAGAGAAGCCAGAGGCTCAGTCGCAGGTCACAAGCAGACAGACCCCTGGATCCACTGTTTGGGACTCGACCCAGCTCCCCTGGGCCCCATAAAACAAGAGGCCAGTAGAGAGCTGACAAGTGCCACTTGGAGAAAGGGCCCAGGAGCAAGTTTGGGGCAAACGCTGAGCAACTCCCTGCAGCGCTCTGGAGCCTTCCCCGGGTGGTGTGCACCTCGGCCCTCTGAGCGGGGGCACCGGGCTGCGTGTTAACCAGGCAGTAGGAGGGAAGGAAGCACATCGCAGCCAGAAGCACAGCCCGGCTGGGGCCCAGGGGCGGGGGAATGTGACAGGTGCCAGGCACCGAGGCCATCGGGACAGTCCCGAGCTCCCTGTGGAGAGTGAGCTGAGCGCTAATGACCAAGGGAAGAGGAAAACCACAGGGCAGAGCTGATCAGATCCCCAGGCTGAGGGAGAGCGTGGAGAAGAGCAAACCCTGTCACTTTCTGGACAAGAAACAGAAGGCAAGGAACTTGCTGAGGCTGCACAGCCTCGCGGAGCGGTGACTGGCCAGGAGGTGGGACTCACACACACACTTGTCCGCGGGCCGCGGGGCCAGCGCACTGCCGTAGAAGCCGTCCCGACAGCGCTCGCAGCGAGCACCTGTCGTGTTGAACAGGCAACGCAGGCAGTGGCCAGACAGGGGGTCGCAGTTGCCCACGGCGTTGGGGTCCACATTCCCGCTGCACTGGCACCACCGACAGGGCTGGGGGTCCCCAGAGAGCCCCAGCGGGTCCCCAAAGAAGCCATCGTCACAGGTCTCACAGCGCCGTCCTAGGGGAAGAAAAGGCCTGTGTGGAGGAGCAGGGACGAGGAAGGCCAGCCTGCCGGATCCACAGGGGTGAGGGTGGGCTCCGGGGTCAGCTGACCTGGGGCGGGGCCTAGCTCAGCAGGCAGCTGGCTGTGCGGTCTTGGGCAAGTCACGGTGCGTCTCTGGACTCGGGGTCCTCATCTGCACAGGGGGGCGGGACTATCGAGAGGTTTGGGGAGATGACTTGCGCAAAGCTCCTAGCACAGGGCCCGGCACGGTAAACGGCCAACAGCAGTGGCTGACATCTCCTATTCCCATCACCCGTGCCGTCATCACCGTTCTCCTCACCAGCACCTTGGTCATCATCTTCACCACACCATCATCATCATCTTGATCAGTCTCTTCATCATCATCCATGAACTTCATCTTGATCAGCACCACCTTCCCTTCCTTAGCAGCAGCATCTTCATCACCATCTTGTCCCCTTTGTCATCATCATCATCTTCATCACCATCTTGTCCCCTTTGTCATCATCATCATCATCATCTTCATCACCATCTTGTCCCCTTTGTCATCATCATCTTCATCACCATCTTGTCCCCTTTGTCATCATCATCATCTTCATCACCATCTTGACCATCGGTCTCTTCACTGTCACCATTTTCATCTTGATCATTACCTTTGTCATCATCATCATCCATCGTCTTCATCGTCATCTTGATCATTATCTTCATCATCTTCATCTTCATCACTGTCTTCCCCGTCACTTTCTGCATCATCTTCCTTGTCACCATCTTCAGTTGCTGCCACCCTCTTCCTGGTCCTCCTCTCCCTCACGTCCCACCTGAGCTTGGCTGCTTCCTCGTTGCGGTTCCTGCTCCCGTTACCTCTCCTGCTTCCCGGGGTCCTGACCTTCTGCTGGACGGCTGATTTCCGGCTCCTGCCCTGCCTCCGGGATTTGAATTGGGGTTGCTGCCCCATCTCCCAGTCCTCAGGGTCCCTGGGAGCCTCAGGAAAGGTGGTGCCTGAGGAGGCTTTTGGTGGGTTGTGACCTGGGAGGTCCACTCTGGACACAGATGGGAATAAAGGAACATCCACGCCCCCGTCTTGTATATGTCTGCATGAGACAGACGGCTGGGGACCCACAGACCTCACAGTCCCACGGTCCCCTGGGGGTGGCGGGAAGACGGGCACACGGTCTTCTTGCCGCCTGCACGTTATGTTCCTCTTTACGCGTTTACAGGCGGGTTCAATCGTTACAATGCGTATTACTCGCTTTATGATTTAATTAACAGCCACTGTCACTGCGAAAGAGAGTCCTCGTGTCCTCAGTGCTCATTGTTCAGATGGAGTCAAGCTAACATGACTAAGGCAGGCAACCTTGAAAATGGAGGGGAGGAATACTAAGACAGAAAAGAAAAAAATGGGAAGAGAAGAGTCTGAGCGGAGCTCAGGGGAGACGCAGGTGCCTGTCCCCGGGACTCTGAGAGAGACATGAAGTAAGGCGGGCAGGAGGAGATGGAAGCTGGTGATGAAGGCCGAGGCCCCGCAGGTAACCAGCCATCCGCTTGGACCTGGGAGAGGACAGCTCCCAGGGCAGGAGGCCGCTGTGAGGTCCGGGAAGGAGGCCGCGGGGTCAGGATGAAAATACACAAAGAAGAAGTAAAAGAAGTTCTGGAGAAGGAAGGTGGTGATGGTTGGACAGCAATATGAGAGCAGTTAATGCCACCGAACTGTCCACTTAAAAATGCTTAAGCCTGGCCGGCATGGCTCAGTGGCTGAGCATCGACCTATGAACCAGGAGGTCACGGTTCAAATCCCGGTCAGGGGACATACCCAGGTTGGGGGCTTGATCCCCAGGAGGGGGCGTGCAGGAGGCAGCTGATCCATGATTCTCTCTCATCATTGATGTTTCTATCTCGCTCTCCCTCTCCTTTCCTCTTTCTCTAAAATAAAATTAATAAAAACATATTTAAAAAAATGCTTAACATGGCAAATTTTATGCTACATATGTTGCCATAATTTGAAAAAATTAATAACAGAATAAACCAAAAAAGTCTTGCGTTGTACACTTGAAGCGGGTGAATCGCAGGGCGTGTGAGTGCTATCCCAGCAAAGCTGGTTAAAAACGCGGATGTGCAGGGCGGGCTGCGTCCGCGTGGGAATGAGGATCGGGAGAGGCTGGCATTTTCTAAAAGCTGAGCGTTCTTTTCATTTTGTTAATCCTCACCTGAGCATAAGTTTTTCCATTGATTTCTTTCAGAGAGATTGGAAAGGAGGGAGGGAGGAGGAGAGAGAGAGAGAAAGAGAGACAGGTTTGGATGTGAGAGAGACACATCGATGGGTTGCTTCCTGCACAGGCCCCGACCAGGGCCAGGGATTGAACTCACAACCCAGGTACATGCCTTTGACCAGGAATCAAACCTGAGACCTTATGGTTCTCGGGCAGATGCTCTAACCACTGTGCTACCAACCAGGGCTAAAGGCTGCAAGTACAACCAGAGGTTTTCTACCTTAACGCATCTGCCAGGGAACTCAGGAATACAGACTCCTGAGCTGCATCCCTCGCTAAGCCAGGCTCTGTGGGGCCTGGGCCCAGACATGGGGGTTTTCACAATCTCACCTGGGTATGCTCAATGGCCCAAGTTCTGCTGGGAACCCACAGCAGCCGGGCCCTGACTAAGGTGCCCTGGGACTCTGTCCCCAGAGGTCAAACCTGCCACCCCGAAGCCGGCCCTCCCTCATCTGCCCCACTCCATACCCAGGACCCCACTCTGGGAGCCCAGGCAGGGGCAGGACCCAGGGCAAGAGCCACCCACCTTTCTGGCCCGGGGGACAGTGGGTACACACCACCTCCCTGCTCTCTGGGATGGTCGTGCAGGACGACTGTCCAGGGCACGGGCAAGGCTGGCAGTCGTCGGCTCGGCCTGCAAAGGGGTTGCCATAGAAACCTGGCAAGCAGCGCTCACAGGACGGGCCCTCGGTGTGGTGGCCGCACTGGCAGATCCCTGAGGGACAAGATAAGCACCTGTTTAGCACTGTGTGAGCCAAGAAAACTCCAGAGACAGGGAGCGGGCTCCTGGTGGCGGGGGTCACAAGGCGCGTCCAGCAGAACAGCGGGGAGCCTTCCAAGGAGGCAGCAGGGCCCGGGGATGAAGAGTCCTCCTCGGGTTCACGTCCACTGAGTGAACCTGCACAAATAGTCTAACTGAGGACACCTCAGTGTCCTCACCTGCAAAATGGGTACAACAACCTCCACTGGGCTCTGACCTCGAAGGTTTCCACCAGGATTTAATGCAGCCGGAGTGCTCTGCGCAGTCCCTGGCACGCAGAATAATTGTTAGTTATCATTCTTAGATTCTATTCCCAAACCTCTAACCCAGCGGTTCTCAACCTGTGGGTCACGACCCCTTTGGCGGTCGAACGACCCTTTCACAGGGGTCGCCTAAGACCATCCTGCATATCAGATATTTACATTATGATTCATAACAGTAGCAACATGACAGTTATGAAGTAGCAACGAAAATAATTTTATGGTTGGGTCCCAACATGAGGAACTGTATTTAAAGGGCCAGAAGGTTGAGAACCGCTGCTCTAACCGAAGCAGCAGGCAGCACAGCTAACGTCTTGCGCAGTTTTCCTTTTCCCTTCCTCCGTGCCCTCCTAACTGCTGGGGCCCAAGGGACAGCGACAGACCCAGAATTCTGGTTGTGACATGAGGCTCCGTTTATGGGGTCTGTGGGTCCTCAGTGGCCCCCAGCCCACAGGTTTCTGGTGGTGGGGGATTCTGCAAACCCCTTCTCCAGCCCACAGCACCTGGAGTCTGCTCAGAGTGGGGGACTCTGCGGACAGAGGTGCTGGCCAGGGACTGGTTGTCAAGACTGCCACGGGGGAAAGAGGGAACTGGGTGGCGGTGGAGGGGGGATCCAAGGGGAACCATCACGCCTGCCCTGCTCTCTACCGGTCCCTGCCTTGGCCCAGCACCCACACACTCATAACGCCTCCTTCTGTCCAGGGTGCATAGCAATGGCCCTGCCCACTGGACACACGAGGACTTGCTGGGCAGGAAGGCGTGGCACGGCCAGGGGATCTGAGGGATGACAGGTTGGTCCCATCTCATGAGTGGGCTCTGCTTCCTCAGTAGGGGCTGCCTGGAGCATTGCAGGGAGGGATTACGAGCCCCCATCTGGGCTCGATTGGTGATGCCTGCCACGGGCACAAGCGGACGGAGGCGCCTATGCTGTATGTGCGTCCTCCTGGCCAGTCTGCTGATTCCCAGGCGCCTGTGCTCTGTCAGCTCCCGACGGGGCCTGCGGAAAGCTGAGCAGGGGCTTCCCTTCTGAGACCCCGCCTGCTCCCGGGCTGCAGCAGGGCACTGGTCCCCCACGACCTGTGTGAGAGGCCTGTGTCCAGCCCCTCCAGCACCTCCTGCCCAGTGACCTCCAGGGAGGTCCTTCTGGGTTTCCTCTCCCGTCAATGGGGAGGAACCGCAGGCAGTGAGCTTGTGGGAGGAGCAGCTCTGCCACCTACTGGCCATGTGGCCTCCCTGCGCCTTAGGCCCCTCACCAGGTAGAGGTGACCCTGTAGGCCCTGGCATCCCGGGGGGATTTTGCAGGATTCAGTGATGTGGTGGCTAACATGGTGCCCAGAGCGTGGAGGACCTCGGTGACTCACTTGATTGGCACTGTGTTCGGAGGGCACCGACCCAGCACACAGCCGACCCACTCTGGGTGCAGCCCGGACGGGGTGCCGGGACACTCACCTGTGTTAGGGTCACAGGTGCCATGCTGGTTGCAGGTGCAGGGGACACAGTTGGCATAGGGACCCCCCCGGGGTGTCTCCCTCTTGTAACCCGGAGCACAGGCTTCACAGAACTGGCCCACGTATCCCTGGGGACAGGAGCAAGTCTCCACCCAGGAGGCCGGCGGGGAGAGGCCGCGCTGGGCTGACAGGAGCCGGACCTCTCTCAGGAGCACTTGGCCTGGGAGCAAAGGGGGGGAGAGAGAGAGAGAGAGAGAGAAAGGGAAATGCTTCTCCCCCAAACCTTCCTATTCACACACATGACAGGCTGAGGGTTATTGGCCCATGATATAGAGGCAGCCCATGGCTCATTTATCATTTTTTAAAAACAGTCAAATAAAGAGCAAAGGAAAACGGGGCCATTTTCAGGACGAGCAGTCGATGTAACTGGAAACGTCACGGGAGGACGTCCTCTCTCGGGGGTCATGAAAGATACACATTAAACAGCGATGATGCCGCCCGCTGCCCGCAGCTTGTTAGGCATTTAAAAACCGATGGGGCGAGGAGCGGCCGCGTGTGAACATAAATCAGGGGGCGCTGCTTCTGGCAGCGGAGGGCTCCTGTCAGACCCTCCTTCCTACGGAAACAAGCGGGATCTCTGGGCAAAATATGACAACAGGGCCCCGGGAACGCTGGCGAACCCACGGAGGGCGGAGTGTGCAGGACCCTTGTCATCGGAACGTGGGGTGCAGCCTTCCTGGTGGAAAATGCGGCGGCACATGTCAACATGTAACACGTGCCCCTGCGGCCTCACATTTCCGCTTTGGGGGGTCCGTCCCGAGGACACACATGGGCGAGGACACGAAGCCCGGAGGGGCCGCTCTGTCCTGGTCCTGCAGCCCTGCATGCGGGGCGGGAACCGGAAACCACTCCTCGGCTGCAAACGGGGCTGCTTGAACTTCGTGGAGCATCTGGGCCACGGAACGGTCCACGTGCCCACAGACGGGCAGGCTCTCCCGCGGGTGATGACAGAGATCAACCCGCCAGACACGGCGAGAGCTGCAAACAGCAGGCTGCCGGGCGCTGTACTGTGCGACCCTATTTCTACATTTAAAAGGTCAGGCTAAGCCATGCCCACGGAAGGGCCTGGAGAGAGGTGCCCGAACGTTATCCGTGGGAAGGGGGAGCGCGGGGGCGGGTGGATGGAGGGTCAGGGTGTCCACCTGCCTCTCCAGTTCGCCCCCAGCACCCAGCACGGGCTGGCTACGTGGGTGCCTGTAAGCATCTGCTGACTGGAGGCTGAGTGAATGACGGAAGCGCTGGAAGCTGCTGGAAAGGGTGAAAATGAACTTCCTGCCAGGAGCCTCAGCGAGGGGGCATGGGAGTGACCTGGGAACAGGGGAGCTTTGGGGGGGTCTGGGGGGTGAAGGCAAGACAACCACAGCTGCAAAGAGAAGGAGCTGGACCAGGCTGGGTTCCACCCCCAAGCCTCGGACTCAGAGAGGAGGGAGGGCTGGCCTCGAAGGAGCCCATCAGTCCCTGGGCGCAAGTCTGGGGGTTCCGTCACGCAGGGGGCCCCTCGCAGCGGTGACCTTGCCACCACGTGCTGGCACCAGCGGCTTTCGGCTCCCTCCCTGGCCACGCACCTGTCGCTCCGAGCTGCCATCCTCAGGCCCCACCTGCCTGGCCCCAGCCCCTGCCCTCAGCACCCACGGCTGCCCTCTGGTTCCATGGTTCCAAGGTCCCAACCTCTCTGGGCCTCAGACTCCTTCGTGGTGAAATGGGGACAATAACCATGTCCCCACGTGGGGACAATGCCTGAGGACTCCACACGGGAGCCGGGCCCAGCTGCCCCCTTATCATCACTGACCGGCCGGGCTGGGGCGGGTCCACACGCGCAGAGCCGTCAGGTTGGCGAGCAGCCGCTGGAAGTGGAAGGGGGGCAGCGGCGGGTCCGCGTCCTCCGAGGTCTCCTGCAGCCTGATGGGGAGTGGGGGTGAAACCAGAACCTGAGGCGGGCTGCTGGGGCTCCCAGCATGCCTGGGCCTCAGGGTCACCTGACCACCGGCCCCCTCTCAGGACAGAGCAGGACACTTACTGGAACTCGAGCTGCACCTCCCCGGGCTGCGCGGCGTCCTGGGGGCCCGACAGGCGGGAGTAGGGCAGGGTCAGGGCCAGGCCGGCCCCTTCCAGCCTCAGCTGCACAGGGAGGGGGGAGCCCCCGGGAGGGACCCGGAAGGTCAGGGTGAGGGGCTGCCCGTAGCTGAACCGCTGGTCGCCCAGGAACTTCTCTGAAGACAAGAGAGGAAGGCTGTTACCGTCTCCACTTAATTAGCCTGATCTTAGATGTCTGCTGGTTTTACTGGCCACTAAACATCCAGACAAGATAAATCGACAGCAGAAGGAAAGCAGAGGCCCCTGCACTGCAGGTGCTCAGGCGGCTCGGCCACACCTGCGGCCACACCTGGGCTAGTGCCCTGTGGTCACTGTCCTGACCTTCTCCGTGCCATCACGTCTGACCGGGGGTCTCGCAGGTGAGTCCGTGGGACAGAGGAGTGTGTGTGGGAGCAGAGGACATGCAGAGGCACCCGCCGTCCGCCCCAGGCAGAGCCACGCGGACCACATGCATCAGATGGAGTGGGACTCAGAGCGAGGACCAGCGACGCGTGTCACGTGGGGGACTGAGCAGGTGCCGACGGCCCCCAGAGGCCACGCTTTCCACTGGAGTCAGAAGGCGCTTCCAGCGGAAAGAGGCAGTGGCATCCAAGGAACACGAAGGACCAGGACCCAGCGCTGCCTTCCTTCCCTGGCCAGCGCTCTGGGTGAGCTGAGGCTGGAGTCACAGAAGGACAGGGGTTAGGGTTCAAAACAATCTAGAATTCTTGCTTCTGCAGGAATCCCACGGCTCTGGCATGGGGTGCAGTGCCTGGGGGGGGGCGGGTGAGGGGCTGATGGGAAGAATGCAGGGACTTCCTGGGGCGTGACAGTGGCCTGAAGGAGCCCCGGGTGGCATTGCTGTGACCGGGAAGCAGGGGGCTCCAGCCCACACCGTAGGGCACGTGGTTGGCAGAAAACGAGCCCTCAGGGTGTCTGGGTCCTAACCCCCAGACCGTGAGTACGTTATGCTGCATGGCGGGGGGTGGGCTGGGGGGAGGTGCAGTTAAGGTGGCAGGTGGAGATCAGTCTGTTAATCAGTGGCCTGTAAGTAGAGATGAACATGGATTACCCAGCTGGGCCCCACATGGTCACAGGGTCCTTAAAAGATGGAAGAGGCAGGCAGAGGATGGAAGAGGGGTGGGCGTCAGAGCGATGGGAAACGAGGAAGCGGACCAGCCCCGAAGGCGGAGGCAGAGGCCGCGCCAAGGAACGCAGTGGCCTCGGAAGCCGGAGGCGGGCGCGGATTCCCTCGGAGGCCTCTGGGGACGCGCTCTGCCCACACCTCCATGTCAGCCCAGAGACCCTCCAGACTCCCGTCCGGAACACCGAGAGGCAGACTTGTGCTTTTCCAGCCACCGCGCTGGTGGCCATGTGTCTGAGCAGCGGCAGGAAACACGCCCCAGCGGTCCTGCTGCCTGTGGCTGGAGGTACCTGGTGCTGTGAGCTCCTCCTCGGCTTCGGGGTTCAGCAGGAGGCCCCTGGGGCTCCACCGTGCGGGCCGCTCTGGCTCCCCAGCACTGCCGGCCCGCCAGCCGTCGGCTCCTGGACAGCAACACACACGCAGGCCCCGTGAGACGCTGGAGGGCGGCCTCCACCCCCTCCAACATCACAGCCGGCGGCTCTCATCCCCATCCCAGAGCCAGGGCGGGCTCTTAGGCTGGGAGGCAGCCCCAGAAGAAGCTAGAAAGCCCAGGGACCTGGCCCTGGTTGGGGTGTGGTCAGAGCTCTGGGCCTGGCTGCCCCTCCGAGGGCTTTAAGCAAACATGAAGACACAGCCCACAGACCCCGACGTGGGGGGTTGGGATTGCAGAGACCTTCCTGGCCGGCGCCCTCCCGGCCCCTGCCCTTCGCGGGGCGTGTGTCATGTGCCCCCTGCACCCAGGGAGGCTACCTGGTTAGGAAGCCGTCAAGCGTGAACGGGAACCCAGCCTCCGGTCCCGTCCCAGTCCAGTCCACACCCACCCTGGGGACGGCAGTGTAGCCATCACACCACGCACAGTCTAGCACAGAGCAAGTGACCCCAGGGGGCCAGGGGGGATGGGGTGGAGGCCCAACACCTGGGGCACCTGAAGGGTGAGGAGGGAGGGGTGAAGAAAGGGAAAGAAGTCAGAAAGGGGAGGTTCTGCTCCTCCCTGGCTGTGTGACCCTGGGCAAGTGACTTAACCTCTCTGAAGTCGTTTCCTCATCTGCAAATTGGGGGCAATGACGTACTTATGGTCCCAGCAGCAATTCTCAGCGTTTGTATGAATACCCTGGGAGATCCCGGAGACTCTGAGGGGGTTCATGAGGTCATACTGTCTTCTTACTAACACTAAGATGTATTGGTATTCTCCATTCTCTCTCTCACAGCAGAGTGGAGTTTTCCAGAAGCCACAAGACGTGTGACATCACAACAGACAAAGGCAGAGCCGTGGTGAGAACCAGCCGACTTCTGTGAAGCCAGACCGCAGGAAGATGCGCAGAAATGGAGAACGAGGGGCGCTCTCTCACAAAGTTAATTTTTAAAAAGTTACTTCTGCCCTTGCCTGTTTGGCTCAATGGGTAGAACATCGGCCTGTGGACTGAAGGGTCCCGGGTTCAATTCCGTTCAAGGGCATATGCCTGGGTTGCAGGCTCGATCCCCAGTAGGGGGTGTGCAGGAGGCAGCCGATCAATGATTCTCTCTCATCAGTGATGTTTCTATCTCCCTCCCCCTTCCTCTCTGAAATCAATAAAAATATATTTTTTTAAAAAGTCACTTCTCCCAGGTGGACGTCATTTTTTATTGTACGTTTACTATCATTGTTTTTAATAATAGATACTTTCAAATTACTGCTTTCATTTCTAATACAGAAAATATCCACATACACAACCCACATGAATAAAAGCGTTTTGAGGGCCTCCATAATGTCCAAGGGCGTAAAGGAACTCGGAGACCAAAAAGGTTGAGAACTTCTGTCCGAGGGTGATGGTGAGATAATGGGATGAACCCAGGGCCTCGCTCAAAGTGAGGACAGACAGTGGCTGCTCTTAGGAGCTAAACCAGGGGTCCCGGGGGACGCCAACATCCCAGACTCCTGTGCCCCTAACATCCCAGACTCCTGTGCCCCTAACATCCCAGACTCCTGTGCCCGGTCCCAAGCCCCTCTCTGTCCTGCTTTCTGCGCAGCGTCCAGCAGAGGGCGCACTGCCCCCACTCCTGGGGCACCCAGGAATCAGTGCCTGAGTTTCTGTCTCTGGCTGACACACTCTTCCTCCCTGGGGGAGATGTAGGCCTCCCCCCCGCCCCTGGGCCCCTCCACCCCCTCCCTGTGGGACACAGCAGGGGTCCACCAAGGCTGGGATTTAATGCAGAGTTCAGAGCTCTGACGCTTTCCTGCTCCGAAGATGCACCTGTGCCACCTGGAGTTGGGGACCTAGGCCACCGTGGTGCCCCTGGACCCTGGGCCCTGGGCCCAGAGAGAACACCTGCACAGCGGTTGAGAGACAAACTCAGACGCTGGCAAACCCTGGTGCCAACAACTATGTTCTGTTACCTACCTTTTCCGGCCCTCAGGTGCCTCATCTTTCAAAATGGGAAGGAGAGCACCTACCTGCGGGGGACTCCATGAGGTTCCCTGCATATAGAGAGCACACGGCCTGGCATACAGCAGGTGCTCAATAAATGCAGGCAAGGAGCTTGAGCTAAATCCCCAGCACTGGGCTATGCCGACGCAGGCCAATCTTGACCTGGAGGGATTGGAAATTCCCCCACAGGACCCGAAGGCTGCCTTGTACCCGACCTTGCCCACAAGTGTAAGGGATGCTGGAGGCTGAGGAAAAGGCAGGGCTGAGAGGGAGCAGAGGGGTGCAGGGAGGCATTGGAGCACCGGTGGGCACAGAGGACTCACCTTGCATGGCTGGCATGGGTGCCTGTGGGGGGCGTCTGTGCTGGGGCCAGAGGCTGCCCCTCCTCCCTCTCCACCCTCCCACCACTGCAGGATCGCCCAGAGCAGGGTGGCCGCCCACCGGGGCTGGGAGAGGCCCCTCGGAGGCGGCTCTGGGGGCTCTTCTTACCCAGGCAGAAGTCGGAGAGGATGTGGTGGGCCCGGAACCGGGCAGCGGCCGCACACACCTTGGAGTGGCCGTAGCAGAAGCAGCTGCTGCAGCCGGCTGGGTTGTGGGGCTGCAGGTTAAAGGTCCCTGGGCGACATCTGAAATGGAAGCAGGCCATGCCCACGGGGCCGGGTGAATGGCTAGGCTCGGGGATCCCAGCTGGACTCATGCAAGTCCAGAACCCCTGGGGATACGTAAACAAATTGTTTTCCGGGTTTACGGAAGATTTCAAATTCTAGTAGAGAGAGTCCCGTGGCTGCTTCCGCCAGCTTCCCCGATGGCCACACCTGACACGACCACAGGACACCCATCAAAGCCAGGGACTCCGGTTCCCATTCCTGACGAAACTCCACACTGTTCTGGGGTTCGCCCCTTCCCCACAAATGTCTTTTCTGCTCCCACATTCCATCCGGGACACCGCGTAGCACTTAGTCCCGTCCTCAGTCTCCCCGATCCCTACAGCTGCTCCGTCTTCCCTGGCTCCCACGACCTCGACACTTCTGAAGAGCACTGGCCAGCTTGATCTTGTAGCGTGTCCCTCGGTTTGGGTTTGTCTGGTGTTTTCTTATGATCAGCCTGAGGCGATGGCTATTGGGAAGAAATGGAGGCGAAGCGGGCTTCTCGCCCCAACACATCGTGGGAAACGAGACCCCCGTGCGGTCACTGGTCACGCTGACCTTCACCACTTGGTTACGTGCTGCCTGCCAGGTTTCTCCGCTACAAAAAGGTCAGACTCTAGTAGCTCAAAGCAAATCACTAATCCCGCCCACCGCCAAGTCCTGGGAGTTAGGCTCCACCTCCTGGAGGGGGCGGGTGAATAAAAAGTCGTGGACATTGCTGACCCGCCATAAAATTCACGTGCATTTTGAGGGAGATGTTTGGGGGCAACAAGGATATCCTGTTTCTCCTTAAAGTCCCGCCCATTCATCACAGCAGCGCCTGCCGGCGGCGTCACTCAAATCCTAAGGACGATTTTCTCTTTCCCTCCTTCCTTCCTCGTTAATAATCTGGAATTCTTCTGCAGGGAAGACGCGGCCCGTAGTCCCGGGTATTTATTTACTCATCTCTTCGCACTGGGGTGGACTCGGGGAATTTGTTTTGCCTCCGTTAGAACCCAGCACCGAGGGATTTCTGTGGCTCCGATTCTTCCAGCCTCTGGACTCAGGCCCCATCTGGGCTGGGTTTTGTTTTTGTTTGTTTGTTTTTCTTGGTTGTTTTTAGACCTGTTTTTGTTTTTAAGCACTTTTTTTTAAAAAAAAAAAATCTGTTTTCCTTTTCTGGCGCAACAGGACACGCGAGTTCATCTGCCTTTCCCCACTCCAGCCCCTGGATCAGCCATTTCTCCCAGGGTCCCTGAGAGGCGATGAACAAACAGAGTCCTGGTCTGCAGCCCGGGGCCCGTCTGAGCCGCCCGGACAGCAGAACCTGATTCATAAGAAGCGGCTGCTGCCCCAACGGCCCGCAGGCTCCGCAGGACAAACGTGGGCAGGGCTCCCATCTCTCAAATGGGCGGCAGCTCCGAGTGAGGACCTGCCCAGGATGCGGGGTGGGGGGGCAGAGCCATGGGAGAACCAGTGGGGTCTGGTTCCCTGACCCCATGCTGCCTCCTCACTTGAGGGGTCTCGGGGGGGCGGGAGATGAAGCAGGGAGTCCGGTCCCCACCCCAGAGCCTACAGGCCATGGGTGGACGAGGCTATGGGCAGAGTCAAAGCCAGGGCCTGCCACTCGGCGTTGGCATTGGCTTCTTCCTGAACTAATACGGGCCCCGCGCGGACGCCCGGAGTAGACAGTCCGCAATGTCAGGCTGTGTCAGACACTTCACACACAGGGCCCGTGGCCAGGGAAGCAGGGCCCGGGCAGACCCTGTGCTGGCTGCAAAGGGTTTCAGAGTTCGGAGCCAGAGCCAGGGACACAGCGTGCGCCTGAGGACGGAAACCCCACTGCGGAGCTCGGAGCCCCAGACACACGAAGGAGGAAACTTTGCAAAGTCCTTCTGCCTAGTTGGGTTTTAAATGCGCATGTGCACCATGATGGGATGGCAGAGAGGTGGACCTGAGCTCAGCAGGCGCTCCGTGGAGCAGGGCACAGAGAAGGATTCCGAGGTCACGACAGGGCTCATGATAAACACTGCTGTGCCCACTAGTGTGCCCGCCCTGGTGGGAGATGGTGTGGGGGTGGGTCTGGTGGTAATGTTCCATTAGTGATGTCTGCCCTGGTGTGGGATGGGAGGGTGTGGTAGTGCTCCATTAGTGATGTCTGCCCTGGTGTGGGATGGGAGGGTGTGGTAGTGTTCCATTAGTGATGTCTGCCCTGGTGTGGGATGGGAGGGTTATGGGACAGGTGTCATATATTTGCTGTCCCTGGATTAGATGATCTCTCCTATCCTTTTCAGGATTCTGAACTAGAAAAATAAAGATGTATTTTCAAGGCTGTGAACCATCGGTGGTGCTGGCCACAGCATAACAGAGTAATAAAACCTGCAGATGACTTCCTAGACAGCAGAGCCATGGGCTCCAGGAAGGTGCCAGGAGGGGGGGTGCCTAAGTCTGCGAGGACCCTGCCCCCTGCTCCTCGCACCAGCGCAAGCCTGAGGCCACTTTCCACAGGCTCATTGCCAGACGGGCTCACCCACCTGTCACACTGGCTGCCTTCCACGTTCTCTTTGCAGGGGCAGCGCCCACTGCGGGGGTCGCAGGCGCCCAGGCTGCCGGCGGGATGGCAGGTGCAGGGTCTGCCAAGGAGACAGGACGTGGGGAAAGGTGAGCGACTCCAGAAGAGGAACAGCCCGTCCTCCTGGGAAGGAACCCTCCACGCTCCCCCACTCCTGAGAGGACAGGGGGCAGACGGGCCCACGAGCCTGCAGCCCCTGGTTCACTGCTCCCCCCTCGTCAAGGAAGTGACCATCCGCTCACCTGAACAGCAATCCATCTGCCAACCCACCACTCATCCGTCCATCCATTCATCCGTCCACTCACTCGTCCTTCTGTGCATCCTTCCATCCACCTGTCCACGTACCCATCCACCCACCTATTCACTCACCCATCCATGCACCATCCATCCAACCGTCCATCCAGTCCAAATGCCCCGCCACGTGCCCCTGCTGGGCTCCCACACCCACGGCGTGGCCACCTCACCTGCAGCCTCCCTCGCTGAGCGAGTGGAACCCGGGCAGGCAGCGGTCACACTTCCAGCCCGTCACGGTGGCCTTGCAGGAGCAGGTGCCTGAGTCGTCACACTGCAGGCGCAGGGAGCCTGGGGTGGGGGGGAGGGCACAGGGCATCAGGGGCCGGAATGGGGTGAGCCTAGTGGCTGGGGCAGCAGGGCCCACTCACCTGCCAGGTGGCAGTCGCACGGCTGGCAGGGCATCCAGGGCTTCCAGCGGTAGAAGTTCTCCTGGCAGAGCTGGCAGTGCGGCCCGGCCGTGTGGTCGCGGCAGTGGAGGCAGCGCCCGCCGTGGCCCGTGCTGCGGAAGAGCTGCTGGTCGAACACGCACTGCTCGGAGTGGCCACTGCAGTTGCAAGCTGTGGGCAGGAGGTGGGGGTGTCAGCGGCCGTGGCATGTGGCAGGACGGGAGTCCGTGCCAATCAGCCTCCTTCTGTGGAATGAGCAGGCAGCTCAGGGGAAGGTCAGAGATGGAGTTCAGGCCCGGCTTGATCAAGGATATGGAGACCAATTGATCGATCTTCCAAAACAGCGTACTTTTATGAGCAGAGGGGGCACCATTAATAAATATCCCAAAACACAGAGCCCTCTGAGGCAATCGAGGAGGGACAGTCACCTGGTCATGAATCAGACAGGCCACCTCTTGTGGATCTGTGTGAACCTGGTCCCCAGTGATCATGGGGTAACTCAGAAGCATGGAAATCCACGTCACCCTTCATTCACTCGTTGATTCATTTAAAACAACCTACATGCTAAGGATGGGCTCTGTGATGACTCCTGTGGTGAGCAGGGCAGGGGCGGGGGAGCCAGTGAGCAGTACGGTCCCGGCTCCCGTGCGCACACTGCACACTGACGGCGGCCAGATGCAGCAACCCGTGCACACCCTGCAGGGGGTGGGCGCTGGGAGCTGGGAGGGGCCCTACAGCTGTCCTGGGGACTGGGGCAAGCCTTCTCGGAGGGTCACAGCTACAGGGGCATCTGAGGGGTGAGCAGGAAGGAGCTGGCCGCTGCCGGAGGGGACGGGAGGGAGGGGAGAGTCCCAGGCAGGAGGTGAGAGCAGAGATAAACGGTGGAACCAGAGAAGAAGATTCACCCAGCGTGTGCGGGGCGTGTCCTGTGATGGGCAGGGAGGAGGGTGGGGACGCTGTGCCGTGTGACTGGACAGGGAGGGGTGCAGGGCCAGCCCAGAGGGCTAGCGGTCGGCTTGACCCGGAGGCTGGGCGGTGAACTCCTCCTTGGGGCGAGGGGCTGTGGGGGGTTAAGCAGGGGGATGCAATCACACTTCCACTTTCAAGAGCCCCCAGGGCCGCAGGCAGGGAGGGCAGGAGGGAAGCCGGGCCAGCAGGGAAGAAGGGGCTTGGGCGCCCAGAGGGGTGATGGGGTCCTGGCTGCAGAGAAGGACACAGGTGGGCTGGAGGGATGCAGACCAGGCTGGATTCAGGGCTCAGGGGCTGCTGGGACCGGGGGCGGCGGGGGGTCAGGCACGAAGCCCCCGTTTCCGGGCTGGTGACTGGGAGGACAAAGATGTGACCACAGGGTGAGGACGTGGCCAGAGCAGCATCTGGCCTTCTGCGTCCTCACCATGGAGACGGCTCCAGGCTCGGAACGAGTGAGCCAGTCAGCACGGCTTCCTCGGCTGTGGGAGGACTCCCTGGTGGAGGCAGGCCAGCGAGGGCAGCAGGAACCCATTAGGGTCCCGGCACCCTGTCCCACGGAGCAGGCTGTGCCCGCCCTGTCCCAGCTCCAGCAGCCAGTGACCCGACCCCAAGAGGACAGAGGACCCAGGGCCCAAACCCCCGCCAGCGGCGGCTAAGCCCGCTGGGAGCCGGTGCTGCTGACACCTGCTACTCACCGGACAGGTGACGATCGGGGAGACAGGCTGGGGCACCAGGCTGGGAGGAAGGTGGTGGGTCCCCCCACCCACCCCGTGCGTGCGCAGCCCCGTGTCCCTGGAGAAGGGCTGACGGCCCCGTCCTCTCCACATGTGGTCCAAGCCACATCACAGGGGCGGGAACATGGCAGGGCCGCCGGGGGCTGTGGGGCAGGCTGGGACCGGGGTGGCCTGGCTTTCATTAGCAGCTGCGGTTGCAGCAGTTGAAACAAAGGAACAAGTTGGGGGACCTTCCCCGCCCTCCCACAACAAACACCTCCACTGAGGGGGACTTGGTCGGGGGGAGCTGCTGTGGGGGGCACACTGACGATGCCAGGCCCACCTCCTGCCCGCCTTCGGCGCCTCCTCACCCCTGCAGCGGCGCGGGGGCTGAGTCCCAGCTGCCACAGGCCCACCCAGAAGCAGCCCCACAGCGGGTCCCGGGGAGTTTGTTTCCCGGCCTGCACCCCGGGCCCCCGGAGTCCCAGGACACTCACGCAGACACTCGTTGGCGGCCTCCGCTGTGCCCCGCGCCCACGGGCGGTCCTGGAAGAAGGGCAGGCAGCGCTCACAGTCCGCGCCCGTGGTGTTGTGCTGGCATCGGCAGACCAGCCGGCCCTCCGCGTCAGGGCCACACTCGCTGGCATGTCCGTTACACTTGCACCTGGGAAAGAACGTGGAGGACGGGGGCTCAGAACCGAGAGGGCACCGGCTCGGGCGGCCCCACGGGGTCGGCAGAGGAGGGGTTCATCACCGAAGCCTGCACTCGGTGGGCCCACTGCTACGGCTCAGTGATGAGTTTTATTGAACACCTACTATGTGCCCGGGACAACAGAAACAGACAATCGGTTCTGAGCTCTGTTGACATTTAATCCCATTGCACGTCACAAGTTCTAGCCCATTTCACAGATGGAGGAACTGAGGCAGAGAGGTTGCCCGAGGCCGCCAGTCAGTAATGGCAACTTTTGTGAGGCTGCCTCTGCAGGCTTCTGCCCAGGAGGAGCCCCCACTGGCTGAGAGATCAGCAAGAAGCCTCTGACTCTGGGGTTGAGGTGGGCCAGCTCACAGGGCAGTGCAGGGGGTGGGAGGCGCCTCCTGCCCTTCTCCTTGAACTCTCCCCAATGAGAAAGAGGCTGCTCCTTGCAGAGGACACCCCGCAAACTCATCCAAGTCCCCAATGAGTCTGTGCCTTGGAGGGCAGCCCTGGCCCTTTACCACCTCCCCCTCCCCCTCCACTTCACTCCCCCCAGGTCAGGAGACGGCTGGAGCTGGGCAGGCACAGAGAGGTGCTCTGGGGGCCATACTCATGGGGCTGTCCCAAGCGGCCAAACCAAGCTGCTTCGAGGACGGCCATGGCGTCCAGCTCCCAGCCTTCCGCTGCGCCACTCCCGACCCAGGTCTCCCTGGAGCCCCGCTGCTGTGGCGGGAGGGACCGTAACTATCCCCATTTCACAGATGGACAAATGGAGGCTCAGGCCATGAAGTGACGGATGCTAGCGGCAGAGCTAGAATCTGAACCCGGTTCTCCTACTTTGCACAGACCCCGAGTTCCTGGCCAGCTCGCTCGGGCCACTGTGGCTCCCCATAAGCTGTGTCCTGCACTCCGCCCCCCGAGGGCGTTGAAGCAGCCTGACCATGGCCAGCGCCCACAGCGCTGTCTCTGCTTCGGGGACACAGGGCTTGGGAAGGGCGCAGGGCACAGCTTCCTCACTAGGCCTCCCTGGGAGCCCAGGGTGGGCAGGTAACACCCAGGGTTTCTGGCGGAGGCGAGGGGGCACCAGGCAGTGTTGGGACAAGAGACCACCCGTGTTCCCAAGAGGTTGCTGCAAACACCTCCCTTCCCCATGAGGCCCTGTGACCCCGAGGGAAGGAGTGAAATTCGTGTAGGCCACTGTGGGCGGACACAGGCCGCTGGGCCACCTGCGCCCCGCCAGCTGCAGGCCTGGGGGTGGTCCGGCTCTGGCAGCTGGGGCCCAGATGTTCTCTGGGGCCAAGCCCCTGACAGCAGGCGCTGGAGCCCACTCCATCCGCCATCCTTGGAGAACACCTCCTCCGGGTTTGACCTGAATCAATGTGGGGGTGGCAGGGAAAGGGAGCAGAGGGGCCCTCTCAGACACCCCCATTTCCCCTTTATTCCCAGGCCCCAGCCTTTCCTGAAAGGCGCTGACACATTGAGTGCAGACAGCTGGACCCCATGTCCCTCCCAGACTCTCTGCCTCTCCAAGGCCCCCCAAGCGTCCCTGAACCATGGGAGCCCCCGGCTCCCTGCCCCCCAGACGTGACTCCCCCGTCGAGCTGACTTCCCGTCCTAAATAGCTTTTGGACCACACGCTTTCCCCGCCCTAACGGCATCTCCCACGGCCGCCACCTAATATTCCGGCCGTTTCTCTCTTTTCTTCCCCCCACAGTGGCCAAATGTTGGAGCATTTTAAAAATCCAACCCTGCCCGGCTAGCTCAGTGGTTGAGCATCGACCTATGAACCAGGAGGTCACGGTTCAATTCCCGGTCAGCGCACATGCCCGGGGGGCAGGCTTGATCCCCAGTGTGGGGCATGCAGGAGGCAGCCGATCAATGATTCTCTCTCATCATTGATGTTTCTATCTCTCTCTCCCTCTCCCTTCCTCTCTGAAATCCATAAAAATATCTATATTAAAAACACACACCCAAACCCCCACACAGCTCCCCTCTGACTGTACCCACGGCCCTGAGAACCTCCATTCCAGCCCCAGGGTCCTCTCGTCCCAGGTCTCGCACAGGGTGGCCCTCGGCTGGAATGCTCCCCTCTTCCAGCCTTGGCGGGTCCCCTGGCCACGCACAGCCTGTCCTGGCCGCGCACAGCCTGTCCTGGCCGCGCACAGCCTGTCCTGGCCGCGCACAGCCTGTCCTGGCCTCCGGTCCTTGTCGTCCTGGGACAGGCTGCCGCCAGATTACCGGCTGCCACCTCGAGCCTGGAGCAGGAACCCATCCGTCTTCCTCGCTACTTTCCCAGGAGGAACCTGACGAGTGTTTATGCTGAAGATCTCTTGTGCCTCCCGGGCTCCTCCGCCCGCCTTGCACACCCAGTCCCAGGCGGCCGCGTGTGCGACCGCCTGGATGTCAGTGCCTGTTCCTGGGGAGGGGAGATGCTTACACAAACTAGCGCTGCTGCGGAGGACTGCGGACCAGGACCGGGCCCACCACACAGCCTAACGCCCCACGCGAGAAAGGCGCCGAGCGTGGCAACCCTTCCGAGGCGCTGGGCTGGCCGTGGGGCTTGGGATCGGCCTGAACTGAGGTGCCCCAAAGCCGCATCAAACAGGGGGGAGCCCGGCCATGCCCACCCCCAGGAGCGCTGGGAGGCAGGCTGCTTATAAAATCAGGGCGCGGGGAAGGAAGGAAAGCTTTGAAAGCTCCGCATCCCATGCTGCGCCTGGTCGCCGCCCACCAGCCACACACACAACACAGGCGCTCAGTCCGGCTGCAATGTGAGCGCATGTCAGCCGGGACCTCGGAGCTGCGCTGTGTGCTGTGAAAATGCCACTTGATGGCAGGAATAAAAGTACCTGCGAGAGGGGAGGAGGAAGGGGGAGGGGGAAGGGCCTTCGAGGCAGACAGAACGGTGGTGCCCAGGCCAGCATGTCCCTCGCGTGGTGGTGGACGCAGCTGATGGGAGAAGCTGCAGGAGCTGGGCTGGGAGGCGGGGGGCAGCCAGGCGGCTTCGAATGCCGGGCCCAGGGGACCAGGGTCCGCTCCCTGTCTCTCCCGTGGGCACCGGAGTGGCTTCTTCACCCTCCCCCCACGTGGGCGACACCACGCGGCAGCCACCCTGCCGCTCGCTCCGCCTTCACCTACCTGCCGCCCACCGAGAAGTCGGACACAGCGTAGTAGTAGGACTGCAGCACCTTGGGGTCCTTGAAGATGTCATCCCCAAACGTGTTGAGCCGGTCGAGCGAGATGAGGAGCTCGGTGCTGGTGACCCATTCCTGGGGGGGCACAGGGAAAGGGCTGCCGTCAGCCGGGAGGCCCAGCTGGCCTGTCCGTGGGTCTCCAGGGACCCACGGACAGGCCACGCTCAGACGCATTCCAAGGACACTGCCGAAGTCAGGAGCCTGCGTGTCGGGCTCTTGCCAACCCGGGTGCCAGGCCACTGCCTGGCTGTGCAACTTTGGGGAAGTTGCTCGAAGTCCCGGACCATCCCTGTCCCCATCTGTGACATGGGCCAGCACAGCGCCGGGCCCACGAGGGACTTGGGAGGATGGCCAATGTCAGCAGCAGGAAGTGGGGTCTGGTCACCTGACTCCTCCCAGTGGCTCCTGTACCCCACTCTAGAGGTCGGCTGGGGGACAGCATGTCCCGGAACCCTTCTCTCCTGCTCAGTGAGGCCTGGCGGGGGGCAGGCCCTCGGTTTATAGGTGCATCACATGCCAAAGATCAGTGGTTGAGGTCAACCTATGAACCAGGAGGTCAGGGTTCGATTCCCGGTCAGGGCACATGCCCAGGTTGTGGGCTCAATCCCAGTGTGGGGCGTGCAGGAGGCAGCCGATCGATGATTCTCTCTCATCATTGATGTCTTTATCTTTCTCTCTCCCTTCTTCTCTGAAATTAATAAAAACATATATTTTTTAAAAGATCAGGCTTCCACAGACAAGTCACCTGTCCCAGGCGATGTCTGTCCCTACAGAACCGCCCCCCCCCCCAGGAGCAGGGACTGGGGGCCCCTTTACTCGCTGCAGCCCCAGCCCCGGGCTCTGCCCACGCAGCGAGCACTCCATCAACACGGAATGAGCGCTTCCCCCGGAAGAGCTGGTGGGAGAGAACCACGTGAAGGCTGACATTTTCATCCGCCTGCTGTTTGTGACAATCGGTCGCTGCGGCTGGATTTTAATTAGCATTTTAATTCAGTGCAGGAGCTCCTGGTGCAGCAGCCAGGCCGTTAGCACAGAAAAGGAGCTCCTGGCAGGGCCTGTCTCCTCACCCCAGCAGGGCTCAGGCCAGCGGGCCTCTGCGGCTCCCTGAGCTCAGCAACCCGTGAGCCCGCCGCCTGGGACCCAGGGCCGCTGCCCAGGATGCTTCGGCGGGGAGGGGGGGGGGGGAAGCCCAGCCCCGGGAAGCTCAGTGGGCACCTCAGAGAGTTTGTATGTCCCCATCTTCCGAATCACTTCTCAAGGTCCCTGTGCATCCAGGGATCTGGTTAGAAGGTGCCTCCCGATTCAGAGGCCGGGCGGGCCGAGACTCCCTGGGGATGCTGGCTCGGGGCCTCCCAGGAGCCTTGTGAGTAGGAACTGTCACTGAGGCAGGAGAGTAAGAAGCTGGGAAATTCCTGGGCAAGTGGAATGGGGAAACCGAGACGAGATAAGTAAACGAGGCCAAACAATTTGAACAACGCACAGCTGGCCTGTGAAGCTCAAGACCTTATCTTCCCCAACCAAGGACACTTGAGAGCAAATGGTTTACACCTCCCCTCTGAGCAGGGAGCACAGAGCTTCGTCACCCTGGTCGGAGCTAGAGAACAGAGACCCAGTTAAGGCCACTGGCGCCGGCCGAACCCAAGGATGGATGAAGTCGGGGAACAAGTAACAAAACCCGGTTAGAGCCGGACGGACCCAGATACAGCGCAGCAGAAAGCCGACCAGGGACCCGTCCCACTCTCCCCTCCACGTTCATGCTGATGCATCGGCGGATTAAAAACGCACCTGGAAAGCTGATGAGTATTCTGCTGAAACCTCCCCCTGAGATTCTCACTCACAGAAGAGAGAGAAAAACCTTCAAGTCAAAGGCTACCAGCTCCGGCGTGCTCTAGAGTAGTGGTCGCCAACCGGCGGTCCGAGGGTCCGAAAGGCTGGTGACCGCTGCTCTCGAGCACGCCCATGCCTTTTCTCGGGCCTGAACTTTTTCCGCTCCTTCTCCTAAACGCCAAGGGTCCCCAAGAGACTCACAACCAGGGGAGCAGCGGGCAGCGCAGCTCATCCCCGGCTAAACCCCCGATCCTGCCTCCAAGGCCCCCTTTCTCTCTGACGACCCAGTGGCTGACAGCAGCCCGTCCTGGCTCACTTCTTTCCTGTGACATTTCTCGGGAGCTAAAGCAGAGCCCCCCTAGGCTCTCCTGCTGCTTCCTGTGCCCTAATTCCTTCCTTTGTGTCACTGTCTCCAGCTTTAATAAACGCTCTCTCAACACCACGGGACTCGTGCCGTGAGATCTTTCCTGCACGAAGTCAAGGACCCACACACATTGCTGGCTGGCCCATGGCAGACCCCGCTCTGGGCCCTGTCCCCTTTCCAGTGACATTAGTCCCCCCATTTTACAGATGAGGAGACTGAGGCTCAGAGAGGGTAAGTGCTCTGCTCCAAGCTGCACAGCAGAATTTGGGTTTGGATCCCAGCTTTAACCACGAGGCGGCTTGTCTTCTTGCATCTGCCCCAACACCCTCATCACACCAGAGGGCTAGAGGGCAACGACCTGTCCCCACCCCCGCCCACTCCCCCCCCCCCCCCCCCCCGCCCCTGTCTCCAGCCGCACAACCCTCCGCTGGGTTCCTGCCCTGGCTTGTGGCCCATGGCCTGCTTCCTCAGCTGCTAAGATAACAGGAACCGTGTCCAAATCTCCCCGAGACCCGGGGGCAGGAGCTGGGAGAGGATTTGCTCCCTCAGCCCAACTGTGTGGGGCCCTCCCTGAGGCCTCCAGGGTCATTTAGGGCAAAACTGGAGCCCCCAGGGACACAGGCAACAGGCTTTTGCAACTTCCAATCACTGCAGCCAAAACTGTGATTGGGGACGCGGTGACTCTAGACAGACCCCGGTCCGGAGTGCGGGGTGGAGGACGTCAAGAACGGTGAGCGACGGTGACTTTTAGCTTCAAAGCGTGAATGAGCACCCCTATGTGCCAAGCCCCGTGCGGCCACTTCACAGCTGACTGTCCGACATGCAGCCATGGCCACAGAGGCTATTTAAGTCAAAATTCATGAAAATGAAACAAAATTTAAAATCCCGTTTCTCACATGTGTGAGTCACACCGCAGTGTTCTGCGGACGGAGGCCCGTGGCCGCCCGTGCGGACGGTCAGACCCACCCCCTGGCGGCAGAGAGCTCTGCTGGAGGCGCCGCCGTAGACCACCCACCGGGGCTCCGGTCCACAGCTCATGCTCTTCCCACACTCTCTCTTTCACCCTCGGAAAAGCCCTGGGGACACACGGGCGGGCAGCATTGTGGGGTCACAGAGGGAGGAAGCGAGGCCCTGAGCCGGCGTCGTAGAAGGAGCCAGCACACTCAGGTTCTGGTCTGGGCCTCCCACCCCTCGAGCCCCCGGGCTACCCCCTCCCCTCCCCAGGCCTCAGTTTCCCCACCCCCACAGGAAGGGGTCAGTGAGGTGGTGGTGGTCCCCCCGCTCCCGGGAGCCACAGGCTCTGACACGGGGGGCCAGGAAGGGACATCTGTCTGCCTGTGCGCCCTCTTCTACCAAGTTCGTCATCAGGTGCCCACGAAAGGTCTGGACACAACAAAGGCTCCTGTTGTTTAAAATCTGAAAACCAGCCCGGCCGGCGGGGCTCAGTGGTTGAGCGTTGACCTATGAACCAGGAGGTCAGAGTTCGATTCCCAGTCAGGGCATCTGCCTGGGTTGCAGGCTCGATCCCTGATAGGGGGCATGTAGGAGGCAGCCGATCAATGATTCTCTCTCATCACTGATGTTTCTCTCTCCCTCTCCCTTCCTCTCTGAAATCAATAAAAATATATTTTAATAAAAATAAATAAATAAAATCTGAAAACCCTGGGATCTCATGGGTCTCCCTGTGTCCTGCCGCTTTAGACTTTCCTGTGGTCCCTGGACGCCGTGTCCCACCCGCAGCCCAGTCCCAACCCTCCGACCCCCCCCCTCCCCCCAGCCTCCCAGCCCCGCTCCTCTCCCACCTGCAGCGCGGGGCTCTCCTCGAAGTTGTAGGCGCTGGGCCGGCCCTCCAGGGTGGAGAAGGCCACGTTGCCCCCGCTCAGGGGGGAGATGTCGCTGAACTCAGAGGTGCAGAAGGCCGCGCGCTCGTCCTGGCCGGGCCGCAGGTAGTGGCCCTCGGGCCGGCCGTAGGTCTTCCCGCAGGAGGCGCTGTAGAACTGGTAGGGCTCCCAGGGGCCGCCCGCGCGGCTGCGCTTGTAGATGGCGAAGCTCTCGGGGCGGCTGGTGTGGAACTTGAGGCGCACGTAGGTGATCTCGTAAGCTTTGCCTGCGGCGGAAGACACCCCCACCTTAACTCGGTCCTCCCAGGGCCGCTCCATCCCTCCCACGTCTGCAACTTCACCCCGGCCCATTGCAGTCCGGCTTCTCTGAGCCTCGACACCAGCCACTCCTGCAAAGCACCTCCACCAAGCACCCCCTCGGCCCAGCCAGGGACCCCGCCTTGCTTCCCTCCTGGGCCACTGACCACTCCCGCTCCGCGCCAGGAGTTCCATACAGTGGGGTAGCGTTTGGGAATAAGAAGGAATGAAGCACAGACGCTCCTCCACTTACGATGGGGTTCCGTCCAGATAAACTCATCGCAAGTCAAAAATACTGTAAGCCAAAAATGCATTTAGCCCGGCTAGTGTGGCTCAATGGTTGAGCACCGACCTCTGAATCGGGTCACAGTTCGATTCCCAATCAGGGCACATGCCCAGGTTGTGAGCTCGATCCCCAGTGTAGGATGTGCAGGAGACAGCCGATCAATGATTCTCTCTTATCATTGATGTTTCTATCTCCTTCTCCCTCTCCCTTCCTCTCTGAAATCAATAGAAATATACTTTTAAAAAATGAAAGACCATATGATCCAGCAATTCCACTTCTGGGTCTCCATCCAAAAGAACGGAGGCTGGTACATATCTTTATAAATTGGACCTCACATCCATTAGGATGGTTATAATTTCATTTTAAAAAGGTAATAAGTGTTGGTGAGGATGTGGAAAAATTCGAACCGTTGGTGGGAATGTGAAATGGTATATTTGCAAAGAAAAAGTCTGGTAGTTTCTCAAACATTTTAAAATAGAAAGACCATATGATCCAGCAATCCCACTGCTGGGTCTCCATCCAAAAGAACGGAGGCCGGGTCCCGAAGAGCTACTCGCACACCCATGTGCACAGCAGCATCGCTCACACGCACAACCCCAGTGTCCGCCAACGGAGGACGGACACACGAAATGTGGTCCATCCACACCGCGGGCTTTAAAAAGCAAGGCAATGCCGACACCTGCTTCCACAGGATCGAGCCCTGAGGACAAGACGCCGAGGGAAATCAGCCAGTCACCAAAAGCCACACACCACCCATGTCCCTGAGGTCCCCAGAGGAGGCAAACTCACAGAGACAGAGGGAGACGGTGGGTGCCAGGGGCTGGGGGAGGGGGGGCGCGGGAGTCAGTGTTTGGAGGGGACAGAGCCTCAGCTTGGGAAGATGAGAAAGTTCTGCGGACGGACGGACGGCGGTGACTGCACAGCCATGTGAACGCTCCTTTCTTTTTTGTGTTTTTGTTTGCTTTTTGTTAATCCTCACCCGAGGATGTTTTCCCATTGATTTTTAGAGAGAGTGCAAGGGAGGGGAGAGACAGAAAGAAACATCGATAGGGGGAGACCAAGATGGCGGCGTAGGTAAACACCGGAGACCGCTGCCGCAAACAACCATTTCAAAAATACAACTAAAAGACGGAACGGACATCACCCAGAACCACAGGAAGGCTGGCTGAAGAGAGACTCTACAACTAGAAGGAAAGAGAACAGCAAATCGAGGCTCAGAGGCGGCGCAGAGTGGAAAATACAAAGGTACCAAGGTGCGCGCGCAAAGCGGGCTGGTGGCTGAGGGCACGGTTGTCGTTTTCTGTCGGGAGTGAGTCTCAGACTCTGGGCTCCAGATCCGGGCGAGTCTCTAGGGACCCAGACTCAAACGGGAGAAGCGGGATTATCCGGCATCAGTTGGAACCTGAGGGCAACTTTCTCTCCGAGGTTTGCAGCGGCTGCCGGGGTTCTGAGAAGCAGAGCCTCTGGGAACGGGACTGAGCGTGGCCATAACTGCTCCCTCCGCCCGCCCTGTTGATCCCGCCCCGCCCAAAGCCTGCGCACAGCCATTTGCCGATCGCCTCAGGCAAAGGCTGGATTAGCGCCTCCCCAGAAGGCAGACGTTTTCCATACAGCTGATTCCTATAGCCAGCCGGCCTGGGGGTCAAATCCCTCTAGTGTTAACTACAACAATTAAGGCTTGGCTAGAACAAGACTGCGCACAGAGACCACAAGGGGGGGCACCAAGAAAGCATAAAAGATGCGGAGACAAAGAAACATGACAGAAATGGAGGATATGGAGCTAAGAATCGCAATTTTGAGGGCTTGCCATAAATTTGTGCAGAACCTCACGAAAACTAATGAGACCCTCGATGCTACGATAAAGAAATTAGAAAGTAAGCATACACGGACTGAAATAAAGAATATTATACCCAATAGCAGACCAGAGGAGTACAATAATCAAACCAAAGATTCGACAAAAAACACCCAATTGGAAAAGCAAAATGAAAAAAGAATCCGAAAGTGTGAAGATAGTGTAAGGAGCCTCTGGGACAGCTTTAAGCGGTCTAATATCAGAGTCATTGGAGTGCCAGAAGATGAGAGACAGCAAGATATTGAAAACCTATTTCAAGAAATAATGGCAGAAAACTTCCCCCACCTGGAGAAAGAAATGGACTTACAGGTCCAAGAAGCGCAGAGAACCCCAAACAAAAGGAATCCAAAGAGGACCACACCAAGACACATCATCATTAAAATGCCAAGAGCAAAAGACAAAGAGAAAATCTTAAAAGCAGCAAGAGAAAGAGGCTTAATTACCTACAAGGGAATACCCATACGACTGTCAGCTGATTTCTCAACAGAAACTTTGCAGGCCAGAAGGGAATGGCAAGAAATATTCAAAGTGCTGAATACCAAGAACCTACAACCAAGATTACTTTATCCAGCAAAGCTATCATTCAGAATTGAAGGTCAGATAAAGAGCTTCACAGATAAGGAAAAGCTAAAGGAGTTCATCACCGCCAAACCAGTATTATATGAAATGCTGAAAGGTATCCTTTAAGAAGAGGAAGAAGAAGAAAAAGGTAAAGATACAAATTATGAACAACAAACATGCATCTATCAACAAATGAATCTAAGAATCAAGTGAATAAATAACCTGATGTACAGAATGAACTGGTGATTATAATAGAATCAGGGACATAGAAAGGGAATAGACTGACTATTCTTGGGGGAAAAAGGGGTGTGGGAGATGCGGGAAGTGACTGGACAAAAATCATGCACCTATGGATGAACACAGTGGGTGGGGAGTGAGGATGGAGGGTGGGGTGGGAGCTGGAAGGAGGGGAGTTATGGGGGGAAAAAAGAGGAACAAATGTAATAATCTGAACAATAAAGATTTAAAAAAAAAAAAAAAAAAAAAAAAAAAAGAAACATCGATGTGAGAGAGACACATCGACTGGTTGCCTCCCACGCGTGCCCTGACCAGGGCTAGGGATGGAGCCTGCAACAGAGGTACGTGCCCTTGACTGGAATTGAACCCGGGACCCTTCAGTCTTCTGGCCAACACTCTATCCACTGGGCCAAACCAGCTGGGACTGAATGCTCTTTTCTTAATGGCACTCAACTGGGCACCTAAAATTGGCTAAGATGGCAAATTTCATGTTATACATGTTTTACCCCAATAAAAGAAAAATTTGAATATCTACATGTATAGCTATCTATATACCATATATTCACTGAGTGGCCAGATGATTATGACCGGACAGATTATTATGACCCCCCCATCAGTACAATGGAGTGAATTAGTTACGCAAATAATAATAATAATAAAACCTTGAGAGCATTTGCTTAGGAAGTTTTCAATATTCAGTATTTTTGGAAGTGTCCATGAAGTACTGATGGGGTGGTCATAATCATCTGGCCACTCAGTGTATATTCCAGCCCTTTGCAAATGCAGTTTGGTGACTCAGATGAAGGGCCATAACAATGTTCCTGGCCTTTGGCACCAGGATCCCCGCTCTGGGAGTTCGAACATGGAAAGGGACCTAAATGCATGGACACGGTCGCCGAGGCGGTGGCTGTGAGGGGCGCTGGCACCACAAGGGCTCGGTAAGTTAGGGAATCAACTCCGGGACGATGCAGCCATTGGGACGGCGGCCACTCTTCTCCAATGTGCGAAGCGTAAGCCAGACGCTGAAGGGAAAAAAGACACAAGGCTCCCCTTCAGAACCATCTCATTATACTTAAAAGCCCCTAAAAAGGGGGCAGAAAGAGAAACGGCAAACCGGAAGGCGTGCCTGTCCTCAGGGCAGAGTGGCGTCTTCCCTTAATTGTTCTGCATTTCCCCACTTTTCTCTCGTGAAGCTTGTTTTAATTAAAAAACTGGAGAGAACACATTTAAAAAAAAATCTTTTTTAAGCGACCGGCTTTGCCACGTTCGATGTTTTGCAAAGTTCCGTTGCGCGCAGCTTGGCACTGGAACCCCAGTCCCGGAAGACGCGGGCGCGGTGCCGGCGCCAAGGCCGGGCAGCTGGTGGCGGCGGCGGCTCCGGCTCCGCGGGGACCCAGGTGGGACTTGCCCCAGATGTGCACTCACGCCCAGGGAAGGATTGGGGGGCAGGTCCGCCCCACTCCCCGGTAAACATCTAACAGCCGGAGCCTCCCGCGGGGAGGGGAGCTAGAGCCGCCGGAAAGGTAGCTGGCAGCTAGACGCGTGATCGTGATCGGAAAAAGACAGTCACTGGGATTTCATGCAAACATCGGGCTGCTGGTCCTCCTCCTGCCCAGCCCGGAGGAGAGAGGAGGTGCCGGAACATCACAGAGACTCAGCCGGCACTTTTTGTTGCAAGAGCTCCTTAGAAGAGCCAGGAAGCAACTTAATCCGCGCTTGGTGATGGAAAGGTTTCTGCCAAAGGCAAGCTGAAGGCTGGGAAGGACCCCCCCCCCCCCCCCACACACACCAAGGTCTTCTAAACAGCAGCAAGCATTAAATTTACAGTTTCAGCCCAGACCCTTACAAGCCCCAGGGGCCGACGGCGCTTCAGGGTGAGGTTGATTCAGGTGTGTTCCCAGCAGGAAAGCTGGACCAAATGTAAATGGGGGCCACACTGCGTGGCCGTGCACGGATCTGACAGACCCCCCAGCTGCCAGCATGCTGTTCCCTCTGCCCAGAATGCTGTTCCCTCCCCTCTGCACCTGGCTGGCTCCCACACATCCCTGCTCATCCCACTGGCTTAGCGAACCGACCACATGCCCAGCCTCTGCCTCCGCCGGGTGTAGAACGTCCTCCTCCAAAGGAACTTTCCTGGCTGATGGCTACTCATCCTTGAAGTGGGGGGTCTGGGAGCCCCACTGGGCTCCCCCAGCCACGCTGGGCTGTAAACACTGGGCTGTAAACAGCACCCTGTTATGTAAACACTTCCCTATTTCTCCCACGAGTCTTTGACCCCCTTGGGACAGGGGCTGTGAATCCTTCGTGCTGAGCACCTGGCGCATAGTAGGTGCTCACTAAATGCCTGCCAAATGTGTGAGGAAGGACGAAGCACGAGCTGTACTTTCAAGGAGTTTATGATCCAGTGACCACGTTGAGACAGGCAGGCCCAACAACATGGCTGACAACGGCCACAAGTGTGTCTGCAAGCCCTGACCCCCAACAGCCAGCATTTAGTGAGCACCTACTATGTGCCAGGCACCTTGCTAAGCGCTTTCCGCACACTGTATCTTGACACGTCCCCAAACAGTCCCATCGTGGTGCACGTTTCACTAACGAGGGACTTGCCCAACATCACGCAGAAAACAGCTGAGTCTACTCAACGACAGGCCTGTCTGGCCCCAGAGCCGCTGCTCTGAACCGGCGCCCCTCCGTCCAGGGCTCCGTGGATGCTCAGAGGAAAGGGGCTGCCGGGAAGGGGGTGCTGGTGTCCACGAAGACGGCCACCAAGCCAGCACCTTGAGCCACGTCCTCTCCCAGCAGCTGGGACCCAGGGCCCGTCAGGAGTGAGAGCGGGGCAGTCAGTCATAAAGCCAGGCCGGCCCACATCCGGCACGGCCCGGCAGAAGGAGCTCGGCACAGGGAGGCTTATTTTGGGAAAATGGAAAAAAACAAAGGCCTTTAATTGGAACCATCTGGGGAGCACGGACTGGGGCTGGAGGGGGCAGGGTGGGAAGCCGAGCGGGGAGTGCGTGGGTGCGGCTGCCCGGCCCGCCTCGGGCATTGGAACCAGGTGGAGAGAGCTGCCCCGGCCTAGAGGCGGGCACAGCAGGGCCCTCAGCTCTACCCTCTGCCGCCGCGGCTCCCGTCCTCCTCTCCCGCCCCAGCTCTGGCCAGGGTAGGTGAGGGGGAACCCCCATGACCACAGTGCCAGGCACCATGAGAGCCTGGCTGGAGCAGGGCTGGGCCCATCCCACTTCTCTCATCTTGGGGCTGAGGGTCTAAACCCCAAATACAGATCAAGAGCGTCAAGCCTATTGTCCACCCTGGAGAGAGTGAACAGACTTTATCTGACATTATTGTCCAGGGCTTTGTGGTAAGAAGGATTCTGAGGTCCGGTCTGAACTGAGACGTGACTGAAATATACAAACGACAAGTGTGCAAAGAGAAGTGGCAGGACTTTCAAGACCATCCCGATAAACCAGGGAACTGAGGAGAGGCTGAGGGCAACGAGGAGGAGGGCAAACACAAAGAACATTCCAGAGAATGAGCTAGAGATCTGGCCAATGAGGAAGTCGACGGGCAGAGAAGGAGTCACAGTGACTCCTGAGCTCTTACTTCAGCACCTGGAGAGACGAGGGGAGGGGAGGATGCCGCGCTTTTTCACTTTAAAAGCCCAACACGCAAGTCGCCATTTTAACCATTTTAAGTGCACAGTTCACCGGCATTGAGTACATTCACACGGCTGTGCAACCACTGCCGCCAGAACATCCGCCTCCAGAACTCCTTTAATCTTCCCCAAATGAAACTCTACCAATTTCACGACAACTCCCCCAACCCCAGGCCCTGGCCCACCATTCTACTTTCTCTGTCTATGATTTGGACTCTTCTAGGGACATCATCTATATATACAATAGCCTAAGCGACCGTTTCAGCAGATAACCAGAATGACCGGTTGCTATGATGCACACTGACCACCAGGGGGCAGACGCTCAATGCAGGAGCTGCCCCCTGGTGGTCAGTGTGCTCCCACATGGGGAGTGCTGCTCAGCCAGAAGCCGGGCTCACGGCTGGCGACGCAGCTGCCACAGCGTTGGGAGCCTCTCCCAGCGGCGGCAGCAGGCACAGCGGGCTGGGATGAGCACGAGCTGCCGGACGCCCAGCCCCAATCCGGGCTCCTCCCTGGCTGCCTGCCACTTGGCGCGCTGCTACATCCCTAGGGGTCCCGGACTGCGAGAGGGCGCAGGCCGGGCTGAAGGACCTGCCCCCCCGCCCCCCCCCGCCCTGTGCACGAATGTCGTGCACGGGGCCTCTAGTGTAAGTACAGTCATACAGTATCTGTCTGTCTGTGCCTGGCTTATGTCACTCAGCATCCTGTCTGCAAGGTCCGCCCGTGGCATGGCAGGCGGGATCTCCTTTCTTTAAGGCTGAGTGACAGTCCATTGTACGAACAGCCCACACTTTGCGTTTTCATTCTCCAGGGGACACTGGGGTGCGTCCGCTCTTTGGCTATAGGACAGTACTGCTACGAACAGGGGTGCCTTGACTTTGGGCCCTAAGTTTGAGGTCGTGTGTGACATCCAAGGGTGCTCGGATTACCTGGTCAGGGGCTCAGGTGGGAGACTGGACCAGACATGCAGGTTGAGGCCCAAACATCGACCACAATCCCAACAGGCAAAGTCAGGGGCCTGGGCTGGGGAGGAGGCAGCTGGCGGTAGGCTGGCAGGAGATGGGGGAGCAGAGGAGGGAGGTGGGGAAGTGGCTGGAGCCTGGGGAGTGGCAGGGCCAGGAGGAAGGCGGTGGCCCTTGGGAAGGCCACAGCCTAGGCGTGTGGATGTAGCCGGAAGGCCAGGGAGCCGTCCATTCACGCATGTGTTCACTCACTCCCTTGTTCCCTGGGAAACAATCGTGGTGACGTGCTGGGGTTCAGATCTCAGCTCCCTCACTGACCAGCTCTGTGGCCTTGACCTCCCCCTGATTAACTGGGTAAGCGACTTGAAAGTCGTGACTCAGTTTCCCCATTTTTACAACGTGCATAACAATAATAGGCTTTAATAAGTACATGCCTGCAAAGCACGTAGAACAGTCCCAGGCATGTAGCACGCATGTGATCAAATGTTAGCTGCTACTCCATTCACTGGCCAGGCCAACATCTATGGGGCACCACTGTGTGGGGTGCCGGCGCTGGGCGCTGGGGTCCAGCCGTGAAAACAGGCATCCCCTCCGCAGCTCGGAGCGTGACCAATACGCACGAACCCAAACCACAGTGCACCACAGTCCCGACTATGACGGGGAAGGGTGAGGGGCTGCAGGAACGCATAGGTGGCCCTCTGCCCAATCCAGGGGGGCTTCCTGGAGGAGGTCACCCCTAAACAAAGTGGGGCAGACAGCACAGTCAACAGTTGCGTCACCAGGGCTTGGTGCAGACAGGCACACAGGAGGCCTCAATTGTTTATGAGGGAGCTATGGGTTATCCAGAAGAAAGCAGGAAGAGAAACTATATAGGAAGATGTAATTGCATGTGCCAAGAGCAGGAGGAAAGAGAACCTTCACAGCCCGTGAAGGGCAGCTGGCTGCAGCCAGAGTGCAGGGTGGATAGGGGGGTCCGGAGGTGTCTGCATCCTTCCTGGGCCTTCCTCCTCCTGCAGCGCCTGGGTCAGTCCTGGCAGCCGGAGCCGGCTGGGCCCTGGGGTCAACGGAGTTGTGGGGGGGGCCTGCTTCTGCGGGTAGAGGCTGACAGGACTGCTGTCCTGACCCCCGGACCTGCCTGGGGCCCCGCATTCCAGCCAGAACCCCAGGGAGCAGGAAGGAGGCCTTGGCCCCCCAGCGCCGGGCTCAGCCAACGCAAACAGGGCCGCCCACTCGACAGGAAGACGCAGTGGAGCCAAAGCTCAGGAGACCCCGCTGGCCTCGGGCCCCTCAGGGCCTCCCGCTGTTCAGCCCCCAGAGCTGGTCCCGTTGTTGCCGCGTCAGCCTCCCGTTAGTGTTGTCCCTGCCCTGAGGTGTCCTTCATCCTTCAGACCCCAGCAGGGCCCCTCACCTGGTGTGTCCCCAGAGCATACGTCCCGTCACACTCCCGGGCAGCCCGGCCTCGGAGGGCCAGACACCACAGCCTCAGGAGACGCCCGAACGGATGCGCGGGGCAGCCACCTGCCCTCGGGCGTGGGCACCGGCTGGAGGGTGGGCAGGCAGGAACCCACCCACCTTCCCCCTTCTCTGGGGGCTCAGGGCTCATCTGCCAGAGAACAGAGACTCGAGGGTCTTCCTGTCACTCCTGGGGGTTCCCAGGAATCCAAGAAAGTGGACAAAGAGACCCTCCCAACCCCGGCCGGATGCACAGCTGGACCCCCTCGCCTGTAACTGCCCGGGACGAGTGTCATTCCCAGGTGCAGGGCAGCTGGGAGGGGCCTGGACCCTGGGCAACTGATTTCACCCTCAGAGACTCAGTTTCCCTGCTATGAAAGAACAAATTGTGCTGGGTTTGGGGTGCCAGCTCAGCGGGGTTCTTAGCATGTGGTGAGAGCCCCATGATTCATGTCTGTTGCCACTGATGACCATCCACCTCCCCCCCACACCCCCAGCCGCCACCAGGTCCCAGCCGGCCTCTGCCGTGGCCTCAGCGAAGGGCCAGGAGCCGCCACACCCGCTGCTGCCTTTCATCCCCGACAGGAAGGCTCAGCCTCAGCCTCAATCTGGAACAGATGTCTGAGCTCCAGGGGCTGGGAAAGCAGCGACCTCCACCAGGGGGCTGGCAGGGCCTCTCCTCCCCGCCCCTCCCCCCTCCCCCAAGGAGAGGGCCAGCGGCCACCCTTCTCCCTCCCCCCGCGGAGCCGGCAGAGAGAGGCCACCTCGCCTGAAGACAGAGCTGGGCTGGGAACATGGTGACATCCCCAGACCTCTTCTTCCCCCGATATTATGCAACCCGTGGCTTCGCCTAGAGCAAACCGGAGGCCAATGGGACCAAAGTGGGCCAAGTCCGCTGGTGTGTCTCAATCCCTTCGCAGGGGCCACCCCTGGGAACCTCAGCCCGAGCTGCTCTCAGCAGAGTGACGGGTCACACGCAAGGACTGTCACAGCTCGGTGAGCACCTGGCCGACCACCCGGAGGTGGCAGCTCTTCTCCCCATTCTACAGGGAGGAGACCGAGGCCTGGGAGGGGCGGTGTCTGCCCCCCAGCAGCTGTGCGGGGCCTGAGTTGTGTCATTTGTCCCCTATTCTGACTCCCAGGAGCACAGACGGAGGAGGTGACATTGTCATTCATTCATTCATTCATTCATTCCTCACTCCCTGCACACACACTTGTGGAGCCTCCTCCATGCTGATGCTGTACACACAGTGGAAGAACACAGACGCAGAGTGAGATTCGCTAGTGCGTGTGTGTGTGTGTGAGTGTGTGAGTGTGTGTGTGTGTGTGTGTGTGTGAGTGTGTGTGTGTGTGTGTGAGTGTGTGTGAGTGTGAGTGTGTGTGAGCGTGAGTGTGAGTGTGTGTGTGAGTGTGTGTGTGTGTGTGTGTGTGTGTGTGTGTGTAGGGCCTTGGCTCAGGGCAGGGGCTCAGCCGCAGGTCCCCTGGTTACGAAGGGACGGAACTCGCCACCGCTAAGCGTTCTAGGCAGAGTCCAAGGAGGCCACACCCCAAAGCACAGGGCCCCGCCCACAGCCAGCGCTGGGGAGATGGGAGCTGCCCCCATATCCAGACACCTCCCCACCCTCCCACCTTGGTGGTGCCGCGCTGAGCCTTCTGCCCGCCCCTGGATTCCGCCAACACATGTAACACGTCAGCTAAACCCGCATGCTCTGTCATGGAACAGCCTGTCTCCCTCACACCTCCCATCCCGTCCCAGATTCCTTCCCCTGTGGCCTTGGGGTCCTGCCAGCCCCATCCACACCCCCCACCCTCAGCCTTCCTCCCCCATTGGTTTCCTGTCGCCTTGTCTGGATAGAGACCACGCCCATCTAGAAGTCCCACCTCGAGGATCTGACAGGCTAAGGGAAGGTGACAAGGCCCAGAGACTTGAGCTTCTTGGGGGTCGCAGCGAGCACCACATGCTCTGCTGAGGGACCCAGCGCCCCCACCTCACTTGAATGTCACCGCCCCAAGGAACTGCCCCCCCAGGCTAGGAAGAGCCCGCTCCGTTGACAAAGCTCATGTCAAGGACTTTTTGCTCCGACCCTGGATATATTGCACACAGATGTTCATATTCAGACTGCACTAGCAGCTGTGTGCCACTGGGCAAAACACTTAACCTCTCTGAGCCTCACTGTTTTCGTCTGAAAAATGGGGATGCAATCCCGTCACCCCTTCTCCAAACGGCTTGGCTCCAGATGTGCTTTGCAATTCCAAACTTCTCAGAGTTCAGAGAGAGAACCCCAGACGGTATTCACACCCCAGCGGCGTCTGGGGCCACAGGCTGCACTCGAAGGAGATTTCAGCAGCAAAATGTATGCATATTCACTCTAAGCAGAACACACAAGGTCTATAGACAGCCTCAGGTCACACTGAGCAGCCAAAATAAGTTATAAAAATGCTTTGCACTTTCAAAGCTTAGGGAGATTCTGGACCTGCAGATAAGGAAGTGGGACCAATGGAAACACCCGCTCCCTGAAAAGGCTGTGGAGGCTGCAAGGGTCCCATACTTAGCTCAGGGCCCGAGGTCCTGGATTGGGCTGGGCTTGGAGGGGGGAGGGGCACTCCCAGTCCCGCCGTGGGGGAGGCCCCGGAGCAAAGGGCTGTGTCCAGACTCTGGATCCTGAATCCCAGGGATCTAGGCCCTGCACCTTGGCCTGGGTGGGGTGGAGGGGGCCGGGCAGAGCAGAGAAGCCAGGCCACCCGGTCCAGCTCCCACCAGCAGCATGAGCCCGGCTCCTGCTCGGAGGGCTGGACCTTCCCGGGGATGAAAGCCTCAGCTCCTGCCCCAGGACACCCGGGGCTGCTCAGCCGCAGGGACTCACCCAGGCCCCGAAGGGGAGAGAAGCCCCAAGATGAGGCTCCTGCCTTAGGGGGCAGACCAGTTCACCCCAACAACCATCACGGGGCACCCAGATGCGCTCCCCTGCAAAGGGCTGGGGGCAGACTTCCTGCCCCTCCGAAGCTCATGTCAAGGACTCCAGCCTCAGGTCGCACCCACGTCTAACCGTCCAGCTCCAGGGGCTCCCCAGCCGGGTCTGGGGCCACCGGCTGCACTCAGGTGAGATTTCAGCAGCTCCCACCCATAGCTGGGTTTTACAGCCGAGCCAGGGGCGCAGCAGCGGGGCCTCTGGCCCGCCATGGGGTGGGGACAGAGGCGGATGGCGGCGGTGCCGAGCCCCGCTTACCCAGGCGAAGAGTGATGTTGACCGAGGTGGGGTACTGCACGCCGAAGGCCATGGACGGGCTCTGCCACCAGGTGCTGTCGTCCTGGCTGTGGAAGTCGGTGAGGTAGGAGGCGTTGTGGTGGCGCTGGGGGTCCGCGGCGTCGCAGCGCTGGCACTGCGCCCCGGCGCCGCCCTGCGCGCCCAGGTGCGGGCAGAAGTCCTCGGGGGGCCGGCCGCACGTGTGCGAGGCCTCGGCGAGCCGGCCGAACGCCGCGTTCTCGAACTCGGGCAGGCACCGCTGCGCGCGCCCCGCGCCGTCGTAACACGCGCCCATCCCCGCGCGGGCCGCCCGCGGCGCCAGCAGCGCCAGGCCCAGCAGGAGCGCGGCCGCCATGGTCCCAGCACCGCCGCCCTGCGCCCTGCGCTCCCCTCGGCCGTGCGCGCCTGGCTCTCTGGAGGCTCAGCCCGGTGGGCGCGGACCGAGCGGGGCGCCAGGACCCTCCTCCCCTGGCGGGCGGGACCCACGGCCGGGTTGGGAGGGACCGACGGCGGGGACGGCACCGCTCAGTCCCTTGGCTCTGACCCCACCTGGCGGACGCTCCCGGGAGTGCCAGGCTTCCGAGCAGCCCCAGTGGCCCTTCCCTGGCCCTGCGGGGAATGGGGGTCCCCTAGCCTCGAGCTTGGTCGTGATACAGCTTCGTTAGCGCTGTTGTGTGTCAATGGCCGTTCCTTAAAGGGAAACTGCTCACGTGTCCCTGTTGGGTCCTGAGATGAAAGGGGACCTCAGGGTCTCCCCTGGTCTTCCCCTTGCACCCCTCTTTCTAGCAGGAAGTGGGTGGTTCCCATGGCTCCATCAGCTCTAAGAAGTGCTTCTGCTGCTGGTCCCTCTCTGCTCTCCAAGCAAAGAGATTCCAACCTGACATCTGTGACCGAAGGAGGTACCTGGTCCCTTACAACCACCACTGAGAGGCTTCCCAGTCGATGCCTTTTTCTCTCCAGTCATTACAGTTAGTAAATCCACAGAGAAAAGCCGTCTGTTCTTACCGAGAGATGCTAGAGAAAACACGGGATAGGATCTAGCAGAGATTTTCATGAACAGCCTGACAGGATGTAGCAGAAGGTGGCCCACGAGGTATTGGGGTGCAGGGAGGGTGGGGTGGCTAGTTCTGCCGCGAGTTGGAGGGGACAAGTAAACTGAGTCATCAGGGATGAGCAGGGGGAAGGGCACTCTGGCAGGAGGCCCGGAGCTGAGGATGGGTGAGCAGGTCTGTGGTGTGTGCAGCTCTGGGTGGGGGGTGGTCCTGGAGGGTGAGGCGGGAGCAGGGTGCAGAGGCTGGGTGCTGGGTGCTGGCACCGTGGTGATGAGCTGGGGCTGCGCTGTAGGGGGTCTGCAGGAGCTGAGGGTTGTGAGTTCGTGGTGGGGCAGGGACCTCGTGTGCCTCACGCCGGTCTCCCCAGGGCCTGCACTGCGCGTAGCTCGGGGAATGTGTGGGAATATGCAGGAGCCACATGGCTGGTCAAGGCTGATCCTGTGGAGCTGGGCCAGAGATGATGGCTCTTCACGAGGTGCCAGCTGGGTGCTCGCTGACCCTGCCCAGCTCCTGGCAGCAGCCCTCGAGGGGACCATCCTGCCTCTGCTGGCCCCCCCTAGTCGGAGATCTGCTGGAGGTCTCCTTCCAGGTTCCCCTGAACCTGCACTTCCAGTTTCCCCGCCCAGCGCGCCCCGTCCAGCTGTAAATGTTCACCCGGGATCTACCACCAGGTGGCGACATTGGCCACATTACAGGACTGGCCCTTCTGCCCCCTGACGCCCAAGGACACCTTGGCCATCCCTGCATGGCCGGTGTGAGTCTTTGGGTCTAGGGCACGGGCTGTACAAACAGGGAAACTGAGGCCCAGAGAGGGGAAGTGCTTTGCTGAGGACGCATCCACAGCAGGACATGAACAAGTGTCTCTCATCCCTGTGGTCAGCTCCTCCCAGGAAGGCGTCAAGGAGGGGCTAAGGTCCATCAATGTCAGGAAGGAAAGTGAGGCCCGTAGGTGTGGGAGTGTCTGTGCACCCACAGAGCCTCAGCGTAACCCCCAGATCTGGGCAACAACGGGCAACAAACACGTCTGTAACTGCAGGAAAGGGGCTCAGAAGGAGCCAGGAGAGCTGGCAGTCCCCCCCTGGGACACTGGCAATAACATGCGTGCCGCCAGCTCCCCATCAAGAGCCAGCTGAGTGTCACCTCCCAGCAGGACCCGCCATGACCCCAGCCCAGGTGCTATGCCTTGCAGCCAGAGGCCCCCTCTGCACACGCAGGACCTGAAACCCATGCGCAGGGTCACATGACCCCGTTTCCCTGTAGCTTTGAAGGCCGACCTCACCACCTGCCCATTGTCCTTGTGGTGGCAGGGAGGCTGGGAAGGCAGGGGCAGCAGAGCCCACGCCAGTTTCCTTCAGGAAGAGGGATGGGGGTGGAATCCAGGGGACCAGCATGGAGGCGGCGTGGGAGGAGGGGGCCTGTGCCTACACCTGGGACCGGAGATGCCTTGGGAGGCTTGGCCTCCGGCTGGGGGCTGCAAGCAAAGGCGGCGTTCTCCCCTCCCTGCAGTCCACCCACCGAGGGTTAAAACCTGCTCGGAGAAGAAAGCGGGGAGAAAACCCTGTTCTGATTTGCTTAGTGAATGGTAATTAAGAAGACAGAAGATAGTGTATTTTTTCAAGACAGAGATGAAAGGTCTGCTAATTAAATCTGGGGAGATCGGGCCAGGGCCCTGCTGATCCCACCTGACAGCTCCACAGCCTCCTGGGAGCCCTGGGGTGGGGGCACCAGCACAAGGGGAAAGAAGCCCCGCCCCAGGCCGTGGGGCCCTGCCCTGGAGGCCCGGGAAGGAGCCCCGCTGGCGCCCCTGGGCCCTGCCCCTCTGGGACACCTTGCTTTCCCCACCTGGACAGCATGAGGTTTCTAGTCTAGGTGGTTCCTCACGATGCCTGTCTGGCTCCACGGCTCTGTCAGCGTGCGTGCCTGGGCCTCAGTCTTCCCTTCTGTCAAGTGGGGAGACTCCCCCTGCTCAGAGACAGGCAGGCCGAGGAGGAAGTCAGAGCTGGGAGTCTCCCAAGGCTGTGGAGAACTGTGGAAGAGGGGACCTAGTGGCTGGCTACCCATGGCCCCCCGGGACCCTGCAGCTAGCCCCAAGCCCCTCTGTCAGCTCTGTGATGGCCCTGCGGGGTGCCATCCGGAACCTCCACCAAGGATAGCGTGGCCATCACACGGGCTGCCTGGGGCCAGGCCTGGGCTGAGTGCTCCACCTGCACAAGTAAGTGCAGTCGGGGAAACTGAGGCTTAGCCAGAGGCAGGCTCTCCCACGGCCACCTGCTAGTCAGCCACAGAACCAGGATTCATGCCCCAGGGCGCCTGGCCCGGAGCCTACGCTCTTTTCCACTTCACTCTTGTCTCCTTCCTGCCCTCCTTTAGGGAGCATCTGCTCTGGGCCGGCCCTGTGCTGGGCACTGGGGTTGGCACGGTGTGGGCAATGGGTAGTCCACCACCTCATGGGGCCTACCCAGAGAATCAGGGAAACAGACAGTGACCCAAGAAACCAACTGATGAATTAGGAAGTGACGGATCATCATAAGAGCCACAAAGGAAGTAGATATGTTCGGGCAATCAGGGGAGGCTTCTCAGAGGAGGTGACAGCTCAGTGGAGACTTGTAAGATGGAATGGGAGGCTGGGTGGAGAGGGAGCTGACAGGGGGCTCCTCAGCTGTCACCCTTCAGAGCGTCTTCTACCCCCTGGGGGGAGGGGGGATCTGGCTCCTGTGGGCTCTTCTTGGGGTGCTGGCTCTTTAAAGGGGTGAAGGTCAGGGGCAGGGTAGGAGCTGGCAAGCCCAAGATGGGGATAACTGACAAGTGGGAGCGCCCTCCCCTTCACGGGGCTCCAGTTGGAAACCGTGAACTTTACAAATGTCAGGGAGAGGCGGGCTTCTCAGCCTGGGACCCCGTGGAGCCCATTAGCATTCGGGTGCCTGCTCTGCCTGGGCGGAGGGAGATTTATGCTGCCTGCTGGGGCCCGGGCGGGAGCGCCTAGAAAATAAAACGGCAAGGCTGCCAAATCTATGCCTCCCCCAGGAAAGTGTGGGGGTGCTGTGGGGGCACCCGGGGGACAGGGAAGTGGAGAGAGAACCCCCACAGGCGGAGAGCCAGGGGCATGGGTGGGGCAGGAGGACTCCGCTTTGCCGCTCCCTTGGAGGGGTGACCCCTCGCGCTCCCCCACACTGGGACAGGCCCTATCCCTGCCTCTGACTACAAAATCATCCAGATTGCTCCTCAAGGCAATCCTCCTGGGGAGAGGGCATTGGCCCCATGCTACAGATGGGGAAACTGAGGCTCGGGGAAGCAAAGTAACCTGCCCAGAGTGACATGGCTGAGGGGCCAGGCAGGATTTAACCCAGTCCTTTCTGATTTTTTTAGCAGCCTCCTGGCCCTCCCCTCCCTCACCATGCCCCCCCGCCCCCCCCGCCCCCCACCCCCCACCCCCGTTTCCTGGATAAACCACATTTGGGATGCCCACGGCAGCCTGTGGCACTCCCTCTGCAGACACCCAGGGAATGCTGTGCGGGCTGTGGCACATGTACACACGTTCCCTGCACGGGAACACCCTTCCTGGCACCTAGAGACCAGCCTGCTCCACGGCTCACGTCTGTCCCCGTGGCCGGCAGGGACAGGTCTCTGCAATGGGATCGGCTCCCAAAGCACGTCCAACACATGCTGGGTCATCGGGGGTGTTGGGCGCTGTCAGGCTTCTGTTTGGATGTGTGTGGTGTGTGAGTGTTGTACGTGTGTGCAAGTGTGTGGCATGTGATGTGTGTGCAAGTGTGTGGCATGTGATTGTGTGCATGTGTGTGGTGTTTGTGTATGCACATGTGGTGTATGTGCTATGCATGCATATGTGTGGCTGCATGTATGCATGTGGTGTGTGTACATGCACATTTGTGTGGTGTGTGCATGTTGTGTGGGTAGTGTGTACATGTGTGTGGGATGCAGGGTGTGTGCATGTGTGTGGGATGCAATGTGTGTGGTATGTGGTGTGTGTGCATGTGTGTGGGTGTGGGTGGTATGCAGTGTATGTGTGTGCATGTGGTGTGTGTGCATGTGTGGCAGAACCAGGCTGGGCATGGTATAGAACTCTCCTTAGACTGGAGACTGAGGGATGCGGGTGCAGGGGGCAGGCCTGGCCGAGGCAGCCTTGGTGGAGCTGAGGGAGGAACACACATGGGATCTGATGGGGAGGGAGGCCCGGGCAGGCCCTGGAGCCTTGAGCAGCCCAGCAGGGGGCCCGCGGGCTCAGGGCGCCCCTGGGACGGGGAGACACAGATGTGGAGTCACCGGGGGTGGGAGCTTGAAGCCAGAGGCCAGCTTCTCGGACACATTCCCCAAGGGGCACAGGGAGGGGTGGTGTGGGTCCCTCAAGTGGTGGGGTACAGGAACCTGCATGAAGCGGGGGGGCCCTGAGTGGCTACGGAGGGCAGCCTGGGAGCTGGCCCCCAGGGCCTCCAGCTATGCCCCCCACAGGCAAGGTGGCGATTATCAAGCTTTCTCATCGTGTGACACATAAACTAATTACTAAAACTCTGCGGCTCACCAAAAAAGGTATCATATTTTTTGCCGATCTGACGAAAAATAGGTATACTTTTGATTGATTTACAAAAATAATAATAATCGTAATTACCTACACTTTTTGCTCCAGAGTGACTTTTTTAAAAACCAGGTGTCTATGCTTGCGTATAAGGATTTCTGGTGCCAAGAACTAACCAGTCAGGTGCAACCTTATTATGGGACGTGACCAATAAGATGCAGCTCTGCTCTATGACATAGATTTATGTTGGCTGTAGTCATTTTTAATCTGACTAAGGGAAAAGAGGTCAGTGCCCTGACTAAATAGCCAGGTATTGCATGTTTTAAAAATTCCCATGGCAACCGGTTGAAAATCGCTGGGCTAGGGTCCCATCCCTCAGGGAGGAGCAGGGGTCAGGGGACAGGGTCAGTCCTGGGGATCAGTGAGACCCCAGGCCCAGCCCCCGAGCCCTCTGTCCTCCCAGAATGAGGCCTCGCCGAGGACAGGGACGGTCTGTCACTCCCTCAGCCCCCTGCACAGTCGGTGCCCAGCCGTCACTTGCGTGGGGAGCGGGGCCCAGTCCTGTACCCGAGCTGTGTGCAGAACTCCCCCATATTCGAAGCGGCCTCAGGTTAATGGCTGCCCTCCCACCCCCCTGCTCTCAGATGAGGACATGAGGCCTGGGAGGGTGCCCTCCCCAGGCTCCCAGGCCTGCAGGTGCCCGAGCTCGGCTTTGAAGACGTGGCGGGATTCTGAAGCAGAAGCGTGGCCTGGCCGCTTGGCCTGGGATTCCCGTGGGAGAGGCGGGCAGGGGCACGTGCCACCTGCAGGAGTGGGGACGCTGGGCCTGCGGGCTCCTGAAAGCGAGTGACAGAGAGGTGCAGGCTCGGTCCCAAGTCGGGCTGCCATGGCCTGGTGGTGGGCAGAGGATAGGCAGGGAGGCCTGCCAATCGAGGCCCCTAAATAATGGAGAGTGACCGGCTCGTCTGCTCCCTGTCCCAGCCGGGGGACAGGCTCCGGCTTCATAATGTGTGATCGATGGGCCTAATATGGGACCAGAGACGGCCGGCTGGCAGCCCCAGCCTGGCCTGCCGGCTGCCATTTGCCCATATATTTATTTATTTATGCATTCTCCTCCATGGCAAAGGCCCAAAGACAATAAAAGAAATTGAATTGCATATCAGATGGGACATCAGAGGGAGATACGGCCATAAATCCCGTCGTATTTATTCCATAAATATCAGTGCGTCCCGAATAGCCAGGGCCTGTTATGAAGTTATAATCAGGAATCTGCTCCCACGGTGCTTGCTGCTGGCCCCGCCCCCATTAGACAGACAGGCTGGGTCCCCCAAAGAAACAACCGCTTTCTCGGGCCACCTGCCCCGCCGAGGCAGGCGTCTGCTCCCCCGGCTGTCTCCACCGGAACGAGGGCTGGAGGGGGCTGGCATCACAGGGTCCCAGGCCGCACGCAGCGAGCCCAGAGAGGAGAGAAAGTTTCTCCAGCCCCCGGGCGCCTGCCCACCTACCACACTCGCTCCTGGTTGGAGCCACTTCTCTCTCTCTCTCTCTCTCTCTCTCTTTCTCTCTTTCTCTCTCTCTCTCTCTCCTCCCTCTCTCTCTGCCAGTTTTTTTTCAAGTTGTAATTTACATTCAGTGAAACACTCAGATAACTATACAGCCGATGATGTTTTACATGTATATGCACATGTGAAAACACCGCCAGGATCCAGGCAAAGAGCATCTGTCACCCCAGAAAGTTCTTGATGTTGCCTCCTGTGTCATTGCCAGCTTTCCAAAGGAAGCTGCCCTCCTGTCATGTAGATGCCTTTGCAGGTTCTAGAACAGGGGTCCTCAAACTTTTAAAACAAGGGGCCAGTTCACTGTCCCTCAGACCGTTGGAGGGCCGGACTATAGTTTAAAAAAAAAAACTATGAACAAATTCCTCTGCACTCTGCACAAATCTTATTTTGAAGTAAAAAAACAACACGGGAACAAATACAATATTTGTATTTGCATGTGGCCCGCAGGCCGTAGTTTGAGGACCCCTGTTCTAGAACCTCAGAAAAACACAGTCATGTAGTATGCAACTTCTGTGTCTGTTTTCTTGTGTGTTTGACATCAGTCTATATGAGATCCACCCACGTGATTGTGTGTACCTGGGTTTTCCCCTTTTCCTTGCTGTGTAGCAGGTAAATATACCACAATGTGCTCATCCAGTCTCCCGTCAATGGACATCCGGGCTGTTTCTAATTGGGGGGATATTGTGAACAAAGCTGCTGTGAACGTCCTTCTGTGTGTCTTTGTGTGAACATAAGCACTCATTTTTCTCAGGGATGTGGCTGGGAGTGGGATTATTGTGTCACAGTGTAGATGTATGTTTAATTTTACCAGAAACTGCCAAGCATGTCTTCAGAGTGGCCATGCCATTCTATATACCCACTGCATTGTATGAGAGTTCCAGTTGCCCCTAGTGCATGCCAACACTTGGCTTTGTCTGCCCTTAATTTTAGCCATTCTCGTGGCCGTGTACGGAATCCCTCTGTGGTTTTAATTTGCATGTCCACCACTAACTCTTACCTAAAGGACTGCATTGGCCACCCACTTGGGGTCCCTGGACTGGCCCCTGCCCTTGCCAACAGCAGTCCGCTTGAACTCGGATAGCACCTGGCTTGCTAAGAGTACAAGCTGAGATGCTGATGGGCCCTGCTGTCCTGGGGCCTCCCCCGCTGCTCTCCTCAGCTCTCTGATGCCGTGGGTGCTCTTCCCTCCTTCGGTTGCTGCTCAGATGTCATCTTTTCAAGGACACCTGCCCCGACCCCATTGCTCACCTCCTTCCCCACTTCCTTTTTCTCCCCAGCACTTTCACCACGTGGTCGTCTGTCCCTGCACCCCTGGTATCAGCTCTCCGAGGGCCAGACCTGTATTTTGTTCACAGCCGCACCCTGGGGCCTAGGCCAGTGCCTGGCACAGAACAGAGGCTCAGTCAATGTTGGTTGGACGATCAAAAGGAGTCGGTAGCGGCTGGCACAGCATTTTGACACAGCCACTCTTTAAAATGGAGGTGAAATTCACCTAAACGTTACCATTTCAAACGGACGCTTGGTGGCATTTCGTGCCTTTGCATTGCTATGCAACCACCGTCCCTGTCTTGTCCCAATGGCAGCCGCTTTGGCTTGGCCTCTGATGTGACCTTAATACTGTTCCCTCCCTTTCTTATTTTATTTTTTTAATATATTTTTATTGATTTCAGAGAGGAAGGGAGAGGGAGAGAGAGAGAAATATCAATGATGAGAGAGAATCATCGATCTGCTGCCTCCTGTACTCCCCACAATGGGGACCGAGCCCACAACCCGGGCATGTGCCCTGACCGGGGATCAAACCACGACCTCCTGGTTCATAGGTTGACACTAAAACACTGAACCACGCCGGCCGGGCTCCCCTCCTTTTTTAACAACTAAATGTCCTTGAGCTTCTTGGCCACTCCCCGCAGTGTTCTGGCTGTGCCCTTGAGCTTCTCTTCTAGTGTTTCGTAGCCGGTCAAATGCTCCACCTTGGAGGCAGGCGGAGGGGGCCCCCATCCACGCTGATCCCCCAGCACCACGCGGCCCTCCAGGGGCCCATTGGAGAGGCTGGGGGGAGGGACGTGGCCCACACTGTTGACCACTCCGCCTGAGCCCACGGTCCCGGGGGGGGGGACAGACCTGGGCAGCCTGGGCTCTGCCGCCTCAGCCCTGCCGTCTCCCTGGGGCCCTGCTCTGCCTCTCCCACCCACAGGATCTCTCCCTCCTTTGGCTAATAACGGGGGGAGGGGAGCGCGACCCAATTTATTTGGCAACAAATAAAGAGCTGCTCTGACTAAGGGGGGGAGAGCGTTTAAAGGAGGAAAAATACCTTGGGTAATGCCATCTCCCGCGTCTTTATATTCTGAAGCGGATGGCTCTGGACGCGGGCAGAGGCCTGATTTAATATCCGCATGGAAAGCGCTGCACCTGATCCAATTACCACGGGAATTTTGATACAGTCAGCAGCCAGGATGAAAGATTCAAGGCGCTCACCGGGGAGCAAACACAAAGGCCGAATTACCGGCTCCTCTGCGGGCGGTTAAGCCATTCAGGTCGCTGTGAGGGCATCTCAGGCCAGGCTGGGGGGCCTGGCAGGCCGGGGTGCCAGTCGGCCCGGGGGGCACACTTCTGTCCCTCGGGCAGCCGCCTCCAGGCCGGTGGGAGGCCTGGGTTGGACAGGCCCGGGGCTCCCCGAGGAAAGGGGTCATACATGCCCGGCCTCCCTCCACTCACTCTTGCCAAACCCTGTCCAGGCTGCCTCCCCACGTGCCCACCTGGCTCCGTCTGCAGGCCACCGGGCTGGCCCAGGTCCCGGGCCCTGCCTGGACACCCGCCGCAGCCCCTCTCTGGCCTCCCGTCTCTCCCTCCTGTCCTTCCGTGACGGTGGCTACAAACATGAGTCCAACCCTGCTCACCTCTGTGCTCAGAACTCTTCAGTCACCTCAGACAAAGTTCAAGATCAGGCTACACCTCCCTGTGAGGCCCATCCTGGTCCCTGCACCCACCCAGCCTCCTCTGTCCCCAGCCCAGCCCAGCCCAGGTCTCCTGCTGTGTGCACCCTGAGCCCCTGCCCTTCGCCTGCAAAACACGGGCCTTGACTATGAGTAAAAAGCCACCCAGTACTGTCTGTTCAAACTCCACCTCCCAACTGGACGTTGGGGAGGCCAGAAGCTGTCCAGTCTCCGTCCTGTGCTGGGCATGCGGCCTTGGGCAAGGTTCTAGATGCCTGAGCCTCAGTCGACTGCTCTGCACAATGGGACAATAATGTCTACCTCTGAGAGGTGGTGGGAGGATCTGGAAAGATGCTGAAGGAGAGCGTAGGTGCCACAGCCCGACTCTTCTGCGCCAAGTCCCAGCCCTGCCAGTCACCAGCTCTGTGTCTCAGTTTTCTCATCTGTGAAATGGGTCTTTGTGGCAATTACACGAGTGAATATCTACATCCCTGTGTGTAACAAGCACCATAGCAGTGCGAGCTTTTCGGTACCCCAACACTTCCTGGACATCGCTGGAACTCGACAAATCATCCCCCCACCATACTCCCCATTGAATGGGAAGGGCCTCGGGCAGCCCCCACCGTTAGAGGACCAAGTGTTTCCCACCGAAGCCAGATGTTGGCCTGTTAACACAAACCCGTGACTACAGCTGAGTCTGCCACCCCCAGAGCCTGCCTCCTGGGAAGGGACATGGCAGGGGTGCACAGAAGGATACGCTTTGAATGGAGACAGGAATGAATCTTGTGAGTGGACAGACTTCCCTGGGGTGGCTTCGGGGCATAGAAAAGACAGTTCAGACAATGACTTTGATTTTAAATATTAACATTTCGTTGGTGAATGTTATATATTCAAAAATGCCGTTCTTTCCTAGGCTTCTGCGTTCACTTCCCAGAGCTGACTGCTGTTTCCACTTCTATGTTCACTAGAGGCCTGATGCACAAAATGCGTGCGAGAGCAGGCCTTCTTTCTCCCCGGCTGCCGGCACCAGCTCCCCTCTGGCACCCGGGACCTGGGCTTCCCTCGCAGCCCCGGCTTCGTCCGAAGGTTGTCCAGTCTAATTAACCTATTACTCTTTAATTGTTATAGATAAAGCGAGCGCAGTTGAATCCCTTTAAGGGCCATTTGGTCCCATTTCCAAAACGAGTTCATCCAGCCCCTTCAAACATTTTAAACTGCAGAAACACATGGAATTGACTCGGTTTACTCTTTAAGGACTTCAGTGGTGTGACCGCGAGGCGGCCTCTCTGCAGACTCAAGCCCATTATTAGTACGTGGCTCACCGGCTGAGGGCCGCTGACCCCCACACTGCTCACACCCTCATGAGCACGCACCTCACAGTCCCACCTCCTAATCAAGGGCTCAGCGTCACAGTTTAATTCGAGTCACGAAGCCGGCCTGCTCCTTTCATCAGCCACATTCTCTGAACTTTACGAATACATGAGCCGCCAACTCGCACATACTTATTAATATCACCAGATATTAATATTATCCTTGTGATTCTCTTGAATATATCTGTTCTTTTTTTTAAGAGCCTTTTCTCTTTTTAAAAAAATATGTTTTTATTGATTTTTAGAGAGGAAGGGAGAGGGAGAGTGGGATAGAAACATCAATGATGAGAGAGAATCATTGATTGGCTGTCTTCTGCACGCCCCCTACTGGGGATTGAGCCTGCAACCCGGGCGTGTGCCCTGACCAGAAATCGAACCGTGACCTCCTGGTTCATAGGTTGACATTCAACCACGGAGCCCCACCAGCCGGGCGAATGTGTCTGTTCTTAATTCTAAACCTTCTTAGGGCTGAAAGGTGCTAACCTAGCACAGAACTGATTTTGTCACGCCCAGAGATTTGGGGGTTACCTTCTCAGCTAAGTGAATGTCTTCAGACAAGCATGTCTGGCCTGGGGTGCCCACACTCCTACCCGCCACCTCATGGGCATGCAGCCCTGCAGCGTTGGACTCCGGGGGGCTCCTGGCTGGCCAGGCTGCGTCCCCCAGCCCCTCGTGCTCATCTCTGCCTGACACCGGCCCCCCTCCTGCCACAGCTCCCTCCCCCAACCCCAGTTGATTGGGATCAGCTCATCTGCTTGCTGCTTCCTTCTGTCCTGACTCTTCCTTTCCCCTCCCAGGCGGAGCTGCCACGTGGGGGTCACCTTAGACAGGCGATTGGGTTCTGCGTGTCTCCCAGGGCTTTGCCACCGTTCTGAGGTCACCGCAAGGACGCGAGGCGGGTAGAAAGCATGAGCACCGCCAGGCACAGGCCCAGAGGACAGGTGGTGATGAGGGGCATGGCCTCTCCGAGGGGTGCAGGGCGACAGGAGCCCCCCACGTGTGCCAGTTGTGGGCCCTGCACCCCTGCTGTCAGGAGCCACACGGCGTTGGGCCCCTCCAAGGCCGAGGGACACCTGGGGCTTTGGGTCCCGCCCGCCAGGAGGAGAACCCAGCCTGGCCTCGCTGCCAAGCGCTGTGGGCAGGGGCTCAGTCTCAGAGCCTCGCCTGTTAAGCCAAACAGGGTCCTGAGCTCCCTCCTGGGCAGCGTGGCTACGGGCACTGAGCGGACCTGGTGCCCAGCGGGCTCTGCCCAAATCTCAGTCCCCTCCCTGCGCCAGCTGCCCCCTGAGCTCCGCCTGGGAGGCTGCGGCCAGGGCAGCACACACAGCTGGCATGCATGCCGGCACCTCCCATCCCTGGGCGCTGCCTAGACGCCAGGCTCACGGGAGGGCTGTCTATCGGCAGGGTGTTTGCACTCTCTTGTTCGACATCTCAACGACCCCCTGAAGGCAGTAATCATTAGCCCGTCAGTACTGGGGCTCAGAACGGTTAAGTAACTTGCCCAAAGTCACACAGCTTAAAAAAGGTGGAGCCATGCCTGTCGATTCCTCAGCCCCCTCGTCTCAGCCTTGTGCTGTCCTTCCCCAGGGCCGGCCCCAGGGCCCCAGATCCGGGCCTGGGCTGCCGAGGCGGCAGGAGGAGGCGGCCATGACTGAGCCTCAGCCCCTCCTCTCAGCCCTGCACTATCCGTCCCCAGGGCCGGCCCCAGATCCGGGCCTGGGCTGCAGAGGCGGCAGGAGGAGGCAGCCGTGACTGAGATTTCCACAGTGGAGAGGATTCCGTTCCATCTCGTCACTCCCTCCTCCATTATCTCACCTCTGGGAACCCGAGAGAATCCAATCCACTGTGAAGGCCGCGGCTCTCAGATGAAAGGCACAGCCTCAACCAGGCTGACATCCCCACGCCGGCCGGGCTGCCCGCAGTGCCCACCGCAGCTGGGCCTGTTCTGGAGGCCCCAGCAGAGGGGAGGGCTGGGAGGGTGGACTGGGTGGGGGGCCCTCCAGCCTCCCCTTTCTTCCCGCCAGTAGGGAAGGTTGTCTTGGTAACTGGGGCTGAGCTGGTGTTAGTCATCTTACTGGGATTTCCCCCTGGGATGAAAGGGGCAGCGAGGAGGTGGCGGGAGGTGAACAGACACCCTCTACCATGGGCTGCTGACTTAATAAAAACCAGAGCGGCTCCAGGAGGTTTTTCTGCAGGAAACCTCAACTGCAGGTTTGAGAAGTGGCCGGTGGGACGGTGGGAGGGAAGCCAGGCCCAGGGGGTGGGGGCAAGGGACTTCCTGAAACCTGGATGCCGTGGGGCAAGTCCCTGGGTCCCATAGGCCCTCCCAGCCCAGGCAGAGGGAGAGGACCCAGCGTGGGGCTGAGGCTCCGAGGCAGGCACAGCAGCTCAGTGGTTAGCTCACAGGCCAGGGCCTCTCCGCCTCAGTGAAGCCACAGGAAGCCTTGGGGTGCTGAGCGGGACGGGCCGTGGTCAAGTGGTCACGTGGTCACGGGCGTGGCAGCAGCAGGAAGGGGACTTGAGGGGACTGCACGGGACCCCGGGTTCCTGCCACACGTGCTCTAAGCTGCACACCTGGGCCGTGGCAGAGCCAGGCCTCCAGCCCCTGCGGACACCAGGCCCTGGGCTCTGATGGGGCCCCCGCGCCTGTCGGGGAGCTTCACACAGAGCTGCTCCCTCAGGCCCCTCAGCTCCTGCTCCCCCGGCCCCCTGCTCCCAGCCCTCTGCTCCCAGCCCCCTGCTCCCAGCCCCCTGCTCCCAGCCCTCTGCTCCCAGCCCCCTGCTCCTGCTGGGGGCCCAGGGCCTGTCCTAGGCGCCATATTACTCCGTGTACCGTCTCACGCTCCAACATACGGTCTCACCACAGAAAGCGCAGCCCAGTGGCTCAGGTATTATTTACGCAATGGGACTCCCAGGGCGTGGACGGGCGGGGCGTGTGGACACGGAGACTCCCAGGCGCGGAGGAACCACTAGACAATCAGGTGCTCCTGGGTCAGGGCCCTCTCCTCGCAGGCCACGCAAACACACACACAGGTGGCTGTAGAGAAAGGCTCTGCCAGGGAGGTCACGGTGCTCAGACCTGCGGGAGGCCGGGCTGGGAGAGGCGGCCCAGCTCAGGCCCCAGGGGAAGAGGAGGAAACTGGAGCGGGGAGGGGAGGGGAGGTGCAGCGGGACCCCTCCTGGGAGGCACTCCTGCCTGCACTGAGCATCAGCACACGCATCATACAACCGCACCATCACGCAACCGCACCATCACGCAACCACGCCATCACGCAACCGCGCCACCACGCAACCACACAATCACGCAACCACGCATCACACAACCACGCCACCACACAACCACACAATCACGCAACCACGCCATCACGCAACCATGCCACCACACAACCACGTCACCACACAACCACGCCATCACGCAACCACGCCATCACGCAACCACGCCATCACGGCGCCTCCGCACCGTCCCTGCCATCCTTCCGCCTCGAGGAGGTGAGACTCCGGGAAGCAGCCCTGGGCCCTCGCTGCCCAGCCCTCAAAGTGAGAGTCGCACATGTGGCTTCTCTGACCAGCGGGACCGGCCGGAGGGGGGCCGCTCTGCAGAGCATGGAATATGGGTGAGGCCCTGGGTGCTGGAGCTGCCGCGAGTGTGGCTTTGGGGCCCCGGTGGGTGGGCAGGGGTGTGAGTGAGGAGGTCCTTGTGCTTTTAGCCGCTGGGTCCGGGCTGGTTCCCAGCCTCCGTGCGGACAGGGATGTTACAGACAAGCAGACAGGCCCCAAGGCCCGAGGCCGCTGCCTCAGGTCGTGCCGCCTGGACATGGGGCAGCCAGAACTCGAATCCAGTCCTGTCACCCCGCACACCAGCTCCCTTCCCTCCCTGGGAGCCTGATTTTTTCCAAAAGACACAGCGGCCACAGGTCCTGCCCACCGGCTCCCTGCCTCTCCCTCATCTGCGGCTGCTCAGCCCAGGTCTCTGGGCCTCGAGTGGCTGCCTGGTCTCCCCAGGGCTCTTCCCCCTTCCTGCTGCTTACGTGTCTGTCCCCCACGCAGCAACCAGGCCATCTTTCCGAACGTGAGTCTCACACCGTCCACACAGGCTCTCCAACGCCTCGAGGACGGAGCTTCATGGACCTGGCCCCGAGCCTCCCCGCCTCTCCACACTTCTCTCCCCGGGGGGCGGGGGACAGATGCTCCACCTCAGGGCACCTCTCAGTCCCCAGCACGCCACACGCCTGCCGCAGCCTCCACACTGGTCCCTGGGACCTTAGCCCGGCTCCCTCCCATGTCTCCTTCAGGCTGCATCTCAGACATCTAAGAGGTGCTAAGCAGTAAGCGTGAGGACCAGGGCCCAGGAAGAGGGTGTACATGTGTGTGTGTGTGTGTGTGTGTGTGTACACATGTGCGTGTATATCTCTGTGCACAGGTGTATATGCTGCGTGTGAGCGTGCATGTGCACACATATGCACATGTGTGTGCACATTGCATGCAGGTGTGCACATTGTATGTGAGTGTGCACGCACACGTGCATATCTCTGTGTGCCTGCATGTGCACGTGTGTTGTGTGCACACACACGTGCATGCATATGTGTGTATGTGCAACTCCTCCTTCCCTCACACCCCTCCCCAGATGCTCTGGTCTCTGCCAGGCCCCGCCCCTCCTGCCTCAGGCCACACTGTCCACCTGCCCACAGGAGCCTGGCTCCATGCCCTGGGGCCTTTGCCCTGTTACTGTGGTTCTGAGAGTCTGGCCCCGTCTGGCACAGAGGAGGCATTAAGCAAACAGTCATGGAGTGAATGCAGCCAGGAAGGGATGCTTGGTTTTGATCGACACCATGGGTGGCCCCAAGTCAAGGAAGATAGGTTTGAATTTCTCCGCCCGTCACAGCCAGGACACAGACCAAGCTGCCCCTCTCCTGGGGTCCACACCCAAGTCAAAACGCTCCATGAGCAGCCACTGCCCCTCCTAGGGCAGTGCCACTGGGAGCTGAGGGTCTTCCTGCACCGAGGCCTGGCTGCACCTGACGCCTGTGCTGGGGGTCTGGGCGCTCTGAGGTCCGTGTGCCGGATGCCTGGTCCCCTGCCTGAGTCAGGCCTGGAGCCCTTGAGCACATCCGCACACTGGTTGCAGGTGGTAAAGACTCGGGCAAATGGTACATGGGCCCCGGGCTGCCATGGTGGGCCCGTCCACTCTACCCGCACACTCCTCCTCCCACAGGGCGCCTCCCAGCCAGCAGGCAGGCTGCTTCGTCCTCCACCGCTGCGGCAGGCCAGCGCTGCCCACAGCCTGGGAGACAGGCTGGCAGAGACTTCGGGAAGGCAGGGCTGGAGTCTGCACAAATGGGGAGTGGGTGGTGGACCTGGCAGCCCCTCTGGCTGAGCCCCCGGCGGCCTGTGTGGCCTGGGCAGCCCCAGGCGCTGGCCGAGGCCTCGGCCCATCTGCTGGAATTTCAAAGGCAAATGTTCTGAGAAATAATGGGGCTTAATAAGCCAGGCTGATCGATACTGCACTGGAGGGGAGGGAGAGGGAGATACTCACAGAGAGAGATACAGGCAGAAACACAGAGAAAGGGAAGGAGACAGACACAGACAGATAAATACTTAACAGACTCACACACACGCAGACTGAGAGGCACTTCCCCCGGCACTGAAACAGAGACACACAGAGAGACAGGGACAGGGACATGGGGGACACCCAAAGACCTTCAGTGATCCAGGGGGGCCATGGGGAGAGAACCAGGGGGGCCAGGAGGAGAGCTGTGAGTCCCCAGGAAGCTGGCTAAAGCGCTGACTGCCGGGCCTCTGCCTCCCTGAGCCACGGTCTTGTCCTTGGTCCTCGGCCTCAGGCAGGGGAGCGTGTGGTCACCGCCCCCCTTCACCCCAGCGCACGGAATGTCTTTGATGCACACATTTTAAAATTCTTCATCAAGTCCACTTTGCCGTGTTGTTGTTGCCTGCGCTTCTGGTGTCATATCCAAGACGTCACCGCCAAGTCCAGCGTCCTGAAGGCATTGCCCTCGGTTTCCTCCTAAGGGTGTTCTAGGCTTAGGCTTTGGCCCTTCTTGGATTAGTTCTTGTGTGTGGTGTTAAGTAAGAGTTCAACTTGCTTTTCTTTCTTTTCTTTCTTCTTCCTTCCTTCCTTCCTTCCTTCCTTTCCTTCTTTCTTTCTTTCTTTCTTTTTTTTTTTTTTGCATGTGGAGATCCCGTTTTCTCAGCTCCGTTGGTTGAAGACTGTCCTCCTCGCTGAATGGCCTCGGCAGTGCTGTCCAAGTTCTTTGATCCTGTGCGTGAGGGCTTGTGTCCGGGCTCTCTGTTCCAGTCCCTGGTCTGTCTGTATGCCAGCACCATGCTGTTCTGATGACTGTAACACGGTAGTAGGTTCTGGAATAATGAGATGTGAGTCCTCCAATGTTGTGCTTCCTTTTCAAGATGGTTTTGGCTACCTGGGGTCCCTGGAGGTTCCATATGAATTTTAGGATAGGTTTTTCCATCTTCAAAAATAACATTGTTGGGGCTAGGACAGGAATGGCATTGAACCTGTAGGCCACTTTCCGTAGCATTGATCTTAACACCATTGAGCCTTCCAATCCATAAACATCGATGTTTTCCCATTTATGCGTGCCTTCCATTCCTTTCAGCAATGTTTTGTGGTTTCCAATATACCAGTCTACTTACTGTCCCCTTGGTTAGGTCAACTTATTCTTTGTAAAGACTACTGTAAATGGGATTGTTTTCTTAATTTTTTTATTATTTACTAGGGGCCCAGTGCACGAATTCGTGCACCTTGAAAGGAACTGTAGGCCACATTGCTGCAGTGGGCACAGGGGCCTGTCTCGGCCCATCCTCCGTGCCCCCACCCGGCCCTTCCCTCTGCAGCCCCGGGTCCCATCTGCCGGCAGCCCCGCTCCCGTCACTGCTGCTCCCACGTGCTGATGGCGCCAGCACCGATCACCCCTCAGGAGCAGGGGGAGGTGGAGAAGCCCTCAGTGGGTGACCAGGGCCGACAGGCGCCGCGAGCACCCACTGATGGCGCTGAGTGATTGGGACCGGCGCCGGGCACTGGCAACAGGTGTGAGCGGCAGCTCCTGTGCCGGCAGCAGGTGCAAGTGCCGGGCGGGACTGTGGCACATGGGAGCAAAGAATTTTCAGTAACCACCAGAGGCTCGCCCCGATGACAGCAACTGGCACCCTGCCTTGGTCTGGCGCCCCTGCTCACCTGTTCCACCATCCCACTGCGGCCAAAGTCCACCATGTTCCGCACACGCCCCGGTGGTCAGCGCACGTCATAGCGACCGGTTGTTTGGTCGTTCTGCAGTTCGGTCTATTTGCATATTAGCTTTTTATTATACAGGATTCTTAGGGCATAGAAGCACAACTGCTTTTGGTTTGCTCATCTTGTTTCCTGCTACTTTGCTGAATTTGTTTACTTTTTTTCCAACAGTTTTTTGGTGAAATTTTTAGGTTTTCATGTCACCTGTGAACGAGGTCATTTTCCTTCTTCCCTTCCAGTTTGGACGCCTCTTATTTCTTTCCTTGCCCGACTGCTCTGGCGAGGCCTTCAGCACGGTGCCCAGTGGTGACACGGACATGCTGGCCTGGCTCCTTCCCTGTGGCTGTGGCACTTTTAGGACCTGGCTGGTCCTGGGCAGCCTGTGGGATAGAGTCCTGGCTTGCTCCGGTCTGTGCTTCCCGCCTCGTCCCATTTCATTCTCACGACAGACTTCGAGGCCCTGTTTGTGCAGCCACTTCACAGAGAGGACACAGGTGCCCAGGGAGGTGGGTCCCCGAGCAACGGGGAGACAGCGGCAGAGCCGGAGAGCCGGTGCTGGCCAGTCTCCTCATGCCGTGCACGGCCGCACCTGCTCCGGCTGGTGGAACGAAGGCGCACAGGTGGGGACTGTCTTAAAGGTCTCCACACCCGGCCCTGGTCTGCTTGATCACAAAGCCCTACTCCCCCTTCTCCAGGCCCATCCTGTGGCCCCGAATGGCCCACAGGCCAAGTCCACCCCGGCCGGCTCTCATTCAGCCTGTGGGCAGGGCACAGGGCTCGCATTTCCAAAGGGATGTAAAGAGAAATCAAGGCCGCACACGCGAAGCCTGAAAACACTCGCTGCTGGGCCCTTTCCAGGGAAAGGTTAGCCCAGTGGCGGGAGCCTAGCGTGGAGCCCTCCCGCCTGGGGAACAGAGGTGAGGATAGGGCACCATCTCCACGCGGTGCCTTGTCAAGGCCCAGGCACTGCCCGAGGGACGCGCACGGGGCTCCCCAGTCCCTGGCTGGGTCCCTCGTGCGACATCAATTCTTGGCGGCTCAACCCTCCCCCATCCCAGGAGGTGAAAAATGTGACACCTCAAAGCGGGGCATTAAAGTTTAACTGAGGCCATGCATATTGCATGAGGCTTAACAAAGCATCTGTAACGGTGTCCCAGAGAGGCCCCTGGAAGGGGACAGGCTGCCAGAGAGCCACCCCGCCCATGGCAGCCAGGGCTCCCTCATCCGTCTGCGTGGCATCCCAGGGACCACTTGGCGTCGCAGCTCCTGCCAGGGCCGTGCGGGCCTGAGTCTGCGAAGGCGCCGCCTTTCACTATTAATACTATGAGGCTGCCCGAGGCGCCGTGAGCAGGGATGCAAGGCCGGCCCCACTGATGTCCCGATAAGCTCAACTCATCGTCTTAAAACCCAGGACCCTCCGATGTGCGCAAGTGTGGGTGCTGCACCTACAGAGCACCCATCCCGGCCGCAGGCTAAAGGTGTGCTTGCACCTCAGGTTCTGTGCAGCGACTCTGGGGAGCTGCAGGCAGGGGCTGAGGGAAGATACCGTGAGGCCAGCAGGGGCCCTGGGCCCTTCAGCCACCCCCACCCCACACCTGAGCAGCTCTGATGTGACTGCAGCTCCGTAGAAGCCCATTGAAACCGAGGACTGCAGCTGAAATGGCGCCCTGAGCCCTCGTCTGGCTGACGGGACACTGTTACCGGAAGGGGCGCCTCTGCTGACAGCCCAGTCCGGGGCCAGGAGCCAGCAGGAGGGAAGGAAGCCAGCTTGGCGACATCTGGAGGGCCTGTCTCCTCTCTGGGTCCCGCTCAGGGAGAAGCCGGTGGCCCGGCAGCCTGTCAACGTCCCTCCAGCCCCCCCTTTCCCACCCCCGACCAGACGCCCCACACCCACTCTCCAAGATGGCACGAGGGAACCAGCCAGCTGCGCATCGGGGAGCATTTCCAAGTCCCTTTGCCATTTGTTCTCTCTCCGTTTTGGAAAAAGAATTCTCTCAACCATCCTGGGAGGCCCATGACTGCACGATCCCACGATTCTCTGGTCTTGAGACTCAGTGGTTGGAAGCTTCTAGGAGTTGGGGGCTCTCACTGTGCGTCTGGGGGCACAGGCAGGTCTGTGGGCCCAGCCGCGTGGCCTCGGGCGGCCTGCTCCTCCCGCTCCGGCCCTGCAGCCAGTCATGAGCCCAGACGGTTCCCGGGTAGGGTCCCGTGCCGGCCTCTGGGGAGGGTGCTCAGGCCTCGGGCCTCCGCCTCCCCATCGAGGGCCAAGGAACCTGTCCTGTGGGGCCGCCTGCTGGCAGCAGGGCCGCTCTGTGTTAAACCATCAGAGCACACGGCCATGGCTCCATCCCCTTTCCTCTCAGGGCTCCAGGGTCCCCCATTCCCATAAGGCGGGGGGGCGGGGGATCTAGGCAGTAGAAACCACACTAGCCTGGTTCTCTGACCCCTCCTCTCTGACCCCTCCTCTCTGACCCCTCCTCTCTGACCCCTCCTCTTGGGGCCTGAGGTGACAGAGACTACATTTCCTGCAGGGACTCAGGGTCAGACCAGCTGCCTCTCAGCCCACTGTGGTCTGGGCAGCTTAGACCTGAGATGGATCCTTCTAGAATTGGATGCACGGTCAAGTCCCACCTCACCTCCCATTCACCATCATGGTCCCTGGACCCAGTCTCCCTCGGGGGGCTGGAGGGAGAGCAGGGCCTAGGGCAGGATAACAGGGCTCCTGGCCAAATCATATCAACAAAGCCCAGTCTCACCCCTTCCATGTCTCCTGGGCCCCATCTGAGGACCTGCCCGGGCTCCCGGGCATCTTGGGGCAGGAGCCCTGGAGGCGGCCATGTCCGCAGGTGGTAAGTGGCAAGGCCAGGACAGGACCCCACATCTGCGCTGCACCGGGTGGACCCTCAGCTGCCCCCGTTGTAGGGACACAGAGTGCATGCCCCCCCCCCCCCCCACCTTCCCAGGCCGCCTCACACCCGCCCGCATCAGCATCTGAGTCTGTGCAACCGCTTAGCGGAGTGACTTCACAGCTGCTGCCTTCTGTGACCTCCGACAGGGTCCTGCGAGGCAGACCCAACTGGCAGAGGGGAAACTGAGGCCAGAGGGGCCGTGACTGGTGCAGGCCACGGAGCACAGCTGAGGAGGAGATTGGCCAGGTTGCAGAATGCCCGGCTCTTAGCGGGTTCTCCCTCCACCCGCCCGGGGCCATCAGGCTGGTCATGGGGGGCACCCCAATGGGAGGGGCAGCACAAGGAGTGAGGCGAGCACCTCTTGACTGTGCAACCACAGGTAACCGTCTCAGCCTCTCTGGGCCTTGGTTGGGACTCAGCACGGGCCCCAGCAGGCGAGGACATTTTGGTCCCCGGGAGCGTAGGAGAAGGACCGCAGTGAACACAGTGGTAGCGGCCCAGAGCCTTGCGATCCAGCAGGAGCGACCCCGCCGCCTGCCCACGACGGGTGTCCTCACCCTGGAGGGGAATCCGGCGCCTCCCACTGGGCTGGGGCCCATCTGGAGACCAGCCAAGGCCCCGCCTACCGTCTCAGACCAGGACAGCTCCTGAGCCTCACATCTAGGCTGAGCCAGGGGGTCCCCTGGGGAGGAGGAGGAGGTCGCACGCACACGCACCCGTGCACACGCACACGCCGCTGTCACCATGGTGGCAAAGCCTCTTGGCAGAGGGGACACCCAGGCTGGGCCGCAGCCCCCTCCGCAGCACCCAAGCTGTCGACAATGGGGGAAGTTGAAAAAAACAAAACCAGATGCCTCTCTGAACATTCCTGGCGTTTATGAGGCTGGGAGCTGCATCCTAACTCACCCCCCTCCCTCCTCCCTGCCCCCCTCCCCGCCTGTTGCCTCCTCTCCTGCCCTCAGCCTCCTCCTCCAGGCCCCACATCAGAATACACCTCCCCCCCACCCCTCACCCCTCACCCCTCACCACTCACCCCTCACACCTCACCCCTCCCCCCCACCCCTCACCCCTCACCCCTCACCCCTCACCACTCATCCCTCACCCCCCTCACCCCTCACCCCTCACCCCTCACCACGCTGCATCTCCCAGGCCACTGAGCCCCATCTGGCTTTGCCTCCCCTGAGAGCCACGTTCCGGATCCGGCCTGGCCTGGGCCCTGTCTGATGGCCCCATCACCTGCGCCGCCTCTGCTCCTGCGAGGCCATGGCCTTGGCCAGCCCCCGGGGCCGCTGCAGAGGAAATGAGGCCCCAGCTGTGCTGTGGAGAAGGTGACTCATGACAGGTTGGGGCTCTCCCGGCCCCCCCCCCCGCCCCCAGCTCAGCAGAGCAGCAGGGAAGGGGCTGGGCCTCTGGGGGGCTTCGTTCGCACCGGCTTGTGGGCTTGAAGGAAAGCCGCCACCTGCCTAGCAAAAGGACAAAGGCCCGGCTGCAGGCCCTGCCTTGACCACTACCCAGGGGTGTAGCCAGGGAAGGAGTGGGGAAGGGGCTCTGGGGCACGTGCTGAGGGCGCGGTGGGCCTCAGCTTCCCATCCGGACACAGATGGCCCCTAGTGGACTCCGATATTAAAGGATTCTGGAATTCTCCCCCCCACCCCCCCACCCCACACACACACCATCGCCGTCACTGAGGGAGAGTGAAAAATCACACCCACCCGGCTAATCCTTTCCCGGCTTATTCCACGCAGCTCAGCTCTCCGCCGGCTCCTCTGGGGACGATGGAAATGTGAATTTAAATAGAGTTATGTCAAAAGAACATTACCCAGCACGGGCCCAGCGGGAGAAGCCACGCGGGAGACGCAGAGGCAGCCGCGGTCGGCGTGGTCACGAGGGAGGCCAGCACCTTCGGACAATTACAATCAGGACGGCTGATGAGCCTTCCTGCCGCCTCGCCCTCCCCATGAGTCTCCTTAATGGCCAGCTGCCTGCGTTGGGGTGCCGGGGCTGCCGCCAGGGACCAGCCGCCTGTGGACAATCCCCGGTGGCACTGTGATGCCGTCCACAACGAGCGGGGACTCCAGACCAGCTTTCCAGGTGGCTCGCTTCCCGCTCCTGGCCAGGGGCGGCCACCAGCCGGCGATAGGATTAGCTCGGCTGCCTGCTCTGAGCCAAGGGCTCAGCCACGGGGCTCTGAGCGGAACAAAGCTGGTGCCAGGAGCTGGGGGCATCGGGGAGGCCCCTGGGTCCCCCTGCACAGCCCAGAGTCCACCCATGGCCCTGACACTCCTTGCTGTCTCCCATCACCGAGGCTCCCCTGAGGGAAGGGACAGTCTGCCTCCTTCACTGCCGGGTGTGAAGCAGGGACTCAGGCAGGGCTGTCCTCTTCCTGCCCCAGGACCAGGGGGGTTTGTAACATCACCCGGCACGGTCCGCTATGAGAGGGGAGCAGGGCCGGCAGCATGAGCTGCTATAAGAGGTGCGCTCCTTGGGAGGCTCCAAGTACCCCAAGCTCAGGCCAGGGGAGCATGGCAGGCTCCCCAGGGGAGAGCCAGGAGCTGGGGGCCCAGTGGTGGTTGCCCAGGGTTACGCCTCCACCCTCCATGACACTGCATAGATGGGGCCTGCTTTGGGGTATAGTTCTAGGCGCAGCTTTTATTCCCAAAACATGGTGGTGATTGTGTTGGTGGTAATGATGATGGTGGTGGTGGTGGTGATGATGGTGGTGATGGTGATGGTGATGGTGTTGATGGTGATGGTGGTGATGGTGGTGATGGTGATGGTGATGGTGATATGATGGTAATGGTGGTGATGATGGTGATGATAATGGTGGTGTTGATGGTGATGGTGGTGATGGTAATGATGGTGATGATAATGGTGGTGATGGTGATGGTGATGATGATAATGGTGGTGATGGTGGTGATGGTGATGGTGATGATGATAATGGTGGTGATGATGGTGATGATGATAATGGTGGTGATGATGGTGATGATAATGGTGGTGATGATGGTGATGGTGATGGTGATATGATGTTAATGGTGATGACAGTGATGGTGAGGATGAAGATGAGGACAGCAGCTATGTATGGGCTCCCAGAATGAACCAGGTGTGGTTCTAGAGGTTGACCTTGCCCAGGGCTGGCCCCAGCCCTCACTCAGAGTTCTCTGATTACTGCTGGAGTTTTGGGCATTCAAGACTCCAGGAGCAGGTGGCTCAAGTTTTATACCTACAGGTCCTACTCACAAGCCCCTGAGCAGGCTCCTGGCCATGGCCCTGCCCTCAACCCTTAGGAGGCAGTTGCTGCTGAGGGGACCAGGCCCTGGTACCACATCCATGTGGCTGCTGGACTCACCATCACATCTTAAGTCGAGCACAGAGAGAAGGCCCCTTCCCCTTGCTGAGCTGAACTCAACCACCCACCGCCCCCTCAGACACATTCATACCTAGAGTCTCACAGTCTTTCCTGGGAATTGCTGAACATTGAAGAAAGAAATTAAGGACGATACAAATAAGTGGATGCATATACCATGTTCATGGATTGGAAGAATTAACATCACTAAAATGTCCATGATATCTAAAGCAATCTACAGATTCAACACAATTCCAATTAAAGTACCAATGTTATAGTTCATAGATCTAGAACAAATATTCCAATAATTTATATGGACTCAAAAAAACCCTGAATAGCCGCAGCAATCTTGAGAAAAGAAAAAAAGAATAAAGTTGGAGGGATCACAGTACTTGCTATCAAATGATACTACAAGGCCATTGTAATCAAAGCAGCCTATATTGGCATAAGAACACATATAGATGAATGGAACAGAACAGAGAGCCCAGAATGAACCTACACCTTTGTGGTCAATTAATATTTGACAAAGGAGGCAAGACCATACAATGGAGTAAAGTAAAGGCAGTCTCTTCAATAAATGGTGTTGGGAAAACTGGACAGGTACATGCAAAAAAATACATCCAGACCACCAACTCACACCACACACAAGAATAAACTCAAAATGGGTAAAAGACTTAAATGTAAGTCCCGAAACCATAAAAACCCTAGAAAAAAACATAGGCAATAAAATCTCAGACATTTCTCCTAGCAATATTTTTGCCGATACATCTCCTAGGGCAAGGGAAACAAAGGAGACATAAATAAACGAGACTAAAAAGCTTCTGCACAGCAACAGAAACCATCAACAAAATGAACAGGGAGCCCACTGTAGGGGAGAACATATTTGCCAATGATCCATCTGATAAAAGGGTTAATCTCCAAAATATATAAAGAATGTACACAGCTCAGCACCAGGAAGACAAACAATCCAATTCAAAAATGGGCAAAGGACTTCTCTACAGAAAGCCAAGAGACATATGAAAACATGCTCAACATCACTAATCATCCGAGAGATGCAAATTAAAGCCACAATGAGGTATCACCTCACACCTGTCAGAATGGCTACCATCAATAAATCAACAAGGGACAAGTGCTGGCGAGGATGCGGAGAAAAGGGAACCCTCGCACACTGCTGGTGGGAATGCAGACTGGGGGAGCCACTGTGGAGAACAGTATGAAATTACCTCAAAAATTAAAAATGGAACTGCCTTGGGACCCAGGATCCCACTACTGAGACATATGCTAAGAATCCCGACTCACCAATTCAAAAGACCCCCATGTTCATAGCAGCGTTACTGACAACAGCCAAGATCTGGAAACAGCCCAAGTGCCCACCAGCAGGTGAGTGGATAAAGGAGCGGTGGTTCACTTACACCATGGAATACCAAATAGCAGTAAAAAAGAAGGAATGCTTACCTTTTGCGACAGCATGGAGGGACCTGGAGAGCATTATGCTTAGTGAAGTAAGCCAGTCAGAGAAAGACAAATATCATATGATCTCACTTATATTTGGAATCGAATGAACAAAATAAACTGACAAACAAAATAGAAACAGAGGCATGATGTATGGAACAGACTGGGAGGCTGAAAGAAGGTGAGGGATCAGCCAAAGAACATATATGCACAACCCATAGGCACAGACCACGCCGTGCGGTGACGGCCAGAGGGAAGGGGGGGGCTGGGTGGAGGTGGACAAAGGGGAAAAATGGGGACATCTGTAACTGTGTCAATAATAGCAGTAAAGTTTAAAAAAAAAGACAAAGAAAGAACGCACCGGTGTTTGAGATGCGGGAGGCAGGGAGGAGTGGGAGGATGAGGGCCCTTCTTGGGAGCCCGGCAGGTCGGGGAGGGGAGCCTGCAGGCAGGTCCAGAGGGGCCGGGGTTCTGAGAGAGCTGCAGTTCTTGAGCACCGGGTTGGGGGACGGGAGGTGGTCGAATCGAATCCCCAGAGACGGAGAGGTTGTCTTGCTCAGTCTAGGTGGGCGCTACCCACGCCTGTCTGCCTGCCCGGCCCTCTCTGTCCACCCTCACCTGCGGCTCCAGGAACTGGAGCATCAGATAGAAGGCACCTGGAGTCGTCCCCCCACCCCCCACCGCCCTCAAGGCCGTGGCTCCGGGAAGGCAGGGCCAGGTGAAGGAGCAGAAGAGAACAAGAAATCCACCTGCAAGTGAAGGCAGATGCCGAGGAGAAACCTCCCTGCAAATGCATGAGCAGGCTGCTGTCCTGAAGATGCGGGCTTGGAGCGTCTCCTGTCCCTCACTGCCCGTGGGGTTAGGGGACCAGGTGATGCGACGCCCCAGGAAGCAATCGGGCTGTTTTTCATAAAAGCACCGCCCTTCGGCCTGTGATGTTGGGAGCCAGGTGGTTGGAATTGGAAAAGTGGGAAAGGGTGGACTGGGAAATAGATTGATGGTGATTGACATGCCCTTCTGGCAGGTGTGACAGGGAGGGAGGACACAGCTGTGGGTAGAGCTGCACCTGGAGACAGGCTGCCCCGCCCACCCCGAGAGCCCGGATGGACTAAGGCAGTGGTCAGTAAACTCATTAGTCAACAGAGACAAATATCAACAGTACAACGATTGAAATTTCTTTTGAGAGCCAGATTTTTTAAACTTAAACTATATAGGTAGGTACATTGTTATTAACTTAATTAGGGTACTCCTAAGCTGGCCTTTGCTAAAAACGTCCTCAGTCTGATTGAGGTACGTTCGTTGAGGTCGACCCCTTCCAACTCTCCCATCCACACTGGTCTTGTACACTTGTTTCGTCTGTCTCCTTTCTGAAAACCGACTTCTGCGCATGGGCCACGAAGTTTGAATCGCACTGTACGTGTGCGCCCGCACGTGGTATTTTGTGGAAGAGCCACACTCAAGGGACCAAAGAGTTGGCGAGCCGAGGTTTGCCGACCACTGCACTAGGGGGAGCTGGGGCTGCAGTGAGTGTTTGTGGAATGAGTGAGTGAATGAATGAATGAATGAATGAACTGAGTGAGTGATTGAGTGAGTGAGTGACAGGGGTTCCTGGAAGGCACACCAGTGCCACCATTACACTCCACGGCACCCAAAGGAACACTGGGAGAAACCCACGTGTGAGACATGCGCCACCCGCACCCCATGCCTGAGAGTGGGGTGTCAAGCGGTGCTGCCACACTGGAAAGCAGTTTGGGTGCTTCTCATAACGTTTAACTTATTCCCACCCTATCACCCAGCAATTCCAATCCTGAACAGAGGGCCAAGAAACGTGTCCATGTGTGCACCAGGCCGTGTGTACAAACATTCACACCAACACTGTTCTAACAGCCCCGGGGAAACAGCCCAAATGCCCATCAACAGGAAAACAGTTAAACAAACAGTGCGCAGCCGCGAATGACATACTATTGGCAAGAAAAAGGAATAAACTACCAATACCCACACGGCGTGGATGAATCCCAGCAGCCCAACGCTGAGGGCAAGAAGTCAGACCCAAATGAGGACACACCACGTCGCTGTGTGTGTGCAAGGTCAAGACAAGGTGAAAGGAAGCTGTGGTGATAGGAATGGGAACGGTGGGTACCACTGGGGCTGCGCGTGGCGGTTGACACTCACCAAGCTCTACCCTGAAGATCTGTGCATTTGATTATATATGAGTTAGACTTTCATTATTTCTTAAAGTTAAAAGAAGGAAAATAGACATGAGAGAATAAGGATTTCTGGTTTCAATGATATGGTAGACGAGACACCAACAAAACCTTACAGAATTAAATATGCTATAACAAACATCCTTTTCTTTTTTTAAGAAAATAGGTTTTTATTGATTTCAGAGAGGAAGGGAGAGGAGGAGAGAGAGAGAGAGAGAGAGAGAAACATCAATGATGAGAGAATCATTGATCGGCTGCCTCCTGCACGCCCCCTACCGGGGATCGAGCCCGAAACCTGGGCATGTGCCCTGACCAGAAATCGAACCCGGGACCCTCCAGTCCACAGGTGACGCTCTAGCCACTGAGCCAAACCAGCTAGAGCCAAACATCCTTTTCAATGATAGTTAAACGAAAACAGAGGAGGGAACTCAACAGGGTCCAGAAGTGAAAAGGCGACCGAGAAGCTGCGTGGGGAAGGCTGACGGGATAAGCCCCACTGCAGGGAGGAAAAGGAAACGACAGGCAACATCCCGGCCACCACCGAACAGCCACAGCCCGTCCTCCGAGGCCTGATGAGCCCAGGAGGGCGTGGAGGGGCCCAAGTGCAGAGCGCCGCCAGGTCCCAGGGGAAAGGAACGCCACTCCTCCCGGGAGGACACTCAGCAGAACACGCCGGACCCGCAGTGACGAAGCCTCGAGGACACAGCCGCGGGTGAGAGCCCTAGGAGACAGTGACGGACAGGGTTGGCACCCAGGGACCTCCGGTGGGTACACGCCTCCCAGCGCACAGGATACAGGAGGAGGATGGAATGCACGGGCCAGTTTTGAAAGTCTGGCCGCGCGGAGGTTGGGGTGTGGCCACACTTAGGACATTCACAGCAAACCCTTGTAACCCAAGTGTTAGCTGAGTAGAGGTCCCCCGATTCTGCAGCTGTGGGTTCAGGAATCAGATTGCGGGGCTCAAATTCAAGCTGCCGTGTCTATGCGATGTATAACCTTGAGCAAGAGACGTGACCTTCACACACCCGAGTTGTTTCTTTGTCTGTGAAATGGGATCGTCACAGAGCTGCCTCTTGGGTCCTCCTGAACATCTCAGTGACGAAATCCAAGTTGCCCGCAGGGAGCCTGGCACGCGGGAGGGGAGGCTTCCGTGAAATGACAGCTAAACCGTTCAAGCCCAGGTCACCTGCGCCCGCATTCCCGGCTGGCTGACCAACGGCTCCCAGCCAGGATGGGAGGGCGGGGCTGGGTGGGCTCCATCTCTCCCTCTCCTGCTCCCTCTGCTCCTCTCCCACCCCCCTCAGCCCCACCCCTTCCGGCTGCTTTTGCCTCCGAACCCCCAGGGTTCCTCGCCTCCCTCCTGAGTCCTGCCCTCCCCTCCTCGGCCAGCCTTGAGCCTCAGCTTTTCACACCCAACGAGTCCGCCCGGTGACAAGCCCACTGAATCACTGAGCTGCTGAATTAAAACCCAGGCCGGCACTCCGGCTTTTCCAATAGCTCGTTCCCTCCTGCTCTGTTTTATTGAGCACCAACTCTGTGTCGGGGGAGCTGTGGGAAGGCCGGGGACACGAAGACCCATGGGCAGTGCTGGCTTGACCATCCGGTTGTTATCCTGCTCCGGGTTCCGGTCCTAGCCTGCTGGACCCGGCCTGGGCACGTTTCCCTGGTGCCACCCGACGGACGCGCCACAAGATGCCACACACCGCAGCCCAGTGGACCGGGGAGCAGACCCACCGCCCATGCACAGCCCGTCAACACAGAAAGCGCGCACACCCCCTCACACAGGCGTTCCCCCCGCGCTAATTCTCCTCTGAGCACGGCCTCTCGTCTGTCAGCCCCACTCAGTGTTGACAAAGCAAAATAAAAAATAAAAGCAGGAAAAAAGCCCATCCTGCCACTTGGACTCCCCGCGCCCGGCGCTGGGCTTGGCAGCCCCCCAGCCGCCCCCGCCTTTGTATTATGGGTTTATGTCAAGGTATGTTGGATTCTAAATTAAATGTCAGCCCACGGTACGTTTCTGGCTCCAGCTGCAGAAAACGAGGCGCTGGCACTGGAGACCGTCCAGTCGCTCAGCTCCCCGTGCCTAACAGCGAGGCTGACAAGCCCATTGAATCACGGCACAGTAGCTTTCCCTGCCACGGAAGCCAGACAAATTTATTTTTAATGATAAATGCGTCTGTCAGCGTTAAGTTGAGACAGCTTTACGGAGAGGGCCGAGTGCCCTCACAGTGTAGGGCAGGGGCTGAGCGGCCGAGGGCCAGAGGTCCCCGCCTCCTGACCAGCTCATCCCCCAGAGCCCCTGAGACAAGCACACTTAACATTCGCCGAGCACCGCTGCACGCCTGCTCTGCAGCGCTCACTGAGTGGCTCGGGCCCAGCTCTCGCCAACCAAGAGGAAGGAGGCCAGTGAGAAGAGCCATGGGCTCTGGCCATGCAGAGATCAGGGTTCAAATTCTGGCCCCACCCAATGCTGTGTGACCTTGATCAAGTTACTTAACCTCTCTGAGCTTCAGTTGCCTCATCTATAAAATGAGGATATTAATAACACCCACAGGTTCTCAGCGAAGATTGCATGAAATAGATATATCGTTAATGAAAGGTAACCAGCACATGGAAAATGCTTTCCGAATGGTAGCTATTAATTATATCATTTTACTAATGGCACCATTGCCCACGTTACGTAACTTACCTTTCCGAGTCAGTTTCTCGTCCATGAAATGGGGAGAACCCTCCCTCCCACTTACAAAGGTGGCTGGGAGGATGCAGGGTGCCTAGCACAGGGCTGGGTGTAGGGGTGAAGCTCAACAGATCACAGCCAGTCGAAGGGCAGGCACCCTCAATGTTGTCATTTGACACCCCTGGCCACTCGTTCCGTCTCCTTCATCGGCTCTCTTCTTCTCCATCCCTCCAATGCTGGCACGCCGCACTGCCCGCCCCGTGCCCCTGCCTTGCCAAGGGAGATGCCTGCATCCGGACCCTCACAGCTATGCCCTCCATCAAACTGTGGTGGGCACCTGTCCAAGGGCAGCCGTTGCTGGCCAGCTGATGACCTATGATGGACATGTCCTGGCTCTAAAGGGTCAGCAGATGGATCGCAGACCTCTCTGGGGTTTAAACAAAACATGTTGGTGGGCCATCATGTCTAGGTGGCCCTCGGCAGGAAAGGTGGGAACACAGAATCGGTGGGCCAGGGAAGGAGGGGCAGCGGGTGTGCAGGGAGTGGGCAGGGGTGCCAGGGCAGCCCGGAGGTCCTGGCGGGTCCCTGATGCCTTGTCTTGGGCGGGCTGGGAGTCCTGCTCCTCCCGGCCAGCTGAGCGCATCCGGGCTCCTCCCTGGGCGCTGGGCCAGCAGCTTTGGCAAACAGAAGTCAGAGGGTGGGGCCCTGTTCCTCTGTGGAGTCAGCTGAGCTCTTCCTCACGATGATCTCAGGGCCAATGAACAGAGGTGGCCGGTGCCTCTTCCCAGAAAATGCCCCAAGAGTGTCAGACAAGTGTCGCGTGCAAAGCGCTGCCCAAAAGCCTGCGGGCTCACGCTAAAGCTGCCCAGACCTGGCTCTTCTTCTGGGTGCTGAGCTGGGGGGGCGGGGGGTGTGATGGGTGAAGACCGCCCCAGACACGTGTTCACCGCACCCTGCAGCCAGGAAAGGGAGGAACCTGAGGCTGAACAGGTGAGACGACCTGACAGCAAACAGTGCCAGGAGGGGCCGCTAGGTGGCCCCCGCTTACCTGTCCAACTGCCCTTCTGCAGGCCTGGGAGCAGATCCTCCCGCCAGCGCCGGGTCACTCCCCAATCTCGGCTTGGTTTTTTATTTGTTTGTTTGGTTTTCATTCTCAGCTTTTGCTTTGCGGCTTCACCGCCCGCCATGCCTTCTTCCCTAACACCCAGATGCCCCCACTTCTGTACGTGTTCTGGCTCATGCTCCTTCTTCTTCAGGATGCCTTCCCTGGGGCACATGCTCAGAACCTCTGCTGGCCCTAGGATCCTCCCCCTCCAGCGCCCCTCTCCCCCAGCTCCCACTCCCCCCCAGCTCCCACTCCTCCCGCCCCCCCCCACTCAGAATCTCAGTTCGTCCCCCTCAGGCTGCTCTTCCGTCTGTGCATCGTCAGGGCTGGAGTTCACGCCCGTCCTCCTCAAACTGGAATCACAGCTAGGAAGTCCGCATGCTGCACCTCCCGGTCCCCACTGAGAAGGGGAGGTTCCGATTTCTTGTTCAGTGAGGAAACTGAGGCTGGCCAGGACAGGAAAGCTGCCCAAGGTCACAGCGGGAGAGTCTGAACCCTGCTCAGGGGCTCCCGTGCACTCTCAGAACTCCCCAGGAGCCCTTCTGAAGAGGGTGCTGCTAACCCTTTGGTGCACATGGGGAAACCGAGGCTCAGAGAGGCAGAGTAGCTGGCCCCAGGCCACACAGCCAGGGCCTGTGCTTCCCACCACACTTCTCTGCCCTAATGACCCTCTAGTCACCTGCCAGCCCCTTCAACCCACAGGCACAGGGCCCAGAAAGAGCCGGGGGCCAGGGCTCCACTCGCGTCCCCTGACCCAGCCAGTGCTATGGGGTCCTGGCCAGCTGGCTGGGCAGCCTCCGTGGCCAGAGCAGCAAGGCTGCAGGGCAGCCTTCGAAGGACGAGGAGGCTGCGGACAAACAGCCGGTGGGTTGTGAACGCAGCTTGTGTGGGTGAATGACAGCTACTCAGGTGGCATGGGGCACAGGGCACCCTCTTCGGCCCCAGCTCTCTGGCCCCGCCCCCACCCCTCCCCCCGCAGCCTGTCCGCCAGTGTGGGGCGCGGAGAGGACCGCGGAGAGGGACAAAGATGGGACGACAGACTGGCAGCCAGTGGGGGAGAGACGAAGACAGTGCCAGGGAACAGCGTGGCGGGCCAAGACGCCCCGGGAGCCGGAAAACAGCTTTGGGGAGAAGTGGGGGCGAGACGGGGGTCTATTCTGCAGTTGGGGGAGCAGAAGAGAAGGGGCCACAGAGAGGGGCGGGGGAGGGGCAGTCGGCCTGGCTCCCCACCCCCCACCCGGCGGCCCGGACCCGCGTGGGGCCGCGTGGGCGGCTCCCGGTCAGAAGCCACAATAGCAGCTCGTTAACGAGGCAAATTAAGGGCTTGTCAATTACTCCCGGCGGATGCAAGGCTTTTAAAAGTGCTGCTGGTGCGAGGGGGCGACTAGGAAGGCCCCTCCTGGCACAAATCCCTCCGGGCCCAGCGGAGAGGGAGGCGGGGGCTGAGACGGCGGGGGGCGCGCAGGGGAGCGCGGGCGAGGGGCCGGGAGCGCGGGCAGAGCGCGGGTCGGCTCGCCCTCGCCACCGCGGCACGGGCTGCTGTCGTGGCGGCGGGGACCCCCACTCGGGCCGCAGGCGCCTGAGCTCGGAGGCGTCGGGCGGCCCTGCTCGCGCGAGCGCCCGGATGCCCGTCTGAGACTCGGCCGAGACGCCCCCAGGGCCGGCCGCGCGCGCCTGGGTCCCCAAGGGCTGGTCCCGGGTGGCCAGAGGCTCCCGGCGCGGCCCACTAGCCCCGGGCCCGGAACGAGACCTCGCATTCCCGCAGCAGGAGGACCCCGGCTGGCCGCGCCCCCTCCCCGAAGCCCGGGTCTCGGGGTGCGCCTCGCGCCCCTGGAGAGCGCTCCCCGGGGACGCCCGACGGCCGGGCGAGGGCGCCCACGGGACCAACCCGGCACCGCGCCCGGCGCCCGGCGAGTGGGCGCCAGTCCGGCCGGGGAGGAAGTTTGCGAGGGGGCGCCCCGGGGCGCTCAGGTCCCCCAGTGGGCGGGCGAGGGCCGGGCTGCCCTCCTGCTGGGCCCGTTCTGCCTCCTTTATCCTGGCCTCGTGGGGGTGGGAAGTAACCACCGCAGCCTGCGGGGTGTGTGCGTGTGAGTGAGTGTGAGTGTGTGTGTGTGTCTGTGTCTGTGTGTGTGCGAGAGAGAGGGAGACCCGGGAGCAATAAAAAGCAGAGAGTCCGAGACAAAAAAAAAAAAGACGCGGAGACTGAGGAGGAGGGAGGAGGGAGGAGGGAGGAGGAGGGCGGAGGCAGAGGAGCGCGCTGGGGAGGTGCGGGCGCGGAGCGGTGGGCAGGCGGGCGGCTCTCGCGCTCCCGCTCTCACCCGAAACACACACCGCGCGCACATACACACACACACACACACACACACACACACACCGCGCGCGCACACACACACACACCCCTGCAAACGCACTCCCGCTGGCCCGGGCCGCCCCGCGCGGGGCACAGAGGCGGCGATCCGGCGGGCGGGCGGGAGGCGCCCGGAGCCCGCGCCCACCTCGGATCCTTTGCGCGCGGCAGCCGCTCGGCGCAGCCAGCAGCCCGGCCGTCCTGCCGGGAGATGGTCAACGAGCGGTGGAAGACCATGGGCGGCGCGTCACAACTTGAGGACCAGCCGCGCGACAAGCCTCAGGTAGGCGCGGGCCAGGGGCGTGGGGACATCCCCGGGCCAAGCGGTGGCGGCTGCGACTGGCGGGATGATGGACGCCCAGCTCCCGGGCGGAGTTTGGGGGGCATCCCCGCCAGGCTCGGAGGCCTGGGGAAGGGCGGGCGCCCTCCTCTCCTTCTACTCCGGAGGAGGATTGAAGTTGGGGTTCGGGATGGGGCAGTACCCCTGCAGGAGGGCCCCCTTGTGCGTCCAACAGTCCCCGGTGTGCGCGTGTGTCTGGGGGCCCTTTAAGTTCACAAGGGGACCAGCCCTGTGGTTGGCTGAGTGATCTCTCCCGAGTCTGTTTCGTCACCTCTACAAGGGCATCTTAACCACCTACTAAGCTGAGTGCCACCCTGTGCCAGGTGCCTGGCACGGTCCCCTGAGCTTCAGGACCAAGACTTGACCCCCTACCCATCTCCTCTGAATCCTCACACTGTAGCTCCCCCTCCCCCCAAACACACCGTAGAGGATCAGTAAGCATCTGCCTCCTGTGGGAATGCTGCCCAGTGAGCCCCCAGCTTTGCAGCCGGAGAGCAAGGCTCAGAGACGCTGCCCCTGCTGCGGCCACACAGCTCTGCGGGGACTCCCACCAGGGCCTGTGAGCTCCAGGTCTGTCCAGGCCACCCTCCCTGCGGTCTCCTCAGGGGCAGTGGAAGTGGACAGGCCTGGAGGGGACCCGGGGCTGAGCACCGGGAGAGGGTGAGGGCAGAGCTCCAGGCTGGTCAGAGAGGGGCTGGCAGCAGGAGCTGTGGGGAGGCGCAGCCCTGGGGCTGCCCCAGGCCAGGCCGCCGAGGGACTGGGGCAGGACAGCGAGAGGAGGCCCGCTCACCAAGGAGAGGAATTAATGGGGCTGCCCGTTTTAAATTTCAAATTTCTCCCAGACAGATGTCATTGGGGAAGGAACAGTTCGTGTTTTCGCGGCAGGAGGGGGGCGGCAGGGGCGGCCGCCACGGCCCCTCAGTGTTGGCAGCAGCGACTGCTCATTCTGCCTGGAGCGACTGCCCTGGTGTGGGTTCCCGCGCTCTACCGTTGGCAAAGCCCACTTCCCACAGCAGCCTGGCGACTGGGCAGGATGCGCATTCCCCAGGCACAGAGGGCAGGTGGCTCAGAGTGGCAGAGGCGAGTCACAGAGCACGTTAGCGGGGAGAGCAAGGCTTAGAAGCCAGGCTGACCCCAGGCTCCCCGTGCCTCCTGGGTGGTCTGTTCCCTGCTAGGTCGGGTCCACACCCAGGCCATCCCCAGATAGCCTTCTCTTGCTGAAATCTGACTCTCTCCCCTCTTAGCAAGAATAGTCTTACCTTCTAGACGTGTCAATCAAGGCCACCCCCGCTGGGCCATTCTTCCTTTTTATTAGCCCCTTACAGGTACCGATTGCCTGTCGTTTGCCAACCCCTGGTTCCACACGAGGCTGTCCATTTCCAAACCTCTGTTGTCTCATCTTGTTGGCGGCACTAGCTCCCCAACACACACACACACACACACAGAGAACCCTTCCCTTAGGGAAAACCTACCACATGCCTCCTCCTTCAGGAAGCCTTCCCTGATGCCCAGAGGTATTTCGCCTTTGCTGCTCAACTGCCTTGTGCCCTAGCCCTGAATCTCTCCTCTATCAGGAGCTCCTGTTGGACACATGCTCCTTCTGTGCCTCCAGCCTGGGGTCTCCCCCAGGGCCCAGGCTCCTGCCCTTTGGGCAGCTCGGGTTGGGAGCTGAGGGATATTGGTTGAACTGAATGGCATGAAGCCTCAGCCAGGAGGAGCTGCGGGAGAGGAGCCGGGCAGGGCTGCTGTATCTCAAAGGGAGGTGGCTCCTGAGGCATCTGTTTGGAATGTGGCGTCAGGGCCTCCTCGGCTGCTCCTGGGGGACACACTCCAGCTGCGCCAGGCCAGGGTCCAGCTGCCTGCCCTTTGGCATCAGAGGCAGCTGAGGGCTGTGGCCCGGGATCAAACACTGCCTCACCCCCAGCTCCTTCGTGCCCCAGCATGTAGGCGGCTGTGCACTGTGCCCGCTCCAGGCTTGTCTGAAGCTTCGAATAAGAGGCGAGGCCTTTCCTGGGCCCTTTGTCAAAAGGGAGAGCCTTGCCTGGCCAGGGTAGCCCAATGGTTGAACTTCATCCCATGAACCAAGAGGTCACTGGTTCGAATCCCAGTCAGGGCACATGCCCGGGTTTCGGGCTGGATCCCCAGTAGGGAGCGTGCAGGAGGCAGCCGATCGATGTTTCTCTCTCATCGATGTTTCTATCTCTCCCTTCCCCTCTTTCTAAAATCAATTTAAAGATATTTTTTTTAAAAGAAAGGGAGAGCCTTTATGGCCCAGCTTCCCTCCAGGCCTGTTCCTTCCCCGGGGCCCTCCTTCTAGTTCATCTGGGCCATGGACATGCTGTGTGAGTCTGGGTAAGTGACTCCCCATCCGGGTCTGGACTTGACCATCTGTAAAATGGATCCACAATCCCTGCACCCCCCTCACTTCATGAGGGCTGCTTGGAGGGTCACATGAAGTAATGGTGTGTTTTTGCAAACCGTAAAGCATTGTGCACCCTCCAGGGGGTGGCTCTCACAGTAGCCTGTCGCCTTTGGCAAACTGTCAGTGTCCGGATCACCCCTCTGCCCACCAGGAAAAGGGACCTGACCTCCCAGCTCCCAGCTGCAGGCCCTCTCCCCTAATCTTTGGGACCCAGAGTTTGAGCAGAATAACCAGCCCCTCACTCTAGGGATCTGAGCTCCTTCTCTTCCAGGGCCAGGGCCTCAGAGTCCAAACCCAATCAGGAACCGTTTGCCCAGGGGTGGGCTCCTGGGGGAGGCGACGGGGACTCCCAGACCTTGGCCAAAGTGTTCTGCTCTCTGAGCCTCAGTTTTCCCGTCTGCAAAATGAGCCCCGCTGCGGGGGTTATATGCAGGTTCCAGCGGCAGGAACACAGTACAGACCCCATCAGCCCACCAGGGAGCCCCTGCTGAGCCCCGGCCCACACACCAATCGCCCCGGTTTTTCCCAGCTGAAGCCCCACAGCGTGTCTCCATCCTGAACAGCCTGCCTTCGGCCGGGCTGCCCCTGGGAGGCGGGGCTGGGAGCGCTGTGCCTGGCCTCGGCCTCCCGGCCTCTCCCGGAGGGAAGCACCCTCCTTCCTCCTGGTACCAGGAGCCTGGGCTCAGGCCACAGGCGCAGCCGTCACCAGTTCCCTTCGGTAACAAGGAGCAGGCGGTGGCGGCTGGACAGGCTGGGCTGTGAGGCCCTTCCTCGGAGACCCCTCCCTCTGCTGCACCCCATGTCCACTTCCGGAGGCTGGGGGCTCAGGAGGCAGCGGGACAGATGCCGCCCGCAGTTGAGGCACCTCTGGGGCTTCACGAGCCCATCTCGTCCTCACCAGAGCCAGGACTCCCCGAGCAGCCTGGCCGTGGGCCGGCTGGCACTGGGGGTCACACAGGGGACAAAACCATGTCCCTCCAGTTGGGGCAGCAGGAAGCTTGAACCCGGGGCTCCTCTCCTGCCCACTTCCGGGGACACCTGCCCGGCCTCCCGCTCCTCCCCACTGGAAGGGGGGCCTGTGTGCCCCGCCCCGCGCCTGGCAGCCAGCAGGGTGCATGCCCGCTCCCCCACGGCCAAGGCTGACTCAGGCCGCACCCCGCGGCACGCTTGGTGCTCAGGCCCAAAGCCCCCATGTTATCTCGGGCAGATTCCTTTGCAAGGCACGTACGTGGCAGCCGATAAGTGCGCAGCACTTCATGTGTGAGGTGATCTCGGAAGACTAATTCTCCTCCGCTGAGTGGCGCATTTCATCTCCAAGTTCCATTGCTGCCCTGCCCCCGGGGGAACCCCCTGCAGCTTTCCTGAGCCCCTCCTCTCCTCATGACCCTGCCTTCCGGCCAGGGACCTGGGCTTGGGCAGAGTGGGTGCCGAGAGGGCCGGGGTCCTGGAGACACGGGGACTTGGCCACTCTGCCTCGCCGGCTGGACGTAGGTGCTCGTCAGTGGGAGGAATGGCTCTGAGCTGACGGGGAGGGTCCTGGGGACCCGGGAGGGGCCTGACCAAGACCTGCTGGTGACACAGAGCTTTGTCTCGCAAACCCCGGTCCCACCCCAGGCAGAGGGCGGGACCCTGTGGGGTTGCTCAGCGAGCAGCCTGGGCACGGATGGTGAGATGCCAGAGTCACCCGGCCCTGGGTTCAAGCTTTGGCTGGGCCATTTGCCTTCCGAGTGACCATGGGCAACGTCTTCTCTCTGAGCCTTGGTTTTCCCATCTGCAAAATGAGCCCCCCTTGCAGGGAAGTGTTTGCAGGTTCCAGTGGCAGGAACACGGTACAGACTCAGAGGACAGCAGTGCAACGCGGTGCCCACCGGTCCGGAGGCCACTGACCACGGTGACTGGGGGGCTGGGACGTTGCCACATCTGTGTCAGGCCATCGGAGGCGGCCACAGGGTCAGAGGTGCCCTGCCGCGGGGTCCAGGGCTCAGCATGGATGTCATGGGGCTCTGCCCTGCCAAGCCCTAGAGGTCCCAGGGCCTCCACATGTTCCCCACGCCAGTGTGGCCAGGGGAATGACCCAGTCTGCCTGCTCTTCATCCACCCAACAGCCAGCCCCTCTGTGCCAGACAGCGAGCAGGTGCCTGCCCTCGGGGGGCTCCTGGTCCCGGGCACATCTCCTGGGCCTGGGGTTGGCGGCCCCCGAATGCCAGCAGCCTTTATCCCCCCCAAAGGGATCCGTGCCCCCCAAAGACGGTTAACAATCACAGCCTATGGGACAAGTGCTCCCTCAGGGCAGGGCAAGGACAGCTCTCCACTACAGCCTCCTCAGGGCCTGGCCTGGAGCCTCGCTCATGGGGACACAGTGAACGCCGCTGGATGTGTGGATGAATGAATGGATGAAGTCAAAGCAATGGCTCAGTGATAAGTACCACTGAGGGGGCAGCACAGGCTGTGGAAACATGAGGAGGGGCCCCTCCTCAACTGGGAGGAGGGCTGAGGAAACAGAAAAGGGAGGCTCCCTGGAGGAGGCAGCATCTAGTTAGGCCAGTGGACGAGGAGCAGGAGGAGCAGGTGCGTCAGGCGCAGCACGCAGCCTGTGCAGAGCTGCCGAAGGACAGCCACCGTGGCAGGTCTGGCTGCAGTAAACCATCTTTTATGTGTGGAGCCCGGGGTGGATGGCGCCACTGGGGCCTGGACAGGTGTGGAGAGGGAGGCCTGGAGCGAGTTGGGGGGCAGTGTGTCCCCATCCCTGCAGGTTCAGGCTAGGGCAGTGACGTTCAACCTTGTTCATCTTCATGGCACACATAAACTAATTATTAAAATTACGCGGCACACCAAAAAAATACTTTTTGCTGATCTGACAAAAAATAAGTATAATTTTGATTGATTTACACACACACACACACACACACACACACACACACAAATGGTACAGTAATTACCTATCCTTTTTGCCCCAAAGTGGCTTTTTAAAAAAATCAGGTGCCTATACTTGTATATAAGGATTTCTGGTACCAAAAATTAACCAGTCACACACAACCTTATTATTCGACCTGCCCAATAGATGCAACTCTATTATATGACCTACACATGGATGGGTCAAGACAGGGCATTCACACCGACAGCTAGTGTTGTGTTGGCTTGTCTATTTTTCTTTTCTTTTTTTTTTTTTTTTTTGACAATCTAAGGGAAAAATGTCAGTGTCCCTGACTAGCCAGGCATTGCATGTTTAGGGGATTCTTGAGGCACCCCGGCTGAAAATCGCTGGGCTAAGGAATTCTCTCCCTCATCTCACCAATAACGCCGGTGGCTTCCTGGGGGTCTGCGTGCCCCGGGCCCTCCCCCGGACCCAGCCTCCCCCCCATGGCCGGCAGCACGCTCAGGAGTCAGTCCTGCAGCGTTTGCGTTTGCGGAGAAGAGGCGGTTTGCGCTCCCACATTTCCTCACAATGAGCTCTGTTGTGTGGTGTGAGAGGACGCGCTCTATGTCACTAAGCAAGCCAGCAAGCTGTCAGTTACAGCTGTAAGATGCACCCCAGCGTCAGAGATGTTAAAATGTGGAAAAAAGAGAGAAGGTGGGCCCGGCACCAGCCACACACAGAAATAGCACTTTCAGTGGAAAATAAAAACCCCGGCGCTTCCTGCTGCTCCGTGCCCGCTGACCAGGAGGCAGTAAAAGCCACTGGTATTCCCTGCCCGCGCCCATCGCGCCAGGAGCGGGCCAGGCGCCTCGTGCACTAACTCATTTAAAGATGCACCGAGTCCAGAGAGTTGAAAATGTGGGGAAATTTAGTCTTTAGGGGGCAGGAGGCTGGGGGTCTAGTCTGAGCTCTGCTTCTAATGTGCTGTGTGACCCTGGGCAAGCCCCTGGCCCTCTCTGGGTCTCTGTTTCCCCAGGCGTCAGGTCAGATGCTCGGCGGCCTTCTCCAAGCTCCCTTTGGGCCGTGGCAGACTGGGTCCAGTGAGTCTGGGTTTGCCATTGTGTCTCGGTGCTGCCGGCTGCACTTGGGGCCCAGCTTCCTGTGTGGCCAGCGCCCCCTGCGTCCAGAGCCCAGTTCGAGTTCTTCCCTGGCCCGCCGCCTCCATCCTTTTCCTGGTCTGGGAGTCACAGCTGCCCTGTCCCCAGCCCTGGCCTCCTGAGAAGGAGGGGGCCTTTCCCACCTGAGCGGTTCTCTGCCCCGGGGTGTTTGCTCTGTGGAGAGCAGACCCCGAGGGCTCACTGGGGAGGACGGTCCTGCCCTGAGCCGGTGGAGTGGGGCAGGGCAGGCCCAGCGACAGGGCAGGGTCACCCTCTGCATTGGAGTCCCTGTTCTGCCTCGGTTTCCCTCTCCATCCTCTCCAACTCTGTGTCCGGCGTCTCTCGCTCTCTCGCTCTCGCTCTGTCTTTGGGGTGGCCCCTTCTCTGTCTCTCGTCTCTGTCTCTGTGACTCCCTTCCCTGAGAAGGGCCCTCCCTGAGCCTGGTCCAGAGGCCCCGACTGGGGCTGCCGGTCCTCCTCACAGGGGCAGAGCTGCAGGCCCGGGTCTGCCCTGATGCTGCCTCTTCTGTCTCCTGTCTGTCTGTCTGTCTGTCCCTGTGTCCCTGTGCCTGGCTGCAGCGGCCGAGCTGTGGCTACGTGCTGTGCACGGTGCTGCTCTCCCTGGCCGTGCTGCTGGCCGTGGCCGTCACCGGGGCCGTGCTCTTCCTGAATCACACACACACGCCCGGCACGGCCCTCCCGCCCGTGGTCAGCACGGGGCCGGCGGGTGCCAACAGTGCCCTGGTCACCGTGGAGAGAGCCGACAGCTCGCGCCTCAGCATCCTCATCGACCCGCGCTGCCCCGACCTCGCCGACGGCTTCGCCCGCCTGGAGGGCGCCCAGGCCTCCGTGCTGCAGGCGCTGACCAAGCGCCAGGCCGAGCCACAGCTGGTGGGCGAACAGGACCGGGAGCTGCTGGACACGCTGGCTGACCAGCTGCCCCGCCTGCTGGCCCGGGCCTCGGAGCTGCAGGCGGAGTGCGCGGGGCTGCGGAAGAGCCACGGCGCGCTGGGCCAGGGCCTCGGTGCCCTGCAGAGCGAGCAGGCCCACCTCCTCCAGGTAAGGGGCAGGGTCCCAGCTGGAGGGCTTGGCGGGAGGGTGGGGTTATTGCTACTGTGTGCCAGCCCTGTGCTGGGCACGGAATGCCCTTGGCCTCACTGATTCCCCCAATGCCCTGGGACCAGGGGCTATGGGTATTCCTGCAGATGGGCAGATAATTTATTCGTGTGGCACCCCTGGCACCCAGCAGTCAGGGCTTCTGGGGCCTTCCAGGGGCTCAGTGCAGGTAAGATGCTGGGAAGGCTGATCATGACCTTCAGCAGCAAATTGAGGTTCAAGGTCAGTGGCAAGCCCTCTCCCGGTGCTGCCACATGGCCAGAGAGAGCGGCACTCACTCCCCAGATCTACCCTTTTCACTGCCCAGCTGTCCAGGGAAGGAGGGACCAGTGAGGGACCCAGCAGCCCCTCAGCCTGCCCACCACACCCTGAGCCAAGCCAGGCCCCAGGCAGCACCGACCAGGTAGAGCTGGGGGAAGTTTCCAATGCTGACCGCCTGGAGCTCAACAGGAACTCCCCGCCTCCGACCGAGGTTTAGGGGCCTCTCATTGGTCTCCCACCACTTTCATTGGGAAAAACAGGCCCAGAATGGGGCAGGGGTTCCCCCAGGTACAGTGGCCAGGTCAGTCCTGGCCTCTGACCTCCTGGCACCCGGCCGAGCCTCTGCCTGCACCCCGTCGCCCTGTGACTCGGGTCCTTAGAGACTAGGAGGCAAGATCCGCCCCTGACAACAGCCCCAGCCCCTTCCGGACACCGGGAGGAGAAGGCGTGCGGTCACCCCACGGCACCCGAGCAATGGCTCTCTTCCTCCCCCGAGGCTGCAGCTGGAGGACTCACAGTCCTCGTCACCTTGTCTGGGTGACTGATGGGAAGGCGGCTTCCCTCTCTGGTAATGGGGGTGGGGGGGTGCTCAGCTGCCACAACAGCCCTCTGCACATCCCTGTTCCCCATCAGCAGGGCTCAGGGGACCTCCAGAATTCTGGGTGACCTGGTCCCCCACCTTGCTCTCCACGTGGCTTGGCCCCTGGTCAGCCAGGCCTGGCCCACAAACGCCTCACCTTCGGGCCGGGGTGGAGGCTGGGGACGGGCCTGGGGTGTCCCATCCACCTGAGAGGCCGGGGTGCTCCTGCGAGACTGATGGCTTTCCTGGGCCCAGGTGGGTCTCTGGCCCCTCTGACATGTCCTTCTCGAAGCCACGCTTAATGTGACGCATCTCCCGGGACCCAGGTGGTCTCGGAGAGCGTGTGTCCTGCGGAGCACGTCGCCTGGCTGCTAGCTCCTCTCCACGCTCCCAGGACCTCAGCCGGTCAGCCTGCACAGGTTTCTCAAAGCAGTGCCCACGGCCCCCTCAGAGCCACCAGAGCCGCTGGTGAAAAGGCACATCCGGGACCAAACCCCAAACTCCCAGGTCCCCACGGCCCAGACGCACCAGGGGACACGCGCACACGACTGAGGCCCCTGGCCCGGGAGGTTCAGCCCGCTGTGGGGCCTTGGGCATGTCAGGTGCCCGCCCGGGTGGGTCTCCTCACCTGTAAGACGGAGTAACAGTCCTCACCTGGGAGGGCGCCAGAGCCCCTGACTCACAGGGCTCAGCCGGCCCCCCGCCCCCGGCCCTGGCTCTACGCATCAGCATCGCTACGGTTACGGCGGAAATATCTGAAGTTGCAGCCGCGGGAGCCCCGACTGAAAGCCCCTTTACACAGTCCTGACAGACCCCCGCGAGCTAGTTCCGCCCGTGTGCCAACAGGCAGGAGGCAGGGACCGTGGCCCCATTCTAGGGAGGGGCAGACTGAGGCTCCGCGTGGCAAGTGCCTCATCTAAGGGCTGCCAGCAATTCTGCTTTCACTGCCGCCAAAAGCTGCCGAGTCCTCCTTAACGCATCCGTGCAGCTCGGCCAGCAGGGACCGACTTTCCCCATTAATTCGGGGCATGTTTATATGTACGTTTTAACTTTAATCATTTTCTGGTCTAAACCGAGGGCTTCCCTGCCTTTGGCAAGAGTGGGTCGTGCCTGAGTTTCTCATGAGTTTGCATCGTCTGAGAAACATGGGCAGAACCCTAGGGACGTAACCAATGAGCCGGGTGATCTCTGCCCCCCACACCCCTGCTCTCCACCCCCACCCCCGGGGCTGCCCGCATCGCTCTGCGGTTCCGCCGTGAGCCAGCCGTCTACGCTAGTGCCCAGGGAGAGACCTGCCAGCGGGAGAAACCTTGCCCGCAGCCCCACCTGCCCATCCCCGTCGCTCCCCCAGGCCGCGGCCCTCACTCAATCACCTGCTCAGCAGAGGAGAAGCTGACAGCAAATAAAAGCTTTGCAGGCCCTGCTTCTGGACAAGCCGAGCGGGGATCACGTTCAGTAAACTGCCGGCCAGTGTCCTCCTATTTCCCTTCCTCCAACGGCTGTTACCTGGCAGGTGACAGGCTCCTTCCCTCTGGCTGGCTGCTGGCCGCCCTGCCCGGGCCCTGCAGCCTCCTGGAGCCTGAGGAGGGCAGGCGACAGACCCCAGACCCTTCCGGAAGCAGGCCCAGCTGAGGCCCCGGGCACAGCCCTGCCCTGAGCTGCACACCCCTGGGCCTCGGTCGTGGGAAGGGGGTGTGGGCGGTGGGGAGCATACCGAGGGCACCAGCTGAGCCTCAGGCCCCGACACAGGCTGCCACGAACCCGGAGACACGGGTCCCATCACTCCGGCTCACGTGGGGGGGGAGGGGGGGGGGGAAGCTGAGGTCTGGGAGGGTCGGCTGCACTCCCAGGTCCTGAGTCAAAACCCAGACTCAGCCCCGGAGCCTGGGCCCAGCCACTGCCCTCACCCTGGGCCCCGCACAGTGATGGGGACGGGGCCTGAGGTCATTCTCGATCGGGGGCCTCTCCTTCTGGACCTCAGTTTCCCCAGTTATAACAAGAAGAGGACAACTCCAGTCCTCCCTCCTGGCAGCTGTGGGTGAGGGGAGGCGCTGGACATCCGAGAGCCGTGAAGTCAAAGCAGGGCTCGTGGGGGGTGTTGGGGGGGAGTCCAGGGTCCCCCCTATTGTGTGCGGATCCAGCCCTCTGCCTTCCAGGCCTTGCGGAGATCAGAGGAGAAGTGGGGTGAGGGAATTTGGGGACCTGGAAGGTGCCTGAAGAATTCACGTAAAGAGGCGCCCAGTCCCGAGTCCCCTGCTGTGGGCCCCACACTGGGCGGGGCTTCCCCACAGTCATCACCGTCCCGTCCAGGTCCCGGTCCCGTAGCGGCTGGGCCAGGGAGGCCTTGTTAGCCGGTTTCAGGGTTCGGTGCAGTCAGTCCCAGTCGCACCGTGGGAAACGGGTGAGTCAGGGTCTGAGCCCAGCTCCCCCCGAGGCCAGGTGCTGCCTCCACAGGCTTTGTTCAGCCCCGGCCGCCTGGGATGGGCCAGGTGTCGTGCCTTTGCCCCCTCTGATCCCCCCTGTGCCCCACAGCTTCTCTCCGAGAGCCAAGGCCACATGGCTCACCTGGTGAACTTGGTCAGTGACCTCCTGGACGCCCTGCACAGGGACCGGGGGCTGAGCCGGCCCCGAGTCAAGGCCGACCTTCAGAGGGCGCCTACCCGAGGATCGCGGCCCCGGGGCTGCGCCAACGGTGAGTGGGGTGAGGGGCCGCCTTCCTTGGGTGACCTGATGCCCAGCTCTGCCCCCCCATCATCCCCCACTGGCTGCGCGGATAAGGAAACAGGCTCCATTTGCCAAGGGCCTCCTGCTGCCGGCAGCACCGGGAGCCCCAGCCGCACCCCCTGCTGAGCCCTCCCCAGCCCCACCCGGGGCCCATTGTGCCCATTTTCCAGATGAGGAAAGCGAGGCTCAGAGGTTGCTCACTCACCCAAACCGAGAACACCCAGGGAGTGGCCGAGCCAAGGTCTGACCCCACCGCTGGGTTCTGGAGCCCAAGGGACACCAGGTGGACAGACAAGGCAGAGGCCCTGGGACAGCGGGGCGGGCAGGGGCCCTGGCGGCGGCCAGCCACCCTGACGGCTCCCCGTCTCAGGCTCTCGGCCCCGTGACTGCCTGGACGTCCTCCTGAGCGGGCAGCAGGAGGACGGCGTTTACTCCGTGTTCCCCACGCACGACCCCGCCGGCTTCCAGGTCTACTGCGACATGCGCACGGACGGCGGCGGCTGGACGGTGAGTGACCGGCTTCCTGACGGGGCCGCTGGGGGGACCAAGGCCCTGAGCCGCGGTGCTCTGAGTAGCCTCCCACCCTTGGCCCGGCCCCGCCCAGTGCCTTCCGGCCCCACGGCCCTGCCTGTACTCTCACCAAGGGGCTCCCCGCCATGACACCTGCGCGTGGAGGCGGTGAGCTGACCTCGGGGCCGCTCGGGGCAGACGACAGACCCCTTACCTGTCGGCGGGTCCCAGCAGAGAGGGTGGGGCTGGGTCCCCGGGGAACCTGTTGCTGACGGGAGTCCAGGGCGATGTGTGTGGACGCTGGCCTTCCTTCGCGTCATCCTCGCGCGCGGAGGAGATTAAAGGGGACGCGGCTGCTGGGAGCAGAGACTGGGGTCCCCTGGCGAGGAGCCGGCTGCCTTCCTCGGGCCTCTGGGTCCTCCTGGGTGGGATGTGGGCGCGAAGAAGGGTCCGGACGGGCAGGGGGCGGGCAGGGCCGTGACTGTCGCCAGGGGCGGGAGCGTGGCCGTTGCCCCAGGAGCTCTGACGTCACGCGCAGGCCTGGCGTGGCTCTGCCCGCCGTGGGAGCGTGGGCAGGTACCTGTTCTCTGAGCCTCCGTTTCTTCGGCTGTGAAGTGGGGACACCCGCCTGCCTCACTGCCAGGCCTTACCCACGAGCAGCCAGAGAGGCTGATGAAGCAGAGAGGGGTGGACTGGAGGGAGGCCGGGCCGGGAAACCAGCTGCCCCCCCCCCCCCAGCCCGCCCCCGGCCAGGAAGAGAGCCCCAGGCCCAGCCAGGTCACCGGGTGCAACCCCGCTGCCTCGGTGCCATGTGGGGGAGGGGGGCATTACTCACCTGAGGGAGAGCGCCGAGGCTCCCCGCAGGCCCAGACAGACAGGCGGACCTCGGCACCTCCTCGGGCTCCGGGGAGAGATTTACCAGCTGAGAGCGCTTTTGTTTTCCTAACTCAGAGCATCTGAGTTATGGTGTTTGCCTCTGGGACCCTCAGCGGGAAGAACCGCACCAACTACCAGCCAGAGCCCGAAAATCAGAGTTAAGGTTCGGACAGACTTAATGAAAGACCAGACGCCGCCGCACCCTGTCTTCATCCCTGCACCGAGCCAGTCTCCCGGGCGGGCACTCAGGAGGGGGCCGGAGGGGCAGTTCCTGGGTGGGAGGGGCAGTTCCTGGGCCGGAGGGGGCAGTTCCTGGACTGGCTTCGGGGCCTCAGAGGGGAGGGGATGAGGCGGGCCTCGGCCTCCCACTCAGACACCCGGCTGGCCCGGGAGAAAGGCTCAGCTCTGCTGAGAAATGCTTTGGCGCCAATAAACGTTAATATCCATTTGGGCTTCCATCAAAAACACCCTTTCCCAGGTCCCTCTGGGCATCTGTAGGGATCGCCCCCTGCACGCGGAAGCGCTCAGAACCCCACTGTTGGTGGGAGGGGGCTGGCTGCCCCCCCATCAGGTTCCCGGTCCAGCAGCCGAGCCTGGAGGCGCTCCCGGGGGGGGAGGGCGGGGGGGGCAGGGCGCTGGGGTGGACACGCCAACCAAGCTGCTTCCCGGAGCCAGAGCCCGGCGCTGAGGGGGGTTCAGCCGGTGGCCGCCTCAGGGACGCTTCACGGTGTATGTGCCGCCGCCCCGCCCCGCCCCTCCAACCCCGGGCAGCCGGCCTGCGGCCTCAGAGAGGGCAAGGGCTTTGTCCAAGGGCACCCAGCAAATGAGCAGCCAGCCGGGCACACCCAGGCCTGAGGCTCAGCCTCCCGCAGCTGCGGAACTGAAGGTCGCACAGCGGCGCTCACTGATCTCAGCCCCGCCACTGCCAGGGGGCCAGCAGGAGCTCCTGGCCTGGGGCAGCTGGACACCCTGCTGCGGGGCTGGGGGCAGGGGGAGCCCAGAGGAGAGCCCGGAACCCAGCCTGGGGCGGCCAGGAGAGCCCGGGGATGGGGCCCCGGTGCGGGGGGATGAGGCGGGCACAGTGTCCCAGGCGAAGGGAACACACGTGGGGGGCCAGCAGGCAGTGGGGGGCTTGTCCTGGGAGCACGGTTTCCCGCTCGGCTGGGGTATGGAGCTTCTGGAGATGAGGCGGGGAGGCAAGCGGGGGGGCGGGGGGGGTAGTAGTGTGGGCTGCGCTGGTGGGTGAGGAGGTGGGCTTTCTCCTGAGGGCAGGAGGGAGGGCCCAGGGCCGTGGGCCGAGAGGTGCGCTGGGTGTGGGAGCAGTTCCAGGAGCGTGAATTCCGTGGGCCCGGGATCCCTGCCGCAGACTGGGAGCCACCACGTGGGAAGGAGGCCGGGCATGGCTCCGTGGGGTGGGAGGGCCACAGGGGCAGAGAGACACGCCTCCAGGTGGCCTTTCAGCCGATGTGGCCGCTGCTCTGGCTGAGTCCCAGCCTCCTCTCCACGCTCACGGAGGCCACCGCGGCCCCGGCCACACACGGTCACGCTGAGTATCAAGGCCCCGTCTGCACCTGGCGTGAGCACCCACCCCCAGCCCTGCCCCAGAAAAAGGGGGGAAGGCAGGAAGGACCCCCCACCCCCGCCAACCTGTGACCCTGGGCTCGGGCCTCCCTCGCTGGGCCCAGCTCAGCCACCCCGTCCTGTGGGAGGCCTCCCGACCGCTCGTCCACCCTCCCGCTCCTTGGCACCCGCCACAGGTGTTTCCTGTCTGGGCCCGGCCAGGTTTGGGCGCCACGGCAGCCACCCATCATCTGGTGGCCGCTGTAGCTCAGGGCTCCCCGTGGTCCTTGCTGGCCGTCCGCGCTAAGTTCTTGCCCAATGAGTGACCCCTGGCATCTCCCGGCAGCGTGACTTCGCCTCTCTAAGCCTCGCTTTTCCCGTCTGTTAAATGGGGGCGGTATAGCGCCGCTCACGGTGGGGAGACACAGAGTCCTCTGCAGGCTGCTCACCTGTGAGGGGCCGGAGGGGGGGTGACCGGGGACCCGCGCCACCTGCAGTGTCCTTGAGGGGAAGATGCGAATAAGTAGAGGCGAAATCTCCTCACTTGGAAGGTGGTGCACGGGACTAGGTTGGTTTCCAGCTCCCCTCCCCTCGCTGTGTGACGTCCCCTCCTCACTGGCCAGCAGGGTGGCCTCTTGTCTGGCTCAGCCTCCTCGCAGGCCTGGGAGCCCAGTGGCCGTGCCCAGGGCCTGGGCGGGTCTGGGTGTTGGAAGGCACAGCCTGCCCTCAAGGAGGTCTGCCTGTCGGGCGCTGCCACCCGGGCCCCATTGCTATGCCCTCGTCTCTGCAAAATGACCAGCCGGGGCCCCAGAAATCATCTGGGTTCAGCCTCGCATCTCCCACTGCATCTCAGCCCCTGCGGGGTCCCCAGCGCCAGAGCCCAGTGGCCCAAAGCCCCGTTCTGCACGGTGACGGCGCTCTGCAGGCATTCTATGCTGTGCGAGGCCATCGCTCAGAGCCCCCGGATGGCTCCACGGAGGGAGAAGCCCTCCCTTCCCTTCCCTTCCCCTCCCTCCGAGCCCCATTCCCTTCTGCCTGAGCTGCCCGGGAGGGAGGGTGGGAGGCAAATCCTTCCTGGGCTTAGAAAACATCAAAGGAGCCACCAGCCAGTCCAGCCGGCAGTGGGATCAGCTCGGGGAGAGATGAGCTGCTCCCGGCCGCCCCCAGCCTGAGCCCCCAGGGCTGCGGCCAGTCCTCCTTGTCCCAGAGGCTGTGGCCCAGGGAACCTGCTGTGACATCAGGGGCCCCTGTGTCCCCCAGATGCACCTGCACATGCTCCGGGGAGTCCTGGAGCCTGACCATGGCTGTGACAACACCCCCACCTGCCCTTGGCCCACCTGCCCCCGCCCAGAGCAGTTGGGGTATTTCAGATTTTGAAGGTCGCTGGGGTGGTGCCCGTGGAGGCTTGGCGGTGCCTTGGCACTTGGTAAGTGGCAGCGGAGTGGTGTGTGCCAGGCGCTGGCTGCCAAGCCTGGGGAGCGTGACGGGGAGCCAAGCCCAGGGGGGCCATTTGCAGTCAAAAACAAGGCGGGGCGGACTCCGCTTGGCAGCTGGTTCTGAAGGGGAGGTAGGAGATGTTGGTTAGACCTACTGTGTGCCGCCTGTGTCCCTGCAGGGCAACAAAGGCGTTGCTGATGGTGTAGAGAGAGGGAAACTGAGGCTCGGAGGGTTGTGACTTCTCTGAGATCACGCGTCCTGGGAGAGGCAGAGCCGGGGTTTGGGCAAGGCCGGCAGGTGTCCAGGCAGGACTGCAGCAGCAGCTGCGTCCCAGGAACGCGGGCAGAGCCTCCCCAGGGGCCGCCTTTGAAGGGCTGCGTTCGCTCGCGCATCTGCGGTCTTTGTTCTTTAGAAACGAGAATCCGCCTCTGCCACAGCCTCCCCCACTTCCCCCAGAATCAGAGGCTGGTGGCCGCCAAGCGACACCCCAACACAGTGCTGCCAGGACTTGGTTTCCACCGGCTTCATCAGAGTCGAGGAAAAATCCCGATGCTGCCTCCTGAGCACCCTCCTAAGGTGGCAGGGACCCCCTCTTCTAGGGTTCGGACCCGCCCAGTGCCCACCCATTGGGCCTCAGCAACTCTGACCACCTGCCCAGACCTGCTCATCAGCCTTTCAGCTGAGCACCTCCTCCTCCAGGAAGCCCTCCTGGGTCCCTCCCAACCCCAGTGGATGGCTCGTCCTCCTCTGCGCTCCCAGCAAATTCAGTCACAGTTGTTACCACGATGGGACGCTGTGTATCAGCCAGCACAGCTGACCGTCACCAGACCCTGGTGAGCAGGGTCTGCTGCATCCCCACTTTACAGGTGAGGAAAGTGAGGCACAAAGATGGAAGGAACCTGCTGGGTGGGGAACCCGCCACGACCCAGGTGGCTCTCCCTGAACCGCTGGCTTGTGCGTCCATGGCTCCTGGGCTCTGAGCTGCCCCAGGGCCAGGGTCACCTCTATGAGCCCAGGGACACCGCACGGGGCGGGACGGCAGCCCTCTCACAAGCCGGGACTTAGATGGCCACACTGCGTGCTGTTAACTGGAGTCCGGATAGAAACTGGGCCTCCCAGACCAGCCCAGGTCGGGGAGGGAGCAGCTAAACATGCAGCCGTGCTGGCCCGGGTCTGCAATGAAGGCCAGGCGGGCTCACAGGTGGGGGAGCAATGTTCCATCCCCTCGGTCTGTACTTGTGCACCTTCAGCCCCCTCTTCGGGCCTCAGTGGGTCCAGCACCCCAGCCTCGAGGCACCCCAACTCTGCAGAGGGATGGGAAATGGGAGCACGAACCCCCTCCCGGCCTGAGGTGACCCCAGAACCAGGCTCCCGCGCTCCGGCCGCCACCGCCGCCCTGCTCTGGGCACCGAGGGACCAGGTGAGGAAGGGACCCCGCAGGTGAGGAAGGACCCGGACCTGGGGAGCGTGAGCCGGCTCCCCGGAGCCTGTCTGACAAACAGGGACAGCCAGCGCCGTCCTCCCCTCGCCCGGCCAGTCCTCCCTTTGAAACCGGCAGCACCATCTGCAGGAGCACGTGGCTCCCTTGGCTGAGTCCCCTCGGCGGTGGCGGCGGCACTTGGAAGGCGCCGGGCGGCTGGCTTCAGAGGCTCTGCACCAAGGAAACCCGCTGTCTGTCTTCCCACGTGTGGCACCTGCCAAGGGGCCGTGGCGGCCCCAGCATCTCTCCGTCCGTCGCTTCGAAGCAGGACTCAACGGAGGTGCCCCAGGGGCTGAGCCGATGGATATTTTGCCTCATAATTATTTTGTTCCCCTACGTTTCCCCCCTCTTTTCCTGAGGCAGGACCCATGTCCTGTGGGCAGCAGAGGTGGGGGAGGGGACCCGATTCTTCGCCCGCCTCCCTCTCTGTCCTGCCTCTGTGGCTGACCCTTGCTGTGCGTGCAGGCCTTGGGGCCTGGTGACGGCCTGCCACCCAGTGTCCCTGAAACTGAAGCCACAGCTGCAGTCCGCCCTGCGCTTTGACAAATCCTCCCCGCTCACCTGCGAGCCCGGGGACCAGCAGACGCCTGGGCGCTGGCACTGGCCCGCACGCTGCGCTGGGTCGGCTCCAGGGCGAGGCCGGGGCTCTGAGTCTGAGAGCCGGGCCGGCCGCTCGGTCACTGTGATGGCGCCCAGGGAGGAGGACAGCCCGCGGCAACGGGCGGCAACGGGTCGGGATGCGTTGGCCGGCGGTGAGATCCATGTGACGGGCTGTGACCAGCATGAATTTTTCAGTCAGAGTGGAATAGAGTAAAACAGGATAGAAAACACCGGAGCCGTCCCTCCCAGGGGGGCAGGTGCCATCCAGGAAGCTCCCGTTTCGGCAGCAGCACCAGGGAGCGTGGGTCACATCCAAAGCGCACGCCCCGGGTCAGCACGCCGAGCCGCCTCTGCAATTCCTACTTCCTAACAGGAGTAACAGGAGAACAACAACAATGGCAATAATAATACCAGCCGCTGTGCCGTTAACTCCTAGCTGAGGCCTTGGGAGGCAGGCTTCTCAGTGGGAGAGGAAGTGGGGCCCAGAGGGGACAAATGCCTTACTCGGGCCACACCGTGGGGAAGCGTGGCCAGCAGCCTGTCCCTCCTCACCCCGCCGATCAGTCCTGCTTCCTGCCTGGGGGTCCCCAGAGCCCAGGCTTCTCCCCTGTTCCTCTGCCCCAACGGCCCTGGCGGGGAGGGCCCTGACTCGGTTTCCCCAGCCGGCACCTGGTGCAGAGGTGCTCGGCGGGACATTCGAGTGAATGGCAGGGGCCTGGGACAGCTCTGGGAGGAAGAACGAGGGAGACAGAGGGGAGGAGAGGAGACCCTGCCATGGTGGGCTGCTGTCTCCAGTGGCATCTTCCTAGGACTGATGTGCCAGGCCCTGAGCTTTTCCTCAGTGAACGGCCACAGCCTGTGCGGGAGGTGCTGTTGGGATCCCATTCTACAGATGAGGAAACTGAGGCTCAGGAGGGGAGTAACTCCCTGGTGCTCTGGAGCCCAGGTCCAGAACCAATGCCCAGGCCTCCTTCCAGATACCACACACACACACACACACACACACACACACACACACACACAAGCAGGCTGCCTTCTCCTCCTCCTGGGGGAACGGGAGTGGGGGTGGGGGGAGGGAGCCCCTGAGCTGCTGCCTGGATTAGCCTTGCAGTGGCGGGGCGGCGTGCTCAGGGTAGCAAGTCTGCAGCTGTCAGTACCCCTCCACGCCTCTCAGACCCTGGGAGCCTGGCGGGTTTCCTTCTGCAGAGGCGGCCCCTCTGACCACGTTCACACGGCAGGGCTGGGCCAGGTTTCAGGCCCTGGAGAAAGAAAAAGAAAAAGGGGTGTGCCCTCCCTCCCGCTGCCTGAGGTCAGAGCTGCCCAAATGCTGAGACTGAAGGGTCCCCAGGGAGGGGCAGGAGCACCGGCGGGCACACCTGCACCGGGCGGTTCCGTTCCTGCGGCGGGAATCAGGCTGCTTAGTAATGAAACTGGCAGGTCGCTGGCTCCGCAGCCAAACCTCACCCCTCGGACGGCCCAGGTGGAGGGGTCGGCGGCCGGGCTGCGGCCTCAGCGAACGAGGAGCAAAGGCTTGTTGGACAGAAACGTGGGCGTGGGGCGCGGGAGGGCCTGTCAGCGGATCTGTGCGCACTCGGGCGGCTCTGGCCGGGACCAGCCTGGTACTTATTTCAAAGCAATTTAACCGATGGGACTCGCGACTCCCAAACCAGGAATGTTATTACACGAGGAACAGAAGCCGCCGGGCTGCTCATCGGGCACCGAGTCAGCCCAGCGGCTGTGGACCCCCCACCCTCCCCCGAGGTGCTGGGGGCTCTCGGTTCCCCAGGCCCCCGCGGACCCCTCCCTGCCCGCGGCGTGGGGGGCGGGTGGGGATGTTTAAGAGCAGAGGAGGTTTAAGAGCAGGAGCTTGGAGGCCAAGCCTGTGTGTGTATGTGTGTGTGTATGTGTGTGTATGTGTGTGTGTGTGCGTGTATGTGTGTGTGTGTGTGTGTGTGTGTGTATAGACGGGTGAGAGGAGGACAGCAGGGGCAGGGGACAGGAGGGGCCGGGACAGGAGGGGCAGGGACAGGAGGGGCAGGGACAGGAGGGGCAGGGACAGGAGGGGCAGGGGACAGGAGGGGCAGGGACAGGAGGGGCAGGGACAGGAGGGGCAGGGGACAGGAGGGGCAGGGACAGGAGGGGCAGGGACAGGAGGGGCAGGGGACAGGAGGGGCAGGGGACAGGAGGGGCTGGGACAGGAGGGGCAGGGACAGGAGGGGCAGGGACAGGAGGGGCAGGGAACAGGAGGGGCTGGGACAGGAGGGGCTGGGACAGGAGGGGCAGGGACAGGAGGGGCTGGGACAGGAGGGGCAGGGGACAGACCTGGGGCCAGGGTGGGTGGCGCCAGCACTCCATCCCCACCTCCCGTTGCAGGTGTTCCAGCGGCGCGCAGACGGCTCGGTGAACTTCTTCCGCGGCTGGGAGGCCTACCGGGACGGCTTTGGCAGGCTCACCGGGGAGCACTGGCTAGGTGAGCCCCGCCCCCACCACAGGGGCCCTCCCCCCAGAGCAGCCAGCTGGTGGGTGCTCCAGGCCTGGCCCCCCATGGCAGCCACCGCCTCGCACGGCTGGCTCCCAAAGCTTAGGTTCACGTTGTTACTACTGTTACTTACTCTCTACCTTCAAACTCGGTATTGAAATTTTGAGTGTCCAGCATGTTTGAAGTCTAAAGAATAACATCCACTTAAACCTCAGAACTGAGGCCCTAGATATCTGGGGGCGGTTGTGGCTCCAGGTGAGATTTTTAAAAATTCTTACATGTTTGTATTGATTCTAGAGAGGAAGGGAGAGGGAGAGAGAGAAACATGGGTGGGCTGCCTCCTGCAGGCCCCCTCCTGGGGATGAGCCTCGAACCCAGGCCTGTGCCCTGACCAGGAATCGAACCCGACCCTTTGGGGCAGGACCCCCACCGGCAGGGTGGTTTGGGTGTTTTTTTTTGAGATATAATTCACGGGGTCAAAGTGCACAGGTCAGCAGCTTGTATGTACTCACAGGGTTGTGAGCCATCACCACCATCCAATTCCAACCAGACCCCGGCCCCCCGAGCAGTCACCCCCATGGGTGCTGGCACACAGTAAATGCACACGCGGCATCGGAACAGTGCGTTCCGTCCTTGGCATGACCTCCCTCTCGCCCCCACAGCACACCTGCCCTGCTCCGCCTCCCGCACGGGCATCTGGGACCCTCCCCAGCGAGCCTGGGGTGGCCTGGCAGGAGGGAGGAGGTGGCAGCAAAGGTGTGCGGCAGGTGTGAGGGGGTGGCTGGTGGCAGCACCCATCGCTTGGTCCTGGTGGGTGGGGTCCCGGTGTGTGCCCGCTCCCCTGCGTGTGGTGGGTGGTGATTGAAGCTGCCATTTGCTTAATGTCTGTTTCCTTCGACCTCGCTCCCCGCCCCCTGCTGTGCCCCTGGCAGCACACAGGCCTCCCGCAGGAGAGGCCAGGCCCCGGGGTGGACTTCACGGCCGGTCCCCACTCAGACGCACCTCCTCTGTGCCCGGCCTGGCACCTCACCCCCCCTAGGAGTGGATGAGGAAACTGAGGCTCAGTGACACACAGTGTGTGTGTGTGGGGGGCGGGACCTGCACAGGATCCACGTGCTGGAGCCCCCCAAGCTCTGAGTGTACCCTGAACTGAATGAATGAAAGCAGGGGCAGGATAGGGAGTGGGGAGAGAAGCTTCTAGGTGGGGAGACCTCCCCCTGCCCCCCCCCATCTAGGTGGGTGTGTACAGGGAGAGGGTGGCCAGGTGGAGACCCTGCTGTCACATCACTACCCGCCCCCCCAGGAAAGGCAGGCAGGAGGGATGAACCGTCATGGGTGCTGGTCACTGGCGAGGTGTTTAGCTAAATGGCCTTTTCACCAGGAGGTAATCAGACGGGCAGGGGAGCACCTTGAGTGCATGGGGGGGGGGGGGGCGGCAGGCGGCCTGAGATCGCAGGATGGGCATAGGAGAGCTCAGGCCGGAGGGGCAGAGAGAGGGCAGGAGGAGCTGGGCCAGGAGGTGTGAGTGTGTGTGTGTGTGGGGGGGGGGGGGTACAAAGCCAGGCCTGGAGGCAGCAGGAGACACGGACACCCCTTCTTCCTCTCCATTCATCGAGCGCCTACTGTGTACGGAGCCCCAGCTCGTGGTTGTCCCTTTCTGTCACCAGCCACATGCGCTTAGCTGCTGTTTCTCCCTAGTTCTGGGGGTCACCTCCTAAGCCCCCCCCCCCCCCCGCACTCTGCATTCTCTCCCCCACTCCAGGGCTCAAGAGGCTCCACACGCTGACGGCCCAGGCAGCCTACGAGCTGCACGTGGACCTGGAGGACTTCGACAACGGCACGGCCTACGCCCACTACCGGAGCTTCGGGGTGGGCCTGCTCTCCGTGGACCCCGAGGAGGACGGGTACCCGCTCACCGTGGCCGACTACTCGGGCACGGCAGGTAGGGCTCCAGCTTCGGGGGGGACGGCGGCCCACCAGCCTCCCCACCGGGAGGACAAAGCCCTGCAGGCAAGGCTTCCCCCTCCACTCCTCACCGTCCTCCACATCCCAGCTGGTCCGCATCCCAGCTGGAGTGCTCCCTGTGCAGACCAGGGGCACCTGGGGTGTGGGCCCCGCTGGCCTCCGGAGCGAGGCGCCCCGGTCCTCGGGGCTGGGTCTTCCTCTGAGGCCGAGGCGAGAGAGCAGGGGAGGGCGTGTGAGGAGGGACAGCCGGGGGGACCCCAGGGGGGCGCGTGGGCTCCTGGGAGCTGCATGGACACCACGTGTAAACTGGAGGGCATGTGTGTGCACGCGCGTGCCAGGGGTGCATCGTGCCCACGGGCCTGAGCGCGCCCGTGTGCCGCAGGGGACTCCCTCCTGAAGCACAGCGGCATGCGCTTCACCACCAAGGACCGCGACAGCGACCACTCGGACAACAACTGCGCCGCCTTCTACCGCGGCGCCTGGTGGTACCGCAACTGCCACACGTCCAACCTCAACGGGCAGTACCTGCGCGGCGCGCACGCCTCCTACGCCGACGGCGTCGAGTGGTCCTCCTGGACCGGCTGGCAGTACTCGCTCAAGTTCTCCGAGATGAAGATCCGGCCGGTCCGGGAGGACCGCTAGCCCGCCCCGCCCGCCGCCCGGCCCGCACCTCCCCCTCATCCCCCTCCCTCCCCGGCCCTGGGTCCTGCTCTGTAGTCGCCAGCCCGGCCAGCTGAGCGCACTGCCTTGGGGTGGACCAGGCCACCCCCGACACACAGCCCCAGGGGGTGAGACTGCACATCACCTGCATCCCGTCCCTTCACCCCGTCCCTTCACCCCAATTTGCCTCTGATGCAGGGTGGGGCCAACGGCCCACAGTTCCACCCGCCCAGACTCTGGCTGCTGGGCTGGCTGTCTTCTCCGGGCCTGGAGTCCGCACCGGCTCCCGACAGCCCCTCCACTTGGCCAGTCCAAACACCCAGCGTTTGGGGGCACAGGGAGGAGGGGACGGCACCCCTGGAGCGCCACCCCCCCCCAGCAGCAGACAGAGGAATGCTCAGATCTGACTGGGGTTCGGAGCCCGCCTCCGCTGGTCCTCCCGACCCCCTCCCTCATTCCCATGGTGCCTGGAGATCCCCGCCCCCCTCAGGAGCCCTGGGGAGCTGCTGGTGCTGAGGGTGCCCATGGCCACCTGCTGGCAGCCACCCATCGCGCCCAGGCCAGGCTCTGGCTCAGCGCCTGCCAGAACTCATCCCCCAAGATGGCTGAGGCCGGTGCCCTGAAGTCCCCACCCAGCCACCCCCTGTCCCTGCAGGCCTGGGGGGTCCCCAGTGCCCTTGGCTGCTGGGGAAGCGGGAGCGCTGCCCCACTCCCTTCTGCTGGTGGGAGGAGGGGACAGGTCCCAAACCACTGGTCTGGGCGTGGACGGGCAGGGGCTGTACCTCCCCCAACTTCCAGGGACTCCCGGATCCTGACTCCCGAGGGCCAGGCCTGGAGGGTGGAGGCTGGACTTGGAGGAGTTTGGTGGCTGTTTGCCCTTCTGCCCAGAGACTGCCTTCGCGGGGAGGCCGCCCCCTGCTGGTGGCTGTTCACGCTGCCACCTCGGTCAGCAAAGGTTTGTTGGATGGACATCTGCTGCGGCCAAGGCCCACCCTGGTGCTGGCCAAGACCAAGCCCCGCCTCTTGGCACTCAGCTCCAAGCAGAGATGGCCAAGAAACGGGCTTAGAGCCGGTGTGACCAGTGACAGAGCAGCTCAGAGACAGGCAGGACCAGGGATGGGGGATTTGAGGACCACACTCGACCTGAAGCGAACCCTCTGCTGGCCTCTCTTCCCATCCTCTGGATATAGAGAGCCAGCCCCACCCCCCACCACCACCATAGGCTGCGGGACCTCCAGCCAAGCAGCAGAGGTGGGGGGACCCCGAGTGCTCGAGCTGGGAGCCCCTCCCCAGCAGCCGCCAGCCTCGCAGAGCCAGCCGCTGTGTGGAAAGTGCCAGGTGCTTTCTGATCTGTCATCAAACAAACGCCCAGTGAGTGATGTTCGGGAGGCTCGGGGCTCGCCAGGGCCTGGCGGAGGAACTGAGGTGCCACAGCTCGGCCTGGCAGAGGGACGGGTGAGGGCGGCCAGCCTGGAGACACCCGCCCTCCCTGCTCAAGAGCACCAGCCCCACTCGCAGCCCAGGCCTGGCATCACCAGGGAACGTGGCCTGGCCGAACACTGGCTGAATGGGCATGAAGCCCATCGTGGTGGGGACAGCAGGCCAGTGCCCCCCTTCCCAGAGGGCACCCCTACAAGGCCGTGCTGAGCACAGGCGGGCCCCGTGCACCCACTTGGCCAGGAGGCTGCCGTGAGCGAGGCAGGCCAGGGCCGAGGCCTGGAGGAGCCCACGCTGTGGCGTCAGCGGGTGGCCACACAGGAGTGACCACAGGAAAACAGACGCTGGGAGAGCCAGTGGAGGGGGCAGCTCCACCGGGACCTGAGAGTGACAGACAGACAGACGTGTGCAGATCACCTAGGACTGTGGTCGCCGCGTTAGAACCCCAGTTTGATGGTGGGGAGCCTGTGGCCCTGCTGTCCCCTGTCACCTGCCCCGTGCCTCCCTCCTTCGATGAGAGGAGCCCACAGGAAAGGGGTGTCCACACTAGGCTCTGGAGGCAGTGCACACCCCAGATTCTGCAAGTTCCTCCCCGAGCACAGACAGGCTCTGGGGAATCGCCAGTGGCCTCGGGCCTCGCCTTCCGAACTCCGGATGCACCTGAGTTAAACCAGAGGCCACCCGCTGGGCTGAGCTCCGAGTCCTGAGGATGGACAGACCTGGGTTCCACCCTGACGACCACAGCGGTCAGCAGGCGACAAGGACAGCGCTGCGAGCAGTTCTCACGTTGCATCTGCAGCCGCGTGTAAATAGGTTTTACGTTTGTTTGGGGGAAGAAGCGGTATCGCCAGTGCCCACCTCTTCCTGGCCCTCCACCCGCACTGCCTCCCTCAGCGCACAGGCCTCTGGCTGCCCAGCTGGGGCCAGAGACCCGGGAGCCGCGAGGCCTGTCCCCCGGATTCGGAGGCCTGGCGACGAGTGTCCGCAGGAACTGCCGGTTGCATCCGCTGTGTAGGGGGACGCGAGCGAGGACCGCGAGCTGTCCTGTGGAGTTTGAGGAGCAATGTGCCGGCAGGAGGACACGTCAGTGGACACACTGAGCCCAGAACAAAGGGTACTAGGTCCTGGTCCAAGTGGCCAAGGCGCCCGGGCCTCCGTTTCTTCATCTGCTGCAGGGAGAGGGCTGTTCCCAATCGCCAGTGGGCCAGGCAGCTGGCAGGACCCACAAATATGGGGCTGAGCTCTGACTTGGTGGGACTTGGGGGGTGGGCAGCGGGGGCCCTGGGCTGGCCCTGACCACAGGGTGGCTGGGTGGGTGGGAGGGAGCCTGAGGGCCGGCAGAGCTGCCGACGGACGAAGACTGGTGTGCGGCGGGCGCCAGTCTGGGCCGAGTGCACTTGGCGTTGTGTCCCCGTCTCCAATAAAGTCTTGTGGTGACCTGGCCCGGGCCTCGCCTCTGAGCCTGCTCGGAGCCCACACGGGAGCACGAGGTGGGTCCGGCACCATCTCCCACACAGCGTGGACCCCGGGGGCTGGGCTGCGGGGTGACCCCGGCTGCTCTACCTGTGCGTCCCATCAGGCTCCCCGGGGTGACAGATGATCCCTGTGGGTCCCTTGTGGCTGGGCCTGGAGTCCTGAGGAGCTGCGAGTCTTAAGAACAGCCCCTAATGGCCATTTATTCATAAATCAATTTGAGGCTTAAAGACAAAACGGTCCCCTGAGCTTATTTAATAAAAGCCAGGACTTCCCGAGTGCCGGCGCGGGAGGCCCCGAGTGGGTCCAGGCCCCCGGCCGCCCGCGCACCCAGTGTGTGTCTGCTCGTCCCCGTGTGGCAGGAGCACGAGGCCCCTCCAGTGTCCTCGGCCAACAGGGACACAGTCCCGCCCGCGCAGGCAGCTCCGTGTCGGGCCCACAGAACCCCTGGGGATGAGCCAGGCCATGGGCAGTGACCGCGGCGACCATGGCCACCTCCTCTCCACAGGCCCCAGGTGACAGCCTTGCCCAGCTCGGTCCCTTCCTGGTGGCCGTACCCCCGTCAGGGTGCTGCCGGGATCCAAGCCATTTCCTGGTGCAGGAACTGGGAGTGGTGTAGCCAGGTCTGGATGCCGTCAACAGGGCAACAGTGTATAGTCCTTTCCAAGTTGGGGTGAGTCCTTGGGTCGTGAACTTCTTTGCCCACACCGAGTCCCCAGGCTGGAAAGGATGTACAGGGTCCGAGGTGGGCACTGGCAGGGCGTCTCAAACAAGCTTATGGGTGGCTCTCTGGGTATACTGCAGAGCCTGCAAGGACTTGAGTAAGGAATGGTTATGACTTTTAGCTTTTAATTCCTCCCCTAACTTTGGGCAGGATAGGGGGAGGTTTACCAAACATGATTTCAAAAGGAGAGAACCCCTCCCGGTTTGGGGTACACCTGGCCTGTAAGTAGGCAAAGGGCAGGAGGTTGGTCCAGTTTTCACCGGTTTCTGGGATAAATTTAGTTAAAGTCCTTTTAGAGTCCTGTTCACACCTGCCCTGAGTCTGTGGCTGGTATGCACAATGGAGTTTCCAATTCATGCCTAAGACTTGAGCTATACTTGGCTAAAGAGGCGGGGCTGTTATCTGATCCTATGACCGCTGGTAGCCCAAATCTAGGTATAATCTCCTGGAGTAATTTCTTGACCATTATAGAGGCAGTTTCTGTCCTGGTGGGATAGGCTTCAACCCATCTCGAGAAGGAGTCCATACTTATACCTCCCAATGCTCTCCTGGGGAGTTTCCCTGGGCCCCAATTCCCCGGGGGACCCCCCGACCTTGCTTAGCATTTATCTGTACACAGATAGTACATCTAGTGACTATGCTTTTAATTATCTTATCTAAGCTTGGTATATAGTACCTGCCTCGCAGAAGTTCAGAAGTCTTGGTGACGCCTAGGTGGGTAGCCTGGTGTAACTGGGCAACTAAAGTCCGACCTAGAGCCTCTGGGACCAACAGTCTGCCATCTGGTAGAGTCCACCAACCATTTGGTCCTCTGGTAGCTTGCTTCTGTTCTGCCAATTCCTCCTCTTGTAAAGGCCCCACTGGTTTTTGGGCGGCTTCCTTGGCAGTTCTTACAGTTACCAAGTCCCCTAGTGCCACTTGGTCTTCAGCTTGGTTTCCTTGGGCGGTCTAGGGTGACTACCACCGCCCACTGTCTACCAGATCTCATCCTGTACATAACTGCTCCCACCTTGTACATAACAGTACCTTGTCTGGTGATGATAGCGGGACATCGGTCAAGTCTGGGTGAGCCGTGTGTACTGCGTCTGTTACCTCTCTGCAGTCATGGATGGGCTCCTCCGAATCATCATCTGGGAGCAGGCTAGCAGGGTTGATGGCCAGTGTCTTATGGAATTGGATGTGGGCTGGTCCAGGAGAAGAGCTTGGTACTGGGTGACCCTGGTGTTTGACATCCATCTCTCCGGAGCACCTCGAAGGAGGGCTTCCACAGCATGGGGTGTTGTCAGGGCTAGTTCCTGGCCCCAAATCAGCTTATCTGCCTCCTTTACCAGCAATGCTGTGGTGGCCACTGCCCGGAGGCACGTCTCTTAGACAGATAGGCCACAGGTCTCTTCCAGGGACCTAGAGTCTGGGTGAGAACCCCTTTGGCAATGCCCCTTACCTCACTCACGTAGAGGTGGAAGGGCTTCCTGACGTCTGGCTAGGCTAGGGCAGGTGCTGAGACGAGAGCTTTCTTTAGCTCCTCAAAAGCCCGTTGTTCCACTTCGGTTCAGTTTAGCAGCTGCGTTCCCCAAGTACTTGAGTATAAAGGTTTAGCGATCTCCGCAAACCCCGGTATCCACAGGTGGCAGTATCCAACTGCCCCTAAGAATTCCCGAACCTGCTTCTTGGTTGTAGGCATGGGGATCCGTAAGATTGCCTCTATTCGACTGAGGGAGAGGGTCCGTCTGCCTTTGCTAATGTTGTACCCCAGGTATGTGACATCAGAGGAGCACAACTGTGCCTCTTGGCTGACACCCGGTAGCCTAATGCTCGTAAGGTGCCTAACAGGCCCCCAGTGGCTTGTTGGCGATGTTCCTCAGTATCTGCTGCCAGCAGAAGGTCATCTCATACTGGAGTAGGGCACATTCTGGATTCTCCTGTCTAAAGGCAAGTAGGTCCGAGCTCAAGGCTTCATCAAAAAGGCAATTACAACCCCGGTGAGCAGAGGGCGCAGGAGATGGGAGCTGGATAGGTGGAGGCAGGGAGCTGGGTGCAGGTCATGAGTGGAGGTGCTCCCGCCGTGGGGGGATCCTGGGGGGAAAGCATTTTCATCTGGCAGCCCTTTTCTCTCTGTTCCCCCGGGAAAAAGCGCTCGCCTCCAGCCAGCGACGGTGGCATGGTGGGGGCCAGCGGCCCTTATGCTGGCCAGGGGAAAACACGCCCTGCATATTACGAAGTGCTCCTGTGGCAGTGGGTTGGGTACCAGGCCCCTGCATCGTACCAGTCCCCTGTGGCAGAGCAGCGATCAGGCCTCTCCCAAGGGAGTTCACTGGAAGGGGATATCGGCCCCTCCTCTGCTAGCGGCAACAGGTACCGGAACCCTTTCAGTACACTTGACCAGCTTTATTCCCAGCCACTTTTATAAATTCCAGGGCCCATTGTCTTCCTTTAACCAGCAAGCCAAATGAGACTGGCCTGTATTATTTCCTATTGTGAGTTAGAGGAAGACAATCCCTGTGGAGGTAAATGACTCTTAGTCGACCTGGAAAAGAAGGCAGAGGATGACAAGGGTGCAGGGAAATTTTACTAAAAGCCTGGAGGGTCTCCTGAAAGAAAAGATCCTTAATTCAGCACAGGCAGGGGGCGGGGCCCGTAAAATCTCTCTGCCCTGAGGAGCTGTGAGCCCGCCCCTGAATGTCCCAATTAGACTAGAAAAGCTACAAATACCTTTAAACCTACCCCAGAATTCCAAAATTTCAACCCAATACAGCAAAATCACAGAGCAAATCAAAGTCCCTAGTAAACAAACATAGACAGAAATTTTTACTAGTTAGGCGGGCCGATTCCACCTCTGACAGAGAGCCAGCACCCTTGGGAAAGAACCCAGTGGCCACTCGGGGCGTTGGGCTATCGGTCTGAGCACTCAGCCCTAAATTAAATGTGTGCTGTTGTTTTTTTTGTTTGTTTTTTCTCTCGCAGACTTCCATACTTACATGAACAAGTAATTATACCCAGGTAGGCATACAAACATCAAATAAACATCTGCACTTACACCCTTTCAGTGAACAAATACTCTTACAGCCTTGGGATCTTGAGCAGATAACAGGAACACTGTTCAAGTCCCCTGATGGGGGCCTGACAAGAACAGATGTGGGGGCCTCCCTTTCCCACATCCCAGGACAGGATTCTTGACCCATGTCTCGTCCAGACAGAAACGGTACTCATACTGAACAAAGAAAACAAGATTAAATAGACACAACAACTAGATACATTCCCCATTAAAAACTTTGAATCACCATGGAAACTCAGGAGATGTTTAGAAGGTTTTTTTTTAAAAAAGAAAACAAAACAAAACAGAAACAAACATAAAAACACTTTTACACCGGCACATGCCACATTTACACCACAAAATACCAACAAAACAGTTTTAATTGTGCATAGATACAGAACAACTCCCTGAACAGAGGCAGTAGAAAACTGCCTATGAACGCTTCTCTTCTACCTTTTTTAAAAGACAGGTCAGACTCGAACCCTTAGCTAGTCCGAGTTTTGACTTCCCTCCTGGAAGTTCCAGAGATGGTGAATACCGTCTAGAAGCCATTCCTCCAGATACAGGACAAGTCCCTTAGAGATCCTTGATAACCTAGATCAGTAGTTCATTCACACAATCCCTGACCCATTTTGACAAAGACAAAGACAACAAAGACAAAACAAACCAGACAAATGCAACCTAAGGTTGCCCAGACCAGGACCCCCAGACGCCGTCGTGTCCGGGCGGTCAGACTCCAAGGTTCCGCTGCGTCCAGCCCTCTTTTGAGTCCTAAAGGGAACATTCAACAACCAGAAACCAGAAACCAGGTTCTCACCTCCCCACTGGAGGTCCAGGTGGCTCACTCTTTCGGATCGCAATTTAGAGGAAAACACTTCGCCTCCCTGGAACCCAGGCCAGAGACCGGAGGTTCCTTTACTGGGGCATGCACCGGCAACAAGGCCAGATTATCTCGCTGGGGCCTCCAAATGTTATGGGGCAACCCGTAAGAGACCACCAGAGCCAAAGGGTAGAATTTAGGAGCCTTGATTAGCTGGCCAGCGACTGCAGTTACAGCTCCCGGCCATAGCAAGGACCGAACTGCAGCCCCGACCAGATGTAGAAATAAGCTTTTATCCACAAAAACCACAAAACGGTTGGCTAAACACACACAGTTTGTCGCTCCATTTCTCAACACAGGTCACAGACTCATACCTTTGAAAGGCCACAAGTCACATGCTCATACCTTCGAAAGGTCACAGGCTCATACCTTTGAAAGGCCACAGGTCACATGCTCATACCTTCGAAAGGCCACAGGTCACATGCTCATACCTTCGAAAGGTCACAGGCTCATACCTTTGAAAGGTTACAGGCTCATACCTTAGAAAGGTTAGGCTCTTCGCCCCTGGCTAACCCGTGACCTGCTTGTAAAAAATGTTAAGAGGGAGCTGTGGTCTTTGCAACAGAGCCAGAGACTGCGATGACCTAATTTAACTGTAACCTTCTATTGTTCCTAAGCCCTGGGGCATTTATTACACGCCAACGAGGAGGCTCTTCACCACATCCGTGTCAGTCTTTCGTCAATGCAGCGGACACTGCCCCCCTCTCCCCACCAGCAGCGATCCCAATGGAATCCCAGGGCCAGGAATGTACAGCAATCAGGGCGCGGGCTGCCGTCAGAGCGCAGGCGGAAGTCCCCGGGAGCTACATAAAGCAGGGAGGCCCGGGCACACCCGCACCAGAGCCCGCAGCCTCCCGGGAGCAGCCGCAGCGGTGAGTACAGCCTCCGCTCCCACAGGAGCCCCTCGGGCCAGGCAGGGGGACGGGCCCTCACCCTGAAGCCAGAGCGCGCACTCGCCCGCCCGGGCTCCCACCCCAGACTCTGCCAGCCACACCCTGGCAGTTGGGGCCCAATTTCGAGTGTCACAACCTTCCACCAGGTTCTTAAAAGGGTCCATGACCCCAAAAGCTGAGAAGGGCCACTTCCTTCTGTGCATCGAGGGGTCCCCCTTCCGGCGGCCCAGGCCATCCCCCAGCGGATCCATCCGCCATTCTGGGTGCCTCCAGTTCAAGCAGCTGCAGCAGTGCTTCCTGTGGAAGGGGCACCTGTGAGAAGCGGGGTCACCCAAGCCCAAGGGAGGGGCTCCCTGAAGCTGGCCCGAGGCGGCTCCAGCCCCAGGCTGCTTTGGGACTTCTGTAAGGCTTGCTCGCTCAGTTCACTCGGGATGTCTTGGAGGGATCCGCCTGGAGAGAGCGCTGGGAGCCGGGTGTCCTCTCCCATCCAGCTCTTATTCCAGCCTCGGTTCTCAGAGGGCCAGCCAACCTGACTCCCACGGTCATTACCAAAAAGGCTTCCTTTGCCCTAACCGGTTTGGCTCAGTGGATAGAGCGTCGGCCTGCAGACTGAAGGGTCCTGGGTTCGATTCCGGTCAAGGGCATGTACCTTGGTTGCAGGCACATCCCCAGTCGGGGGTGTGCAGGAGGCAGCTGATCGATGTTTCTCTCTCATCGATGTTTCTAACTCTCTATCATTCTCCCTTCCTCTCTGTAAAAAATCAATAAAATATATTTTTTTTAAAAAAAGGCTTCCTTTGCGAGGGACCCAGCAATCACGGCCGAGGCAGGAGCATGTCTGGAAGTTCTAATCCGGGTTCAACCTCCCCTTGTATCGCCACCCATGTAGCAATTCCTGAGCCAAGCCCAGTTAGGCGTGGGCTTGCCCCCCCCCCCCGCCCCCCTGCTGTCACAGTAAAGCTGTGAGATTGGGGCCAGTCACCGGTGTGGGCCTGCTGCCTCCCTGAAAAGGGGTAAGGAAAACCATGAGGGGGTGGCAAGGGAAGTCTGAGCCGTGGACAGAAAGCAACGCCCACAGGCCACGAGTCAGGAGCCCTTCACTTTCTGTGTGACCTGGCACAATCTCCTAGGCCCGTGGTCGGCAACCGCGGCTCACGAGCCACATGCGGCTCTTTGGCCCCTTGAGTGTGGCTCTTCCACAAAATACCACGTGTGGGCATGCACATACAGTGCGATTGAAACTTCATGGGCCATGCTCAGAAGTCGGTATTTTGTGGAAGAGCCACACTCAAGGGGCCAAAGAGCCGCGTGTGGCTCGCGAGCCGCGGTTTGCCGACCACTGGCCTAGCCTTTCTGACTGTTTTCTTGGTGGGAAAATGGAAATAACAGTGCCTAAAAGTGAGGTTTATTGTGAAGATGAAGTGGGGACCACCGGTGCCCCAGCCACCTTTACACGCTCCTCTCCGGGTGGGTATCTGCGTTGCACGCTCCTCTCTGGGTGGGTATCTGAGTTAGACGCTCCTCTCCGGGTGGGTATCTGAGTTAGACGCCCCTCTCCGGGTGAGTATCTGCGTTACACGCCCCTCTCCGGGTGGGTATCTGTGTTACACGCCCCTCTCCGGGTGGGTATCTGCGTTACACGCCCCTCTCCGGGTGGGTATCTGAGTTACACGCTCCTCTCCGGGTGGGTATCTGCGTTACACGCTCCTCTCCGGGTGGGTATCTGAGTTAGAAGCTCCTCTCCGGGTGGGTATCTGAGTTACACGCTCCTCTCCGGGTGGGTATCTGAGTTAGACCAAGTTCATCAAATCCGCTTCCTGCTATTGGGAGCAACTGGTTTCCAAGTGAGAGACATTAGCAGTGTCCCAGCTGAACAGTTTCGCGGGACCCATTTATTCCCAAGTTGGAACCGAGAGGTTGTGCTATAAACTTGCTGCTCCGAGGCTGAGAGGATATGGCTCAAGAGTCAATACTTACAATGAGAGAAGAATGAACCCAAATTTGCGCAGCTCTCCTGGGCTGCCTGTGTGCTGCTGTGAGCCACTCCGGCCACGGTGGGATGAGACCTCCACTGTTACTGCCGTCAAACCCAGAGATGGCAGGAGAGGGAGACCAGCTAGTTGGTGCAACCAGCGCCTACACCTGCTATGGAATACAGGCCCGGTCCCCCGGCGCAGTGACACTTCTTCCCGCTGCTTGCAAGCTGGGCCCCGCTGAGCCCCCAGCTTCCGCCTCTGATGGCTGCCCGGGCCCTGGGAAATAGCTGACCAGTGCGGTGCGGGGTCCACGGGAGCAGCCTGTAACTTTTCCCTCTTTCCTCTTGGGCCAGATGGTGCGCCTTCACTTGCTGTCCTGCCTCCTCCTCCTGCCGCTGGCCGCCTGCTTTCCTCTCCCGGACAGAGAAGCGCCCATGGACACCACGGGTGGCACTGGAGGCAGAATGAGCTGGGCCGACCTGGCGGGGGGACACGCAGCCCACTTCCCGCGGTGGCTGAGAGCTCCACACCCACAAGCCCTGCTCGTCATGGCCAAGGAGCTGCAGATGTCGGGCCGAGCCCGTGCCGGCTTCGGGCTCCGGTTCAGGAGGCAGGATGACGGCCGTGGGGAAGCCGGCTCCCTCCTGGCTGATGGCGAGATGGCTAGTAGCCCGTTAGGGTCCCTGGCCGACGAGATCAGCGGCCACGGCAAGAAGAAAGGTGGCTTCCACTTCCGCTTCGGCCGGCGGTGAAGGGCCCAGGGCAGCCCGCCCAGGGTTTCCCCTCGGCCCCCTCCCCGCCTCCAAGAGCCTGAAAAGGGGTGGTATTACTGTAATAAATGATTAGCTGGAGGACTGGTTAAGTGGTGCTTTTGATTTCCAACTTTGCTGAAGCAAAAACCTGCGTCGTGTCCAAAAGGAGGTGACCAAAAGCAAGCTGCCCCCTGCGGCAGCTCTGAGGGCCCGCGGGCCCTGCTGGTCGTGAACATGAACAGGCAGCCGGCTGCGTGGGCTGCGAGCTGCAGGTAGGAAGACTGATCACAGTGGGGCAATCAAAGCTTTGACAGTCTCCATGGTGATGTCCGGAGCGGATGTCCAAGTGCAATGGCGATGAGTGCATCCCACAGGGCCGAGTATGGCTCTGAAAGTTAGAAATGAGAATCTCGTTCTTCACCCCATTCACACGTTCCCTCCGGCAAGAATCTTGCTGCGGTGCCGAGGCGCCCTTCCGAACCAGCTGCCCACTCCCTCCCGATGACCGCCCTGCTCGGTGGCACCGTCTTTGTCCAGTGTCTCGTGGGAGATGGACAAGGAATACGTTTCTGCTGCAGCAAGGCTGCACTGCAAATGATCCGAATATGAGATGTGGTGTGTGCACCTTTTGAAATAAAAGCGGTAACAACTGCAAACGCTAAGGGAAGGCTTGCCTGCCTCTCGCCTCGAGGTCCTCTGTGCCCTGGGCACTTGGCCTTCCTGGGCTGCCAGTGCCTGCGCTTTGGGGAGATGGCAGCTGCACACCTCCAGCACCCCCTAATTGGCTGCTGGTAAAATGCCTGTGGTCAGAGGGAGAGGGGAACACATGCGGTGCATTTCCTCCTGCACTCGGCTGTCCCTCCCTGGTCTCCTCCAAGCGGGGAGCACTCTGAAAGGCAGCTCTCTGCCCGGGCAGCTGCTCAGGCTGGAGGGGCTGCAGCCTGGGGCGAGGTGGAGCATCGCTACTAACGCTGCTCTCGTGTGTTCTCTCCCTCTCCGCCCCCCCCCTCCCCCCCACACACACACCTGTCTTGTGTCAGACTCCGCAGTCTTGACGCTTCTCACTCCCCAGCTGCTTCAACTGCTGAGAAGACCTGTATTGATGTTACCATGACAACATCTCCCTTCCTCCTTGGGAGCTGCTGTTTGCCCCTGTTCGCAACTGAATAATTTTCCATTGAGCTGTCACAATTAATTGGTGGATTTTTATTAGCCTTTTAGGACCACGCTGGGCGGGACCCAGCTTGGCACCGTGGCGCATTTCGCCGTGTTTTCCAGTCTATTAGCGACTTGCATTCCGCAGCAGCAGCGCTCCGTCCTTGGCAGCTAGAGAGCCGCTTCACTGAGGGGTGCACAGCTCTGAGCCATCAGCGCCGAGTGGGGCGAACGGGGTGGTGAAATGGGATGGGCTAGGCTGTGGCCAGCGGCCTCCCCCTGGCGCTCATGCTCCTCCCCGCTGCCCCGGCTCAGGTGCCCGGGGGCTCTGGGCAGCTGAGGGACCAGACCGAGCGTGGGAGGCACATGGTCCTCTCACCTCCACCATGTCCACGGAGGCAGGATCCAGGGCTCCTCCTGCTAATGTAATGGTCCCATGGGGATGGAACCCCCCTCCCCCCGCCGCCCGGGTCTTTGTCTGTTGGTAACAGAGGCAGACACTCAGCCCTCAAGCCACGAAGGACAAACCTCAAGAAAACAAGCCGCGTTTCCATAAAGGACAGCTCTGGCGCTCAGATCCTGTCCTAGGGTGGCAGAAGGGACAAGCACCATGGCAGCCCAGCCGTCTCACCGTGGGCGCGCGTTTCCGTCTGGCCAAGGCGGGGGCGGGAGATGGCAACCTGGATCACCATCAGCTCATTCACACACACACACACACGGGAACCACGGAGCGTGCTCCTGAGACCACGTGAGACAGACCAAGGGCCACCTGCTGATTCCCACCTGAGAACCGGAAAACGCACTCCTTACAAGAAGAGCCGTTATTAGCCGTGGAGTCACCAAGGCTGCAACACTCCTGTGGGGTCAGATTAGACGCAGTGGTCGGCAAACCGCGGCTCGCGAGCCACACGTGGCTCTTTGGCCCCTTGAGTGTGGCTCTTCCACAAAATACCGACTTCTGTGCATGGGCCAGCACATGGTATTTTATGGAAGTGCCACCTTCAAGGGGCCAAAGAGCCGCATGTGGCTCGAGAGCCCCGGTTTGCCGACCACAGGATTAGAGGAACCTTGATGAGGAGAGCAGAGGTGAAGGGGCGAGGCGGCCTTCAAGGCTATGGGTGTCCTGTCACTAGGCTCCCACCCTTAAACAGGAATCAGCAACAGGGCTACCCTTGCCAGGTGCCAGGACATCCGTGTCCAATAACCCTGAAAATCAGCACAACCCAGCTGCTGAGGGCACTCGCCCGTTAAATCCACTCCCGATCCGTGTGGCTACCCTCCTCTCTAACCCAGCCCACTCGACCCCACGGGCTCTGTGGAGGTTTGGGGCCTCCCATGCTACTCCCGAGCCCGCCGCTCTCTCCGTGGTGAGGAAGGTTCCTCTCCAGGCTCCTGGCAAACAGCTCTGGAGGCAGAGTGAACCCCCCTCCAGCGCAGGCTCCCTGAGCAGTTGGCATCGCTCACCAAGGTTACTTCAAACACAAAAAAGTCTTCATCTTGGGTGTAGGTCTAAAGGTCTTTATTTAGCTACAAACCTGGATGGGGAATATTTCCATCTACATTTTCCCATGTGTTTGAAATATTAAACTGCTTAAGAGAAGAAGAGGCTCCTGGGGGCAGGAAGCCATCAGGCAGCTGCTGTAGTGGACAAGGGGCCGCCGCGTCCCAACTGGCCCCCGTGCCCAAGACGCTGCGTGACATGTTCCACCGAAGACCCAACCCAGATGGGGCGCTGTGACCCTCCGAGCAAGCGAGCGGGGGAGCTGGAGCCCCGCCCACGAGGCTGGGTGAGCACCAGGGATGAGGGTAGGCTGGGACAGGGACACAGTGGTTGGTCAGGCTTGTCCCACCGAGTGTCTTCTGCGCCAAGACACCTGGAAACTGGTTTCCCAGAGCACCCGATTTGGGAACGGCTCCTATAAAATACCTTGAAACCCAAGAACTTGGGGGAGCTAATTCTTAACTGCTTCTCTTCCATGCGGGAGGGAGGGTGGGAGGAGCTGGCCCCGGAGCAGAGGTCTCTGCTAGTCGTGCTGTGGCCACCTGCACCGTCAGAACGTCAGGCCTGCACAGCAGCGCTAGGCCGCATGTGCTGGGTGACCTCGGGTGAGCTCTTCACCTCTCTCAGCTTCCGCACCCATCAAAGGAGCCCAGCCACAGAGCCTCCCTCACAGGACACAGGCGTGAGGGCTGCACGTGGTAACGGAGGGCACATCTGTAAGCAGCTGGGGGTGCTCACGTGAGCTGGGATGTTGAGAAAGCTCCCACTGAAACACAGCACCTGGAGAATGTGCTCCAATCAGCAGTGTCCAGCTTGAGGGACTTTCACCAGGGGACACCCCGGCGGCCAGCACCACTCTAAGCAGAGCACCGTCTGCTCCCAGAGCTGCCTGTGCTCGAGCCTGGCATGACCCCTCCCTCAGGTTACCCTCCACCCTGACACCAAACACCATCCCGCAGATGAGCCGCGCCCACTGAAGCGATGAAAGCTCCGGCATCACCAGTTCAGTTCGTGTGGCTATTTCTGCTCAACATTACGTTTGTGGTGTGGCAGCGCTGAGTTCATTCTCATTGCTCCAGAACATTCCACTACATGAACACACCATGTGCCTATCCTAAAATTGACGCTTTAGGCTCCTATTTTGTGGTAACAATGGCAACAGCGTTGGCCCTTGGGTCCTCCTTGGTCCTGGATTTCGAGGGCAGAACTCACAATTACCTGAGAACTGTTGTGTGCGCACACATGCTCTTTCTCTGGGGCTAGAGTCAGTGTGCATTAAGCTCTCAAGGGGTTCTGTGACCCAAACAAGTTCAGACCCAAGTTTAAGTTCAGGTGATTACAAGGAAGAATCTTATTTGGGGGAAGGGTCTTACAACACACCGTCTAAGAGGCTGCTGTGTCAATTCCGCGACCAGTCCACGTCCGACACAGAGGCTGTCATCATAACCATCCCGCCCTCTCTCAGACCTGAGAGCTGTCACTCATGCCCGAGGAGAAGCTGGACTTAGGCGAGCGGGTGCCCAGTGATGGTTCAACCACTACAGACTGCAGCGTGGACTCAGCCTTCTCCTCGGTGAAGCGAGGGGAGACCTGACCTCGGCCTGCGCAGGCGGCTTCCTGCAAACCCGTCCCAGGCAGCGTCTTCACCTCCACCCCGCGGCGCGCACCCGTCCTGCGCCCAAGGCCTCGGGGGAAGAGGTTCTCGCATCACTGTGCCTCATGAGCAGGATCTGCACCCCTGACAAGCCTGCTGGCTTAATAAGTATCATTACCACAGGGCGCCGCTCACTGCCCCGACTCCACTTCCTGGCTGTCAGCGGTGTCAGATGGAGACCCAGATGAGAAAGTCAGCCCCCGCCTGGGGGCTGGGAGAGGCCGAGGCGGGGCCCAGGGTGGTATTTCCATGCCCTCGCAGGCAGCAGGCCCTGCCTGTCCTCATACACACAAAGCTGGCGCCTGGCGTGGTGAACACAGCGCGGGGTGTCTCGGGGCTGAGGGCAGCAGCAGAAAGTGAGTTCAAAGGCGAAGGGAGAGAGCACCAGCGGAGAGATGAACTCTCTCAGGCCAGCAAGGAACTGGGACATGACACCTCCCATTTCCCTGATGCTGGGCGGCCTGACAGTGGGCTCAGCCCTCGGGCTGGTCTTCCTTGCCATGCCAGTCAGCAGTGGCCCTACTAAGAGCACCACTGACAAGAGCTGGGCTGCTGGCAAGGAAGTGTCAAGGGCACAGGAAGGGCTGGAGACGAGGGCAGGACAAGTGCCTGAGAACGGCCGGCCGAGGTGACACAGGCCGCAGGATCCTGCTGGGATCCTGCCATTGTTCTGCCCCATAAAACCCAACATGGGGCCTCCAGCCTCTCCAGAAAGCAAGGGCGCCCTCCCTCCGACCCACACCACAGCTCTGGACAACAGGGGAGAGTTACAGACCAAAGCAATCCGCGCACATTCTAATGTAAACATTTATTTAAAAAATACTACGGAGGAGAGATGTGGATTCAAAAAACAAAGTCATATACAGAAACAAAATGTACTGGACCAAAAACAAGAGAGAGAGACCATAGGCATTGGAGCAGGGAGGGGAGTGGAAAACTATTTACACGTCATTTATAAAAGAGCAAGTCTACAAGAGTGTAATACCAAAGTATAAATGCAAAATATAGTGGCACGTCATGTGAAGAAAGGAGGCCAGTACCTCACAGAAACGGGAGGCGAGGGGCCTGGGGTCAGTTTGCTTTGTCTGCAAGGCCGCTGGCGGTATGCTAGCACCTCCCTCAGTCTGTGCAGAACAGCAGTCTGAGGGGGCAAAGAGGTGATGCGCTGTGAGAACAGTATCAAACAATCCAGAGACATAAAATACAAGTTCGGGTGATTAGTGTAAAAACAGGGCCTGCGTGAGGTCACGGGCAGGTGTGGGGAGCAGAGGGTGGGTTTCTCCTGGTTTCTCCAAGGGTTGCTTCTGGGCCTGGAGTGAGACCCAGCCGGTGCCTGCCCACTCCTCAGTAGCTGCTCTAGGTCACTGTCAAGGAGGCCTGGGCCCCGGCCCCGAGCCTGGTCCTGGGCAGCGCAGGGGGAGATGACACCACACCGGCTCTTCGAGACACTCTAGGGTTTCATTTCTTTGTGGTTTTCTTCATCCCTGATGGCCAAGTGTTGCTTGTGGTCATTAAATAAGACATTTGCCCACGAGGGTGCAACCAACACTAGTGGGGCTTTGGTGGCCCGGTCCTGCTCCTCCCGTCTGTGTGCTGGTGCCCACGTCTGTATCGGCTGTGCTGAGAGCAGAGCTTTGAAATGCTTCAAGAACTCCAGAAAACTGAAGACAGGCTTGTCACAAAGGAGAAAGTCCTGTAAGAATCTACTTTGTCTTAGGGGAGTACAAGGGAGGGAATGGAGATCCGTCAGAAATCAAGATCAAGTGCCTTTTTCGGGCACCTGCAAGTTCAAAGGGAAGGTAACACTGGGCCACCGAAGACCTGCCTAGGCCGGGGCCAGGCCACCTCAGCACCAGTGTTCGCACAAGCCAGCCCTCTGCCCCTGCCCCTGCGTGCTGGACAGCAGCCCTGCTCCCGGGCAGACTTGGGCTTTCCATCCAGAATTAGCAGTGTCACAAGAGAACTGGGACTGGACTCGCGGACACGCAGCAGGATGACAGGACAGTCCCCCTTCTTCCTGCGACCCAGAGGCTGGCTTGTGCTAGCACCTGTTTCACCCCCAGGTGAGAGCTGTCCTTCACGGGAGGAAATGGGGAGCCCCAGCCCTGGCACAGCTTCCCAGGATGCAGAACTGGAACGTGTCTGAAGCACAGGAGGTGCAAGGAGGGTGAGGGTACAGGCTCCCTCCACCAGGTGAGTGAAGGTCACAGTTCCCAAGGCCTGGTGACACACAGCTCCCGTTCGGGGCACTTCTTGTTGGGGAAAACGGAGGCGAAGGCATAGCCAGAGGAAATCCCCCAGAAAGAAAGACAGAGAGGAAGCGCGCACCCACCTTCACAGCTGGCCGAAGGGCAGGCCTGACGCCCCCGTGGGGAGGGCTGGTGTGCCGACTGCAGTCCACCAGGCGGAACCCACAGACAGAACTCTGACAGAGAGGCTCAGAGAGCGGGCTGAGGAGGAGGAAAGTGCAGGAGGACAGTCGGTGCACAATGTAGGTAGTAGGGCGGTACACTCCATGGTGGCCCTCAGCTCCGGGGCCACGGTCCCAGCTCACAGGTCCTGTATCAGCCACCGTCATGGGCACGGGAGCCCTCACACACTGCAGGCGGCTCTGGCTGGCCTGACGCCTGGCTGCTGCTACCTCTGTACGATGTCGCTGATCTCTTTCACGGAGCTGAGGAGTTTGCTGAAGTCCTGAGTGGCTGCCGGGCCACTCCCCGCGGTTGCCGGGCAGATCTGAAGCTCCCGGAGGTTATTCTCCAGTTTGTTGATGGCCTCGCGGAAAGCGAATTTGTTCCTCATTTGCTGGATGGAGTCCACGTAGCTCACGCAGAACGTGTAGAGGTTTTTGCCGGCTTCTAGCACGGCGCTGTGGCTGGCCATCTGCTCCGAGTTCTTGGAGATGGCGAGGCACAGGGCCTCGGTGCTGTCCAGGACCACACCCTTGGTGATGGCGCCACTGGCGATGCGCTCGGGAGGTTGGCGGGTTTTCCGAAGAGACACACGGGTCGATATGAGAGGGATGAAGGCGGTGGAGGACAGCTGGTCCCCTGCCAGGGCGGAGGATGCTGATGGCAAAGTGGAGGGAGTGGGGACTGGGCTGGTCGGCGTCCCCGCTGGCTTGGTGGATGACTGAGGCTTTGGCATGGACAGGAGCACAGGCTTTTTGACGCCCTCCCCCAGCTGGCTGGGTTTGGCAGCGTCACTGTTTACAGCATCCACAACCACAGCCGTGGATTTTGCTTTCCCGCTGGCGCCGGCCTCCCCAGCTGCTTCCTGGCTCAGGCTCGGAGAGGGCCTCCCGGCTTTCCCAACAGAGGCTGGAAGTGGGGGTGGCGGGGCAGGCTTGAGCTTGGACAACTTCCCTTTGTCTCTCCCTGGGGACTCGGAGGAGGGCTTGTGCCTCCTCATTCGAGATTCCTCTGCGGGGGCCTTGCTGGTCCCTCCAGGTGCACCTGGTCCTGCTCTGCTGGTGGCGGGCACTGGCTCAGCTGCGGCAGGTGTCCCCAAGGCACTGGACTTCCCGGCCTCGTCCTTGTGGGGCAAACCAGAGGAAGGAACCACCACCACCTGCCTACGGAGAAGTTTTGGAGTCAGACTGGGAGGGCTGGAGCCCGGGCTGGACTCCGCTGTGTCTTTGAAAACCTCATCAGCCAACTCCTCCATCTTTTTCACCAGCCTTGGTGGGGGCGTCACCGTGCCTCTGGCCACCTGGTCAGACCTGGTCTCGCTCGCCCGCTTCCGAGGCAGAGCTGGCTTCTCGCTTTTGTGCCCTCCGAAAGTGGACGAGTCAAACTGTCTTCCCGTGGACTGCAGGTCCCGAGGCAGCGTGACCGACCTCCACTCTGTGTCCTTGGCCCCGTGGGGCACGCAGGAGGCAGAGCAAGACCTCAGGAAGCGCTTGCTGGCGCTGCTGCCACTCTCCTCTTCATTGGCGGCTAGTCGGCTGCTGGTCAGCGTGCTGGACTTCTTCCACAGGTGGGGAGACCGGAAGCCTGCGCCTCCCGACTCCCGGAAGGCTCCATTGGGGACCCCAGCCCCACTGCTGGGCTTGGGGGACTTGGCTGGCTCGGCTGTGTCCGAGGGTGTGAGAGCAGGAGCCCCGTTGCTGACTTCACGGCCCTCTTCCTCCCCGGCCCCCTTGCGCTCTGGCTGGCCGTCCATCTCCCGGAAGGAGCTGCTGCGTTTGGGAGGAGTTGGGGCCGTTTTCTTCTTCTTCTTGATCAAGGCGCTAAACAAATTGGTCTTTTTGTCTTTGGGGAGAAGGCGTTCATCTTCATTTAGGCAACCATCCTGGGGACCTCGTTCTTTTCGAGGGAGCAATGGAGACACAGCAGGCTCGTGGTCCAGAGGATCTGAAACACATGGGGAAGGTTCAACAAGTCCAAACTAAAGACTCCTGAGCGGGCAAGACACCTCGAGCTAGCCTCCTACTCTCTAAGAGGTCTGGGCTCTGGGCTCAGCAAGGCCTGGGCAAGTTACTCCTTGTTGCTCATCCTCAGCTTTCTCATCTGTAGAACAGAGGATGTGCCCTGGCTGGCATTCTCAGTGGTTAGAGCATCAGCCTGCGCACCCAAGGGTTGCAGGTCCGATTCTGGTCAAGGGCACATACCTGGGTTGCAGGTTTGAACCCCGCCCCAGTCGGGGTGCATGCGGAAGGCAACCAATCAATGTGTCTCTCTCACATAGATGTTTCTCTCTCTCCCTCTCCTTCCCTCTTCAGAATCAATAAAAACATTAAAAACAAGAAAACTTGGGAAGCATGGTTCTATAGGTCTTGCTGTGGCAAAACATCCCATATTGCTAGTTTGCCCCGTCCCTTCCCACTTAGTCTGTGATCCATCAGAGCATCCCCTACAAACCAGATGCTGGCCCTCCTCCGGCACTCTTGTTCCACTGGTCTGCAGGAGGACCCAGACTTCTAGGGTTGGGGGGCAGGGGGACAACTGCTACATCAGAGCAGCCTGGCTCCAAACAGAGCCTGGCACACAGGAGGCACCAGATCCAGCCCCTGACCATATTGAGAATCCTCCTGAACCGCTCCCATCTCCCTCTCACTTCTCAGAGACCAGACAGGACGCTCACTCTGGGCCACACTGTGAGTAACACATGAAACGGGCTTCTTCCTCAGGTTTCATAAGCATCCCTGCCTATTTGACTGACTGACCGCTGAAGCCAATGGCTCCTGATGGTTCACGGGAGTGGGGGTAGGTGTGCGTCTGGGAGAGATTACTAACATGGGATTTGCCTGCCCTTCTGTGCAGGTCCCACTCACTGCTTCCCACGTGCCACACTGGCCCTGGGCCTCCCGTGGGGAGGGGCAGGGACATACCAGGCTCTCCCGGGCCCTTGGAGTGGGGCACCTCAGGCAGGTCGGTGGCGTCTTTGTGTTCCGTGGCTCTCCTGGAGGTCCTTGTCTTGGTGGGCAGCTCTGGGGCCTGCAGCAGAGTGCCTGCAACCCCTCGCAGGCCTTTCTTCCCCAGCTCCTTTTCCACTTCTAAGAAACACCAAAACCACAACAAACACACACACACACACACACACACACACACACCAGTAGCCATCAGTATGGTGTCACTGTTGGTGTGCTGGTTTTCTTTTTAAAATAACAGTGGTCATCTACACACATTTACAGAAAAGAGATACAAATGATAAGGAAACAACACTTATAGTTTTCAGAATTCTGCATGGCTACGAAGGACAGAGCTCCACACTCAACACTTCTGTCCAGCTTTCTGGTCTCAGATAACTTGTTGGCCCGCGCACTTCTCCCTGGAAGTGAACTAAAGGACCAGGGCTGGAGTCCCCTACAACCATCCCTCCTACCCCAACCTTCCACCCAGGCAGGCACCCCCAGGACGGGCACTTTACCATCTGATATGCTGGACTCCTGGAACATTGTTTCAAAGGCTTGGTGGATTTCAGCAAAGGAGGGCCGGTCAGAGGGATTCCACTGCCAACCTGGACAGATGAGACCAAGTCAGACCACCCAGGAGGCCTTGCTAACAATAACAAGTGTGTAGTTAGCAATTCTGAAGGAAAAGTCTAGAATTGAAAGAAGCATTCCACTCCTGCTACCCACCTTTTGGTGTGACAAGTTAAGTGATGAAGGCCATTGTGTCCTATTAGACATTAAGAATTTAAAAAGACTAGATAGTAGCAGGAATATGGATTGTAAAACCCCAGAGAGATGTTGACAGCTGGAACTGCATTTACAAATATTTGTCTCCCAACCCCACTCTAGCAAGTGCACAGATTTACTAAGCCAAATAGGTCGCCTTCGACTTTACCCTTACTTCACCATTATCAAAGCCCCAAATCCTTATTAGTAAACAAATGCTAGCCAACGAGATTAAAGGAGGATGAAGGACTGATCAAGGTGAGGATGTAGCCTGGTGGGAGTATAAGTTGGTACAACTTTTTTTTGAAAAACAATTTGGCAAAATCTGTCAAAACTTAAAATGCACATAGCCCTTTGAGCCAACAGTTCAACTTTTAGCAATCCCAGTACAATGCAGGTGTGTGGAGATACTCACTCCGCCTTGCTTATGGCAAAATCCTAAACAAATGTGTCACTAAATGTTCATGAAAAGAGCAATGAATAAATCACCTAATAGGATGCTAAACAGTTAGATAAAATTAAGTGGGGAGGAGAGACATCTCCAAACTATGGACATGGAAAGATTTGTCTGTTACACTGCTAAGTGCAAAGAAAGTTGCAGGAATGGTTTTATATATATACTAAAACCAACCAGATAAATGTCCCCTGGAGTATCTACCTATGACTACAGATGTGTGAAGGTAGGCCCAGGAGTTGGTATTTATTAAAAAGAAATCCAAGTATGCATCAATCCCAATTTTGTATTAAAAAATGAACAAAAAACCCTCATACATAAAAGGATAGAGAAAAACTGAAAAGAAAAAAAAGTCTGCAAAAATATGTATCAAATTCGTTCACTAATTGCTTTACATACACACTCCCACAGTGGAATGCTTTACAAAGCCCACATGCAATCTTTGGAACTGGCAGGGGAAGGCTCACATGCTCGCATGAGTTCGTAGACCTTCTCTGGGCAGCCTTCCGGGCGCTCCATGCGGTAGTCTTTCTCTAGCAGCTCATACACCTGGGACAGGTCAATTCCCGGGTAGGGCGACATGCCGTAGGTAGCAATCTCCCAAAGCAATACTCCAAATGCTAGGGAAAAAAGAAGAAGAAAGGTTATTTGAAATGTGCAGAATTTAAGTATTCTGCATTTAAAATTGGTTACCTGTGTAGAAGACAGAAGCTACACTTTCAAAAACAGGCCAGGCACTGACATTTTACCAGGCTCTTAATTACTAACAGCCCAGGACAGAATGAAACTTTCAGTTCACTCACCCCCACAGACCAGAACACGCTGAAGGGAGAAGAGGGCTGCGCTGATGATGTCCCTCCAGGGTCTGGTAGGTAACGAGACCATCTTGCTGGGACATGTGTGGAAGGAATCCAGAGCTAGATGTCAGGAGGCCATGTCTACTCCTAACTCTGTGACCAACTAGTTATGTGCTTAAGGCAGGCCGCCTCCCCTTTCTGGAGTATGAGATATTGCTAAGGTCCCTTCCAACTCTTCACAAGAATCTTACAAAATCTTTGCCCAACAGCATGGCTCAGTGGTTGAGTATTGACCTATGAACCAGGAAGTCAAGGTTCGATTCCCGGTCAGGGCACATGCCCAGGTTATGGGCTCAATCCCTAGTGTGGGGCATGCAGGAGGCAGCCGATCAGTGATTCTCTCTCATCATGTTTCTTTCTCTCCCTCTCCCTTCCTCTCTGAAATCAATCAAAATATATTTATTCAAAATCTTTGAAAGTTTTGCAGGCCCTTAGTTCAGCCTTGACATTCCTAATCCCATTAAAGGAAGCAGAACTGACTCCTCCCTAGAGAAATGGGTGGCTCAGGTCTAGGGCAGGGAATGAAGGGGAAACATCACAGGCGCTATCGAAAGCTTCAAGGGTCTTGTCAGAGGGACTAGGAGCAATGTGAAGCTCCCACCAGCCAAAGATGAGACAGCCTGAGTATCAACAAGGAAAATAACTGCAAACCCGCAACCCGGTTACTTGCCCTTGACCAGGAATCGAACCCGAGGCCTTTGGTGCGCAGGCCAACGCTCTAACCACGGAGGGTCAGTGGCCAGGGCAAAAGTATGGCTTTTATGATTTAATGGGAAAGTTGTACACTAACTGGATATTTGATAATATTTGGAAATTACTGTCAATTTTTGGAGGGGGACATTGTAGTTATGAGGATGAAAATGCCATCTTTAAGAGGCTCACAATGAAATACTTATGGACAAAGTAATATGATGCCTGGAATTTGATTCAAAATAAGGGTTGGTGGAGTGGGCGGGGCCCAGAGGATGCAAGAGCACCATGAGGTGGTGACCAGCAAGCTGGGTGATAGGGCCAACGGCGCTCATTAGGCAACTCTGTCTTCTTTAGGATAGGCTTACAATTTGCCCTAAGAAGTTCTTTTAAAAAGTAAAAATACAATACGGTCACGAGGCTTCAGAGGGTAATAGCCTACTGAAAGCCCAAACCAAATTACAGAGCATTACCTGCAGGGCTGGCTAGGTGCCCCGAAAAACCAAGCAGTGAACTTAGAATGAAGATAAAGGGTAAGTTAACCTAAATTATTTTGGAAGAAAAACCTTATTTTTACTTCATTTTGGAGAGAGAACAGGGAAAAAACGACTTTTAAATGAAAAGAAACAAGCAAAAAAGAGAATTAAATAATGGGGGAGGGAGGGGTAAAAGAGCAAGAAAGAGACAGTCAAAAAGCAAGAGAAAAACAAAACAAACACAACAGGAAAGAGGCCACACCCTGGGCGGGCGGGGAGGGAGCTGAGGCCCTTACCCCAGACGTCCGACTTGATGGAGAATTTGTTGTAGGCCAAGCTCTCAGGCGCGGTCCACTTGATCGGGAATTTGGCCCCGGCGTGGGCTGTGTAGGTGTCCCCTGTCATTAACCTGCTCAGGCCGAAATCAGCCACCTTCACCAAGTGGTTTTCCCCTACCAGGCAGTTCCGGGCAGCAAGGTCTCTGGGAAAGAGAAGAGTTCATCCATGAGAGGTGCTGGCTTGCCTTCCAGCCTCACAAATCCACCACCGACAATGGAAAAAGGGAGTCTGGCCCCCAGGAAACTTACATTAATTTCCGCCAGGGAGCAGTGCCCGGCCCTCAGAACCACCTGGGATCCCAACATGGTGAGAGGCAGCCGGGGGCACTGGAGCGGGCCCCTGGCCCTGTGGCCTGGAGCAAGGTAATTACGCTGGGACTCAGTTACCTCACTCATCAATGAAAAGGATAATCACAGCGCCTACTTCTTAGGGTTGTTGTGAGTGATAATTCATTACTATGTAAAGTGCTTCCACTGGTGCCTAGAGAATGGTAAGTGTCACCTAAGTGTCTGTCTGGCTGTCACTGCTCTATGCCAGGAACAAAACCAAAGGCCAGTCCTCAGCCGGGAGAAACGTATAGCCGAGTGAGTCTCCGCTTGTCCTCTCCAGACTTGGCAGGACAAAATAAAATAAAGCCCGTAGCATCCTTCACCCAGATTGTGTTTTCTACTTTCTTCTTTCTTCCTGATGCTCATCCAAATGTCTCCTGAAACTTCTCTCCTGTACAATCGGCTTCCTTTTGCCTCCCGATTCTACCAGGGAGGTAGGAGTCTAATCTTTGGTTCAAGGACATTAGCCATGAAATCACAGGCAAACAGGAATGGAGCAATGAGACGAGGCAGCAGCTAAAGCCATGGCCGCACAGGACAGCGTCATCAGCAGCAATCAGAGGGAAATTAAATACAGAAGAGTTGTGCCTAGCAGGATTTTGGGGAAGGATTTTAAGTTTGCCTGAATGAAGAGGGAATGGACCTTGCTGTGCAAGGCAAACCAGAAGTCAGGAAATCTCAATTTGCAGCCTCAGAGGGTTCACATTCTTGAGTGACAAGCGCATCTGAATCAGGGTCTCCTGGAGCATAGAAAATCCGTCGTACAAGGAAGCGCAGCACTTCACACATGCTCCCCTTGTTCCTCACTGTGAAATCTCCTGGGCAGGTTTCATACTCGTTAATTGGGTAGGAAAGGTCACCACGGTGGCATGGAGAACATCCTGCATAAAAGACTCCGGCAAAGCCCATCAGCTCTGTCCTGCACTGGCTGTCACTTTGCTAGGAAGCCATTTCCACCACCAAAGAATGCGAAGACCAAGGTAATTGTGGCACACTTGAAGGTCAAAACACTCCAGGCTTTAAAACAGCAAAGGCGCTTCATTTAGAGCCACAGACACACAATTCTGACAATTGTGGAAACACTGCTGACCCAGATGACAGCAACTTAAGTGGAGAATGAAATGATAATAAAGAGAAGGGAGGGGGAAAACCGATCCCACGCAGAAACAAAACCCACGCACTGGCCATTACCGCAAATGTGTGTGAAAGCAATGCCACTGCCTCCAGAAGAGGCCACGAGGACCACGCCGGGCCTGAGGAACGAGCACTCCACTTCAGAGGGAGCTGCGATTACTTGGAAGGATGCCTTTTATGAATCATTTAATCTTCTAGTTAGCTCAAAATGGTTCCAAAGTGAGGTATTTCTTAGGCCTGGCCTTCCGCACACCCGAAGCCGGCAGTGTCAGGACTCAGTGTTTGCCTTTGTTTCAAGGTCTACTGTGTTGCCAGCCAGAAGAGGCTGGGCCAGAAGGCCTCAGAGGCTGGGCTTTTCTAGAAGAATGCCTGGCCCCCACTCACTCCCTGGCTCTGTGGGGAGGCTGCTTGGCCAGGCTCCTACCTGTGGATGAAGTTTTTCTTCTCCAGGTACTCCATGGCGGATGAGATCTGAGTGGCCATGTACAGCAGCACCACAGCATTCACCTCCTGGCGGTTACACTCTCTCAGGTAATCCAGCAGGTTCCCATAGGTCATGAACTCAGTGATTATATAGAACGGGGGCTCCCGGGTGCAGACCCCTGCCAACAAGACATTGAGGGCTTCAGGATGCTGCTCTACTCCCAACTGAACGAGTGTCAGAAAGGACTGGCACTGAAGGAAAATGCTTCTGAAACGGATGCTGACTCTGCTCCAACTTCTAATAGGGCCCCAAGCACTTGTGACTTGAGACTGTGCTCCTGTGGGAGGGGCATGCTCATGCTCTTGTCTCCCTCTCAAGTCAATGAACTTACAGGAAGAGGCTATCAGTGAGTTCAGAACCCACATCAAACGGCCTAAATCATTGTTTACCCTCAATGGTTATGTCTGATGGCTATGTCTACTTACAGAATCACTCAGTGAAGAAACGTTAAAAATTCTTAAGTTTTGCCAGACCAGTGTGGCTCAGTGGTAGAGCGTCAACTTATGAACCAGGAGGTCAGGGTTTGATTCCGGTCAGGGCACATGCCCAGGTTTCAGGCTAGATCCCCAATAGGGGGCGTGCAGGAGGCAGCTGAGCAATGATTCTCATTATTGATGATTCTATCTCTCTCTCCTTCTCCATTCCTCTCTGAAATCAATACAAACATACTTCAAAAAAAATTCTTAAGTTTCAGAAGCCAATTTGAGATTTGAATGCTTTTAGGTATCAATTTAAAGTAATAACATTCTCTCTTTCACAAACCCCCCGACACACACAATCCCACAAAGGCCTCCTTAACCAATGGTTGAATGCTGGCAGGGAACAGATGTCCAAATCAAACTCTCGCCAGCCATTCACCTCTGCTCTAACGGCACCTGCACCACCCCGAGGGTTTATTGCACGCACTCACCAAGTAACTGTACCAGATTAGGGTGCTTGATCTCTTTCATTACTGCGGCTTCTTTCAAGAACTCTTCCACCTCCATGGTGTCCTCCTGCAGGAAAAAAAAGTGGTGAAATTATCTCAGCAAGGAACGTGTCTGAGTGGGAAAGTGCGGCGTCAATGGTCAGTACGAGCTGGAGCTTCGATGAACAATCCCCTGGCCAACCAGTTTCAACCCCACACTGCTCTGGACAGGTTCCACCGCTGCTGCTGATCACCTCAACAGCACCACGGAGTTCTCGCTTTGGTGCTGAACTTCTGGATTTCCCCCAGGGCAACACATCTGGGCTGGCCGCTATATGTTGGTGACTTGCTTCTGGTGGCACAGACCATATCTGTTTCCATCACCTTGTGGGTTTGTGGGGGTAAGGGAGATGTGTACAGGCAAATGCCACGAACGTGGTACTAGTTCCCTAAGGAACAGCGAGTTTTCAAGGGGTCCTAAAATGCATAAGGTAAAAAAAAAAAAAAAAAAGAATCTGAAATGTCTTTGATTTAAGAGAAGAGACCCTGGTGATACAAAAGGTACTGGATTACCAAAGAAGAACGATGTCTCAAAACACGGCAGGAACAAAGCACTGACACTGTTAAAGAATGTGGTGTCATGGGCGCTTAATGAAGCAGCCACCACTCTGCCAGGTCAATTACTCAGATCCTGAAACCATCCTCAGGGCAGTAAGTTCGCAGTATCCGAATGCCGAGGGGAGACAACGACATCAGCAAATGCCCAGAGCAAATGTAAGACACTTCTGCATTTCCTCACATATTCCGAGTCTAGGCCGGCGATTTTCAACCGGTGTGCTGCAAGAATTCTTAAAACATGCAATACCTGACTATTTAGTCAAGGGCACAGACCTCTTTTCCCTTAGATTGTCAAATAAAAAAATGACAACAACCAATACAAAAATAGCTGTCTGGTGTGAATGAATCAAAATTATACCTTTTTTTGGTCAGATTGGCAGAAAAATATGCTTTTTGGTGTGCTGAATTTAGTGATCTGTTTATGTGTGAGATGAAAAGGGTTGAAATCGCTGCTCCGGGCTGCAGTGCGGAGCGCTGCGGCGCCTGGCCCTGTGGTAGACCCTATTGTACCAGAGCCTTGTTGTGGCTTCTGTTGGGTAAACCTCTTTTTGACTTAAAGAACCCACTGTCTACAACACAGGAAGCAGGTGGTGGTAAATGACATGGTCTGTTTGCTGTGAGAACCTGGCTATAAAGGCCAATGACGCCACCCTCCAAGTTTCAACGTGGAGTTTGAGTTTTACTGAAGAGAAAGAGTGCATGGGAGATGGGGGGGGGAGGGAGGGGGGACGACTTCTTGAAAACTAGATTCCTCCTGCCCCTTGGGAGACCAAGATCTGATGCCGTCCTCACCTGACTGCACATTCCTGAGGGAAGACTTCCAGAGGACGGGCCGGCCGCTCAGCGCTTCCTTGCTTTTGGTCTACTGTGTTTACAAGTGAAGCGTGACCAATGAGTTATGTGTCAGCCCATTATCACTTTGCTTAGTTAGGGCTCTGTGAGACTGAAACTCCGAAACAATTTATTGCTCTTTAAAAATGGCGAGCTGCTCTAAATGTCAATTAAACATGGTTGGTAGTCTCTGCGTCAAGCTATCTGGGGAAAGGGACTCATCCCTGCTGCCACCCCATTAGCTGTTTAATTCTTCGAGTCCTGTCTACCCCTTAACACGCTCAGCCGACCGTGCTGTTCTGGGCGTGAAGTGCCCTGATTCACCAGCTGACAGGCTCATGTCAAAGAGCGAACGCCTGCCAGACCCGGAGACTCAATGCTGCTCGTGTAGGACCAGGGCTTTAAGAATCTTGCTTGGCCAACAATATGTTCAAAAAGTAGCTCTCCCATGAAGTTTTCTAGACACGCAGAGTTTTTTTTATTTTAAAACGCCATGTAAAAAACCACGCACAGTGAAAATAATTTCAGAAACATCACTTGCTCTTATAGCTACTGGCTCTTCTCTAAAAGAACCATGTTCTACATCCTGAGACTTGGGCATGCACAAAAGAACAATGCAACTTTCAAAGGTTGTATTGTTCCCTCCTCTCTGTCGCCTTTCTCTCTGCATTCACTCAAACACATGCCTGCACCTGTGTGGACAGTATAACTCAATCCGGGCTGTTGTTTCCTTTCAGAACAGTCAGTGTGAACTTGTCTCCCTCTGCTGGTTCACCTGCTTCAACTCATAATGTGAACTGCTAACGGCACACTGCCTGTCGCTATGTTAAGATAGACCTGTCCCTGGTGCTATCCTGCCACATTTACATTCCTTCAATTCCATTTAAAAACTTCCCACCATGTTTCTGAAGAGAATTCTTCCATTTACATAGTAAAATAAAACTTGCTCAGATTAATTAGGGTGAAGGCAACACTTTGAGTAAAAGCTGTGAATTTCAGGCTCATCTGTTAGGGAGGAGGGTCACCCGGCCTCTCTTCACAAGGACTGCTGGCTCGGCCCAGGTGCGGGTGAACCTTTGGCTGGCACGGCCGAGAGGTTAACAGACGCTGGTGAGTTCTGCTGACCAGGCTCTGCCACTGTGGACCCATGACAAGCGACTTACAGAACAGATCACAGAGGCCAGCACGCGCTGCCGCGTTCTCGTCTACAAGAGGAGAGAACAGCAGTGTCCCCTCGTGCAGTGCCCAGGCCACGGTCAGTGCTCCGCCAGCGGAACTCATTACTATAAAGACAGCTGGTCTCCGCTCCTGAGAAGGAGACTGAATACACTGCTTGTATCTAAGACAGGCTGGCTCTTTAACACTGTTTTTGTCTTTCTCACAGATACATTCTCCCAGACTCAACATCTCTCAGGTATGTTCTAACCAGCTTCATCTGTGTGCTCACTGGCTCACCTCCAAGAGTGCGTATTCTACGTCATTAAAAATAAGTTCGCCGAAACCGGTTTGGCTCAGTGGATAGAGCGTCGGCCTGCGGACTCAAGGGTCCCAGGTTCGATTCCGGTCAAGGGCATGTACCTGGGTTGCAGGCACATCCCCAGTGGGAGATGTGCGGGAGGCAGCTGATCGATGTTTCTCTCTCATCGATGTTTCTAGCTCTCTATCTCTCTCCCTTCCTCTCTGTAAAAAATCAATAAAATATATTTTTAAAAAAAAATAAGTTCTGAAAATGGCTCCACGTCCTGCTGCTGCAGCTTTTAGGGCTCTCACTGCCTCCCTGAGTGAGGACCCCAGCCCTGGACCAGGGCTTCTTTCTGTCTGAGAGATTAGTTTCCACATATTTCTGGCGCGTTAGGTGAGCAGGGTTACAACCACAGGGAGAACCATCCTTCACCCATCGGGTGGACCGGGGTCAACACGTTTAAAACAATGGAAAGCTGGGGCAGACAACTCTACTGAGGAAGGTGGGGCACAAAGCAGATAGGGGACTTGAAGCCCAAGCGAACCTCCACAAGAAACCACCTCACAGAGGAAGCCCCAGAGCGCTGGTCCCCACATGCTGCCGCTGCGTCCAGGCTCGCTCCGCAGCCAGGAGAGACGCCGCCCAAGGCCCAGTGCGCACAGCAACAGCGGGCGCCGCTGCGCGGCCTCTCCGGGTGCACGGCCCCTGGAGAAGCCAGAGAGCCACTGCGAGGACTGTCCCGTGTTAGTGCTGCCAGGGAGCCCTTCCTCCGCTAGTTCCTGGAGCTCTCCAATAGAACCGATTTCCTGGGGGGAAATGACACACACAAAACCCAACACACTGAGCTGGTGAGGGGACAGGAGGCCGAGCATCCTCAACGCCACCGGCAGCGTGCAAAAGGGCGGGCTCCTTGGGAGCACCTGGGAGTAGGTCACAACCGTAAATGCACATGGCTCCTGATCCAGTGGTTCTACTCGAGCGGACCCAGCAGGCCACTCAGCCGCACGTGCAAACAAGAAGCATCCGTGGCACGTCTGTGACAGTCAAGTCCTGGAAAGAACACAAATGCCCACCAAGACTGGTACATCCTGAAACACAGCCACACAAGTCTGACAACCTGACGTGTATGACAAGGAACAACCGTCAAGTTACGAGAAGTCGACACAGAAGGTGCGGGGCAGTGTCTACGTCATGCCGCCGCATGGTTGAAAATCATGCACACTCGGACTGTTTCTGGAAAGACACAAAAATCAAGGAGGAGGCTGTGCATATCTTACCTGTTTGAAAAATAGGTAAAGAACTGGGTACAATTTTAAGTCAACATATAACAACATTATGTTCCACTATTTTAATGGTAAATTAGTTAGCTTATGATTCAATCATAACACCCCAACTAGACTAACAGTAGTCTTTTCCAAATTCTATAACTTACACAGCTGTTTCATAGGAAAAAACTGACTTACAAACTAACTTGGAACACAACTCATGTGAAACTTGGGGCTTTTTGTACCTGACAATTGGTTCTCTTAGGCACATCCTGCCATTAACAAGGGTAAAGTCAAGCCTATGACCTACTGAATATTGTCAAAATTCAAACTAGTAGTTCCCCATCAGTAGGCTTTTGCTGTATTTCCAGTTTCCCACCCATAGGGGTCAACCTAGTGCCTCCTTTTTTTTTTCTCCTGCTTTCTTCTGGTCTTCCTTATGCCTGAAGGTATAGGAGCCAAGGGTGCCTGATTGTTCAATAAGGAGTCATGGTTAAATGTAGGGCCTTGCTCCCCCTGCGGGTTCTGCCCTTTGAGGGGCCAACAATACAACAATACATCCCTGGCAGGACAGGGATGAGGGAAGAGACTGACTTAGGGGCTCACTGGGGTCTGGCACAAAGAGGCACTGAGTGGAGGGCCATCTGGTTTGGAGGACCATCTGGTTTAGAGCTGCAAGGTTTTCCAAGGAGTCTTGAAGAGAAAGGCAGATCATGGCTACAGTCTATGAGGGAAGTGAATGGGGAGAGGGGAAAAGGTGATTTTTAAGATGCTTAACTGTGGTTTATGTATATATTTTGTGGTATATGGAGAATAAGAACCTGAGTGACAACATCATAATCACTGGGCTTGGGAGCAGGCTGTCTGGGTTTAAAGCGCGGCTCTGCCACTTCTGACTGTGTAACTCCAGCCCAGTTACTTAAACTCCCTCTGCTTCAGTTTTTTCCATCTTTAAATGGTGGAAATAGTACTACCCTTTTCTTAAAGTTGTTGAAAGGTTTAACTGAGATGATATATGCAAGGCACTCGGAACTCTTCCAGGCACGTGGTAAGAGCTCAGTATGTCAGCCATTACTGTCACTTAGAGTCCACAGTGGAGATAAATGCTCGAAGTATTGACACAATCTTATCTGAGAAGTGGGGAACATAGAGATGTTTTATGCAGTGTGAGGGGGAGGGAGGGACCATTTATTTAGTAGTCACTTAGTACCATGTTTTGGGTTAACATCCCTCAAGATAATGATGCATTTTCCTTTCCCTAAATGGCTACCACTTGGGGTGACTGCTCACAGAACTCCATGCATCTGGATCCTGTACCTTGGGACCATAAGTTAATAAGGCTCTTGGGGAAAATCATTAAAAGCATATAATAAAGTTTAAAAATAAGTCATTAGAGAAGTACATTCCAGATCATTCTGATTCACTGGCATAAGGAACTACCAGCACCTCCGAGTTGCAGGAAGTCCCTACTCTGAAACCCCCTTCTTCAGCTGCTCAGAAAACACCACCACAGCATCAGCTGGGCCTCCCTCACATTTCAAGTTGCACGCGCTCTACCTCTTTTTAAAGTTTTCACGCAAGTCTTGCCTGGACTGAAATCCAGTGTATTTTGTACCTTTAGTCTTCCTTGTTTCATTCTGCAAATCCTGGCAAATGTGTGGGTGACACCCTGGCTTTTAACAGGTCAAGGCCCAGTGTCCCTGGGCCGAGTCCGCAACCGAGTGCTAAATGGAGGTGCTGCAGCACAAGCACACAGCCCTTTCTGTGCTCCCTGGTCCGTAAGCGGCAGGGCAATGGCTGTTTAGTTCTTTCCAGGGCTCACCAATGTCGCCATCTCTGTGAAACACAAAGCCTATCGTCCTACTCCTGTGCATCAAGCCCTTCAAGGGGCCCCGCTGCCTCCAGGATAGTAGCCCAGCTCCTCAGCCGGGTTCAAGCCCCCTGGCTGTGCCCTCTCTGCCCTCCACCTGTCTCTCCTGACCTTTGCTCCCTTGGCCAGGGGCTTGCACCTCCACTATGGCCCCGGCTCCCGATTCCCTCCATGCTTCCTCCCCGCCAAGCAGAGCTCACTGGGCAGCCCTTCCATTCACTCCTGTGAAGTGACACAGTGCCACGTTCATACCTTACGTGGTCCTTGTCACACTCACTACAATTACTGATATACTTGCTCATTTCTCCTACTAACTAGATTGCCTACTACTAACTACACCATCCTAACTACCTAGACTAGCCTGAAGTGAAGACCTCTGTCTAATTCATTTCACAACCCCAGTGTTAAGCGCAGGGTCTGGCAAACAAAAATAAGGAACTCATAAATGCTTATTACATTTTAAAAATGCCATCTGGAAAATACATAGGAGTCCACAAGGTGACCCTGAACCACACCACCACCTCCACCACACAAAAATGTCAGTCTTGGCCCCAGGACAGATCTCAGGGGTCATGTTGAATATAGTGCCAGGAAGCTCTTTTGGTTGCTAGGTCTAAAGAATGTGGTCTTTTCTCTAAAGCGTTGCTTTTTATTAATCAGAAATCATCATTTCCACCTTCCTGTGCCTCTGAGTGAGGATATCAGGAGGGTGACGGAGTCCCTAAAAGGCGAGCGCCTTGGCCGCGGTCTCGCTGCGTGCGCCTGACTGCCGTTTGAGAAGCGTACACATAGTTGGGTCCATTTTCTCAGCAGGGGATGTTTCAGTTCTTTTCCTTTCCTTTAGCTGCAAAAAGGGGCTGACTCTCAGTTTCTGCGCACACGTCCGCCCACACAGTCGTTCACTTAAAACAAGTGAAAATCATGCAGGTCAACACTAGGGGACACTCTCGCCATAGGTAAAGCTCGGATCACATAGGGAAGAAGGCTGCAAATTAAAACTTCCTTCCCTGGGCATCCTAAAGATTTCTAAGAACTTCAAAAGGAAAACAAGCCGCCTGGAAAGGCCACACACTATGCATTAGCTGAGAGGATGAAAATCACAGATAACAAGAAAGAAGGGGGCGGGGCAGGTGATCCGCGTTAGTAAGAAGTCTTAATGCAGTGGTTCTCAACCTTCTGGCCCTTTAAATACAGTTCCTCATGTTGTGACCCAACCACAAAATTATTTTCGTTGCTACTTCATAACTTTAATTTTGCTACTGTGATGAATCGTAATGTAAATATCTGATATGCAGGATGGTCTTAGGCGACCCCTGTGAAAGGGTTGTTCGACCGTCAAAGGGGTCGCGACCCACAGGTTGAGAACCGTTGCCTTAATGTGTCCTTAATTCCAGAAGTCGGGACACACAATAATGAGAACTGGAACCTGCTTAGAAACAAAGAGCACTTGCTTTTCAAAGCTGCCAACAAAAACCCACAGAAATGTCAAACGCATTTTGGTTAAATCTCCTTTCAAAACTAGGTTTTTATTTCCTTCCTTCCTTCCCTTAACTCTCAATAGGAAGTGATTCAAATGCCACACAAACAACGGAAACCCACGGCTTTAAAAGACTCTTGCCATCGAATGAAAAAAACTTCTCCAAATGACTCATCTTTTTACACCAAAAACCACAGCACTTCTCAGCCCTCACCATATGTGGAAACACACTGAGAGTATGAGAGTGACTCAAAGTGCAAAGAAACAGATGACAAGAGACTCCAGAGTCAACTCCTCGGCACCCACGGACCCCTCGGCCCTGTGTGCAGCCGGCAGCCCCCTGGAAAGGGCTCCTCTGCACACCCGCAGACGACGAGCGGTCTCTCACTGAGCCCCTCCCAGCCCGCGGCCCCGGCCTACCTTCAAGGTCTTCACAGCCACCGTGAGGCTGTATTTCTTCCACACGCCTTCGTACACCTCCCCGTACTGGCCTCCTCCCAGCTTGTGCTTCATGGTGATGTCCGTGCGCTCCATCTCCCACTTGTCATAGTTGGGGGACACACCGTACACAGTGGGCTTGTTGCGCTTGGGGGCTGGGTAGTGGAGAGTGGTGATGAGCCCGTCTGCCACAGTTGAGTGATGATGAACCAACTCGGCCAAAGTGTTGAAGCGGCTCTCTGAGGACACGTAGAGCTGAGGAAAAGAGCCCACAGGGTAAATACACACTCCACTCCAGTAAACCAGCTTTGTGAGCCTTAATGTATGCATAGCAAACCCGCAGATAACGGGCGCTCCACATAGGACCAAGAGCTACCCAGGCTATCATGTGCATGACAATTCCGGCTAAAGCAGAATGATGCAATAAGATGCCCCCGGGCCTCTGCACCTGCTTCCTGAGTGAAATCCTCCACCTACCTAACCCTCACTAGTACATGCCTGGTTCTCTCTTGCCATCCTGAGCCCAGTGTAAATGTCCAAAAAACCACACTCACCACTAACTGATAATTCCGCTTTATCGGCTTGTTGATGGTCTGTCTCCTCTTACTAGAATGTCAGCTACATGAGAGCAAAGCCCTAAAATATCCATTTTTATCCTGTAGCCCCAATGTTGAGAACAAGAATGAGCACATAATAGGTACTTGATAATAGTTGTTGATTATAGTAGTGAAGGGTAGAACTTTAAAAGTATTGCTGATTAGAAAATATTTAAAAACTAGAGGTCCGGTGCACGAATTCATGCATGGGTGGGGTCCGGCCAGCCTGCCCTGATGGGGGCCGATCTGGCCAGGGGAGGGAATGGGGGAGGTTGGCCGGCTGGCTCCACCCCCTGGTTGAACTTCTGAACTCCCGGTTGAGAGGACAATTTGCATATTAGCCTTATTATATAGGATAATTATGCTTATGAAAACCTATCGTTATTACCTATAATTATATAATTATCTAGAACTAAACAGTGATCAGAGATGAAAATTACTGAACAAAGCATAAATGTCCTTCTCATTCCTACTTCCTGGATTTGGGCCGAGTAAGAAGCATCAGAGGCCCAGCCCTGCAAGGCCCAACCCTGGGCCCCCCGTGGGGTGCTGGTCAGCGCTCCTCAGGAAGAGCCAGGCCTTGGAGGGCCGCACGGGCTTTTCCACACAGGAAGCCAGAAGGCTTTCAGACACCAGTGCATGCGAGTCCCTCTCTGAGATGTGCAGTGGTGAGCAGCTGTGCAGGGAGCCCCACCACCAGGAGTTCTCATCTAGACACAACAGAGATGGGGGAGGCAAAGGAAGGAGGCAGAGGGCCATGTGGATATGACAGCTATCTTTTTTCTTCTCTCTGCTTCAGTGATGTGGTGAGGGAATCAATTCCACATTAAAATGCCCACAGAACATGTGGACTCCAGGCACATAACTGAATCTGCTGGCTCACCGAGGCCAGCCCACCATCCTGAAGAAGGCAGAAAGGATACTCAAAATCACGACTAGGTGATCGTAAGACTTGCTCAAATTGCAAAGGTGTGGGAGGGAGGAATGAAGACTTGGAACAGTGATGATGCCTGGGGCAGGGGAGAGAAAGAGGAACAGGACCAGTGAGCTGTAGCTGTAACATCTGATTACTTCAAGGAAGGAAAGGGAAGAAAAGGCCTGAGCACACAGGGCAAGGCCATGGTTACGGTCGGCTCCACTCCTTCCTGATGGTGTGATACCAGACGGTTAAAGTGTTTTAAAGGAAGGAAATGACAAATATACAAGCTGATCCCTTCCATTACCCTCAACAGAATATTAAATAAGATTCATCAACAAGGAGATTTTCTCTGTTTGCTGCTTAGAGAGGTAACGTAAATGAATTAAAACTCAGGCAAGCCGATGGCAAACTTTAGCTTACAGGTTGATAATTTACAATCTTTGGGTAGCAACCCTACGAAGATAAAATTCTGAGCAACTCAGGAATTGTCCAGAAAGACTCCACAGGTCTGGGGAGCTTGTCCCTCTGTGAGATGGCGCCTCGGATGGCAGGACCTTGGAAGGTAAGGAGGAGGCCCACCAGAAGGCCCCACTTTTATGCCTGAGAGCACCTCGAAGTGACCTGCTCTAGGGACATGCCGCGCGACATGCTCAGACGCCTGAACAGATGCAGTGCTGCAGGGGGTAGGGGAGCGCAGTCCGCCTGCCGAGCCTGCCCTCAGCTTGCACAGCACCCATCAGTGTTAGTCCCGACCCAAGTGCAGGTCAGAGACCCAATGGGACGTGGGGACAGCTCTTAAAGCCCCACCCCTCTCTGGAAAAGTCTGCCAGGCATGCAAATACTTTACTTCAGGTTGCGAAGCTCCACGCCCTCCTCTCTCGGCTTAGCTCGGTGTACAGTGCCCTCCCTACCAAGCAATGGCGAGAAGAGAGAAAGCCGTCTGAGAAGGCACTCCCTGGACTCAGAGCACCCCCACCTTGGAAATCACTGGCACAGCACAGGCAGGTCACCTGGGGCCCGGCTCACTACCTCTCTCTCCACCTCAGCTCGAAAGGAGTGCTCCCCAACCCGAAGATCACGCTCCCTCAAATGCCAGAATGCTAATGGCTCCCCAAGCCCTAGTTCATGTTGAATTTGTTCTCGGTCTCATTTGATTCCCTCACAGGCTTCTCGGTTAGACATTTCAGAGTTATGGGAGCTTTCAATGACTGGACAAACTTCACCCTTTTCAATAATTAAATTTACAGACCCTGTGACTCAGTTCATCTTTCAACATAAAATTTATATACCGACACTTATTAAGTATTAAAATTATTCTTCCTTAAATGCACTGCACAGCCATCTCCTAACAGTCAAGAAGTCTGATGGCTTCCCTCTGATTAGTTCTAGTTTTTCAGCAGCTTTTGCTAGTGACCTGAGTAATCTCCATCAGGAATTCATGGCATGTTCAGAGAAGAAAGTGAAATTAGCATTATGAATGGCATGTCATTATGCTATGCAGCCGGTTACATAAACACTCTGGGTGCTCAGCCAGGGCTAGGCCTCTTCCTGATCACCAGGAACCCGAAAGACAGGGCTTGTCAAAGAAACTCAACAGGAACGGCTTTCCTCCTGACAGCCGTCTCCCAGGCTTATCAGAGCTTAGACTCGTGTACCCTTGAGGCGCCTGACCCTGGAGTCCCACCGTAGGTGTCCTGTTCACAGGCTCTCGGCCAGGAGCGCCCTTCCCCTGAGAGCCTCTTACAGGCCAGCAGCGAGGCGGTACTTAATAATTTAGCAGTGCTCAGCATCGCTCCGAGGCTCCTCCAAAAGGGAAGGCCAGCCAGGTTCAGCAGGCTTCTCACCAGGATGCCTGCACCTGCCGAGCCTCTGTCAGGGGGCATAAATCTTAAAATTCTAGAAATTACATACTGGCCCATCCTGCCACCTCTGCTGAAGCGTAAGCCCAAATTCCACTCCTGTCAACCTGCACCTGCCACTCCAGCAGACTGAGAAAGTAAGTGTCAGTGGGCATCTCTTCAAAGAAAAGACTCCATCAAGGGCTGTAAGAAATTGGGGGGCCTGACAGGGGCAGCTCACAGAACTAACGTGAAGACACAACCAGAAGCACCAGGAAGGATTTGGAGGGGGTGGCGAATAAAAATCAGTCTTCAATTCCACATTGTTGGCAGAGGATCACAAATTCTGAGGAAGCATGGGAGAATGACACCCAGGCTCAGGAGAGCTGGAGCTGTTTAAGCTGTCAAGACGAAGGCAACAGCAGTGACTCAGTCTGGTGGGGCCCTTTCAAGAGTCCAGCTCTAAGCCCCCCGGCCCTGGGCTCTGGGCCGAGCTGGTGGCCCTGGGCTGACTGGCTGCGACTGCTGCCGAGAGCTCAGCACACGGAGAGAGAGGCAAATCAGAGCCAAGAGGGTGGAGACGGAAGAAACCCTCTGGAGCCTCACAGAAGAATCTTTGAAATTCAGTTGTTTTCTGAAGATCAAGATTAAACTTATTCAGCCCCAGCCTGTCCCTCCTACCAACCTTCCATTTTCTTCTTAGAAATCCAGAAAGGACTGCAGCACCGCTCTGCACGAGCAGCGTTGTCAGTGCCTAGCCACAGTCCGACACTGCGATACCTACCTCCCTGTTCTGATGCTGCTCCACGCATTCCAGGAGCAGGACCCCACCCAACACGGCCCTGAGGTGCAGCCCTCAGAGGGCTCCACAGATGGTCTGCGAGATGACCCTGGGGGCCAAGACGCCTCCAGGTGCAAACAGCTAAAGGGAGGTCTTTGTCAGGGAGGGAGAAGGGCCAGAGGCCAAGGCCTTTGATGAGCTGCCAGTGGTGGGTGGTGCCTGATCAAATGAGTGTCCTGTGCTGCACCTGCAGTGAAAGGAATCCCTGGCGCACACCAGCTTTTAGACCAGCGGTTTTCAACCTGTGGGTCAGGACCCCTTTGGGGATTGAACGACCCTTTCACAGGAGTCACCTAAGACCATCGGAAAACACATATATAATTACATATTGTTTTTGTGATTAATCACTATGCTTTACTTACGTTCAATTTGTAACAATGAAAATACATCCTGCATATCAGATATTTACATTACAATTCATAACAGTAGCAAAATTACAGTTATGAAGTAGCAACGAAAATAATTTTATGGTTGGGGGTCACCACAACATGAGGAACTGTATTAAAGGGTCGTGGCATTAGGAAGGTTGAGAACCACTGTTTTAGACGGAGAGTTGTCTTCATCGGCTGACTCTCGGAGTCTGCAAGTCATGCATCCTACACGTAGGCCTTGCTCTCTCCCTTTGAGTTGTCAAACTAGATCATGCCTGCCTGCATCTGCCAGCAAGGGTGCTGATTAAACATCCAGGGAGAAGAGACCACTGCCCTGTTCAATACAAACCTCAACTGATGACCATGCAGCATGGCCTGCCTTGGAGAAACAGCACAGATGGGAAGCAATGTGTCAGCTGCAGGAAATCACCTCCTTTAGGTGCACTCTGCTGTCCTAACTCATTAAAAAGGCACCCCTGTGGTCTGAAGGCAAGGTTTCCAAGGGCCTACATCTGCAGAACGGAAGGACCTAGCTCCACATCTGAGATAATTCCCGAAAAACAAGCTGATGAGACTGATCTCTAGTCACACATCAACAGCGACTATGCGGTCTGCCACACAGACCACAGGGCTGGCACAAAGACGTCTGCCGTGATGGAAAGCATCAGCAACTGGCAGCAGGACTTTGGTCAAAGGACTTTAACACATGCGAAAAGAACAGGTAGAAAAATTAAATATGCATATATACGTATACACTACATGCATTTGTATGGATGGTACAAATGAACATGTGAGAACAATCATAAAAATGCTAAAAAGATTAAGAAGAGGGGACTAGCTCTGCCAGACATTAAAACATTATAAAGCACTACAAAGTAAAAGTCTGGTATTGGCACATGTACAGAAAGACCAATGGAAGAAGAGAGATCAACAGACCTAAATGTGTATGTAAATTTGGTGTATTTCAGAAATGTAGGAAAAGATGCATTTAGTAAAAGGCATAGGAATCATTCAAAATGTGACACATGCATATTAAATGTAACAAGGTACCAGCTTTACCAATAAGAGAGATGTTTTTACAAGTCTGACAGTGTGCTGCTGAGGAGGGTGAGGAAAAACGTGCTCTCTTATATCCTGCTGGTAAGAAAGCACATTTGTACAATCTCCACAGAAGGTAAGTGGGTGATATCCACACAAATGTATGTGCACATTCCCTTCCACCAGTTCTAGCAACTTATATGCGCCACTGTACACAAAGCAGTACGTGCAGTGTTTTTCCAAACTGCAAGGCATGACCCACTAGGGAGTCTATGGAATCAATTTAGTAGATTATGACCAGAATTTAAGAAAAAAAGAAACAGAAGCATACAAAATATCAGAGTGCATTACATATATTAGGAGTAAGCAGGGTTTCATGAGTATGTTAACAAGTGTGTTGATATTTACTGCTGTGCTGCTGACAGTTAATTACCTGAAAGACAAGTTGGGGTGCTTCATGGGGCTGGAAAAAGTTCAGCTACATCAGAAGGCAGGTCTAGTTAAGCGAGTTTGTTCTATGTCTATAAAAGGCTAAGTTGACTCGAGCATGTGCAATACATATAAAGCACTTGCTGGCGCCAATCGCACGTGTGTGTTTCGATCTGTCATTGTCCATCGTGAATTTGGTTGACACTTCTATTATAGAGAAAGGGCGAATAGCGATATTAAAATATTTCTTCTAATTAATTTCCTTTCAATGAGCACAAATCTGTGCTCCGGGCCACTAGTATATAGATAAGATTGAAAACAACCTAAACGTCCACCAGCAGGGACTACTTAAATAAATGATGGTCCACCCATGCTAGGCATGGATGAGGCAGCTCTAAATGTGCTGCCATAAACAATCTCCAAAACATATTATCAGGTGGGAAAAGCAAGAGCAGAACACTATGCAATATGCATGGTTTGTTTTATTTTTCAAATGTAAACATATATACATCAGGTAACTCTGGAAGAAACTGGTTATAGTGTTTGCCTCTGGGTAGGGTACTAAGTTAGGAGACAAAATTACTTTTCATTGTAATTCATTTTTTTCAAACCATGTGCATGTATTACATATAATTAAAGAATACATACACCATCTGGACTCACCCCCACAATTCATCTATCTACACCCTCAACAACTGAGTGGACAGTGGGGTTGCAGCCTAATTCCATTAATTAATCTTGGGCAAGAAATGTCATCCCTCTTACCATCCACTCATCATGCAAAAATGCAGATTACAGCAATATCTGTCCTGAAGATTGACTAAGAGATGAAATGCCCCAGCACACAGTAGGATCTTGCTAAGTGTCCATCCCTCCCTTCCCTTTGTGGACTCTTAAGAACCCTTTGTATGAAGATGACAAAAACCATCTAGTATATCAACCTCTTTACAAAACTAGTCTGGGTTTGGAAATCTGCGGATATGTGATCCCATTTTTGTATAAAAACTGTGTCTAGACACAAACATGATTTTATCCATAGACAGAAGGCTATGGACCAGACTTGTTTTGGGGAGGTGCTATTAAGGTGGCTTTTGACTTTGTATGAAACCCAACAGATATCCCACTTATCTTATGAAACTGCTAACAACAAAAATCCAGCAAGAAAATTAGAGAACCACACCAGCCCTTATAATATGTGATTGGTCCTCAATAGAGGGGCTTTCATAAGGCTAATAAATTGATACCTGCTGTTTACTTGAAAGCTTCTTCAAACACCTTCTTGGTTGAGTTTTGTTGCAATAACTATCAACCCAGCCATCAGGACCTCTGGGTTCTCCTGGCCAAAGAATAACCCCCTCACCTGCCCATCAGCTCCCCTGGCCGGGTCCCTACCTTGCCATCAGAAGCAGTGTTGATCCTGTAGTGGTACACCCTGCCTTCATATCTCAGCGAGATGGACCTCTGCCCAGGGCTGCTCTCGCTCTCCCGCACCAGGAAGCTGCCGTTGATCCCACTGCTCAGCAGGTATTCAGCAGCGTTGCGGGACACGGGCCCATGATACCAGGAATGTTTTTCCAGACTGTTGACGGGTGTGATGTAGTTGCTTGGGACCCACCCTTGGCCATTTTTGGTTTGGGCTTCACACCATTCCCCATTATGATTGTAGCCTAAAACCCGGAGCTTTTCACCTTAGAAGAAAAGAAGCAAATCAGACACATCAGCTTCACAGGCTAATTCGCTCATTCTCACTTAGTCTTGTATGATTACTAAAAATCTCCAAATTCCTAAAGACCTACTTCATTTCAACAAGTCCACATAGATGTATGCATTTTAAGTGTATAAGAGTACATTTTATATGAAGCTTCCTGTTTGTACTGAAAGCCGAGATAAACGTACAGCCTCAGTTTTTAGAGATCTATTATGTTTTGTTTACTCAAGTGCCTTAATACAAGAAGCTTTTTAGGAAAAAAAATACCTTTTCTTTAAGAAAAAAAAAAGTGTTTTGCCCAGTTGGTGTGACTCAGCAGTTGAGCATCGACCAGGAACCAAGAGGTGACTGGTTCAATTCCAGGTCAGGACACATAAAAGGTTTTCAGGCTCAATCGCCAGTAGGGGGCGTGCAGGAGGCAGCCCATCAATGATTCTCTCTCATCACTGATGTTTCTATCTCTCTATCCCTCTCCCTTCCTCTCTGAAATGAATAAAAACTTTTTAAAGTGTTTTTCTGTGTCTGGTATCTTTTTCAGGATAGAAGAAGGAAACCTCTGTTTTGTGAAGGACAACTGCACAGGAACTCCTCTCAAGAGAAGTGACTTTTTTGGATATCTCTGCATTCCAAACTTTAAATCTGCTCTTTTCATCAGCAAAGGGGTGAACAATCAAGCCACAACTTCACCCAATTTCTGGCTCTTGCAACTACCACCTCTGCCCACAGCCCTTTTACCTTTGGTGATACTTAGAGTGTTATCCCCACTGGCCACAAAATCATACAGTGCAACAAAAAGGTTGGGGTCATTTTCACTGGGACCAGCGAGGAGGTTTTCCTTGGAGTTCCAACGAGCTGCTTCGCTCAGACCTTGGGGCTCGAAGTCAGATGCTACTGGCCTTTGGAGGGCTTCTGAAAGAGAAATAGGGAATAGAAGAAATTTAAAAAAATAATTAGGGAAAAAATTAATTTTATTCTCATGAGCAAAAAGTTCTGTTATTTCCAAAATTATACATTCCTAATTTATTTTGTTTAACGCCTGTGCACTTTACATATGAAAAGAAAGGTGGTGTAAAGAATGGACTCTTCTTTTCCCAAATCTTGCGAAAAACACTAAGGATTTGCATTCCAAGGTGGTGTTCCCAAAGAGTTTAAGCCATTTAAATGCACCAATTCAAAATGAATTGGAAATAATCCATCCTCATAAGTCTGCCTCTGCTTATGTTATAATATGGAAGGGAAGTTTCTTGCCTTAAAACATTCTTAAATTTAAAAATATATGCACATCATTTAAAAACCAAATATTACAGAAGGGCTTATAATGAAAAACAAGTATTTTCCATCCACTCTCCTTCACACCTGGAGGCAGCAGCTCTTTTTTGGGCCACCATTTCCATCTCTCTACACATAAGCTGTATAACCCTGTGCCCCTCCCCCATCTCTCCTGTGCTATCCACTACTGGTTACCTGTGTATTTTCAGTAACAGACTTGCACATTTCTTTTTCTACCTGCTGGAGACCTATCCCTCAACTCTCTGCTTCATAGGCTATGTTAACATCCTCGCCTTCCTTCCAGCTTTCCTCACTCTGTGCTCACTCTCCAAAAGGGCCTTCTTTCCTCGTTCTTTCACCTTGTGAAAGTTAGCGTGTCTTCTATTCTGTAATAATAAAATCTTCCATGTTTTGTCTATAGGTAGATTCTAAAGGTAGGAAACCAATAAACATCTTTTAATAATTTACTATTAGTCACTACAGGGTCAAATAATTCATTGTTTTCTCCTGAAGTTTTTTTTCTGCCTTTCTTTTTCTTGAACTACACTCAACCGCTCTAGAATTTCTCTGTGATGATGACAAATAAGCACAAGGGTTCTTTGAAACCAGCAAATCTACTCCAAGTGGATCTTAACAGTTGTAAGGATATTATGAAATGAAATATGAGCACTCATTTCAGGAAACTACAATAAGAAATCAAACTAAAAAAAGGGGGGGAAGGGGATTCTATTTTGAAAGAATGAAAGGACCTACCACATACTTAAGCCAAACCCAAACGGTAACAAAACAAACCTGTTTTAACTTTCTCTCTTTATGGAATTAGAGGACACCCAAATATCTTTTCTTGGGCAATAACACCCGTCTCGAGAATAGGCCTGCCCTAGCTGGTTTGGCTCGGTGGATAGAGCGTCAGCCTGCAGACTTGAATTCAGGGTCCTAGGTTCAATTCTGCTCAAGGTCACATACCTTCGTTGCAGGCTCAATCCTGGCCCCAGTTAGGGAATGTGCAGGAGGCAACCAATAGGTGTGTCTCTCTCATATTGATGTTTCTTTCTCTGCCTCTCCCCCTCCCTTCCACACTTTCTAAAAATCAATAGAAAAATATCCCCAAGTGAGGATTAAGAACAACAACAACAAAAGAATAGGCCTGATTCTTCAGCATTCACTTAAAAACAAAACAAAAACCCACTGGAGGCAACCAGGACTAAGGGACTAAGCTAAACTTCCAGAAACATGACTGGAGAACTTTCAAAAATGGGCATGCTTTAATAACTCTCTGGAATAACCCAACAGAACATAGATAATGAAGATCTTTCAATTCTAGCTTTTGTATACTGACTGAAGTAAACCTTCAGGAATCGTTTTCCTAAAAGAATGCATCCCAAATTATGTCATTACTATGCTTGGTAATTTTATCTTATGAATCACAGGGACACAGATAATTTAAAGGAGGGTCTAATAACACTGCCATCCCCTAAAATGTGGAAAAGGCTTAGTGATGTGTTAGGCCCTGCTCTCTGAGTATTTAAACTGGCTCTAAAGCAGCGGTTCTCAACCTGTGGGTTGCGACCCCTTTGGCGGTCGAACGACCCTTTCACAGGGGTCGCCTAAGACCATCCTGCATATCAGATATTTACATTACGATTCATAACAGTAGCAACATTACAGTTATGAAGTAGCAATGAAAATAATTTTATGGTTGGGTCACAACATGAGGAACTGTATTTAAAGGGCCAGAAGGTTGAGAACCACTGCTCCAAAGTGTGTTTAGTGCGGTCGTGATGAGGGATTGATCAATTAACAACAACAACAAAAAGCTCATTAAAGCAGAGAATTATTATTTTTTATTAAAATACTAGAGGCCCGATGCACGAAGATTCGTGCAAGAATTGGCCTTCCTTCCCCGGCTGCTGGCACCGCCTTCACTCCAGCCCGGAGCCGCCTTTCCACCTTCCCACGCTGCCTAGAAACCCGGAGCAGCTGGGGCAGTGCGGACACCTGCCCTGGCTGCTCGGCGCCTGTGTATGCAAATTAACCTGCCATCTTTGTTGGGTTAATTTGCATGCTCACTCCTGATTGGCTGGTGGGCATTGTGAAGGTACGGTCAATATGCATCTTTCTCTTTTATTAGTGTAGATGTGACCTCCTCCCCCTACTGGAATATGCATTGGTTTGCTTGTCTTGGCTATAGGGCCAAGGACTAACCTTTCAGTGTGGCTATACACTCAGAGCTGGCTGTTATCTTCTTCTGTAAGTCCTACCTGTAATGCACTCTCATCTCCAGCTCACTTTCCTGCAGGTAGAGGGAGAACTCAGAGCCATTTGCTATGGAATCCAGTACATCCCCTCCAATTATCCACAGGTGCCTTACTCACCTCATCCCTAGCCCAGTAGCAATTTTTAAAAAGTGACCTGCTTTTACTGAGTCTGTCTAAAGCATTCATTTTCATAGAAAGAATTATCTTTTCACATTTGGATTTCATTGGTTTCATATTAACCAAGTAATTAAAACAACAAGTATATCTAAAAAAAACCCAACAAAACAGATTCAGAAAGAAACACAACTGGCTTTGCTGTGGCTGCAACTCCAGGGGGCAGGGGCAGTGCTCACAGCAGACACTGGGGTGTGGCAGCCCTGTATCTGTGCCATGGCAAGGGTAGTTGAGCCCAAGTCAGTTAAGTGGAAGCAAGTCAAAAGAACGTCTACCATCGTTACATTAAGTAAAACTACTAGACAAAGGATGATTCTTAACATTAAAGAACTTTTGCATATAAAAAAAAAAAAAAAAATCCCTCCACTATGGAAAAATAGACCAAAACCGTGAATAAGCAACCAATGGACTCAGACAGTAGGGGGTGAGGGCATGTGCTCGGGAGTGGGAGTGGCTGGGGAGAGGTCAATGGGGGAAAAGGAGACTTATGTAATACTTTAAACAATAAAGAATTTAAATTAAAAAAAATGAATAAGCAATTCACAGAAAACTTAAATTACCATTAAAATGGAAAGCAGGTTAACCCTCTAGTAATCAAAGAGATGCAAATTCTCCATTAAATTGGCAGGTACATTTTCTTGAGGCTAATAGTGTGAGACTTCAATGAAATGGGCACTCTCATACTATGCTTGTACTTGGTGTAGAAACTGCTGTAACATTTTAGAAGGCCAATTGGAAATACGAACCGAGTCTTTTAAAAATTCCATAACCTTTGCCCTACCTCTAGGAATTTATACAAGAGCCACACAATGATCTGTATAGAGTGATTTTTAAATAGCAAAACATAAAGGTACAAAATATTTATCAACACAAGATAAGCTAGTTTGTGGTCCCATCCATAAAACAAAATCCTATATAATAAAAGACTAATATGTTAAGTGTCTGCTTGTCCATTCAACAATCAAAACATAATATGCTAATGATATGCTAAGGCTGCTCAACTGCTCACTATGACGTGCACTGACCACCAGGGGGCACACGCTCCGACTCGTAGGTTAGCTTGCTGGGGACTGAGCGAGATGGAGCCCTCCTGCAGCCACTTCCCGCTGCTGGACCAGCCCCCAGTGGGTCCCCATTGAGGCGGGCCGGCCAGACCCCACCCATGCACGAATTCATGCACTGGGCCTCTAGTATACTCATAAAGCTGTTCAAAATACTTTTGGAGAAAACAGAGAAAAGTCCAGAAGGAACTACACCAAAATGTGAACAATATGTTAACTCAGGGTGGTATGTTAACAGTACCATTAAAAGTAGTTTAAAAGTGGTTAATTCAGGGTAGGTGAGATTACAAACATTTAGAATTTTCTTTAATTTTTTCCTATATTTTGACATATTTCTCAGAATGAATGTGGATTGTTTTTATCATCGAAAAACAATTACAAAAATAGGAAAAAAATTATAAACAGAAGCCAGCTGATGCTTATATAATTGATAATCTAACATTAAAAAGTACATTGGGGACTGTGTTCGCGCTCTCCCCTAAAAAAAAAAAAAAAAAAAAAAGTACACTGGGGGAGGAGGGCATCTTTTCAAGTTGTCCTTAAAAAGTATTTGCTCCTTTCCCTCAGTGTCCCAACCCCGTGGCCGTGAGCATACAACCTTAACCTTGGCAGACCAGGACCATACAGGAAATTAAACCAAAGTCATGAATACAGTAATGCTTTTCTTTCAAATGCCATTTGACCTCTTCTATCAAGCATTCTGCAGCATCTGGATTTGATCAAAGAAAGTTACATAATCAGGGGAAGTGGCCTGGAAAACACCTGGGATAGGCAGAAGGCAGATACCCAGGGGTGACCATCGGTTTAAAGTATGGGTTAAAGAGGGACCGTCCCGAACATGGAGACAGATGCTGGGAATTCCATGTGAAGGGATGAGGCCTTTGTCAGGAAGGAAAGGGCCTCCCACTGTTTTTTTTGCTTCAACAGGATGTGAGGAAATCCAAAGCAGTCTCTCCATTTTCCTCTCCAGTTCTTGCTCCATTCCACAAATTAATGGCCAAAGCCCAAAGGGAAGCATTGCTCATGCATGCCTCTGGAGCGAGACACTGAAGCGTAGCCACAGTCCAACCCCAAACCTTCCAGTCAATTCCCAATCCAGGCTGATGTCAAAATTGACTCACAATGTACAAATGCCAAATTCCTTGCTTCATTTCATAGTGAACTGTGCTCGTCAACTTTAAAAATGATTACAGCTTACAAGGCCAAAGTTGCAGAATGTACTTAAAGCTTCCTTGCTTAATACATGAACTTTCTGTCAGTCTCACTGTCAGGAAGTTAAACCCCGAAAGAAGCCTGTCGCCTTCATTAAAAAAAGATGCCCAAAACAGCACCCCTCCTCCATTCTTCCAATGGATCTTTTGGCTATTGTTAAATCTCAGGAAATAAAAGTTTAGCATCTGCTATTATTCTTGATTTTGGTGTGTGTGTGTGTGTGTGTGTGTGAACATTTTCTGCAGCATCCTTTCTGGGTCATATTTATTTTAAATATATTTATATTTGTATCATCAAAAGTGCCTCACATCCCATTTAGAAGTCTACTGTTATTTCACCATAGTGTTAATGAAAAGGTTTCCATCACCAACAAAACTCAGGAAAAGTAATTAATAGGCCATTTTAAGCACCAAGAATTATGACATCTACAAACCTCTAGAAAGCTAGGGTTCCAACTATGAGAATATCAAACATTTGGAAATGCCACAAAATTCACTGGGCCTGTGCATGATTAACTTAGTATTCTAAGAAAATGGGTTGGGTCTTTACAGTACAATTTAGACAGTTTGATACAAAAGAATCCTTTCTTAAAGTTGTGAGTCACTGATCAGAAATGTTTACAAAAGATGCCCTGATATGGCATATCTGGTCTAGACTTCCAGGGGCTGCGCTGCTGAACCCGCCGCTGGCAAACAGAAGAGAAGGAAAACGCTCATGAACTCCAGCGCCTGGCAGGGGAGACTTCACCTCCAGGAAAAACCTCCCTGGGAAGCTTTCCACCTTCCTGTTGACGCTTGTGCCCAAGGCCACGGTTCCCTCTGCAATTCCCTAGGCCAGTGGTTCTCAACCTTCCTAATGCCGCGACCCTTTAATACAGTTCCTCATGTTGTGGTGACCCCCAATTTCATTGTTACACATTGAACATAATTAAAGCATAGTGATTAATCACAAGAACAATATGTAATTATATATGTGTTTTCCAATGGTCTTAGGCGACCCCTGTGAAAGGGTCGTTCGACCCCCAGGTTGAGAACCGCTGCCCTAAGCAGTCTTTCCCTGTCCACAAAGGGCACTTCACCATTTCAGAGCTGGGGAGGGGTGAGAGGGCAGGTGTGTCAGGTGTGATAAACATTCCCTTTACTTTTAGTCACATGCAATTATTGACCGATGTTACTTTACTCCTAGTTCCTTTGTGGGCCCTTCACTATTATCCTCCAGTTCAAGGAATCTCTGTAATTTAAAAATCTATAAAACAGATCCTTCAAAAAAGAGGGAAGGCTTCGTGTTTTATTTCCTACTCTGTTCCAACTGATGAGATCATGCTCAGACTATTCTCAAGTCAGTTTGTAACAGTCTCATACAACTTTTTATGAGTTTAGAGGAAAAGTATTGTTTCCCACAATTTGAACTTGTATCTACAGTCTACATGGCCCTTTGTCATTTACACCCTCAGCCAGAGCAGTTAAAATTATTTTAAAAACAAGCTTATTAGCTAAATACAGCTTTGGCATTAACTTCACAATCTGAACAAGAACGTCCCAGCTCCCCCAAATACCGTGTCGGCAGCTGGAGAGCAGGGGGATGGCACAGTGATAATGAGCAAGGAATCACGCGTGGCCCTGCTCCGGGGGGAGAAACACGGTTAATAGATACGCACAGGCCTCAAAGCAGAAGTCCAACAAGAGGACAGTCTGCCCTGTGGATGGATGTATAAGAACAGACACTGAGGGCCAGGAGCTGCGAGGGGCGAAGGAGGAAGTGACCCAGAACAAGACGGTGCCCAGAAGGGAAGCAGGATTCACAGGGATCCAAGGCCAGCCTGACCCACCAAGGCCACTAAGGGGGTCTTTACTGTGCTGTGCAGTGGACCCTGTGGTGATGCCTCGGGACTCCTCCTCAGAATAAAGTTTGCAAATGCATAAAATAAGTATGAAGAATTGCAAAGGAAAACAACTATATTGAAACAGTCCCCAAACCTTTTTTAAAATGTGTGATAGTGTTTTTTATTAATGCACTTGGTATATGCTTCTTTATTAACATATTAATGCTTTTTATTAACACATTAAATAACAAGATCCAGTGGTAATTACTTTCATTTCAAAGTAGTGATGAGTGTAAGTAATAATCAAAACTGTTACATGATGGGAAAATATCTGATTTCTACTGGTGACAAAGTCACAAGTACTGCTAATATTACTGTAGTTTGTCTTGTAAGTTCTTAAAAAATAAAATACTAATTTTCAATTAGAGGTTAGTAAAATAAAGTTTTAATATTTTCCCATCCAAGAACAAGAACCCCTGAATTCTATTCCAGAACCCAAGGGCCTTCCTGGCTGACAGCTCCAGCACTTCAGATTTGGTTCCGTGTAACTCCTGTGATCTGACAGGGAGAGGGGTCAAGAAAGAAGGCTGCTAAAAATTAGTGAGAAGTCCAAATTATACTATTTTCTTTTCTAAAAAATGCAGTTTTATCACATTATAGGCAAAAAAAAAGTTAGTTTCCTAGAGAAATCTCCTTTAAAAAGCAAGAAGTTAAAAAAAATAATAAAGTCATTTAACTTAGCCTAAGGCTTAAATATTTCCCCTGGAATCTTTTTACATTGTAATGTCCCTGGCCAGTCAATTTTAGAAAATAAAATTCTCTGTCCTAACCGATTCACAGTCTACATGTTAACTTTTCTGAAGATAAACAGTCCCTATAATCCCCTCCCCCTCTACCAAAATGGAAAAAAAAAATGAATTTTGTATCACCTTTTAAGAATCTGTTGCAAAGAAGTCTACAATTACTGGAAATGGAGTACAAAGATCTATGTGAAATGAGAACCACCATCTTCAAAACACTGAACACCTGTCATTGGTGCCCGCTTCTCTCCCTCATCCCATCTAGTTCACACCCACATCCTGGCCACTTTTCCTCCTAATCTCTTTGGTCAGTCCTGTCCTCTCCCTACCGCACCACACCCGTGTCTGGTTCCCCTCTGACCCTGCCCATACCAGAAGGGTCCTTCTAAACGGCAAATCTGACCAAATCACTCTGTCAAAATCCCATCCAGATGTCTGGGTGGCGGCTCTGCCTGTCAATCATCAGTCACCATTCACTACAAGTGCACCTATGGCAACCTAAGGACAGGTGCCTTGCAAGGCAGTGGGCAGTTTGCAGATAAAGTGGGAGGCACCGCTCCTAGCATGTAACAGGTCCTCACAACGTGTTGTGCCTGTTCTTGGTGCCCCCACTGCAGAAGTCCGAGCTCCTAAAGCAGGCACACAGGCCCTTTGGGGTCTGGTCAGGGACCATCTTCCAATGACCCCTACTTTCCACTCCAGCCTCCCCAAATGCCTTGCAGTTTCCCCCATGAAAACCCTGTTTCTGCCTCATCTGTGTGCACCTTGACAAGGGCTATCTATATACTCTCCCTGGAATTCATCCTCCCAACCTCACTACCTCTATACACCTCTGATTTGTCCTTCCTCCCCCTACCGCCTCACACTCAAGTTTACTTACCCTTCACCTCACTTGGATATTTGGTGTCTGTTTCTAGTGCCGCCCTAAGGAATCCGTGTCCCTTGCAGTACCATAAGCCCGGGCTCAGGAGTTGGCAGGCCTTGTTCAAACCTCAGCCCACCACATCTGGAAGATGCTTATTTCTGAGCCTCGGCGACTCAAACGCACAATAGGACAACGGTTTGGACCTAGTCCCTGGTCGGGCTGTCAGGAGGGCTCAATACACACTGCATGCAGACAATATTTGTATGGATGTCAGGTGTGGTACCTGGCACTAGGGCACTACAGGGCAATTACTCCTCCTCCTGTTACTGTCACCACAAACATCAGCTCCTTTTGGGCAGAGACCAAGCATTTTCAGTCTTCAGCACTGGCCTCATGATGCAGGACATACAGCACTGCCCCGCGTTTATTTAAATTACCTCCTACTCAGAACACCTGCATTTGTTGGCCTTTAGCAACAAAACATTGCATTACGACTTAAGAGTGCACCTTAACTACCCGTTAACCTCTAACAGCAGAAGAGCAGAAATAATAGATAGTAAAGATGAGAAGCAAATGAACCCTGACCAGGAAAGCCTTCATGAAGATCTAGGAAATGCAGTATTTGTTAATGGAATGTAAAGCGTGGCCAGGATCCTAAATCACACCGTGGTGTGACACGAGTCCACTTCTCGATGCTTCCTAACAGGCGGACAGCATGGTGAGGCACTCTCCACGCACGCTGTCTGTGGGGAGAAAAGCTGCACTGGCTGGAAAACAGCCGTCTCCGGCCACGGGCCGCCTGCTCTGCCTGCCAGGCCTGAGCCGGTTTGAAAGCACTCACTTCTCATCTCCTGCTCTCCTTTAAGCATCATCCAGGAGCCCTGGGTCAGTTCAGACCCCAGTCACTGAAGCAGAGGGTTACCCAATGGCAGGCAACTTCCCCAGAATGTCCCATTAGCCATTATTATTTCTATTGCTAACCTGAGTAGCTGAACGTGAACGGAAAACGATTATTTTGGCTCCTAAAAGCAATGGCTAATTCTATTCATGGCCTGCCTTTAGATTCAATTTTCAGGTATTCAATGAACAATGCTATTAGCCAAATTTGAGGACTGGTAAGAATTAGGTCTCTAAAGAGAAATTAAGAGTAATGAGGTTAAAGTTTATGCAACGAAATGCAATACAATAGGTGACAGTTATTGATCCCTTACTGAGTACCAGCACTGTGCCACGCACTTGATGTGCACTAAATCTGAGCTACCTTCTTACGCAAACTCCATTATTACTGCACTCAAGGGCAGGAAACAGAAGCAGAGAGAGGTTACTCCCCTCACCCTCCCTCCAGTGATCCTACTCAGCTGCCAGCCCTGCCGCTCGCTCACGATCTTGCTTTTTCTTCCTCTCAGGCCACCCTCCCTCTGTCCCAGGCCCCTCTCTGTCTTCCTTCCCTCTCATCTTGGTTTCCCTTTCCTGTCCCAGCCTACTGTCTTTGTCTCCCAGTCTGTTTGTATCTCCCCCTCTGTCTCTACCTCCCTTTCCTGCTCCCCCTCCCTTCCCTCTCTAATTCCCACCTGTTTCTCCTCTGCCTCATCTGTCTGTCTTCCCTTTCACCACCACCCAACACAGAGAGGATAACAAATCACCTACAGTGTGGGTTAGGAAAAGACTTGAAAAGCAATTGTGGAGAACAACTCTTATTATCTGAGGACAAAGTTAGACTCTCAAGAGTCAGTAACTAGCAAAGCTATTCAATGGCTTTGGAACTGTAACCTCGCTAGGAAAGAAAACAAGATGGACCAAAAGTGGTAATATTACAGCTGGGTGGTGAGTACCAGGGAGTTCATTATGTTGTCTGCTTTTGTCATAGGTTTAAAACTTTCCGCTGTAAAAAAAAGTGAAAAAGAAAGACTAACTTAGGCACTTGTTTTAGAAATTGTTCTTCTGTGTTCTATTACAATCCACCATTACAGAAGAAAGTTATATTCTTCCGACGTCCCATTTGATCTTCAGTTCTTGTTACATATATTTTCCAGTTTTAAGGTATAATGATATTGTATAAGTTAAAGGTTAATAATTTGATATATGTATATATTGTGAAAGGATTATCCTAAGTTAACACCCATTACCACACATAGCTATAACTTTTTTCTTGGAAGGAGAAACTTTATAAAGATCTATTCTTTGCAACTTTCAAATATACAATACAGTATTTGTTAACCATAATCATCACATTGTACAATATTGTTATATATTTTTAAAGCCTAACCATTGACAATTTTTCCTGTTTCTGTTTCGGATCAGTGTTTAATTACACTGGCAAAATTACTTTTGCAACAAAGTAGTAAGCAATATGAGATTTTTAGCTTTCACATGTTTGGAGCTATGAACATACTCCCTCTGGAGAGAAGAAATAAGATGCCAACCATGAACCAATAGGATTTTTTCTTCCACAATTAACATTTTCACCAAGGGAATAAGATAGAATCAGAGGAAGGGAAGATACTTTTCCTTAAAACCAAGGACAGGAAATATTAATTATATGCATCAAAACAAACTTGAAAAAAATTGTTTTGTTAACAAGAAAAACTATCGGGGGAAAAAAGAGAAACTATGGACGGGTTCAACTCAATTCTATCATACTTCAGCCATTAGAAAAATTGGCAACGCCAACATTTTAGACTGCTAAGTATTTGTTTAAAATAACATCTAACATATGCTAACATCTTGCTCTGTGCCCCGCTCGGTGCTAAACAATTTAAATGAAATCTCTCATGTGAATCTACCAACTCAACAAGACAGGGACTACACAGAGCCTGTTTTAGAAATGAGAACACCCAGGCTCAGAAAGCAATGTGCCCAAGATCCCTGGCAACATGGATGGCATCTGGGTCCTCGCTGGCCGGCTCCAGAGCTGTGGGCCTCACATAAGAAGGGGACCTTAGCATGTATATCCAGGCCATAAAACTGGACTTGACATCTCAAAGGAACCTCGTCCTGGTATAAATACATATATTAAGCATTTTATTCGTTTCAAAACTTTCACCTGAATCATCTCATATGTTCTCAAAACGATCCTCTAAGGTGAGCTGGACAGAGGGTGCTTGTTCTGTCTTAGAGGTAATGGACCAGAAAAGCTGAGAGAAGTCGGACAAAAACCGGATCTCCTGACTCCAAACTCAAAAGTGTTTCTAACCAAAGTGAGCGGGCCCTTCTTCCTTCTCTTCTCTGAAGACCTCGGGGCACTGGTACAAGAATTAGTGAGGATGTCAATGGAGTGCTCGGTGCCAAGGCCTGTCCCATCAGAAACGCTCCACAACTTTAACACAACCCCAAGTGAAACGGACTGACTGGCGATCCGGCTCCACAAGGAGCCTCCGATTTTCTTTGTTACTGAACAAGAGCAGCAGTTGATGAGCTCAGGAGCGAGTGTTTGGAAAGAGTACAAGCATCTCTGAAGCAGAAGTACTAAACGTGTATCTGTGTGGCTGGACCACATAAAGCACTCGCCAGAAAGTGAACTGCTGACAACAAGCGTAAAAGAGGGCCCTTAAAATAAAATTTGAAAGTTCAACAAGAGTTCACTTCACACACATTCGTTTTTTGTGTGTGTTTTTTTGTTTTTTTCACATTCGTTTTTTATTCCACCACACAGAACTTACATGTCCCTGTACAACATCCATGCACAATGTATACAAATACAAACATATGAACAAGTAAAAATAAACTGGAGGAAAGGTGAATTCAAATGGTTAATGTTCATGTTTTCTTTCATATCTCTAGAGGTGAGGAATAACAGAAAGTTCAGTGTTTGAAGCAAACCGAAGATTATAAAGATAAACATGAGCATGGTAAATCGATGCAGCTATAAAGATACACTTTCACAAAATTGATGAACAAAATTCAAATGCTATAAATGCTTACATATGCATAAAATGTTTCTAGAACAGCGGTCGCCAACCGGTGGCCCGTGAGGTCTGAAAGGTTGGCCACCACTGTTCTAGGAGGACACACAAGAAACTCCCGAGTGCCTCTGGGTAGGGAAACTGCACAGGAGACAGGATCACTGTTCACTAAATACCCTTTTAGAATTCGTTATCATGTACAGCTATTTTTTAAAATGTTTTTATTGGTTTCAGAGAGGAATCAATATGGCTAAAAGTAAGCATTCTTATCAGTATCAGGTTTCCAGAAGAGAAAGAAAGAATACCCCTTTTTGAGGCATTAGTGTTTCTGAAGATACCATTTTAACATTCACGGAGAGTTCCAAAGATAAACAGTCAGAGTCCATAAAGCAGAGTAGCTAAACTGGGCTCTTTGGGGATAGACAGCATGGGTTCAAATCCCAGCACCACCACTTGCTAGCTCTGTTACCTTAGACAAGTTTCCTAATCTTTCGGTGCCTCAGTTTCCTCATCAATAAAATGGAAATAACCGCAAGGCCATAATGAGAAGCAAGCAAATGAAATCACAGAATGTTGAAACAGTGGTTGGCACACAGTAAGCATTTAATAATTGCTTTGACAGCTAGGCCCGAATAGCAAAGTAGATGCATGATCAAGTTTTACAGCTGACCCTTCTTTGACAGGATGGAAAACTTGACCATATTTAATTCGCTTCATGACGTGTGATGACTGGGCCCCAGTGGCTGTCAATAAGCACTGATTGATTGATTTAGATGTCAGTAAAAACAGAAAGGCTGGATGACTTACCCAGATGTTGGCAATTATTTTTCCCAAGAGACTAATAGCACATCCAGTCCTTAAGAAAGGATCACTGAGGTTTGTTAAATTCTCTAAACTACAAAATAATAATTTCATTTATTTTTCCCAATTAAACGTAACAATGACATCAGGTAAACTCGGTAACAATAAAGAATTCCTATAGTGATAGCTTTCCAGATAAAGCCTTAACCTAAAGCAGACTGTTGTACCAGAATCCTTTTTTTTTTTTAGACTTGAGAGCCAACATTATTTCAAGACATAATAAGTCACTTTAGATTCCCCCTTCCCCGAAAAAAGAATAATTAAACCAGCCAGGTACTATTAAATCTCCCCCCCCCCCCCCCCCCGCCCCACGAAAACAAAACAGTGTCACAGCTTTGCTGTGACCTAACCTTTTCCTCCAGCTCTGCAGTTACAAAAGTCCATTCATCTCCTCAGCCTCAGGCATCCATCTGCAAAACGGAGATGATAATGCCTGACACTAACTCGTTACAGATGTAAATGAGAATGTGTTCAGAATTTTGAGCAACTTGGAAAACAAGCCACGTATTAACTGAAGCTGATTTTGGCTGTTCAGATATGAACTTTTAGGGGACAAATAAACCGTCTCTCTCCTAATGCTAGATTCTGTGAGCCCCCTCCAGCTGGGTGGGCTTTCTCTCAGGCCCCAAGTCCCAGAGAGGGAAAGGGACCCATGGACACCTACTGTGGCCAAAAGGGCAAACAGGTTTTACCTATATCACTGGGGTTTATGGTTTGAGCTACACATATGATTCTAGGCAGGCCCTCAAATCAAAAAGTGAAAAGAAAAATAGTTTAGACAATTAATGAGGCCTCTGTTTATTTCTCTTTCATTTAAAAAAGAAAAACATTACAACTTCCTGACACTATAGTAGAAATCCTACTTGTTCTAAAATGAGCTTTACATCTCTATTCCTATTTTAAGGCCTCAATGAAATTGATGGAGAAATGCAAGCAGGATTACATCTCTTAAGCACAATCAGCCTTTTCAGCTGAAAGCAAATAGCCTGGGATGACCAGTCCCAAAAGCAGATGAATTTCAGATCCATCTTGAAGCTATCAAATGATAACCACGCATCCTCAATTCACTTTTTCTCAGACGTCACCTTACTAGGACAGAAAATGAAAGAGAAGTAACAGGAAAGGGGGGAGGGGAGGGCTTAGATAAGAAAAAGAAGAGCAGAACGGAAAGAAGGCAAAAGTGAGCCGCTCTTGGCTCTCAGCTTTTCTGAAGCAACCTAAGTGGTTACTCGCCCCCTCGCCCCAAATACTCTGGACTCATTCAAAATGCCTTAGCATTTGGTGCGATTTCTCTTTACTCCATGGAAAAGGGAGAGAATGTGTGTCTAGGACTTCCTCGTGGTCTGTTTGGGCTAGGGACGGGGAGTGGAAAGAGCGCTTGAAATTCTGTATCCATAAATGGTAGAGCCGCGTTCTCTTTGTAGTACACGATATCTAATGAAAATCCTATCTTTCACAAACACAGGGCGACCTTTTTGACACATAATTTCCAATTAACGGTGGAAATTCCACAACGTGGGCCGTTCAGGCCCGCAGAGTTCGCTTTCTCAAACTTTTTCGGGTCGAAGCCCGCAGTTGGGGCCCCTCGGCACCGCCATCCCGACCCGGGCTCCCCAGGGGCCGGGAGTGCGCGGGGGCCAGAGCCCGGCCCCTTCCCCCTCGGCCGGCACCGCGCAGGGGCTGCGAGAGAAAGAAACAGAAAAGGGGGGACGGAGAGAAGGGGAAAGGGAAAGGGAAAGGGAAAGGGAAAGGGAAAGGGAAAGGGAAAGGGAGGGACGGAGAGGGGGAGCGGAGGGAGCGCGCAGGCGGGAAAGGCCTGGGAAGGCCCGGCGGCGGCCCCGCGGCCCCCTCGCCCACTCCCGCCGCGGGCCCGGGCTTACCCTCCAGGTAGCAGCTGGAGGACGAGGAGAGCCCCTTCTTGGATTTGCAGCCCACCAGCTTCAAGCAGATCTCCAACATCTTCGTGTGCGGAGCCGTGAGGGCCGGCGCCCCCTTCCTTTCCGCGGCGCGGCTCAGGCTCGGCTCGTCCTTCTGGCTCCGTGCGCCCTCCCGGGCCCCCGCGGCCCCGCCATGCGGCCTCACCGCCGCCCCGCGCGCCCGCCCATGGCCGCGGCCGGGTCTCGGTCTCCGCTCAGGACGCGCCTGTTAACAAAGGGCCCCGAGCCCGGCCCTCGAGGCCCGCCCCCGCCTCCTTAACGGCCTTAACCCGCTCCGCGCCGGGACCCTCTCTAGGCGTTGGTCAGGCCCAGGCCGTCCTAGACCATTACCGCGGTCCAAAACCAATCCCACTTGTAAATCAACAGGATTTCTTATACGCAGAGCGTTTACGCACATGCGATCCTAACACCCCAAGAAAGAAACAGCTGCACCAGCTGCTCTGTGGAGACTGCAGGTGCTCCGCGCCACTTGGGAAACCATGAGAAGTTCCCAACCTGCACTGCTAAGGCCGAGTCCCACCGTGCTCCGGGCCCTGGCAAACCCGATGTCCCCAGAACGCTGGTGAATAATGCAAATTCCTTTGGAATTACCAACACTGGTCTCATTTCTATTCAGTGAGCTTACTGTGATTAAGGCTAAACTCAATGGGTGGTTAAGGAATGAATAATCAAGAGATCTGGAACCCACATAACAGCTACAAGTATGCAACACATTTGTCAAATCATACATTCAGGCGAGGAGATGGTTGGAAGAAGGAAGAGACGTGCGAGAAGGAAGAGATGTGCGGAGTTCATATTCAAACATAGTTTCTGATTATCCGTAAGGGGATGTAGTCTCCACAATGCGCACTCTACAGAGGCAGGGCCTGCAGCCCTTCTTTGACTCATTTTCTTCAATAGAGAACTTTCCCCTTGTTTGGCAGGTGTCATGGCACCATTGTTTAAAACCCATTTTATTGCTGTGTTGGCTCAAATCTGTGTATAACTCGGGTTAGGACTGATAATAGACAATCTCATAACATAATAATCACAAGAATGTGTTACTTGGCATAAAACTAGAAATCCAGGTCAACAGGAAACAATAGGGTCCCCAATCATACCAAATAATTTAATAAAAATCAGATAAATATCAGTAACAATAGAAAACAAAATTTAACAATAGTATCAAAGCAACAGGCAGAAAAACTAAGTTAGTCCAGTCCTGGCTGGTGTGGTTCAGTTGGTTGGGCATCATCCTGCGCACCAAAAGGTTGCTGGTTTGATTCCAGGTCAGGGCACATGCCCAGGTTGTAGGCTCGATCCCTGGTGGAGATCATGCAGGAAGCAGCTGATCAATGTTACGCTCTCACATATGTTTGTCTCTTTCCCTCTCTCTAAAAATCAATAAAAACTATTCTTTAAAAAAACAAAACACCTAAGTTAGTCCGTATCTTAGAGCACATGAATAATAAGCACTAACAAGTATTACCCTAGTCAGGTAGCTCAGTTGGTTAGAGCATCGTCCTGATATGCCAAGGTTGCAGGTTCGATCCCAGATCAGAGCACATACAAGAATCAACCAATGAATGCAAAAGTAAGTGGAACAACAAATTGATGTTACTCTCTCTCCCTTCCTTTCTCTCTCTCTAAAATCAATACATACACACACACACACACACACACACACACACACACACACACTGAGTGGCCAGATTATTATGACCACCTGACGTTTGTAGGCAAATTAGCAATACACTGCATCGTATGGGATATGGAAGCCGAAGGCCTGTTCGAACACCTTTGCTGTCTGCAGTTACCAAGATAAAACGTCTCCAATTCGCACAGGAACACAAGGATTGGACAGTCGAGCATTGGAAAAAAGTCATGTGGTCCAATGAATCACGTTTCCAGTTGCATCATGCAGATGGCAGAGCGAGAATTTGGCGGAAACAGCATGAAAGCATGCACCCCACATGCATGAGTACAACCCTTCAAGCTGGTGGGGGCAGTGTTATGGTTTGGGGCATGTTTCCCTGGCATGGTTTGGGCCCTTTAATTTGTGTGGAACGTCTGAATAGCACAACATACCTAAGTATCATTGCTGATCAACTTCATCCTATCACGTTGATGGCGTATCTCAATGGAGATGGCTTCTTCCAACACGACAATGCGCCATGCCACGGTGCTCGTATTGTGCAGGAGTGGTTTCAAGAACATGCGGGAGACTTTACCTTGCTTAAGTGGCCCCCACAATCACGAGATCTCAATCCAATTGAGCATTTGTGGGACGAAGTTAAAAGAGCCATCAGGCAGCTGGTTCCACAACCATCAAATCTCACAGAAATGGACAGTGCTATTCATCAGGCATGGTGTCAGATTCCTCGCATCACCTTTCAACATCTCATGGAATCAATGCCAAGAAGAATCGCCATAGTATTGAAGGCAAAAGGTGGCCCAACGAAATACTGATGGGGTGGTCATAATAATCTGGCCACTCAGTGTACACACACACACACACACACACACACAACTAACATGTACTGAGATCTCACTATGTGTCGGAGTCTTGTGAAAAGCATGGTTTGTCCACACTACTACACTGCATTTGCACAACGATCCTGTAAGGAAAATAGTATTATTACCCCAATTCTTGAAGCTCAGAGAAGTCAAGCACTTTGCCAAAGGTCCTACATATGGAAACAGGCAGAGCTGGACTCCACGCAGGTCTACCAGGATCCAAGGATCAGGCTCCTGACCAGTAAATTAATACACAGCCACATCTGACCAAGAATAGATTACAAGTAGACCAAAGCTTTGAATATCTATACCTTTGGTTAAATAACTAAGGTTGGTATATGTTTCAGAGGAAGCCTTAGTTAAGAGATCCTAGCCCTAGCTGGTTTTGCTCAGTGGATAGAGCATCAGCCTGCGGACTGAAGGGTCCCAGGTTCCATTCCAGTCAAGGGTACATGCCTGGGTTGCAGGCTCTATCACCAGTAGGGGGCATGCAGGAGGCAGCCTATCAATGATTCTCTCTCATCATTGATGTTTCTATCTCTCTCTTCCTTTCTCTCTGAAATCAATAAAAATACATTTTTTTTAAAAAAAGAGAGAGAGAGAGAGATCCTGGCTATGGTGATCAGCCCCAGAGACAAAGCTGGATTCATTTGTTTTACTTTCCGGCCTACAGGGTAATGACCAAAGCATGGGTATCTTCAGTATACCAGGAATGGCTAAGAAGATCTTCATTTAGGTCTGCCATAAAGAACACGTAAAAATTCAAGATTTGACTGGATGTGACTAGTGTATATCACAGGGGTTCTCAGCAAAGACATCATTAACTTTACAAATTCTCATCAATGTACAAAATGTTTTTACTGTAATAGAGTGAACCTGCGGGTAGTGTTGTAGTGCCAGGTCAGGCCTCATGAGTAGCTAAGAAGGCCCAGTCCCCTGGAGACACAGGGCTACAAGGTAACAAGTACAGTGCCTGTGGATGCTATCTAGAATCTGGGCGACACTGTCTCACTAGAGAGCCTTCAGGAAATGACTGCTGACTTGTTTAGTGTTGTCTTAAACCTTTCAACCTCCAAGTGTAAAGTCAAAAATAAAATTCAAAAGGGTGATATAAACAAGCTGAAAAATACAATAATCTGTTTGGTGCCATTCTGGAAAGATCAAGAGCTTTGGACCAGACTATGATAAAGCCTGTCATTATAGAGCATTTCATATTTAGAAGGCTACATATTCAAATTGGCAAGTAATGCCAAGAATTATATATACATTAGTGGGTATTTTTGCAATTCTAACTATATCCTTGAATACTATCAGTTAATATAGACCCAGATATTTGTTTGCATGTTCTGTGCTTTATATTGGGATGTAAGTTTATTTTAAAAAGCTAATGACTATTACTAATATTCTGCTCTTGAGTCTAAAATGACTTTATCCTCCTAAAATGAGTAATGCTTGCCCTAACCGGTTTGGCTCAGTGGATAAGAGCATTGGCCTGCAGACTGAAGGGTCCCAGGTTCAATTTTGGTCAAGAGCATGTACCTTGGTTGCGGGCACATCTCCAGTAGAGGGTGTGCAGGAGGCAGCTGATCCATGTTTCTCATCGATGTTTCTAACTCTCTATCCCTCTCCCTTCCTCTCTGTAAAAAATCAACAAAATATATTTTTAAAAAATGAGTAATGCTTACTTACAAACGGTGTCCAAAACTGAATTAGCAGCAACGAATATTGAAACTATCACCAAACTGTACACTACCATATCAAACCTGTACTATCCTTTCCAGATCCAGTGTTGATCCTTATGAAACTCACTTGCAAGATACAAAAGGCATTCTGTTACAAGCAAGTAGAGCCTCAATCTTCTTACTATGCTGAAGAAAGGCCCACAGATTCCCTCTAAGCCAGTGGTTCTCAACCTTCCTAATGCCGCGACCCTTTAATACAGTTCCTCATGTTGTGGTGACCCCCAATATCATTGTTACAAATTGAACATAATTAAAGCATAGTGATTAATCACAAAAACAATATGTAATTATATATGTGTTTCCCGATGGTCTTAGGCGACCCCTGTGAAAGGGTCGTTCGACCCCCAAAGGGGGCGCGACCCACAGATTGAGAACCGCCGCTTTAAGCAATCTTAAGCCTCAAAGGTATTAACTTAAAAAAAAAAATAAAGAAAAACAACAACAAAGAAATAAAAAAGACTGTGACCTACTTAACTTGTTTGTCATGCTGCATTCCGTTTGGGGAAGGATAGACATTTACTGTGCACCGAATACGTCCAGGCACAAGCCTCACAACAATCCTTTGGATACTGTATAATGTCATTTCATTTCACAGGTAAGGAAACTGGGAGAGGAGGGGAAGAGAGAGGAAATATTCTTCTCCAAACATACAAAGCTAGGAAGTAGTAAGGTCCAAAGTTTTTGAATTTTCCAAAATGGCACATAATTTGCAATTTAAGTGAAAAGTGGACAATAAGTGTAAAGCCAGAGGATGAAAGAGAAATTGGAAGAATATGTCTTAAAAGAAAATAGCTCTGAAAATAGAACTAATAAGAATAGTTTAAAACATATTAAGAATAGAAGAACGAAAAAATAAAGGCCCTTAATTAGATTAAAGTATGTAATAGAGCTGTGTTTCCAAAAGTATGGTGCAGGGACAACTTATTTAGAATCACCTGTGGTACTTGCTGAACAAGCAGACTTACCAGTAGTCTCCATTCTAGACCTCCAGAATCAGAATATGTGGGACGCGCTGCATGAGCTGTGTGGGTACTGAAGTTTGAAAAACCACCGTTTTAGAAGAGGAAAGATTTGCTTCTTATTTTCACTGAGAATAGACAAATATCAATGGATATTTCTACAATTTATTCATTTGAAAGCAATTTCTGAATTTAAGAAAGGTACAACTCTAGAAAAAGTTACCAAAAGGGGACTCTTTTCTGAAGACTATTTTAGGATTAAAAAAAATTGAATTTTTTAAAAGTTTGGAATTCAGTCCTAGTTTTAAGGGGTGGGGGAGGAGACAGGGGGTCAAGGGAAGGAGGAAGAAGACAGGTCGCCAAGGAGGAGGCAGGAGGGGGTAGGCGTGGAAGGCAGGGAGGTGAATCTGATGTGGGGCCTGGTGTGGGACCCTCAGGACCAGATAATCCCAGATCTGACTGACCCTTTTACTGTTTCCAGCCTAGCCAATAATTTTAGTGGGAAAGGGCAAAAAACTTGAGGTATGTGCATGCTATTTCACATGACATGCCAACAAACCCACTTCCTTTGATTCTGCAAACACTGTCCAGTGAGAGCCTGCGAGGTTCCCTAGCTTTCTGGGTCCCCTGTGTGTCCAACTGAAAGAGAATGCCGCTTAGAAAAGCACATCAAGCCCTAACCGGTTTGCCTCAGTGGATAGAGCGTCGGCCTGTGGACTGAAGGGTCCCAGGTTCGATTCCGGTCAAGGGCATGTACCTTGGTTGCGGGCACATCCCCTGTTGGGGGGTGTGCAGGAGGCAGCTGATCGATGTTTCTCTCTCATCGATGTTTCTATCACTCTCCCTTCCTCTCTGTAAAAAAATCAATAAAATATATATTTTTTTTAAAAAAAGCACATCAATCACACCCACAATAAGTGTAAAGCCAGAGGATGAAAGAGAAATTGGAAGAATATGTCTTAAAAGAAAATAGCTCTGAAAATAGAACTAATAAGAATAGTTTAAAACATATTAAGAATAGAAGAACGAAAAAATAAAGGCCCTTAATTAGATTAAAGTATGTAATAGAGCTGTGTTTCCAAAAGTATGGTGCAGGGACAACTTATTTAGTTTGCCACTAGTGTATAAGGACACATTCATCTCTACGTCTCACACATTTTCAGTGAGATGGCACCATTTGCCAGCCACGTGTCACAAGGCCTGATGACTCTAGACTGGGCATTCACTGTGGTGGTGTGGGCAAGTGACTTTACCGCTCAGCTCAATTTTCTCATCTGTGAAATTGGGGTGGGGTGGTAATACGAGTAGCTATGTCACAGGGTTATGAAGGTTAGAAATAATGTATGGGAAGTGCTCAATAAACAGGAGCTATTTGTTATTTCCAAATGAGGGCTCTTACTATGTCAGGTAATGGTTTGTGTTCCTGCCTAAGTCTTACTGGGACTAAGTTAAGAGCTAAAATTAACAAATGTGATATGTGAAAATGGTTCAGAAAGTACAGTCTGAGGGAGTGAAAGCAGTCTGGAGGTTTTCCAAGGGAAAAGGAAATCAGTTCATTTTATTAAGGGAAAGAAATATTAGCTACGGGGTAGGAGTAACAACTAAAACCGAAATGCCACAGAGTCTTACTTTTTAATCCTAAAGCCAAGGTTTTGCAAGCATGCTTTACGGCAAATCACAAACTCCACACCCCACATCCTTATTGGGGCTATTTCAGGCCCAGGACGGGATGTGCACACTGCACGTAGGACTGTCTTTCAAATAACACTGATTGTTCGTTAGTGCCCTTGTTATTCCCAGGGCTACGATTCTCACTGACCTATCTTTGAGTAAATCCACTTTCTAGAAAGTTATCAGTATAGTAAGACTCCATTATATTTTATAAGTTAACATGACTATGAAACAATTTTCCTCCAGGAAGAAACTAATATTGATTATTTTTAACTTTTTATATTTTTTAATTTTTATTTTTTTAATCGAAGTAATATATACACATGGATAAAAGGCAAATAGTGCTAAAAGTCTTATAATAAAAACAGCAGCCCCTGTTTCTTATTGTCCATGTTTTTGTCTTTATATTCTGCTTTCTAAGATAGGCTATTTTCCAAGTCTTCTGTTGAATTTGAAATTTTGGCTATAATGTTTTCAGTATTAAAGAGTTCATTCTTGTTCTGATTGTTATTGTTTCTAACAACATACTCTTGTTTGATGTTTGCGACCTCTCTCTGAGGACTAGCAAAGAAAGGTTCTGAATTCTTGTTTCCTACACTGTCCTTATTTCCACCAAGTTGTTTTTCCTGTGACATTGTTTTACCCTTTATCTATCACGTTAGAGACTTTTCTCTAATGTTTAGAGAAATGTGGCTGTCCATTTATTATGTACAAGTGAGGAACTAAACAGTAAGCATGAAATGGGCATGACAACTGGTGGACTTTAATGATGGGAGGTGGTGAGCTATCCACTAAGAGAAATCCCCAAATGGGCTTTTCTCTAGAGCCATTCAATTTGGTTTTCTACCCCCAAAAAGAATCTTTACATCTCCTATAGGTTAGGGACCTGGCTAGCAGTAAATGGGAGAGGGCTGAGAATCGCACTATTCAGTGTGCAGCCTTTAAAAAAAAAATCTGCTCTTGCCCACCTCACTGTTTTCAGCCCAATAGCTTACCTGCATCCCTGCTGGGGTGAATGCCCTGGTCCAGAGACTTTAGAGGGCAATTTCTCAATATAAAATCTCTAGTCTCACGGAGGTGGGAAGGGAGGTGATCTGGCTGTACAGGGCTGGGGAGGGGTGTGGAAAATCTGAACATCCTTTTTACAGACTTTTAATTGATCCCTTTGATTTCAATTACAGGCCTCACCACCCCCTGCTTTCTATGGTACTAATGCCTCTAATTTCTGATTTTTCCCCTTAGGTTCTTATAAGCAAACAGGCTCACTTCTAACCAATGTCTCTCTCAGAAGAAGTTGGACTTCATCTTCCTCAATTCTGCTAAGTCTAGCACCATGCTTTTGACTGCCATTTTCTAAAAATGTATCCACCTCTCTTACATCCATTTATCCTTTTGAATTCTTTTAGTCCTTATGTATTTTCACTTTTAAAAAATCTTTTTACTGTAATTTTAGTGCAGCTTGGGAGGGAATAGTGATAAGACAGGTCTGCAATCTTTAATAATTTTAAATAAAAATCTACTTTGCCCGTTTACGGATGAGACAGCTGAAGCACAGGCAGGTTAAATAACGTGCACAAGGTCTCAGAGCAAGTTAATGGCAACGTCAGGAATGGGACCCAGATTTCCAAACTCCCTGGTTAGATATTTTCCCATTATATGACACCCACTAGTTACCCATACTTAAGACCAGTTTTAGGATATGAGAATGAAAAACATTTTTTTTAAATCCTCACCTGATGATACTAGAGTAGAGTGGGGAGAGAGGGAGAGGGAGAAAGAAAAACAAACAAACATCAATGTGAGAGGGAAACATGGATTAGTTGCCTCATGAATGCGCGACCAGGAATCAAACCTGAAACCTAGGCATGTGCCCTGACCAGGAATCAAACCCACAACCCTTTGGTGCACAGGCAATACCCTAACCATTGAGACACACCAGCCAGGGCAAGAGAGTGAAAAACTATTTAAAATTTGTTGTAAACTATAGGTCTCAAATCTTAACATTGTTATGAAGAAACAACCAAACCTCAAATTCTTAAATCCAGTCACACAGCTTAGTTAAGCTATAAACATATATTATGGAACAAAAATAGTTTGGGATATTCTTATTAAATTCTAAGTACTTGAATTCAACTTAAGGACATTTTGCATGTTTTCATGAATTGTTTTTGTTCCTTTACTTTGGTTAACTTTTGAAAAAAATGCCACAGAATTTTATTTTAAATCACAAAAATCTTATTTTGTTTGCTTTTAATCTGAATATTAAATAAAGATTAAGATATCTACAAAAGAAACAAAAATAGCAAGTTGCAATAATCCTAAAGGCCTCTTACTATCTTTACAAGAGGGTAACCTTGAGTACACTTTAATATAAACGATTAAAATATAAACGATTAATAAAGGCACTGGTTATTTATAAGCAATACACTCATTTTCAAACACTGGCACTGTTTTGGGCGTTTACGGTTTTGTTAACTTTGAACTGGGAAACCAATGGTTAATTTTTTTCCTCTCTTTCTCTAAGACTAAAAGAATCTGCGAGAGCAGCAGACCAGGCCTAGGAGATCACATTACTCTGGGGGTGGGGGAAGAAGGCAGCTGGAGGGGAGTGGAGAGAGAAGGCCCAGAAGGGAAAGAAAACAAGTTGTCTGAACCTCCCCACAGGGGGAGACCAGCGGGGATCAGGAGGTTCTGGGGGTACCTCTGGGGCAGCTGAAATGGGCTGCACAGGAACGGATTCCCCCCGCACTTAAGAGCCTCTCAGCAGACTAGAGCTGGGAACCTAGAAATTAATGCTTGTTTCTTCAAAACATTTAGTACCAATTTCTGTTGTCAAGGTTTTAAACACACAAAGAACAAGTGGATCCAGACAGTTTCTTGCCCACACTTATTAGAAATCCCTGCTGTCCTTAGAGAAGCAATGACCACTCTAAATGCTCTTTTTCGCTCTACAGCGACAGATCTGGCATATTAATCCAGAAGTACACATTAACCAGAGAAGAATGGCTACAGTTAACTGCTCAGTGAGGGGCTGTGGTGACATGAGGAGGAAACAGCCGCTTGAAAAGAAAACTACAAAACAAAGAGTTCTGCTTTCAAAGTCCACCGGGCAGAAGCTGTCCTCTTATTTGCCACCCTTCCTACCAGCTGGTATATAAAAATCTATATTCAGTATAGCAACTCCAAAATCAGATTTAATCACTAAGTTATTTTCAAATTCCCTGAGCAATAATAATTTATATTTATGACTACTTCACCATGAAGAACATTCTAGTGTGATTCTAAAGACAATAGTAAAAGTAACTCTTCAATAAGGCTTAGGCCAACAACTGCCTATCAACTAGTCTTTCTTTAATGAAAAATGAATGAGGATCCCACACAGACTAGTTACAGGAGCCCCCCACATCTGTTCTCTTCTCTTACCCTCAACCTTAAGTTTTAGGCCTTAACCCCTAAGTTTCAGATGGACACATTGCCTCAAAATAAAGAACACATTTTCCAGACTCTCTTACATCAGGGCATGACCACATGACTAAGTTTAACCAATAGTATGTGAGTAGAAATGATACTTGAACTTCGGTGTCAACTTCTTAAAAGGAATGGGCTCCCTCACTATGGAAAACAGTATGGAAGGTCCTCAAAAATTACAAATGGAAATGCTTTATGACTCAGCAATTCCACTTCCGGATATGTATCCAAAGAAACCCAAAACACTAATTCAAAAGAATACATGCACCCCTATGTTCATTGCAGTGTTATTTACAGTAGTCAAGATATAGCAACCCAAGTGCCTATCAAGAGACGAGTGGATAAAAAAAAAAAAGCTGTGGTACATACATACAATGGAATATTACTCAGCCATAAAAAAAGAATGAAATCTTACCAATTACGACAGCATGGATGGACCCAGAGGGTATTATGCTAAGTGAAATAAGTCAGAGAGACAAAGGCAAACACTACATGATTTCACTTATATGTAAAGTCTAAAGAACAAAATAAGCAAACAAACAAAACTGAAACAGACTCACAGACACAAAGGAGGAGGAGGGAGTTGAGGGGCCGTGTGAAAAGGTAGAATTAAGAACTACAAATTGGTAGGTACAGAATAGTCACGGGGATGCAAAGTACAGCACAGGAAATCTAGTCAATAATACTGTAATAACTACGCATGGTGCTAGGATGGGTATTGGAAATACCAGGGAGAACACTTGTAAAGAATATCACTGTATTAACCACTATGCTATACACCTGAAACTAATATAAGACAATATTGAATGTAAACTCTCATTTAAAACTAAAATTTTAAATTAAAAAAAAAGAAAAGGAATGGGATCCCTCTCCTCTTTTCTACTCCCCATTGCCTGCAAGGGGTCAGGACAACTGGAATGGCCTTTTGGATCCTGAAGCAGAATTGCATCTTAAAGAATAACAGGATATAAGGTGTTTCACCCTGTGGAGTCCCCCACACATCCAGGTTGGCTAATGCCAGCCTGTTATAGGAGAGAGAAATAAACATCTAGCTTGTTTAAATCACTGGCGATCAGCATCTGTATTATCACCATTTAGTCTGAATGGTAATAATATTAAAAGACCAGTTCTAACTCGCAAAAAATATAAGAATTCTCCAAATCAACTGTTTCTATTGTTGATCTATGAAAAACTGTTAATTGCAGAACAAGCATATGAAACAGTTCTATAAGCTTTAGAAAATGACAAAATGGTATAAATAATCCATGTGAAACACATAGCCCAGTGCCCAACTCACAACATGCAAATAATACAAATTAACTATTCTTGCTATTGCCCCTTCCCCTTTCCACAGGAAAATTAAAAACCCATGTGTTCTATCATATTCCTGGTAAAGAACTTATATCTAGAATAGAGAGAACTCTTACCACTCAATAATAAGACAGTACACAAACCAACTTAAAATTTTTGAATTGACATGTCACCAAATAAGAAATATGAATGGCTAACAAGCACATAAAAAATTGTTCAGCATATTAGTTATTCAAGAAATAGAAACTAAACCACAGTGAGATGCCACTTCACAGCCACGTGAATAACTACAATTAAAAAAGACAGATAAAACCACGTGTTGGTGAGAATGTGGAGAGCTTATTACCAGACCCAGCAGTTCCACTCCTAGGAATCTACCCTAAAGAAATGAAAACATGTACAAGCACCATCCTATATAATAAAAGGCTAATATGCAAATTGACTGAACAGCAGAACTACCAGTCGTTATGATGTGCACTAACCACCAGGGGGCAGATGTTCCACGCAGGAGCCGCCCTTTGGTGGTCAGTGCACTCCCACAGGGGGAGCATTGCTCAGCCAGAAGTCAGGCTCACGGCTGGCGAGCATAGCGGCTGTGGCAGGAGCCTCTCCCACCTCCACAGCAGCGCTAAGGATGTCCAACTGCCAGCTTAGGCCCGTTCCCCACAGGGAGCGGGCCTAAGCCATCAGTTGGACATCCCCCGGACTATGACAGGGCCCAGACCAGGCTGAGGGACTCCCGCCCAAGTGCACGAATTTCATGCACTGGGCCTCTAGTTATTCATAAGGACCAAAAATTGGAAACAATCCAAATGTCCATCAATTGGCGAATGGATAAACAAAATGTATTTCCAAAGAATGGAATAATATTCAACAATAAAAAGGAACACAGTACTGACATGTGCAACAATTTAGATAAACCTCAAAAACATGCTGTGAGTGAAAGAAGCCAGTTACAAAAGAGCACATATTATATGATTCCACTCATATGAAATGTGCAGAAAAGGCAAATCTATAAAGATGGACAGTAGATGAGTGGCTACCTGGGGTTGGGGGTGGGATTGACTGCAAAGGGGATCTTCATTAGATGACAGAAATGTCCTAGAACTGATTGTGGTGACCCGCTAAAGAAATGAAAATCAGCCCTGGTTGGGTGGCCCAGTCAGTTGGAACATCATCCCGTACACCAAAAAGCTGTGGGTTCAATTCCAGGTCAGGGCACACACCTAGGTTGTGGATTCGATCCCTAGTCAGGGCATGTACAAGAGGCAACCAACCGATGTTTCTCTCTCACATTGATGTCTCTCTCCCTCTCTCTCTCCCTCTCCTCTCTCTAAAATTAATAAAAATATTAAAAAGAAAAAGAAAATGAAATGAAAATCAAAGAGGGAAAAAAAGGAGAGAAAAAGAGAGGGATAAAAGGAAAAGGCACCAGCTCTTATCTCTGATGCAGTGTTTAAATTTGAGAATAGGTCCATGGCTCCTGCCAACAGAGATTTGCACCTGGAATCACAAACGCACTAGTCCTGGGAGTATTAGAGTATCCTGTGTTACTTTATTGCCAAAATATGCCGATGTGGAAAATGCCTGAAATAACTGTCAAACACAAAAAAATAAAGGTCTTGGCAACAAAGACTTAAATGTTATCAAGCATGCTATTGAAGGCTGTGTATTCACCACCCAATACTTAATAAATATGGAATTAAAGATGTAAAGCACTCAGAACAGTGCCTGACATAGTTAAGAGTAATGTACGTGGCTTGCTATTATCATCATACTGCACGCCATGTGAAAAGTGCTCACTGATTCATTTATCCATTCACTCATTAACTTTCTACTAAACATCTACTATGTGTCAGGTTATATGATGTGCACAAAGAGTTGATAAAGCACACGATGGGCATGGTCTCCATGCTAAGAGAGCTTACAGTCAGGAAGGGAGAGACAGTAAATCACTTTGTTTAGTGTATGATTTATAAACTAAGTTCTCCAAAGACAAAAATAAATCCTATGACAATATGATGAACTTTTTGTTAAAAAGTTCTTAACGAGTTGCATATATGCTTTATAAATTCCTATTTTTAAAAGGTTCTGTCATTAAAATTTTTTAAATAAAAATACAAATTTGTTTTAGAAAAGTCAGAGTAGAGACTACTAATACCTTATTTTGTATTTTCATCCAGTTTTTTTTTCTGAATTTAATTTTAATATTGTGGCATCATACCTAAAATTAAAATGTACTAGTATATTCCATTTGAAAATATACTAATTATGTAATTAGCTCAGTCCTGGCTTTTTGTTAAAAATTTTTCATGTTAAAAAATTTTTTTTTCATGTTTACAAAGTGAAAAGTACTCATTCCCTATTTTATCTGTTTTGTCAGTGGAGATTTCTGCACGAGTCCCTTAAAGGGGGATATACCTAAACAACAAAGGAATTTGGTCAATTTTGCAAAATAAAGGTACCAAATTAAATCAGTAAGGTACTGAATAAGAATCAACCTATTATATCTGGATTCAACACTATTCATAAATGCAACAACTTAAACCGAATTTTTGAATCTGTTGTGCTTATGCACTCATGATATCGTTGGGAACAAATTTTTAAAAATAAAGGCAAAGGAACAGCTACAAGGAACAGACTATTCTGAAACCATTTCCAGGAACAGGGTTTGTTTAAACAAAACGTATTAAGTGAAACCAGCTGCATTAAGGGTTGATGCCATCTGAGGTGGAATTCTAAAACCACCCACTTTATAATAAGAAATTCTCAGTGGCCAACTAGCTATAGAATAGCGCAGCAATGAGTAGAGCACAGGGAACAGGAGGCCTGCAGTGCAAACAGGTGCTCGGAAGAAACCCTTGTGCCTCACAAACCACTCTTCAAACAAAGTGTTTAAGAAATGTGAAGGGAGTTACTCTTTTTCTTTTTTTAAATTGACTTTTTAAATATATTCTTATTGATTTCAGAGAGGAAGGGAAAGGGAGAGATAGAAACATCAATGATAAGAGAGAATCATTGACTGGCTGCCTTCTGCACATCCCCTACTGGGGATCAAGTTCTCAACCCGAGCCTGTGCCCTTGACTGGAATCGAACCCGGGACCCTTCAGTCTGCCGGCCGACCCTCTTATCCACTGAGCCAAACCAGCTAGGGCTTTTTATTGATTTTTTTTGAGAGAAAGGAAGAGGAAGAGAGAAAGAGAAACATCAATGTGAGAGTGTAACATCAATCTTCTGCCTCCTGCACGCCCATACCAAGGATGGAGCCCGCAACCCGGGCATGTGCCCTGACTGGGAATTGAACCAGCAAGTTTTTGGTGCACTGGACAACACCCAACCAATTGAGCCACAGCAGCCAGGGTGGGAGTTCCCCTTTTGAGGGCACCAGGAAAAAGGGACCTGAAGTCAGGAATAATCAGCATATTCTGCCAGAGGGCCAGCTGGTGATGCTTTCATACAAACTAATGGTCTAACACTTCACTAATTAAAATATGCTCCAGAGAACTCTAAAACCTACACTTTTTTCCCTTTCTGAAAACTAAAAACATCTCAAGAAAAAACAGAGCCTGCCTTAGCTGATTTGGCTTAGTGGATAGAGCATCAGCCTGTGGACTGAAGGGTCCCGGGTTTGATTCCCATCAAGGGTGCATGCCCGGGTTGCAGGCTAGATCCCCAGTAGGGGGCATGCAGGAGGCAGCCGATCAATGATTCTCTCTCATCATTGATGTTTCTCTCTCTCTCTCTCTCTCTCTCTCCTTCTCTCTTCCTCTGAAATCAATAAAAATATTTTAAAAAAACAGAGCCCTAATCGTAACTAAGTTGTCATTATTTAAAATCATTTTCCTTAACTTACAAGAAAAGCCTGCTTGCTTCTTTGAAGACTTCCTAGTAGCAACATATCCGGGACCCTTGGTGAAGTCATGTGACCTAGTCAGGAACAATCACCCATTTTGAAAATGTTTCCCAATGATCACCAGCACTGCCAGTAGGACTGTAATCAAAACAATACAATTGAGAAACTCAGCCATTAATCATTTTATTTTGGAAACCAATTAGGGGATGATGAAAGAAGAAAAAACAGTGATTCATTTATTTTGATGAAATCTGGCCTTCAAAAGATAGAACAGGCCAGGAAATACACATATTTTTATATTCTAAGGTATCTTAAACTTAGCCTCAAAAAAAAACAAAAAAAACTTTCCAAGCTCACTAAATGAACAAAATAAATCAGCTAGTTTAAGAACTTGACATGAAAAAAAAAAGAAGTTGACTATGACATATTCTAACTTTTGGAGTTAAGCTTGCAGGTAAAAAAAAAAAAAATGACTGGAGGGCAGTCACAAACTTTGCAGTTTGAAGCACCTAAATCAACAAGATAGCAATGCACCCTGATCCCATGTCACCTGCAGGATAATGATGGCTTAGTTTTAAAACTTCACTCATTAGCTGGGTTTGCCTGCCTCTTTTAAGAGCAGGCAAAGCCCAGTACTAAAATTCAACTCAAAGGATGCATTTCACAATACAGCTTCTATGAACTCAATTTGTTTCTCAGAAGAAAGAGTCCAAAAGTTCTAAATTGCAATGAGAGGATAATATCAACAATGTCCTGAAGGGTAAAAGGACATTCCATTTACAGAAATTCCAATTAGTCTGTATACTAGTTAATAATTAGAGCTTTACAATACTTACGGAGAGCATTTCCACCCAGGAAGTAGGCCTTGGTGTTCACTTCTGAGGTAAGCCCTACATTTTCACCAGAAAATGTCATTGCTTGCCTTAGCTGGTTTGGGCATCGGCCTGCGGACTAAAGGGTCCCAGGTTTGATTCTGGCCAAGGGCACCTGCCCGGGTTGTGAGCTCGATCCCCAGTGGGGGGCGTGCAAGAGGCAGCCAATCAATGATTCTCTCCCATCATTGATGTTTCTATCTCTCTCTCCCTCTCCCTTCTCTAAAATCAATAAAACTAAATATTTTTTAAAGTGAAAAATTCTCAAAAAAGAAAAGAAAACATCATTGCTTAAACGAGTCTTGACAGCCTTTGGAAATTTGCAAGTCAAGGTATATCTTTCTGGTCCCCAGTTTTATTACCAGAACAAATCCGTGTGAACTGGCAAAGTCAAGGATACAATCTCTAAAGCAGGTGTGCTGATTGCCCAGCTACCTGGCTCACATGGGGCAGGCAACCACAAGCTCTACCTCATCTTGTCAGTTCTCTGGGGTTTACATTAAAGAGGCCAAAAAGATACACCATCATTTTATTTTTATTTTTAATGATTTCAGAGAAGAAGGGAGAGGGGGAGAGAGATAGAAACATCAATAATGAGAATCATTGACCGGCTGCCTCCTACACGCCCCCTACTGGGGATCGAGCCTGCAACCCAGGCATGTGCCTTTGACTGGAATCGAACCTGGGACCCTTCAGTCCGCAGGCTGATGCCCTATCCACTGAGCCAAACCAGCTAGGGCTACACCATCATTTTAATATTTTCAACTTTGCAGGAGTCTTTAGCTCTATGATGAACTTCATAGCCATCTAGTTCATCCTAAATTCTTTGAATGGTTCCTGTTTAAAATGTTACTGAGACTTGGGAAATTTTGAATATGGATCCCATGTTATATAATGTTATTGGGCTAATGTTCATTTTCTTATCCGCGCTAATAGTGCTGTGGTGGTGTAAGAGAATGTCCCTGTTCTTGGCTGTTGTGAGCCTACAGCCAATTTCTAGGAGGTTTGGCAGAAGGAAAGTATTTGTATGTAAAGCGAGAGATGGAGAGTGTAGAAGTGTTAAAAGTTGATGAATCTAGATGAGGGATATACTGGTGATTCTTTGCACTGTTTTTTCAACTTTTTATACGTTTAAAATTTTTCACTAAAAAATAAAGAAAGAAAGTAATAATGAATGCTCTTGACAAGTACAATCTCTCTTCCTCAATATCCTCAGGGAATGAAATTCCACGACTTCTCATGAAGCCAACACAGCTGTGCAGCATCTTTAAGGACAGTCACGACCACCGCTGCCACAGCTGAGAGTTACGAAGGCTCTGGACAGGCACTTCGATAAGAGCTTTAGTTCAGTATCTCCTCAAATCCTCTCAGAAATCCCCGGAGGTGGGTGTGTGTGCTGCCACCATTGGTATTCACAGGAGTCAGAGCCAAAGCTTGAGGTAGGGGACAGCCAGGATTTAAACCTGGGTAGACAAACTCTGGAGCCCACAGGCTTTACATGACCAGTCTTTAAACTTGGGTCAGGACTCATTCTTGGTCATGACATCCACTAGTAAGTCACTGCAAGTATTTTCCAAAAATGAATTAAAATAGAAAACATCACTATGCTCCATAATAAGGGTATGTGTTAATTCATAGGCTTTTTTCAGACTTTCTTTACACACACACACACACACACACACACACGGGTCACAGCAGAGTATATACTCATGCATGTCACACATGTTAAAGCCATTCTGAATTATTCTATATTGCCTCCTCCTCTTTCATTTCCTGCCCAGAAGCCTCACTATTTAGTAGGACACTACAGAAAAGAAAAAAAAAAAGCAATAAGCAATACAGATTTAGATGGTTAAGGGAAAAATTCCACTGGGAATTCTCTAATCTCAAAATAATATACTTTTGGTACACACTAACAGATAATAATGCAGCTGGCAAATCTGCTAATATAAAAGACATTTTCAAGTAAGAATCTGGATATCCCCTTGCTGTTTGTTTTAGTGAGATGTTACCTGTAATTCTATTAAAAGATATCAATTTAAAAATCAAGCTGAAATAGTATATATGGTCAATGGTTAAAATTAAATGAAAAGATTCTTCTCTGATTATTCTTCTCCACTAAAAATCCCATGCATGTACATATGACTGAAGGTCAAGAAAGACCAAGAAAAGCCATGGTGACATTTTTTGAGAAGTCCAAAAGCAGCTGGGGGTGGCAACGTGGATGGCAAGTGCGTGCTGGAGAATTATTTTAATAAGTGCCCCCAAACCAAGCACCTAACTGTATGTCCTATTTAAAAAGGTTAAATAGGAAAAGTGAAGGAAAACAATCATTCCACATGTGTTTAAGGTCCACCATTAAGGAGGGTTTTCTGTGAATTAATCTTCATATTACCAAATGAAATCATAGGAAGAAAGTACTATGTCTTTAAAACCACAGCTATTTTTCATTCCAAGTTTCTGTTTGAGGCCATTACTGCTCCCCGGGGACTGCGTTGACTCATTGCATCTTCAGAATGACGCAAGTGAGCTTCTCTGCACAACTTCAAAACAGACTGTGACTATATCCAGGCAAAGGCTGCCTTCGAAGCTGAAAGATCAGTCAGGTACCCATTCACAGAATCGCTAGGACCAGGGAGGTAACGCGAATGTTCTCCTCACCTTTGATTTCATCATGGCCTGCTCACTTTTTCCAACTGGTAATATAGGTTGACCATTTTTCCACAATCTTTTCTTAATTTGCTCATCTCTTTAGGACTTCATATCCACCTTGTCTGCCCACTCAGAGTCCAACCTACCTTCTGGACTTACTTGATTGTGTAAGTAAGTAAGAAATCTAGTTCCAATTTCTCCAGTGCTGAATACCCCACACACCTGGAGTTCCCTCCTCTAATCTTTTTATTGTAAAAAGGGAAACCTCCCCATGTCCTCCTACCCCATTTTCAGAAATAATTCTGTATTTCTCCCAGTCCTAATAAAGATAACATCCAATGGCTCACCTAAATCCGTCCCCCGTGCACCCACCAGAGACGGTGAGCATGCGTGGATAACTGATGGATGGGCAAAGGCGGACCATCCACCCAGTCATTCAAAGTGAACAGCATCAGCCCATGGCATGTGCCAGGCTCAATGCAGGCACTGCAGACAGAGCAGACTGACCGAGACAGACAGCTCTTCCCTGCATGGAGCCCACAGCCTAGTGGAGGAGGGAGGCTTTAAATACCTACCACACTAACAGACTTTACCGTAACTATAAAAGGTGCCAGCAGGGATGAATACAGACCAAGGATGAATACTGACCAAGACTGGAAAGGTCTCTGTGAGAGTGACATGTAAGGTGAGACATGGAGGATGAGGCCCTGTCAACCAAGGAGAGGAAAGCATGAGATATGGGAAGTGAAGGGAACTATTCACTTAAAAATGGCAGGTGAGGTCTAAAGCAAGAAGTATTGATAGGGAGTGAGCAAAATTCTAAAATGGAAGCTACAAGGTTTCCCCCAGACCACCGCCAACATGATAAAAGCAAACAAGGCTATACAGACCTGCATGACCTAAAACCAGGGAACTTCAGTGTTACCTGATGCATTCCATTTCCAAAAGGCCCCACAGCTTCCTTCCTACCAGGTAAAAGGGACAACCAAAAACCAGAGGATGAGCCAACATAAACTGTGTTTGCTTTCTTAAAAGTAGCTTACATTTGCTGCTGATCATTCACAGTGTTCCTCTGAGAACACAGACATTATAAAAGGCACCCGAGGTGCCAGGAGGCAGAGTGGGCTCTATTAATACAAAAAGTGGAGCTGCTGGAAAAGATTTAAAAAAACCTCTACCCATCAAGCTAAATGTCAGTTTGCTAGTAGTATCTCTCAAGATCAAGTGCAACTTCACCTTATTTCTATTTTATCTTTACCAAGCAGGACATTAGCCACCTAAAGGCATCAAGAGTATGACACTGTCTTAAACCCGAAGTGCCCTGGCCAGGTGGCTCAGGACTGGAGCGTTGTCCCACGCACCAAAGGCTGCAGGTTCCATTCCCGGTCAGGGTACACACCTAAGTTTGTTAAGATGCAGTTTGTTTTAGGTTCATCTCAGGTCAGAGCATGTATGGGAGACAACTGACCCATGTCTGTCTGTCTGTCTGTCTCTCAAAAAAAAAATCAATAAAACATATCTTTAGGTGAGGAATTAAAAAACACAAAGTAACTCCCCACATAATATTACTTACATGGTATATATATTGTTTTTCTTGAAGTGGCCATGTTTGCCTAGTTGAGGCAGTTCATTGTCAAATGCACCGCCTCATACCCACTTACCGCCTCATACCCACTTCTCTATATAAATGTATAAGCTGCCCTCCCCAAGCATAAAAGGTTTAACAGTATAAGAGCCTTACTGTTGGGGACTAAAGTCTTTAATATGTCTCGAGACTTTACAGACTTTGTTTGAGAGGTGAAATTTACTGCACTAGGCTATAAGTCAGCAAGCTCTAACAAAGTAAAAATGGTGGAGGACAGCAAAGAGCAAAGAAGGATGGAATTTTTATAGTAAACAACTTTGCCATTATGAATAATGGCTGTTACTAAAATGGTTGCTGCTTTTCCAGTATCTCTCTCTTTCTCCCTCTGTTGCTCTTTGTTACCATAACTACCATTTGAATCATCTTAACAAACTGCATACGTATCTCCAGTGCTGTTACTGCCACTCCATCACTCCAGATCGGCTTTCATTCATCTGGTAGCTACTTAGGCCAAAGGCCGTTATCACATGACACAGGGGGGCTGTTTCTCAAACAAGTAATTAGAAATCAAGTCTTAGATTTGTTTTTTAAAAGTCATAGTTCTCATCAATATATGATAATACTAAAATCTTGCTTAATCATAATTCTCAATTAACTAGAATGTTCTCCTATTTCTCACAAACCTTTTTTTTTTTTTGAGAAAATGACAAATTTTCAAAATGCAAGAAACATTTAAAAAATTCTAAATAAGCTCTAGGTAATACTTAGGAGTTGATATATACTTGGCTTAACGGCCTGTTTTCTTAGTCTGCAGTAATCCACCATCATCAGAGGTATTAAAATAATGACTGGGTTTCTGGAACAAGGGGTAGACTGAGCACATGTGCTATCCCCTCTCCTTCCTGCGACCCCTTTCAATTACAACAAAGGAATAAAAAGTCTAAACCCAGGACAATGAAGAAAAGAGAAAGGGGGTTGTCATCAGATAAGAAATTTCAACAAACGTTTGGAATCTGGAAGTGGAGGGGCAGCACTGCCTGGGGAAATTGCACTGAGGAGAGTCGTGAAAGAGCAGTGATGGAGGGAGCCCATCTGCCAGGTATGGAGGGTGCGAGTGAGCCACAGGGTGAAAACTGAGGAGTATAAATTTGTACATGAAATGGTAGACAGCCAAACACACACCTGACCCATCTCTCCACACCCAGACACTTACCACGGTAAGGAGGGGCCTTTCCTACAGAAATACAGGAAAGTCTGGGAAAAACGAATGCAGCATGTTGCTGCCCCCATGTTAAAGCCTTGGAGAGGGTTTCTTGATTCCCCTACTCATTAATCCAGAAATGTAGCAATCTATAATCCCACCCACATACACAGAACTCCCAATCAGCCTTCCTATTCCCACTTTCTTAAATATGAATAGACAACCAGGATCACCAGACTTTGGAGGAAAGCCTAGAGCATCACAAAAAATGACCAAGACAAACAGATTAACCCTGAAGGAAACAGATAATTCAGGAAACTAGATACAATTAAAAGAGAGAGAGAGAGAGAGAGAGAGAGAGAGGGAGAGAGAGAACCTACCCACAACTTTTCTCTAATTCATAGCCTCAGAGACACTCATAAAGATTATCTATCTCAGAAATCAAGAATGTGGTTTGATATGAAAAATATATTTTAAATAAGAGGTTCAGTAGTTAAAATATGACTGCCAAATAAAAATTAATAAAAAATGAATGAAAAATAGTTAAGAAAAGTCTTCAGAACCTGTCTCTCCTTCCTGTACCTACTACTCCTTTCAACAGTCATATTTTGGGTAGGGTGAAAATCGGCCTCATTAACTGTGGCTCTTCATATGCCCAAATGTTCTCTCTCATTTCCCCCCACCAAATACTACTCCTATATTTCTCCCTGACCAATCACCATTGTAAGGAGCAATCTCTCCTCTCAACCACTGTAATTCTTCTCGCCTATATTATTAATGTGAACCAAATAATGCCTAACACTTGAATGTTTGGGTGTTTCATCTTCTTGATTCGATTCCTGAAAATGCGTATCATGTTTGACTCAATAGCTCTAGTACAATGCCTTGTCTGAATAAACAATAAAAACCTCTAAATGAATCAATGAAGATATACAGGAGTAAAAATTATTAAGGGAAATTATTAAGGGAAAATATGAGAGATATTTCCTCTCCCTCCAAAGGTGCACAAGGGTCACCCAGCCTGATAATAACTTAGTTATTCTGATAAAATAACCTAAATCCAGCCAGTCACAGCAATAACTGCTTGGAGGTATCCATTTCAAATCAGTAAGGCAGGTATGCTTTGCATCAAGAGAACCACAAAATGTTAAAATTGTACTTCCTATAGTAATTAATTATCAGGCAACGTATGTTTAAAACATTTGTGAAGAAGTATCTATGATGTTCTCTTTACAGGTGTATTTTTACCTATTAAGCACACAAGCTTCTGAATGACAATATCTACACCATTTTAAAAATAAAGCATAAGTTAATATACAATGAATATGTCATAGTGTTTAAGAAAGAACAAATATTCCTATATTCTGACATCTGCATAACTTATTGAGCCAATAGAATGAAAGGACTCGATTTCCTTATTTGTCCAAACCTCGAAGCACAATTGTATAAAATATAAATTGGCACTCTAGCTGCCTCTACTCAATTCCATGTCTAAAACTCAATGTGGACCTATCATCTTTTGTTCTTTTTTTTAAGAGTGCCACCTTGTGGTGAATGTTTTTAGTACACTTTCAACATAGATACCAATACCATGTGTTATATACAGCATCACCCCTTCTTGGTGGTTTCGCTTTCTGTAGTTTCAGTTACCTGTGGTCAACCACAGTCTGAAAATATTAAATGGAAAATTCCAGAAATAAACAATTAATAAGTTTTAAACTGTACACCATTCTGAGTAGTGTGATGAAATCTCAAACCCTCCTGCTTCATCCTGCCCTGAGATGTGAATCATCCCTTTGTCCAGCATCTCGATGCTCTATACACTGCTTGCCCATCAGTCACTTAGTAGCCATCTAGGTTATCAGACCAACTGTTGAGGAATTGCAGTGCCCGTGTTCAAGTCACTCTTATTTTACTTAATAATGACCCTAAAGTACAGGAGTAAAGATGGTGGTGACCCAGATAGGCCAATGAGAAGTTATAAAGTGCTTGTGTTAAGTGAAAAGGTAAAAGTTCTCAACTTAAGAGTATTGCACAGAATGGTGGCCACAATTAATTTTGTCGTTCCTTGTTAATGACAATATTAATGGCAATTAATATTTAATTGCTCTATGTTAGGTTTTTCACAGAGGTGCTCATTTAATTCTCCCCAATGACCTATGGAGTGGGTCTATTATAGATAAGTCCCCAAGGCTTGGAAAGACTCACTAATTTGTTCCTTCAGCAAACACTGCACTGCCAGGAACACAATATCCCCGAGGTCAGAAAATCATGGCCATCTTACGTCTCACTACCTTTCTCCACTGGCTATAACAAGCAACAATCCCCTTGGCCAGTGCAAGCTGACACGGACTTGCGGAGAGCTGTGGGGGCTGCAGAGGAGCTCTCAGCCCTGACAGCAGGCAGGCTGGTCTCAGGTAAAAGCTTCCTATTTCTGCTACTTGGTGCTGCCTCTCCTCCATTCCCACCAGGCTGGGGTCACACGGGAGCATCCCCTCTGGCTCTAGTGTAGGAAGGCTTCGCTCATGCCAGTGAGTCTTCCATAAGCTCCACATCGCTCCTAAAGGCCAGGTCACACCAAGCCTCCCATGAAGTTGTAGACCTAGCAAAGCATGGATTAATTTATATGTTCACAAATGTGGCAACCAAGCAAATCCCGCCACCAGTCTTTCCATCAGGAAGGAAACAGAAAAAGAGGAAGCTAACTCTCAGATGGGACTGGGCAGTTGTACACATGAATTAAATGTACAGGGAGGGTTCTCCCATTTAAAAAGATGCTCCTTAGGAGAGCAGCAGCCACTCAGCTCCAGCAGACAGCTGGCATGTGAAAATCAGGGTTCTGGAGGTACAACCTCCTAGTTTAAAATGTTATTATGGAAATTAAAAATATATATCTCAAAGTAGAGAGAGCAGTTTAAGAACCCCAGGAACCCCCATGTGCCACCCCACCTGGTCTACTCAGAGCTGACTGGCTTTCCCTACATTCCCACTCACTCCTCCTGCCCAGATTATTCTGAAGCAAATACCTGATACTAGAGGCCCGATGCATGAAATTCGTGTACAGATAGGGTCCCTAGGCCTGGCCGGAGATCAGGGCCTTCTGGCTGCTGGCCGGGGCCTTCCTTCATTTCGCACCACCCCCTGGTGGTCAGCGCACGTCATAGCGAGCAATTGAACTCCTGGTCTCCCAGTCAGACTCTGGAGGGGACACTTTGCATACTAGCCTTTTATATATATATATATATATATATATATATATATATATATATATATTATATAGATTACAGCATTTCATTTGGAAATATTTCAATATGACTCTAAAAGATAAAAACTTTTCTTTTTTAATTGGTTTTTTAGAGGGAGAGAAGGGAAAGAGAGAGAAACATCGATTTGCTGCCCATGTTTATGCATGCATTGGCTGCTTCTTATATATGCCCTGACCAGAGACCAAACCCTCAACCTTGGTGTATCAGGATGACGCTCTAATTAACTGAGCTACCCAGACAGGGCTGTAAGACTAACTTTTAAACATAATGACTCTTTTGGTTATCACATCTAAAAAGTTAACAATAAATCTTAAATATCATCCAATATTCAGTCAGTTCAAAGTTCCCCCATCAGCTCACAAATGAACTTCCCCAATTTTTCTAGTTTGTGTGGAATAAGATCTTAGTAAGTTCCACACATTGCAATTATGTCTCCTTTAATTTACAAATTCCACTTAATTTTTTTTCTTTCAATTTACCCATTAATGAAGCCAAGTTATTTGTTCTACAGAATTCCCCTCAGCCTAAATTTTGATGACTGAGTAATTTGTTAGGAGCTACATGTTAATGTTTCCCTCTGTCTGAAACTTTCTTTGCTCAAATACAGATGACCATTTCTGTTTAAAAGAGATGCCTGTGTGTGTGTGTGCGCGTGTGTGTGTGTGTGCGCGCGCGCATACACTCTCAGTTTTGGAAGTTATGCTGTGGCTGGTTTGAGAAATCAAATGTGTTTCTTTCTCATAAAACCTGCAGCTCTTCCAGAACTAAAATGTAATATTCCCATTGGGGGTCAGACTCCCCAGGACATTCCGAGGCCAGGTGAGCCTTTAGAACAGGGGTGGGGAACCTTTTGCTGCCAAGGGCCATTTGAATATTTTTAACATCATTCGGTGGGCCATACAAAATTATCAACTTAAAACTCAGTCTGGCCAAAACCGGTTTGGCTCAGTGGATAGAGCGTCGGCCTGCAGACTGAAAGGTCCCAGGTTCGATTCCGGTCAAGGGCATGTACCTGGGTTGCAGGCACATCCCCAGTGGGAGATGTGCAGGAGGCAGCTGATCGGTGTTTCTCTCTCATCGATGTTTCTAACTCTTTATCTCTCTCCCTTCCTCTCTGTAAAAAATCAATAAAATATATTTTTAAAAAAAACAACACTCAGCCTGCTATATTTGATTAACCATGTAATTAACTCACCCCTGATGCCTTGGCAGGGCCAGACCAAATGATTTCACAGGCCTTATACAGCCTGTGGGCATGATGTTCCCCACCCTGCTTTAGAAGAAGGGGATCACTGAGGGGCCCTTGGGTTCCAGGAGGAGAGCAAACAACTATATCCATAAATACATGCGGTGATTGCAGATGGCATGTGCTGTGGAGAAATTACAAGGGGAAGGAGATACAGAAGTGGTGCTGGCGTGGGTACTCTGGACTGGATGTCAGGGAAGGACTTTCCTAAAAGGTGCCACGGGAGCTGGGGCCTGCATGGTGTGAATAAGCCAGGCACAGATGTGGTATAAGAGTACCCCACAGAGGCAGGGCAGAGCCTGGGGCAGGCACTAACAGGGAAAAGCACCCCAGTAAACAAAGGGAGTGATGGGAAGTGAAGTCCGAGAGGAAAACCAGGCTCAGACCATGCGGGACCACAGGTTGTGGGGAGAAGTTGGGAATCCTATTCTAACTGAGATGGGTACCGGCTGGAAGGAACCTGGGCAGTGAAAAGGTTGCTGTCGATGCCTGAGGAAAGGTTTCTCATGGCAGCCGGAGAGCAGACACAGACAGGAACAAGACCAGGCTGGGAGGCTGGGAAGTCTCCCAGGACAGAGACGGCCGTGCACAGGCAGAGGATAGGGCCAGGTGGTGATTTACTCTGGGATTTATTCTGGAGCGTTTGCTGCTAGATCAGATGTGGGGAGTGAGGGGAAGGGAGGAATCCAGGAGAACACCTAGAGGAGGTGGCAGGGCATCTGAGAAGATGATGCCACGGTCACAGGCTAAGCCATCAGGAAAAGGACAGGACTGGAATGTGAAGACCAGGTTTAGTGAGATCCCATTAGCTCGGGGGGAAAGCCCTTGAAAGCACCCGTGCTTCTCCATCTTGCTAACCATAGGGGACATTCTCCTCTGTGCCCTGGTGAGCAACATCTAACACAGCCACAGGGTTAGCCACCTACGCGACACTCCGATTTCCTGTCAGAAGGGCCACGTTCACTGCGCTTTTCCCATTCTTTTCTCAGGGTCCTACTCAGAAGTCTGTCTACCATCACCCTTTCTCGCCCTGAGCCCACAGTCGGGCCTCTGTCCTGCCTGGCTAGACCCACTTTCCATGTTGTGGTCGCGTGGGTTGCTCTGGTTATTCAGCATGACGGGGAGCAAGCTGGCGGAGGCGCTGGGGGAGGCCAAGTGTGCTTGGTATGTGTCTGTGGAATGCCACGGCCACATTCCTCAGAGCGACCAACGCAAGCCATGGCCCCAGGGCCCTCCCCGTCGGAAGCTCTGGGCAGCAGTCTCTCCACCACCCTGGGAACCGTGTCGTGGGCGGCGACCTGCACCCACTTGGTCTCCATTCTGCCAAATACAATCTGATGAATTCACCCATGGCTGGGCTGCACCTTCTCTCTCCTCAGGGAACCCTCGGAAGGAGAGCAGGACAGTCCTGCGGCAGCTTCCTCACCCAGCCCTTCTCCACCACAGCACCGCTACCACCGACTGACGCGCTTGGTCCGTGCCAGTCCTGGGAAAACCTGTTGACTCTTATGCCCCAACAGATTTGTGTAACTTGCAGAAATGTCAGCATTTGTTGAAATAGTAAACCTGTGGCATAAAGAAGAAAGCAAAGGGGGCTTAGGGGGGCCTAACAGACAGATTAGAAACACGGGGTCTGTGGGGTTGAATTTCGTCTCTAGGCCACCAAATAACTGGATTTCCCCCCTTCTAAAAGCTAAATAAAGACTGATCTGTTATTGTCAGAGCACAAGTAACTGATCTAATTAGATACTCCTTCCGAGGGGCAGTTAGAAATATGTTCAAAAGCTTTTAACAGGACCTATTCTTTTGATGTAGAAATCCCACGTGTAGGAATTTATCCTAAGGAAATAATAAGAACGTACAAAAATGGATCACAAAGATGATTCTGGGGAGAAAAACGTCCAACCACTTAGTGTCCAGCAATAGAGGGCCAGGGGACTGAACCATGGCACATCCGCATCTGTCACATGGACTCTGTCCACCCTGCTACATTTTTGCATGGCACTCCCTCCTCCTGTAAGACTCCAGAGGAGTGGGTGAGCAGCACCCAGGTGTCCCCCAGCGGGTGCCGACAGCACTATCATAACTGCATCGAAGCCTCCCCTTGCACCTCTGACCCCTTGAGAAGCTGATAAAGGCTTTGAACTTCCTCACCAAAAAAACCCCCATAAAATAAAAACCATGAGAAGCCCCTTTTGCTTTCTTTTTATGCCACAGGTTTAGTGTTTTAACAAATGCTGAAATTTTTGCAAGTTACACAAATCTGCTGGGGCATGAGAGCCGACCGGTTTTCCCAATCCTGGCACTGACCAAACGAATCCATCGCTGGTAGTGGTGTCGTGGTGGAAAAAACGTTCAGAACGGCCTAGAAAGTCTGAAGAGAAGCATATCAGTCATATTTAATAATAAAAAATCACCCTGCAAAGGAACGCTCATCAGAACAAGCATCTGTCCTGCTAAATGAAAGGAAGACACATGTGAAACGAGAGAAGCACGGCCCCTGCAGGAAGAGGAAGTCTGCCACCCATGAGAAGGCAGGAACAGAGCGTGGTCTGGACCAGAAGACCCAGGTCTGTGCTCCCCCGTGGGAAAGAAGTAAAACAACTTGAAGAGGAGTTCTGGGAAACCTGGGGCACACGAACCTCACTTCACAGGATGAATGCACTCCAGAGACTTGGCTCTTATTTTCCTGTGGTTTCTGGGTAAGCCCAGCTATATTCCCCTACGGGCACAGTGATGACCGCTTCCTGGCCCCTGGCCCCCTCACTGCTTCCCTCGCTGCCACTCCCTGCTCCAGCCAGCTGCCTGCCCACTCAGGACCTTCGCGTTCACTGCCCCTTTGCCTGGAATGTTCTTAACTTCTCCACAGCCTGCTTGTAGGTCCAGTCTTCTCAGCATCAATGTCCCCTCCCTGGAGAAGCCTTTCCCGCCGTCTTCCTGCCCGCTTCCTGCTAGGTTCATTTTCCCCTTGTGCTGGGGGAGGAGGTGGTATGACTGTAATGACAACACAATCCCAACTAAGATATCTGAGTGCTTACTATGTACGAGAACTTTTCTGCATTCACTTTATATGTATTACTTCATTTAATCCTCATTATAAACCAAGGATGTGTTACCACTTTGATGCTGCAGCCAGCATAGTAGCCAGCATCCAAAACGGCCCCCAGGGATTTCCACCTGACTGTGTGGTCCCCTCCCTCACTGACCTGCAGACATGACGGTGTCCTTAGGATTTCTGCAGCCAGGTCACAAGACACTATGTAGCCTCTGCCTTGTGGTGGTCTCTTCGATTCTTGTTCTGGGGACACTCAAGCAACCGGTGGAGAGGTCTGTGTGGCAAGGAACCACGGCCTCCCGCCAACAGCCAGCACCGCCTTGCCAGCCCGGTGACTGAGCCACCCTTCGGTGGATCCTCCACCCCAGCCACGCGGTCAGATGACTGCAGCCCCAGTCCACATCTAGACTGCAACCTCAGTGGAGACCACAAGCCAGAACCCCTGGCTAAGCCACTTCTGAATTCCTGGCCCACAGACACTGTGAGGTAATACATATTCGCTGTTTTAAGCAACTACATTTTGAGGCCATTTGTCACGCAGAAATAGATAACTAACACCGGTGGGAAACTGACTGAGAATGTCAGTAACAAGCTCACCGAAGTTTTTGAATCCTGCCTGCCGGTCTGACCCTAGAGTCTGAGTTCTTGACTATTACAGCATGCAACCCCCTCCACAGAAGATGAATGCCCCAACAGACCTCACAAAGGCAAGAATCATCGTCTGGTTTAAGCTGTAACCTCCCCAACACCCGTACAATACACCTGCCATATTGCAGACATTTTATCAAAAGAATGAATAAATGAAGCAAATGTAAGAAAAAGAATTTCAAAAATGTTAAGAGTGAATGGTGAGATTATAAGTGACATGTTCTATTCTATACTTTGCTAAATTTTTAAAATTTTCTACAAAGTATATGTATAATGGGGTTTGCCTTACGTGAATTCAATTTGAACTGGAGCCTGAATGAAAAGAGTCAATTATCCAAATGTCCCAGGGCAGAGGAACTAGAAAGCAGTGCAAAGGCCCTGTGGTTAAAACAGATTTGTCATATTTAAGGAATAAAAAGCTAGGCCAACGTGGCTGTGAGGAGCTGCTGGGGACATAGGCCAGACCTCAGTTAGGCATCTGGCTTTTAGTTAAAGTGAAATAAGAAGCTACTGCAGGGTTTTAAGCAGAGGAGCAATATGATCTCATTTGCATTCCTGAAAGATTATTAAGGTTTCTGTATGAAAAAGAAGTTGTAAAGCAGAAAGGCCGAAAGCAGGACTATCAGTGAGGAGGGTACTGCATAAATCCAGAGGAAGTGATGGATTCGATGAGACGATTCCTATAAAGTGCCTAGAGCACTATGCACCCAACAGCCGCGAACTGTTTTCTTTGTAAATACTCGTTTGAAAATCACCATAAACATACACAATCACTATGAACTATAAAATGCACACAACACAAAATTAAAAATTACCATCGGCATTCAGCGGCATGGAAAAATGTGTACATCTATTGTAAAGGGAGCTTTTTAAAGCAAATGAACAGAAACTGCTTATCTAATATGAACCCTTCTGTGTAAGCGGGGTGTGGCTATAGGCAGAGAAATAAATCTGAAAGGTTGCCACAAAATAAACAGTAGTTATCTCTAAGTAGTGGGATTGTGGTGATTTATACTACTTTCTTCAGTATCCCTTTCTATACTTCCGAATTTTCTTTTTGAATAAAGAGCATTTAGCTCTTTTACGGAGATAAATATAAAATTTCATTTGTGGAAAAAAATTAACTTTTACATTACTAAAAAAAAAAAAAATTGCAGAAATGGCTGGATAGTCCACTAAATGAAGTCTTAAACTATTCCAGAGGAAAGAGAATATTAACAGGGAGTCTCCTGATCATACTGTAGCAGCGTTTGTGAGGTGATGTGGAAGAAAGGCCCTCATGCTTGGTAACGGTAAATGGATTCTCACTGCATAATGTCTAACAATGAATTTTAAAAGAGGAGGGGGGGTTTAAAACAGGATATTTCGGCAATTCTTGATCTTGTTCTCCTAGTCCTAATAATGCTTCAAAAGAGAGACCTTTCCTTCACAAAGAAAAGAGAAAAGGCTGTGAGAGGCTTCAGGGCAGGGAAGGACTGGCAGGTTGGAGAAAGGACAGATGCCACCTTCCCATCCGGAAGTCAATTAGCAGATCTGAATGATCTGTAAAAGATCATAAATGGTTATAAAGGGGGAGGGAAATAAATTTAGCTCCCCCAAATTTTGTGAGAAATTTTCTTCCTTAAAAAGTAGAGAAGCAGTATAATAAGGACTTATTACCCTAACGTTTAAGCAGAAAAGTCATTTCCTAGTATTTTAAGGTCTTTTTACAAGGATCAGTTATACAGCCACTTAGAGAAGATCAGAGTATTTCCTGCTTCCCAGAGTCCCTGATATTTGTAAGACTTGGAAGGATCTATATGTTAAGAGAACAGAAAGAAATGCAGGAACACAGACCTCTTGTTACAGGACAGGGGTTTTTATTACAAACCCCAGAGGAACAGGAATCGTAATTGATAAAAACAGTCCAGTTCTTATAAGTCCCCACAGTAAAGGGCTGACTTTAAGGAGGGACAAGACCAAACACTGCTACTGTCCATCCTTGGTGCAGCGAAATGACATCCTGTGGGCAAATAACAAACTTAACCCCAATCACTCAATGACCAAGCGTAAGGTGACACCAGGTTAAATCTTTGAAACTACACAGCGTGGCCTGGGGGTGAGCATTCTGAGGTTGACAGGAGCTTGGGCGCCAATCCTGTCCACCACTGAGACAAGCCGGTTTGTGTGAGAAGTGTGGCTAGGAATGCAGGCCCTGTGGGGCTATATGGGAGGCTTAAGCAAAGAGACTGATTGCAAACCCCTAGGAGAATCCCAGACAGACAACATCCACTCAACAATTACAGTCAATGGTTGATATCCTGGGAAACAGGAGGCCTGCAAGGTGTGCAGCTGCCCCCAGGCCTCCTCAGCCCTGGAGAACCTTTGCAAAGTGTCTTATCAGTCTTCCTCCACTCTGATGAACAAGATAATGCCCTTGCTAAGTCAACCTCCCAAATCCAATGAAATAGGTGTGATTCTGGCTGAGATAACTACTAGATCTCTATAGTTAGAAAAACTACTACTAGATCTCTATAGTTAGAAAAGCTACTACTACATCTCTACTAGTATAGTTAGAAAAGCTAGTAAAGACTGAGTCAGAACCCCATCCCAGGTCTGTCTTTCGTAGCCGCTCTGTAAATCGAGCACCCAGCACAGCATCCTGCTCAGAAGCACTCAATATAAGTCAGCAGAACATCTAAGCAATATTGCAGCAGCCCTTCAAGGAAGGCACTATTAGTCCCAGTTTATAGTTGAAGGAACTGAGGTAAAACTCCTGAGGGAAAGAGACAGTGCTTGGGGGTGGGACAGGCGGGTTGCCTTGGTGGGGCCGTAGCTTCTTAGCTTTCTCAGAACCCTAATCAAGCTTCTGCAGTTTTTTGCATGAAGTTTAGCTTCTCAACAGGAAAGCGGGCCTGTGCACTTCCCACCATCTGGCGTTCTCCTCCAGGACCAAGCCCTTCCCAGATGGGCTGGTCCCAGAGCCTGTCTTAGAACAGCTTGTTCTCACTGTGTTCTGAGAGTGTACACGTGAGCCAGCCTCAGTTTCTTCATCTATAAAGCATGCTCCTCAAAGGGCTCCAGACTGCCTTCTCGCAGGGTCAGACGAGAATCCTGCAGAATAAAATGATCTGAGTCCCCCTTTGCACCCAGTGTTCAGAGCTGCCCTCATCCACGGCAGGCAGCACCAGGGAAGCCCAGCTCTGCCAGGCTGAGGACCTGGAGGACTCCACGCCCAGTTCCACAACCATGTGCACAAGGCAAGAAGCAGCTTTGTTTTCACTCCCAGACACACACACCTCAAAACCTTCTCACAATCATGTCAAAGTGGATTCAAATCCGTTTCCACATAGCAGAACCGCAGGCAGCCACTGCTGACGCTGCAAAGGCCAGCAGCAGACTGGCACCATGTACAAAGTTTCTTTTCGTTTCTTTTAGACATCCGAAGATAACTCTAACTTGGCAAGTAGCAACAACAGAAACAGCAACTTTCCTTTCAACTCCCACAGCCCTTACTTCTTTTCTTTTTTGGCAAAACACTATCGGGTTGCCTTAGACACTGTCAAGATGATCCCAAAGGCGAAGAGAAAATGCTAGAGTAAAAGTATTTCTATGGCTTAGAAAAGAAAAGCGCCCATTTATAGCATTGCTGAAAAACAGCTGATCAAGGCACCAACGTTATTGTGTTGGAAGATGTAAAATGTTTTAAAAGTCGAGAAGAATTAAGTGACCTACTGAACTCATTTGAAATCTAAAGATTGTTGCAATAGCATGTAAGAAACCTGAGGCAAATGTCTATCGTTCATTTGACCAATAATTCATTAAAATACCCACCCAAATGCAGAAAGCCCGGGAAGCAGTTCTCTCCAGGAGAACTGAATGGGAAAAAGCCTCAGTGCTAACTCAGTTTGTCAAAAGTCACAGCGCAAGGAAGTGAGAAACCACGAAGCCTCCCAAATCCAGCTGCTTTTCTAAGCCAGTGTAACTTGGGGAGCAGCTACGGCAGGAAACGAATGTATATGTGTTGACCTTTGCATTGATAGACCTGTTCTTCTTTGTAAGAAAAGTGGTTGCCCCTTTTCTCACAGAGACGTGCTTCTGTGAAATACTGATTTACATAACGGGACAACTGCAATCCTTACAAGTCGTTTGTTTAATGAATGAGAAGTGTAATCACTTTTCTGAGTTTTGACAAAAACTTATCCATGATACTGAAGAGCGCTCTTCCTGCACAATGAAGCTCCTGACAGGCGCAGGTCCTGCCAAGTGTCCTTGTCCTCAGTCACTGCCTTCAGAGCTACAGCACACCTCGAAGACGGAGGTCACAGACCAGGGAGGGCTCTGGGAGACCAGAGAGAGCAGCATTCAAGCAGAGGCCCCGGGAGCGGGTGTCTGCACACACTGCCATTACCCCACAATCCCCACAAACCCCGGGAAAGGAGCGTTAGGCCTGCGGCAAGGTCTCGAGAAAACAGGGCTTTGGTTATGCAAGATGGGGAAACAGGAACTGACCAAAAGGGCCTCCTAATTGACACATTATTACAGCTAACACATCACACACCTTAGGTGTGAACAGGAAAGCTACATGAAGAGGTGTGTCCTGCTGAACCCACAGGAAATAAGCCCTACCAGGCAGGTATTCTGATCTTTACAGTGGATTCTCTCTAGAGACCTAGACTTCCAAGTCATGGTGAGAACCATGAATGACATGCAAATAAGTGATAAGTGAGGGACACAAAAATACAAACCACTGCGGGGAAAGGGTGAATGGAGACTGACAACCCAATCCCATTACTAAAGCACATCCAGAACCAAAAGCTTCACCTTCTGCTTAAGGAACAACTACAAAGAATCGTCCCATTTCTGTGAATGTCACTCCCACTTCCAGTCATCAGACTGAAGTTCATGGAACCATCTTTACCTCCTCCCCGTCTCTGCCCAGTCTAGTCACTCCCATATCCAAGATGGCTCTTGGTGTCATCTCCCTTTCTTCAAGTTTTCCTCACCTCCTATTTAAACATCTTCCCTTCTACTCCCAATCTAAACTCAAACTACAGATTAATTTTGCTAAATCATAGCTCTGATCCTTAATGAGTTCCTTCAACAAATATTTACTGAACATCTACTAGGTGCCAAGAACTGTTCTAAGTGCTGGGGACACTTTCAAAGTGTAATCATCCTTCTGGGAACCATCTTAACTCCCAATGCCCACCAAACAGCTTCAAAATCTTGGGCTTGGTACTCCAGGTCATCTCTAAATAGGCCAAACATGCCTTTCTTGCCATAATCCATGTACTCTCCTGAATATCCCAGCCCAAGTATTCCTAAAGTACCCTCTCTCCCAGGTAATAATCCCCCTGAACCACTCCCTCGTGCATTCAATAAAGGCACTTAGAAAAGGAAGAGTCCTGAGAGCATTAGAAGAGACCCCCAGAGTTTGAGCCCATCTTTCTATCTTGCCTCCTCTTGAATATCCTCAATGACAGATTAATCACTGCCTTCCCAGACACCCGTCCTGCTGCTTCACTGCTCTCGTTGTCTGCAAGCTCTTTTCACACGGAGCCCCAATAGGCCTTATTTTGTGACTTCCATCCACTAGTCCTAATTCTGCCGCCCAAAGTAGTGCACAGTGAGACCACTTCCCTTTTACATATGATAGTTCTTTAACTATTTTCAGATGACTAACACATCTTCCCTTAGTCTCCTCTTCAAGCTAAAAACATCACCCAGTTTTTTAACCATTCACTATTAATTCATTCATTAATATTACTGAACATGTACTATGTGACAAGCGCAACACAACCTCTAAAGACATTTCAGAGGAAGTAACAGAGAGACAAGTATTTTAAAAATGTAATAAATACTACAGTGGTAAGCACAAGACACAGTGGGAATAGAGGAAGTGACATCCTCTTAAGTTTAATAAGGTTATCACACATAGGAGTTGCCAGGGAGTATTCTTAACAGAGGCAGCAGCACAACAAAATTTTCATGTTGCCACCTTCTTCTAAAGAATGAATGAATGAAACTATTAGTTAGTTACTGGTTATTCTGAGCTAGCCAATATAGTAGGCATTTAATATACATGCATTCTATACTTCACCCTCATAACAACCCTAGGAGATAAGCACCAATATCCCCATTTTAAAGATGAGAAAACTAAGGCTTAGAGAAGTGAAATAACATGTCCAAGATCTCATACCAAGTAAGTAGCAGAGATAGGATTCAAACCCAGGTCTGCCTGATTTCAGAATCTGAGTGCCTAATCACTAAACTGTCTGGGCAATGGTGTTTGCCCTCTGTTCGATCATTGTCCCTTTGAGAATCTAATGGAAGCATTGGCTCCTTTAAAAGGAAAATGTTCTCATGCACATTCACAAAGGGTGCATAAAACTCCAGGAGTCAAAGACTCCCTAAATTCTATGATACATCTTACTGTCAGGGTAAGAACCTGTGATGAAAAGGTGGATGATGCTTAGTACCCATTCCATCCTCCTCCTGGCATCCTTTCTAGTATATTGCAGGGCTGGAAAGTGAAAAACACCTCACGGCTTTCTTTGCAGCTAGGGTTTGGACATGATTTAGGTTTCACCAACTGGATACAATCACACGAGATTTGGAAAGCAGATGAGAAGCAGAGCACACTTCTGCTGCTGCCAGAGGCAAGTCCTGCTGTGGCAGCCATTGGCTTTCTGGGGTAGAACTAGGGGTCCTGTGTCAGGCATTAGCTTCATGGGTATCAAGTGGCAGCAGGGAGGACATCTATTTTGCTCTGGAGCCAGGAACATAATGTTCTTGACTGTGGCAATGGTTCTAGAGCTGGCAACTTCCCAATGACCAAGAGGCTACAGCTTCTTTGGTGGCCCAGGTCTGTGGAGTGGCCTTGGGAATCATTCATGAAGTTTGGCCTAGCACCCTCTCCCTCCCAATAACTCTGTTACTATATAATACTCTATAATAAATCCCTTCCCATTAAAATTAGCTGTACAGCAGGAAATCTTCCTTCTAGATTTTTGTTGTTGTTAATCCTCATCCGGGGATACTTTTTACATTGATTTTAGAGAGAGTAGAGGGGGGTGGGTAAGAGGAAGGGAGGGAGGAAGAGAAACATCGAAATGAGAGAGAGACATCAATTGGTTGCTTCCTGCATGTGCCCTGACATGGGGCCGGGATCGAACTTACAAACTCAGATAATTATTAATCTCGTTGGCATTCATGTAATTAACCCTCATAACTCTACAAGAATTCAAGTAATAAATGATACTATGTTAGACTTAATCAAGGACCAAAAAAGAACTCTGCATAATTTATTACTATAAATCACTGCTTCAAGACAAAATAAATGGTTAGTGCTTAAAATCTAATCTAAAAGATGGCTAATGTCCCTAAAACTGACCTACAGCAACATTAACCAGTGCGAACTGCAGCCTGATAGCAGACAAAAAGATACATCCGTATCATGTGGGGTCATCGGTCATGGTGGTGGGGCTTGTTAAAGATTTTTCATTTAAAAGAGAATCAGCATGACATGGATTTTTTATTACTCATTATAAAGCTCTATAACCGTCACCTCTTAAACTAGAATCAAGCATATCATTAACTCAAGCAAAACTTTATGAAGAAATTAAAGGAGATAAAATGGAATAAAAGATTTATAATGTGTACTACACTGTATAACAATGCTGTTAGAAATATTCTACTGTAAAAGAATAATGTTATTTTTTAGCTATGATTCAGTTCATTCTTTTCTTCCTCATACTAATGAAGGTAATAAAAAAGGAAACTTAAAAGGCATAATGTTTTCATGTGACAGGATGGTCAAAATCATCAGCCAGCAGGGAAATGCAAATTAAAATCACAATGTGGTGCCCACCAGACCAGTTAAAATAAAAAATACTGATAATATTAAGTTCTGGCAAAGATACCATTAATTCTGGCATGCAAGGGTGCTGGTAGGGATGTAAATGACAGTCACTCTACAGAATAGCTGGGCAGCTTCTTATAAAATTAAATGTATACTTATCATCTGACCCAGTAATAACATGCCTAGGTCTTTACCCAAGTGTGGTAAGCTGAAAAGGCCCTCCAAAAGACATATTCACCCCACTCTCTGGAACTGGTGATGCTACCATATATGGCAAAAAGGGGTCTTTGCAGGTGTGCTTAAGTTAAGGATCTTGAGATAAAAAGATTATCCTGGTAGGCCCTTTATATAATCACAAGTGTCCTTATAAGAGGGAGGGAGATTTGACTACAAAACAGAAGAAGAGTAACAATGGAAGTGAGAGGTTGGAGGGATTAGAGCAGTGGTTTCCAACCTTTTTTTGTCCGTGCCCCACCCTAAGCATCTCTAAAATCCTGATGCCCCCCACCCTGTGACAAAAAGTGAACTCCTATTCACGTGGAGGAAGCCTAAAAGGCCATTAACTTGGTCTAAGCAAGCTTCCAAAGAACATGGCATCCATGAAAGAGAAAAAATAAAAGAACGAAAGAACAGTTGAAGTACTGAGGAAGAAATCACTAAGAAATTGTTAAAAAATAATATGAAGTGATATGAAAAAATAGCAAATAAAGTTTCAAAACAATAGAGAACTGAAATGCATAAATATGTCACAATACATATTTTTTAAAAATATATTTTATTGCCGAAACCGGTTTGGCTCAGTGGATAGAGCGTCGGCCTGCGGACTGAAAGGTCCCAGGTTCGATTCCGGTCAAGGGCATGTACCTGGGCTGCGGGCACATCCCCAGTAGGAGATGTGCAGGAGGCGGCTGATCGATGTTTCTCTCTCATCGATGTTTCTAACTCTCTATGGGAGAAAGGGAGAGGGATAGACAGTTAGAAACATCGATGAGAGAGAAACATCGATCAGCCGCCTCCTGCACATCTCCTACTGGGGATGTGCCCGCAGCCCAGGTACATGCCCTTGACCGGAATCGAACCTGGGACCTTTCAGTCCGCAGGCCGACGCTCTATCCACTGAGCCAAACCAGTTAGGGCCACAATACATATTTATATACTGTATATGAGGCCCCTAGAACCATAAAAAATGCAAAAAAAATTCAATTAACTCATTCTCGAATTATCCCCCCTTAAAAATCAAATCCCCCCTATGGAGCGGGTGCCCACATTGGGAACCACTGGATTAGAGGAAGGGGTCACAGGCCAAGAAATGCTGGTGGCTTCTGGAGGGAGCGAGGTCCTGCTGACACCACGACTTCTCCCAGTGATACTAATTTCAGGCTTCTGGCTTTTAGTGCAGTGAAAAATGAATATCTATTGTTTTAAGCGACCCACTTTGTGGTAATTTCTTACAGCAGCCATAGAAAACTAATATGCTAAGTGAATTGAAAATGTATGTTCACACAAAATGATACACAAAGGTTTACAACAACTCTATTCATAATCATCAATAACTGGAAACAATCCAATGTCCTTCAATAGATAAATGAATAGTCCTGACTGGGTAACTCAGCTGGTTAGAGCCTTGTCCTGATGCACCAAGGTTACGGGTTCAATACTTAACCAATGAATGCAAAAAAAGGTGGAACGGCAAATCAATCTCTCTCTCTCTCTCTCTCTCTCTCTCTCTCTCTCTCAACCTTCTGCTCTCTAAACACGATTAAAAAGATAATAATTTCAAAAAATAATAACACGGCTAAATGACGTAAGAAGGAAGACCAAAAGCAAGAGCTGGAAAACCAATCACCAAATAACTAGCACAGCATAAGATTTACTTTAAATTCCTTTAACTGACAGATTCCCAGAAAGTCATGAGGAGAATTATCCATCACACAACATAAAGGAAAAGTAATGCAAATAGTCTGGTGGAAAGTAAATAGTCTTAGGCTTTTGTCCGTACAGTGAATCCTTCCTTCTGACCAGGGAAAATTGAAAGTTTGCTTTACTGTGTAATTCTAGGTTGGACTGATGGAGACACACACATAAATCTCAGAACTTACCTCTAGCAAACTAACCTCAATGTATTACAGACCAAACTGTGCTTCACATATCCACACAGGTTTATAAAGGAAAACTATGCAGACTCTAACAAAAGAGCCTAAACAATGAAGTGTGCAGTAGATTTAAAGATTAGATAACTTCCCCCTAAAGACACAGTAAATTAGAGAAGGAAAGAAAGAGAAGTCTGGTCAGAGGCTGCTGCCTCTCTCAGCACCAACAGCCTGAAGGCCCAGACAAGGAAACCCTCAGGGACGTCATCAGAAGTGCTAAGTTCATGGCCCAGGGATGGACAGATCTCTACAGCTCACGTCCTCCAACCACCCTATAGAAAGTAGTTAAAAAAAAAAAAAAAAAAGTGTTGACAGTTCAAGCAGAGTTTCTCTGGAATTTTTTTGAATAGTTGCATTCCAGTGTCATCATATGTTCAGATATAACCCACGGGTTTTATGGATAATCCTTAATTATCAACATTGTACAACCTTATGGCAGGTAAACTGCTCATCTCAACAGTATTACTACTAGAATTTCTTTCTTTTTTTAAAAAAATACATTTTATTGATTTTTTACAGAGAGGAAGGGAGAGAGATAGAGAGTTAGAAACATCGATGAGAGAGAAACATCGATCAGCTGCCTCCTGCACATCTCCCGCTGGGGATGTGCCGGCAACCAACCAAGGTACATGCCCTTGACCGGAATCGAACCTGGGACCCTTCAGTCCGCAGGCCAACGCTCTATCCACTGAGCCAAACCGGTTTCGGCATAGAATTTATTTCTTAATTGTCCTCTGGTTGAATTCTTTTCAGCCTGCTTATTACTGACAGGTATATTATTCTAGAATTGTAAACAATAATAGCAGCAATAATTATTTTTTGTTAAGGGGGCTAACCAAGTGGCAGGCACTGTTAAACACATTTTATTCATTATTTAATTCCCTCATCAATTGTACAATCAAAGGAAGCACTATGATTGCCATTTTGCAAATCAGGAACCAGAGACGCAGAGGTTAAAAAGACTTGCTGTACTCCCCATACCTAGCGAAGTGTGTGTAGAGGATGTGTTCAACCAGTATCTACTAAGTTAATGGTGGTCACACTGCTAGGAGGTGGTAAGCTGGGTTCCGAATTCATATAAAACCATGATTCACCCCTGTCTCCTATTTGACTAGGAGATAAACACAGAGGAGGAAACTGTCAAGGGACAAAAGAACTCCTCTACAGTCTGGGAAGATTTGGTTTACCATACACTGTCACGCTGTCAAGCCTTACTTGTCCAGGTCCCCTTTATTTATTTGATATTCAATTTGCTGGGAGTACGTTCTACTCTTTTAAAAATAGAATTTTAGCCACAAACAAGTAGAAATTTAAAAATCAATTCTGGAATTCCATGAGATCAAAAATGTCAAATTTCAACAGTGATAAACATTTTTCCACATGCATTTCAAAGAATAAGCATTCAGGTCTGTTATCAAAGAATCCAGGCTGAAATCTAGAATTTTAGAATTAGAAACCAAAATGTGGAAGTCATTTTCCCCTCGCTCCGGGAGTGAAATGGAAAATTTCCTATCAGAAGTCATATAAGTCAGAAGGAAGGGAGGAAGAACAGGAGGTATGAAGAGCTGTGCTACTGTTTGTTTGATATTTTTTTTCCTTCTACAGAAAATTGCAAATCTAACAGCAGGGTGCTCTATTAGGCAGGCAGCATAAAACTGCCAAGGCACCACATAATGAGAAGGTTCCAAGGAAGGGACAGTACCCTTCTCACCACCTTACCTTGTCCTTGCCCACTTTGTCTCCATAAAAGCAAAAACATTCAACTCCCAAACTTCAAACACAACTTTCCCATATGCGCGCGTGCACGCGCGTGGGTGTGTGTGTGTAATTTGCTTGCTCAAAATTTTTTTAGGAATAAGGATACAAAAATAGAGACTGTTTCTGTACATAATGGGAACTACCAGAGGGTTACAAACGACAGACTGCATTGTAGAGCAAGGGCTCTGGCGTTCTTTCGTAACCTTTAAAATAGGATGTCAAGGCCTCTGCATAGAGCCTAGCACAGAGAAAGCACTCCAACAGCAGCTATACTAGGCAAGGAACATATGACAACTAGAGGCCCGATGCATGAAATTCATGCAAGAGTAGGCCTTCCTTCCCCCAGCTGCCAGCATCGGCTTCCCTCTTGGACCCGGGAGCCAGGCTTCCTTCCGGCACCTGGGACCTGGGCTGCTCTTGCAGCCCTGGCTTCGTCCGGAAGGACGTCTGATCTAATTAGCATATTACGCTTTTATTATTATAGATACCTGGTGTATGTCTAAGATGCGTTATTTATATGTAACTCATCACCTGTGAGTCAACAGCGTACTTCAGAAGAGATGGAAGTCCTTCTTGTTGAAATGGGCCTCAACTTCCAGCCAGTAAAAAGTTTTCAATACTGTCATCAGGGCTTCTCAGAAGTACATTAGGAACGTGCACTGGGTAATAACTGAAAAGCCATGTGTGCATCCCATCTGACTCACTGCTGAGTGTACATCCTCCAAATGACACCCACCACAGCTGCAGCACGTAAGTGGTAAAAAGCATCAATGCTCCGCACAAATGGTCATCCTTTGAGTTCAGCCAAAACCAGAGACAACCAGACAACATACATGACACTGAAACTCTGGTGGGCCTAGGAACGAGCCTTGCACCACAGCAAAGAATTAACACTATGGGGCAAATGCCCAGCTTCCTCCCTTTTGACAATTGGTTTGTGAAAGGCACAAGAGTTCCCCGCTAGACAAGGTCTGAGCAGATGTACCACAGCCCCCACAGCACTGGTGCTACGCAGTGGCAAGTAGCTGTGGAATAACCAACCCACTTTATCCCTTTTCTTAAGAAATCATCCTTTCACTACGTTTTTCTTATCTTGCTCGTTTTTCTCTGCACTCTTTTGTAAAGGCCTGAGGACAGGTGTGGTCTTGCCTCTCCGGTACAACCCATAGGTCTCAGGGTAACTGGTATTCCTGCTCTCCTCCCTCCACCACATTTTCCTTACTTTGCGTGTCACTTTCAGTAGGAGAGGATTAATTTTCATTTGAACAGGAATTAAAGAAGCACTGATCCGATCATGCTGATTGAACTTCAAATTACTTTCTAAATCAAATCTTCCTTGATTGAGTAATTTACAGAAATGTATGTTGTTTTCATAAAGACAATGTAGCTATTTTATTATTTTTTAATATATTTTTATTGATTTCAGAGAGGAAGGGAGAGGGAGAAAGAGATAGAAACATCAATGATGAGAATCATTGATCAGCTGCCTCCTGCACACCCCCTAATGGTGATCTAGTCTGCAACTGGGCATGTGTAAGAATTGAACCATGACCTCCTGGTTCATAGGTTGACGCTCAACCATTAAGCCACACAGGCCAGGCAATAATGTAGTTAATTTTTTTTAGATCTTTATTGTTGAAAGTATTATATTCCACCCCCTTTTTCCCCATTGGCCCCTTCTAGCCTGCCCCTACCCCCTGTCCCAGGCCTTCACCACCCTATTGTCTGTGTCCATGCATTATACCCATATTTTAATTAAACTAAAAAAAAAAAAAAAAAAACAAGGCCCTGAACATTTTTCTGGAAACACTATGCATTTAGTTTGACTGACAAGGGCATAATCATGAATTAGACAATGCCAAGGAGCATGTTCATTAAATGTCACAAATCATAGCCTAGCCAAAGTAACATAAAGCTACACAGTGGGCTTATTGCTAACATGTCACACAAACAATATACTTTTCTTGTATTTAAAGAGCCCTGTTTTCACTGCCAAACTTTTGAAAGGCTCATATATCACCAAAAAAAGAATATATCACATTTCTCTAAGAAAAAAATTTTTCTTTAGATTGTATCCACTAAACAATAGATTTTGTTTTGAATGGGAGGGGGAAGTAATCACTATGCTATATAATAAAAGGCTAATATGCAAATTGTTCCCTCAGGAGTTGAACCAACCAGGAGTTTGACTGCTCTCTATGACATATGCTGACCATCAGGGGGTGGCACGGAACGAAGGAAGGCCCCAGCTGGCAGCCAGAAGGCCTTGATCAGCCCTGATCACTGCCCAGGCCTACGCACCCTACCCATGCACAAATTTTGTGCACCAGGCCTCTAGTTACTCATAATATCATGTTATAACTTTTTAAATTACTTTTAATTGATTTTTAGAGAGAGAAGGAGAGAAAAAACAAACATCGATTTGTTGTTCCACTTATTTATGCATTCACTGATTAATTCTTGTATGTGTCCTGACTGGGGATCAAACCCACAACCTGGGTGTATCAGGATGATGCTCTAACCAACTGAGCTACCTGGCCAGGGCATGTTTTAACATTTTTATGTTAAGATAAAAATGCATTCATCTTTGTCCAGACAAATCACTTCATCCCAGCAACTACCTCAATTATGCTTCTCAAACAAAATAAACTCTCCAGATGTACTAATAATGATGAATTCTTAATTTTCATTTTTCCTTGTTAAAAATACCTACAATTGTTGTTGTATTAAATAACTTAATATATTAAAAGTGATTGGACCCTGACTGGTATGGCTCAGTCAGCTGGGCATTATCCCACACACAAAACAGTTGCCAGTTAGATTCCTGGTCAGGGCACATGCCCGGGTTCCAGGCTTGATCTGCAGTAGGGGGCATGCAGGAAGCAGCCAATCAATATTTCATTATCACATTAATGTGTTTTTTTCTCTCTCTAAAAGTCAATTTTAAAATCTGGACTAGTGCCTGAGTATAGAAAGCACTAACAAATGTTACCTGTTGTTATTACTAGCCTAGATAAGGAAAGGCAATTGAAAGAGAAACACTATCATGACATTTCTTTCCCCTTAGGCAATGTTCTGACTATCTTAGGTAGGAGGTTCTTTGCATTGGGACTGATTTTTTTGTTTTCTTCCTAATCCACCATCATTCCTCAAGAATGGACAGGTTCTGAGGTCAAAGCTATTTGAACAGTGGCCACAGCAGGCTTCAAGGAAGACTCGAACTGAGCTGAGTTTTTCACCACTCTGCTCCCTGGGCAGCAAGAACCAGCACTGGCATTCAGTAGACTTTACAGCTCTGCCTCTGGCTGCCTAGCAATGCAGTCTGCAACAATAAAAGCTCCCTAAGCCACAGGTCCTGTGTTCTCTAAACACGGCCTGGGGCTTAGCACATTAACTTGAGGTGCCAAGTGCAGGAACAAGCCAAAATCTAGGAGAAGCAGGAGGGCTGGTACTGGCCAATCCAGTCCATCACCTAGAAGAGGCAGCAGCAATGACTAGGACACACTATCTCAGGACTGTCCTTCAAGGCAATATAAAGACCTTATTATCTCTAACAACTGATGTTATCACAAGGTCACCCAACAATATACCTTGGGGATATGATTGTTCACTGTGGTAGGAAGAAGTAAGGTTATCTTCATAAAACAGGATTTTGCCAATTTTACAAAACAAAACAAAAAATGTGTGAAAGTGGTTTGAAACTAAAGAGCAAAACAGATATAAAGAATTGGTAGTATCATTTGTCAATGGAAGCTGCCATTTTTCTTTCAAAAAATGGGAGATAGAAAAAACTGATTAGGTTAAAATGTATTACTTTTTCGATAAAAACTGGTGGTGCAAGTAATAGTCAATTCAAATCAAAATGGCTTAAACAATAAGGGAAATGTATCACGTCACCTAATTCAAAGTCCAGAGGGGAGGTGGCTGCAGCAGCCCCAGCATTTCAGCTCTAGCCTGAGGCCAGCTGCCCTCATGGCTTCCGCTGGCCTCCAGAAGCAAAGAACCCCAAGCCCAACACAAGAAAAAAGGCCTATGCCCTAGCCGGTGTGGCTCAGTGGATAGAGCATCGGCGTGGGAACTGAAAGGTCCCAGGTTCGATTCCGGTCAAGGGCACATGCCCAGGTTGTGGGCTTGATCCCCAGTAGGGGGCTTGCAGGAGGCAGTCGATCAATGATTCTCATCATGGATGTATCTCTCTCTCCCTCTCCCTTCCTCTCTGAAATCAATAAAAATATTTTAAAAAAAGAAAAGAAAAGAAAAAAGGCCTAGATTTCCATCAGACTGAAGCAGTCTGGGATGCCTATGACTGGCTTATGCCAGTGATGCTCAATCCAGGCTGCCTGTTAAAATAACCGGGAAAGTTAAAAAAAAAAAAAAAAAAGATACAAAAACAAAACAAGGACACACTTGAGACACTTGCAGACCTTATGGTCAGAGTGCTCTCCCTTTGCAACAGTCCCTCCCATCCTTGCGATCTTCCTTTTGAATGAAGTCACTCCTTACTAAACAACGAAACAAAACACTGAGGCACAGGCATCTCCCCAGACAAGTTAAGTCGATCCCTGGAAGTAGGACCTGAAGTACAGCCAGGGCTGAAAACGACCTACTCAGGACACCTCGAGAGGCTGGGGTGGGGTCGTTCCTTGTGAGACACAGGGGGGAAGAGCCGTTACCCTGCACAAGTGCCTATTTAAGTATCTGGCACACAAAGAACCCGGTGAGATGGTTCACAAAAAGATAAATATATGTGTTCCTTCAAAATATTAAAAATGCTCAACCTCATTCATAAGAGAGCTACTAATCAGAAACATACTAAGATGTTATTTCTTATCAGATTGGTAAAAGTCCCAAAGTTTGACAACACACTCTCTTGGCTAGGCTCTTGTGCATTACCAGCAATGGGAGTGTAACCTAGTACAAGACGGAAGGGAACTTGGAGTAATATCTACCAACCAGTATCCATATCAATATCTACTACTATTAGTCTACAAAGTCACATCTACCTACTAATAAAAATTACAAATGCATTAACCCTCTAGCCCAGCATTCCCACTTTTAGCAAGCTCTCCCACACCTAAACTTGCACAAGTTAAAATGACAGATATAAGGTTATTCTTGCAGCACTGTAACAGCTCAAAAATGTCCAGAAAGAGGGGACTAGTTGAAAAATTAATGACACTTGCAATATAGTGGGGTACAATGCAGCCGTAAGAAAAACTAAGATACCCATATTCCCATATGGAGAGATCCTGAGGATATATTGAGTGAAAGACAAAAAAAGTAAAGTACAGAACAGTATATACCGTATGCTATCTTTTATATAATAAATGCATAATTGCTTGTATTTGAAACACACACACACACACACACACACACACACACACACACACAAACCCCACACTGGAATGCTAAAAAAACAAACCATCTCCAAACACCCAAACACCAACGGGTAAGAATATTCAATAGACTATCAAAACCATGATGAGTTCCCGGGCAGCATGGCTCAGTGGTTGCGTGTCAACCTAAAACAGGAGGTCACGGTTCGATTCCCAGTCATAGGGCATGCAGGAGGCAGCCAATCAATGATTCCCTCTCATCACTGATGTTTCTCTCTCTCTCTCCTTTTCCCTTCCTCTCTCTGAAATCAATAAAAACATATATATATATATATAGAGAGAGAGAGAGAGAGAGAGAGAGAGAGAGAGAGAGCGCGCCACACCATGCAGACTGATCTTCAACTTCCCTTTTGCCACTACATGGACATCTTTCAGTATTAGTACTTTACAGTATGTTGATACACATCCTTATGTGCCCTCTTTATAAACTCTCTATAGCAGCAGTTCTCAAACTTTTTTAAATATATTTTTATTGATTTCAGAGAGGAAGGGAGAAGGAGAGAGAGATAGAAACATCAATGATGAGAGAGAATCACGGGTCGGCTGCCTATTGCATGCTCCCTACTGGGGATCGAGCCCGCAACCCTGGCATATGCCCTTGATCGGAATTGAACCTGGGAACGTTCAGTCAGCAGGCCGATGCTCTATCCACTGAGCCAAACCAGCTAGGGCAAACTTTTTTTTTCTCAAGGCCTCTTTGATACTCTGGAAAATTATTGAGGACCCTGAAGAGTTTTTGTTTATATAGCTTATATAGAGCTTATTTATATAGCTCATCATTATTTACCATACTAGAAGTTTAAACTGAAAATTTTTAATTATTCATTTAAAAATAAATGTTTTTGTTATAACTGGAAAATAACTGTTTCAACCTATTTTTAGATAACTGTAGATATTCTTTGAAACTGCACCAAAACTTGGTAACTGGTAGTTTCCTAAGGTTATCTGTAATGTAGAATCTAAAACTGTATCAATGAACTTTTGTATTCTGTTACATAAAAATTCATTGGTTCATCTTGCACCTTGAATGAATCTTTTACCTGTATGTAATTTTATAATATCACGTTGATCATTTAGAAAAGAGTGATTCACTGAATTATGTAGATCTTCCAAATAACACATTTCATTATAAGACTAGAGGCCGGGTGCATGAATTTGTACACCAGTGAGGTCCCTCAGCCTGGCCTGCGGGATTGAGCCAAAACCGGCTCTCCGACATCCCCCTAGGGGTCCCGGATTATGAGAGGGCGCAGGCCAGGCCAAGGGACCCCACCAGTGCACGATCGGGACCCAGGGAGGGACGCGGGAGGTTAGCCAGCTGGAGAGGGACGGCGGGAGGGCTCCAGGGCATGTCTGGCCCATCTCATTCAGTCCGGATCGGCTGGACCCCAGCAGCAAGCTAATCTACCAGTTGGAGCACCTGCCCCCTGGTGGTAAGTGCATGTCATAGCAACTGGTCGACCAGTCGACTGCCCCCTGGTGGTCAGTGCACATCATAGAGTCTGCTTGACCAGTCGACTGTCTGCCCCCTGGTGGTCAGTGCACATCATAGCAAGCGGTTGAGCAGTCTCAGCATATCATTAGCATATAATGCTTTGATTGGCTGAACAGCCAACCGGTCAACCAGACACTTAGCATATTAGGTTTTTATTATATAGGAGGATATCAAAATAGCACATTTATAAATATTACCACCAATCTCTACAAAATAAGATTATTTCCATGGAGGGGCGGGGGGGAGGTGACATATGTAATATTCTTTGTAATACTTTAAGCAATAAAACAAAATTAAAAAAAAAAAAAAAAAAGATTATTTCCACAATCTATTTTTTGCTGGAAAGCTAAAATTTTATCTTTGGCAACAGATACTACCAGTTGTTTTCTTTGAAAGATTCCTTTACACGTTAACTCTGAATAACCATTGTCAGTCGTAGTTTTTCATCATAGTTTCAAGTAAAAGTGACAGTCCATGATACAAGCACTAGTTCAGCTTCCAACTCAAACAACTGCCCCCGTGCTCTGCCTAGAGATAATCAATACACAACAGAAAAGTGCTATGCATTCTTCCCATTTCATCCCATAGGATATTAAACACATATACACAAGGGTCAAGAGTTAATAAAATTAATAGTTTTTGCTACTTCACCAAGGACATTCTTAAGTGAAAGCCCTTTTTTTTAACTATGGGTGCACAGCATGCATACATGGCTACCAGTATACTAGTAGTTTGGTACCACAGCCTTGATTCATGCATTACTTTTGCACCATTCATGCAAAGAGTACAAATAACATCTTGGTATTGCATTAATATGCAAACAGTTTTAACCCTGGACCCCCAAAGGGGTATATCAGGAACATCTAGGGGACTACACTGTTCTATTCCAGGTTAGCTTCCCAAGAGTGAGATTTTACTGGGTCACTGCTATGTACATTTTAAATTCTATGTTTGGTCAAAGCTCTCCTGAAATCTGAACCAATTTTCCTATTTCACTAGCAATTTAAAATGTAAATAATTCACTTTACAAATGCTGAATTTGGGAAGCACCAGAACATAACATATTACCATATTTGCCTGTCTAAAACCAATGCTAAAATATAACCAAATGTTTTAAGGCAAAGTAAAATCCAAGTACCCAGAACATTTAGATGAGGTGGATATTTTTCTGTAAGTAAGTCAAACCTCAACTGTCAAATGCAAGTTCACTGAACAGAGACCTTTGTTTATTGTAGTCATCCACTGTTAAGAGGTATTTATGGTTGAATTTTAAAGTTTATGTTGCTTGCACACATCTTTGCTTATAGGATTGGTGGGCTCAACCAATATCTATAATAATAAAAGCGTAATATGCTAATTAGACCAGACATCCTTCCAGATGTCCTTCCGGACGAAGCTGGGCTGTGAGGGAAGCCTGGGTCCCAGGTGCCTGCTGGGGGCCGGAGGGAAGCCCAGGTCCAGGGTGCCGGGGGAAGGAAGGCCTACTCTTGCACAAATTTCATGCATTAAATTAAAATTAGTTTTAATATAAAGTACCCAGTCTGAAAAATGTCAGGCTGCAAGTGTACAAGGAGGACCCTAATTAATTGGTTCGTGGTCCACTCATTACAAACATCTTCTAAGCTGACACTGACTTAAAACTTCACACAGAATTACTAGAAGTGAACAGTGTAACATGTACTGTCAGAACTCAAATGCCAACTATGTCCATAAAAATGTCAAAGACAACTTTTTGGCCCCAAATGTCATCTGAAACAGGGAGAGTGGAGGAGGAACTTTCACTGCATCCATGGGAAAGGATTACCCCTGGTATAAAGTAAAACAAGGAGAAGCTGGGTAACCATTCATATGCAATGCTGCTTCCCTGCCTGATTTTCCCACAGCAGCTCCCAAGTGAGTACTTGTGCCTGAAGAGGGCAAGGATACGGGTGCCAGCGGGGACCTGCGATTCTGACGCTTTGGGGAAGGACTGACAAAAGCCCTCTGTGGATACAGTAGCACAGGCTCTGTGCACCTGCGGGGACCAGCCCAGCCTCAGGTTGGAGTGGAATCGTGGACGGCGGATCCTGGGAAAGCGCTGAAGTCCAACCTCCTCAGGAAACTGGGAGAGTGAAATGGCTTGTCCAAGGTCAACCGACAGCCGGTGAGAGTCAGACAAGAAATAAGCAACTCAAAAAACAAACAAACCACTGAATAATGACGAACCGTCACCACGCAACTTTTTCTTCTGCAGAGAAACCAGGATAGCTACAGTAACAAGTTTTAAGCAGCACAGGAAGGAACCGACACCGGCGCGGTGGCTCCCGACCCTCATGCATGCCTCCCCCGAGCTGAACACCCAGGGGAAACGGGCCCAGAGCGCGGGGCAAGCACTCACCATGCTCCACAAACACATTGCAGGGGGGGCCCCCGTGCCTGGAGGACTCCTTCTTCCCTGCGACCTTGATGAAGTGCAGGGCAGGCAAGCTCGGCCTCCGCTGGTCCCCAAGCACTTTTCCAGGCTGCTGCCCCATAAAGCCAGGACGGGGCCCCTTTCCGGAGGAGGGTCCACCACCTTTCAGACGGGCCCGCGAGCCGAGGACGACAACGGCCCACGTCCACGTGGGACTTCACAGCCACCGCCTGTCCGCGGGCCGGGAACTGAGGTCAGTCACGGGGGGGACCCCTTCCCTCACCCCGCGAGGGAGCCGGCCGCCTGCAGGCTGACACGTGTCAGCAGGGGGTCCGACTATCTTCGCGGTTTGTCAATCCGAAGTCATGGCAATGCCCCCCCAAAAAGTTTCCTGACTGTTCTGTGCCTTTGTACTGGCTGAATAGCCGACGTCTTTCCAGGAGAAACACCTAAACCAGGAAGATTCGCCGGAGACGCGGGAAAAGGGTCGGTGACCCCCGAGTCGTTGCGATGGTTCCCACACATCAAGGAAATGTCCACCGTCTTTGGAGGCTTCCCCGGAACTTTCCCCGTGGAAGTCACCCACCCGCTCGTTTCTTCTTCATCTTTGGACCAATTTCCTGCCCAACCAGCTGCCGCGGCGGCTTGTCGACCCTGCTCCCCGGAAAAGGGCCCGCACGGGGCGCCCCGACTTCAGCGAGCGCGCGCCCCCGGCTCCGCGGAGGAGGAAGGCATGGCCGGCAGCTCCTAAGTCCGCTTTTTAAACGGCCGGTGAAACGAGTCCAGACTTTTCCTCCGCATGGAAGTTTGGGGCAGGGCTGGGACGAGGGGGGCCGTCGGTGACATTGGGAGAAGTCAGGGCATGAAGAGGCTCCCGGGAGCAACCTGGGGGAGGGGAGGCCCCCTGACAGCAGGGAGGGGGTTTGAATGGGGGGCGCGGGGGGCTCCGAGGCCAAACTTGGGGCTGGGAGTCGGACGGTCGGACGCAGGGGCGGCTCGAGGTGAGAGGGTGGCTGCCGGGCGCGGCGCGGGCGGCTTACTCGGGCGACGCTCCTCCGCCTCAGGAAGCCGGGCGTCCCAGGTCCAGGGGGGAAGAGACCACCCCCGGGGTCCCAAAGCCGGCGCAGGGCGGTGAGGGACCCAAGACTCTCGGGGCTCCGCAGCGGGGAGGCGGCGAAGGGGGGAGGAGGCCCGGCCGCCCCGAGCCCGGGGGTCTCTGCCCGAGACACCCCCTCCCCCGGCCCCGGACGTTGCCGCAGCCGCCGGGCAGTCACATCCCCCGAGCTCCGCCGCGGGGCCCAGCCGCCCCCCGCAGGTAGGGGCCGTGGACAACGGCGGTGATCCTCAGCCGCAGGACCTGGGAACCGGCTCCAGCTCCGGCGCTGCTCAGGAACGGACACTGACCCCCGCGGCCGCCATGATGGATTACGAGCCGCTCCACAACGAGGCCAGGCCCCGCCTCCGGCCCCGCCCCCAGCGGCGTCCGGCGCGCGCCTCGCGGGGACCGGGACCCTCCTGGCGCCGTTTTCGCGGCGCCGCCGCACCTTCCGGCTCTGCTCTCCTTGCCCGCCAGAGCCCGCCCCGGCCCAACCTTTGAAATAGGATTTTTCCGAGGGCAAGGTGAGTAGTAAGGAAGCACCCGCCTCCCCTGTCCCACCATTGGTCCCCGAGAATCCGGGTCATGTCTCCCTCCTGCGTCCTATTGGCCGATAAGGGCAATAAAGCTAGAGCTCCCAGCCAACCGTTTTCGGCGCAGCCCGCAGGGCATGTCGGGAGTTGTGGTCCGTAGCTTTCCCCCCTGTCCGCGCGCACCCGCGACTTCTTGCCCTCTGCCCAGGCTCCTGAGTTTCGGTCCCACCCTCCTGGGAGCGGGTGGACTCTAGCCGGTCTCGCTTGGGGCTGGCCAACGACTCCCCTGCGAGGGTTGAAAGACCCGCGAGGAGCCAAAGCAAGGAGAAAACTACGGTTTGGATTTTCCCAGAACCGGAGTTGAATTACTTCCTTGAGGCTCTTTAAGGGAGAAAATTTTGCTCGCTCCTGGAAACCAAGGTTTTTGGTGCCCACTCCCCGACCCTAAACTTCCACCTTTCCCCCAAGAAGCATAAATATTAGAACTAGAGAAAAATAAATGACTGGAAAGCATCCGACATATTGCTAGAGAATTCATTGTTTCTTTGGGGCATCAGGAGGCTAAGCCAGGCGCAATCATAGATGCTTGAGCGGAACCTTGACGATAAAAACTCATTTCACAGGTGTACATGTATTCACATGAAAACATCCACTGTGTAAAGCCAAGAAATTGTGCGGACTGTTGGCTACCAGGCCTACAGAGCTGACCAATGACCCAGACACAAACCCACACCTGTCAGAACCCATGTTCTGCAACTAAAAAGCACCTTGGTTCCCTACCCTTTACTCTCCATGTCTCCCAAGGTGCGCCTGACCAGGATATACCCATTTCTAATAGGATCCACTCACCACAGCGCCTACTCTACACCAGGCACTGCTATGCTTTTCATACACAGTATTATCTCATTTAATCCTCACTAGAGCCCGATGAGGCATGAACTAGTCCCCGTTATACAGCTGGGAAGAGCTTCAGAAACGTGACTTACTCAAGGTCACTTGCTTAGTATGTGACAAAGTCACGATTTGAGTCCAGTTGATGTTGCTCCAAAACCCATGGTTTTCCACTGTGCCACTCAGTATCAAATAACAGTTGGCCTAATTAGACACTGATTTTTTAATAAGTTGCTACTAATATTAGGGGGAAACCACAGCCAAATTACAGGTCTTACACATTATCTTGTTATATATTTTGGAAATATTTGTTGGCTTGGGAAATGGTGTTTTTACATAGGCTTCAAGAAATAGTCACCTGGAGGAAGTGAATTGTGAAGCACATGAAAGAAAATTTGTGCAGATTCAGAGCTGGAATTTATATTCAGATGTTAATTGGTTTAACTTTGCTCTGTCACAAACCAATCTGGCTGACAAACTTGGTCCTGGCTTGTAGACCACTCTTAAAACTTCAAGACCTGTATTCATTTATTTACCCATTATCTCATCCTGAGTAGTACCAACCTAATTTTTCTTTTTGGAGACTTGCTTTCTTTTTATTTCTATTCCTGTTTTCACAATTTCCTGCTCATCTTCATTCTTCATTCTCTAGTTTAAAAGTGGGCAATCAGATAACTCTTTTTAATACACATTTCTTGAACTAACAATTCATTCAGGACACACATTTATTGAGCCCCTGTGTATCAAGCACTGTTCTAGGGGCTAGGATACAATACAGGGGGGTAGAGGGGAGATGACAACTCATCCCTGTTCTCCAAGAGCACACTTGGAGGGAATGACAGGAAATAAGCAAAATGAGTAACAATCCAAAGTATGTCTTAATGCTGGAATAAAATTTCTAGACCCATTTCTTTCACAATCAGTCCAGCCCATTCTCTGGATTGCTCTGATACCTCTCTAGAGCTTAAAGCTATTCCTCATTCAGTTGTTAATGGGCTTAATCCAGTCTTATAACTCCCTGAATCGCTTTCTTCACTTTTAAGTGGAGTCATAACTGCCAACTTTACAAGGTTATCAGGAGGATCAAATGAGATCTTGGTTTTCCACAAAGATTGAAATTATGCTTTATTAAAGTCAGTATAGAGGTCAGCTGTACTTAACCTAAACACTTATCCCAAATCTCCATTTCCTACTTTAACCATTTTCTAATTTTAGGTGAGCCCCAAGCCCAGGCTTTAATTTTAGAGATTGACTATACTTTTTCACTCCGTGTATAACACTGCAGAATATTTTTGAGGACTTAAAACTAGAATCCAGAGCCCAGGAAATCCTGACAGTAGATCCACCAAGTTGCTAAAGGGCTTCAGTACCATTATAATTCATCTATCCAGTGGTCGGCAAACTGCGGCTTGTGAGTCACATGCGGCTCTCTGGCCCCTTGAGTGTGGCTCTTCCACAAAATACCGACTTCTGCACATGGGCCACGAAGCTTCAATCGCACTGTATGTGCGCGCCCGCACGTGGTATTTTGTGGAAGAGCCACATTCAAGGGGACAAAGAGCCGCATGTGGCTCATGAGCTGCAGTTTGCCAACCACTGATCTATCCTATTCCATTCCGTTTATTCCATTTCTTCCGCCCGCTGGAATAGTACATTTAACAAGGGCGCCCTCTAGTGGGCCACAGAAAATAACTACTGAAGGCGCTTTTAGCCTTGTTATTTCTACTCTGTAGGTAACCCCCTTCAGCAGATACTGAATGAACAGCATAGGTTGGCAGCTTGAGAGAGATCATTGAGAAGGGTAACTTCAACAAACTTACATATGGCCCTGGTTCAAACCAAACCAAACCAAACCAGGGACTCGGGTTCCCATCTTTTCTTATTCCCTTCTCTCAAGAGGCATATGGCCTGGCCTGTGTTCTCAAAAATTCTATAGGCTGTTGCAAATCTCAAAGTTGCAACAGCCTATAGAATATTCAGTTGTCTGCAAACTCCCCAAAACAACTGATACACTTGGAACAGAAAAAGAATATGACTTTTTAAAAAGCTATTGAGTATTATAAACGAGAAATATACCCTTTATGCCTGGCTGATGTGGCTCTGTGATTGAGTGTCGACCTATGAACCAGTAAGTCACTGTTCAATTGACTCCACAACGGTGACTTCTCCGTCAGGGAACTTGCCTGGATTGTGGGCTCAATCCCCAGTAGGGGGTGTGCAGGAGGCAGCCTATCAATGATTCTCTCTCATTATTGATGTTTCTCTCTCTCTCCCCTATCCCTTCCTCTCTGAAAATAAAAATATATTGAAAATATATATATATGTGTGTATGTATATGTGTGTGTGTATGTATGTGTGTATATATATATATAGTCTTAATTCAACAACAGCCAAAACTGTATTTCAAAATTTTCAAAAACAGTATTCCATGTTACTCCCATTGAAACTATCCTAGGTTTAAATTTTACTAGGTGAGCCAAGTAGAGTAGTTAAGGCCTCTGGCAGAATTTAAATCTGCTATGCCCTCCTTCAATTGTACTCAGTTCTCAAGTATTACAAAGAACACAAGAACAGAAACAGTGCCTTTAAACCATTTTTTCGACATCAGACAAACCAATGCACAGTAATTCTGGCATTTCTTAGTAACTCAGCATCTTGCCCTGGCCAGTGTGGCTCATTGGTGATCTCCGAAGCTGGGAGATCACCTCTCGATCAGTAAGGGAGACAGGCTGCTGGGGGATGCCGTACACTAACAGGTGGCAGGTTCCATGCCCAGTCAGAGCACATACCCAGGTAGGGGCAAATGTGGGAGGCAACAGATCGACATTTCTCTCTCACATCAGTATTCTCTCCCCCTTCCTCTCTAAAAATCAATTTTTTTTAAAAAAAAGTTAATGCATTGCTACTTTAATTATAGGAGGAACATCCAAAATATTCATTCTATTACCGATAATTCAACTTCTTACAAATCACCCTCAATGGCAGGACAGAATAAGGCAGGCTGGTGTGGATGCACTTGAATCTATCACTAGAAGGAACGTGTGAAGGGAAGATTCCAACCCAGCAAAAGGCTGCTTGGTTAAGTTTATTCTTCAGACTGCTGGGTTAACTTTACTAGCTATGTTCAGTGTTGTACTTGTGCTGCAGAGGAAGTGGGAATGGAAGCCAAAACAGACAATTTAGGGTCAAGGAGCCATTTTTGTTGTTGTTGCTGCTTTATTGATTTTAGAGAGAGGGAGAGATAGAAACACTGATGAGGGAGGGAGACATTAATCGGCTGCCTCCTGCACGCCCCCTACTGAGGACCAAATCTGCAACCTGGACATGTGCCCTGACCAGGAATCAAACCAGGGACCTCTTGGTTCATGGGTCGATGCTCAACCACTGAGCCATACAGCCAAGCTATAAAGGCAATTTCTTGAGGCATTGTGCTTTGTGAAGTGATGGTTAAGTAGAAAAGGAAAGATTCTTCGTATTATTCCAGATGGGAGTCCACTTGGAACACTGCGTACTTTTAAAGACGCAAAGCCACCCAAGTGCTGGGATGTGCAGGCAGCCCAAGGGGCCAGCAGCGCAGTTCACCTCTCCCAGGTTTCGCCTTCGAACAGAAGAAAGCAGGTCTGTGGCTGGAGGCAGCCCAATGTAGGTCCATGATGAGTTTCGGAGCCACACACGGAACTACAACTCAGATTCTTCACTTTCAAGAGCTGCTCTGTCAGGCACAGTCCTGTCCTTCAGACACCTCTGCCTAGCCCTCCTGTTCTAAAAGTCTCTGACGTGTTTCCATCACAATTTCTTCCATTATTTCTGGCTTTAAGATGTCTTTAATCTGAAAAAGAAAGGAAAAAGTGTTTATTCAGAAAAGAAACCAACCACAGCAGACCATCAAATCAGGCCAAATGCAGAAAGCAAGCATGGTTAACATAAGCCTTCTATCTTTCTTTCTATGTTTCATTTATCAGAGGCTAAGTATTACAGGCTATGATCTGCTAGAAAACTCTCTGGGATACAATTGACAAGAATAAGATAGGTTTCCAGCACTCACTAAAGAGAGAGCTGAAATCGGAATGGGCAAGATGAAGTCCAGAGGGCTGCTGTCATACCTTCATGCCCCAAACCCTTCTACTGACACTAGACCAGCCGTGGGCAAACTACGGCCCGCGGGCCGGGTCCAGCCCGTTTGAAATGAATAAAACTTAAAAAAAAAAAAAAAAAAAAAAAAGACCGTACCCTTTTATGTAATGATGTTTACTTTGAATTTATATTAGTTCACACAAACACTCCATCCATGCTTTTGTTCCGGCCCTCCAGTCCAGTTTAAGAACCCATTGTGGCCCTCGAGTCAAAAAGTTTGCCCACCCCTGCACCAGACACTGAGACTATTACAAGTATCTTGGGGAAAGAGCTCCCAGACGCTCATTAAGGCTGTCCACCGATCGGTTCATACTGCTGGACATGGCAAAGGCATCTGGAGGATGTGCTTGCCATCACCGAGTAAACACTGGAGCCAATGGATAAATATGCAATACCTGCTCCCAGGCCAGTGAGGAAAAGGGAAGCCCTGGGAGGAGTACCTGATGTGGAAGGGATGCCTCATAGCAATACAGGATGCTGGTATCATACAGCATCATCCTCTGAGTTACCAGTGAGACGATACAGTTCCGAAGCCGGGAGATCACCTCTCGATCGGTAAGGGAGACAGGCTGCCGGCGGATGCAAAGGGAAAGGGGAGGGAAATAGAAACAGGACCAAAATAAGTGAACGGTCACAGCAAACCACAGAAATCATTTATAACTCAGTTATCACTCTGAGACTCCAAACCAATCAAATGGCTAACTCCAAGCAGGATTCACAAAAATGGCTTCTTGCCCTGCCCAGTGTGGCTCAGTTGGTTGGCATATCATCCCAAACACCGAAAGGTCACTGGTTCTATTCCTGCTAAGGGCGAGTACAGGAAGAACCGATCGATGTTTCTCTCTCTCTCTTTCTCCCTCCTCCGTCCCCCTCCCCTCCCTAAAACCATTTTAAAGCATATCCTCAGGCAAGGATTTTAAAAAAGAATGGCTTCTTCAGTGGCTCTTCGTTCAGCTACTACCCTACCACTGTGCCATCTGTCACGGACCTCATCTCTTCAGAAAGAGGGCAATACAATGTTCACGAAACACTTCAAACTAACAGACTACAGCAATAATATAGTTAAACACAGCAAGCCCCACCCCCGGCAGCAGCAGAAGGGAGACCGCGCACCACTCCATCCCGATGGCTACAGTGGTGTTCACGCACCTCCAGGTTTGCAACGAAGCCCCCTGCATCCTCTTCTTTGTGCTCAGGTGTCGGGTAGATCCAGATGAAGCCATTGTTACCCAGAATCACTGAGGCACCACAAGGCAAGTCATGGAAGTGAGTCTTCTGCCGCTTCACCAGGGAGGGGGAAACCTGGACCAAAACACCCTGACCTAGCTAGAGAAATACATCACAAATTAGGTCACTGTGGGATCATCAGCGAGGTGAAGGAAAAGCAGATTACAGAATGCATGTCCTAGTTATAGTGCAATCAGAGTCCTTCTTGTTAGTAGCTTGTTGCTGGTCACCCATCTGCACATACACAGTAATTATTCAGAGAGAACACTTCTAGGTGCATAGGTTGCTGACATATCCCAAGAGAAGGTGACTTTCAATATCCTTCTCTACCACTGTCCTTTGCAATCATCACCACCACACTCTAAGCCAGGGCTGGTGCGCTGGCTGTTAGAGAAGCTGCAGCCAATGAGGACCTGGCTCGAGTCTCTTGTAGGCCAAGGAGCACTGTTCTGCTGCACCTTGACCCCGACCACCTATCTTGCCCACAAGATGTGTAACACTGGGCTAGGGGACCGACCAAGGGTGCACATCCACCCCTGGTTCTGACAGGACAGCCCAAATCCCACACCCGGCTGAGAGAGGGTCCGCAGTACCCAGGCCCAAAAGGTCAGCGCACGCAGGGCAACCAACGTGGCTGGCTATATCACTCCATTAAGGGAAGGAAATGAAAAGGTTCATTCCGATAAAGCCAAGACACTAACAAGTCATAATTTGTTTTGGGAAGTAAGCTGTCATTTTAAAAAATAGCCTCAATAATGTAACCTCATAGAAGCAAAGCAGTAAAACTTCATTTAGAGGCTCAAGTGAACAATCGTTCCCAGCGATAATATCCATTTTATTGATTAGACATTTGTCTGAGTTGGACTGTCCTGTTTCATCAGTCCGAGACTTCCCTTTGTTCCACGGCTGCCTCTCAGCCCTGGCCCAATGCAGAGCTGCAGCAGCCACTGGGAGGGAGGAGGGAGCAGACGGCAGGACCTCAGGGTCCTCGGTCATAGGGGCTCCCGCCAGAACAATCTCGTCAGTAAAAGAAGAGTAAGAATTGTCATCCACCACAACGCTACCGGCCCATGGCTGCGTGAGGCAATCATTAGACGCCAGCCTGGAGCCCTACCTTCCGGGGCTCTTCAGGTCGGAATCCCAGAGCGCGCCGAGGATTCGGAAACAGACCTGAAGTCTCGGTCGGCAAACAGGAACAGCCAGGGCCCAACTTACCTTTCCGTATTTCAGGCTCCTCGTGTGCAGGGAGACAGCTCCGTCAGAGAACACTGCCTGCACCTCAGCCTGGCCAGGGTGATGAAGGAACACACGTTCTTCACGCCATCTGCATCCCGTGTCCCTGCCCCCCTCCAACCTTCCCTCCCACCCAACAGTCCCGCTTGGCAGTCTTGGGCCGGGAGGACATCGCTGTGACCCAACCTCTCCCTCTTACTTGTCATGAGTATCTTGCTATGAACAACCTTTCCTACTCCCTGGGATAAAAGCTAATGTCATTAAGAAAATGTGAGTCTAGCTTAAAGCACAGGCCACCATTAGTTACAGGACCCAAAGAAGTGACTTAGCCGCCCAGATGTGAACAAGAGCTGGAGCAGGGGTCCTCAAACTTTTTAAACAGGGGGCCAGTTCACTGTCCCTCAGACCGTTGGAGGGCCGGACTATAGTTTAAAAAAAACTAAGAACAAATTCCTATGCACACTGCACATACCTTATTTTGAAGTAAAAAAACAAAACGGGAACAAATACAATATTTGTATTTGCATGTGGCCCGCAGGCCGTAGTTTGAGGACCCCTGAGCTGGAGAGTCCACCTGCGTGAAGTACTGGAGCAGGGCTGCGGCAGAGCCCTTGACACTCCATCTGGGACTCGGATGTGTCTCCTGTGGGAGACACAGTTTAAGCCCCACTTCCCAGCCCCACATAAGCATAGAGGCTGCAGTGCACGGTGCAGGATACACTGATGAGGTCCCCTTCCTGCAAGAAACCTCTCATGGCCAGCTCATCCTCTGCCGATCTTCTCCTCTGAAACACACACAGGCAGGACGTTACTAAGTCAGCTCCTACAGAAGGGCCTCTCTGCTTCCTTTTCCTCACTCGCTTCGAGATCTCGGAAAGCAGTCACAGCACCCAAACACCCGTGTAGGTCACCCGTGCCCCTCAAGGAGACGAGAGCAACAACCACTTACAACCTTCCCACGGCTCTTCTCCTTCTCCCTCCTCGGAAAGTATTCAAGCTCCGGACATGATATTCAGGACCTCCGGATACAGCCCAGCCCCCTTTCCCAATGACCTGCCCAGGCAGCCCTGCCCGCTCCAGCAGGACCCGACCGCCTCCAGCCTGTGTCTTTGCTCACACATTCCCCTTCCTCTCAGATATCCTGAGTTCATCCTTGAAATTCTATTCATCCTTCAAGGACCAACTCTAGTGCCCACCTTTCCTGAGTTTCCTTCACTGACATTAATCCTCTTTCTGTACAATCCCACACTCGTTTGTGCTTCGACTGCCAGGTATTTGGATGTTATCGCACATCCCTGGCAGTCTGTAAGCTTTCAGGAACACAATCATGCCTCCTTTGTCCTGCACTCTCCACAGAACCTAGCACAGGGAGGAGGCAAAGGGAAACCATGGCATTTTACAAAAGGCTGCAGTTGCCTGGAGTAACCCAATGCCACCCAATTCCTGGAATCGAACCTAAATGCAAAACACACTTTTCAAGGAACACTTCTGTGCAAAGCTGATGTTCCCAGAAGGAAAACGGTTAGTACCGAGCCTGAGAGCTTCTTTTTCCAACTCTCTTTTGGGGTTCCTCCCCATGGACACTCCGGATCTTACTACACCCCAACTGCTGCCTATGTGGGGAGGCCTGGACCAAGTGAAAAGCCTGCGTGTACATCGGGCAGCAAACTTCACAGCAGATCAACAGGAGTAAACGGGGCCACCCCGAGGTAAAGCAGAGTCCTCTGGTGGAGCAAGAGACCCAGAGCTCCCGGCAGCAAAGTACACAGGCCCAGCTGCAGCCCTCACCAGCTCTCCTCCTGGAAGGTTCATGGATGACAGAAGCAAGACTGAATCCAGCCTGGAGTTCGTCTCCACCTTCCACCTCTTCTGCTGAACCTAGAAACAGAAAGAAATTCCACACCTGGACACATACTCCAGGGACAAGACCTCACAACATGAGCGACCAAAATCCCCCAAATAACAAGCCAACTGTTTACATCTCAGGTCACGAGCAAGAGCCGAACGCAGTGACTGCTTCGTTCACGTAACTGCACACAGAATGCCTATCCCGCTCATTAAGTCACCAGCTTGCTTTTACTATGTAAAGACCAAGATGACAGCGACTTTACCTCTGTGATCCTCCCCACTACGATGTCACCCACTTCACCATTGTATCTGAAAGATAAAACAAATGGTGATCCATCAGTGGACTTTAGTACAAAACCAAGCACTACTTGAGATTTCAGTTAAACAGGATGAGGGCCTTGAGTCGGTACCACATTTAGTGATTTCAAACAACTATGCTGTTGGGACTTATTCTCAGGCACTGATCACTTCCAACATTCCTAGAGTACACAGTCTTCGTTAACTATTCTCAAGCAAACATTTACTACAAGCAGTTCATGAAGCCTGAACCTCTATATTGTCAACTACACGGCAATGATAATGGGATATTTTATCATGGAATACCTTCCGGTGGGCTACAGAACACAGGCGGGTTCTGCATCAGCCAAGGGAGGAGAGAGGAGAGTGAGACCACACACCCCTCAAACCCGTCTACCCACTGCCTCCCCCACCCACTGGCTGCTCGTCCCGGCCCCTTTGCTAGCTCTTCACCCCAATCCCAGTGACATGCTGAAGGCTCTGTCTCTGGGCCTCTTCTCTTTCCAGCCCACACTCACCTCTTTGTGAGCTCATCCAACCTAAAGGCACGGGACTGTACCATTCCCCTGAATTCCAGACTCCAGGCAACTGCTGGCTTCCCAGCACCTCTAATAGGCATTTTCAAATGTAACAGACCTAAAACAAAGCTTCCCAGCAGCCCCCCTCCTCCATCACAAACTGATCCCCTCCCAGTGTTACCATCTCAGTAAATGACAACTCATCCTCCAGCTGCTCAAGCCAAAAACCTTAGGATCTTAAGAGGAGTTCTTGAAAGATAGAAATCTCAATATCAGTGTCTGTCTGTCTGTCTCTCTCTCTCTCTCTCTCTCTCTCTCGAACAAGTCCAGCAAATCCTGGCTCTACCTTCAAAATATACACAGAAAATAAAGGGCATCCCACTTGGAAAGGAAGAAGTAAAGCTATCTTTACTCACAGACATGGTCTCATATTTAAAAAACAACAACACTGAAAAATAAAATATCCAACACCCTTTCATGATAAAAACACCCAGGACACAAAATACATACAGAATTAATCACTCTCCACTTAACTGCTACCACCTTAGTCCAAGCCACCATCCCTTCAGCTGGTAAGACCCCTCAACTGTCTCTGTAAGCCTGTCCCTGTCCCCCTGCCGTCTCCCCACAGCAGCCAGAGTGATTTTATCAAAACAGAAGCCAGATCATGTCCTCCTTCTGCTCCACCCGCTCCAGGGGCTTCCTGGATTACACAAGTGGAAGTCAAAATGCTTCTCAGGGCTGCAGGGCAGGCCGACCACCAGCTCAGCTCCTACTCTCCCTTGCTCACTGTTCCAACCCCAGTGGTCTCCCTTCTGGGGCTAGCCTACACTGAGCCCTGTGCTAAGTACTTTACATGCACCTTTTCAATGGACTCTAATAAAAACCATAGGAGCGCCCTGGCTGGTTTAGGTCAGTGGATAGAGCATCAGCCTGTGGACTGAAGGGTCCCAGGTTTGATTCCAGTCAAGGGCACACGCCTGAGTTGCAGGCTCGATCCCCAGTAGGGGGCGAGCAGGAGGCAGCCGATCAATGATTCCCTCATCACTGATGTCTCTCTCCCCCTTTCCCTTCCTCTCTGAAATCAATAAAAATACATTAAAAACACACACACACACAAAAAAAACGAAGGCGCTAGGTTGTGATATTACCCTCCTTTTACAGAGGAGGTAACAAAGGTTTGGAAAGGCCAGGCAATGTGGGGAAATCTTCAAAGCCCACACTTTCCTAGCCACCTATGCATGTTCCAAATCGCAGACCCCCAGAATGACAGGGCAGGCGGGGGGGGGGGGGGGGGGGGGGGGGGGGGGGCGGGGTGTAGGGCGTGGCAGAAAAGGCCTGGCTGTGCAAGGTGGACGCCACAAGACAGAGAATACACACCTTTTGCTCTCACCTGGTTTTCAAAGCTTTCACACAGATCAACTTGTTTACTCTTTCCACAGAACCAGCCACAGATGCAATAAGTTTCTCTTCCCCCATGTAAGTCCCATGGCCCCTGTTGCAAGAGGAAGACACAAAGGATACCAGGGTAACACTTGAGATGCGCTCTCCCATTGAGAACAATGTATTCCTCCAACTAACAGGTTCCTCCTCCCTCCGAGCCTGGCTTTTCTGCGATTGCTCTCTGACTAGCACACTTGCTACTCTAGAGAGCTACATGGACATCCCTCTCGTCTCACTCAGGTCTACACAAATGGCACTTTTCCCATCAGGCCTACGCTGACCGCCCCATTTAAAATCGTCACCTACCCCACGGCTACCACCCCCACCATATTCCCAACCACATGCCACTTCGTCTGCTCAACTTTTAATTTTTTTCCCCACTGGATTCATCACCAAACATCCTGCATAACTTGTTTGTTGTGCTTATTGTTTATCATGTCTCTCCCGGTTAGAATATAAACTCCACCAGATTTCTCAGGATCCAATAAGCTCACACTAAAAGGTGAACGGGCAATTCTGTAAGTGCTGTACCCTTCTTAGATGTGCATGTGCACTTCTCCTCCCCAGCAAAAAAGAGGAAACACCACCAGTATTTATCTATGATGGTGGTATCATGGTGGGCTTTGCTTCTTTACATAAGGATCTTATTTAATCCTCGTTACCCTATCAAATAGTTACTGTTATTAGCACTGTTTTCCAGATGAGGAAACCGACTTTGGAGAGGAAGTACAATTCATGGGATGGCAGGACTGGAACCCACACTGTCGGACTCAAGGGCCTGCCCTCTTAACGACGACATATTGCACGGCGCTCAGCTTCGAAGGTGCATATGTACTTGGGTGCGTGTAGCACAATACACGTGTTTGCCTTCAGCCCAAACAAGTGCTGATTCCGAAATGGTGCACCTGGCTGAGATGACGCAGGCGGCGGAGGAGGGGGCCCTACCAGGAGCCCCCTGTCCCCCCTAAGGGGCCCCTGCTCCGAACCCTCCCCCTTTTCCAGGTCTCCGGCGAGGAAGGCTCAGAGACCTCAGGCCGAGGAACCAAGATCCCGGGCCAGCAGAGGACGGGAGAGAAGGGCTCCAAGGATCTGGGACAAACGCACACGGGGACACACAGGATGCGGGGAGCAGCAGCCCAAGGCCTTATAAAGCGGGGATGCTCGTGAGATGCGCTCGGGGCCCGGCGGGCGCTTTATCACCGGGGACAGGGGCCCAGGTTGTGGCCAGCGGGACACGTGCCGAGCCCTGCAACCGCCCTTCGTGGCCCCGAGCCCCCAGGTCCCCACGCACCGCATGAAGCCCGTGTCCGTGGTGATGGTGTCCCCCGGCACCACCAGGTGTTTCTTAGTCTCGCGGCCCAGGCTCTCGCTAAGAGGCTTGCGAGCGACCGGGAGCCTCATCTCCATCGCCATCTTGGCGCCAATGAATTGCGCAGGCGCGACCGGGCCGAGAGCCGCGAGATCTCGTTCCGCAATTCCCAGCCGACGCTCGGGGAGGGGGCGGGGCCTCGGAGCAGCAGCCAATGGGAACTCGTGCTCTGGCGTCCATGATCACTATTGGCAACAGTTAGGCTCACGTTAAGGGAAGGAGGGAGCAGCATCGCCATTTTTACTACGGGAAGCCTGCACCTGGGTAATAAAATCTCATGTAGGGTGTTGGACTTCTTGCCAAATCGGCCTCGCAGTCATCGTCCAGTTTATGGTTTTCCAGGGTCAGAGATAATTGAGAAATGGCACTCTGAGTTTCCTTCCAGCTCATTGTGTGAATGAGCGCAAAAGGACACTATGTGGACCGAAAGAAGAGCCCGCTTTTGTGCTGTTCCTACTAGTAGTGCCGCCAGAATTCCACATCACTGCCGCCCCGTGGGGCCGGCTCAGCACCCACCATCATCTACACCCTTCCCCTCACCCTTGCCCTGCGTGGTTTATAGCATTCACACCAAACCTCAGGGAATTGGAGAAGATCATTCTTCAGGCACATGGACCCTAAAGAGGATTGAATGAAATAAGTTGCGTCAGTCCTGTGCACTGTGTTCACAAAATCAGGCTTGCTGCCTCCTGAAGACCCATAGACTAATTGTTTGCTAAATCTCCAAAGAGACAGCATTTCTTTCACCTAAAGCTCATGACTGCGAGTGTGAGAAGGGTCCATCTGTTGAGTCCAGCCTCGACCATAAGAGGGCGGTAGTGTCCTTTGAGCCGGCTAGGGAGGTAGGCCTGGGAGTTCCAGTTGACCAAGGAAAGGGTATAGTCTTCACATGATTCAGTTTCATCCTCGGAGGGATAGACATAACCTTAATCCCTCCCATTCTTACAGCACTCGCATTTACAGAGCCTGTTACGATGGCATTATGGATACTGTTTAGTCTATTTTGGCAGCTATAACAAAATATCCTCGGCTGAGTGGCTTATAAACAACAGAAATTTACTCCTGACAGTTTGGGAGTTTGAGAAGTCCAAGATCAAGACATTGGCAGATTGGGTATCTGATGAGGGTTCGCTTCCTGGTTCATAGATAGCTGTCTTTTCACTGTGTCCTCACTTGGCTTGAGGATTGAGGGGGTCTCTGTTAGACACTAATTGAATTCATGAGGGCTCTTTCCACCTTTCCCCCTTGCTCCTCCGCCTCCTAATTGACCCCACTGCTTCCCCGTGTGGCCCTGCGTGCTATGCCCTGCCTCCAGATTCTAGGGAATTGTGAGTATAGCAAATTTTTCATGACCAGATTCCTGCCGGCTCATCCTTGTACCTCCAGCAGGGGGAAATGTCTGCAGCTGACTTATCATATGCATTTAGGCTGCAATTACAGCCTATTGACACCAGGTGGGTTCTGGTCCCTGTGATCTGTAGGGTGGGGGTGGGGGAGAGTGCTTAATGCTACCACACCCATTTGGTTAGATGCCTGGGTGAGGGCTGCAGTGGGAGGATGGTAATGCCAGGGGCCACCAGAGGCATCAGAAACCTAGGGGTGAGGTATCAAAGCAAAGGCAAGGTTTGTGATGGGAGCAGGAGGAGGAGAATCAAGGGTGACTTCCTCCACGGGCCCCCCTGGAAGGAAACCCCAGATGGGATATGCAAATGAATACATTAAATGTACATTTCTGCCCATGCCTCCACCTGCTAGGGTGCAGTCCCCCAAAGTACGGGGATCTTTGGGAGTACACACCTGAAGCTCCAAAGGGGGGTGGCCTGTGTGAGCAAGTGTGCATTCAGCGGCTACAGTTGTGTGTGTATATGTACGCACGCGTGTGGCTAGATGAGGATGCCAGTAGCCTGAAAGGGTGACACCCTTATGGCTGGCGTGTACTGGAACACAGGTGTGAACTCACACTGCCCGGTGTCACACGCCCCTGGAGGGAGGAGCCAAGGCCTGGCCCTGCATTGATGGCTTCTCTGCTCTTTGGTCCTCCTCAAGGAAGCTCTGAAGTGGGTGTCTAAGCCTTTGGGAATTCTATGCATTGGGAGGGCACTTGGTGTCCATCTTGGTCTCCCCCCACTGGCTGCTTGAATTCCTTCAAGTTGTCCATGAACATGGGGGGGGGGGGGCGGGGAGGGAGTAAGTAAAAATTTTGGGGAAGTGACAAAGTGGGACCCTATATTTGAGAGTCAGCTGGAAAGTGGGAGTCAGCCCAGCTCCTCCTGAGGTGTCCTAGGATCTGGAGGCAGGTTGCTTTGCCTGTGGGAGTTGACACCCCATTTGCGACAGAAAGATTTTTCCTTATAGATGGCATAATGGACAACTCCTCCCACCCCCTCTCGAGCTTCCAGGCACTCTCCATATTTCCTTTTCATGTAGACAAAAGTGTCAACCCATTCAGATGCTAAGTGATAAATGCTCCAAGTAATTTTTATTTTAGAATACAAGAGAGGTACAAATGTATTTACAGTTATACATATACAATCAAATAATATATACCACAGTTTTGTAAATATCATTTTAGGTAAATATTTACAAAGTTAAAGTGACCATTTTCTGGAAGTAGAACACAGTTTCTTGAAAACTCTATACATTTTATACTTTTCATTAATATTATTATAGTTTCTTTATCTTACAAAACGCCCTACGGAAATACTGGTAAATGCCTGGAAGGTGGGAGAGATGACACCAGAGGGCGCTCAGGGCCGAACTCGGGGAAACTTGGGAAAGAGCGAGGGAGAGTGTGGGCAGCAGGGTGGACCCCCACCCCAGGCACACCCCCACTCCGCACAGACAGCCAGTCTGTCCCTCCTCCTGCTGGAGTGTGGCGAGAACGGGCGGGAAAACTTCCCTTCCCCAACCATGATGCCAGAGCTGAAGGGGAGGGGGCCCCGGCCCAATTCTCTCATTTTATAAATGGAGGAAGGGGAAACTGAGGCCCAAAGAGGGACAGAGTCTTTCCCGGGTCCCACAGGGGATTTCCGTTTGCCTGCACCCTCCACATTGCGAGGTACTCGTGCCTCATCCATCCTCTGGGAGCCGCGTTGGGGTTGGAGAAGGACGGTGGCCTAAAAGCGACCCACCCCCCGCCAGGGCAGTGCGGGTCTCTGTGGGCCTCTTCGGGCTGCCACACTCCCAAGTGACTGCGGACACTGAGGACAAAGCCCCAAGAGGCAGGATGGGGAGACAGGCGGGCGAACGCCAGGCCACCCTGGGACAGGGAGGTCGCGCTCCTCCCATTGCCAGCACGCCGTTCTCGGTGGGGAAGTTGGAGGTCCCTTCCCCGCTTGGGGCCCTCGGAGACCTGCAGTCCCTTCTCCTGCCACCCACGAGGGGGATGCCAGCTTGGACGCCCGGCTCGATAGGAGGAGGGAGACTGGGGAGCTAGGGCTTGGGGACCACCCACCCCAACGGGACGCGGCCGAGCAGCTGCAACCAATGGGTGGCCCCGGAGAGGAAGGTCGTCCCCAGGGTCCTCATGTGAAAAACGGGCGAAAAGTGGATGCCCGGGGCTCACTGTTGGCGCGCACCGGCACTGCGGGGTCCCCCGGCCGCCTCCGGCCCGGAGATTCAGTCCCAAGACCCCGCAGCCGGGCGCCCGGGCGCTTCAGGCGGGAAGGCGGGGGCGCGGGCGGGCGCGGGCGGCGCTCACAGCACCACGGCCGGCAGGTGGGGCGCGGGCGGGCGCGGGCGGCGCTCACAGCACCATGGCCGGCAGGTGGTGCGCGGCGGCGGCGGCGGCGAGCGCGGGCGCGTGCGGGTGCGGCGCGGGCAGGGCGGGCGAGTGCGCCTGCAGCGCGGCGCTGGGCGGCCGGTGGCGCGCGCTCTTCTGGTGGGCACGCAGGCCGGCCAGCTGCGAGTAGGCGCTCTGGCACACCTGGCACTTGTAGGGGCGCTCGCCCGTGTGCAGGCGCACGTGGTTCCGCAGCGTGGACGACTGGCTGAAGCGGCGGTTGCAGAAGCGGCACACGAACGGCTTGTCCAGCGTGTGGATGCGCATGTGCGAGCGCAGGTTGCTGCGCGAGTTGAAGCCGCGGTGGCAGATGACGCAGCGCATGCGGCCCGCGGTGCCCGCCGCCGAGTCGGCCGGGTGGAAGTCCTCTGGCCGCGAGGGCCCGGGAGGGAGAGCGGGGTCCAAAGGGCGGGGCGGGGCGAGAGGGGGGCAGAGAGAGCAGCCTCGTTAGAACCGCGCGGCCCAAGCCCAACACCCACGCTCCCCACGCACGTGGTCCTCCCCGGGATCTGCCCACCTCTAATCCCCCGACGGTTCTCGGGCAACTGATGGGGAGCGCTGGCGGGGGGATGGGAGGGGTTGCAAGGGCCCTGGCTTAGGGTCACGCAGGAGCTGGACTCCACGCCACGCTGTGAGACTCGGAGGCTTAGTGACTTGGCCTCACCAAACCTCAACTTTCTCGTCTGTAAAATGGGAGCCTACTACACCTCAGGGGGGCTCTGCAGGACTAGAGGAGAGGATCACCAAAAGCTGAAGGCTAGTGAAGGCTACTCTGCTGAGCACTTACCTGCCTGAGCCGGCGCATGGAAAGTGCCTGCTCATGGCAGCCTTCCATAAGTGGAGGTAACTATTATCCCCACAAACATTACTGATGCCTACTATGTGCCAGGGAACTGGCTCACTTTCCTCACCTCAAACGGAGGTAATGATAGCATCACGCCATGAGCCTGCTGTAAGGACTAGAGAAAGTACTGTTTGTAAACAGCTGCAGAGCAAGGGCTCAGTGAGCACAGTTCATGAGCCTCAGATTCATCCTCTAGAAATAAGGGTAATCAGATTTCACAAGGATTTTCTGAGGACCCAAGTGGGATAAAGGTTTAGCCCAATACCTGGCACAAAATAGATCAGCGACCCTCCAACACACGGAGGCAATGCCCCACCTACATTCCACAGGTTTACACTGAGCACCCACGCTGTGCCAGGCTGGGCACCAGCGGCAGAGCAGGGAAAGGCACAGAGCCTCAGGGCCGGAGGGGGCTTAGAGATCATCTTACCCAACCTCCTTCCTTTAAAGATGGGGAAAGTGAGTCACAGGGCCATTCCCAAGATTGCACAGCAGATCAGGAACCTCATCCAGGCTCCCTGGGCCTGGCCCCTGGCTCATCCTGCCAAACCAGGCTGCCCCTGGTGGACCCCCACCCCATCACCTGCCCCTACTCTGTTCTGGCCGGAAAACAGGAGGACTGCCTCTCACTCCTGCCTGGGCCAAGGTGGTGGCTCCAGAGGCATCGGTCTCCTTGAACCAGTAGGTCCCCTGTGCTCACTGGTGCTGGAGGTTGAGCCAGGTGCCTCCCCACCACACACACACGCTGGGCTCCAGGGTCCTTGGTCACGCTGGGCTCATGGAGAATACCTACCGTGCTTGTTCTTTTTCTGCTCCTCTTCCAGCCCGGGCACTCCGGGGATCCCCAGGAAGGTGTTGTGCGAGTTCCCGTACCACACCAGCAGCTCCTGGTCAGGAGGGATCATCTGCAGAGAAGGAGGCCAGAGGAGGTCAGGGAGGCAGTGGCCTGTGTGTGTGTGTGTGTGTGTGTGTGAGAGAGAGAGAGAGAGAGAGAGAGCGAGAGAGAGAGAGGGAAAGAGAAAGAGGCAGAACTCTGCACACCGCCTCACAGCCAGGAGGCATCTGTCCTGGCACTTGCCATGGAGATGTGGCTCCAGTGGGTCCTGTTCCACAGGCTATCCCCAACAAGCTGCATGATCATGGAGACCCTGGGGTGCTCTGCTCCCCTCTTCCTGCCCAGGCTTCCTGCCATCTGCTGGGAACAGCGCTGCCTCCCAGACTCACAAGCGCTCCCAAGCGGATGGCAACAGAACCGCAGCCTCACAGAGAGCAGAAGTGACAGCGACCCAAAGGGAGAAGGCTTTCCATTTCTTACATGGGGGGGGGGAGGGGGGGGAGCAGTCAGCCAGCCCTCAAGTCTGCAGGGCGGAGCTGGATGTTCCCAAGGAGCCTGCGTTGCAGGGCGCCCCGTGGCACTTGGCTACGCCCTGCCCGATAATGCTCTCATCTGGAAACAGCTCTCATCCAAAGCACCCGCAGGCAGCACCATGTCACAGGTCATCCTCCCCCATCACGGGCTCTGTATGGCTCCATGCACGAAAGGCCCTCCCGGGTCCTTTCCACCTGCGGAAATACTGGGCCCCTGAGCCTTACACAATCCACTGTGCCGTGTCCTGGGCTCGCACAGAACGCCAGAGACAGTGCAGGGCTCTGCTGCTCCCTGGGGGGGACCTGCCCCTGGGCGTGGCCGTCAGGAGGGAGGACTTGCGGTGATCACCCAGGGAGCTGTGGGAGGCCTGCTCCTGCGTGGAGCTGACCATCCGCACACACTCCGGGTCATCTCCAGGGGCCACCAGTACCCCTGCCGAGTGGGGAGCCGTCAGGCCCAAATGAGAGAGGCGCGGCCCATCACCCTCCTGAGGCCTACACCCCAGAAGAGCTGGCTTTGGCACCCACCCCGGGGGCACTCTCATCTGTCCAGAGAAAATGGACACCCCAGGCCACAGCTGGTTTGTTTTCCGGGTGGGTCCTCTTTTTTAAAAAAAAAATGTTTTTATTGATTTTTTTTTTTATAGCGAAAGGAAAGGAGAAAGAGAAACAGATGGTTGCCTCCCTCATGCACTCAGCTAGGGATCAAGCCTGTACCCTGGGCATGTGCTCTAATCCGGAATCGAACCCGTGACCTTTTGGTGCATGTGGGACGACACTCAACCAACTGAGCCACACCAGCCAGGGCCCTGGCCTTTTAGTGACGCAAAAGATCTGATGGGATTCCATTTAGGGGTGTCTGGTATCAGCCGTGCAGGGTCCTCCCGTGGCTTCTGTGGTCACAGCGAAGGCCCACCCCTTCCATGCGGTTCTGGCCCGCAGGCCCCCTCCATGCTGCAAACCTACTGTCTCCCACACCTTGTTCCTCTGGTCAGAGCCGGGAAGACTCTCAGGCATCACAGCCAGCTCTGTTCCTTCCCGGAAGCGGAGGGACGCAGGGAGCGGCAGGTGGGAGAAGGAACGTGCACGTGCGAGGGGGCCCAGTGATGGAATCCTCCTAAGACACAGCCAGGGGTCACCGCAGCCAGGGGTCACCATGCCCCTCTCACCCAGCCACAGGGCCCAGAGCATGTGGCCTCAGGCCTCAGGGAAAGCGAGTGCTGAGAACAGGCAGAGGGTGGCGACGGGGCTGAATATGGAGGAACCAGTGCAGTCTGAACCCACGGAAAAGTAGGCGGTGCCTCAAAGAAAGCAGGAACCACTGCGAAAGTTCTGGAGGCCTCTCTGGTCATTCACAGTCGTGGCCACTGTGCAGGGGGCCAGCGGGTCAGACCCAGAGGCCCTGCTGGAAAAGGGGCGGCGAAGAGAGGGGTTTGGTGAGCCCCTTTAGAAATCAGGAGGATGGAAGTGAAATATTTCAAATGAACTCACTGTGAAAGCAGCTACTCTCCACAAGACAGCGCACATGGGACCTCCGTCATGAGGGCCCTGGGTGACCTTACATAAGTCACTTTGCCTCAAATGAGGGAACTGGGGTCTCTGAGGTCCCCCAACTTTAGGACTCTGGCTGGACGTCACCTGCAATATTGCCCCAACCCCTGGCTGCAATTCTCAGCTGTACTGACATGTATACATCGTGGATTTTCTAAAGCAACCAGCCCCCATCAGACGGTCTTAATCTGCCTCTGCCTCTGCCTTCAGGAGACGCACTGCACAGGCTTCCAGCTCAGTCAGGTTGGGGTCTACTCGGGCTCCCCACCTGCTGACCATATGACCTTGGGCCAGTCTCTGGGCCTTGGTTTCCTCCACCATAACGCGGGGCAGCAGCACTGCCCCGGCCTCACTCGGTGCTTGTCGGGGTGCAGAGGAGCCAGGCACACAATGCTCTTTACTCAATCGATACACAGGAGAGCTTGCTATGACCCCCCCCCCCCCCGCACCCCCCTCCTGAGCTTGCCAACCTCTCAGAGAAGCTGGCAGTGATCTCAGGTGCGGGGGAGTCCCCCAGTCGCCGCCGCAGAGCTGGCGGTGTGGTGCGGGCCGCCGGCACCTGGCACCGTTAAAGCCCAGCGTGACCGTGGCTTTGCCTTCACTGTCTGACAAGAGCATCGGCTGGGCCCCCATCACTTCCCACAAACAAGGGCTGAGAGGTTCAACAAGCCCCCCCATCCCTCCCTCCCCCGTGATGTCGCCCTGAGCTGCAGCTCCACCTCCAGACTAAGTCAGCACTGACCTTTTTCTTTTAATTGACGATAAGAATTATTAATTAAGCATAACAACAACAAAAAGAGTGATGATGACTAAGGAGCCAAGAACTCTGAGACTGCACAAAATTTGAAAATTATTATTCCAGGGCTTCAATATTAACTGTTTCAATACAACACTCAGTCGTTTATTTACTAACATTTTTTAAATGTAAAAAAATTGGCCCTGGCCGCTGTGGCTCAGTTGGTTGCAGCATGGTCCCGTGAACCATACAGGATCAATGTTTCTCTCTCTTTCTCTAAAATCAATCTTTAAAATGTACTAAAAGTCATCTTACTAAAATTAATTATAAGATTAAAATAGTGATGCGCACATCCATGCAAACAAATGTTTTTGTTCTAATTGCTTTATAGTTTATTAAAATTTTACTTTTGTTGGATAAAAAAAAATAGTGACGCGGACCCACGGACAAAAACGTGTAAACACGTAAAAGGGTAGAGAATGAGCAGCCAGTCTCTCTCCCACGCTGGGTGCCAGGCAGTGAAGGGTCCGTCATTTTGAGACAATTAACGAATGCTGATTTAGGTTCCTGGGGAGCAGCGTGATGGGCAGAGTGACTTCCATTTTCTACATGACGCATCTGATTTTTTAAAAAATGAGCCGCTCTTGTACTATTTTTATACAAAAATTATTTTTTTAAAGAAAGAAAATCCATTAGGAAGAACCTACTGGAATTGAGAATGACGCACATCCCTGCTAGCAAGAAGCCAGCAGCCCTCTGAGCCCCGCCGGGGAAGGCAGCCTGGCCTGCACTGACGTCAAGCCTTCTGAGCCCTGGGTCTGGGCCTCTGGTCTCTGCCTGCTCCCCACAGCCTCTTCCTGAGATCCTGGTCCCATTGTCTGGAGGCCCCCGAGCTCCCACCAGCTGCCACCTACGAGCAAAGACCAGCCACAGTCCCCTGCAGGCCCCCTCGTCCCCTCACTAGCGCTGCTTCTTTAAGGCCAACCCTTCAGCCTGGCCCAGCCAGGCTCTCCCTGGGGCTCAGAGAACCAGAATCAGCTGCTCCTTCACTTTCCTGGGAGCAGGGACTGGCCCGGGACATGCAATCAACCACACAGTTTACAGAGCCACTGAGTCCCACACCCGTCACCCAGACTGGAGGGGAGGGCGGAATATCAGTGCCCGAGTCTTCCATGGACAAATTACACCATCTCTCAGCGCATGCTTCTTAGCCTTCTCGATCAGCCCACAAGTTTTGTCCTGCCCCATTTCCATTTCTGAATTTTTATAAATTGAAGTGATGGTGTTTGGGGTTTGTTTTCCTAATACAAACCCACGCCACACCATTGAACACGCTCCCAGGGGCTCCGCGGCCCTCCCTTCCCAGGCGGTGCAGCAGCCTCGTCTAGAAGGATCTCGGTGTCATCTGGGCGGATATCAATTTCCATTGTACCACAGATGTCCTGACACACCAATTAATAGAGTTCCAGCAAATAGATATTGGCCAGGGAGGCCCCGTGGTGGCCAAAGGCTCGGCTCTGGGGTCGGACAGGCCTGGACTCAAATCACAGCCCAGCAACCTCCCTCAACCTCCCTGAACCCTAGTTTTATCGCCATTAAAACGGGGAGAGTGATGGAGAGCACCTCACAGGGTGGAGAGGATTCTATTTCTAAAAGGTTGCTAAGCCTTAGCAAGGCGCTGGCACGGGGTAAAGGCTCACACGGATGGCAGGGTCATTAATGTTGCTCATTGATAATCAGAGCACCTTACCTGCACCCACCAATGAACAAGGTCAAAGGAAAACCGAGCTTATCCCCATGGGGCCAAAGAAAGGAGAGATGGGGCTATGGGCTCCAGGGGAAAAAAAGCTCAACTCCCTGAAATGAGAAGGAAAGTAGCAAAAAGACAAGCCCACATTCCAGGGCCAGTAATTTGTCAAAAACCAGGGAGGGGAAAGACTGGGAATTTTCTCCCTCGTTCCCAAATCCAAAAAACCCCACCATCTCTTATTCCTACATCCTTTTCTTGTGCTGAGTTTTGGAATCAAAGGTCTTGCTTTGGGGAGGGGGGGGGTGTTTTCCTGGGAGAACTGGGTCCATGTGTCCCCCTTTCAACTGAGTCTCCCCGCCCCCGCCCCCCTCCAGAAAGAAGCATTCAGTCAACATTGAGCGCCCACTTGCTATGGGCTGGGAACTTTCTACAAGTGTCGTTTTAGGCACCTGAGGTTATAGTAAATTCCTCCTGCTTGCAATGAGCAAGGAGGGTGGGTGCCCCAGGGATAACACGCCAGTAGATAAGCCAGATGCAAAACAGGCCTGGGCGCTCTCCACTGACCTGCGGGCCTTGACACCCCCCCTCCTCTCCGTGGGGAGGGCTGAACATTGTGGAGCAGCAGTAGTATATCCCACTTACTGAATAAAGATCTTCCTTCTTATTTTTTTATTTTTGGCAAGTAATGGGTTACTGTTATGAAATATAAATAGTTCTGAGTGACAGAAAGATTAAGAAAACCGATCATGCAGAGGCCTCTCTCCTGGGCTCACTTGCACACGGGCCCAGAACAAAGAGCCGCCTCTCCCGGGGGCGTCTGGGGGGAGGTCTGGGCGCACCCGTTGCTTCCGGTGGAGCCTAGGAGGGCGGCGTGAGCTGCGGCCTCGGACCTGCTGCACGATGGTCACACACGCCCACACACGCATTTCTCCCGGTAGGTGGAATCTGACATTACAACACAATTTGAGAAAACTGTCACCGCGGAAAAATGTGCCCAACTTCACTTAGTAAAAATAAAGTGAGTTGGCCTTGGCTGCGTTGCTCAGTTGGTTGGAGAGTCATCCTGATTTTTCAGGTTCGATCCCCAGTCAGGGCACATATAAGAATCAACCAATGAATTCATAAGTAAGTGGAACAACAAATTAATCTCTCTCTTTCTCTAAAAACCAAGTAAAAAGCCAAACCTGATAAAAATAAAATGGGTGATGCTTTGTGTTTCCTTGCCCCTCCCACAAACAGGCACGTCTTCATAGATGTGCTACTCGATGAAGTTAGAGCAGCCGTGGGCAAACTACGGCCCTCGGGCCGGATTCGGCCCTGTTTGAAATGAATAAAACTAAAAAAAAAAAAAAAAGACCGTACCCTTTTATGTAATGATGTTTACTTTGAATTTATATTAGTTCACACAAACACTCCATGCATGCTTTTGTTCCGGCCCTCCGGTCCAGTTTAAGAACCCATTGTGGCCCTCGAGTCAAAAAGTTTGCCCACCCTGAGTTAGAGCATTCCTGGCCACACGGGGCTCTCTAGCTACCAATATCATAAATGATCAAACTTTTTCCTGATCTTCCTTTATCAACTTAAACTCCTGACCAAATGTGGATGACTTTTTCAAACTCCCATAAACCCAGGTCCCTCCTTGGAGAGTTCTTCGGCCACCAGCCCTCTGACCCTGAACGTCTGTATAAATGTCTATTAACATGCGTGTCCTGGCTCCGTTCAGCTTCCAGCCGCAGGAGGAGAGACGTGCACAGCGAGATGAAACCCAGCCCCCTTCCCCCCGTCCCCCGCCGTCTGCCCGAGCCAGAGCCCTTCTGCCAAAACCACCAGGCGTCCCTGTTGGTCTCCTCTGTGCTTGTGCGCGTGCGTGTGCGTGTGCATCTGCGTGGGAGGGACGGGGTGGGTGTGGGTCCCCAGGCTCATCTGAATGGGTATGGCTGGGTAGCTCTGCACACATGTGAGGGGGTGTGTGTGAGGCTGAGAGGGGTGTGGATTTCGAAGGGTGCTCTCTATCAGAAGTGGGGTTCGGCCACCCCTGAGGCTGATTCCAGGATGTCTGCTCTCACGGGGTGTTAGCCCAGCTGGATGGTCACAAGAACCACCTCTGTCCTGGGCCTGGCCACCTCCGTCACACTGCCTCACACTGTCCCACCTCCCCTGAACCCGTCTAGGAATGCTCACCTTTCTTATCTCCCAGGGTTCCCCCCACACACCTCAGCTGGGGCCCACTCCCTGGCCACACCAGGCAAATACCACTCTGGGGTCATCCCTAGGAGATTCCTGGGGTCTGGTTATTCAGGGACAATCGGACCTCAATTCCAGAAGCTTCTAGGCCCCACTGCCCCTTGGGCCTTGGGCAGACTTGGGGATCTGAGTCCCCGGGAGAAAAGAGAGCTAGGCTAACAAGAAGTCACTCCCAGACTCTGGCGAGGCTCCTTCAGACCACCCTAAAACTCAGCCAAGCCCAGCCCCACCCAAGGTGCACTGTGCCTCTCCCCACCTGCAAGCAGAAGCAGGGGGTCCGGAAAAGTGGGGGGCAGACAACCCCATCGCCTTGAACAGCGCTCCCCGACAACCTGCCGCCGGGAGGCCAGGCAGCATGCCCCATCCTGGGCCAGATGCTGAGTGAATTTCCTACCAAGGGACACTGCCCAGGGAGGTCCCGACAGGGTGGTCCTCCTTGGCTACCACCACTCAGCTGGCCATCAGCTCCTGCCCGAACACTGTGAGCTTGTCTGCCTCTGCCCGAGCCTCTCTCCCATCTTCTTGAACCTTCTCATGCCCTGGGCCTGGCTTAGCTCCCGCCCACCCACAGGACCATGGGAAGTGATATTTACCTGTCTGCTATCTCCCCCTTTCTCTCCTGAGAAGCTTCGCCCGCCGCAGGCATTAGTGTTAACATCACCCCCGATGCCCTGTAAGAGCTCCTGAGCCTGCCTGCCACCGACTGAGACCCAGTTCCCATGTCTGTAAACTAGCAATGGCAGAATCCTCCCTTGTGGGTTAAATACGTGAGGATTAAGTAGGCTAATGCGGTACAGCGGCTGGGAGAAGCCTGACACCCGGAGCGACCGGTATGTGACAGCTGAGACTAGATCGTGACCCACATGTCATCAGTGTCCCACGCATGCAGAAGGAGGGACAACACACGGCTAAACCGCTGCAGACACAACCCCCTCTCCCACCCGGATGCTTTCCCTGGGCTGCCTTCTTCTGTCCGGCTCTCCGTATTGCTATGGCTTCTGAACCCCAGGAACCCTCAGCAGCTGCCCAGGGGCCTCCCTGTTGAGGTGCTCATGACATTCACAATGACATCAAAAGTCCCGTCCTTGTCCTTTCTGATCTGATCTGCGGCAGCAAGCATGCCTGGAGGTCCTGCTCCTGAAGACCGTGATGCATGGGCCTCAGCCCCACAGCCTGGGCAGGGCCAGCTGGGCAGGGCTGCTGTCAGGGCCCCTCCCTCCAGAGCAGACCTCAAACACAGCTGCTCTGCACCCCGCACCCAGCTGCTCCCGCTGCTCCCTCCACGGCAGTACACACACGCACACAGACACACACACGCACACACGCACACACACACGCACCTCGATGGCCTTGTAGAAGATGCTGGTGCCAATCTGGACGACCTCCAGGTTCTGCTCCTGCTCATTACGTGCGCACTTGATGTAGGTCATCCAGCTGCGGTGGTCCTCCTGGCTGGCATCGATAAAGTAGCGCACTGTGCCATCCTCATTGAACACCTGGGCACAGGGGAATCCGGGACCAGGTGAGGCAGGGCTCTGTCAGGTGTGCCACCTGTGTCCAGGCCCCGGCTCCATGCCAGGCACTCTCTCTCCATCCTCACAGCAGCCCAGGAAGTGGACACAGCTCCCACCGTCTCACTTTTCCCCCTGAGAACAGAGAGGCTCAGCCTGGCACAGTGACTTGCCTGAGGCCTGCTGGCTAGGAGTGGCCAATAGGGAGTCTAAGGCCCCACAGGCTTTTTCCTGCTGCCGCGTCCTCCCCATCCCCAGTAGAGAAGGGTCTCCAAGGGATCACCGATGAGACAAAGAAGCACACAGCGAGCTCTCCAGGGATGGAGAGGTTTCCCCAAAGCCGGAAGGGGCTGGCCACACCACAGAGGGCACACAGGAGCCCAGAGAGGTAAGGCTGGCTCACTGTGGCACCTGGCCTGGCCTAAACCCCTTTGGGAGAGCGGCCAGGGATATTCAGAGCTCAACCTGAACCCCAACTTCCTAACCCAGCAACAAGGAGGGAAAGTAACCAGGGGCTTGGGCCTCCAGGCACAGGAGGAGGTGAGGTTAGGAGGGGGCGAGGGGGAATGCAGGTGTCGAGGAGAAGGCTCCCAGATCGCCGTGGGCCCTGCGCAAGCCACATGGCCTCCCAGCTCTCAGTGTGCCCTCTTCTGTGAAGTGAGCCAACAGCAGGCATACTCCATAGATTTGACCAGAGGAAAAGGATCAGATTTGGGGGGGAGAGGGGGAGCGTACTGGGGCGGGTTGTGGGGATCCAGCAGCATAGGGTCCGGCCTTGAGGAGCGGCAGGACTGAAAGGCCGCCCCTCCCAACAAGGGCAGAAGCAGCTGCAGGGCGGTTGGAGGTCCCCGCACCCGTGCACCCCCCACACCCCCAAACCCCCACACCCCCGCACCCCCGACTCCGCGCCTACCTCCCACATGAGGTTGTTGTTCTTGCAGATGTCTACGTGCTCGGGGGCGATGACGCGGCCGGTGAAGGGGCCCATCTCGGTGCCAGCCTTGATCCACGTCTTGGAGAAGATGCCGAGGCCCTCGCCAGGGATGGAGCTCTGCGCGATGATCACCTCCGCCGGCAGCACCAGGCTGGACAGCTTCTGCACCTCTGTAGCCGCAGGGGCGCGGGCAGGGTCAGCGCCCAGGAGCCCTTCCCGCCGCCCTGACCAACCCCAACCGCCGGGGTGACCCCGGGTTGTGCAGAGGGATGGTGCGGGGAGGGGCTGCAGCTGTGGGGGCTCCGTGCTGTTTGCAACCCTGGAACCCCCAGTGCCCTTGAAAGCTGTGCTTTGGGTTTATTTCTAGTTTTTTTGTGTGTTTGTTGTTTGTTTGTTTGTTTGTTTGTTTTGGTCTCTCCGCGAATTCTCAAAGCACCCATCATTTCCCCTGCTCTCGCCCCGGAAAAGTTTAAGAACGACTTAACCGATCGTAGTGAGTGGTTTCACACTTGGGTAAACTGAGGCCAGCTCCTTTGAGGAGGTGATGGCCCTGCCGGCAGTTCTGGCCCAAGTCCGGTTTTGTGTTCTTCCACCCGCCCCGTCTCCCACGGAGCTCACCGCGCTGCGAGCTCACAGCGCTGCGCTCTGGGCGCCGAGCTCGGAGGCCCCAGGGTGCGGCCAGGGGCTCTGCCTCCTGCCCGGTGCGTGCGGGAGGCCCCTTCCCCGGGGTGGGCTGGCTGCCCTGGGAACAGACCTCGGACTGCGAGGCCAAGGGGGCCCAAGAGAAACGCGGGATGCGCCGCTCCCTGTGTGACCCCGGGCGCGCCTGTGTCCCTCTACGCATCCATCCAGAATCGGGGGCGCCGGGAAGGGCGGCTCCCCAACCCAGGCGAGCCCTGCAGTCTCCTCTCTGGGCCTGGAAGAGCGGGGGCCGCCCGCAGTCCCTGGGGGTCCCCCGGCCGGCCCGGCCTGGCAGCCGATGTGGGAACGGCGAGGCGCACAGGGGCGGCCTCCATGTCTTACAAGATTCCCCTCTAAGCTACCTGGGAAAATGCCCGGCCAGCCGGCGGCTGAAAGGGGGGTTAAACGGTGTCCGTTGCAGCGCGGCGGCAATTTGTCACGCTGTTAACGTGAGCGCATTCACTCGGCTCCATTCGCAAGAAATGGCTAATTCTAAATTCATTAGCCCTGGAAGAATGCTGTAGCAGTAAATTGTAGCTCAATGCGGAGGGGACTTGTTTAAAAGGGGCCGAGGAATTCCCCTTACAAAGAGGGGGGATTAGATGGTTGACATAGCGTGAATGGCGGTGGAATTAGTCTGCACGGTAAATTAAGAGAGGAACAGAGATCGTCCGGGGGAAGGGAGGGCGCGCGCGGGGATGCCAGCGCCGGGAGGGATTGTTCGCGGGGTGATGAATGAGGAGCGAGAACTTGAGACATCTTAAAGAAAAGAAACTTTCCTCGCTCCCTTCTCCCCCTGGCTCCCGGCGAGGCCTTCTCCCCCCACCCGTCGGCCCCCCGCCCCCTCCCCGGCCCCCGCCGCCTTTTAAAGTTCTCGGTTTAAGTGGGAACTTCAGCGGGTCAAGCCCAAGTTAACCAAATGAATTTAAAACCCCTTCTTCTTGAGTCAAGTGCTATTACACGCCGAGTAAGGCTTTAGATGCCAGGAGCCCGCCGGCTCAAGGGGGCGAGGGGCGGGCCGGGGAGCGCGGGGGGCCGCCGGCTCCGCAGCCTCGGCGCCGCGATCCTTCTCCCGACCCTTCCCGGGGCCGCGGGGTGGGGAGCTGTCCGCCGCCCGGGCTGGGCTGCTCGCGTCCGGGTTCGGCTTTTGGGAAACCGAGGCACACGGAGCAGCTGGGCCGCTCAGGTTGGCGCGGGCAGCTCCCAAGCCTCTTGTCCCGGCCGCAGCCCGCGCGTCGCCGGGTGAGGAGTCTCTGTCCGCCCGGAGGAGGGGACGCGGCCGCCCGACGGCGAGACTCACCGCCGGAGAAGGACTGCGCCAGGACCTCGGCGGTGAAGGCCGTCTTGGGGCTGGCGTGGTGGCTCTTGTCCTCGAAGAGCTGCTCGCCCAGCACGTTGCGCCAGCGGCCGTACAGGAAGCTGTGCAGGATGTCGGAGGTGATGACCTCGGCCAGCGCGAGCCCCGGACCCTTCAGCCCCGTCTTGAGCACCAGGGCCTCCGCCGGGAGCACGGAGCCCATCATGGGCGGCCCAGGGCTCGCCGGCGCCGGGGACGGACGGCCGGGCAGACGCGAAGATGTGTCGGGCGAGAGGGGAGCGGAGGAGCGAGAGGCGCAGGGGCAGAAGGAGAAGGCAGAGGAGCCGGGGAAGGAGGCTGCAGGAGGGAGGCGAGGGGGTGGCGGGGAGGAAGGGGAACGAGGGGGAGCAAGGCGGAGAGGAAGGGAGATGGGGAAAGCAGCGGAGATGGCAGAGGCGGCGCGGAGGGCGGCGGAGACGGGCTGGAAGCGAAGGCGGGCGGGTGCGGGTGGGTGCGGATGGGAGGCGGGTGGCTGTAGAGAATCGGCGGCGGCCAGCGGCTCTCGGACGTGCGCTTGCCTCCCGCACACGGGCCCGGTCGGTCTTCGCCTTGGCAAAGCCTCGGCGCCTTTATAAGATTCTCAGTGACCCTCCTAATTGGTTATTAATGACGCCCTGACGTCGGAGGACAGACTTGTTGGACCCGGCCGGCTCGAGGAGCCTTCGCCACCACAGCTCCCCATTCGCTCCTCCCGCCCCTCCCCGGCCCTTCCTCCCCCGCCCTCCTCTTCCTCCTCCTCTCCCCTTGGGAAGCCCGGGCTGGGAGGGAGGCTCCGCTCGTCTCCAAGAGAGGAGGGGATGGAGCTGGGGAGGGGGCTCAGCGGAGTTCAGTTTGCTTGGACTCCAGAGACTCTACCGGGCAGGGGAGCTGGCCTCACAGGGCCGGGCTCACCCATTGTCCCAGGCCCGGACAGGTCCCAAGCTCCTGGGCCCGACCTAGGGCTCCGGGCACCAAGTCCTGGGCTGTGTAGTCGACCCAGAACCCGCAGGCCCAGCGCGCAGATGGATCTGCCTGAGCGCTTCGCTTCGCTTCAAACGGGCGCTCCGATCCCTCTGCTTGCTGCTCACAGTCGGTGTGAAACCATCCCTTGGCGAAGAGGGCTGCTTGACCGGCTGCAGGCGCTGTCCGGGCTGGGCCGTGACTGACACGGATGGGCTCCGGGCGACGGGCTCCTGGCCGGGGGCTAGGTCCGGAGGGGCAGACCGAAATCCGCACTAGCCACGGGTGGCTCGGAAAAGGCTTTCCAGCCGGATACAGGGGAGGTGCGGGTGGAAAGGGTTTCCCGACCGCACTCAGTGGGAGCAGCCGTGCCCAGAGCGATGTCCTCCGAAACGGCAGGCAGTCCCTGGCCAGGCCCCGAGGGCTCGGGGCTCCATACTCGGGCCTCCTGGCTCCTCCGCTCAGTTGTGATCTTGGGAAACCCGTTGCCTTCCCGCACTCCTTCCTTCTTGCCTTCTACCTCTCTTTCTCCTGCAACCTCCATCTTCTCCCCTTTCCTCCCTCCTCCTCTGCCCCCACCCCGCCAGGAGACTCTCTGCTCCAAGGCTCCGAGGCACCTGAGTGCCAGCGCAGCCTCTCTCTTGGCCTCTCTCCGGGACGGGAGCTGCTGAGCCCACAGCCAAGGCGGGAAGGCCACGGCTTCCTACAGGCTCCGCTGACTTCGGGGGTTAGTTTCAGGTCCCCACCTCCAGTGCCAGACAAGGGAGGGAGGCATGGGGACACCTCCCCCAACCTGCAGAGCTCCTCGGCGCCTTTCCCCACCCACATTATGTCAGATTCCGTTACCAGCATCGGGTTAGCCAGAGGAAGCCGACTCCCCAGGCTTCTTCGCAGGGTGGGAACTCGGTGGAGAGGCAGGGGGACAGGCCTTCCCACCAGGTGTGGTTGTCCTCAGGCCCCTTGGCAAAGAGCCCCCTCCACCATGGGGGTCCGGCCTTTACTAAGCCGTCCTCACACCTGGCAGCCCTGGATCCCCGGCCTCGGCATGCTGGGTTCTGGCCAGTGACCTCCGACATCCCGGGTCGCACCGGGGGTAGGCTAGGCTAGGACGTGGGCAAACCTCCGGCTTTCAGACCCGGGGTCCAGAGCCGCCCCGAGGCTGATGCCTGGGAGGTTGCACCGGGCAGAAGGCGCGACCTTCGGGCCTAGCCAGCAGAGGGCAGCGCTGCGGAGGAGAGAGCGCAGCCCCCGATTCAGGGTCCCTTCTAGACGCCTCCAGCGAGTCACAGTGGCTCTGGCTTGAGCCGAGGGCGCTGGCACGGGAGTCTCACCGGCGCCAAGGACTTGGCTTCTGCGAAGACTTGGTAGAGGAGGCAATGCGCCCGAGGAGGAGGAGACTACATCGGGGAGCGCCGCCAGGGGCCACGAGCGCAGCTCCCAAGCCCCGCAGCCACCAAGCCCCGCAGCCACCCTCAGCGCCTCGGGGAGACCCAGGCGATGAGGACCCGGCCCTTCTCCGCTCTGGGCGACAGTGTCCCCGTGCGTGCAGTTGTTTGGGCTGCACTTTGTGAACGGAGGTTTCTTTCGCCTTGTCTGTCTTTGGGTCAGGTGACTCCTTCTGCAAGCCCTGAGGATTTTGCCAATTCCAGACCACACCCCGCTAAGGGAAGTCCTCTGGCGGGCAACATTTGGGTCCTAACCCCACCTAGGGGTCAGAAGGTGAAAGGATCGAGGGCTCCGACCGCCAGGGAGCCCTATTCCTTTTGCGGAGACCCACAAATCCAGGGAGCGGTGTTGGGGGTTGGGTGGATGAGGCGCCCAGAATAGCCATCCAGCTCGTGCGCCGCCCGCTAGCCGCACGGGTCTCCACTGTGAGCTCACATTCTGTGCTTCTGGTCTGGCCGCAGACCCACCTGGGCCGGCTCCAGGAGGGAGTCCTATAGGGAGCGCCCCAGTCTCAGGGCCCCTTGAAACTGGGGAGCCAAGAAGCTTGCGTTTTCACCTCCCCTGGCTGAGACTGCGAGGGCGAACACTGCACCTTCAGGGGGTTCTCCGCGGACGAACCCTGCCGTTTTCCACGGAGGCCAGTGTGCGGGCACGAAAGCCCCCTCCGCTAGCCCGGGCCGGGCCAGAGCTCGCAGGCCCGCCCCGCCCCCCGCGCCCCCGCGGGCCGCTGCTCCGCGATCTCTTTAATATTCATGGGCGTTAATAGAGAGGCCCCCAGTATATCGGTCCTTTGTGGGCAGCTCGTAGGGCTTGAATAGGCTCCGGCCCCCTTTCTTCGGTGCCGTTTCCCGAGGGGCCGGGCCAGGAGTGAATGGCCCCGCTTCCCGCCCCGCGCCCCCACCCCCTTACAGAGAGAACATCTTTATCCCCGCAGCCGCCGCCCGGGCCCCCATTCACGCGGCCCGGGCTCCCGGCAGAACGAATCAATCGGCCGCGGCTCTTCGGAGGTCATCCTCATGGCCTGTCTCTCCCTTCTCGCCGAGCCCACGGGAGTGGAGGGAGGCTGAGGCAGGCTGACGGGCCTACGGATTAGGGGGCACGGGGCTGGGGCGCAGGGCAGCACCGGGCGCGGTGTGCCGGCCCCGGCAGGTTGAGAGGAACTCGGGGTCCCGCGGCCACCGGGGCCGGCTGATTTCTACCTGTTGCCCCGCGCAGGGAGGAGCGCGGAGAGAACCAGGGCCGCGCCTAAGCCCGAGTGCCGTCCTGCCTCCCCTCCAGGCAGCGGTGCGCGCCCCTTCGGCTGAGGGGCCGCACCCCAGAGGCCTGGCGCACAGAGCGAGGGGCTCCCAGGCTCCGCGGCCAGACCCGCAGGGCACTTCCGTTCCCGCCTGTGCGCCCAGGTCTGGGTCGCGCTGCAGTGGGGTGTCTGGAGGGCACCCTGGCGGAGGGGGTGCGCGTCGGTCAGGCGGGGCCGAAGCGCACAGGTCCCCGCTCCTCCGCCCCGCCGGCCCTGCGAGGCGCAGAAAGGAGCCCATTGTCCGCAGGGAAACACATTTTTGGGGGCCGAATGAAAGCCCGTCTTTCTTTTGAACTTTAGAAGAGGCTTCTGCCCTCGCCCTCGGAGGGAGAGATTTGTCCCCCCCCCCGCACCGGCCCGCTCGCCGCCTCCTCCCGAAACATCTGCCGGGGAAAATCCACCCTGGAGGGCAGATCGCGCTCGCTCTAAGCCCCGCGAACTCATTAAAAAGATATTAGCGGTGGGGGCGGCTCCCGCGCGGGCATCGATCGGCCGGAATGAGCCCGAGGGGGAAAAGGCGAAGAATGTGGATGCACCGCGCCCCGACCCCCGACCCTGGTCCCCACCGCTGCGCCCCAGCCTTGCGGCGGGAGCGGGGCCCTGCGCCGTCCTTGCGTCCCGTCGTCCGGCTGTTTGGGGCTCCCCAGCCCCTTCCCGGTCCTCCCCTCTCCCGGGGCGCCCCCTCCTCTCCTCGCCCGCGGGGCCCAGTCTCCCCTCTCCTTCCTCCTCGGCGCGCTGGCCGCACCGTCGAGCTCTCCACTGTGGCGTCTCTCCTGGTTCCTGCTTCTCACCCTCCTTCCCGGGGGCCCTCCTCGCCGGCCGCCCCGCGCGGGCTGTCTCGCGCCCCCCAGCTCCCTGCTCCCGTTTCCCTCGCCGCCCGGGGCTCGGTCTCTCCGGTCCCGTTCCCAGCCTGGCCCAGGGAAGTTTCTTCCCGCCCGGGTCCCGTGTGCTCTCCCTGCCCCCGTCCTCGCAGGCCGGTTCTGGGCGTCAGGGCGCCCACAAAGGCTCGACGGCTGCGCCGGTGCGGTTGGTGCGGGCAGCCACAACGGCTTCAATGGGCGCGGCCTGCAGCGCAGAGGGAGAGGCGGCGGCACGGTGACCAGGGACAGCGCCCCCCCCTCCCCCGCCATCAGCAGCCTCCGGCGCCCCAAGACAAAGGCACGCCCTGGGGCGCCACGTCGGGTTCCTGGGCGCGGAGCCGGCTCCGTGTCGGGCAGGTGACGGGCACGCGAGTCTCCCTGGGAGCCGGGCCTCCCGGAATCTCCCCACCCCGTCGCCCGCGCACCGGCCCCCAGGCTCCGGGATGCCAGCGCCAACGTCCCGGCAGATCAATGCGGCGGGACAGAGGGAGAGCCGCTCGGGGAGGCTCAGCAGCCAGGAGAGACGCGGCTTCCGGAGGCAGAGGGGGCGGGGAGAGGGAGACTGAGGCAGAGAGAGGCCGCGGGGGAGGGTCCAGATGAAAGCCATGGTCTGAGGTGCAGGCACAAGCACGTGTGTGTGCGTGTGTGTGTGTGCGCGCGCGCGCGCGCGCAGCAATGAGAGACAGGGGTTCCTAGAGACCCGAGGAGGCTTTTGAAGTTAGAGTTGGCCAGGATGCAGGGAGGGAGAGGGAGGAACGAGGCGCTTCAGGCACAGAGATTGGGATGGGGGAGGGGGGAGAAGGAGTGGGGAGAAAGCATGCAGGAGGATGAAGAGAGAAGGAGTTTGGGGGGGGGGGTAGGGGAGTGATGGGCGGCGCCCCTCCCTGCCCCCTTTTCTTTGGGCCTCTGGCCTCCACCCTTCCTGTGAGTCTCCGAGCAGCCAGAAGAAAGCCCGATCACTCAGCCCCCTTCCTTCTCCAGAGGCCCTTCCCACCCCACACTCACCTGGTCTCCTCCGCCATCTCCACTGCCCGGCCTTCCTGCCGCCAGCCCTGTTCCTGCCCATCTGTCCACCTGCCCCTGTACCCAGAGCGGCGAGGAGGTTGCACAGGGAGTGACAGCCTAGTTCTGGACTCACCCCCTGCTCCATCCACACCATCACCGCTTCTCAGGGAGTCCTGGAGGCTCGGACTATTCCTCTGTTCAACAAATACTTACTGAGCACCTACTGTGTGTCAGGCCCTGTACAAGGCCCTGGGGGCACCAGACCAGGCCTTGCCCTCTCAGGCCAGCTTCCAGAAGTGCAGGCGTGCGTCCTGGTGGGGCTAGAGGGGGTGCCAGCCTCTCTGAGGGTTCTTGCCTTGCCTGTCGCATGAAGCCTGATGTGTCCGGTGAGTACGCTCGCTCTGAAGGGACACCCGTGGCTGTCATTCCTATCGCTGCCTCCTCTCCAAAGAGCACTTGGCCCCACATGTAAAGGTCCCCTGATCCCTTCAGGAGACACCCCCGGGGCCCAGGGCAGTCCGATCCTTCCCTAGCCAGTTTTGCTCAGTGGACAGAGGGTTGGCCTGCAGACCAAAGGGTCCCGGGTTCGATTCCAGTCAAGGGCACATACCTGGGTTGCAGGTTCCTCCCTGGCCTGGGTCCTGGTCGGGGCTCATGCAGGAGGCAACCAATTGATGTGTTTCTCTCACATCGATGTTTCTCTCTGTCTCTTCCTCTCTCTTCCACTCTCCCTAAAAATCAATGGAAAAATATTCTCGGGTAAGGATTTAAAAATAAAATGAATAATAATAATGATCATTTTAAAAAAAATGAGTCCAATCCTGGCTCCAGTAGGTACTGCTGGGAGCCAAGGCACCCACTTCCCTTCTCTGAGCCTCAGTTTCTTTATCTGCAAAATGGGAATAATGATAGCACCTCCACTGGGAGGGATGTCATAAGGAAAAGAAACAATAAAGCATGAAAAACTCATAGGACAGTGAATGTACTTGGAATTTGGAAAATATTAGCAGGTCATTACATTTAAAAAGTAACACATGACCATGCTTGGAAATTTGTGAAATATGAAAGTATGAAGGAAGGTAGGTACCAAATATTGCTTACAAAGGGATATTGAAAAGCAAAACCATATGCTAAGGAAGCTGACCAGTATGCTAAAGAGAGTGTGGTCCATGTCTTACAAAGAGTGGTTGGAAAGGAAAAAACAACAATAATAACTATTATTATTATTATTAACATTTTCTAGCCACTCACTAAATACCAGTACTTTTAAGTACTTGACAAGGATTTTCTCATCCAACACACTGAGGTAGCTGCTATAATTATTCCCATTTCTCAGAAGAGAAAACTGAGCCACAGAAAAGTGACCTCAATGGCTGCTGTAACGAGGGGCTTATTTTCTTTCTTTTTAAAATATATTTTTATTGATTTCAGAGAGGAAGGGAGAGGGAGAGAGAGATAGAAACATCAATGATGAGAGAGAATCATTGATCGGCTGCATCCTGCACGCCCCCTACTGGGGATCGAGCCTGCAACCTAGGTATGTGCCCTTGACCAAAATCGAACCTGGGACCCTTCAGTCCGCAGGCTGAAGCTCTACCCACTGAGCCAAACCGGCTACAGCAAGACGTTTATTTTCTCAGATAAAAGACTACAGAGATAGGTGTGTGTCTGTGGGCCTTGGCTCAGCAGTTCAAAGATGAGAGGCCTGAGGTGCCCTCTGTTCTCATGATCACAAAATGGCTGCTGCAGCCCTGCCATCACCACCGAGGAAGGAAGGAGAAAGGGCAAGCTTCATCGACATCCCCCTGTAACACGCAGTGAGCAACGAGCAGAGCTGAGACTCAACCCGGCGACCTGACTCCAGGGCAAGGCCGTAACCACCGTCCAGTACAGCCTCCTGGCTGGGGCTGCTGCGGACAAAGGACCTGTGACTGAGGAGGCCCCGTGCACCGCCTGCCAACTCCCAGAGGCTGTGCCGGCGGGCAGGAGGGCAGCTTTCGCTTGCTGTGGAGGAACTAGGCATGAGGTGTGCAGACATGAACTCTGAGGTCCCTTCCGGCCCATCTCAGCAGCCTGGTGGTTGGACTGGGAGCTTCTCGAGGGCAGAGACCTTGTCCTGGCCTTCCTGGTCTCCAAGGCCAGCTCTGGGGCCTGCACACAGTGGGTGCCCAGCCAGTGAGTGAACAACGGAGTGGATAGAGACAGGATGGCAGGAACAGGCTGTGAAGGACAACAAGGCCTCTGGGTGCCACGAAGAAGCCTCTGTGTCCCAGCTAAGTAGCATCTGGGGAGATCCAGCCCCTACCAACCGGGCAGAGCCAACAGGCCAGGGCAGCCCAGACCTCCAAACCCTGGGGCCCAGTCAAGGTGTGGGAAGAGATGCTAAGGCCCAGCCACAAATGTTCCCACATGAGCAAGCGGGTCATGTTCTCACACCTGAACGCAGAGCCAGAGGGACCCACTGCAGGCAGCTGGCCCATTCAAGGCCCTGCTTCCCTCCCACTTGTCCCAGCCAGGGCCTCAGGCTCCCTGGGCTTCCCTGCCTCCAGCCTGTATGCTGTCCACACTGCAAGATGCCTCTCCGATAGCACCTTGATCATCACTGCAGTCCTGGTTCCAAAGCTGCCAGCAGCACCAAGGATAAAGGGGTGATGGCTCGCACTCTCTGAGAGCCCCTCTTTGCTCCCACGCTGAGCACTGGGTCACACACATGTACATATGACAATTCATAGCAGGTCTGCGAGATATGTTCCAACATTCACCCCATTTTACAGCAAAGGAAACTGAGGCCAGGGAGAGTAAGGAAAGCCCTCTAAGCCAGTGACCTTCCTCTCTCTCCCTTCCTTGGCTCTCTACAGCCAGAGAGGAGACCCTCGGACACTGTATCTTCATATCCATGTGCCCTGTGCAAGCCCAATTCTGAACAGGTGTCAGGCAATGTGTTAAACTGGGCGGAATAAAGACTTAATTTTAGACTCGTTTACCCCTCCCACCATTACCTGTGCCTACCCCTCCCCTCCTCTGTGCAGAGGCAGACTTTGAGCAATCAGGGAAGACAGACTCACTGGGAGACCACTTACATGAGCTGTAGTTAGAATAGAATGAAGGGGACATTTGCTGCTCCAAATGTCCAATAAGTCACAAGTTGCATTTATTCTGGAGCCTTCTGGACACTCCAGACTCTCAGATCATCGTGCATTTATTTTAATTATGCAAATATTGATTGTAAACCCACAATGTGCCAGACTGGACCTGGAGTGTGGGGGCACGGAGCAAAGGCAAGTCGTGCCCTGAAACCTCAGCCCAGCCCTGGCAGCTTCTGGTCCCTGGGAACAGCAGTTCAAGGTGAATTAGTTCAGGCGGCATCTACCGAGAGCTTGCAGCGAGCCAGCCTTGTCTGAGCACCGAGGAGACGCCAAGGAGCCATCAGGTCTCTGTCTTTGGGACGCTGCTGTTCCCCAAGCAAGCCGGCATGGCTACCATACCCAGGCCACACCGAAGATGTTAGCCAGAGTCACAGGCTTCTTCTCTGTGGAATTTCAAGGAGAAAAGCCTCACATCCTTGCTCTGCAGCTGGTCGGGAGGTCCTCTTGTTCCCCACAGCTCTTGTGTGTGGGTGCAAAGAGCCACTGGCCCACTGTGCTGTCCATCTACCCCACCTCGCCACCTCAGCAGCCGGGCCAGCGGGCTAACATGGACCAGAGCTGAAAGAGCTGCAGGACTCAGACTCGGTCTGAGGAGTGCTCAGCGAAGCCCAAAGTCAAGAGGGGGAACCAAAGAGAATTTGAAATCTCTGGCACTTGTAGCAAACTTCACACACAGCCTAATTGCTGGGCAGATTAGCATACATCATCACACTAAATGTCTATTTACCGCAGATCCTGATGCAGCACGTTCCCATTTCAACTAAAAGGGCAAGGAATGCTAAGAGGTAAAAAAACAAACAAAAAACCAAACCCACAAACAAAAAAACCTCTAAAGAGACAAAGCAGTAATCAGAACTAGACTCAGATGTGACGTCAGTGCTGGAATTATCAGACAGGGAATTTAAAGCAACTATGATTAATATGTTAAGGGCTCTAATCGAAAAAGCGGGCAACATGCAAGAACAGATGGGTAACGTAATCAGAGAGATGGAAACTCGAAGAAAAAATGCAGGGAAACGTTAGAAACAAAAAACACTGTAACAGAACTGAGAAGTGCCTTTGCCGGGCTGATCAATAGACCGGACACAGCTGAGAGAAGAACCAGTGAGCCTGAGGATATGTCCGTGGAAATGTCCCAAACTGAAGTGCGAAGAGAAGAGAGTGAAAGAAACAAGAGGTAGCCCGTAACTGTGGCCAGTGTCCAGGTGTGACCCACATGGGACTGGATTACCAGAAGGAGAAGAAAACGAGACCGAGCAGGAGAAATATTCGAAGTACTAATGGCCAAGAACTTTCAAAAAGTAATGAGCCCTGGCCAGTTCGGCTCAGTGGCTAGAGCGTCAGCCTGCGGACTGAAGGGTCCCAGGTTCGATTCCGGTCAAGGGCACATGCCTGGTTTGGGGGCTTGATCCCTGGTGTGGGGAGTGCAGGAGAAAGCCAATCAATGATTCTCTCTCATCACTGATGTTTCTCTCTCTCTTCCTTCCTTTCTGAAATCAATAAAAATATTTTTAAATAAACGTAATAATGACAGGCAGCAAACCACACATCCAGGAATCTCAGAGAACACCAAGCAGGATAAGGAATAATAAATTTTGCCCAACTGACATGGCTCAGTGGTTGAGTGCGACCTATGAACCAGGAGGTCATGGTTCAATTCCCAGTCAGGGCACATGCCCGGGTTGCGGGCTCGGTCCCCTGTGGGGGGTGTGCAGAAGGCAGCCAATCAATGCTTCTCTCTCATCACTAATGTTTCTATCTCTCTCTCCTGTTCTCTCTGAAATCAATACAAATATATTTTTTTAAAAAAGAATAATAAATGTTAAAAGCCCAGGAAAAGAAAAAAACAGTAAAAAACACACAAAAAGTACCACATCCAGGCATAACATATTCAAACTGCAGAAAATAAAAGGAAACAGATACAGGTGGCATTTACCCTTCATTTTTTGGGGGGGGAGGGTTGGGGGAAGAGGAGGAGGGGAGGTAAGAAGAGAGGAAGTGGGGAGATGGGGGAAGCACAGGCATGCTCCTGGGAGGAGAGCATTTGAATCGCAATGGATTTAAAAGTTCATGTTGACAAGGTCTACTTGCTAGAGAGTCAGCCAATCAATAGCAGCAGTGAGGCTGATGACAGATTCAAAACGAGGGGTTTGGCAATGACAGTTTCCCATGAGCCTCAGCAGCCAGGTTATTCCTAAATCAGCTGCACAGTATGTGTACGATCCCAGTTCAGACAAAGCAGCAGTTGTAAATGACCACAGTATTTGAACTGCTTACCTGGTTAACACTTGAAAATAAAAAATAATTCCAAAGACTCAGAGAGAATCATTACAATGTTGAATTGTTAAGTAACCACCCCCTCCCTGAGCAAGCCCCTGTTCTGGAAGGCAAGCTCCCCTCCTGGAGAAGTGGCTGTGGCCCATCCCCCCGGCCCTGAGCACAGTGCCTTGACTATGGCTGGTGCTCCAGCAACATGAGTTGTGGGTTCGACTGCACAACAGCATCTAACGAAGCACGGAATGCAGTAATGGACAGAGTAATGAACTTCTGGGTGCGATCTGGCTGGAGCAGATGCCTGCATGCAGGCCTGAATTCAAATACCAGTCGAGTTAGAACATCCCTCATCGGGAATGTGAACGGTGACAACATACATGCACAGAAGTGAGTGAAGCTAGTAACACAAGCTGACATGTCGCAGGTCTTCAATGGGTTAGAGTTCGGTACAGATTACAGACCAACGGCTCCCATGAATATACATGCAAAAATTCTAAACAAAAATATTAGTGAACTAATCCAATGCTATATGAAAAGGACAGGTAATACTTTATGACCAAATGAGGCTTATTCTAGGAATGCCAGGCTGATTTAACATTTGGGAGGCCAAAATGTAACCGCTATTATTAAAATAAAAAAGGAGCTACATCGTGTGATGATCTCTGTAGATGCAGAAAAAGCACTCGACAACTGCAACACCCATTTATGATAAAACTGTGGCAAACTAGAAGCAGAAGGGAACTCCCTCATCTGACCCTAGGTATGTACAACAAATGTAGAACAAACATAATTAATGGTGAATTATTGAGAGTGTTCCCTCTGATAAGACCAGGATGCCCACTCTCACTACTCTCAGTCAACAGTGTACTGGTAGTCTAGGCCAGTGCAATAAACAGAAACAGATGGCGTCAGGATTAGGAAGGGAAAATGATATCATCATTATTCATAAATGATATGATTCTTAATATTGGAAATCTATATGAATCTATAAGCTATTACAACTAAAAAGGAATTTAAGTAAGGCCATTAGAATCAGCTCACTATATAAAAATAAATTGTATTTCTACAATCAGTAACAAAAAAATAAAATTTAAAATATACCATTTTCAATAATATCAGAAACCCAAGAACAAATGGAAAGAAAGCTGTGCAACCTCTATACTGAAAATTACTAAAATTATAGAAAGAAATCAAAGAACTAAACAAAAGAAGGGCTATACCATGTTCATGGATTAGAAGACTTGTGTTGGGTTGTCAATTCTTACCAAATTGACCAATAGATTCCATGTAATCCTAATAAAATCCCAGATTGAAAACATTTTTGTGAGGAGTAGGAAACTGATAAACAGATTCTAAAATTTATATGGAAATGCAAAGGGCTGAGAAGAGGTAATCTTGAAGAACAACAGAGCTGGAAGACTTACTATAAAGGTACCGTAATGAAGGTAGTGTTGTAAAGATAGACAAGCAGATTGAAAAAATGGAAAGTTGCATATAGCCCCACCAGTGTGGCTCAGTGGTTGAGTGTTGACCTATGAACTTGGGAGGTCACAGTTCGATTCCTGGTCAGGGCACATGCCCAGGTTGTGGGCTCAATCCCCAGGGGTGGGTGTGCAGGAGACAGCCTATCAATGATTGTCATCATTGATGTTTCTATCTCTCCCTCTCCCTTCCTCTTTGAAATCAATAAAAAAAATTTTTTTTTAAGGGAGCATATAGAAACCTTGAGTGCACAGTATTTTTTTAAAAAAATTTAAAGGTTTTAAAAACATTTACTGTTTTTTATTGGCATTTGAGTCAAACAGCTGTGGAACGCTGGACCCCAGCCTAACACAATTTGGAAACCACTGCTGTGGCCAGTTCTCAAGGAGGGGAACTGACAGGAAGAGATGGGACCCGTCAAGTCACAGAGGAGGTTAGCCGTCCGAATAGGGAACAAAAGCCAGGCCTCTGGACCCCCAGGTGACTGTTCTCTCCCCTTGACTCAAGGGAAGGGAGGGTTGGGGAAGAACCTTCCCACACGTGCCCCCAGATGACCGAGGGCAGCGGTTCTCAACCTGTGGGTCGCGCCCCCTTTGGGGGTCGAACGACCCTTTCACAGGGGTCGCCTAAGACCATCGGAAAGCACATATATAATTACATATTGTTTTTGTGATTAATCACTATGCTTTCTTTATGTTCAATTTGTAACAATGAAAATACATCCTGCATATCAGATATTTACATGGCGATTCATAACAGTAGCAACATTACAGTTATGAAGTAGCAAAGAAAATAATGTTATGGTTGGGTCACAACATGAGGAACTGTATTTAAAGGGCCAGAAGGTTGAGAACCACTGACCACTGGTTTCCGCACTCACAATTCAACTTTATAATGATTCTCTCTGAGTCTTTGGAATTATTTTTTATTTTCAAGTGTTAACCAGGTAAGCAGTTCAAATAAAACCAGTTTTTGTTCAATCTGAAAAACAAAAGCATTATCCCAGTCCCGTCACCACCCAATCTTTGTCGTCACCCTTTTCTTAAACACAGAGCTGCAGCTGAGAGCACCCCACGAATGGAAGGCCTGAGTGGCCGCAGTGAGTGATGGCGGGGACCCGACTCAGGGAAGGGAAGCGGAGATGAGAGAATCTGATGTAAGAAGGAGAGACCCACAGGATCACAGACTCCTTTGCAATGTGCTGGAAATAGGATTTCCTTCAATGTTATCATGTGGCTAGAACTGAGCAGCCTTCCCCCACCCCATGGCTGGCCAAAGTCGTTCCCCACACATCTGTGTGCATATTGGCTTCTCCCATAGCTGCCTCACCTGCCCCTCGGGGGCTGGGCTGCTCTTTACTAATGGCCTCGCTGCCTTGACCTCAGGGGACAAACGAGCTGGACCTGGGGCCAGTGTGTCCTGGGGGGACCAGAAGAGCCCAGGAGAAGCGAGAGGGTCAGTGGTGAGGCCGACATTTTTTGCAGGTCACGCAGTCTGTCCTTGTGCTCACGGTGGAGCAGGACAAGCCCCCAAAAGCAGCCAGAAGCCCTGAACTCAATTATTACCATCAGCTGCCATTTTCTAAGTGCTCCCGATGAGCCAGGCATCAAGTACGTTATAGGCAGGTCACTGAATCCTACCTCAGACCTCTGATCAGGGAGGTAGTTATTATGCCCATCCTGCAGATAAGCAAATGGAGGCTCAGAGCGTCAATAACTTGCCTCAGGTCACATAGCTGTTGAGGGGTGAAGACAGGACTCAACCCCAAGCCTGCGTGTCCGAACGTTTGCTCCTCCCACTCTGCTGCCCAGGTGGGCTGGCCCTGCTGGGTCCCTCCATAACCAAGCTGGGTGTCCCTTGCACAGGAAAAGTGGGCAGACTGAGGCCTGAGCCCTGGCTACAGAGTCCTGGCATGATGCTGGCAAGAACCTCTTCAAAGCTAAAATGGGTCTCAAGAGTCGTGGGCCCCCAGAGGAAAGCAAAACATGGTCGGCTCGTGCTGTCGGTGGTAGCTGTGTTCCACCAAGTCCCTGTGGACCTGAATCAGCAAATACTGGACCATCATCGCTCCTTCCAGCTGTGGGCGCAACATTTTCATCAACCAATGGGTACAGAGCAATGGCATTGCTTACCTGCGCTTGTACTTACACCCTGTTGAATGCGTGTTGTCCATTCATTGACACTGAATTCACGGCAAGGGCTGACGACTGCTGGCAGAACAGAGCTTAGCTAACACGTGCATCTCCGCCTCAGGCCTGTCACAGCCTTCTTGCGCTTAGGGACAGCGACAGCGCTGTGCTGGGGCCATTTTCAACAGCAAAGTCAGCAACAGAAAGTGTAAAAACGCTGAAAGCGAAAGCGAGGCTCTGGAGGACGAGGTCACCTGTGTACAGCGTGAGCGCGGAAACCAGAAGGCAGGGAGGGTTGTCTCGCTCGCCGGAGGAACACGCGCATCAGGCAACTCAAATGTGCTTTGAATGTCCGCAAAGGTGCGGTGAGTATTGGTTTCGGGGTGTAGGCGGATTTGCACGTGCGGGAGGTAATGCCTGGCGGAGGCCCCGTGAAGTCTTCACCTGCAGGGGACAACCTCTCGCATTCCGCTTGCAGCCCGTCTGCCCTCCAGGAGGCCTCCATCCCCTCCCCCTGCCCTCATAGCCCCTCCATCTCCTCCCCCTGCCCTCACAGCCCCTCCATCCCCTCCCCCTGCCCTCACAGCCCCTCCATCTCCTCCCCCTGCCCTCACAGCCCCTTCATCCCCTCCCCCTGCCCTCACAGCCCCTCCATCCCCTCCCCCTGCCCCTCCACCTCCTCCCCCTGCCCTCACAGCCCCTCCACCTCCTCTACCTGCCCTCACAGCCCCTCCACCTCCTCCCCCTGCCCTCACAGCCCCTCCACCTCCTCCCCCTGCCCTCACAGCCCCTCCACCTCCTCCACCTGCCCTCACAGCCCCTCCATCTCCTCCCCCTACCCTCACAGCCCCTCCATCTCCTCCCCCTGCCCTCACAGCCCCCCATCCCCTCCCCCTGCCCTCACAGCCCCTCCATCTCCTCCCCCTGCCCTCACAGCCCCTCCATCTCCTCCCCCTGCCCTCACAGCCCCTCCATCTCCTCCCCCTGCCCTCACAGCCCCCCATCCCCTCCCCCTGCCATCACAGCCCCTCCATCTCCTCCCCCTGCCCTCACAGCCCCTCCATCTCCTCCCCCTTCCCTCACAGCCCCTCCACCTCCTCTACCTGCCCCTCCATCTCCTCCCCCTGCCCTCACAGCCCCTCCACCTCCTCTACCTGCCCTCACAGCCCCTCCATCCCCTCCCCCTGCCCTCACAGCCTGTGGGCCCCTCTCCCAGGAGGAAAACTCTGCCCAGAGAAGCTGTGCTGCCCCAGCACACCCTCCCAGGCTCGCAGCTGCCACCAGAGCCAATACGGCAGCAGAACACGTGACTCGGGGCAGCCGGATTTCCGGTCCTGGGGGCCACGTGGTGGAAGCGAAGGGAGTCGAAAGCTTTGTTAAAGGTTAGTCACTGCCTTCGCAGCTAATGGTTCCCCACAGATGAAAACGTCGGAAGAAAATGGGTATTAGCAAAGAAAAGACTTAAAGTGAATGCGCCAGGCACGGGGGAGCCTGCAAGAGATGTGTTGTGTGCAGGCCCTTTAAGAAGACAGGTTAGCTAGAAGTGCCCCGTCCATCAAACCATCAAACCGAGACCTGGGGGGGTACTTTCTTGGTGCGCCATCTCACCAGATGAGATACTGTTTACCGTGGTTACTCGCTGTTTGTTACCATTGAGGACCCTTCGCCACATTGTTCACATTTCCATTGTTTGCTTACTCATTCGAAATGTGTAAGCTGATGCTTCAGCCGTTGTAGTGTGTGATAGGCGTATTTAAGCAGCGGGCACTCAGAAATATGTGTGCATTACTAAGGTGTACTGAAGTGGGCTTGGCCTTAGGTGTTGGCATAACTCAAGATTTCTATTTAAAAGCTGGAGGGGAAAAAAGAAAAAGAAAAACTGGAGGAACATAAGAGAGTTGAACTGAAGTTCCAAGTTGGCCGCCCTCCTCACGTTAGTCTAAGTCAGTGGTTCTCAACCTTCTGGCCCTTTAAATACAGTTCCTCATGTTGTGACCCAACCATAGGATTATTTTCGTTGCTACTTCATAGCTGTAATGTTGTTACTGTTATGAATCGTCATGTAAATATCTGATATGCAGGATGGTCTTAGGCGACCCCTGTGAAAGGGTCGTTCGCCCGCCAAAGGGGTCGAGACCCACAGGTTGAGAACTGCTGGTCTAAGTCAAGAGCACGTAGCATTGACTTTTTAGAGCCGTTTCTTCGTCCTGTCAACTACTTCACTTCCTGTCAACCTCCTTCTGCTCTCGATGGAAGCCCCAAAGTGCAGCACAGAACTTGGCACAAAACTGGCCCCCACCCACTTAGCTTCTAACTCTGAACCCTCATTTGTAAGAGGAGGTGAATAGTCCCGTCTGCCTCCCAAGGTGTGGAGAGCCCCCGTCCCTCACCCCCCTTCAAAGGAGATGCCTGGAAAGGGCCAGAACTCCCCTGGTAGATGCTCCCTCACAAAGGCCCGCAAGGATTCCCATTGTTTCAGTGGTTCCTTTTCACTTCCCTTTCCACCCCACACGAGATGCAGACCCGGGGCCAGCACTCTCTGCGGAATTGAGTGTCACTTTCTGGCCATTAATCTCTAAGAGTCTATCAGGACCATTTGCATTAGCCCCTCTTACAAAACCCCAGCTGGGCCCTCGTGGGCCAGAAGTGGGGCTCAGGAAGCTGCACGCTGGAGCCAGCTGGAAGCGGAGTCCATGGTGTCCCCATGCCCTCTTGGACCGGGCCCTGCAATGTGCCATCTGTGCTCCAGCCAGCCCTACCATGGGGCTGTAGGACATCACGGATGGTCACCGTTGGAGAGGGACAAGTGCCTCCTATCTCGTGATAGGCCAGGGCTACTGATGGAGGCACATTGGCTAGAAAACTCCCTGCCCCTGGCCCAAGCTCTGAAGTGGGTTTGAAACAGCACAGCTGGGCCCTGGACTAGTGAACTTGGGCAGCTGGCAGCGACCGAGTGTGCATGTGCGGTGGAGTGTGGGAGGTGGGGCAAGAACTCGGAAGACAGACTGGGCACCTGCCCCGCCCCCTGCCTCCCAAACACACAGACTGTCCTTTCCGTGATGACCATGCAGCTTTCCTAATGGAACACAATCGCTGAACTTGGTACATTTCAAGCACTTTAGCCTTCCAGGACACCAGACTGCTGATGAAAACCATCTTCCGTGGGCGCCATGTTAATGAGAGGCCAAATTTCATACGCTTGCAAACTTTCCCCCCCTGCCTCCTGCTGTATTACACCCCGCCTTCCCCCTCAATAAAAGGTTGCATCAGAGAGAGAGAGAGAGAGAGATCTCCATAATTTATAGTATGGGCATTTCACTAGGGACAAGCGCTAATCTGTACTTACCGATACATTTAAGAAAATGCATCCTCCCGCAAGCCTGCACCATTTATGACTCTTGGCACAAACCGCAATGCTCAGTCTTCAATTAAGGGACACCTTAGGGTTCATTATCACACAATCGCTCCCTGAGAACCATGCCAAATGCTGTTTTGGCACAGAGCTTGGAAGATGAATTAGAAGGAAGTCTTCTCTGTAATGCCCTCTCCCTAATTCCCACCCCCATCATCAGCGTTTATGCCCTCCTCTGGCTCAACCCCCTCCTTCTTCTCAAGTGGCTTTTACTATTCAATTTCTCAACGTCAAACTCGATTCTCTAGAGGTGTAGTTAAAGACGCCCTATCTCCTTTTTGTTTTCCGGCTCTCACAGGCCTCAGAATGGCTGCAGATGGGCTGCTCTCCACACCCCTTTTGGGCCTAAAGGAGCCACAGATGCTTTTCCCCCTCCTCTTAGAGCTTGGGGTCGAGAAAAGAAAAAGAACCAGAATTGGAAACACACACGAGTATGAGCCATAAGGAGGACCCACACGAGCGCATCTAAATGAAGGGATGACGCACGCATGCGGCCAGCGGCAGAGGCAGGCGTGTTCAAATATTAAAGCAGGGAGCTGGGTCCAAAGCCAGTTGCTTCCATCAACAGGGAAGGAAGGAGGGAAACAAGAGCTGAAGGCCGATCTTTATCCCTCAATATCCTAGTCCAAGGCCCGCATTGTCACAATGTGTCCTGAAACCGCAGGCCCCTCCAGAATTTAAACCGTGGGTAAGGACACCCCCTTTTTGTTTCCTTATTGAAAAAACAGAATGAGCACCTTCCCAGCTCTCCCAGCACCGTGGCCCGCAGCAGGCCGGGGCTGAGAGCAAATGCCACCCAGGACACAGCCAGAGGCTGAGCGGGTCACAGGCAGCTGCAGCCAAAGCAGGTACCTGGCCACCGTGGAAGGCAGCAGCCAACCCACCAGGCCAAGACCAGTTTGGTCCTAATTTATTTACTTTTTATTTTATTTTTTAAAAAGAATATATTTTATTGATTTTTTACAGAGAGGGAGAGGGATAGAGAATTTGAAACATCGATGAGAGAGAAACATCAATGAGCTGCCTCCTGCACACTCCCTACTGGGGATGTGCCCGCAACCACGGTACATGCCCTTGACTGGAATAAAACCCGGGACCCTTCAGTCCGTAGGCCGACACTCTATCCACAGAGCCAAACTGGTCAGGGCCTAATTTATTTACTTTTTAAATAGGAAACACTTCATGCGTCTGCACGACACCCTTTGCGCAGGGGCCATGCTAATCTCCATATTTCTCGTTCCAGTTTTAGTGCATGAGCTGCCCAAGCGAGCAGCCCGTTTCTCAGGGTGCTGGGGGAGCATGCTGAGGGGTAAAGGGTGCTGGGGGAGCATGCTGAGGGGTAAAGGGTGCTGGGGGAGTATGCTGAGGGGTAAAGGGTGCTGGGGGAGCATGCTGAGGGGTGCTGGGGGAGCGTGCTGAGGGGTAAAGGGTGCTGGGGGAGCATGCTGAGGGGTGCTGGGGGAGCGTGCTGAGGGGTGCTGGGGGAGCATGCTGAGGGGTGCTGGGGGAGCGTGCTGAGGGGTGAAGGGTGCTGGGGGAGCATGCTGAGGGGTGAGGGGTGCGGTACTAAGGGGTGCTGGGGGAGCACGCTGAGGGGTGCTGGGGGAGCATGCTGAAGGGTGAGGGGTGCGGTACTGAGGGGTGAAGGGCGAGGTGCTGACTCAGTTACTGGAAAGTGTGCTTACCCAGCGGCAGAGCTGACCACGCCTCTTCCCCCCCCCCCCCCCCCCCAGAGGCCCTTAAATGAATCTTCCAGCTGCCGCCCAATGACAGCGCCTCTGGGAGGAGCCGTGATTGATTTCTGTGTTGCACCCATGGCAAGAGATGCTTAGATGTGACAGGTAAGAAAGAGGGAGGGGCTGACGGTGACCCACGCTCTCAAGGCAAACTGTCAAATTCTACAAAATCATTAGAAGGAGCTTAACGAAGGAAGTGGCTGGGAATCTAGGTTGTGCACCAGGTGGGGCTGACGCAGAGCAAGGGGATCGGCTATGAACTCTGGCTTTGATTTCAGCGGGCGGAGGGCGGAGGGTGGGACAAGCGAATGGAAGGCAAACAGACTCAAAATATTTCACCCACAAGATGTCTTGTGGAAATTTTATTACATAGAGTGTAAAATGTATTGTCAGTCAAATAAAAAGAACACTTTTCTTTTTAAAAACATGCATAACATTCTCCAAATATTTATTTTTAATAGTTAGACATTTCAAGCATTATGAAGAAAGTAAGGAGAAAAAACCGAAAGGTTAACTTCAGTACATTTCAAACGGAATGTCCCCCAGGTCAATTAAAAATGCAAGAAAAAATAGCTTTAATTCCGTTTTTCTTTCCTTTAAAAATACATGTTATCTGTACAAGACACACTACAGTAAACACTGGAAATCATAATATCCCTTTTATTAAATCAAAATCATTTAATTCATATGGTGGTTAATACTAGATTTATTTATTCATCTAGTTAATTTGACAAATATTAAAAAATATTTAAAAGAAAAAAGCAAAAAATGCCTCAGAATTAAAAAATAGTTACTACATTTTTATGCGGTTTAATGTTCCACAGTGTTTGTTAAAAGTTATATCAACTTCCTCTTAATATTAAAAATAATAGCATTTATATTTCTGAGAGAATAGAGAAAGGTTTTTCGTTTTGTTTTTAAAACAAGCTTGGAGGTCTTAGATACACAATTGCAACTGGTAATGAGACATGAAAAAAAACGTATGCTAGACACATGAAAACATTTTTATATTACCCTTTAGAACTCTAGAAATTATACAAACCCTACAAATGCCCTTCCCGATCCCTTTGGACAGCAGTACAATTCTCTGTCTCAATTCAGAATTCACATAATTACAATACAGAATAGTTCAGTTTTTTAAAAAATGCAAAACCAGACAGCCAAGATACAAGAAATTAGAAGTAAAACATTTAATGAATTTACACATTTAAATACTGTTTAAAATTTTTAAAAAATAATTTGTTACACATCTCCTAAGACTTCCAAGCCACTTTGTTGCAACAGAAACAACTGTAAATAAAAAGACACGAAACAAAACAATACAAAACAAAACGAACAAGAACACACCAGTTGAAATGTCACTGCTATGAGGCACATTCTGGTGCCTGGATTTGCAGATATTGCTCCAAAAAAAATCCCAGAGCTTCCACATTTGAAATAAAAGTAACTAAACAAGAATAATCAACAATCTTTAGTAACTAATTTCCCGATTTTTAGAAAAATTCTGTTAATCTAAATATAGTGTTTCACAGAACAAAGGTTCTTCATCAAAAGGTTTGAAAATCTAAAAACCTCTGTTACAAATAGGCTTTCGCTCACAATGATTTCGGGGAGGGGGTCACAGGTCACTGTCCTACTGCTCCTGTGGAAGGAAGGGAGAGAAGTCAGCCTGTGGCCAGCGCTCAAGGGCTTGCTGGTGGGAGGTGGCAGGTCACTCTCTCCTCAGCTCCATCGCAGCCGCTGACACACAGGAAGCAGCCAGTGTCTCAGCACCTCCCCGCCTCCCCGCCAGGGTCTCTGGCCCAGACAGAACCTCCCTTGAAGGAGGTCCCGGGCATCTCTTTCTGTGGGGGACACTGGGAAGGGGAGAGCTCGTGATACTTCTGGGTCACCCACCAGCCTGGACACCTGTTCCCACTGTGCCAGGCACAAAAGGGCCAATTTGGTAGTGAGATGGCCAGTCAACATTAGGCCCGGGCTTCTGGTAACTGCCATGCCGTCCATGGGGATCCGAGCGGCATCAGGCCACCTGAAACACGCCCTGCGGGAGGGAGCTCTTGGCCCTCTTCCCTCTGTTAGTAAGAAATCCGTTTTTGGCCTCTGACTGGACAGAGCCCTCCAGGTTTCTGTGCAGGACGAAGAGCTGGCACTCTGCCCTGCCCAGCCTTCTGAGGGTGTGGACTGGCCCTGCCCCCGCCCCCTCACTGCCCACGGAGGCAAGGGCAACAGCCTGGCCCCAGCACCCCCAAGAACAGCAGTGGGCGTGAGCTCCAGGCCCTACTTGCAGTGCCAAGCTTGCCCAGAATCATTCGAGCCTGGTGCTCTCATTCACAGTTGGGGAAACTGAGGCCACTCAGCGCTGTGGTCTGGGGCCTGGATCTGAGGGAGGATCAGGTACTGTCTTGGAGGGACTGCCCAACCCATTCCTCTCCCACTTGGCCCACACTTACTCTCTCTGGGGCAAGAAGGGGCTGGGCGGGCCGCTGGGCTCTGAGCAGATGGCGGCAATGCTGAGCAGCACTGGGCCTGTGCTGCCCCCCCCCCCGCACCCCCCTCCTGGAGCCGGTGTTCTTGCCCCAGGAGCAGGCACAGACGCCTGGGAGAAAGGGCTGGAGGGAGGTCCCAGCAGTGCTGGCACTGGCTACACACCTGGCTGTGGGCCTGAGCTTGCCCTAACGTCTGGCCGTAGAAAGCAACCTGTTGTCTGTAATACTCCGCCCAGGCCATGGTGTAGTCCGGCGGGGAGCTGGCCTGAGGAGCGGCGCTGGCAGCATGACCTGAGGGACAGAGGGAAACAGCTCATCAGGCGGGGACGTGCTAGGGGACGTGAAGGACGCTTGGAGGCGCTTCCTGAAGACCTGGGCATCCGCAACTGGTGCCCACTGATGTCGGTGAGGCAGGGCCTGAGTGCTGGCTGCAAAAAACACGGTTAGCTTTTCACTGCCGCTCCTGCTCCATCCCTGCGAGACTTTCCCCTCTGTCTCTTCAGAATCACATTCTCTGCGTAGGTCACCTGACTCGTAGGCGCCCAGGGAGAGGGAGAGGAAGGAGGGGTGCCTGGCTTGAGTGTGTGCGTGCAACTGCCCAAGGTATCCCGGCCCCTGTGTCTGGGAGCCTGGATTTGGGAGGTGTGGGGGAGACGGGCACCTGGACCTCAGGTGATGATGGCCTCCCTGGCCCAGTGATGACTCCAACACCAGGTGACTGTTTCTTTGATGGCCTTTGACCTGAGCTCTTCCAAGCAGCCAATAACACCCTTCAGATGCAAGCCACACGACACAGCCCTCCCCCAGCGCCCGGCCACCTGCTCGGCAGCTGTGGGAGACCCACGGAGGACTGAGAACTCGTTTGAAATTATTCGCTGGGGTTTTTAGTTGCTGTTGTTAGTTTTTTCCCTCCTCTTTTTAAAAAGACTGGTTTAGCCCTGGCAGGCTTGGCTCAGTGGATAGAGTGTCAGCCTGTGGACTGAAGGGTCCCAGGTTTGATTCCGCCAGGGACACATGCCTGGGTTGCAGGCTCGATCCCCAGTAGGGGACGTGCAGGAGGCAGCCCATCGGTGATTCCCTCTCATCATTGATGTTTCTCTCTCTCTCCCCTCTCCCTTCCTCTCTGAAATCAATAAAGAAATATATTAAAAAAAAAAAAAAAAAAAGACTGGTTTAGTGTCTTAAGAAAATCAAACATCTCACCACCCACTCCAACTGTAGGCTCCCTTCCCCGAGTCCCACCATGCTCTCCTCTTCACCTGCCCTGACAGAGCCAGAAAGAGCCAGGCGACAGCAAGACAGCCAGGGAACAAGAGATGGCTGGTCTGCGTCCTGGCCACGCAGCTCTAAAAGGGACCAGGACAGCGGTCCCGGGTCCCCCAGTGGAGGTGCCACGCCCTTTGGGGTTTAGAAGGGGGGAGGAAAGTGGGGGCGGAGGGGAAAGCAAATGGCTACACCACGTCTCCTCCCTGAGACGCAGGGCCAGGCGGGGCCAGGAACCATGCGCAGTGAAGGCTGCAGGCGAGGGGCTCTGGCTGGGGACCTGGTTGTTAGGACGGCCATTGCACTCACTCTGTTTTTTGTAATAGTCTTCCCAGGCCTTGCTGTAGTCGGGCTGGCTGCTCTGCGGCTGGCTCTGCTGGCCTGTGCGAAGAACACAAAAGCAGTCAGGCCCCCAGCCTGGCGACTCCAGGCCCTGCTCTGCACTGGCTCGCTCGCCCCTGGCCACACACCGCTCTACAGCCGCTCCAGGCCCTGTGGCCTGGGAAGAAGGTGGCAGCAGATGGCTGAGGAGGAGATATGTCAACACCCAAGAGGGCCTGTGCTCAGGCCCCAGGTGTGTGTGCAACTAAGATCCCCGTGAGGCTGGGCGTGGGCAGACTGATGCCCCTCCAGGGCGACCACCGGGAACACTCCACCCCCTTCAGACGGGTGCTGTGGGTGAGCCGAGCCCGAGGGCCAGAATGACTGTCGTCTAAGCTGCTTCCTGGAGGGGCTTTAGTGGGACACAGAGTCCAAATGGCGTCGAGCACACTCTCTGCCTGAGCTGAGCCTTCTGCTCCAAGACTGCCGGCTGCGCCTCTGCACAAGCAGAGCCGTAGAGCAAACACTCGGGAAACTGCCCGGACACTGAGCTCAAGGTGATGACAAAGATGAGGTCCACAAAGCAAGGGGCTGTGGCCACAACATGCATCCGACACAGGCCAGCCTTTTGCCTTTGGGGCAGGAGCAGGACAGAGGATGTGTGGGCTCGCTTCCGCCCTCCTCCTCCGTACACAAGCCGGTGCCTTCTCTATGCAGCAGGGGCAGTAAAGACGGGCTAGGGGTAGAGTGGACTCTGCCTGCCCAGGTGCATAAAGAGCATACAATGAACTCAGCAAGCCCTGGCCCGGTGGCTCAGTTAATCGGGATCTCTGTGCCGAGGCCAGGCTGGCTGTGTGTCTACCTACGGCCTCTCACTGTCTGCAGGGAGAAGAGTCTGCAGCAGCACAGAGGGCCTGCCAGCAGCCAGCTCACAGCACCCTCCTGCTCGTGAACTCACTGAAGACAAAGGGGCCTGGGGCCTGGGTGTGGGCGGGGGACAGAAAAGAGGGGGGCGGGTAAGAGAGGAGAACCCTCCTCTCCCACCAGGGCAGGAAGAAACTCAGACCAGGACACTAGGAGTAGGACCTGGTTGGGGGAAGGCTGGGTGTGAGGAATGTGGACAAGCAGGGTTTTTCTTTCAAACAGATTTCACTGACTAAAACCAATTCTCAATTCCTAAACCCTCCGAGTAAAGCAACAAAACTCAACACAAGATACAGGCTGGTGCCCGGCCGGCGTGACTCAGTGGTTGAGCGTCAACCTGTGAACAGGAGGTCACGGTTCAATTCCCAGTCAGGGCACATGCCCAGGTTCTGGGCTCAATCCCCAGTGGGGGTGTGAGCAGAAGGCAGCCGGTCAATGATTCTCATCATTGATGTTTCTATCTCTCTCCCTCTCTCCCTTCCTCTCTGACATCAATAAAAATAAATTTTAAAAAAAGAAAAGAAAAAGATGCAGGCTGCTGAACAGAGGAAGAAACCAGGCATCGGCCCTGTCGTCTTCCTCATCCCGATGCTCCTCCCAACTCCTCGGGCCTGCCTGGGCGCGGGCAAGCAGCAGACGGGCCTCTGCAGAACCACAGCCCGTGGCTGATGTCCCCTGGGCAGAAAGACATGTTCCCTTGGGCTTCAGGGTAAAGACATTTTCCCGTCCTGCCCTGGACAGACAATGGGACAAATGTGAGGCCACCGCAGGTCACCTCACATCTTGGGGTCGCCCTCCAACGGTCAGAACAGGAGGAAACACAACAGACCAGCACCAGGGTGAAGTGAGTCCAGTGCAACAGGAATGGTAGGGGCTAGGTCAGTGGTCGGCAAACCGCGGCTCGCGAGCCACATGCGGCTCTTTGGCCCCGTGAGTGTGGCTCTTCCACAAAATACCGACTTCTGCGCATGGGCCACGAAGTTTCAATCGCACTGTATGTACGCGCCCGTCCATGGTATTTTGTGGAAGATCCACACTCAAGGGGCCAAAGAGCCGCATGTGGCTTGCGAGCCGCGGTTTGCCGACCACGGGTCTAGGTAGTGTTAGGTGTTCATGTTGAAGTTCTTTAAAACCTTCTATATATTTAATATGTTTCATAAGAAAACACTGCAGAAGAGGAAAAAATACCACTGTGCAATTTCAGAGCTTGCCGTTACTTTAGAAATCAAATCCAAACCCTTCAATTCAGACCACGAGACTGGAGCTCAGAGAAGGGGGAATGTGCCCGAGGCTGCACAGCACGGGCCTCCAGACCCCGTGGTGTCATCTAACTGTGACCACGACTAGGGTCTGGGGCGGCACTGTCAGGCAGCACTCTGCTCCAGGGGAGGGTGGCACACCAGGCCCCGGCTCGGTCCCCGTGAATAAAGCTGTGATGCCTGGTCCTGCAGCCAGGTGTGCAGGGGGGACACGCGCAGATACACCGAAGACTGCCTTCCAGACAGTCTGGAAAGGGTCAGAAAGACCCAAGGTCCGGTTTGTGTTCTGTTTTGCAGGCTATGCAAGATGGGCTCCCCCAGCCATAAAACGTAAGAATAACTCCTAACCAAGAGGGGGCCGGTCTGACCCCCACAGAGCTCCTCTCTTACAATCAGCTTCCTCCCAGATGCCACCAAGCAGAGCTCTCATGTGTGCTTTCCCCAACGCCCAGGAGACAGAGAGAGCCTCTGAGGCGGCGCTGGAAAGAGGGAGATGGTCACCTTGCGGCCAAGGGAGAGGAGAGGGAAGGGCACCCAGCAAGCAGGGGCTGCTTAGGAGAGCGCAGAGCGAGAGGCAGAGCGCAGGCAGGAGGAACCGAGGGGCTCGGTAAACCACGCCCGTGGCCACAGGCTTTCTGACCCAGAGCTCTGAGGACAGGGTGGATGGGAAAGAAAGGTCTGAGAAGGTGGGCCAGCCCCCTCTGCCCCTGCCCGGCTGGAGGCCAGCGCCATCGGCACAGAAGCCTCCTCTGCCGACAGCTCCTGAGGCCCCAGGAGGCTCCCTGCCACCCCCAGGAGGGGCATCCTGGGCCTGTGGGCAGAGTTGGAAGGAGAGCATTTCAGGCCTACCCCCCTCGAGCCTTCCACGGGGGCGGGGGCTGCCCAGGCCCACCTCCTCCGGAGAAACTTACTTGGGACTTGCTGTGCGGGCTGCTGCCATGCCTGGTAGGTGCTGCCCCAGCCCTGGGTCAGGAAGGCCGGAGGACCACTGCAGAGGACAAAGAGAGTCACCTTTTCTAGTGCAGGTCACACACCCCCTCCGCACCGGGGTCCACCCCCTGTAATCCCGCTGTCTGTCTCTTTGTCACTCACCCCTCCACCCCAGGCAAGCAAAACGGTACCCCCAGCAGTGGCCAGGTGACCATGACCCCAGGCCACCCACCTCACAGGGGTGCTGTGCGGGTTTCCGTTCACTTTAGCAGCAATGTTTGGGAAGCACCCTGAGCTCCGTGGAGGAAAGGTGCTGAGAGGAAGTGAAAAACGAAGTTAAAGGGCGAACAGAAAGACTTTTGCAAAAACCTCCCCTCAGTCCCAGGAGGGTGAGTGCTCCTCAGGGATGCTGCCCCTGGGAGGCCCTCACCCCAGCACTGGTCGGTGAGCTACAGATGGGCTGGAGGGACCACTGGTAAGAGGTGGGAGGAGCCCTGCCCACAGGACGTGCCCTACCAGCAGCTGGAAAGGAGGGCCTGTGGGAGGCAGGGAGGGAGCTTGTGGTCGGGGTGGACATTAGAGACTCACTTTTGATGAGGTGCGGCAGGGGGCTGGCTGAAGGGGCTCTGTCCGAAGGCTCCAGGTGCTCCCAGACTGGTACCCTGTCATGGCAGAGGGAACGCTCACTTCCTGCTGGGGGCATCTCTGCCCTCTGCCCAGGCCCCCCAAGGCAGACCACAGCTTTTGGGGAGACAGAGCCGAGTGAAGGAATGACATCCTATGGCACTCACACTAGCCTTCCTTCCCCCACAGTGGACTTGATTTCCAGAAATGGCTTCTGCCCCTTGAGTGACCAACACCACCACAGCCACTGCTGGCACCACCACATTTGCCCTGGCATGTCACCCTGGGGAGGGACCAACCTGCTTGACTCTCCGTCAATTAGGCTGCCCACGGCTCTGTCTGCCCTTCTACGTCCCCTCTGAGGTGAGCAGTGGCCCTCTGTCCTCCATCAACACTCCCTTTCTTTCTTTATCTGCTTTGAGGTGCCTGAAACTAAAGCCAGAGTCAATGAGCGCTGCCTGCAGGGCTGGCGCCACGGCAGTGTCCGGGGCAGTACTGGGGGGAGGCTGCTGCCCCTGCTCATCTAAGCTTGCAGGGGACACGGCTCTAGGGCCTGAGCTGGTGGCCTTGGTGAGTTCTGCCAGAGGCTTCCTTCATCGCCTGGGCCTGGCCCTGGTATCCCTGGGCCCCGACCTTCCCCCTCGGCAAAGTGAGAGGAGGGGCCCTCACGTGATGCGAGGATGAAAAAGGTTCAGGAAGTACAAGGTTCTGGGGGAAAACAGGTACCTTGGACATCCACCAGAAAATCCAGCTATTAGTAAGCCCGGTGGGGAAAGGGCCTTGTACGTACGCCAACTTTCTCATCTATGAGATGTCTGGCCACCTCGATCTGCTGAGGAATCCCCCTGATGGTGAATATTCGCAGGTTGGGGTCGGTGTTGGGAGGGGGGTTCCGCTGCAGCTCCACGTGTGCTCCTGACTGCTGGTTTATGCTTTTGATGTTCTCACCCCCTGTGGGCAGGAGGACACGAGACAGAAGGATGAGTAGCAGACAGAAGACAAGGAAAGGGGATTTTCTGCAGCTGCTTTCTCACACCAGGCTCAGGCTGTGAAGCTGCCAGGCTGACACTATGGACACCACACCACGGGCACCCGCACCTGCTGGCTTCTCCTCCCAGAGGCCAGGAACCAGGCACCGGCCCAGGGATTTGCACACTATGGAGCTCAGCCCCTGGAGGCCAGTGCCCAGTTCCCACCCCAGCCAGAGGCCTTGCCGGAGAGGCACTCCATCCTTCTCAGCACAAGAATGGCGACCTGATGGCTCCTCTATGGCACAATGGGGTCCTTCAGCCCTGCTCACCGCACTGCTGCTCTCCCTCCCTCCACAGGTCAAACAGACGGCCACAGGCCCCAACAATGCCCGAAGCCCACTCGGGCCTTTAATATCCCATCTCATCCTGTCACTCTCAAGTCCCTGCCTCCTCCATGGGGGTGGGGGGGACAGGTCTAGACAGAGAGGCAGCCGGAGGATGGGGGTCACAGAGGCCTGGGTGGAGCCGGGCTAATGAAAATTTAGTTGGACTCTTTGAAAAACCTGTGACAGTCCCAGTCTCTTAATGAAATTTGTGTAACAAAAGCTCCACCAGGGTAACAATGGTTTGATTCTTCTTTTGAGATTTCACAGAACTTACAGACCAGCATGGCTCAATTGGGGGGAGCCAGAATACAAGGAAAACGCCTAGTAGAGTTTTTGCAAAATTGGAAAAAGACAATCTGTGGAAAATCGGGTGCAGGGGACCAGGAAGCCCCAAATGATCAAAAGCAACGACTGAAGGCCAGTCTGTGACCCTAACCTCACATGACATGTGTCATTTCCTTGTAACATGCTCACAGCCCTTCAACACTCTCCCTGCCTCCACCCGCACTGAGGGGAGGCCTGGCTGAACCACCTGTCAGGAAGAAGTGAGCAGCGGACACCCGTCCCTCCCCTCTGAGGGACTCCACAGGGTCAAGAAGCAAAGCTAGAGCCTGGGTCCAGCTGTTGCTGGCGGCGCTCACATAGGGGAAGGAAATGGAGGATTCGGATCAAGCTTTGTTTAACATCAGCTTGGGTAGATGGGGTGGCTTTACTTTTTTTTTTTTATTGTTTTATTGCTTACAGTATTACAAAGGGTATTACATATGTGTCCTTTTTGGTGGCTTTACATTTAAAAGCAAATTAGAGAAAGAACTCAGCAGACCAAAGCCTTGTGTACATGGTTTTCGTAAAGCTGCGACAGTTTAAGGAAAGTGTCGGGACAGCAGTGACCAACGCAGAAAGTCCCGGGCCTGTCCCTCCCGCCCCGCGCTCCCAGGGGTGAATCTGATCTTTGCATCGTGAAAAGTGAGCAGATCTGCTCCTCGGCAATAGCACTTCTGGGGAGCAGTGAAGAGCCAAGACTCAGCGGAAACCTTTCCCCGGCACTGCCGGCCGCCACCTGGCTGTGCACAGGAGCACAAAGGGCGCGCAAGTCTGCCTGAGCCAGAGACCCTGCACCCCTCCATCTGGCGGGCACGCAGCCCAGCGGACCCACCACCCCTCTCCCGAGGCCTTGGGAGCATGCTAATAAGGTGAGGAGGCCCCACAAAACTGCATGGGGCCGGAAGGAGTTAATTTAAGTTTATCTTCTTTCAAAATGAGGTCACCAGCTTGGCACATGGTGGCTGTCTATAGACTCATTCAGCAGTCTGCTCCATTCTTCCACCTGATGGGGGGCAGAAGCCACCCACCAGTGGCCCCCCTGGCTGGTTGTGAAATCGTAAAGCAATTAATCAAACCTGCTAAAAGGCCTGGTGACAAGAGCAGGGCTGGCCACACTATCTGTCACTACTGCTGTATTTATCATGGAAATCCAGCAGGGGCCCGGGAGGTGCAGCGTCTGCCCAAGGGCTGGCGCAGGGGGAGCAGGGCCCGACTGAGTGGGGCTCCCTCCGCTCTCCCCCTCCTCCCCATGCATCTTTCCCAAGGGGGAGGAGCACCTCATACCCAGCTCTTGTGGGTATGGAAAGTCCCCCGACCCCCAACAAAACTTTTCCTGGGCTTGTCCGGGCTGCAACTGGAGCACTGGCCACGGTACCCGCGACTGCGTCCTCTGCTGTCCCTGTCCTCTGGGTGTCACTGGGATGACTGGTGGGTGAGCTGACAGAGGCTGTCCTGTGAACGCCGAGGCCTCACGACTATGAGGACTGTCCCAGCAGAGGCAGCCCGGCTCTAGAGGAGACTCACATTCACAGGAAAACCTCGTTGGTAAAAACGGTTTTCACAAGGCCCAGAAACCCAGAGCTGACTCTCAACCTATGGCATCAACAGAACTGACGCTCAGGCAGCCAGGTATTGGGCTGGGGGGCGTCTGGCTTATCACGCATTTGGGCAGCTAACAGTATCTGCCAAGCACTTCTCAGCAGGGACACCCCGCCACAGAGGAAAACAAGCCCCCATTGTTCCTACCACTTCTGAGCATCTCAGACCGACACAGACACAGGGATCAAGGTTTGAAAAGAGCATAAAACACTGCCCACGGGCAGGGCCGGGGCAGGGCCCATGCAGACTCTGGGAGGTGAGTGACAGCGCAGGAGGGATGCCCACCCCACGCCAGCTCGCGAGGATGTGCCGCTTCGGTCCCAACTTTCTGTTGGTGGAGACAGTCCCAAGTCACGTTCCGTGGAAACTAGCACCCTTCCCACAGCGAACACATGCCTGGGGATCCAGAAACTGCAGACACTCTGGGAGAAGACATCATCTCCTCAAACACAACACCCAACACTAAATCCGAGTCTCCTGTTGGCACAGAGACTGTCTGGAGCAGAGAGAGAAGCTGAGCCGGCGGCTGGGGAAGGGCTCGGTGAGCCACAGACCTGCTCTCAGCGGCCCTTCTTGGTTCCCAGGCAAGGCCAGCCCCGATGAACCAGCCTGACAGCCTAGCAATCCGCCTGTTCCCTCCTGCGCTTTCCACTAACAGGTGGGAAGGAGCACACCAGCCAGTCACGATGGGCCCACCTCCTGCTCTCTAAAATGCCGAGAAACAACTAACAAACCTATTTTTATTTCACCGCAGGGTGTCGTAGTGAAAGTGTTGAAAGGATAAAACCATTTTCACATGTTGTGACAATAAAGGCCAAATACCCAAACCCAGTAGTGACCCCCTCTCAGAGAGCATCTTCGCTGGAGGAGATCATCGTAACTGTTCCTCTAAGTTCCTTGGAGGCGTGTTCATTACTGATCAGCCGATCCACAAACATCCAAAGGCAAACATTTAGCCCAGGGGTCCTCAAACTTTTTAAACAGGGGGCCAGTTCACTGTCCCTCAGACCGTTGGAGGGCCGGACTCTAGTTTAAAAAAAAAACTATGAACAAATTCCTATGCACACAGCACTTACCTTATTTTGAAGTAAAAAAACAAAACGGGAACAAATACAATATTTGTATTTGCATGTGGCCCGCGGGCCGTAGTTTGAGGACCCCCGATTTAGCCTTTTCAACAACGAAGCTGCTTCACCAGGCAGTGGGCCCTATGGATCATCTGTTGCACGCCCTGCCCCATTCACGAGAAGGCCCCCCGCACAGCAGGGCCCCCGCAGAAGGCAGCTGATGCTACAGACCTGGTGCCTTCAGGCAAGCGCCAGCCTCCACGCCCTGCGTTGGAGGTATGTGACCCATGTGCTCTCGGGTTAAGCAGCGGAGCGGGAACATAAACGCCAGCAGCTGCCTCTCACCTTTGCCTATAACGAGGCCACACTTATCTGCGGGCACCGTGTATGTTATCTCCTGGATGCCGCCAGGGGTTCCCATGCTCCAGTCGCCACGGCCACGGCCTCGTCCTCGGGCGACTGCGAGGCCTCCAAAGCCATCCCTTTCCTGGGAAAGGAGCAAAGCTCAGGTGAAGATTCCTGCGACCGCCACCAGCACCACTTCCATCCCCAGGGAGGAGGTGCAGTGACAGGATGTAATCAGTGCCACAAATCAGGTCCTGAGCATCATTCCACATTTCAAATGGTGAAGGCTCTTTAAAAGCAGAATTAACACAAATCACAGGTGTATTCAAGGAGCACACACGACGATAAATGCATGTGCTACATAAACAGCACGAACAGACCTGACGAAACAGGGCAGATATGAACTCGTAGGTCCGAAGCCCAGTGCCCTTTTCCCTGGAGTTTGCATTACGGGGCCCTAATCCACAGGGTCAGAGGTGACTTTCTTTTCAATGAAGCTGCCCTTTCCCGGGGGCGAACACATGGTGGGCCTACCAGAAACCAGATACTCGATGCTGAAGAGCTACGGCCATTTGCCGTGATACATGAGTGACACTGGATGACTTCTGACCTTCCCTGACGAGACTGCTGTGAGGAACTATTCAGACACTGCTACATGAGTCAGAACACCTTGCAACCCAACCAGCAAAAAGGATAAGAGGATTTTAAAGAAAAACCGGCCCTAGCTGGTTTGGCTCAGTGGATAGAGTGTCGGCCTGTGCACTGCAGGGTCCTGGGTTCGATTCCAGTCAAAGGCACATGCCTAGGCTGCGGGCTTGATCCCCAGTAGGGGGCATGTAGGAGGCAGCCAATGGATGATTCTCTCTCATCATTGATGTTTCTATCTTTCTCTCCCTCTCCCTTCCTCTCTGAAATCAATAAAAAATATATTTAAAAGAAAAAAAGAAAAACTGGTTGTCCTGCTCCCCAGAGGAGGGAGGGACCAAGCCAAGCTGGTGCATGGTCAGGGCCGGAGAAGTCTCTGACTCATTCTCACGCCCCCTCTCCCCAGGGAGCAAAACCCACAACGGGCACTGAACAGAGGAAGCTCATTCCCGAGCCCCTCTGGAGCGGCAGCATTTAAACCCTTTCAACTCGGAGGGAAAGCCCAGCTTCTTTCATGGGAGGGAGAAGCTGAAAGGTTCAATATGGTGAAGAAACGTGTTGGCAAAACCTGCCCATATTAATTACAAGAAAATTGAACATTTAACCAGAATCTACACCAGCAGAAAGCAGAGGTCACTGGAGTGACCTTTCTTCTTGCATTCTGCTTTTATGAGAGACCCAGGACAAATACACAAGTGATCTAGAGACTTTTGTTAAAACACACACACACACACACACACACACACACAGCCATTTGCTGGGTGTGCCACAGGGTCTTGTGGACAAGACTGCCTCCTCCTCATCTCACAGCCTCTGCAGTTCTGGGCTCATGCCCTCTTACTAGTAAAAAGGATGCGAGAGGTCCCTTAGTGACTCTTTTTAGAACTTGTCTAATCCTAAGAATGGCCTGGGATTTAGCTATAGCTGAGACCCAAACCCCTGCCTTGGGTATTTTGGTTCTACAGATCCTGGTAGATTCTACAAACTTGCTACTCCCGCCTGTACTCCCAGGTGACTTGGGGGACCACCTGGTGCAAAACCGCTTGCTGCTGAGACTACTTGGCCTAGACAGGCTCAAAGCCTCATCCAAGGTCCCGTGGCCAATGGCAGAGCTGGACAACAATTTCTCATGCTTTCTTCAGCTCCAATCACCCTCAAACTTCCTCAGCCCTACACACCTGGGGGACATGCCAATCTACCGTCCGCTACAGCGGTTCCCAGGGCTACTAGCAAGGGGGGCAGGAGGAGATGCTAACAACAGCACACACGGCCGCTCCCATTCCAGATGAGGAGCCCGGAATCCAGGGCATGAAGACAGCTTGGAGCCTCTGTGGGCCTGAAGTGCTTTCTAAAGCTGAGGTGATACTTTGCTTATAGTCTTAAATTAAGAGCTCAGCTGTTTGAAACTTGGGATCTGCACTGCATTTCCCCCAGTTAACTAGTCCGAAAACCTAACTTCTGGGACAACCAAGGGAGTAGAGTCACAAACCAGCAGGAAGGAGCAGCTGTGGAGCGGCCCCAGAGGCCCACCGGCTAGAGCCCCGTGTGGCAGCTGCCCCTATGGCCAGTGAGGTGAACCCACACAGCCAGACCCACCTGGGCTGTAAGAATCAGCTCGTTGATGACATGCGCTGCGTGCTGACATCGGTCCGGGGGTCCCATGACCTGTGCCGCTCTCTCTGGACTAATTCCATCGTCTGTGGAACAAGGCAAGTGGTGGGATTAGGACGCCCAGCTTCAGACAGAGACGCAGGTCAATCTGATTTGCCATCAATATCCCTCCCAGTGCCAGGGTGCTGGCCCATCACCAGTTCAGGGCCTTTCGCTGGGGAAGGACTACGCCTTTGTGCATGGCCCTCGCCAACACGTACGCAATTACAGACATTTAAAGGAGATATCATTAAAGAAGAAAACAAAACAAAACACAAACATAAAACCCCAAGGAAAACAGAGTTGAGCTATAGCAATATTTCCCCAAAATTAGCCCTTCACCATGTTTTATCATCGTTAGAGAAATAAAGAAAATAAAGACACTGGAGATAAGTTTGCTTATAAAGATAAACTTACAAAATTTAAAGAATTGTTCTTTATTCCAAAATGTCCCTTTTTAAATGGTTTTATCTTTAATTTTATAAAATTATAATAACAGATTTTTTAGAAGTTTTTAATTGGCAAAATTAAAAACTGGAAATGCTATGTTGATTTCCCCCAATTTTATTAGCCTAAGGGGGGCGAGGGGGGAGAAGCCCTGGAAACCCGGGTGCAGAGTGTTCAGGCACAAGGGTAACCAAACCAACAAACCCAAGAAAGAAATGAGGGCCTGCAGGAGAGCCCTAGAATCGGGCATTTGGTAACAGAATGTTGCAAAAGACAGAAAAAGAAACAGAGGTAGAGAAAGGGAGAAAAGAACACAAATGGGCTGGTTACCAAGTCCTGTTTGTGAGGTGTTTTCTAATGAAAGGATTTCTTAAACTTTTATTTTTATTGTTGAAAGTATTACAGATGTCCCCTTTGTCCCCCCACTGACCTCCACCCGCCCTCCTCAGGCCTTCCCCTCACTATTGTCTGTGTCCATGGGTTATGCACCTATGCATATAAGTTCTTTGGTTAATTTCTTCCTGCAATCCCACCCCCCCTCCCCGCCCCCCAATTAAAGAATTTTTGAGAACTATCAAAACCAACCTGGTTTGAACTGAATCCTCACACCAGCGTCATTCTGGATCTTTTTGATCATTTCCCCATTTCTTCCTATTACAATCCCGACAGCAAACCTAGGCACAGATACCTGAGCAATGAGAAACAGCCTCATCAGAACTTTTGGCAAACCTGTCTTTTCTCAATGGATGTGTGTGTGTGTGTGTGTAACTTGATTTGTATTACAGTGCATTCCTGGAAGTGATATAATAAACCATATTTTTTCCCTTTTAAGAACAATTTTGTGGTTAATGATTGCATTTCTGTCTGCTAAATGCATCCAGTAAGTCTGAGACTTAATCAAAAGAGTTATAAAAATGAAGAAAAGCAAGAATAAACTGTATACGTAGATAAAAGATTTAAAATGACAAATTTTTCTTCTAAACTCTATGAAATAAGCATAAGTATGTCAGAAACATTCATAGTGGTCCTTCAAAATATGTTTTTCAGCCCTAGCCTCTTTGGCTCAGTGGATAAAGTGTTGGCCTGTGGACTGAAGGGTCCCGGGTTTAATTCCAGTCAAGGGCACATACCTCAGTTGCAAGATCGATCAGGGCCCTGGTCGGGGTGTGTGCAGGAGGCAACCAATTGATGTGCTACTCTCACATCGATGTTTCTCTGTGTCTTCCCCCACCCCCCTGCATCCCTCCATTCTCTTTAAAAATCCATGGAAAAATATCCTTGGGTGAGGATTAACAAAAAAGATATATATAACATTTATCATCTTAACCATTCATAATTACGTGATTCAGTGGTATTAAATATATTCACAATATTGTGTAACCACCCCAGATATCTATACCTTAGACCAGTGGTTGGCAAACTCATTAGTCAACAGAGCCAAATATCAACAGTACAACGACTGAAATTTCTTTTGAGAGCCAAATTTTTAAAACTTAAACTATATAGGTAGGTACATTGTTATTAACTTAATTAGGGTACTCCTAAGCTGGCCTTTGCTAAAAACATCCTCAATCTGATTGAGGTACATTTACTGAGGTCGAACCCTTCCAATTCTCCCATCCACACTCGTCTTGTATACTTGTTTCAGATAGACGAGTGTGGATGGGAGAGTTAGAAGGGGTCGACCTCAGCGAACGTACCTCAAAACAATGTACCTCCCCCGCGTATCCCGTCGCCCGCCCGAATGACCGATCCCCCATTTCTTCTAATGCCACTTCTTCAAAATAGACTCGCCCAGGCCAAAAACTGACTTCTGCGCATGGGCCACGAAATTTCAATCGCACTGTACGTGCCCATTCACACGTGCGCACCCACACGTGGTATTCTGTGGAAGAGCCACACTCAAGGGGCCAAAGAGCCGCATGTGGCTCGCGAGCCGCAGTTTGCCGACCATTGCTCTAGACCTTTTCATCATCCCCAGTAAAAACTCTCTATCCATTAAATAGTAGCTCCTGCTTTCCCCAGCCTCTGGTAACCTCCATTCTATTTTCTGACTCCAGATGTGCCTATTCTAGGTATAAGTGGAATCACACAAGATCTATCCTCTGTATCTGGCTTGTTTTACAAGCATAATGATGGCAAGGTCCATCCATATTGTAGCATGATCAAAACTTCCTTCTGAAGGGTAGATGCTGGTCCCATTCCATCTCACCAATAAATGTGGTTCCCAAGTTTGATACAAGCACAGCACAGATCACCGAGAAAACGTGGCCTCTGGTCTCCACCTGGGCAGTGGGATAAGCTTTGAAGCAAAACTTTAAAACCAGGGAATGGCCCCAAGCCCCAAGAGCATGCAGCGGCTCCCTCACTCTGGCTGTCTCAGTCTCACGCCCACCCTGAGAAGTAAGCGTCCCGGTAGGATTTCACAGATGAGACAAAAATGAAATAGCTTGCTCAAGATGAAAGAGCCAACAGACGTGTGACCTATGACCTTAATCCTAATCTCGTTTGCCTGCTAACCTGGGATTCAAGCATACCTCTATGCTGCCTCCTCCCATTCGGGAGGCGAAGTCACCGCGTACACCTCGGAAGTCAGCTTGGTCTTTTTCTCGGATGATCTCTAACACCATTTCTCTTGCTTGCTGTGTAAACACAGATAAAAGACGTTATGGAACACAAAATCCTAAAAAAAGACATGACACCAGGTACAACTTCAACATCAGACCCTCTTATGTTGGGCTTAAAGACTCAGAAGGTGTTCAGCAATACTCCCTTATTCTATTATCATTATATGGGACAGGGGCAGGCTGCTGCTTAGGGTCGCATATTATCAATTCTTAAATGACATGGTTTTTCTTACACTGCCCAAAGTGCTCAGGTAAGGGTCCACTGTCTTGAAAGCCATAGTAGGACCAGCACATTTGTGCTGGTTTGAACTTGCTTCCTGTGGCCTCCAGGTGCTTCCAGCAGCCGTTTGTTAGTGAGGGGAGGATTTTTCTGAGAGCTCTGACTGTGGGCAGGTTCCAGAAGAAAGACATTACCAAGGCGGCTATCACAACGGAGCTCCAGGAAGGTAAAGGGAAAAGGCCCGTCCTGGAGCCCAGAGAACCTCCCAGCATTCAGAGATCATATCCGATTACTGCCTGGCAAGACGACCCCCAGGCCTGACTGTCTCCAAGGCACACGCAGTGTCCTCTCCCCAAAGGACACACTTGTTAGTCTACCTGTCCACGCCAGCCCCAGCCCCACAGGATCTGCAGTAAGGATCACCTGTACCTAGCAACTCAAGGCCATGTGGGAACTCAGACTGAGTCTTGGTTCTGGAAAAACCAAACCATACCAACCCCCAAACAGCAATTGGGGTCTCAGGACACTCAGAGAACTCTGAACATGGACTGGCTCAAGAGATATTATGGGGTCACTGTCATTTTCTCTGGCCTGGTTACATAGCAAAAAGTTCTTATTCTTAGCAGACACATGCTGTAGGATTTAGGGGTGGAGAGTCACAATACCTGCCACTTACATATAAATGGTAAAACAAAATAAACAAATGCATGCATATGAATGGCAAAATGATAGGTAGGATGAGGTTATACAGATATTTGCTATACTAGCTTTTCAAATTTTCTAGATGTTTGAAGTTTCTCATAATAAAAAGTTGAAGAAAGAAAAAATACCCCAAATAACAATTTACCCTAAATACAATAGCTGCTCCTCCCCACAAAATGTGGAGTACGTTAAATAAAGACCAGTACTAAAAACCATTTGTTACAATTATTTTCCTGCAAATTCATGAAACATCAATGAGATAATCTCTTTGCTCAGGTATTTTTTTCTACCACAGATAAAACCAAAGGTTCCAGAAGAGAAGGCAGTGGAGAGCTGCTGGGAGACAGGCTCTATTGCCAGCATTCTTGGGGAACGCCTGCCCTCCAGTTCCTTCCAGACTTCCCCATATCACGCATGGAGCCCGCCAGCCGGACTGGATAAGCCAACTAAAGAAAGGTTAGATGCCATCTGACTTTTTAAAGCCCACCTGTTCCCAAAGAGGTTAGGGACCCTGGGGGAGGAAAGCCAGGGGGTCCTGGCTTGCAGGAGGGGGTCAAGGGCTGCAGCACTGCCTGGGCCTAAGGCAGTGGTCGGCAAACTCATTAGTCAACAGAGCCAAATATCAACAGTACAACGATTGAAATTTCTTTTGAGAGCCAAATTTTTTAAACTTAAACTACAGAGGTAGGTACATTGTTATTAACTTAATTAGGGTACTCCTAAGCTGGCCTTTGCTAAAAACATCCTCAATCTGATAGAGGTACGTTCGCTGAGGTCGACCCCTTCCAACTCTCCCATCCACACTCGTCTTGTATACTTGTTTCGTCTATCTCCTTTCCGAAAACCGACTTCTGCACATGGGCCACAAAGTTTCAATTGCACTGTACGTGTGTGCCTGCACGTGGTATTTTGTGGAAAAGCCACACTCAAGGGGCCAAAGAGCCGCATGTGGCTCCAAAGCCGGTTTGCCGACCACTGGCCTAAGGGAAGAAGCCATTGTAATCACTGCCTTCCACTCTGTTTTGAAACCACTGTTTTACATATGTTCCTTGAAAAAGCAACAATGATACCAATTTGAGTTTGACTGACAGTGTTAAGAACTGGGGAAAGTATTTTCCTGAGTCAGGTAACCTCCACTTCATCCACGCCCCAAAGCTCCTGCAGAGGAACAGCTGCCTGACGGACTGGCTCACCCAGGAGCGTCACCTTGGAGCTACACTAAGTGCAGAAAAGACAAGGAGGGTCGCAGAGGCAGAAAAGAGAGTGTTCCTATTTCACAGGCACAGACACGCTACACCCAGAGCCCACACACGTTCCTGCTAACAGTAAGGGTAAAACCACCCCAGGTGATGTAAAACCAAGTCCCTCACTGCTCTTAGCAACTGGGACTGTCCTCTGTGGCCAGGAGCTCAGACACAGGATGCTTGCTAGATGGGCACACATGCCTCGGGGGTTGCTGGCACCTTTGCTTACTTCCCACACCAGCTGGAGCTCTTGCAAAAATGGGTTGAGCATCAACCCATGAACTAAGAGGTCGCTGGTTCGATTCCCAGTCAGGGCACATGCCCAGGGTTGTGGGCTCGATCCCTGGTGGGGGGCGTGCAGGAGGCAGCCAATCGATGTTTCTCTCTCATAGATGTTTCTTTCTCTCTATCCCTCTCCCTTCTTCTCTCTAAAATCAATTAAAAAAAATTTTTTTTAAGAGTTGAGAGAACAAGCAAATAAAAGCCAAATGGAGCCTGCATCTGAGCTGATAGGTAACAAGTCGAAAACTGCATCTGAGCAGTGCTACGCCATCCAACAAAACCTGCATTTATGGAAATGCTCCAAATATACACTGCCCATGACATGTAGCCCGAGCACTTGAAATATAGCCAATGTCACCGAAGAACTCATTGTCTACTTAATTTTAATTATAGCCACACGTGGCCAGTGGCTCTGACATTGAGCAGCACAACCAGATTCTTTCACCACACCCAGGGCCCGCCCGCCCGCTTCCTGCCTACCTGTACTTTAAAGGGGTCTCCAGTGACGCGAAGAGGCTTGTCTGCTCCCGTAGGCAGCGGGCCGTCCTGGATCATGACCATTTTCACACCCGTCCGCTCCTGTGGACGCACACACAGGTACACTCCTCACCGCCATGGATGAACATGCAGGAGGGTACAAGATGCTGCCGGGGGCCGGGTCACGTCCACAGAAGACATGTCCCTCCTACCACAGGGCATTGCCCTCTGACCCGGCCATGAGGCTGGCCTCTGAGACTGCGGACATCCCGACCGTGCTAGAGAGCTTCCAAGTGTGACACAGAAACACTCCCCACTCTCCTCCTGTCCAGTCTCTAGAACATCTAGATACAAATGAGCCTTTTCTATGGAATGCCAGGCCCTCAGCTGAGCACTCGATCGAATATCACCCAGTAAGGGCTTGTGCCCAGCACACAAGGCCAGTGTGCCATCCCCGGTGAGGAGGCTCGGACAGGAAGCTGCCCAAGAGCAGTCCAGAGCTGATGAGTGGAGGCCACAATTTGGATTCTGGGAGTCCAAACCCTGAACTCTTCGAGCACACACTAGAGCAGCGGTTCTCAACCTGTGGGTCGCGAACAATAAAAATACATCCTGCATATCAGATATTTACATGACGATTCATAACAGTAGCAAAATTATGGTTATGAAGTAGCAACGAAAATAATTTTATGGTTGGGGGTCACCACAACATGAGGAACTGTACTAAAGGGTCGCAGCATTAGGAAGGTTGAGAACCACTGCACTAGAGTGTCTTCGCAGTCCGAGGACTGGGCGAGGAGGGAGCACAGAGGCGGGCCACAACCCCTGCCCTGCAACTTCAAAAGCCCCAGAGCTTGGAAATAAACGTTTGTTCATAACTGATTGGGCAGCAAAACTGACCTGAACTCATGGAAGCATCTTTCTAGTCACTCTCCTGAGTGTGCTATTTATTGTTCTCTTTGGCCATGGAAATAAGCATTTGGCTACAGGGTACAGCGTGGAACTGGCTGGGGTGTTAAATTCTGAGCCGTGTTCGGCCCCACGAGTCTCAGATGAGGGATTCTACAGCCAACAGCAGCTAATGTTCACGGAGCACTTGCTCAGTGAGAGGCTCGGTGCGCAGGGTCTCATTTAAATATGAAATAACGGGTATTACTTCAGCTTCATTACAAGTGAGGCTGGCACTTTCCTGCGCTCACAGACGAGGACCCGGCCCTTTGAAAAATGCATGAACACATTAAGCTCCCACGACTGGCGCAGGCAGTGCTGCTGGCTCTGGAAGCAGATCTTCACCCGAGATGCTGTCACGTGATGGTACCAGAGCTTCACCACCACAATGGCTGCTACGAGTTCACGAAGCCCCAGGACCGACATCATCGCTGGCACCAGGCCTGGCGACAGTGAGTGTCCAGAAAACAGCAGTCGAATGGAGGAAGCATGGAACCACTCGGGCAGGGGTTGAGGGGAGCTCTGGCCCGTGGCAGGCACAGCCAGGTCAACCGGGGGAAGTGAGTGTAATGACAAAACCTCCCAAACCAGGAAGGTGAGGAAGACAAAGGCCTCTGCTCAGGGCTCACATACCTGCAACTGCTTTATAGTTTCCCCTCCTTTGCCGATGACCAGACCCACTTTAGACGCGGGGATGAGGATCTCCTGGATTGTGCTGTTGCCGTCTATGTCATTGTGAAAGCCGGGCCCATTCCGACAGCGGTCCACAATCTGCCCCAGGAGTCGCTTGGCTTGTCTTTGGGAGGGAAGAGAACCACAAGGACAGTGGCATTAAGTGAACGCTGCACCGGGGAACACATGAAGGAGTCAAGGCAGCCCTCGTCCAGCTCCAGCTCCTGCCCCCACAACCCGGGAAGTCTCTGCCATCCGCCAAGCTACTGGGCTGGAATTTAAAAACAATGCACACAATACCACGTCCCGACACGGCCCCCTGTCAAGTGTGCCCTCTGCTTGTGCCTGGGTCTTGTATTCACTCCACCAACATGACTCTCCTCCTGTTGGAATGTCAGCTGCACCGGTGGCAGAGGCCACCGCTGAACCCTCTGCAGCTCGCTGTTCCCCAATCCAGAGCGTATACACTCAACAGATATTGGTTAAGTAAGGACATGAGAGAAAGAAATGAGAAAGATGGGAAGAAAGAAAGCAAGGGTTAGTAGTCATTTGAATGCCCAAATGCCAAATTTCTCCATCACCAACCAGACTGCCCTGATTTTTGAGCCGATTTTAAGGCTCCGCATCACCAGGTGGGTTTCACAGGGGGGAAAAGGAGGCGGCAGTGCCCCGGCGCAGGTCCACAGCCATACACACCTGCTTTGCGCTTTTCCCGTTGGACGTGCAGGGCCCCACATTTCATATGCACTGCTATTTTGTGCTGATTTATCAGGAGGTGGAGGAAAGCTACAATGTTGAAACAGCACATCTCAGCCTAAGGAGGTCATCTGTCAGGCCAATTTCCTTTTCTGCACCAGAATCTCCCCTGGCTGTTACGTGCATTATTTATTCTTCAAATCACCAGCACAATCTATTTTTTGGTTCCTCTAATAGGGAACATTTCTGCTACTAAACAGACTGGCTGGACTGTGCACCGAAAAAAGCAAAATTGTTTCTTCCTTAAGTTATAATCCGTGGCCTCCATTGCTTGGGCAGGACAGGAAGCAGGAATAGAAGAGTGGGAGGAAAGAAGAAAAAGGCAGGAAATAGATGTTGCCCTTTGTGGTCTTGAGTCTTTGTGTGCAGAATCGGCCTCGTGTGTCTTCCCAGTTACTGCAGCTTCTTAGTATTTCGCTTGTGTACTAGATTAACCTGTGCCGGAAGCAAAGTGCCTGGACACCAGAAACCATCTCGCTTGCCCTGTAATGCACACCTGCCAGTCTGATTTATTCTGGTCCACCGCTTGCACTGTTACAGCAAAACACAAGAGTTTAAACTCATCTCGACTCCCTGAGAAATGGAAATAAAAGAGCCCTACCTATTGAGCTAGACATAATCTCAGCGCCCCTACCCCCAAATGCAATGCTGCTCAGTAGACTGAAAGAGGAAAGTGAGCAGAAGCGAAGTTAGTACATCCCTCTCCCCAGGAGGCTCTTGGGTTTATGAGGCCTCCACCTGGTCCGAGGCTCCGCCACGCAGGAATGCAACGCTAGATATCAGGCGGTCACAAGGGCCCCAAAAGCCGAAACACGCCCTGGCTGGTCCATGTGGCCCTCTGAGTGGAGCATTGGCCAGGAAGTCAATTCATTGGGCTCACAAGTATCAGAAGAGCAATGGGATCACACTCAGGCCGAGGACCTGGCACCAGGATTCCCAAAGGTTCACAAAGTGAGAGGCTCACTACTCCACACCTGTTCAGGTAAAGGAGGTATTATGAGGAAAAAGTGGGGTGATTAGAGCATTCAGGCGGGTGGAGGCACACTCTTTAGAACCCGGTGTATGAAGTAGGTGTTATGACAGCTTTGAGGATTCTGCAGGGTTTTTAAAAAGGTGATACCGTGTGTGTTTAGGTAACAGAAAAACTCCCCTGGTGTGGCAGCCTCCTAGATCCTTCTCTACAGAAGCACCTGCTTTTGTGGCCAGACTGTAGCACAGATCGAAAGTGTTCAATAACAGTTTGCCCTTCCATTTCTCCCCGTTTGGGGAAGGAGGAAGAAGAGTGAAAGGAGAAAGTAAATAAAATAAACTTACTCAATACTTTCTGGGGTTCCGGTAAGTACACAGGGCCTCTCTGGAATCCCAGAACTCTCTATAAGAAGAATCAAGAAGACGAGGTGTGTTGGTGGGCATCAGGCAACCATGCACCTTGCCTCTGTGTAAGGCGGTCTCTGGGCTGGTGCCTACACCGGCCCCACAGAAGCCCAGGCTCCCAGAAAAAGACAGTCTGCTTCTGCTTGTGGACAGAATGTTAACTGGTAGCTGTACCCTAAGATTCTCAAAGTAGAAACGAGTCCCTAGGGGAAGGTGGGAGAATGCAGCAGAGGTTTGTGAGTTGATCCTAATTCCGAGCTTCAACTTCACTTCCGACCCACTGTGTGCTAGTAAATGTGTGAGTCACTTAACCGCTATTCCCCAGTTTCTCTATTTGCAGAGTAGTTTACTGGTGATTATTTGCAAACAGCTCTGAGGCACACTAGTAAGAAATGTCATGGGTTCGTATCCCACCGCTGCCACCAAAGGGGAAAAAAAAGAAATGTCATGGTATGCACGTTGGACTACTGCCAGTTACTGTGTGATATCCTGATCAGTGACATCGATGTCGAACTGGTTCTGGACCATTTGACAAGAAAGGGAAGTCTTACTTTCCGACACCACACATGACACGTTACTTTGTTCCTAAAAACACTGCCTTTTAACATTTTTACTCAAAAAAGAGAGAAACAGCTAACACCAGTTACTGCCTTCAAGACATTATACTAGTAAGTATCCTTTAAAATGACAAACATTTCTCTAGTCAAATGTCCTTTAAATGCCCTCCTTCACGATGGAAAGAGATGAAGCTCAAATTAGATAAAACGATAAATAAAATATAAGCTCTTCTTCTCAATCTGCCTCTCTCCGTAATGCAGTCAAGATGGACCCAGCTGGGAAAGGTCCTCAACTGTGTTCAACATGTGCTAATTCAGCCAGAGCCGCCAGGGGCCTCTTTCCACAAAGGGCAGGGATGGTGCGAGCCAGGGGAGCCGGTGAGCAATCCCCAGTTGTGACCCCAAAGCCACAGGCCCCCTGCAGGCCCCACTGTGTCTGGCATAACATTCTGGTGCAGAAAACAGGTCCTAGAGTGGTGGGTGTTTGGGAGGGGCCAGGCCAGGCCACAGAACCGTGGAGGGTCTCCAACGAGGTCAGAGGGGCAGCCTTGCCGCTGAGCCTGCTTCTGCTCTGCTTCCCTCCTGGGAGTCCAGCTCCAGAAGTGCAAGAAAGCAGCAATCACATATACTTACCCAGGTTCCTACACTTCTAGCAACAAGCAAAGTACTGAATCTGGAAAACTTTGCATAATACTCATTTCTACCAAACTGAGATCTATGAAAAAAGCAGCCCTTACCTGAAGCAATCTGAATTTTGCAACCAGATTCTGTTTGAATCCGTGAAATCTGCTCACCTCCCCTGCCAATAACTGAAACAAATTGAACAGGGTCAGAATATGCCCCCCATCCATATTTAACCATGCATGGATGACTTATTTCAACCAACATTCACACATGGCTCACAGCTAGACAAATCAGGCTGGCTTCAGCAAGCCCACAGCAACCATATGGGAAACACAGCAGACAGGGGGTGCTCGAGCTCGAGGAAGGAGAGTGGGTGGTGGGAGAGTGCAGGGTGACCTCCGCCTGGACAGAGGCCTGCAGCGCTAGGGGACTGGAGAACAGTGTGCAAAAGCATTCTACTAAAGGCGACGCTCACGCTGAGAGGGGGAGGGAAATAAAAGGGACAGGAATTACGGGGAAAGTGCAACACGTGGATACTTACTGAATCCAACCATTTTATCAGGCACTTTGAATTCTTCTGTTATTACTGCCCTAAAACAAAGAACATTTTGGAAAACTATATAGAAGAATTCTGAAGCCACTTTAGGTTCCCCAAATTTCCCATGCTGACCATGTTGGAAGATAAGGCTTAAAGAAATCGTGCCAACTTGGCCAACAGGTCCATAACCATCTATGAGGGGCACCATCTGATGAATCTCTTGGTCAATCACTCTTTGAAAAGATCAAGCCTCGCCCTGGCCGGGCAGCTCAGTTGGTTAGAGCATCATCCCGAAATGCCAAGGTTGTGGGTTCGATCCCCAGTGAGGGTGCAGACAAGAATCAACCAATGAATGCATGAATAAGTGGGACAACAAATCCATGTTTCTCTCTCTCTCAAAAAAAGAAAAGAAAAGAAAAAAGATCCAAGCTTCCATCACCTTGTGTCAGCGGCAGAAACCTCTGGGCGTTCATTAAAACCATCCACTCCCCTCACACTGCCTTTTCTTTATGCAGCGACAGTGTCCAGGAGTGGGGCTCAGTACTGCAAGGTCACCAAGGCCAGGACCCTTAAAGATCCTTTGGGAAGCGGGGGGAAGTTAGACTTCTTGCTGGTGTCCTTTCCAGATGGAGAAATACCCAGCTTTTCCTCAGCACCCGTTTCCCTATCTTTGTGTTGCTTCCTGGCCTCCCTCTAATTTTTCTGTCTTTTAGGGTGAGACACCCCAAATGGAGCCAGTATCCAGCGGAGGCCTAATCAGTGTTGACCAGGACAGAATAATGACCTGTTACTCTGCAAAGTACTCCTGTTAAATGCTATCCCCTCCATTATGTGCTTGCTTTTTTTTTTTTTTTAAACAACTATTGCACTGGCTCTTTCAAACAAACCGTCAAATTTGCCATATAGAGTATTGTGGACAATATCCAATTTGCCCAACACCCCGGGAAGCAATTAAATCTAAACATTTATCTTAGGAGGAAGCTAAATGCAAGTAGTTTAAAAAAAAAAAGATAAGCATTTTTAAACATCTCGCACACAGCTGGATTTTTACCCATCATGGAAAGAATTGAATAAAGTGCATGTTTTTAGGGAAAGTGCAGCACTTAGAAGAAATGCAATAGCATAAATAGCACTTGTCACTGTATCATCATGATGAGAGCAAACTGTCTTTTCCTCGTGGAGTTTACATCCTCAGGTTTATATATGCCCAGAGATTCTCTCTGCCTCTTGGGATCTTCAGTTCACCCCGAAATCAGGCAAGTCTGGGCTTCCTAACCAGTAACTGTGGATGCTGGTGCTAAACCTTAGCGGGCCTAACATCCTGCAAGGGTCCCTGTTCCAGGTGAAAGGCCACAGTGTTCCTGTCTGCGTAGCTAAGAGACTGCTGCTCACGTGTGTAGCACAAACTATCTATTCTCAAAAATAATACTGGGGAATTTACTAGAAGAGGTTCCACACTATCACAATACAAAATGTCACAAAACTCAGCCCCGGGGACAATTTTAGCAGACTCTCACTGAGGAGGAAACATATCAAGATGAACTGCTTTGGGCCTCTAGCAAGACAAAGCTCTATTTGAAATGCAAGGCTGAAACTTGTCTAATGCACAAAGTATTATCATTTTGGAAAGTAAAATCCTGATTAATTAAGGTCTTATAGGAAAGTTACATTTGATACTAACAACTTTATTTAAATTACTTCAATTCATTAAAAAACAAAGCAAACAAGGAAACAACAAAAAACCCAGGATAAATCTTCTGATTAACTGACACCTGGTGATTTCTAGAAACTCCCTAAGAATTATGTAGCATACAAGAGGATATAACTATCCTTGCTGGTGAAGGTTAAGGATATGTTACAGTAACGGGTACAAAACACACAATTTCATCCATTACAAGGAGAAGCTAAGGCGCAGTTTCCAGTACGTTTTATCCTTTTAAAGGGTAACAATGTGACCACAATACCCCACCTTACAGACTGATCTTTTGTAAGCCCAGAGGTCTTTTCATTTTTCTAATCCTCAATGTTTAAGGGGAGGCTGTGAGAGGCAACTGAGGCAGGGATCAACTGGGCACCTATCCAAGGTTCTCTGGCAGGTCCCTATCACCATGGCGGGTGCGGTTCCTGGCCTCCCAGGCTCCTGATTCCTTGAGGACCAAAAGCTGTACCTTCACTTGGAAAAGAACCTGTTTTCTGAAGTGAAGAGGTTAAGGGTTCATAAAACACCGAGAAAAACATGAAAACAAGAGGGAAAATGTCACTGTCTCATTTTAAATGAAACGTATGTGAGCAGAACGAACAGCCCCAACATTCTAGAAGTCTTTTAAGTTTACATGCACTAACGGCTGGTCTTTAAGACGCTGTGTTAGTTTATCCTCTGAGCTTAAAAAGGGCTACAAAAACTTAAGTCTTAAAGATTAGCCCATGGTTTTCCACACTCTCAACCTCTGACTTTCTAACACTCTAGTACAGATGGTGGATCAATAAACAATTAGAAATGATCAATAAATAATAAAACATAACCCACTGCTTACCTTTGATGTACCAAGGCCCCTAACTGGTTACCTACTGTGGCAAAGAGAAAGAGAAAAGAAAAATCAAAGCATTAGCACGGATAAACTGACTTCATCCTTACACAAGTTCTTACCATTTCAAGGGGAAAAAAAGAAAGGCAGGAAGAAAGCAAATAGTAATTTAGGCTCAGTGGCTGAAATGAATGCGTTATATGATATGAAACAGGAGGGGACGTCTTGATCAGCACAGTCTCTAACCCAGTGTCCAGCTGAACGCAGGATAAGGAATTGATCTGTGTGTCCACATGCTGAGAAGCCTGGGAGAAAATCCTGCTTGCCTAAATCCCTCTCACTTCCTACCTCCCTCCTGCTCTGGATCCAAACTCAATGTAAAGATACCGAGGGCTCCTTCTTTCTCTTTTAAAACAAATGAGAAGATCTGACCCGCTACTCAGGAGCATTGTTAGGGACGGCCCCATGGCAGCTGCAGTCACTAAGACCATGCACATATGCTCCTGCCGGCCATCGGGCGCCCCCATTCGCCCCACCCTCCCAGGAGCATAAACTCAAGGAGAGGATCTGGCTTCCTCCCTCCTCGGGCCTCTTCACTGACCCATCCGGCAATCTGTGAGACGCTCAGAATGAACAACTCCTGCCTTTCAAGCCCATTTCACAGGGACAACAGTGCCAAACAGCCTCTGATGGTGAAACCGGCTCTGTAGTCACATCCCCACAGAACCACCTCAGCTCTGCTTTTTATTTCAGTTCCTCCTCTTTCAGCTGTCGTTGAGTGTCTCCGTCACTGCTTAGCAAAAACGATTCTGTGGGGTTTCTCTCCTGGCAAATGCAGCCCAGGAAACACCGTCAGCAGACAGTGGCACAGTATAAATCCTACACATACTACAAGAAACGGAGTGAGCCTCATAATGTGCTAACGAGAGCGTTCAAAAACACGACTAGGGAAAGTTCTAAGCAGGACAGATAGGAGAGAAGTGCGAAGGATCAATGACATGAACCTCAGAACAGAGAGTGACATGGTTTAGCATCTGAAATACAGGACTCCAATTGCTCTTCCTTTTGCTAAAACTTGACCGTCTTTCTCTGACTGGACAGGAACTGGTCATAAAAAGAAGCCAGATGCTGCTATTTTAAAAGGAGAAGAAACACCTAGAGAAATAATGCCAGCAAAAAGTAAATTAAGCTACTGAGTCAATACCATATTTCTTCTGGATCAATAGCAAGATAATGGTCTGCAGCCAAAATATTGACATTATATACTATTAACCTGCTTATCTCAGGGATAAGAGTTGTTTTTCATCGACTCTTAAATTTTTCTTTTTGCATTCCAGTTTGCATATGATACACACTCTGGCTTGGGGACTCTCACTTCACATGAAAACTGGACAATTAGCAGCTTAGCGAAGAAATCCTCACCACACACTCAGCCCCTGAATGTGTGAGAGAGAAAGGCCCATCACCTAAGGCAGTGGGAATGACAGAAAAAGCCCAGACAGAGTGCCCTCCAGCTGGGTTAGCTGTCCTGTTGAAGGTCAAGCTCAGCTTCCCTGCTCCTGCCAGAATTCTTCTCTTAGGGGCACAGAATCCACTGAAGACTGAGGAACTAAAATGGCTGGAAATGATGAGAACACAGGGGAGAGGTGCCTGTTCCCTAAACAGATTGTGCTGTGCGGTTAAGACTTGTCAAAAGGCTGACGATCTCCAGCTATTTCAGACAGAAAAACACAGAAACAGAGTAAAGGGCAAGGCTACCGTAAAGAACTCCATGAGATCTGGGGAGCATTCGAAGGCTCTTGGTCAAAAAGCCATTTGAAATTTTGTGCTTATCACAGAAAAGGAAATTTCTTTTTGGTGACAAAAGTATGTGTCACAGGTACCACGCACGGTGTCATTTCTGATGGCCAACTGCTCTGCTGACAAGTGAAGGTGCTTACAAACCAAAAACATGAGTGCACACACCATCAGCACACAAACAGATGGACTGCTGAGAGCCACACCACCCAGGAAGGAAATCAATTCAAATCCAGACCCAACTCAGTTAGTGGACTCTTAAGAATAAATGCTCTCCATCCTCCATGCCCATGCCGTAGCCAAGGCTGAAACGCTTGATTTAAAGTTGTACTCCCTTCAAAAACATTCCCATTTGGTGCCTAAAAATGAAAAGCAGCAGTTAGGCAAGGGGCACTGGGCACTCACTCAGCACACACTGATAATGCCCAACTCCACGAAAGGGGGGTGAGGGACTGGGGGGTTCTGCTCGGTCTTCATGATGAAGGGGGTCAAATGAGGGAGGCATATGGGAACACCTATAAAGCTCAATTTAATGGTAACTACCATCATTTTACTGCAAAAAAGAAAACTGCTGAAATATCAGCCCTATTTCCCCTAATGGCGCATGCTGGTTGACAACAGTTCCTCTTGCCTCGAAAATTCACCTGCACTCAATTCTAGCACACATGCGTAAACACACACACAGGTGTAGTTCTCATTTATCTTGCACACTACATAATGGGAAGCCCCCTGGGCTATGGAAAAATGAGCTCCCCATAGAAAATATTCACACTACAATATGAGAAATTCTTTCTGAAGAGTAATACTCTGCCAATTTCAATAATGATTTTTTTTTGGGGAAAAAAAGGCAGCTGGACACATGTTTACCCATCAGTAAGAAGAAAGTCTTCATTTTTCTTCCCCCAAAAGAAACGCTAACAAGTGTCGCTGGGGAACATACCCAATTTTATAACAGGTATCAAATGTAACAGTTAAACGCCCCCCCCCCCCCCCCAAAAGCCCGAGGAACAAAAGCACCCTCACTCCTCTGCCAGCGCAGACAGCACGCTGGCCTCGCGCACAGCAGGGACCAGAGGCAGGTGAGCGTGGCGGTCAACAGAGAAATGTCAGCTGTTTTTGCAGAACTGACAAAAATAATAAACAAGCCAGACCTTCCTCTTCAGGTTTTGAAAACAATCCTCCCGTGCTTGGCTTGGATTCCAGACTCCTCTGACTCTGAAGCTCGCTGCAGCCATTTCTGCAGTTTTCCAAGCGATTTTAAAAAGCTTTTCTCCCGAGGACAATACAAAGGCTTCCTGTGTTCTAAGCAGCAACTCTCGCCCCAGGGCCGCAAAACACTGACATGCTGAGTTCAGCTGCAAGTCCCTAGACAAGTAATCTGTTACTAATTCTGCAAATTATTATTTTTAAAAGTGAGAATAAATTCAAGTTGATCTCAATAAGGCCCCTCACTTGCAGTCTCATATGCTCTTGTGAGTGGCAAAGAGCACCAGCTCTGCTTCCCAAGGCGCCTTCCTAGGTGCCGCAGCGGCATGCACCCCGTAGTCCTGCCGAGCCCTGAGAGGCCGGCGCTGTTATTACCAGTCCCACTGCGCCCACCAGGAAGGTGTGCACACCGAAGCCCTCAGAACAGTGCACACGAGTGCCTGTGCCCACGTGCACTCTGTTCCCATCGCGCCTTCCAGGGGCTGGGAGCTGGGCCCTGTGCCAGGTGCCGGGGATAAAATGGTGAGCAAGATCATCTCTGCCCTCAAGAAGCTTCAGAGTCCAGCCGGGAAAGCAGAAAGCTCCATGATGAGCGGAAACCTGACCTGGCCCTCCGGGATGTGGAGGTGTTAGGAACCCCAGTTCAAGTGCCCACTGAAGGCCTGACCCAAGGGTCTCTGTAGTCCAATTAAGAGGAAAAGTACGTCTACACTACTGATTTGCAGCACTATGCCTATTTTCATTTAATCCAGTGGTTATGACATTCATTTAGAGGGTCATGACCAACAGTTACACATGTCTTAACATATGTTGGCTAACTAGTTCTGGTGGAAATATGAACATTTGTCACATGGTAAGTAATATTTAAAAAGTTTGACAATAACTTGTTATAATCCCGATGATAACCTCATTAAGTAGGCATTATCTCAATCTGAGGTAAGAAAACAAAGGCTCAGAGAGGTTAAGCAATATGCCCGAAGTCACACAGTTAACGGGCAGAGCTAGGATTCAAGCCCTGACCCACCAGACTTTGGAGTCCACATTTTCAAGCAGACACTATCATGGCCTTTGAGACAGAGACCCCAGGTTTGGAGTCTTCCTGGTTCTATCAGGTATCAGCTTGGTCAGATCATTTCTCAACATCAGCTTCCTTGGCTATACAAAAAGGAATTTAAGCACCAACGTTCCTTCCAGCAGCGAAGGAACCGAATAGATTAACTGATTCTTAATCTATACAGGGGCCCCCAGCACTCCATCTCTAAACCTGGCAATCACTCGTCTCTTCATTCCTAAGGGTTATATAAATGAGCTCATGCAGTATGAACCATTTGGGTTGGCTTTTCCACTTGGCACAACTCCCTGCAGATGCGGCCAAGCTCTATGTGTATCACCAGTTTGTTCCTTTTTCCTGCCGAGTAGTAGTGGGTGGACCAGTTTGTTAACCATCACCTGTTGAAGGACATCTGGGCTGTTTTCAGTGTGGGGCTATTATGAAGATTTGTGGATAGGTTTTTGTGTAAATATAAGTTTTCTCTTCTCAGGAATAAATGCCCAGGAGTAGAACTGTGGACCGAAAATGTAAATGTGTGTTTCGTTTTATACATTTTCTAGAGAGGCTGATGTGGTTTTACAAGCTCCTCAGGTGCTGCATATGAGCATAACCAATGGACACAGACAGTAGGGGGGTGAGGGCATGTGCTGGGGGATGGGAGCGGCTGGGGAGAGATCAATGGGGGAAAAAGGAGATTCATGTAATACTTTAAACAATAAAAATTTTAAGTTAAAAAAAAAAGGAGTTTTACCAGATGTACAAACAAACAAACAAGCTCTTCAGGTGGTTCTAACACTCAGCCAGGGTAGAAAGCCACTCTGGGTCACATACTTTCTAAAAGGATTTTGAAAAAACTATAAATCTCCTTTTAATTTGACATCTAAAATTTCCCCTTAGATTAATAATTGCAAACAGGTCTAGATCATTCATTTTTGTGGAAAATGTCTACTATTTGACCTAGTTGGCTAAGCCAATTGTCAGACCAACCAGTAAGATCATACTTTGCCAAGAAAAACTCCCAATTCCTTTCCCATTACACATATGTGTTAATATACATCGACATGATGACCACTTACTTCTGAATTATAATCCTAAAATGAATGGATGGATGAAAGGGGAGGTGACTGCATGAGCCTTTGCCACGAGTTACATGGATAAAATCAAAATCCAATCCTGTCACTACCATATTTTTCTTTTTTTGAAAACTGATTTCAGAGAAGGGACAGGGAGAGAGAAATAGAAACATCAATGATGAGAATCACTGATCAGCTGCCTTCTATTGGGGATCGAGCCTGCACCCTAGACATGTGACCTTGACCGGAATCAAACCTGGGACCCTTCAGCCCGAAGGCTGATGCTCTATCCACTGAGCCATATCGACTAGGGCTTGTATTTCTTTCTTCTTTTAAAAAAAAAAATATATATTTTATTGATTTTTTAGAGAGGAAGGGCGAGGGATAGAGAGTTAGAAACATCGGATGAGAGAGAAACATCAATCAGCTGCCTCCTGTACATCCCCTACTGGGGATGTGCCCGCAACCAAGGTACATGCCCTTGACTGGAATCGAACCTGGGACCCTTCAGTCCGCAGGCCGACGCTCTATCCACTGAGCCAAACTGGTAGGGCGGGCCTGAACTTCTTAACAAGACTCTCATGCTTTGTTACCTTGGGATTCCCCACCCTTTGAGGTGTTTGAGGAGTTTATACCCCAGGTGAAAAGGGCACGTCTCCAGCACAGACACAAGTCTCAGAGAGCTCCACTTTAGGGGAGAGTGTGCACAGAAGGAAGAGCTGGAGAAGGGTTGCTATAAACTACCAGGCCCACCGAACCCCTGGTGGGTCTTCATTCACCCAGGCGAAAGACTACTGCTTGAGAGCTAGGGCTTGGTTTACTTTATCTACTTCATAAAAGGCCAATCTGCCCCTCCCCCTACACCTCCCCACCTCCCAGGAACTGAGTTTCAGTCCTGGCTCTTTCTCCCTGCAGCATCCATCATTACCCTCCACTGAGGGGAAGTGCCAACATCTCTGAGATTCATTTTTCTCTCTTTCCAAAGCAGAGACTCTGGTACTTGCGGGCTCCTGCCTGGGTGGTGTGGGCTACAGGCAGTCTGGGTACCCCTTGCCCACTGGCAGCAAGAACTTTGGCTCTCACTGCTGCCCTCCTTGAAAGTCTGGAATTTTAGAAATCGTTCTTCCTCTCTTTGTCTTTGCTCTATGCCACAAGTGCTGGAAAAAAAAACCAAACACCACTCGGAAAGGGCCACAGAAACCTTCTATTCCAGGTGGGTGGAGGCCAGGCTAGTGGGGCGCCTCCAGTAGGACTTCGGGGTCCCAGCACAAGATGAGGACCCTGCGGCCGTGAGAGGTGAAATGGTCACCTCAGGCCCACAGCTAATTAAGTAGCAGAGCTGGGATTAGAACTCAGCTGTCCCACCTCCCAGATTTCTGATCAGGATTAAAATAAGTCTGCAGGAGCAAGCCCCCAGCGACTTCTTAAGGCACATCACTGGATGCCAGTGGTGGTAAAGGGAATTCTGGACTGGACTATGCAGGGGTCCTGGCTTGCCTGGTGGCCACATGAATATAGCCCTGGAGTAGATGAAGACTTTGAAAACGGGTAACTGAGGAATGAGTATGGAGATGCATTTATCCGAGGAAACAACGTGCTGTAACACAGAAGAGGAGAAAGTGACAGCATCAAGAGTACAGTACTTCTGCCCTAACTCAGCAGTTCTCAACCTGCGGGTCACGACCCCTTTGGCGGTCGAACGGCCTTTTCACAGGGGTTGCCTAAGACCATCCTGCGTATCAGATATTTACATTACGATTCATAACAGTAGTAACATTACAGTTATGAAGTAGCAACGAAAATAATTTTATGGTTGGGGGTCACCACAACATGAGGAACTGAATTTAAAGGGCCAGAAGGTTGAGAATCACTGCCCTAACTGGTTTGGCTCAGTGGATAGAGTGTCGGCCTGCAGACTGAAGGGTCCCAGGTTTGATTCCAGTCAAGGGCATGTACCTTGTTACGGGCACATCCCTAGCAGGGGGTGTGTAGGAGGCAGCTGATCAATGTTTCTAATTCTCTATCCCTCTCCCTTCCTCTCTGTAAAAACTCAATAAAATATATTTTAAAAAAACATAACAGAGTACAGTACTTTTCATCCGTGGATATATTTTTTATGAGACCTTTTTGTTTTTTAAATGTAATTTGTCATTTCATAATAGTTGGTGATTTCTCACTGACATGTAAGATAAATATATAAAACTGTGCATTTAATTGTAAGGAATCTTTCATTTGCCCTGCTGGTATGGATCAGTAGTTGAGCATCAACCTATGAACCAAGAGGTCACGGTTTGATTCCCGGTCAGGGCACCTGCCCAGGTTGCGGGCTCCATCCCCAGTAGGGGGTGTGCATGAGGCAACTGATCAATGATTCTCTATCATTGATGTTTCTCTCTCTCTTCTTCTCTGAAATAAATAAAAAATACACTTTTTATAAAAATATTTTTTTTCATCTAAATGTTTCAGTCGTTTTCTTTTTACCTCTATGTCAATGTGCAGAATTTTTAAAAAAGTATTCTTTTTTATTGATTTCAGAGAGGGTGAGGGAGAGATAGAAACATCAATGAGAGAGAATCATTGATCGGCTGCCTCCTGCATGCTCCCCACTGGGGATCGAGCCCGCAACCTGGGCATGTGCCCTTGATGGGAATCGAACCTGGGACCCTTCAGTCCACAGGCTGACACTCTATCCACTGAGCCAAACAGGCTAGGGCCGTGGTCGGCAAACCGCAGCCCGTGAGCCACATGCGGCTCTTTGACCCCTTGAGTGTGGCTCTTCCACAAAATACCACGTGCTGGCGAGCACGTACAGTGCGACTGAAACTTCGTGGCCCATGCACAGATGTCGGTATTTTGTGGAAGAGCCACACTCAAGGGGCCAAAGAGTCACATGTGGCTTGCGAGCCGCGGTTTGCCGAGCCGCAGTTTGCCTACCATTGGGCTAGGGCAAAATGGATTTTTTAAAAAGAAAAAAAAAAATTCTATTCCAATTTTCCTGTAAATACTTCATTTGATAGTACACCCAAAAATTCTTCTTCCGTCACCCACAGAAACATCATGGAGACAGGAGCAGGAGGTGGGGGACTACTAAGAAGGTACTTGCACCCATCTCAGAGCGGCCTTTGGCAGAAAAGGCAGGCACGTTTCAAAGTTGCTTGTGCACGCTCCCCGCCCCCGGCAATGGCAGAAACAGTGCTGCATTCACCGCAGTTCTGATTGCGGTGTCGCATTTTACAGAGAGGGCAGGGACAGTGAGGTTTGTCTGATTCAAGTAAAATGCTCAAGAGGCCATAATTACCTCAGACTCTCCCGGGGTAGAAACCTGGAGAAGATGCTCCCACTGCCCCTGGAAAGACGGAGGGGACGATGGCAAGAGCGGCTTTGCCATCTGTCAGCCAGCTCTGGGCTAAACATTAGAAATCACTCGTCTTCTCAGCAAGGCAGTTAGACAGCGGAACCTGAGACAGGGAGACTTGTTTAAGGAAATCAGGGGTGGGGGGAGCCCTCTGTACACCTCTCTAACTGCAGATTAAGAAAGAGTTAGAGTTAATCATTTGACAAGGCTGGTTTGAGATCAGAGGTTGGCAAACTGAGCCTGAGGGCCAGCTGCCTATTTCTGTAAACAAGGAGGTCCTGGAGCTCAGCCACCGCATTTGTTTACGTGTGGCCATGGCTGCTTCCAAGCTCATGGCAGGGCTGAGCAGGTGGGGCAGAGACCAGGTCCTGATTTAGATTAAACTGAAATTCACAGTTTTAAAACACTTCGCTAATGCTGTTCTCTTACATGTGGAGCTTACTTTTCAGAAAATTTTCTAAATGCAAATCACAGGAGACAAAGGAGAATTAAGCATTGAGCATCTATTCCCTCCCGCTGTAAGGCAGGCTAGAAATAGGGAACGCCTCTATGGTGAGTGGGGGCATGTAGGATCTGGCCGGAGAGGGACACCTGGGATCTGCAGAATAAAGCAGGAGATGACATGTACCCTAAGGGACAAATGAACCTTAGAAGTTCAGAGCAGAATGAGAGGACTGGTGAGGGAACTGTAGGGAAAAGGGAAGAAGAGAGGGAAAGGAGGAGGAAGGAGAACAGGAGACAAGAGAAGATAAAGAGGCTGCGTGGCACCTGAGCCGGGCACTGAAGCAAGTCAGAAGATGAGGATGAGGACAGGCTGCTAGGAGGAAGTCTTACCTGTCAATTTTGAGACCTATGGGCTGAGTAGGAATCAGCCAGGTAAGAGCTGGGATGGAGGACATGTTTCTGGGAGAGCAAAGAGAACAGATGATTAGGCTGTGAATGGGGGAGAGACAGAAGGGCAGGGAGGTGACGGCCAGGTTAGGCTGGACCTCCCTGGTATTGGAACCTGCCCCAGGCCTTACAGAAGAGGCAGAAACTGGTCAGACTGGCTCCAGTAGTGGCAGGAAGAAAGGACTGGACGGAAAGGGTGCCACACCCAACACCAGCAGGGAGATTCCCGAATTGGAGATTCTACACCTCAAAGATGGTTAGAAGGCGTGGGTGCCAAGACTGGAGATGCTACCAATTAAAGTTATGTGACCCAAAGCTGGAGGGCAGGGCGCCAAGAAAGGCTCTGAAGGCTGAGCTCTAAACTCTTCCTGCGGGTTCCAGGCGGCTGCTGATGGGCAGTCTCACGGGCGGCTCAAACTGCAGGAACACCACTCACGCCAATCCCATCTGCACCAGGAATAAACCTGGCCCTGGCTTTCTTGCCTAGCACTTGTTCCAATCCTCCTGTTCATACACCTGTCTGTATACCTCAGTGTCCTGAATAAACGCTGGGTTAAGGTTCTTTGTGGTCAACTTCAAAGCTGAAATACTTTCAAACAGACCTAAGTAACACCCCCAGAAACGTCTAGCGGACTGAACTTTAACCTCCTGAAGGTTAAAGAACTCCAACTCACAGGAAAGTTAGAAAGTTCACATTGCTAAAAGTGTTCTGGTGAACTTCTGTCAAAAAAACCCCCTAGGCCAAACCAAACAAAACACTGCAGCCTTTGGAAATCTTTATTGCAAAGAAAAAGTGGTGGGATTCCTGCCTGTTGTTTGTCTCTGCTTTTCTAACCTTTCAGCTCATAAACAGCAAGACTGTGCCCCCAGAAAGCTGTGGGGCAAACACAAACACTTTCCTTGACAGGATCTGTTTATTCACATATTTATTCAGAACAGAACTGGCCTAGTGACCTATCCCCATCAGAAGACAGCTGACAACAGAGGCTGAGGCAGGCCCCACTGCCCAGGGTTCTCGCTAAGATCAACAGCAAATCTCAAACTCTATATGTGGGGACCAACGTGGAGGAAAACAATTCCCGTGATTCTGTTATTGAAACGGTGCTCACAAGAAGAGGATTGACTTCATCAAACTGTAATGCAGAATGCAAAAAGCCTGAGGGACATTTCTTGTTCTCCGAATACATCTGTTGTGTAAGACACAGGCATCCAGAGATGCCAGAGGCCGGACATGGTGCCAAAAGGTTCTCTCTTGGTTCTTTCCTACTATAAAGATTGCTTACTATTTAGAAGAAGGAAAGAGAGAAATTGTGTTCATTTTCTGATTACAAGGATTTAGTCCCCAAAAGGCAGACATGCAAAAAATCATGGTTCTCAAAAGGGAGGTGAGGGAGCTGGGTGGAGGAGGGCAAAGGGGAGAAAATGAAGGTCCTGTGTAAAATGTGAAAATAAACAATATGATAATGAACTGAACTTTCAAGGGAGACCCTGCACTTGCTGGTGACTCACTAACTACAGCTGCTTGCTTCCTAGGTCTCTTTATCATTAAGTTCCAAACCTTTTGCTAATTTCTTTCAAATGGGTTTCAAAGGATAAATGGGAGAAAAATATCTGCGAAATGCCAATGGTTACATTTGCAAACATTTGGGTGTTCCCAGGCAAAGAACACAGTGAATACTCGTCACTGGGTGCAGTTCCCACTGCAACTCGACTCCACACAGTGGGTGAAAACAAGGCCGAGAGTTGTGAAATGTATTGATCTTAGTTTCTGGAAATGGTGAGCCAGGGAGGCTCTGTCCATTAACAAGATACGTGTTCAGTGCCAGACAACTTAGTTCTACTTTCCTATTGATGTCTCATAGGAGAAGCAGAAGCATAATTGCCCTAAAAAGGTAAAAAGCTTTTTGCTAAGGCAAAATGCAGATAATACCATTAGTCATATTTGGTCTAAGAAATCACTAACACCAGTCAAATAAAAGAAGATCATGGGGTACTATTTGGAAGCAGCAGTTTAAATGGTCACCGTAGTTCCAATGGCCTGGAGTAGACTTTTTATGTGTGTGACCATAAACATAAACCGTTGTTTTAAACAGAGAAGAACTTTTACACCCAAATGATATCCCCTTAAAATTTTCACAATTAGTGTGAATCTATACAATTATTCCAAAAAGGTTCCCACATCCTATATAACAAAAGCCCAGCGACCATAACGGCGCAACAACCAGAATGATTGCTTGACCAGTCGCTATGAGGTGCATTGACCACCTCGTGGTCCCTCCCCACCCGGCCCACAGGCTCTGATCACAGGATGGCGAACGGGGAACCGGGGTGGGTGGTGGCGGGGCGGGACTGGGGACTGGTGAGCGGGCGAAAGATGGCCCTGATCACAGGCCAGGCCTAGGGACCCTACCTGCGCACAATTTCGTGCGCTGGGCCTCTAGTCTAAAAAATAATGGCGATCTCCTCTTTTAGAATCCCAAGGAGACCAGAGAAAAATCAATCAATCAATCAAGCCAAATTACATTTTTCCTATGTATATAAAAACATGCATTTTTTTTTTAGAAAAAGGGATTACATAATACATACTGTTGCACACCTTGATTTTTTTCACTTAACGTATCATAGAAATATGTACACGCATACATGGTTGGATGCATATGCAGACTGACAGGGCAGAAGGAGAAGACACTGGCCCACCACTATGTGAACATTCACGTACCATCTAGTATATTTCACAATCCCTGTTATAGGCCTACTTTATGGAAGACCAAATCAGATAAAGGAAGGCCAAGTTCTCTACAGAAGCACATTTGGTAGATTCTCTGCCAGGGTCCTGGTGATAGGCACTGCTAATTGGTTTCAAATTTTGGGGGCGTGGAGTTGAATATATAAACAAACCAGCAAAATAACAAATGAATGAATGAATGAAAGAAAAATAAATGTTTCTAGAAAGAACTTGTCATAAATGGGAATGATGAAAAACCAGCAGATAGAACAGAGGTCTTAAGGTCAAGATACAGCCACGGCTTCCTCAAAGCTCTGCACCAAAACTTAGCTTTTCTTTGGAGAAAAGTGGAAACTTCAATTCTTACATGTGCACTGGAAGAACGGAGGGCTGAATCCAGCAAAACTATCCAGTCTGTCAAATTACTTCCAAGCTGATGCTCAAAGGCCAAGTCTTTCCCTGAGAGCCCAGCTAAAAAGATTCCTGTATTATCAAGGCAAATAAGAACTCAAATGCTGGAGAATTGCTGAGAAAAATCATCCTAAATACTTCCCCTCAGCCATTCCTCTTCAGAGCGGTGCCGGAGAGAGCTGTTAAGGAAATGGCTGACACAAACGGCGCTGACAGGTTCACTACCACCTGAAAGGCAAAGACACTGACAGCAACTTACCTCCATCATCCAGGGCCCGTTTTTGTACTCCATATCCATACACGGAGGGGTCCACTAGAGGTGTGGAATTATTCAAGTGAGGAATTGAATCAATTTTAGCAGCAATCTACAGAAGAAGCAGATTTAAATATTCAGGAACAAATCACGGCTCTATTCGAGGGAGAAAGAGGAGACCTCTTTAGAGGGCTGTTTTTTCACTGTCTCCCCGCCCCCCCACCCCCCGCCCCAACCTACATTAATTTGAGGCAATGTCATGGTAGTATAAACACTTTTCACTGTTAGCTGAGTTTTCTTTTGGTCTTAATAATAATGTGTCTTTAGAAATAAAATAGTACCAAAAGTGTGTCTTTTACAAGCAATTAGTATTTCTAAGCCATCACTTAAAATAGAGGCATACTGCATTTGAAGAAAAAAAGCAGGCCAAAAATGAGAAAAACTTTGCTCAAAAGGTTTTATCACAGGATTCCTTTAAGAAACGAATTCCCCAACAATATTTAAAAGGCCATGTTTGCTCAATGACAACGCTTTAGGAATATATCCATCCTATTAACTGTAACATCTATAAAAGTGATGATGCAATCTACAGATATAAGGCAATAGACTGCTCTTTGTTGGAAATGTCTGGACAGCGGGGGATGACTGTCCAGACTATTATAAGATTCCTGCGCTTGAGAAAGTAAGATAATCTGAGACCTGTTTCAACTTTTAACATTTTATTTATCATCAGTTAAAGAACAGAACATAGCTATTAAAAAATTTCCCCCGAAACAAATGCTACATAGACTCCTTACTTATCTACTTTGTTCTCATTAGGAAATTATTGTGATCTTCACAATAAATCAACTCTTTGATTTAATCAAAGGAATGTCTATAGCAGTTGCTCTTGATGTTACGCCCTGAATTAAGCCTAGCACACCTGTCTCAGAGAGCAAAGTCTTCAGTGGAAATTCTGAACTTGTCCCAATGTGCCCAGAAGTGTGAGACCTTCCAGGACCAACATAAAGATAAATTACCTTAAACAAACAACTAAACACAATCGGGAAAACCCCAGGCAAGACTTAAATGTCCTGGGGTTAGGGCTTGTCCCTTCCATTTACTGGTTCTGTGATATTGGGCAAGTCCGTTTCTTCTCTGCTTAAGATCCTCGGGTATAATACCATCTGCTTCACAGTTTTTGAAAAGATAACAACATACTCTGAACACAAAAGAGCTTTGTACACTGAAAAGCACTTCACAAATACCAGGGCTGTAAAACAAGGCAAATCACCCAACAAATGGTGATTGCCTACTATGTGCTAGGCTGTTCCAGGCACCAAGGTTCCTGTGGCGAACAAGAATAACCAAGCCCCTGTTCCCTGGAGTCACAGTCGGTGGGGAGTCACGGGTACATAGTAAACTGAGCATTTCAGGTGGCAATAAGCATGATGCCAATAAAGACAATGACATATAGAGTGCTTGGGAGAGCTACTTTATATAGGGCGATCAGGGCAGGACACTAGGAGGTGACGTGTAACCTGAGACCTAAATGATGAGTAGCAGCTGGCTACACAAAAATCTGAGGAAGAGCTGTCCAGGAAGAAGAAACAGCTTGTACAAAGGCCTGAGGCAGGAGCAAGTTTGGTAGGTATAAGCCTAAAAGAAAGACGTCAATGTCACTGGAGTAGAAGGAATTAGATGTGTTCTAAGAAGTGGGCAAGAGCCAGCTCACACAGGGCTTTACTGATCCTGGTAAGGGGCTTGGATTTTATAGGAAGGGTGACCAGAAGCAACTACAAGGCTTTCTAAGGGAAGTAATGTGCTAATTTGTTTTTAAAAGATCCTCTTGGCCAAGACAAATAGATTCTAAGTGGACAAGAATAGGAACACCATTACGTGTTCTAATAGGAGGTATTCTAAACCAGGGCAAACTATGGTTGGTGAACCACCTGCTTTTGTAAGGAAAGCTTTATTAGAACAGAGCTACACCCATTTGTTATCGGTAAGGAGTTGCAGAGACCATATAGTGTGCAAAGCCATACTATCTGGACCTTTAAAGAAAAAGTTTGACAATCTCAAATACTAAAGATAGGCAGCCGATAGAAACTCCACCTTCTATATCCAAACAAGCCTCTACTGGCAAGTGGCCATTTGCCCTTAAACAAAAGGCCATATACATCCTGCCTAACAGCATTCTATCATCTACTTGCCAGCTTGCTCCCTTATTTGTTTTGGATAAGCTTGCAGAGGTTGGCTACTTAAGATGCAAAAGTTAGCTGTAAGGACTCAGCTGGTAAAGCAGGTGGGTGAAAAGGTGAGAACACGCTAGAGCTTGTGTCCACAGAGACCCTCTCGTCTGCCACAATAAACTGGCTAATATAACGGTTTTCAAAATTGGCCTAGTTGCCCTAGCTGGTTTGGCTCAGTGGATAGAGCGTTGGTCTGCGGACTTGAAGGGTCCCAGGTTCGATTCCTGCCAAGGGCATGTGCTTGGGTTGCAGGCTCAATCCCCAGTAGGGGGCGTGCAGGAGGCAGCCAATCAATGATTCTCTGTCATCATTGATGTTTCTATCTCTCCGTCTCCCTTCCTCTCTGAAATCAATAAAAATATGTAAGAAAAAAAAAAAGACTGCTCTAGTTGTTTTTTAAAAGACCGACCAAAACATTCTCAGAAGACATGATTACCCCAAAACACAAAAGAAAAGGGTATGACTATCAGTGGAGTCCCTCAACAGTGTGCATGTGACCTCACTCTCAAAGACGGGGCCTCAAAATGTGCACTCTACCCATCAGGCATTCTCCCTGCTCTCTTCTGCTGAAACCTCATCTTCCAAATCTTTTTCCTTCCTGCCAACCTAGCTAAATGCTATTCCTGAGTCCTCGGCCTTCCTTATTTTCCTCCCACAGCCAATATGGTAAACGTGTTACAATAGTTTCCTGTTCCTAATATTGATTATAGCAGTAAGTGTCCTTCCAAATTTGTGACTGAGACTTTCAAATGTTTTTTTAATCCACTATTTTATTTTTATTTTTAATTTAATTTTTTTAGAGAGAGAGGGAGGAGGGACGGAGGGACAGAGAGAGGGAGAGAAGGAGGGAGAGACAGACATTGATTTGTTGTTCCACTTATTTGTGCATTCATTGGTTGATTTTGCATGTGCCCTGACCAGGGATTGAACCTGCAACCTTGGCCTGTTCGTGCAACGCTCTAACCTACTGAACTATCTGGCCAGGCCAGATTTGTTCTTAAGTCATGTTTGCTTCAGGCATCTATAACTAGGGAAATTTGTAATAATGGTTAAGAAGTGTAGCTCTAAAGTCATATAGACTGCATTTAAACTTTGGCTAAACAAATGTTAGATACAAGTTTAACATTAAAATATACAATTGCATCACAATTTACATTGATATTTCATTGTATATTACAATATACCATAAAATTCAACGTGTTCGTTTCTTCATATAAATGTAACTTTATTCTAGGAAATATGAAATATCTACTAAAATAACCAGTTGAAATTTAATGAGTGCTCACTATGTGCTAGATACTCTAGGAACATTTTAAACATGCTATCTCGCCGAAACCGGTTTGGCTCAGTGGATGGAGCGTCGGCCTGCGGACTGAAGGGTCCCGGGTTCGATTCCGGTCAAAGGCATGTACCTGGGTTGCGGGCACATCCCCGATGGGGGATGTGCAGGAGGCAGCTGATTGATGTCTCTCACATCGATGTTTCTAACTCTCTGTCTCTCTCCCTTCCTCTCTGTAAAAAATCAATAAAATATATTAAAAAAAAAAACAAACATGCTATCTCATTTATTCCTTACAATGATTCTCTAGGAGGCTGGTGTTATTATTTCCATTTTTAAAAAATATATATTTTTATTGATTTCAGAGAGGAAGGGAGAGAAAGAGAGAGATAGAAACATCAATGATGAGAGGGAATCATTGATTGGCTGCCTCCTGCACGTTGGACTGAGCCTGCAACCCAGGCATGTGCCCCTGACGGGACTCGAACCTGGGACCCTTTGGTCCGCAGGCAGACGCTCTATCTACTGAGCCAAACAGTCTAGGGCAGCGGTCTCAACCTGTGGGTTGCGACCCCTTTGGGGGTCGAACAACCCTTTCACAGGGGTCGCCTAAGACCATCGGAAAACACATATATAATTACATATTGTTTTTGTGATTAATCACTATGCTTTCATTATGTTCAATTTGTAACAATGAAAATACATCCTGCATATCAGATATTTACATTACGATTCATAACAGTAGCAAAGTTACAGTTATGAAGTAGCAACGAAAATACTGTTATGGTTGGTGGTCACCACAACATGAGGAACTGTATTAAAGGGTCGCGGCATTAGGAAGGTTGAGAACCACTGGTCTAGGGCACTATTTCCACTTTTAAGATAAGGAAAAGTGAGGCTCAGAGAAGCTGAGTGACCTGTCAAAAATCATGCATCTTGTAAGTAGCAGAAATGGTACTTAAGCCCAGGCATGCCTGACTCAAGTCTATAACCACAGCACTAAGCTACCTCTCTTCCTCCACCTAATACTTTCTTAAACATATTTCATTTCTCAAGGACTTAAACCTAGTGGTTCACAGTACACAGACCTCAAGCAATTCCTCACGTCGCAACTGATCATTCTGAACAGCAGCTGCTAAGGAAAGTAGGGTACATTCTCAGTTAATGGCATCGGCCAGAAAACAAGAGCCACCGAAGCCAGAATATTCCTACAAAACCAAGGCCACTTCAGTTCTTATCTGAAAGCATGACCTTGAGGGGACTCTGCTACCAATTTTCTACCACTTCCATTACTTTTCCTGCTTTGGAGGGTAGGTGGGGAAGAGAATGGGTTATCTCACTACCTGCGCTGTTTTAAGCACAGAAAAAGATGAAATATAAACGTGAGAGACTTAATTTAACCTCCACTGCTGGCAGCCAGCGGAAATACGAAGGAAGGGAGCACTGGCCCAGGAGTCAGTCAGGAGTTAGGTTTTCCAGCCAGATCTCCCAGTGCATGACCCTGGGCAAGACCCTCAATGCCTTGCTCCTCGGTGTACACACCTGTGAAATGCAGGGACGAACTAAACCAGTGTGTTCCACAGAGGGGTACACAGGTGATTTTGAAAGGTGCATGGATGAATATATATATTTTTTACAGTTACCTTCAATACATAGCAAAGTTTTTCATTTATGACAATGATTTAGCTTCCTTTTTGAAAAATATTTCAAACAAATCCAAATTTTAAAATGATTTTAAAATATTAACAGAATATTGAAGGTTCACTGCTAGGGCAAAAATCACAAAGATAGGACACAAATTACTGAAGTTCACAAACATGGCAATTAATTATTCCCAGTGCACACCTTTAGAACTAAATTTCTCTGTTGACAGGTTTTGTAATCAAAGCTCATCCTATAAACCCAAATAGGAAGCTGTGACTGTGTCCACAACTTTACACTGATTAGAACTTTATATGAAATGGAAACGGGCAAAGCCGTCGGGCACCACCAAGTCTTCCACATACGATGCCCATGCTATCAATACAGCTACTGATGATTTTCAGGGATCCAACAAGTAGAGGTGGAAGCTCACACCACCCAGGGAGCAGGAACCCAAATTACCCCCCGAAACCCCTGCTCTACAGTTCCCAGAGTGGCCTTGCTCCGGACCTGGAGAATGCACGGGCTGGACTGAGAGTCTCTGCTCCCCACGGCCGAGCCGGGGGCTAAGAGAAGTTCAGAGGGCAGGGGCTGGAGTCAGTGCACAGGGGCAAGTCCTAGTTCTGCATCCCACTACCTGGTGGGTCACAGTGAAGACGGCACTCTATCAAATGTACTGCACTAAAAGCCTGCTGTTGCCCTCATTTAACCTTCACAGTGACCTTATAAAGTAGCTACTCTTCTCATTACTGCGGGGTTTGGGGCCTGCCTGGAACTGTATCCACGGGGATAACAGGGTAACAATGTAGAACAATGCCAGGCACATGGTAAGGAACAAGACCGTTTGCTATTTTAACCTTTAATTGAAGAATAATGCTCCAGAAAACTACACGGATGCGTTTATAGCTCACTGAATTTTCGCTAATGAAAATGCCTGTGCAACTAGCATCCAGGTCAAGAAACAGAACATCACCAGGGCCCCAGAAGCCTGCCTCAGGCCCCCTTCAGTCACTACACAACCCCACCTCCCCTAAGGGTAACCTCCTAACTTCTAATATTAGCTATTTTAAAAAATTATTACTAACATCAATGATCTCCATTTTACACATAAGGAAACTTAGGCTTAAAGAAGGTAGATAACTTGTCCAGTGACTAAGCTAGTAGGTGGCATAACCAGAACTTGAGCTCATATAGTCTGAAGCCAAGCTCTTAATAACCACTTCACGACTTTACCACCTGGGAATTTTGTGACTATCAGATGAGAGAACATCTATGAAAGCTGTGCCTGGCACCGAGCATAACACAAGCTCAACAAATGGTAGCAGAAGTGTTGGCAGAGATGGGGCCCCGGCTGGTTCTGCCCTATTTACTGGCATTGCCAAAACAAGGAATTCTATATACCAATCAAGTAAGATATCAGCTCTTCTTAGTACCTTTTCCTGACAACTTCGTGCCACCCCATTTGGGGAGAATTAAATACCCCCTTATCTGTGATTGCAAAGCACTTGATAACCTAGCTCTAAATAGCAGAATCTCACCGAGAAAGTTACTGGTTCCACTGTCTCCTCACAAGGAACTCTCTGAAGAGTGGACCTTCTCAATCACCTCAGTAACCCTGGGACAAAGAGTCCTTCACTGGGAGCTCCAGGGCTCAGCTTGATAAATTCCTGAATTTATATACAAAACCAATACATATTTCTGAGGAGTTCAAAGTTTTCAAGAGTCTTTAAAAGGTCCATGTTCTGCCCGGCCGATGTGGTTCATGGTTGCAACCCATGAACCAAGAGGCCGCCGGTTCGATACCCGGTCAGGGCACATGCCTGGGTTTTGGCCTGGATCCCCAGTGAGGGGAGTACAGGAGGCAGCTGACCAAAGTGTTTCTCTCATCAATGTTTCTACCCCTCTCCTTCTTTAAAAAAAAAAAAAAAAAAAATCAATAAAATATATCTTAAAAAAATAAAAGGTCCATGTTACCAAAGTTAAAGAACAGCTTCCCTAATGCATGGCAAAATGCTTGGTTCTCATTAAACATTTGCTAAATTTGCCCTAGCTGGTTTGGCTCAGTGGATAGAGCCTTGGCTTGCGGATCAAAGGGTCCCAGGTTTGATTCCAGTCAAGGGCATATTATACCTTGGCTGCAGGCTCCTCCTCAGCCCAGGCCCTGGTCAGGGCTCACGCAGGAGACAACCAATCGATGTGTTTCTCTCACATCGATATTTCTCTCTGTCTTTCCCTCTTTCTTCCACTCTCCCTAAAAATCAATGGAAAAATATCCTTGGGCAAGGATTAACAAAAAACAAACAAAACATTTGCTAAATTTAAAGTGCACATGGAGAAACCCATCTGTAGGAAAAATGCTAAGATGACCAGCTGAGGCTGCAAGCCGAAATACTGTTCCAGCTGGGATTCCCCCACCAAAGACCCTAAAAATGGCATGTCCGGTAGTTCTCTCCCCTCCATTCCATCTAATTCCACCAGCATCCTTTCAATGCTTTGTTCAATGATTCTGCTGATGTCTCACTGAAATGAAAACTATGCAACTACCTCTGCGAAGGAACCAAAATTCTCCTTAGAATGTACAAGACCTGGTCCGAGAACAATGGATATATTACTTGTGTGCCTCTGAGAAAACTGCTTTGTTTCCCTTTGGCTTATTTTCAAATATAAAATGAGAGATATAACCCTTGTCCTGAATATCACACCTGGTTGTTGTGAGAATTTAATCCACAGTAAGATAAAGTCAGCTGCAAAGTTGTCTTATTTATCTTTGCACTGTCCCAGCATCCAGCGAGCAGCCTTGGACTCAGCAGATACTCAAATAAATGGCAGGTAATGTGAATCACATCACTACTCCCATTAACACCACTCAGTCTTGCAAGTGATTTGTTCTCATCTGGTATTAAGATAAAAGTGCCTCCAATAGAAATATTGGCTATTCTTTCCCAAGTGTCTTTACAACGAAACTCAAAATGCAAAACATTTTCAAGGGAGACAGTTCTTAAGGGTAAAAGGATTGCACAGAAAAGCTAGGGAGAGGAAAGTTTGAACAGACACCCAATACAGTAAGTCCTCACTTAACGTCATAAAAAGGTTCTTGGAACCGCAGGGAAATAACATATAAAGAAACTAATTTTACTGTGCTAATTGACATAAATAAGAGTAAAATTCCTATGACATCTCATCAACATTATAACAAAACAATATTGAACGAAAAGACGTTATTTGAGGACCTGCTGTATAACGTATTATAAAGCAAAAGAGCCAAAATAATATGGCCAATTTTTTTTTTTTTTTTTTTTCAAATCCAGCTCATGGCCTTGAAGGGACCACTGAGATTATTTAGGTCAACATTTCCTAAGTTTGACCCACAGAATGGAATTTGGTTTTATGAAAAGAGGGTATGAAGTGATTTAACTTCAGGACATGTAGGCCTTAGTGCACATAAGCATATTAAAGGCTCTAAGAAGTCTTGTAGTAAAGAAGCCAATTCACCTTTATTTAACCCTGTATTCCCCATGGAAGACACAGTAACAGCCTGTAAATCAAATGTTGGGAAAGACTAACCTACTCTAAGGTCACGCAGCTACTTGCAGGAGCCTTAGATTGCCCAACTCTCCTCCCAGTTTTTTCCATTATAAACTTCAAATAAAACCTAGAAATGATGGGCTCACAATTGAAAAAGGATAAGAAAAATAAAGGCTGTGGATAGGCACCCCAATGGGCAGTGGAAAACATGAGCAAAGTGGTGGGAATGAAGGCAACCAGAGTCAACGCCTGTGCAAAGGGGCAGAGGCCCCCAGTCCTGCCGAATACAGTCCTGCCACAGCAAAATGCGGGAGCAGTGCGGAAGCTAGGAATCTCCATTTTTTTATGTGAAATCATTCTGGTTTCTAAGTGCTGGCACTGTGTGAGTCAAACAAGGCATGCCTGCAGGCCCACTGGGAGCCTTCCCCAGCCCGTGGGCCATGGGTTTAAGAATTCTGGTCAAGGTAAATCTGAATCTACAAATAATTGGGACTTCAGAGAGTCATCCCTTCCCTCTGAAATCAATAAAAATATATATATTTTTAAAAAATTTTAAAGATAGTCTCAGATGAAAATGAGAAAAGCCTTAGAGGCACACATACTATTCACTTAGAGTCTACCTTTCAATACCAAACATGAGGTTCAGTGCTTGCATTAGTGTGGTGACCCAAAAGGACTCAGTCCCTTCGCCAATTCTTCAACAAGGGCTCGCTCTTTGCAGGGTACGCTGCTGGATCCTATCAAAGATACAGAAGCAGCCCATAGATTTCCTGTAGACACTGGTTTTCTTCAAGTGTCTGAGGAAGCTAAAACGAACGCGCATGCAGGAGTAAGTCCTTAGTGAAATGACTTGAGATACTGAAGCACTGAACATGTAAGAGATGGTCTCAGTGGAGTATAACTGAAACCGACTGAACAGGCAGCCACTTGACTTTGAGTCAGGAACGTCGTATGTTAAGGCAGGGTGTCTCAGGGAGTACCCAACACCAACGAACAGAGGCTTTTCCTTGTCATGGTGGATGCACATTCCCTGAAGCAGACCTGGTGCTTGTGTACAGCACTCACGCCAAATCACCTACTGCCCAGGCTCAAAGTGTGAGCCAGCAGCCCTGGGAGGCATTCTCTGGAGGCCCCTCACTAATCAATGTATTTTTTTTTTAAGTGCTGGTAAAGAATAGGTTCTAATGTTACTCTCTATTGATTCTACAATGGCTTGATCACAATCATTTGGGTGCAGAATCAACATAATGCTCAAATCCCTGAGGTACCAATTACACTGTATTCATGTGGATAGAATACTCTGGAGTTACTCAATACAGAGGCACTGACTGGGTCTAGATCAAAATAGAACCTTCAAGTCCTAAAAAACATTAGCAGTTTGGCCAGATCCTTTCTTCTATTTACTAGTAGTTGATGACCGGCAGACAGTTGGTGGAGCTTGTGGAATGCTGCTGGGAGTCTGTCATACACTGTGATTTCGCACTGTCTTGTTAACATGCAAATGTGCAGTCACTTGATGACGGATGCTCCTAAACCAGCAGTGGGCTTTCTGGAAAGATTTTATATGTTTAGAAAACAAGGTAAAACAGATTTTTATCTCCTCATCCATAATCTTCATGAGGTCCCCTTATAACCTAGAGCAGTGATGGTGAACCTTTTGAGCTCGGCATGTCAGCATTTTGAAAAACCCTAACTTAACTCTGGTGCCGTGTCACATATAGAAATTTTTTTTTTTTTTTCGCTTAAAGTATTACAAAGGGTATTACATAAGTGTCCTTTTTCCCCCCCCGCCCTTGACAAACCCCTACCCTCCCTTACCCCCCAGTGTCTTATGTCCATTAGTTATGCTTATATGCATGCATACAAGTCCTTCGGTTGATCTCTTACTCCCCACATATAGAAATTTTTTGATATTTGAAACCATAGTAAAACAAAGACTTATATTTTTATATTTATTTTATATTTTTAAATGCCATTTAACAAAGAAAAATCAAGTTCACGTGTCACCTCTGACACGCGTGTCATAGGTTCACCATCACTGACCTAGACAGACAGGGTAGAGGTGCAGCGTAGCTACAGAACTGGATAACCTATTTTGGCTTTGAGTCCACACCCCACCCTTATTAGGATCCTGCCCTCTCTAAACAAGTTGAAAAAATAGCACTTCATTTTTGCTAACCTGCCAATGACAGGAGAACGGAACATGATGGTTTTTTTTAATACCCAGCAGTATTCGATATTCATCTTTGGGACTGAATCAGATCATATTTCCACACTTGTGTACTTCCCTACAGAATGGCTGGATTACCCATTTGTGCCAAACACTGAAGTATAACTGATACTGACTGAGCATTCAGCACACTGGACTTTGAGTCAGAAACATCATATATTAAGTAAGCAAAAGCACAAGGAGGCTTCTAGATGCTAGCAGGCAAGTTGAGTAGATTGGGTACTGAACCCTAAATACCCAGACTTAATAGAAACTGCAGATTCAAATCTCAGCAGGATCAACTCATATGCTATTATCATCTTCTAGATAAACTGAGCACCATAGAGCTTTCTGCTCTCTGACAAACTGACGAGGGCCTTATAGACTATTGCTGGTGTTTATGAGGGCACATAAGAGGGAGAAAGCTTTGCAATCATTTAAATAAATACAGTTTTTACTTCCAGTTACTGCTGGGGGAAAATCGCTGTGTATACACTACAGAGAAGTAGAACCACCATCATCCAGATGCCCAAGTAACATGAGATCCTTTCAGGTAAGTTTTACTATAAGCATACAATATTTTAGACTTCCAACATGCCATTCTCGCCCAATGTAAATCTAAAATTACCCACAAACCTGTTTTTTTTTCTTTAGTTTTTAAAGGCCATCAAATCCTTGGAGATAGTATCGACCTCCAGCAGTTAATATTCAGACATAATACACTTACAGCAGTGTCTTCATTGGGCTTATTACTGCTCCAGTCAATGGTGCATTTCAGAGCTGGGAACATTTCCAATGAAGTTCCTCTGCTAGTAGTACAACCACTGCTCCAACAATCCACATTAGGTCAGCATGTAACAGAGGGTCTCCCTCCCTCCTGAGTAGGTTGTCCAAGAATATGAGCTCAACTACTGGCTCAAGAGAAGCAGAAAGTGTTCTCAATGGTTCAAAATTCATTTTACGTTCAACTAGATAGGCCTTCTGCACACTGAGGATCTGAGCTCTTTAGGGTAGTGACTATAATTCTTCCTGGGTACAGGAGGCCAACAAGGTGACTGTCACACATCAGCACTGAGTGAAAGCCATTACATATTAGCAGCCAGTGAGAAACAAGGTTCAGGACCTTGTGCTGGAGAGGAGAGCATGTTAACACGCTGGCACGCAGAGAGGTGGAAGGGGAGCGGGATGGCATGTTCATCCATTACCGCCACTGGTTGGCTCTGAAGTCTAAATATGATGGATACTCACTACTGTACTGGTTGGTGCCTAGGCAGTAAGTAACAGGTCATCAGATAAAATTTTAGGTGGAACCAATAGGTTTGCAAGGTTCTGGGATCCAACATAATGTCTACAGGAGCATCAGTATTAAAATGAAAAGTCAGTATCTGGGACACGGGGAGGGCTCCCTTCCCTGGAATACTGGAAAGAGATGTAAAGACCACATCTTCAAGCGACCGAGTGGATCTTCTAATACAATGAGTCCTGTGGCTTTCTGTTAGGAATCAAGCAGTAATTAGTTACAGCCCAACTTTTACACTGTCAGTCAGGATGCCTACAATTCAAGAGGAAGAGACGATGAGCACAGCAGAAGTGTAGGTGTTAGCGCTACCTTGTAAGGTTTACCCACAATACAAGGATGTGTTCCATTCGAAGTCCCATGCCTGAAGCCCCATATGGCAGGCCCGATATTCATTCTCCAGGGAAGCATGTAACCTCTTAAAGTCAGTTTATTTAACTCTGACAAAATGCACCTCACTGTCAGATGGGCAAGTTTCTTGGCTGGAATGCGTCCACATCACCTTCTCCCCGAGAGTGGAGAGACTATGGCCCAGAAGGGATTTCTACCTCTTACGGACCACCCACATCCACTTAACATTCTCCTGCTCCCTCTCCAAGAGGACCCTCCAAAACAAAGTACTTCTGAGTTAGACAAAGTCCCAAGACGACGTTTTCCAAGTATAGAAGCTACTGGGCCTGAGACAGCGCCTCCTGTCCATACCCGGGTCCTCACCGTGAGCTCCCCAATCGCGAGCCTCAGAACCCCGCGCTGGCAGCCCCGAAGGTCCAGCTCCCGCCCCACGCGATGGGGCAGGCGTCCGGGGCAGCCCCTTCCCCAGCGGCTGCCGGCCCCTGGGAGACCCGCCCGACGGGCCGGGCCTGGGCCTCGCGGAGGCGCCTCATGCCCGGGCTCCTCGGGCTGCAGAAGCCCCAAGGAACCGCCAACCCCGACTGAGGCGTCAGCCGGGCTGCCTCCCGCCCCCAGGCCGACCCCCTCCTCCCATCGGGCTCGGGCCGGCCCCGCCTCGGGCTCCCCTGCTCCCGCCAGCCGGCCGCGCGCGTACCTGCCGGACCCGGTGCAGGGCGTCCACGAAGCCCTCGGCCTTCATCCCCACCGGAGCGCTCTGCCCCTGCACCAGCTCCGCCATTACCGCCCCCGCCGCCGCTCGGCTCCCGGTCCGGCCTCCCCCTCCGCTTGGGGACCCGTAGCCGGAAAGGGAAAGCTGCCCCACTTCCGGCGGAAGGGAAGACGGGACACTCGACGCGAGAGAAGCCGCGTCGCGTCTGAGGGACCAGTCGGGCCACGTGACCGCGGTCCGGCCGGAAGTGGGGGGCGGGGCCGCGGGGGGCGGGGGCGGGCCCAAGGCGCGGGGCCGCCGTCGGGTCTGGAAGGACAGGTCGCGGCCCCGCCCCCCAGGCGTGATTTGGTCCAGGTTGGTCCATGATGCTAACGGGCTCTTGAGGCTCGGATGGGGCCCGAGGCGTCCGGCTGGCGGCCGCTTGAAAACTGAGAGAGGATGACGTGGCTCTCCCAAGACAGCACCCAGCAGTGCTGGCTCACGAAGAGCCTGCCCCTGGCAGCCCTCCCAGGCGTGGCCATTGGTTTGGGAATATTGGGAACTGAGCTCTTTGAAATGGCACCCAAAGGGAGGCTGGAGGACAAAGGACAACAAATGTCAGTGCCCCCTGTTTGCAGGGAGTCCCAGGTCTGAGTTCCTGCACCGTCATCGGTTTGCTGGAGGATGGGCTAACAACACACCTGGGGTTGCCTAGCGACACAGCTGGGGTTGCCTAGCAACACAGCTGGGGTTGCCTACCGACACAGCTGGGGGGGGGGGGGGTGACGCTCCCAGTGGAAAACCAGCATGGCGTCCTCTTACACATTACTCACTCTGGGACTCTGAGGAAGCAGGAAATACCGCAGGACCACCTTTGCTTCCGTGCCTGTTGAGTCAAGACTGACGTTATTGCAAGAGGGCTTCGTGGGATGCTTAACGTTTTTTCCATGGTAGTAGCTAGGTATAGATATTTCAAGGCAAGAGGAGTCCTAGTGCAGGAACACACTGAGCCTTTGAGGTGGATCTTAGAAATGAGCAAACAAAACCCCAGAAAAGAAGCAAGGCTTAGGGGCTTCTAAATACACCTTGTTGGAGGCAAGTATGATACCAAGGAGTTGGATTTTAATGGAGAGTCATGTCAAGCGTTTTATGCCTAACTTGAAGTTACGAAGGCAGATAGGCACTGAGAAAGGGAAATAAAGAAGTAAAATCCGCCTGGCTGGTATGACTCGGTGGTTGAGCATCCACCTATGACCCAGGTCACGGTTGGATTCCCAGTCAGGGTATATGCCTGGGTTGTGGGCTCCATCCCCAGTATGGGGTGTGCAGCCGATCAATGATTCTCTCTCATCATTGATGTTTCTATCTCTCTCTCCCTCTCCCTTCCTCTCTGAAATCAATAAAAAATATATATATTTTAAAGAAGTAAAACCCATTGTGACTTCTCTGGATCCCTTGTGTCAGCATGCAGGGTCAATAACTGGCCGATAATCAAGTGCAGTTCTTCATTTGTTAATGACTTCATTACCGGACTGTGAATTCCTGAGGAACAGAGTCTGAGTTTTATTTGTTCCTGTATCTCTAGCGTTTGGCATATGGAAGGTCCGTAGGAGACTTCTTTAGAACTGAGTGATGCCAAATTAGAATAATTCCTAGATTATGGGAAAACAAAAGAATTTGGCAAAATTGCAACATGGAAGATGATTATTTTCAGACAAAATGTTTCAACCCCTGTAGGAAAGCAGGCAGTGGGTTGGTTGCTGTTACTGTGCTCTCCTGAGGCAGGGCTAACACTTGCCAGCACATCTCTTTGTGGCCCAGCCTGGGTGGGTTGACTGTTTTAACTTTGCTGGTAAAAGTCAAGGATATGTCATCAGCCTTCAGGAACACGGATGGCTTCACTGACCCAATTTTAGTGATACTTGTGTTCTGAATATGTATATTTTAAAATCTCGTATGTTTATTCATCTGCATTCTAGCTGGTTCTCTCCTGAGTATAAGTAGTGAAATCAGGGTCATTGGCCCAAATATAAGGTATGTTAAAGTTTGCTCCAAAGACCACAGAATGTCTGGGTAGGAAGACAAGGTTCTGTTTCTCCCTCTTTTACTGGTTGACCAGCGTTGGGCAACCCACTTATTTCTTGGGGCACATCACTCAAACCCCTTCAAGTCTGCTGTTATATGTTCTACTATCACCCTGGACTTCATCATCTTAATGTTTATCACCACTGCTTTCACGTCACCATTTAATTATTTGTTTATTATCTGTCTTATCTATTACGATAAAACCTCTACTGAGACACACCGTGCTTGCCTTTATCATTGCTCTCCCTACCACCTAGCACAATGCCTGGAATTTTGTTGGCACTAATCCATTTCGTGTTCACTTTTGCATAAGGTGTGTAGTATGGGTCAAATGAATTTACTTTTCATGAGAATATCCTATTGTTTCTGCACTAATTATAAATGGGATGAGCCTTTCTGCATAGAATTGCCTTTGTACTTTTGTCAAAAAAATCAGTCACATATGTGCAGGTCTATTTCTGTTCTCTCCATCGACATATATGCCTATCTTTCACCAACACCATGGTGTCTTGATTACTGTAGATTTATAGTAAATCTTAAAATTAGGTAGGATAAGTCCCCCAACTTTATTCTTTATCAAAATTGTTTGGCTATTTAAGCTCCCTTATCTTAGCAAAACATTAGCTTGTTGATATCTACAAAAATCTTACTGAGATTTTGATTGAAATTGTGTTGAATCTATAGATCAGTTTGGGGGAAACTTATCTTAACAATTGCAAGTCATCCAATCAATCGACATTATGTATCTCTGTATTTATTTTCATTTTCTGTTATTCCTTTCACCATTGTTTTGTAGTTTTCAGGATAAAGATCCAGAATATATTTTGTTAGCTATAGACCTAAATTTTTATGTTTTTTCTACTATTGTAAATGGAATTCTTTTAAAATTTTGATTTTCAATTGTTCATTGCTGGTATATAGATATTGATCTTTTATATTAAACTTTTATCCTTAAACTTTGTTAAACTAAAAAAAAAACACAAAACTTTGTTAAACTCACTTATTACTTCTAGTGGCTTTTGGGGGTAGATTTCTTGAGATTTTGCTATGTTGACAATTATGTCATCTACTAATAGAGATAGTTTTAGTTCTTCCTTTCCAATTTGCATGTTTTTTTATACTTATTTCTTGTCTGTGGTGAGAGTGGACATCCTTGAAATGTTCCTGATCTCAGGGGGATGGCATTCATTCTTTTACCATTATGCATGACATCCCTTGTACATTTTTTGTAGACATCCTTTATCAAGTTAAGGAATACTCCTTCTGTTCCTAATCAGTTGAGAATTTTTATCGTGAATGAAAAGCATTTGTCAAATGCTTTCTCCATATTTATTAAGATGATGATAAGCATTTTATTTTTTTAGTCTGTTCGTGTGGTGAATTACACTGATTGATTACATTGATTGATTTTCAAATGTTGAATCAGTCTTTCTTTCCCATAACAAACCCTACTGAATCATGATGACGATCCCTTTCATTGCATTTTACCCTTTTAGCTAGATTCGATTTGCTAATATTTTGTTGAGCGTTTTTGCATTTATGAGGGATCTTGGTCTATAGTTTACTTGTAATTTATCTGTCTGGCTTGGTGTCAGGGTAATACTGGCCTCATAAAGTGAGGTAAGAGGTATTGCCTTCTCTTCCATTTACTGGAAGATGCACTGGTCTTACTACTTCCCTAAACGTTTTGTAGAATTTGCTAGTGAAGACATCTGGGCCCAGAGGCTTTGTTTGCTTGTGTTTTTGTTGTTATTGTTTTAAAATTTTAACTAAGAATTTTAAGAAATCCAATCGGACAATCTCTGCCTTTTGATTGGTGTGCTTAGATCAGTTGCATTTAATGTAATTATTGATTTGGTTTGACTTAGGGCTACCCATTTACTGTTTGTTTTCTGTTTGTCCCCTGTCTGTATTGTCACCTGTTTCCCTTTTATGTCTTATTGTGGGTTATTTGAAAAATTGTTAGGATTCCAGTTTCATTTACCAATTAGCTTTCTGGCTATATTCGTTGTGTGTGTGTTTTTTAGTGATTGCTCTTATGTGTATAAAAATCAGGTACTTTTAAACAGTATATAAATGGAACCAAGCTCTATGTATCCTTCTGTAATTTGAGTATGTTTTTGTTTTGTTTTGTTTTGTTTTGAGGTTTATCTAAGTCCACATATGTAGCCATATTTCAGTTGCCTTTGCTCCAGCATTCCACTATCTGAATAAACCAGAAATTATGTATCCTTTCTCCTGTGTATAACCATTTAGATTGTTTCCATTTTTCCTCCATTACAAATGTTGTTGCAAACAAGCTATCTTGAACTTGTCTCCTGTGTCCTTGCGTGAGAGATCCTCTAGGACCTGGTCAGCAAACCACGGCTCGCGAGCCACATGCGGCTCTTTGGCCCCTTGAGTGTGGCTCTTCCACAAAATGCCACGTGCGGGCGCGCATGTACAGTGCGATTGAAACTTCGTGGCCCATGTGCAGAATTCGGTATTTTGTGGAAGAGCCGGTATTTTGCGGAAGAGCCACACTCAAGGGGCCAAAGAGCCGCATATGGCTCGCAAGCCGCGGTTTGCCGACCACTGCATATGTGCCCGGGGGTGAAGTTACTGGGAGTGGGAGTGAGCAGGGAATACGCCCTCTGCTTTGCTAGAGAAGCTGACTGCTCTCCAGTGCGGACAGTATCTCCAAAGTGAGACACACCGTCCTACCATCTGAGTGAGCTCTTGCTACTCCTCCTTGCTAATTTTTATTTTTTGAGATCTAATGAGTTAAAATGTTAAAAATAAATTTTAAAATTAAAATGTTCTACTGTGGTAAAATATAGATAAAATAAAAACGACCATGTTAACCACTTTTAAGTGGTTAAAGTACAGTTCAATGGCATTAAATGCATTCATAGTACTGTGCAATCACCACCACCATCCATCTCCAGAACTTCTTCATTTTTCCAGAATGAAACTGTCCACGTTAAAACTGAACTCTCTTGCCGTAGCCGGTTTGGCTCAGTGGATAGAGCATCGGCCTGCGGACTGAACAGTCCCAGGTTCGATTCCGGTCAAGGGCATGTACCTTGGTTGCGGGCACATCTCCGGTGGGGAGTGTGCAGGAGGCAGCTGGGCGATGTTTCTCTCTCATCGATGTTTCTAACTCTCTGTCTCTCTCCCTTCCTCTCTGTAAAAAATCAATAAAATATATTTTTAAAAAAACAACTGAACTCTCTGCTTCCCCCTCTCTGAGGCCCGGCGACCACCATTCTCCTTTCCGTCTCTGAATTTGGCAGCTCTCGGGACCTCATATCAATGAGTTCACACTGTTTATCCTTTTGTAACCGGCTAATTTCACTCAGCATAGTGTCTTCAGGTCCCATCCATATTGCAGCATGTGTCAGAATCTCCTTCCTTTTTAAGACTGAATAATATTTCATTGGATGAGTAGACCAAATTTTGCTTATGCATTTGTGTGTTGATGGACATTTGGGCTGTGAATAATGTTGCTGTGCACATGGCTGTGCAAGTGTCTCTCTGATACTTCAATAAAAATGAATTTTAATTCGTGCTCTTTTCATAGGATGAGCACATACTAGCTCCCTGGGAAGTTAGGCCCCTTGAGATGTACTCAGAAAAGAATGATTGGCACCTGGATAGAAAGAGGTCATATTTCCCCCTCATCCAGGCATGGTTAGGTGTCTGATGGGCAGGCTTCCCTATAATTATTCACAGGGAGGTTCTGAGATAGATCTCACTGAATGCCATGTCCTCCTAGCAACAGGAATTGTCCTAAGGACCATGCTCCCCAAGCCAGACCTGACCCTTTGGGGTTTTGTTCTTATTCACTGCTAGCAAAATAGTTGCCACTTGAGATAGGAAGAGCTTTGTTCATCAAAGGAAGGTAGTCAAAGCATAGCACAGCCAAGTACTGACCTTTGACCTTGGCTGTTCAAGATTTGTAGGTGCTTAGCTGAGAGCCAGGGATGGTGGAGGGAGTGGATTTCCAAGGAAGATGTGAGAATGGGGTGCTGGCCTCCTCATTCTACAGATAAAGACATCAAGACTCAGACGGGCTGAGGAACTTGCCACAGCCACTCAGCTTTCTCTTATACGGAAAGAGTGTCCTTTATGGGATGGTATACGTTTTCTTTTGTTGTGTAACAGATGACCACAAGTTTAGCATCTTCAAACAAACCTATTACCTTACATTCTGTAGGTGAGAATCATGTCAAGGTCGGCTGAAGTCAAGGTGTTCACTGGGGCTGAGGTCTACTCTGAGGCTTGGGGTCCAAGCTCACGTGGGTTTTTGATTCATTTCTTTGTGGCTGTCAAACTCGTGGAGGCCAGCGCTCATGACCTGCAGGAGCACATCTCTCTGACAATTCATTTTCGTTTAAGGGCGCACCTGACTAGGTCGGGCTCACCCAGGAGAATCTCTCTTTTGATGAACACAAAACAAAGTCCAGGCTTTGGTAAACGAATCCCAGGAATGCTATCCCACCATATTCGTAGGTCTCCTCTGTCCCTCAGGGGGGGGGGGGGGGGGGGGGGGCAGGGCTCTGTCATCTTAGAATTCTGTCCACCACAGGAACCAATGAAAGTTTCTCTTCCATGTCATAAAATAAGATTTGTGGGTTTGGGAGGAGCAGAGAGGGTGATCAACCATTCAGTTTTGCCTGGAAATGGTGTCTAGGGAATGTGGGATTTTTTTGTGCTAAAATCAGGAATGTCCTAGGAAAATTGCGGTGAGTTGGTCACTCATGGAGTCGAAGACACGGACCTGTGAAAGCTGAAGAGCACCCCTATGCACCAGTCTGCCTCCCTTAGCCACCCTGGTTGTCGCTTTGTGCTTTCAGGAGGGAAGGACAACGCGACGGGGGATAAAATAAAGTGAAAAGGATGTGAACAAGGGGGAGGCCAGCAAAGGGGCACAGAGCACTGGCTGCGTCCCTGCGGAAATCTGGGAGTGGAACTAAAGCTACTAAATGCACTCAGTGGCTAATTCACTCCGTCAATGAGTTTTAAAGTCTTTAGATATATATTTCTGAATACAAAAGCAACACCTGGCTTTTATAACTCATCCCGGGAATGCGTCATGCAGAAAACTAAGGTTCCCTGTGCTCCCACCTCCAGAAATCTCTCCCAGTAAATATTCTCAGAGACCATGCTATGAGAAGAAAACCAAGATCAGGACTTATATGCAAGCATATAGGCCTAACCAATAAACACAGACAACGGGGGGCGGGGGTGAGGGCATGAGTGGGGGGGATGGGGGGGTAATGTGAGGATAAGGACACATATGTAATAACTTAATCAATAAAAAAAATTTAAAAAAGAAGAAAACCAAGATCAGACATGGATCCAAGCACAAATGAGCTTACAGTTTTAAAATAATGCATAATAGGAATAGTGCATGGTTATAAGTAACACTAAGAGGCACCCGTAATATTCAGCACCCAGAAGAGGAGGAAGTCACTTCAGCATGGGCACGGGCGCGCACACACACACACACACACACACACACACACACACCAGAGAGAGAGAGAGAGAGAGAGAGAAGAAAATTGGATGAAAAAGGTGGCATCTTGGATGGGACACGTGGACATTTGCAGACGTGGATCAGGGCAGTCCTGGTGAAGGGAACAGCGTGAGCAAAAGTGCAAGAAAAGGTGGCGTCCATGCGGACAGCAGCTTAACTGGCCTGGAGCCTGGTGCGGGGACTCCCAGTGTCGCTGAGACCCACTTTCTCTCTCTGTCTCTGGGCTCCGCTTCCCTGGCTTGATCCATTCCCAGCCGCTGTTGTAACACTCGGGTGGGCATTCCACGCTCAGCGGGCATGTGCCTTTCCGGTCTTTCCTGGTGAGTATCACAGCTGCCCAAGATTCGGGGCTCAAGAAAAGAGGCCTTGACAACAGGCCTTGCAGCCCCTGAGCTGTCTTCCCATGATCTTGTAGAGAAGAAATAAACGCAGCTCCAGAGCCGCCCTCCCATTGGCCAGAGTTGAAGGGTAGCGGGGCTGAGTGGAGAGAAGGATGTTTTGGAAGCCGAGGCTTGAGGGTGACTCAGGCAGGGAAGGGTTGTGGTTTGTTTGCGAAGATAAAAGAGATAAGCCACAGGGTGAGCAAAGGTGAGTGCGCCAAAGTCAAGTGCCCCCGAGGACTAACAAGTAGTGTGTGTCACAGGCTGTATGTCACGGTCACCGGGCTTGCCCAGCTCCCAGACCTGGGGTCCTCCTCCTCCTTTTGTATAAAAACAAACCCAATGCACCACCCAGACAAACCACTGAGTTTACTAGGTATTTCGGAGGATGGGTGCACATACATGCACATGCATGGAGACAGTGAGTGTGGTGGGGAGACATGGCAGGGAATGTTGATTGCCTAGGACAGTGATGGCGAAACTTTTGAGCTCAGCGTGTCAGCATTTTGAAAAACCCTAATTTAACTCTGGTGCCGTGTCACATAGAGAAATTTTTTGATATTTGCAACCATAGTAAAACAAAGATTTATATTTTTGATATTTATTTTATATATTTAAATGCCATTTAACAAAGAAAAATCAACCAAAAAAATGGGTTCGCGTGTCACCTCTGACACACGTGTCATAGGTTCACCATCACTGGCCTAGGAACAGCCGGTGTTGGAAACCCTCATCTATATTATCTAATTTAAGCCTATAACCTTATGAATTGGGTACCTTTAGTGATTCCCATTTTTAAAAATATATATTTTATTGATTTTTTTACAGAGAGGAAGGGAGAGGGATAGAGAGTTAGAAACACCGATCAGAGAGAAACACCGATCAGCTGCCTCCTGCACACCTCCCACCGGGGATGTGCCCGCAACCAAGGTACATGCCCTTGACCAGAATCGAATCTGGGACCTTTCAGTCCACAGGCCGACGCTCTATCCACTGAGCCAAACCAGTTAGTTCAGTGATTCCCATTTTACAGAAGAGGAACCTGAGATTCAGAGAGAGAAAGGGACTTGCTCAAGGTAGGTACGTTGCAGAGCTGGGTTTCAAGCTGGAAGTGCCTGTTATTAGGATTGGCATCGCCAGCGGTGCTGAGGGCTGGGTCCCAGCGGCTGAAGCCACCAAACTGCGAGTCCTTCCACCTGTGGCAGGGAGCAAGGTGAGGGGAGGGCACGCAGCCGCAGCAGGAGGTGCCCCGTCCCAGGCTCCAGCCAGGCCTGCCTCTCACCTGAGGGTTCTTCCTGGGGCGGAGGTGCCCTGGGGGCAGATCAGTCCTGGCCCAGGCCCAGGCCCGGAACACCATCCTTCAACACAGACAGCAGCTTTGGCCGGTGCCTGGCTCTGCAGCGGCGTCCCCATCAATCACCGGAGGGCCGAGGGCCGCGGGATTCCTTCTGGAAGGCCCAGGTGGAGGCAGTCCAGGTTGCTAAGCCCTTAACAATTTCTTGGCTCTTACTGAGAAACTGCAGGGGTGTCAGATGACCTGGCACAGTTTAACCCTTTGGAGGCCATGAAGCCAGGCCCCGTGGTGGCCATGGCGCGTGCAGGTGCCTGGCCGGGTAACCCAGCACAGGAAGGTTAACCTCCGTCGCTTCCTGTAGGCACACTGTCTCAGGGAGCAGCCAGCTCAGGGGAGACGATTTGGTTAACCAATTTCCCTGCTGCAGAATGGCCCCTTTACCTCTGTTCTGGTTACTCTCACTAAGTAACCAACTGCCCCAGATGTCCCCACTTTAAAACAACCATTTTGTTTTGCTCACCATCTGCAGGCCAGGGATTTAGGAGAGGCTCAGCTGATGTTTCTGGTGGAGGGGCAGGGCCGGGGAGGCTTGCACAGGCAGCTGTAGACAGAAGCTGGCGAGCTGGAACAGCAGGGGTGGGGGCAGGAGCCACTGCCGGGGGTGGTGGTTCTGGGATGGCTGGGGGCTACTGAGCATCCTTCTCTCAAGCCCCCTCCGTACATCTCTCCACATGGGCTCGATTGGGCTTCCTCACAATATGGCAGCCGCGGGGCCGTTGGACTGGTCACATAGTGGATGAGGCTTTGAGAACAGATATCCCATGAGGCAGCCCTGCGAGGTAGACTCTGCCACACCTCTTGGATCTTGCCTGGAAAGTCACCTCTGCCCTGCTCTCTGAGCTGCAACGGGAACAGCACCCCCCTCAGATCCAAGGGGAGGGGACACACTTCCTGATGGGTGAGTGTCCAAGTCACCTGGTCAGGAAGCACCGGATGACGGACATGGTTGGAAGAAGCAACGGCTGACATCCTGCCATAACCTTACCCCCTGGGCTGGCCACCTGTTGTCCTCCTCAAGGGAGTGGCCAGCCAGCTGCAGGTGAGCCTGGGGACCCCGAACCCAGTGGAGCATCGGTGATTTCTTTTGCGTGGGGACGGGGCTGAAAGGGCTGGCTCTGGCCAAGCCCATAGAACCAGTCACCACCACAGGGGGTTTTCTCCACGCCAGACACGCTGCTTCACACGCCTCACACTCACTCCGTCATTCAAGCCTCATGCTGACTCTAGGAGGAGGGACCATTGGTGTCCACATTTTATAGCTGAGGAAACTGAGGCTGGGAGAAGTTAGGGACTTACATGGTAAGTAGCTGAGTGGCCCCAGAAATCGACCCTGGGACAAGGATCTGGGTGCAAATAGAATGGGGGAGAGGCCACAGGGAGCAGGGCAGGAGGAGAGCCAATAGAGCAGCGGTTCTCAACCTGTGGGTCGCGACCCCTTTGGGGGTCGAACGACCCTTTCACAGGGGTCGCCTAAGACCATCCTGCATATCAGCTATTTACATGACGATTTATAACAGTAGCAACATTACAGTTATGAAGTAGCAACGAAAATAATTTTATGGTTGGGTCACAACGTGAGGAACTGTATTTAAAGGGCCAGAAGGTTGAGAACCACTGCAATAGAGGCTCCCTGAGCTGGCAATTGTTGACAATGGTCACAAATTCCCACAAAGAGGTGAGATCTACTTCACTAATAAAGCAGAAGTGACACTACATGACCTCTGAAGTGAGGTCATAAAAGACAATGCACCCCCCTGCCTGGGCTCCTGGGACACTTGCTTTTGGAGCCTTCAGCCGCCATGTAAGAAGTTTGACTGCCCTGAAGCCGCCATGCAGTGAGGAAGCCCAAGCTACATGAAGAGGCCACGTGTGTGCACTTCCGCCAGCAGCCCCGGAGCTGAGCCTTCCAGTCACCCCGGCTCAGTGCCAGACGGTGAGCAAAGACACTGCAGATGATGCTAATCCCCAGACATGGAAGTTGCCCCTGGCCATTCGCTATTCAATCATTCCATCTGTGGAGCCCCAGATACCATGGGGCAGAGTCAAAGTTCCCGCATCTGCTCTGTCTGAACTTCTGACCCATAAATCTGCAGGCATGATAAAATGGTTGTTTCGTGTCACTAAGTTTTGGGGTAGTTTGTTCTGCAGCAATGTAACTAGAATAGGGGGGACCTAGGGCTCCGTTGTTTTGGGGTCCCCTGAAGGACCGTGCGGGGCACACCTCAGAATTGCCCTGCCTCCCACCCCTCCGTGGTTTCCGCTTGCCTCTCACGTGGCCGAGCACACTGTCCCAGGCGGAGAGAGGAAAGAAGCCCACGGATAAGCCTGGGCTGGATCGGGTTTCCTCACAAGATGGCAGCCGCAGGGCAGTTGTGGAGGTGGGGCCTGGGTACGGGCTGGCCAGTCAGGGCTGCTCGGGGATGGAGTCCCTGTCTTCATGGAGCCCAGCCCTGCTTGTAGACTCCCGAGGGGATAATGCGAGGCCCGGGACACAGGCTGGAGTTGTTCTGTGACGTTTACATGTTGCATGTGTGGAGCCACACATCAATAAGCAAGGGCGAGCGTGTCCCCTGACGTATCCGGAACTACCCTGGCGGCCTGTGACTGTCCCAGTTCCTGCACAGGCTCACGAGGGCGGTTCACGCCCCAAGATGTGCTTTGCAAATTCCCTTCCACATCTGTCCCCCCAACCCAACGGGAGCCTCCTGCTGGGCTAGGAGGGTCTTCAGTCCCTGCGGCCTTGGGCCCGGCGCCGGGGCGGAGCCCAGCACACCGCAGGTGCTGAGTCATTCTTCTCAGCAAAGGAAGAAGAGTGGGTGCTCAATTATGTTCTCACGTGAACAAATAAATAGCGAGTAAATAAATGGAGACTTCTGTGCACCAGCCCAGTCCGCACCTCCCTCCCGCCCCCAGAGGTCTCAGCATTTCCGCTGACAACAAGGCAAGTCTGTAAGTCTATTTTCTGGTTTATCTCAGCGGCCTTGGCCTTATCTCTGAGCAGCAAGGGGCCTCTACAGCAGCGCCTGCTTCTACACGAGATGGCTCGTCATAAAAACTGACAACCTGCATTTTTAAAAATTGATTTGAGAGAGAGAGAGAGAGAAACACCTCACCCCCACCTTCTACTTGCCCCCACTGGGGACGGAGCCTGCAACCCGGGCATGTGCCCTGACTGGGACTCAAACCAGCAACCTTTCGGTGAACAGGTTGACTCCCAACCCACTGAGCCACATGGGCCAGGACTTCCTTCCTTTTAAAAGTTGAATAATACTCCATTGTGTGGATAGACCACACATTACCCATCACCCATCAGCAGGCATTGGGCTGGTTCCACTCTCCGACCACTGAGAATAATGCTCCTGTGAACATGGTGTACAAATAGATAAGCTGCCTTTGAAGCCATTGTCAAGGTGGGGGCAAACCAAGAACTCCTACTGGTCCCTGCCGGGGGAACGGGATTCGGGAACCACTGGTTGGCAAAGACCTTATCCTGCATCTGGGGAAATGGGGCTCAGAGAGGAAGAGCAGCCGGAAGCCACAGAGCCAGGAAGTGGAGGAGGCAGGGTTCGAACCGGAACTGCGGCATGGAGCGCTGCTTCCCAGCATCGCCGTGTCCCCGCTTCCCGAACCCTCGGAACCACGCCATGGGCCTGCCAGTGGCCTGAAGCGATGCCGGGAGGCGGCTCCTCTGCGCGGGGCGAGCGGGCTGTGGGAGTCTGCAGCCCGTGTTCCGCATCACAAATGAAAAGCAGATGTGGTTTTAAATGCGGTGCTTCCGCTGCCCGTGCCCGCGGACCAGGGCCCGTGGCAGTCACAGCGAGGAAACATGTTATTTCGGAGCGATTGCGAGGCAGGCGAGCTGAAAACATTGTGCACGGAAGAGCTGCCGCTCTGTGCTCCTGGGCATCGAAATCACTTTCCACCGGCTCACACGTGGATTCACATTTAGGGCAATTTCCCTCACGGTGGCGCAGCTCGCGCGTGGGCTCGGGCTGGTGGACGCCATTCCCCAGCCGCACGACCTCCAGCCCTGGCACGGAGCAGACTGCCCAGGGCTGCCCTGATGCTGCCCGTGGCCACATCATCTCAGAAGCAGCTCCTGGGCGCTCGCGGCTCATCCTCCCAGTGTCTGTTGCCGTGAGAAAGGTGGGCAGAGCCTTGACCCCACGCATGGGCTGAGCCCTTACTCTGGGCGCCATCACCAACGGGCGGGGCCTCGGAGCAGCAAAGCAGGACACTGAGGCTCAGAGAGACGATGGCCCTAAGTCACGCCGTTTCCCCGAGGGGCTCCTCCATGCTAGCGAGCAGGGCTGGGAGCAGGGGCAGCCCCGTGGGCACCCGCGTCCTTCGCAGAGACATGTAGGGGAGGAGGCAGCTCGCACAGCCCAGGCTATGGCACAGGACGTGGGGGGGCAGTGGGGCCCTCTGAAGCCAAGTCCTAGGAGAGCTGCTTTCCCTGCATAAGAACCCGAGCCAGGGCTCGAGGCAGGGACCCTGAAGGGGATGCTGGCCCATCTTCCTTAACTGGGGGTGGGGCAGGGCTCAGTCTACAGCTCTAGGGAGGAGGGAGGCTGCAGAGGCCAGGGCCACCAGCCGGGGGCGTCCCGGACACCAGGAGCCCAGCTCTGAGAGACTGAGGCCTGGAGGGGAGCCGTGACCCAGCACCAGATACAGGCACACGGGCATCCGGCGTGGATCATGGGCACCGGCATGTGCTGGCTCACCCTGCAGCAGGAGGGAGCTGTGTGAGCGCTCTGGAGAGCTTCACTCTGCAGTCCTCAGGAGAGCCCAATGGGGGGTGTGTTCAGAGAGCAGCGGACCACCTTAACACATCTCCCACAGCGAGAGCTCATTTCCTGCTCACATCACCAGGAACATGGGCAGGCCGAGGAGGAACAAGGGAGTGGGAAGCGGCGCCCAGCCTGCCCAGGGCGGCGGCCTCTCCTCCAGCAGCCTCTGCTCTCACACCCGGGCGGGGGCGTCCCATCATGGACGCACAGTCACGCGGCGCCCTCGCTCATCAGCATCTGCAGACCGCCCTCGCTCATCAGCATCTGCAGACCGGGGCGCTCAGCGAGGGCTGTCAGCCAGGGGGAAGCAGGGACTGGTCGACCTGTTTCTTTTCTCAACCATCCCTGCTTGTGGCCCATGACGGACAGGCCCTGCCCCGGGCCCTGGAACCCACAGTCGAGCCCACAGTGTGTGTGGCAGGGGGTGGGAAAGCAGGGGAATGGGAAGAAAAAGACGCCTCCTCCCTCTGGCGCTGTCAGCAGCGTGTGCATTTAACGGTGCTCAGCCGGCCCCACCCCCTCCTGCTTAAAATGCCCCCCTTCCCTCCCCCCAGGCCCACTGCCCTCCACATCATGCCCCCAACTCTGCAGGGTCTGCCCGCTGCCCCCAGCCTCACCCTCTCCCACTCCAAGCACCCGCCTGCTGAATGACATGCGCTCATGGAACATGTTTCCCGTCTCCACGCGTGTTAGTTGCGAGGGCCGCAGTGAACAGCGCCACGAACCGCGCGGCTTTGACAACAGGAATCCGCTGTCTCCCAGCTCGGAGTCTACGGGCTGAGACAGGGTGTCCGCGGGGCTGGTTCCTTCCTTTCTTTTTATTTTGGTTGATCCTCACCCGAGGCTATTTTTCTATTGATTTTTAGAGAGAGGGACAGACAGAGAGAAACATCGATGTGAGAGAAACACATCAATTGGTTGCCTCATGCACGTGCCCCGACCAGGTCCCGGGCCAGGGAGGAGCCTGCAACCAAGGTACGTGTCCTTGACCGGAATCGAATCTGGGAGCCTTGGGTCCACAGGCCAAGGCTCTATCCCTGAGCCAAACTGGCCAGGCTGGGTTGGTTCCTTCTGAGGGCTGCGGGGGTGAGGGTGGGAGGGATGTCTTGCTTCCCGCCTTCTGCTGGTTTGTTGGCAATCCTTGGTGTTTTGGGGCTGTGGCAGCATCATCTCCTCTCCGCCTTCATCTTCCAGGGCCTCCCCCTTCATCTTCCAGGGCCTCCCCCTCTGTGTGTGTCTCTGTCTAGTCCTATTGGATTAGGGTCCCCTCCTGCTCCTGTCTGACCCTGTCTTGACTAATTACCTCTGCAATGATCCCATCCCAAGTGAGGTCATAATCTGAGGTCCTGGGGGCTAGGACTTGAACATAGGAATTGCGGGGGCGGGGGTGGGTGGGGCACAATTGGACTCCTAACACCAGCCTTTGGCCATGCTGTTCCCTCGGCCTGCAACTCCCTTCCTCAAGTTGTCTAGCAGGCAGCATCCAGTTGCTTCCGAAGTCCACTCGAGCACGCGCCTTGGCAGAGGCCTCACAGTAAGGAGCTGAGGTAAGTGACCTCCCTTCATTGGGCCACACTGTCCTTGCACGGCCACCGGCCAGCACATCAAATGCTTAGTAGCGATCTGTCTGCCTTTGTCCTCATTAGCTCATCTTCTCCTCCTGCAGGGCCCGCACACAGGAGGGGCCCTGGGTCAATGCCATGAGGCATGAACTGAGAAGGAAAGAAAGATGGAGGAGCAGGGGGGCGGGCGGTAAACCAATGATGCTTGCCCCCTCTGGCCTTTGCCTCTACTGAGGAGACTTATGTGGTTCCCCTGGTTCTAATAGAACCTCAAGAATCAGTGTTGTATAGGAAGGAAGGAAGGGAGGGAGGGAGGGAGGAAGGGAGGAAGGGAGGATTCCATGTTGTGTCTGGCCAGTGTAGCTCAGTGGTTGAGCATTGATCTATGAACCAGGAGGTCACGGTTCAATTCCCGGTCAGGGCACAGGCCTGGGTTGTGGGCTCCATCCCCAGTGTGGGGTGTGCAGGAGGCAGCCGATCCATGATTCTCTCATCATTGATGTTTCTAGCTCTCTCTCCCTCTCCCTTTCTCTCTCAATCAATAAAAAAATATTTTTTTAAAAAAAGAATCAGTGTTGTGTCTGAGGCCTGGATTTTCCCTGGTGAATGGTGGGGGTGAGGGTGGGGGTGGGGCGGGGGTGGGGAAAGGAAGAGAGTGGCGGGAGTCCCAGGGCTCAGGGGGCAGAGGTGGGGACATGGGTGGGGGTGGGGATTGCAGTGCGGGGAGGGAAGCTAGACACCGACAGAGCCAGGCCCCACCTCCCACAGGAGCAAACCACAGCCCTTAAACACTCCGCAAACAAATGCATGATATAAATCTGTTTTCGAAATAACAACAATGATAAATAAAAAGTGAGTGGATGCAAGAGCCAAGAGCGAAGGAAAGGGGGCTCAGCCGGGCCCTCCCCCGGAACGCCAAGGGGAAAAGCTCGTGGAAAAATTGAAATTAGTTGTGACAGCTGAAATTCTCTGCTCCGCGGACGACATTTGACAGGGGACTGAAAAATAATAAGAACAGGGAAAGTGGTTTGGGCCGCCCGCGGAAGGGGGAGGCCGGGGGATTTCAAGTGACACAAGACGCATAATTCCAGCTTCTTAGATTGCAAAAGCTCTTCTTACCTAAGGGGCCTGCTGCCTTTATTTTTATCCAAATGGCTCAATTACCGCAAAGCCCCACAGAGAAAATTACTGATGTTTGCCTCTATTTTTCTCCTCTTGTCTCGACAACTGTAGATATTTTGTTTTCCTTCTTTCTCTTGCTCTCTCTGTCTCTCTTGCTCTTTTTTTTTATATCTTGGCTGTTGGGGGTGAAGAGAGAAGGGGGTGTTCAGATGGGCTAAGAGCTGGAGGCTTTTGAATTGCTCCTCACAGTCCACATCACACACACACACACACACAATCTTCGGCCACACCACAACTCATCTTGTGAGGGTCCATTTTGATGTGTGTCGTTTTGGTCTTGAACTTGCCTTTGTGGTCCCTTGACCTGACTCCACACCCCCTCCTGAGGTCTTCCTCCTCCACCCTGGCTCCTGCTCGCAGCTTCCTTCGGCAGCTTCTCTGGGCCTTTGGCCTGTCTGCCCGGTGGGCACCCACTCCTTGTGGCTCTCTTTCATCTCAGCTATTTCTAAACCCTGCAACAGACACAGGCCGGCGCAGAGGTGCCCACTCCCAGCCTTCTTCTTAGGCCTCTGGTTGTCATTTCCTGAATTGGTGCTCCGGGGAGTCCGGCCTGGAGGCCACTATGCGCACACCGGCCAGGCACAGTTCTGAGCCTCAGAACCTGCTGTAGGTTCCAGAAAGTTCCATTTGCGGGGCTCCGGCCCCAGGACCGTGACAGATGGGGAGGGGCACTTTTCAATCCATTTTACCTCTACTCACCTGTGTGCCTCTCTGCATCCCACTTCCCTGACACTCACTACCTGTGCCGGGGACAAGGCCACAGCCCCCCTCTGGCTCCTCCCACCAAGCCAGGCCCCTCCCTTGCCTAGAACCCCTTCTGGATCTTGGGATATAAACCAAGTCTTGGCCCACAAGGTCTTGCAGGTCCAGCACCAACCTCCCCTCCAGCTTCAGCATAAATCCCCTCCCTCATTCCCAGCTCCTTCCGCCCTGGGCCTCTGCAGCTGTGCACCCTCCCGCCTGCCTTGCTCTTTGCCTCTCTCCTCACCCACCTACTCCCACTCAGTCCCAGATGTCACCGAAATAAAGGTCCCTTCCTCCAGGAGCCTCGCAGGTCCTTCCTCCCCACCCACCAGGCCAGGGGCGCCCCATTCCGAGCTCCCAGAGCCCCTGCACTTGGGGTAACATGCAAGTCACCCAACAATCAGAAGGGATGCTGGCGGCGGTTCCTGTGGCCGCACACTGGCAGGCTTTACCCTCGCGTGGGTGGGCACGGTGAGGGATGTGTGGTGGGTCCCTGGTGAGGGACATGGACAGACAAATATCCCAATCGTTTAACAATCGTTGCTGCCGATGACAATCCACTCGCCTGTCCCTGTCCTCCACGGGTCTCCACCCACTAGTGTTGATGCAAGAAATGTCTAAACACGTAGGGAATTTTTATGAGTTCACCTGAGCCAAATGCCGGAGAGCAAGATTCCAAATGCGCCAAGGAAAAACAGTTTTGCAGGAAGACCACGTGGAGACGGGGGAAACTGAGGCGGGGCCTGGCTTACCTCTTGCTCTTTAGAAGGGGGGTCTGAAAAGGTGGTCCAGGACCAGGGGGAGGGTGTGAATAGAGGCATCTCCATGGTGTGCAAACCTAGAGACGCACAGACACGAGGGACAGAGCTTGCTTGAGGCAAAGATAACTTTTACTAAAAGAGTTACATGCCCTGGTGTGACTCCCCACCTTGACCTGCCCAGGACACAGCCGGAGCCAGGAGCACACACCCTGCCTGCACACACCACACCCTCCCTGCAGCGTGGGGTGGCGGAAGCAGAGGGTGGGGCTCAGCCAAGGCTTTTGAAGAACAAAGGCATCCTAAATAGGTCCTGTCACTCAGGGCCGACTGCCCCCAGCCTGCAGGGGCAGTTCCAAACATGCTCGCTGCAGAGCCTCCCAGCGAACTCTTACATGGGAAGCCTAAATGTACAAGCAGCGGCAGATCGGCTCCCTCTCCGGGACCAGGGCGGGGTGGGGAGCTGGGTGCAGGGCTGCGCTGGGGCCACTTGCCTTTGGGTTAGCTTCTTCCGGGTTGCCGGCATGTCTCTGAGGAAGCCCCAGCGTTCCAGGGCTCACTTCGAATTGTTGGCCTAAAGCTCAAGTTTAAATGCCTGGAGTTCCAGGTGCAGGGGCCCTGCCTGGTGCAGCCAGCGGGTCACCCCAGTCCCCTCACCTCCCGGCTTTCCCCCACTGCACCTGAGTCACTCAGAACGGGCTGTCGTTCTCCAGCTCCCACTGACTCTCACCCTTGGGTTGTCCTACACAGTGTCCCTTCCTTGTCCAATGCTTTCCACGCAGCTAACTATCTCCTATGCATCTTTCAAAACTCACCCCCCTCAGGGAGCCTTCCCAGGGCCCCCATGGGTGATTTTTAAAACATATATATATATTATTGATTTTTTACAGAGAGGAAAGGAGAGGGATAGAGAGTTAGAAACATCGATGAGAGAGAAACATTGATCAGCTGCCTCCTGCACACTCCCCACTGGAGATGTGCCCGAAACCAAGGCACATGCCCTTGACTGGAATTGAACCTGGGACCCTTGAGTCCGCAGCCCTGGGCATACCTTGCAGAGAGCATTTATCACCTGCCTTGTATGACCACTGAGCCGTACAAACAGGCAGACCCTGGTAGGAATTCAGAACTGGGGCCTTAGTCTCAGGGAACTGGGTTCAAATCCTGATTCTCAGCTCAACGCGGCGGTTCCCTGGGCGAGCATCCCGACTCGCCTGAACTCGGTTTCCCCCTCGGCAGGAATCGCAAGGCCCACCGCCCAGAGTCGATGTGAGAATCAGAGGAGGCTGCGTGCGGAGCGCGGCCTGGGGCCCAGCCTGCGTGGTCCATGCAGCGGCCTTCCTGCACGTGCCTGGGAAGTCCCATTTGGGAGCAACAGATGCCAAGGGTGGGCTACAGAGAGACAGAAGCTGTGGCTCTGCCCTCAAGTGGCTGACAATCCAGGCCGGGGAGCAGAAGTCTAGACGCAGGGCAATGAAATCACGCAACACTATTTAAACGCAGGCAGGAGGGGGCGAGTCCATCCGGCTGGATCTGTGTCTTGGTCCCAGACAGACAGATGCTCAATAAATGTTTGTTGAGATGAAAAGAATTGGGAGCATTTGTGGGGAGCGAGACGCTGAGCTGGGGTTTAGGGGGTGGGCAGGATGTGGGTGGGTGAGGGAAGGCACCGCTGGGGCTGGGGGCAGCTGGAGCCAGAGTCTGGGCAGTGCTGGGGGCAGGCGGGGAGCACCCCGGTTTTATAGACTCTTTATTCCAACTCTGCTGCAAACTACCTGAGCTGCTTCAGAATCATTATCTTTCTCTTCTCCTGACCTTTCTGTATTGTCTGCATGTTTTTCATAATGAGCTTGTGTTCCTTTGAAAATCTGAAAAAGCAATTAAGCCATTTTCATTTGCGAGGTTTCTCTCCCCTTTAAATCGCCTTCACAAAAGACAGTTAAAGTGAAGTTTACAAAGAAAAAATAGAGGAGGCACTGGAAGCAAGGATGAAGGGGGAGGTAATTATACCAGGAACCTGGGAAGCATGATTATTTTGACCAACAGTTCACTTTGACTTTGAACGAACTTCCAAAGACAAGGCCAAAGGGGAACTGGCAGAGGCAGAAGATGGGATCATAAAAACAGCCCGACTCTCACAGCATGGCCAGGCAGAGCTCAGGAAGCAGCCAGTCACGCTCGCGGCTCCGTTTGCTGAATGAGGCTCGCGTCTGGCTGCCACCTCTCCGAGCCCCTCGGGGAGGTGCCACCCTGTCCTCACGGCGCAGGTGAGAGAATTGAGGCTCGGAGGGTTTGAGCATCGCATCCGAGGTCCAGGAGCAGGAAGCGGCGGAGGGGGCTTCACCCCCGAGCGTCTCAGACCCCTGACCGTGCGTGCCAGCTGCACCGTGGCTCCCCAGCTTCCCGGCGAGGGGCCGGTGGAGCCTGCATGGTGGCCCAGTGGACAGAGCTGTCCTCCGGCGCAGGCGCCCTCAGAGGCCCCGGCCTGACAGCTGTGAGCCGCTGCCTGGGCCTCCCTAATGGAGTCCCGGACAGTGCTCTGCAGTGACAGTTGAGCCTAGAGATAGCAGGGTGCGTGGGCCCGTGTGACAAACCTGTAATCCTCTGATTTCTGAGACTCTTCCGCGCTTAACCCCCGCCTCTCCAGGCTGGGCAGCGGCCACACCAGCGAGGCCGGCGAGTGAGTGAGGGGTCCGAGAACCAGAGCGTCAGAGCAGAGAACACTGGCATCTCCCTGTTCCCATCGGAGGGAGGGCTGGTCACTCCTGCCACCCAGCCAGTGCCCGCGTGGGTGGCCCGGAGCAGCAGAGGGAGAGAGAGCTCCTGCCCGTGACCTCTGGCCCCTAACTCCTCCTCCACCTGGACGCAAGGAGGGGTCTTGGAAAAAGAGAAACAGGCGAGAACGCCTTGCTGCTCCTGTCCTTCCCAGGGCTCCCCACTGCCCTCAGGAGAAAGCCCGGCTCTGCTGTGACCCAGAGGTCCCTCTGATCCAGCGCTGGCCACTTCCCCGCCTGCGATCGTGCCTCCTCTGCCCACACCCTGCGCTGGCTCTGTGCTGAGCCCGGGTCTCAGCTCAGCTCGCTCTGATTCCTGGAACTGGGGCAGGTTGCCCCATGATGGGTCCACCCGTCTGAGGCTCTGGATCACTAACTGTACCAGGCAGCCTTTGGGAGCTGGAAGAGACCTTACAAGCCACAGGCCAAACAGCTCTTGGGGTGAATGGGGAACTGAGGACTAGAGACGGGTCCCATAGCAAGTGGGTTGAAAGATGGGAGAGAATTCTGCCCTCCTGGCCCCACCCAGAAGACCCCCCCCCCACCCCCCCCTCCCGCCCAACACCCAGTGACTGCTGCCTCTTTTCTCCTGGGGGAGCCCCCTGGTGCAGAGGCAGGGAGGGAGGCGCTCAGCACCCTTCCCCACGAGCTGGGCTCCGCTGGGCGCTGAGGGCTTCTCCCAGAAGTGAGGCCTGGGAGCCAGGCTTGAGGTCCCCAAAACAGCCCTCCCACAGCCCTGCCGGCAGCTGCTTAGCACAATTAGCCAACAAGTGGCTGTGCTGTGGAGTTACTGCTGATGTGTTTTAAGTGGCTTTCTGAGTGGAAAACGTTCGCGAGGAGAGTCGGGCAGACAAAGGGAGTGAGTGCATTAGCCTTTATCGGTCTGTTTTGCACACATCTGACATCACTCTCGGAAGCAAGTCCTGCTCGGCCCTGGGAGGATGATAAAGAGGTAGTGGGGAGAGTGCAGACAGCCCGACAGGCTAGCTCGCACCACCCGCCCTCCGGTGGAGGCGTAATGGCCAGAGACGCTGAGCAACCTGGGCCACAGATGGGGCCTGCCCTGGCCGGGGGGCGCTTCAGGTGGAACAGAATAACGGACTTAGCCAGCATTGTATGATGAGAGGGTAATGCGGCCGCCTCTTGCTAATGGCTGGCCAGCTGCAGGGAACGCAGCCTCTTCTGACGGTGCAGACAGTCCAAGGACAAACGTCAACAGGAGCGATGGCAGAGGGAGCGGCTGGAGGGAGCACCCACCTGGGCTGAGGCCCGGAAAAGGGCCTGGCTCCTCGCCACCCTCACCCAGGGCTTCTGCTCCACATTTGGTAAAAGTACCGAGCAAGGAAGTACCCCCGGAGGGAGTGCTGGCGGGGTGAGGGTGCTGGGAGCAGGAGGGCGTGGCCGGCAGGCAATGGTGACACAGGGGTTGACAGTGGGACAGGCTCGCTCGCACATTTCGCGCGCCCCCCCCCCCCCCCCCCCCCGCTCCCCGCCCCAAGTGGAGGTGTCATGGCCAGAGACACTGAGCCACCTGGGCCACAGATGGGGCTGCCCTGGCCCGGAGGGAGGGTTCCGGTGAAACAGAGTAACGGATTTGGCCAAGCATTGTAACGCCTGGGCTCAGAGCGGCTTTCCTTAGCCTCAGTGCAGCCCCGTTGTAAGCTCCCCTTTCTCGCCAGGCCTCAGTTTCTGCTTCCATGAAAAGAGGAGATTTGATTTAACCCATTGTTTATCCATCCATCTACCTGTTCACCCCCACGTCCAATTACCCATCCATCCATCCACCCTCCCACCTGATTATCCATCCATCCTGATGAACAGGCATCATTTAAAGGGCTGCTTTGAGAGATGGTGACAATGTCTTGTTTTCCATACAGCTCTGCGTCCCTGCAGCCCACAGACACTTTCCTGCCTCCTGTGTTCAGGCGAGCTCTCTGCTCAGAAGCCTCCCTTTCCCATCGTGGCTGCCGGCGCTGTCCCTCCTCTGCTCACCTGTGGATTGTGCCAGGGCTTGGTTTCAGGCTGTCCCAGGGCCTGCAGGCTGGCTCCGGGGCACGGCCCTTAGTCCCGAGGGGAGACTCCCTGACACCAAAGCTGGATGCTCCTGACGCCAGTGAGGCCTCTAGGCCTCTCCTTTCTGGCTGGACCGGAGCACCAAGGCCGCCCCCCAGGATCTCGGTTCCCACCCGGAGCCGCCGCTCTCAGAGAGACCCACGTAGCCTTATCCTGAGCCCAGAGCTGGACAGACACTCGCTTAGAGGCCCGCCCCGGTGCAGCGCCCTCTTCCCCAGCCCACGGTCCCACCTCTGCCTCCCGGCTCAGCCGTCCCCCATTCAGCATGGACTCCAGCGCCCGAATCTGTGGTTGGGGAAGTGGCCCCAGGCAGAGCGCGGGGTGGCTGTGGGCTCACCCCACGGTTTCCCATTTCTCGGGGAGCACAGTCTTGTGCTGCCTGAAAGCCACTGCCTCCTAGATTTTGTCCAGTTTGATGGACGTTTATGGTGGGAGGGCTAGCGGCGCACCCCTATGCCACCCCGGCCAGTGGAAGATGTTTGCCAGCAGCCATAGGGGGTTGCTTCTTCAATACAGTTTTCATTTTGGAGCCATTTTATTTATTTACTAGATGCCTGGTGCACTAAATTTGTGCATGGGGGAGATTCCCTCAGCCTGGCCTGCACCCTCTCCAATCCAGGACCCCTTGGGGGATGTCCGACTGCCAGTTTAGGCCCAATCCCCCAGGGCATCCCGGCAGTTGGACATCCCTCTCACAATCTGGGACCGCTGGCTTCTAACCACTCACCTGCCTGACTGCCTGATCGCCCCTAACTGCCCTCCCCTGCCAGCCTGATAGCCCCTAACTGTTCTTCCCTTCCTGCCTGATCTCCCCTAACCACCTCTGCCTTGGCCCCCACCACCGTGGCTTTGTCTGGAAGGAGGGCAGGATGACTGGAAGATGTCTGGTCGACCGAGTCTAATTAGCATATTAGCTTTTATTAGTATAGATTTAGAAACATTGTAGAGCGAGAGAAAAGTAGCAAAGATAGTACAGAGAACTCCCCTGTGCCCTTCAGCCAGCTTCCCCGCAGTCACATCACACAGGCCCACCGTGCATTTGCCCAAGCTAAGACAGGAATGTTGCTGGAACAGTATCTACAGATTTCAGCTGATTTCAGCCGTTTTTCCATTCATTTCTCTTTACTGTTCTACAATCCAATCCAGAATCCTACATGCTAGCTGTTCTCTTTTATTTTTTAAAAGAACAGTTTATTCATTTTTAGAGAGAGAGGAAGGAAGAAGAGAGAAACATCAAGGCGAGAGTGGAACATCGATCGGCTGCCTCCTGCACGCCCCCTATCGGGGATCAAGCCTGCAACCCGGGCATGTGCCCTGACCAGGAATCGAACCAGCAACCTTTCTGTGCAAGGGACGACACCTAACCCACTGAGCCACACCAGCCAGGGCTAGCAGCTCTATTTTAATAGCAGAAACCGGGAACCACCCAAATATCCATCCACAGAGGATACGGAAATAAATCGTGGTGCATTCGTGTAATGAAATACTACACAGCCATGAACAGAAATGAATTTACCGAGGCAGGCAATAACAAAGGCACATGTCATTGACACAGCGCTGAGTGAAAGGAGTCTGACGCAAGAGACACTGATACTCCATTTGTGAGAAGTTCTCATTGACGATGATGCAGGTCAGAACAGTCATTCCCGCTGTGGCAGGCAGGCCGGGGGTAACACGGGGGCACCCACAGCCTCCATAATCTCCTGTCCTGGACTTGGGTGGGACCAGTGAGTTGCTTTTAGCCAACAGGACATGACAAAATGAAGGCGTTTCACATCTATAAATTAAGGTCCCAAATCAGCTTGATTTTGAGTAGGCCAGACTTAAATCAGATGGAAGCCTTAGAAAGAGACTTCATATATATATGTATATTTCTTTTAAAAAAAATTGATTTCAGGAGAGGGAGAGAGAGATAAATACATCAATAACAAGAGAGAATCATTGACAGGCTGCCTCCTGCACACCCCACACTGGGAGTCGAACCCACAACCCGGGCATATGCCCTGCCCAGGAATTGAACCGTGACCTCCTGGTTCATAGGTCGACACTCAACCACTGAACCACGGCGGCTGGGCAAAAAGAAAGGCTTTTCTACTGGTTTGAAGAAGCAAGTTTCTGTGGCAGAAGCTGAGTGGGCCGCATGGCAAAAGCAGCCCCTAGCTGACAGCCAGCAAGAAAACTGGGACCCGGGTCCTACAACACAAGGGGCTGAATTCTGCCAACAACTGTGAGATCTTGGAAGACAGCCCTGAGCGCCAGCTCGCAACGCAGCCCAGCTGACACCCTGCCTGCAGCCGTGGGAGACCCCGAGTGCAGGGTCCAGGAAGCCCAAGCTTGTGACCCACGGAGACGGCGAGATCGTCAGTGGATGCTGTTTCAAGCTGCTCAGTTTGTGGCCATTTGTTACGCAGCTTAGGTAACTAATACACCGTTGGAGGGGGAGGGACTCAGAGGGACATAAGGGGTTTCTGGGATGCTGGGAATGCTCTGTACCTGGATTCGCGTGGTGGTTATTAAGAAGTAAAACATCATCGAGCTGTACACTTAAGATTTGTGCAATTTACTCCATGTAACTCGATAGAGCACCAGTCCCAGTTTTCCACCCCAGCCTCCCTCCCTCCCCGCACCCACCCTATCCGGGCACCTAGGACCACCAAGGCCTCCGTCCGAGGGCCAGGCACCCCGTCCCCTTCCCGCTACTCAGGCAGCATTTAGAGGGCAGAGGTGGCCGCTCTTTTCAAATGACCATCTTTCCAAACTATAAATCGGAGCATGTCACTCTCCCCCCTCCCCACCCCGCCTCCTCCTCCCCCCGCATCCAAAGGCCTCCAGTGGCGCAAGAGCCTGCGTGATTGGGGGCCTGCCTAACCCACCGCCCACTGGAGCCACCCCTGTCCCAGCCACCGGCCTACCTCCGCCTCCTTCAGGTGGGATCTGTTCCGTTTGCTTCTGTTTCAGTGAGTTGCCACGTGCTGCTCTGAAGTTACTTTGAATACTTTTTGGACACAGGCGAGTAGCCTTGCCTTCCTCTCCCCTTCTCCCTTCCCTGTTCATTTGCAGGCTCCTTAGGGTGAAGATCTGAAAGTGTGCTCACCTGCGTGCGTGCCACGTGCACATGCGCACATGCCACCTCGTTTAACTCTAGGAGGGCGCCTCTCACCCCTCAGGTGCCTGTGAGCCAGCGGGAGCTTTGTGAAGATGCGGGCTCTGCCCCTGGGTCTGGGGAATGGGCCGGCTCTGCCTGTCTAGCCAGCTCCCAGCTCCCAGGCCCCCTGCCAGTCACGTGAGGACTGAGAAAACTTCAGACTCAGGACCCTCCAGCTCTTGCAAACTTTCTTCCCTAAATAAAGGCCACTCGGGACTCTTTCTCCCTCCCCACGTGGGAGTCTGTGCTTGTTTCTCGATAGATTTCCACCTTTGCTATCCAAAAAAAAGAAAAAAAGCTACTGTTCTCTCTGGGGAGTGCGAGGTCTGAGCACAGGGTGGCTCCGTGCCTCTGGCCTCTGCCTTCTGCCCTGGCAGAGGGGTTGCAGCCGCCCGGAGGCCTGGCACCTGGAGTCAAAGGCAGGGAGCTCAGCCTGGTGGCACCGGGGCCCGCTGTGGTCCTGCTGGAAGGCTGTGGGAGAGACAAGTTGGCTTCCTGGCTTCCTCCCTCCCTCCCTCCATTCCTCCATTCCTTTCTTTCTTCCTTCCTCCCTCCCTTCCTTCCTCCCTTCCTTCCTCCCTTCCTTCCTCCCTTCCTTCCTCCCTTCCTTCCTTCCTTCCTTCCTTCCTTCCTTCCTTCCTCTGAGGATATTTTTTTCATTGATCTCTTAGAGAGAGTGGAATAGAGGGGGAAAGACAGAGAGAAACTTCGATGTGAGAGAAACACATTGATTGGTTGCTTTCTGCACACGCCCTGACCAGGGCCAGGGCTGGGGCCGAGGAGGATCCTGCAACTGAGGTGTGTGCCCTTGACCGGAATTGAACCCGGGACCCTTCGGTCTGCAGGCCCACGCTCTATCCACTTAGCTAAACTGGCTAGTGCTCTTTTTAAAAAGATAAATATATTTTTATTGATTTCAGAGAAGAAGGAAGAGGGAGAAGAGATAGAAACAACAATGAAGAGAGAGAATCATTGATCAGCTGCCTCCTGCTTGACCCACACTGGGGATTGAGCCCATAACCTGGGCATGTGCCCTGACTGGAAATCGAACCCATGACCTTCTAGTTTATAGATCAACGCTACAACAACTGAGCCATGGCCAGCTGGGTAAGCTTGGCCTTCTGAGGTGCCAGCAATACCCCAAGTACCATGATGGCCACCTCTGCCACAGGAGAAGGCAGAAGTGCTGGGCAGGGAGAGAGCCCGAGGGGAAACTGGCGGCCTCCTTGTATTTGCACTGTGGCCTGAGGGGCTCCCAGCCTCAGTCTCCCCATCTTAACCCGGCGGCTGAGCTCAGTAATCCCGCCTCTTGCAGGCTTGTCCCCGAGACGTGTCGGTGGAGGCTGCAACATCCAGAGATGCCCCAGCCTGGTGCAGGCCGACCTCGGCTCAGTGGCCGTCACGGTGGGTTTCTGGGGGCGGGTGTCCCTCCCTGCTATCCTAACTGGCCCACATGGGGCTGTTTTTCATGACACCATTGATCCAGCTAAACCAGGGAGATGCATTACATCTTCTCCCGAGGTCAGGGGTTGGGCAGCCCAGCTGGTAAACCGCCCGCGAGCCTGTTTTAAAGCCCTGCCCTGTGTTTGGGTGCCTCGGGGCCTGGCTCAGGAGCAGTGAGTCGGGTGGAGGCCGCTGAAGTTTGATACGGCTCTCAGGGCCGGCAGGGGCAAAGGGCTCCAGCCGAGGGAGGGGCAAATAGATCCATGGCAAACGGCCATGACCTGTGACCTCAGAGATGGCTTCGAACCATGTCCTTAACATGCCCTAGTAAATCTGAGGGTGGACCTCTTCCCAGGGGACGGTGGGGCTAGGGGTAGAGGGAGGCCAGGAAGGGATGGCCTGGGATGAGAGGCCATGGCCCAGCAGGCTAGGCACCTAGCTCCCCTGGCCAGCTCGCTTGTCTGCTCTCCTTTGTCATCATGTCATGGGGTGCCGCTTTCACAGCTTGCTTTCCAGGCCCCGTTCCTATTGGATCTGTGGGATGCGGTTACGGTGTTTTGGCCAGGTTCAAACCTCGGACTAATGAAAGGACAGGGTTCTCTCATTGCCACGTGCAAGTCCCAGCTGGAGGGCAGGGCCCTCCCAGCACAATCATAGCCAACGGCTGTGGTTGTGAGCTTGAACCTATGGTCCGAACACGTGGCCCCACGTGCCTTGTGATAGAGTTCAGGTGCATGTAGTTGAGTAGGGTTGGAACTCACGAGAATGCTGTAAACAACGTGATCACGGCCCTGCTTTGCCTCGTGGCATCTGCCATAAAATAAAGACACGGCTCGTGGGCACTGTCATTGTCTCCTCATCAGGGAGGCAGTGTCCCGCTGAGACCCAGCTATTCTCTTGTCTGTCTTTCCTTAATCCTTTCACCCCCCCACTCGCGATCACCCTTGGTCGTGCTGGCGTGGCACAGGATCAGCCCTGACGGGGCGGGTTCCACGGGCCCACCTGGTGGCGTGGGGAAGACTGGGCTCAGACTTGGCCCGGGTGGCCCAGCTTACTTATTATTTCAAAAATAAAATTCCTTCGCCCAACTTTTGAGGTGCGCTGTTGAGGAAATACAAATGGGTCAGTCTGGTTGGGGGACGAAATCAGGGGGGTCGGTTCAGGTGGGGGTGGGGCCCCAGAGGTGGCCAGGGGCCGCTCGGTACCCTAAGGAGCCGCAGGTGGGTTTCAGCTCGGGCGGGGCATGACGTGAGGCAGTTTGTGTTCAGAAAGCTCACACCGGAGCCCGGGACGGGGAGCGGGGACGCTTGCGGGGCCAGAGTGGGCTGGTGTGAGGGAGCCGAGCCCTTGAGCTTCCGTCCCAGAACCACTCCCCTCCCCCCCGCCATCTTCCTAGCCACTCATCTCACAGTTCCTGGGGTCGGTCTGTCAGACCTGAGTTCAAATCCCACCCCTGCCCCTGAGTGGCTGTGTGGACATGGGCAAGTGCCTTTGCCTCTCTGAGCCTCAGTGACCCCATCCTCACCTCTCTGTGTTCAAGGCCCAGCAGCACCTGGGGCAGAGCAGTGAGCGTGGCTGCCCGTGTTGTCCGCTCCCCCTGCAGGTGGCCCCGGTCTCCCTCTGCTGGACCCTCAGCTCCCCCCTGAGGGAAAGAGTAAACCTGCCTGGTGCCGGCACTGATGGGCCGAGCACAGGTGTGACGCAGGGTGTGGGGGCACCTGCCCCTGCCCTCCTGGCTGTGTTCACTGTCCTGGCTGGACCCCCGAGAGGCCCCCTGGCCAGGAGTGAGGTGCAGCCAGAGGCCGGCGGCCCGGGCTCGGGCCTGGCTTTGCGATGCCTGGCCCTGTATCCGGGAGCTGCCCCTTCTTCTCTCTGGGCCTCAGTCTCCCCGTTTGTACAACGATTGGTATTTCCCCAAAACAGGCACGGCTGGCGGCCCTCAGGGGACGCTGGCTTTTGTGTAATAAACAGCCTGGGACCCCCGCGATCAGCGCGCCATCCTTCCGTTCCCTCATCGCCTCGTTGTGCGGGAGACGGTTGGTGTTGGTTTGTCTTTCAGTGCCTCTTGATTTCCCTAAACTCACTTTTTTCTTTTATGTTGGAACATGAACTTCTTTAAAAATTGTGGTAAAATACACGTAACAAGAAATGTAGTCTTATCCATTTTTAAATGTACAGCTCAGCAGTGTTAATAAACTCACTTTTTAACAGAGAGAGAGAGAGAGAGAGAGAGAGAGAGAGAGAGAGAGAGAGTTTCTTAAAGGAAAAATAGTAAGTCAGCTCCCTGCAGGTGGCAGGTGGGGTGGCCGAGTTCCTTCCATTTCTTACATCTGGGACAGAGCCGGCGTGCCTTCCACACACACCTGTGGTTGGCAGGCGGGCAGGACCAGCCCAGCCAGGAGGCATGGCGTTCCGGGCATGGGCTCTGGCCTCAGATGTTCCTGGGTTCGAATCCTGGCTCTGCTGCTCACCAGCGGGGCGGCTTTAGGCAGGTGTTGTAACCTCTCTGGGCCTCTCCTGCCCCCCGCCACAAGGGTCAGTGTGGACATGGGGATCATCCCCAAGAAGGTACAGTGGGGCCTTGACTTACGAGTTTAATTCGTTCCGTGAGATGGAGCTCATAACTCAAATTACTCGTATGTCAAATCATAAAGTGAACGAGTGAGACACGTGATGCTGGGCTGATGTTGTGGGGTTCACTGTGACGTTCGCTGCGCCAACTAGCGGTGGGGTATCTGAAGCTGGCTCGTAACCCGAATTTTAGCTCGCAACTCAAAGCAAAAAATCGGCCAAGAGACGGCTCATATCTCGAAAAACTCTTTAGTCGGGACACTCGTAAGTCAAGGCCCCACTGTACTTCATGGATGTCAGGGTTGCCATTATCAAGGTTAACGAGGGCCCAGCAGTGGTGATAGAGAGCCGGCTGGGCGGCACCACCCTGCGCATCCGGGAAGAGATTGCTCAGCGCACTCCCGCCTTCCTGACATCACCTCTTCCTGATTCTCTCTCTCCAGCCTGCCCCGTGCTGGCTGAGGGCACAGATCTTTCTCGAAGCTCCTTTCATGTGGAAAGCTGCCTCCCTTGATGGTTTGGTCTCACTCTCTGATGCTTCCCAGGACCAGAGCAAGGGATGGGGGAGCAGGCCCAGGAGGTCCGGTTACAGGTGGCCGGGCCTCACCTGTGCTGTTCCTCCCACAGGGCAGGGGCTGCACCAAGGGCCAGGCCATTGACCGCTGGATGGAGTGACCAGATTGCAGGCCTGGCGGGGGGAGGGGGCCTGTGTGGTCCTCTTGTCCTCCTCTGGGCGGGGCTTTGATCAACTGCTCCCCCAGGGCAACCTTTGTCCCCGGTTTCTCTTTGTAGCCCCGGAGTCAGGGTTGCGGCTGCTGCCCGCCGGATCCCAGCCACGGCCGCCCCTTCCCAGCAATCTGGCCCGGGACCCAGATAAAGCTGCCTTTCAGAGCTCAGCACCGGCGGCTGCAGGGGGCCTGGGAGGACAAAGCAGCCTTGTTGGGAGGCTGGGGAGCAGGGACCCCCTTCCCCTGAGACTGTCCCCTCAGGGGCTCTCAGGGTGCAGGAGGCCAGCTGCTCCCAGAAGCGGGCCATCGGCCTCCCTGAGCCCCAGGCACAGGAGGGCAGAGGGTGGGGCTGAGGGCCTGGATCCCCGATAACAGGACTCCTGGGGTTGGGGGTGCCCTGGCTACCTCTCGATCTGACTCTTCTCAACCACAGCCTCACCCATTGCTTCCCGATGCTCTTAGAATAAAACCAAGGCTCGTGACACCCTGAGTAACATGGCTGCACCGCCTCCTCCGGCCCCTTTCATACCACCCCCCTCCCGCCAGCCCATTCAAGCTCCTTTGGTTCCTTTAACCTCAGGTCTTGGTCATGCTGTTCCCTCTGCCTGGAAACCCTCCCCTGAGCCTCTCACACGGCTGCCCCTGCTCACCCTCCTGGAGGCGTCCTCACTCCGGCATCCAGTGGCCCCTCCCACCCCGCTCACTCCCCTCAGCGTGCCCTTTAGTGCACGGGGACTTGCATGCTTCCCTTAGCCTGTCCCCAGCACAGCGCAGTGCTGGGTGCCCGGGACCTGCCCGGTGAAAGCAGTGTCCCTGCTCCCCGAGGGGCGTCACGTGGGAGGGGAAGGACTAGGGCCCACCTGTGTTTAATGCCACAGCTTTTCTAGGGCCTCCTGATCTCTCTCCCACAGCTATAGTCCCCCTGAGGCCGCTCCCACCCCGAGAAAGGGGGAGGGGCCATACCTGTACCTCTGTCTCATCACCCCACACTCCGTCCTCCGAGTGGTGCGAAGGCTGGGGGCTGCCTCCGTGGGATCCAGGGCCCGACATCTGTCTTCATGAACCAGGCCTGGCAGGGGCAGGACGAGGCCCCGGGGAAGACCCGGGAAGACCAATGGGAGCTGGGGCGGGGCTGTGATCATGAGTAAATGATCGCACCGGGCGTACAAAGCCAGCACCGAGGGGGCTCCGGGTCCACAGGGCGATTTCTCAAGCCTCAGGCAGGAGTCGGGGCAGCAGGGTCCCGAAGGGAAGGCCTCCGGTTTCACAGCCTCTTCATTATTGTCGTGACTGAGTGGCCGCTGGGTCCCTGGGAGCCCCAGTGGGCATGGCTCATGTCATGATTAGTCACCATTGGTGCCTCTAGAATTGTACACCTGAAACCGATATAATTTTATTAACCAATGTCACCCAACAAATTCAATCAATCAAACAAACAAACAAATGAAAAGCAATTGGTGCCTGCCCCCACCCCGGGTCAGGGTGCAGGGGAGGGGCCCGGGAGGAAGCGGGGGCTGATGGGATCTCGATAACTAGCAAGAAGAGAACATCAGTGACCAGGTGCTTGCCCTGCTGTAAGCTCTTTATGCACATACTTTACTCCTCAGGACGGCCATCAGGCCCCGAAGTTAAGTCACCTGCCTGTTAGAGGTAGAGGCAGTTCGGCAACTGGCTGTGACTTGGAGGTGCTCGCAGTAACAGGTGTGTGGGATTCTGCTGCAGGGTCAGTGCTGACAGCCAGGGTCCCAGAGGCACATGGGAAGCCATTAACTAGAATAAAGGACTTTGTTGCCGTAGCCGATTTGGCTCTGTGGGTAGAGCGTCAGCCTGTGGACTGAAGGGTCCCGGGTTCGATTCCGGTCAAGGGCACATGTCTGGGTTGCGGGCTCAGTAGGGGGCGTGCAGGAGGCAGCTGATCAATGATTCTCTCTCATCATTGATGTTTCTATCTCTCCCTCTCCCTTCCTCTCTGAAATCAATAAAAATATATTTTAAAAAATAAATAAGCGAAGGGCTTTGTGTTAGATGTGTCCCGAGCCTGGCACATGGCCTGGCGTACAGCAACTGCTCAGTGAGGGTGTTTGAAACCTGCCCTGAGCGTTACCCACAGCACAGGGCAAGACAGACCAGCCCTGGCCGTCACGGGCTCACAGCTGTTGAACCTCCTGGTAAGGAAGGGTACGCCGGGGTAAGGAAGACTGTGCGGGGGACCCCACTTCTCCAGGCGGGGAGGCCGAGTCTCTCCCTCCCCACCCTACTGTGCCAGCGCCTCAGTTTTACTGATCCAAGGTCAAAATGAGGGAGGCTGGCTCAGGGTGAGACATAAGAGAGGGGTGGGGACTGTGGCAACATCAATGGCAATTTGAAACCTAGTGTTTTCAGGAAGTACCGAGCCAGCCGGTAGGAAACCCCGACATACTGGAAGGCCAAGTTTGGCTCACGGCCCTGGGTTTGCCATGGCCAGCATTTTGGGTGCTATTGGATGAGCAGTTTGAAGGCCAGAATCTAGTTTGGCTCTTTTAAAAAATATATGTATGTATTTATTGATTTCAGAGAGGAAGGGAGAGGGAGAGAGAGAGAGAAACATCAGTGACGAGAGAGAATCATGGATCGGCTGCCTCCTGCACTCCCCACACTGGGATGGAGCCCGAAACCTGGGCATGTGCCCGGACGAGAATTGAGAATCGAAGCGTGACCTCCTGGTTCATAGGTTGACGCTCAACCCCTGAGCCAGGCCGGCCGGGCTGGCTCTCCTCTGACTGCGGGTGTGACGGGCAGATCACTGGCTTCGGTCCCCCAGTGCGAGCTCAGAAGGGCTGGGTCGGGCCACCTCTGAAGCTCTGTGTGCCCGGAAGGTGCTGGGACAGACACCAGCACGCAGCGAGGCCACTGCGGCTTTAAAAGCGTCTCGACAGCCCCCGGGGGTGGGGTGGGGGGGGGGGGCGGCGGCGAGCCGCTCGGGCCACCTGCGGAGCCCTCCTCAGCTGGGAAGATTAGTCTCTTCCACTAGACAACACCCATTACCGTGTTCCAATAGCCATCACTTCCGCTAGGAGAGCTGCAGATGAGATATCGATTGTGCTGACCCCAGGCGAGCCCTTTCCCCAGCCTGAGAGGCCTGCAGATCAGCTCTGTGCGCGGCCCAGGCCCAGGCCCAGGCCCAGCCGCTGGGGCTGCAGCTCCTCCCACTGCCGCCAGGCACTTCCAGATCCCGGTGAAACAGGACTGCAGGCCCCACCGGGTGGGCGGGTCTAGGCTGGCTGAGGCCCAGCCCCTGAATCTTGATTCCACGAGCTCTTTGCTTTCTAGAAGGGCGGGTGGGGAGAGGGCCTGTGTGATAAACAGCTGCCCAATGAGAGGGGAGTTTCACGTGGGCCAGGGTGTGAAACTGAGAAAGGACGGTCAGCTTGCAACGGATCTCAACCTGTGGGTCGCGACCCCTTTGGGGGTCGAACGACCCTTTCACAGGGGTCGCCTAAGACCATCGGAAAACACATATATAATTACAAATTGTTTTTGTGATTAATCACTATGCTTTCATTATGTTCAATTTGTAACAATGAAAATACATCCGGCATATCAGATATTTACATTAGGATTCATAACAGAAGCAAAATTACAGTGATGAAGTAGCAACGAAAATAATTTTATGGTTGGGGGTCACCACAAGATGAGGAACTGTATTAAAGGGTTGCGGCGTTAGGAAGGTTGAGAACCACTGGCTTAGAGCCTCCAGAGGGGCCATTGGGCTGGGCCCTGGGAGTGGGAAGTTGGAGGCGAGGCTGCTGTTGGGGCAGGACGGTCTGATGTCATCATTTGGGTGGACAGGAGGAGCTTTGGGGCCAGGAGGTGACAGATCTCAACGCCACCCTTGTCCCCTTGATATGTTAGCCTCTTCCCCAGCAGACCGGTTCCTGGCAGCTCCAGAGGGCTGCTCCCTCTCCCTCTAGTCCGGCACTGGAGAACTGGAAATGGGAAGGCCTGGGCCTGGGGGCAGAGGCTGTGTGCGCCCCTCCCTGCCCACGCTGCCATTCCCCACCCTACAGCCCCCAGCAGGCACATTGCCCACGTGTGAGCTGCAGGCCTTCATGGAAATCAGCTGAGAGCGAGGGAGCAGGGACAGGTGCAGCCTCCTTCGTTCATGCCCTCCTTCCTCATTCGGAGAACCTGCAGGGCCGGGAGCAGTCCCAGCCAGAGCTCGCAGCAGACAAGCAAGCTGCCCCCGCTGGCCCTGCCATCAGTGCTGTGATGGGGGCAGCCCCGGTGGCTCTGAGCTTCCTCCTTTACCCAACGTGCCCTCATAGGTTTTTAAAGGGAAGGCATGATTCTCCTTTTCCTTCTTGAACGCTGTGATGTCCAAGCAGCCTCACCGTGGCGCCAGGCAGCCTCGGGGGCACGGAAAACGCTCCGCCTTCATCTGAGTGGTGGTGACCCGGGGAAGACTCACCCAGCCGTCCACCCGAGGTTCATGTATTTTTCCCTGAGAAATGGGGTTCTCCCTTCCTCACGTGACAGCTGTGAGGCTCCCGAGGCATAAAGGAAGGAAGAAGGGGCTTCTGAACTGTCCGTGTAGGGCACGTGGGAAGGGCGCTGTCATCAGCGGCTGCTGCGACGGGCGGTGCCTCTCCATGGAGGAGCGATGACCCTGGCTCTGCCCAGACGGCCCACCCGGAGCCTCAGTGGGTTCTCCATCCCTGGGCAGAAGGGCCCACATGCTCCCATCCTACGAATGGAGAAACTCAGGCTCAGGGTGGCGGAGGTCTCACAGGGAAGGGGAAGCAGCCAGGATGCAGTCAGGTAGCTCGTCTGGTCCCTGAACGGCTCACGCTGCCCCTCCCACCTGCCGCCGCTGGAGAAGCCTTTGCTCCTCCGAGAGCGAGAGCGCCGTCCCCACCCCAGCCTCGCTCTGCTCCGGCCCAGCGCTTTCCTGGCCCATGGTCTTCTTAGTTCTTTCACACTGGCCACCCCTCCCCGCAACAATTACATTAGGAAACAATATTTATTTTAACAGCTTTATTAAGATATAACTTAGCCCGGCCATGGTGGCTCAGTGGTTGAGCATCGACCTATGAACCAGGAGGTCACGGTTCGATGCCCGGTCAGGGCACAGGCCTGGGTTGTGGGCTCGATCCCCAGTGTGGGGAGTGCAGGAGGCAGCTGGTCATTGATTCTCTCATCATTGATGTTTCTCTCTCTCTCTCTCCCTCTCGGAAATCAATAAAAATATTTTAAAAAGCCCTGACAGGTTTGGCTCAGTGGCTAGAGCGTCGGCCTGCGGACTGAAGGGTCCCGGGTTCGATTCCGGTCAAGGGCATGAACCTTGGTTTCAGGCACATCCGCAGTAGGGGGTGTGCAAGAGGCATCTGATCGATGTTTCTATCTTATTGATGTTTCTAACTCTCCCTCTCCTTTCCTCTCTGTAAAAAAAAATCAATAAAATATATTTAAAAAAATACTTCAACCTAATAACTCTGCAAAAATATTTGTAAGCCTAGAAATATGTGACTGAGAAGAAATACACTGAGCTTAAGCAGTGTTTGTAACTGGGTGGTAAGATGATGGGTGGTAGTTATTTTTATAGGATTGTTATTTTTTTAAGGACGATGAGCATGTCACAATGGTTAAAGACATAAACACACAGGATTTGGGGGGTCAGCGAGGCCCCCCAAGTCCTTCGGGAGGACTTGGTTCTTGGCTCTGTCGCTTGCTGGCTGAGTGAACGCTGGCAGGTCAGTTTCTCTGCAGAATGGAGATAGAAGCGTCTCCACAGTACTGTTTTGAAGATTCAATGAAATAATGTGAAACAAAGTGTGCAGCTTTGTGCCTGACACAAAGCTAATATGAAGTAATTCCTTTATAACTTATGTAATCAGAGAAAAAGTTTTGAAGGTAAAGCTTCTTTGGAAAGAACCCTCATTGACGAAGGCTGTGGAGTGGAGGTCAGAGCCAGGGTAGGGCCCAGAGCAACCAGCGCTCAAGTCTTCCCGGTAAAGATGCTTTTGGTTGTAAGTAGCAGCAACTCTCTCACCAAGCTTAAGTCCTAAGTCCAGGGTGGGGAACGTCCGGCCTGCGGGCCGTATAAGGCCCATGAAATCATTGGGTCTGGCCTTGCCAAGGCATTAAGGGTGAGTTAATTAAATGTTTGACCAAATATATAGCCTTGCTTTTGGCCATTTTTCCAGGTGCAATTCCTGGGAGTGAGATTCTGATTGGCCCAGCTCTGGGTAGGTGTCCATCGTGCTCCAATCAGACACGACCAAGGGGGCGGGGTCACAGCACACACGGGGCTAGTGGGGCCCAGTTTTGTGAAGGAGATAGAGGGAAGCTTGTAGGCCAGGGGGACACCCAAAGCGCCCACTCAATTCTGCGTCTGCTTTTTCTCTCCCTTCCCCTGGGGCTTCTTTTTACTGCGGGTTCTTCCTCCTCCATTCTCAGCAGCTCACTGTGCACTGTGGGCCGGACAGCTCCCAAGGGTCACCTAAGCACTTCTTGGTTTCCCTGGCACGTGCCCCGGGGCCACAGTTGGGGACAAATGCCAGGCTGCTGGCTATAGTTGGACCCAGGTGGGCATTTCCTGATCCCCCATTTCTTGCCGGAGGAGAGAGGGGTCGATTCTTCCACATAAACAGATTCTCAATCAGAAGGTGGCCTTCGGGGGCACTTCAATCACAAACACCAAGGTGGGGCTAAGAAAGACATGATTGTCTACACACGTGCGCACACACGCTCTCACACTCTTGCCTCTGTCTCTGCAGAATAAAGAAACAAAAGACTAATGTATCTTGTTTTTTATTTGTCATCTTATAGCTCCCCACCATAGCCACCCCCCACCCTTCCCCTCACTGACCACTTTTGTAGGCTACAGGGGACCAGGGAACAAAGCTGGGGCCTGGCACCCCCACTAAGCTGCCAGCCCCGCCCGGGAGAACAAGTCACAACTACAAATTATCACGACAATTAGCGCCTGTACTTGGGAGATGGGCAAAGTGAGGAGGCCCGGCTTCATTGTCAGCTGGTCTATTTGCCAGCGACCTTGCTCTGGAGGCGATGATATTCCTTCAGCCTGTAGACCAGATTCGAAACAAAGAGAAATGTAAATGAACAATAACAACACGCACTCCCCTCAATTAATGCAGGCAGAGCTGGGGCCTCGGGGGCAGCTGTTTGTTAAGACGTGTGTGAAGTTGTCCTTTTTCCTCCCTCCATTCCCTCTGCCCTCCAATCAGGATAATGTAATTAATTTATTTTAAGGTGGTGTGTGTGGGGGGGGCACTGCTTGTCATTGTTAAAGACAAAACATTTAACTGGCAATGGGAGACAGGAAGAGGCCATTATGAAAACCCACTCTGTTTGGAGACATTTAAAAAGGTTTGTAGTCATAAAACACAAAGAGAGGGCAAAGGAGGCAGGGAGGTGGAGGTAGCTGGTTCTCGGAGGGAAGAGCGTCGGGGTGGTGGGGCTGGATCTGAAGACTCTCCCCATCTTGACCGGCTCTGGGAGGAAATGGTGGTGTGTTCCTGGTGCATGTGTCCAACCCCAAGCCCCGTGAGAAGGAAGTTGGGGATTAAGAACACACGGTGGGACAGACAACCCTTCTGGACTCAGCATCCCGGCTTCCTAGCTGTGTGACTATGGGCAAGTTACCTAACCTCTCTGGGCCTGTTTCCGGAGCTGCATTTTGTGAAAGAATTCAATGAGACAACCTAGGAGATGCCTGGAAGTGGCTTAGTCTTTGGTAGCTGCTGGCAATCAATGCCCCGTTTGCCCCTGTGCATGATGGCAGCCCCACGGTCACGCCCAGGCGGAGGGCACGCTGCCCAGCTCTTCCTGCATGCTCGAGTTCCATGAGCTCCTGCCCAACTTTCCCTGCACCTGTGAGCAGGCACAGTTCACAACTCCACGTGGGATTCCCGCGTTCTGAAGGGGTCTGAGACCACACTGCAGTCAGGGTTTGAACGCAGGTCTGAGGGTCAGATGTGTGCCACCCCATTGGGTCATGGAGAGCCACGTGGCTAAGATGGCTCCCAGCTGGACCTGCAGCTCAGGAATGGCGACCTGAAGGCAGGAGCTGGCCAGGTGACCTGCTGGGGCTCCCAGGGGAGTCCCTGCAGGTGGAGAGGGTGTCGGTAAACGTCAGATTCGAAGGGCAGGGCCCCAGAATCGGGAACCCACGTGCCCAGGACCCTTTTGGCTGTTACAGGTGTGCCTTCTGGCCCCGCTGAGAACGGGAGCAGGCCCCGAGGATGCTGTGGACGGAGCGACGGGAAGGCGGGGCTTGTCCAGCAGCCAGAGTGGTCAGGCCCCAGAAAGTCTGCTCCCCACACCTGGGCCGCTGAGGACCTGTCAGGGCCCAGAGCTCCTCACCTCAGGGAGTTGATGTTGATAAAACCGGTGGCATCGATCGGCTCGTAATCGCCCTGCACGTTCATGCTGCGAGGAGAGAGCAAAGCCTGTCAGCTCCCCGGCCTTGTCCCCGCACCCGGGGGACCCCTGGGGCTGCATAGGTGGGAAGAGCAGGTCCTCCAACAGCCAGAGCACCACATGGGTAAACCGAGGACATGTGCTCGAGCTGGCTCTGCCCTCGGGGCTGTGGGGGTCCAGGAACAGCGATGGAGTCCAGGGGCGGAGGGCCCGGGAAGCCCCAGGCGCACCCGGAAACAGCCTGGGATCCGCACAGCGGGTCCCTCAAGCTGCAGGGAGGCTCCTGCGCCCAGGGCAGAATTTGCCCAGTCACCTTTCACCTGTGTGTCCAACCAGCCAGACCGTCTACTCCACCCTCACACGGGACCCCCGCCACACGCCAGGGTCATGGAAAGTTCGGGTCAACCGCAGCTGTACGCACGGGACAGATGTTTACCTTCATTCCCCACCTCCGGCTTCCACCCCCAGAGTTGGGAGTTCTCCCTAGTTGCGCTCCGAAACCCTGCTGAGCCGCAGTCCTGCAGGTTCGCTACCTCCTTGTGCGTCCTAGCACCCCCGCTCCCCACCACAGAGCTCAGGGCCGACACCCTGCCTGCGCCCCGGGCTGCAGTCTTTCACTTGGAAATGGGGCTCCATGTGAAACCATACAGCTGGCACCTGGCGTACGGAATGGGCTCACTATTGCACCATCCGTTCATCCGCTCATTCATTCATTCAGATATTCATGAGGCACCTACAGCCTGGCTGCCAGGAGTCCACCAGGCACCGAGGAACCGGAGCTAGATAAGCACAGTGCCCATGGGGGGGCAGACGGAAGCCACCGATCACCTGTCAGCTCATCAGGACTGTGGTAAGCTCTTTGAGGACAAGTTCAGGGCACTGTGGTCTCAGGTCTGACTCCACAGGGCCTCCCTCCATCCTCTGCGGGAAGGGGGACCCTCCCATTTCTCACTCGCCCCTTCTCAGGCCCTGCCCTGAATCAGCCCCTTGTCCTCCTGCCAGCCTCAGGACACAGCCGGTTCAGGGTTCTCCGTGACAAGGAGGCGGCCTGTCCCCTCAGGAGCCTTCGCCGGGAGGTGGGGCCGGGAGGGGAGGGGACAGGGAGTGCGCCATGCTGAGCCCCCCGGAGGCTGTGCCTCTGACTGGCTCTTTGTGGACTTTTTACAACAACAAAAGTGGGATCTCTGGCCTGCCCCCCACCCCAAACTTGTTCCCCCTGTGCCCTTGCCCTGACCTTCATGGGGCTTGAAGCTGGCACACAGAACTCCCACGCCCCCCCCACCTCCACCTCTGCCGGCCCCTCCAGGGTCCAGCTGGCTGACGCCTCCAGCCTCCAACCAGCACCTTCCCTGTGGGGGACACGATGTCAGACTTCAGAGGGGCCGCAGCGTGGCACCCCTCCCCGGGCAGAGGAAAAACTGGGCCAAACTAAAGCAGCAGCCTAGGGACACTGGCCTCCTCCCATGTCCGAGGGTTCCTGTGCTCAGTCTGGGGGCGGGGGCTGGGGGAGAAGGCAGGAGCCCCTCGCCTACCAGCCTGTGCATCTGTCCTTCCACCCCATCTCCTGTGGCAAAACAACTGCCCCCCCCTTCCCCCAAATGGGCCCTTCTGGACCACCCCACAGCCTTGCCAGGTGAGGGACCCAGCCGGGGCAGACTTGTCCTGAGAGGCTGCCGAAATGTTCCCAGAGATGTTTCTCAGGAACCGACAAACCTCTTTTTCAAACCGAGGTCTGGGGTTGGGGGGTGGAAAAGAGTTTACAATGATTTTTTTTTTTTACCTCCCCTGACAGTCTACAGAAAACCTCTGTGCTTTTATTTCTGTTCATTCGAGTGGCTCTGACCTGCTCTATAATTACGTTACTTTCTACCTACTGTGCCGCGGCATTTCCAGTTCTGCTACCTCTCGCGGCTTCCTCGCGGGTCCCTGTGACGCTGTCACTCATGGGCTTTCAAGTCAGCGATGTAGAAATCAGAAAGAAAAGGGAACTCGTCGGAGACACAGTGAGAATAAATGCTCCTGCTTTTCTCTTTTTTTCCCCTTTCCCTTTTTACTTTATTCATTTAATCTCCCTGAGTGAGACTCTAAGGCTTAATGAAGGGTTGGACAGATTATTAGAGGCTGTTGACTTGGAGGGGGAGGGAAGAAAGAGCCAGAGAGAGAAAGAGAGAAGATAATTTGACATTTACCCCGACTGATCTAAACTGATTCGGTTATATTTATGGCTTATAAAGTGTTTAGAAAGATTGAAGGGGGGAGAAACTCAACATGGCAAAGAGAGGGGAAGAGAAAAATTATATTGACTGCCAAACAAAACTCGTGCTGTAATTCTCACCTGGCCCCCGGGACGGGGGTGCGGGCCGCAGGCGGAGCGAAGCTGGGCCTGGAGTCAGGTGCAGCTGTCTGTCCCCCAGGGGTCTGTCCCCACCTCTCAGGTGACCTCCAAACAGATGCCTCGCTCCTTGGTCAAGGCCACTCTCATTCACGATGCAATCACAGGCACGGCTAATGGGCATCGGCTGGCTACCTACGACCCAGCCCCCTGGCCTCGCCACCCCGCCGTTTCTCTCCTCGCTCCTGTCCATCTCACTGACCCTACAGGCCCCTCTTGGGTCAGAGGACATCGAGATGTCTACCGCTGCCCAGTGTCCCCAACCCACCTTCTCCTCCACACGACCCGCATGTCCAGGTAGTCCTCTTGGCCTGTCTCGAAGCAAACCCACCCCAAGAGCATGCTCTTTCCTCAAGAACATTCTCAACTCAGCATCTGCCACCAGAAGGTACCTGCTGCCCGTGCCCCAAACCCCAGGCTGAGGCGGGACCTTCCCGCCTCGCTCCATAGCCAAGCCCTTTGGATTCCACCTCCTGAATATTGGCCAGATCTGTCTGCTTCTCTCCTCTCCTAGAACCATCAGCCCAGCCCAGGCCACCCCCAGCGCCCAGGGAGCCCTGGGTGCCACCCTAGCCGCTCCCACCGCACTCAGACCCATTCTCTAGAGCAGCCGGAGGGGCCCTCGAAACACACAGATAGGATCACGCCCTCCCTTTAAGATCCGGCTCTCGGACCCTCACACTCCGGCCCCTTGTCCCTCGCGTTCTTGTGGTGCCCGGAATGTTCCGGATTCTCCCCAGGCTCAAAGCCTCGTCACACAATGAACTCTTTTGGAGATCAGCTCAAAGATGACTGCTCAGTGACCACGCCCGAGCACCCCGTGTCTCCCTCTGCACAGCCGGGGCCACGGTTCCTAACTCTACATCCGGGCGATCGTTTGATTGGCGCCTCTCTCCCCACCGCCTGCCCTGCCCACGCACAGGCGCATCTCTGATGAGAAAGCCAGTCAGAAGGGGCACTGGCCGTCAGGGCATGAGCCAGAGGGGGCAGGTGGGGGACACCTACCTCACCAGCTCCTCGTTGTAGAGGGACAGCGGGGACTCCCGGCCGAGGATGTACACCTGGCCCTTGAAGACAGACACCTGGACTTTCCCCTCCACACGCTCCTGGGACTTGGCGATGCAGTGGCGGACGAATTCACACTCAGGGCTGTGCCAGAAGCCTGAGGGGAAGGAACGTGAGGGTGCTGAGTCCTTGCAAACGACCGCACCCAGGGACGAGCCCAGGCCCCCGCCCTGTGACCTTGTGGGTCAGGAGGAGCAGCTGTCCCCCAGGGTCAGGAGGGACACTAACCGCTGGGGTGAAGGGACCCCGTCCTGTGCCCACAGGGAGCTGTTTTACGAGGACAGGAGACCAGGCAAGACTCAGGCTCGTGTCACCCGGGCCCAGCAGCCGGGTGGCAGTTTTGGGGTCAAGACCCTGTGTAGCCTTAACCGGTTTGGCTCAGTGGATAGAGCGTCGGCCTGCAGACTGAAAGGTCACAGGTTCGATTCCGGTCAAGGGCATGTACCTTGGTTGCAGGCACATACCCAGTAGGAGGTAGCTGATTGATGTTTCTCTATCATCGATGTTTCTAACTCTCTATCCCTCTCCCTTCCTCTCTGTAAAAAATCAATAAAATATATATAAAAAGAGAAGACCCTGTGTATGTGGCCTTCACTTCTGTGTCCCCATTTGTTGAGGGGGTGGCTCAGTAGCCCCCTCCCCGGGCTGGTGGGCCTCCTGCGGGTGGAGGCCCTGGGTTCAGGGGCTGCTGTGCACACTGGTGTCTTGACGAAGAGCCAAGAAGAGCCCACCCCCAGGCTGGGCAGGCCCCTCAGAAATCAGTGAACTGACTTCTCCATGTTGTTATATTTTCATTCGCAAATGTGGGCCCAAGCTCTGACTCCTCATGAACAGCCCTGTGAGAAACCTCTCCCAGATCACACAGCTGCCAGGGGCCTGGGCCGGAGCATCCCGCCAGGGCCTGAGAAACAGGATGACCCCCCCCCCCCGTCCCCCCTCACTGCTCACTGCACCCACCCATCCCCAGAGCCCGGAGGCCAGGGGAGCTGCGCTCAGTCCCCAGGAAGGGCAGGCTCAGACTGGGGACAGCGGCTCCTTTCTAGTGGCTGCTGAGGGGCCAGCAGGCGGCTGGCCAGGGTTGGGGGAGGGAAGGACGCTGGAGGGTAGGGTTTCTCTGAAATGGAGCTGGGAAGGTGAGCCCACCTGGGCAGCTGTGGGGCCAGATGGCTCGTGATCTCCTGCCCTGATAAAGGGCCGGGTCAGCCGGGGGTCTGCGCTATTGTTGGGGCTCCAGGCCTCCAGGGGCATGGGCTGGGGCTCTGGGTGGGAAAGGGGGACGGGCCGCCTCTGGGACGGGGCCGGGCAGGAAGAGAAGAGGTCAGGCTCCTGCCCAGTGACCTGCCACTTGAGTTCACATCCCAGCTCCACCTCGACAAGCAAGGTTATCTCTTGGTGCCTCAGTTCCTTGCTCGCACGAGGAGATGCTGTTGCTGAGCACTCTCCAGGGGCTGTGTGGGTGCAATGAGAGGATGCAGCCACTTGAGACTTGAACACGGCCTCCGCCAGCCCTCACTGTATCCAGGGGGCAGACACCCGGAATGGGAGCTTGTGAGTGCTCCTGACTCAGCCTAGACCAGCGGTTCTCAACCTGTGGGTCGCGACCCCTTTGAGGGTCGAACGACCCTTTCACAGGGGTCGCCTAAGACCATCACAAAAACACATATATAATTACATGTTGCTTTTGTGATTAATCACTATGCTTTCATTATGTTCAATTTGTAACAATGAAAATACATCCTGCATATCAGATATGTACATTACAATTCATAACAGTAGCAAAATTACAGCTATGAAGTAGCAACGAAAATAATGTTATGGTTGGGGGTCACCACAACATGAGCAACTGTATTAAAGAGTCACGGCATTAGGAAGGTTGAGAACCACTGGTCTAGACCCTTGCGGGTAGGGGACCCCGATGGCCCCACCCCCCCCATCACACCCATCTTTCTGACTAGGTCAGGATGATTAGACCGTTAGTTCCCAGGCTGAAGGATGGGCGGTAGATGGAGACGAGATGGGCATGGAGACCCCTGTGGGAGCGCCTGGCCTGGGCTTCATCGCAGGGTCTGCGGTCTTCATTGCACAGGGGTCTTCAGCTCAGATTTCTTTTCCCAGCAGACCCAGCCGGGGGTGGGGGGCCGTGAGCTTGGTGTGCTGCATGGGGGAGGCCCTGCAGGTCCCAGACCTGGGCCAAGCACTGTACTAACGGGGATGACAACACCCATTTCACTGCTGAAGAAACTGAGGTGAGGGGAGAGGAGGCGAGCCACGCCCCCAAGTGAGATGGGTCCGGAAGCTGGGGTTCTGCCAGGATGACCTGCAGAGAGGGGGCAGGGTCTCCCGGGACTGAGGCTGCTCTTGGAGGGAGAAGGTCTTTACAAGTCCCATGCAGGCAGACCAGGAGGTTTGGGGGTGGGGCAGGAGAGGGAGACAGTGGTCATGATAAACAGGGCCTCTAGCAGGGGGCTGAGGAAAACAGGCTTCCCTGGCCTCAGTTTCCCTGTCTGTGCTCCAAGATGGCAGGGGCCCCGGGGAAGCCAAGCGCCAGAGCGGAGTGGTGGGCTCTATCGCAGGAGCTAAGTAGACCGGGTGCCCTTTATTTACAGGAGGGGAAACCAAGGTTCAGCGAGAAGAGAGACCTACCCAAGATCATCACCCAACCAGAGGCGAGGCCTCTGTCTCCTGACTCTGCTCGGAAGCCACGCCAGGCCTTTGCAGTTGTTTCCTACACCCGGGAATAGCGCGCTGTGCCAGGCACTGTTCTAGATGCTTCGGGAACATCCACGCATTTAGTCCTCGCTACAGGCAGAATCATTATCCCCACTTTGCAGATGGAGACACTGAGGTACAGGGAGGTCAAGTGACTTGCCCAAGCTGGTCCCTGGCCTGTAACATCTCTGTGAGAAATCACAGCAAACAGCCCCTCTAAGCTGTTGGGGGACAGGCTGCTGCCGGGGCCAATCCTGACATCTTTGGGGGACAAGGACATCAGGGGCACCTGGGCAACGTGAATATGAATCATGCCTGCCCAGGACATGTCTCCAGGGCCCTCACGCAGCCCCTGCTCCTCCGCCCTGAGGCTTACGTCCTTTGAAACCTCCTAATTGCTGTAACTCATTTTGGGATTTAGAGCGCTCGGCGGGCGACAGAGCAAGAACACTTACAGCCCAGGTGGCGTGGTGGACATGAGCCCACAGCCCAGGGCCACGTGCCTCAGACACCCAGGGCTCCCCGTGCCTGCGCGGAGCCCCAGGACCACCCCTGCTAGCGGCCCAGCCTCTGACCTTCCCCTGGGATCTGCTGGAGAGGCCGAGAGCCACGCCTCTGAAGCCAGCTGTCCTGGGCCCACAGCCGCCCCTCAGCAGCCTGAGCCCTCGGACAAGTGTCCTCACCAGAGGCTGGGGCCTGGCCCCTCCTCGGCCGCTGAGACACCCTGCACGGGAGCAGCCCGGCCAGGTGTGCGCCCCTCCATCGCAGCCTGTCGTGTCCTAATGGCTCTCCCACTCTAACCCAAACCCGCCTCCCAGCACTGAAACCCGGGAGCAAGGGCGTCCGCAGGAGACCATGGCATTTAAACACCTGTGTGTACCTGGGCTGGGGGCCCGGCTTCAAAGCTGCCGGAAACAATGGGAGGAGAAACGTCACCAGTCAATCACCACAGAGTCTTCTTGGAATGCCAAGATGAGTGACAGTGGTTAGGAGGGTCCCCTCCCCCAAAATAAAAATCTCCGGGTGCAATAGGGGTGAGGAGAGCACGGAGGCTTATCCAGGGAGTTATTAATTAGAGGCCCCAGTGCACTGTGGGGGAGAGTGGGGGGTCCCTCAGCCCAGCCTGCGCCTTCTCGCAGTCTGGGAGCCCTTGGGGGATGTCCAACTGAGGGCTTAGACCCGCTCCCCGCCATGAGGTCGGCTTGTGGCTGAGCGGTGCTCCCCATGTGGGAGTGCACTGACCACCAGGGGGCAGCTCCTGTGTTGAGTGTCTGTCCCCTGGTGGTCAGTGCGTGTCATAGCGACCGGTTGATTTGCATATTAGCCTCTTATTATATAGGATGTTAACTTTCCCCAGGGTCCTGACATCCAGGCCCCTGTGCCTGTCAAGATTGGCCGCAGGCAGCAGCCTGTCCCCCAGTGGCTGTTTGGTGAGATTTCTCTAATCAGGGAGATATGAGGGGCAGAGAGCAGGCTGCCAGCAAACAGTTTTTGGAAAGGGCTGGGCAGTCCTCTGGGCTCTGTGGGCCCCGCGGGCTCTGCTGAGACGACCTGTGAAAGGAGCATGGCCCCACCCAAACACTCCTCACAGTCACTGAACCCCTATAGAAACTTCCACGTGTCACGAAGGGGTATCATTTTAAAAAATGTTCCCCAACCACTTATATATAAACACTAGCCTTAGCTCATGAGCTGAACAGAAACCGACGATGGGCCAGGTTTGAGGACGCGTTATACAGTGTGGGGTCAGAAGGCCTGGGTCCCGACCCCGTGACAACAGGTAAGGCACAGAGACTCAGTCTCCTCGCCTGGGAAGTGGGAACCCGCCCGCACTGCATGCTCACGTCACCCCCAACCCATTCCACGCACGGGCTGGGCACGTGGCGGTCCCGGTGATTCCTCGGTTAAGGTTCAGCTCATGCGCTGCCCGGGCCTGGGGCCGAGTTCTTGGTCGAGGCAGCCTTTCCCTTGCTTAATGTAGGAGCTCCAGGTTCTGCCTGGAGACAGCCTGACCTAGGGTCACACCCAGCGAGGCCACTTCCTGTTGTGTACCTTTGTACATGCTGCTTCCACTCTGAGCCTCAGTTTCCTCACCTGTAAAAGGAGCTGGCTGCTCCTAGGAGAGTTGGGGGGACCCCCTGGGACAGCGCTTGTCCCCACACAGTGCCTGGCACTGGCACCTGCCTGGGGTGCCTGGGGGGACCCCGGATGCAACCTTGGAGTCACACAGACTGCAGGTGGCGGGGGCAGCAGACACCTCAGGGGACCGGCACCTTTCCCTCGACACCCCGTGAGCAGGGCAGGGCCTGGCATCCCCTCCTTGCTCCCTCGTCCCCTGTCCCCACTTGACCTCCTTTGACCTGCTTGTTTGGGGCTGTGGCAGTGGGCGGGGTGGGCCGGAGGGGAGGGGCAGCGGCGGGGGCTACGCACCGGTGTACACCAGCTCGGCGAATTTCAAGCCCAGGCCTTGCTTGATTTTGCGCACTTCCCGGTCCATGGTGAAGGCCTCGATGTCTAAATGAGCGTGGTAAAGGACCGTCCCCGCTGGGGTCTCGTAGATACCTAGCCATTTTTCCAGGCAGGGGGAAAAGGAGAAAAAAAAGAGAGAAACACATGAAACCCAAACTGTCAGCAAATGACAAAAAAAAAAAAAAAAAAATAATGACTCGTCTGACAGGAGACAAGCCGGTCGGACCCATTCACTCCCAGCTTGCTGCAAAATGCATCTGTCATTATGTTCATGCTGGGGCCACGACAGTCCACTCTGCGGCTTGCGGAGAGAATGTCTGGATGCCCCCCTTTGAAGAGGCCGCAGACGTTGGAAAATGACAGGGTTCGGAGCTGCCCCCCTCCTTCCCAATGCGTGCCCACCGGCCCGCGGCTGAAAACCTGTAATTAAACCGACGACGGAGGAGCCCAGGGCCCCAAATATCCCTTCCTCCCTTCCACCGGGGAGCCAGGGAAGGGATGCTGTGCGTACACGTGTCCCCGCGCGTGCATGCAGGCCAGGCCTCTCTCCGCCCGTGGCTCCTCTGCACCGCGTCTCTGCAGAGCGACCCTGACCTTGAGCTACACTCCCAGCACAAGCTGTACCTGCAGGGCCGGGCTGGGGCCCAGAAGTCCCCCACCACTTGCACCTTTCCCGAGAGGGCTCAGCATTGCTGTGTGACCGAGGCCTGCAGTGGCGGGGACACCGAGGCCTGCGCAGGGACCTGCCCAAGGTGGAGCTGGAAACTGAATTCAGGTCCCGAGCCCCTGGCCGGAGCTGTCTGCTGCGCTGGGTCAGCCGGCGATGCGGGCCCAAACCCACTGTCCTGCTCAGTGCCCTGCCCACCACCTCGGGCTCGGTTCCTCCATTTGCCGAACAGCCTGCCTGGACCAGACGGGAGGAAGCAGACCTGAGGGATGTCCGATGAGCAGCGCCGGGCTACACGGGAGGACACGAGGCACCGAGAGGCGGGGTCACCCACGCACACGCGGCCAGAGCCCTGTTGGCCCAGCGCCGGGGCCTCTGGAATGAGTTCACCTGAGTATGTGCAGCTGACCTTGTTCAAACTGCCCCGTCCGGAGGGGCCATAACTGCTCCCCCGCCCACGAATGCTACCCAGGAAGTGCCGTTTCCTCTCCACGTCACAGCATTAAAGGGGCAAGCTTTCAGTTAGCCTGGCAATGGACCACCATCGCCTTCCCAAACTCGCTGCGGCCTTAAAAACACACACCAAAAACCTCGAAAGGATTTGCACACCCGTGTTCATAGCCGCGCTGCTCACATCAGCCAAAGGGTGGGAGCAGTGGAAATGCCGGTCAGCGGCCGAGTGGGTCGACCTGGGTCCAGCCACACGACATGTTCTTCCCCGACCTAAAGGGCACCCTGACCCCGGTGGCCGCGGGGATGTGCCCCGAGGACACGATGCTGAGTGAGAGAAGCAGCCACAGAAGGACAAGGGCAGCGCGATTCCACGGACAGGAGGCCCCCAGACGTCACATTCAGGAGACAGAGAGGAGAGTGCTGGCTGCCAGGGGCGGGGTCTTGGTGGGGGGTGTGGGGAGAGGGTTGGCGGGGGGGTTAGGGTTTAGTGGGAACAATTTCAGTTCGGAAAGAGGAGAAAGTTCTGGAGATGGATGGCGGCGGCTGCACAACCGTGTGAATGTCCCGAATGTCACTGAACTGGACGCTTAAAAACGATTAAACTGGTAAACTTAATGGTATGTATATTTTACCTTAATTTTAAACCATCCTTTAAAAACTGCAAAAACTATGGAGACTGTTCCCAACTCTGAAATCCAAAGGGGGCTGAGTCATGGGACCAGCCAGGAATCCCCCCGCTGAGGGCTCCAGTCTGGGGATCACAGGAAAAGTCCGAACTCAGAAGCAAGGCCTTTTGCCTTTTAGGATCACCCCGTGTTCTCCCAACTTTTAGCTGCAAAGCCAGGATTCCAACAGTCTCCCGCAGGCGCCTGGCACATGGGCTAGAGTCCAGGCCCTGCTGCAGGGAGCGGGGGCCTCTCTGTGAACCCCGCCCCGCCCCCCCCCCCAAGCAGCCTTTAAAGGGCTGGTCTGGTCCCACACGCTCATTTTCCAGGTGGGGAGACTGAGGCCCGGGGCGGGACATGACTTGCCCCAGGTGTATGGACCGGCATGTGGGTCTCCTAGCTCTGCTCCAGGTGGCCTCAGGGCCTTTGGCAAAGTGACAGGAGCTCCCAGAGTATGAAAGGAGAGTCCAAGTCAGAGGTGCCGTGGCCGAGAGGAAGGGCCCGGGTTCTCGCGGTGGCTCCCAGGCTCAGGGGACGTCCCCTGTGCATCACAGAGCCCAGCGTGGATGATCGAAGTTGCTATGGAAGAGCCTGGCCATGTCACTTGTTCGGCTGCGCGGCCCGAGTCCAGCTGTGGCCTCGGGGGGGAATGTTCCCGGGGAGTCCCTCAGGCCCTCGCTCGCCTCAGCCTCTCTTGTCAACACAGAACGGGGTGAGAAAGGCAGACGAGGGGGAGATGGAGGGATGGCTGAGAACAACTGCGAGGGGTGGGGGCAAGGAAAACCTATGCAAACTCCTCGGGGTCAGCCTGACACCACCCCAAGTGGCTCCCGATGGCCTCAGGGCCCCGAGGAGAGCCCTTTGCAGAGCCAAACGTGTGCTGAGCATTTGGGAATGTCCGCCTCCAAAATGGCAATAACAGCCACAATGCTAAAGCGTTAAGTGTTCAAGTCCCAGGAACTTTTATCCCCAAGAATAAAGCCGTTTCTCAAGAGTCACCTAAAGCAAGATCATGTCCAGGCCTACTGGTCTTCTCAGCCGGCAGGCTCGGAACTCAGGATTCATTGGTTTGGGAAGACTTCTGATGATTAGGTTCACCACATTTTGAAAAAACAGCCCCCACACTGGCAGTTGCCCCTGTCATCCTGGGCAGGCCGATACAGCCGGGCTCACTTTCACTCCTGGGGAACCTGTCCCCCGCCCCCACCCGCCCATCTTCCTGGCCTGGGCGGGGCCAGCGTGGGGCATGGGGGAAGCTGTATTTGCAGGGCCGGGGCTGGGGCCCACAAGTCCCACGCCACTTGCCTGAAGGTACGTGCCCAGACCCTCTCTTCCCACTCTCACCACACCCCGTGGGGCATGCGTACTGATGGCTTTGTCTCTAGGCAACTCCCCAGCATCACCTCCCAACAGTGCAGAGAGGGCACAAGGCCGGCGGCGTGCTGTCCCCGAGTGCCTGGTGGGCAGAGCTACCCGTCCTGAGCCCTCAGAACCGGCCTCCCGGCTGTCGACCCTCCCAGGCAGCCACGGGACACACCAGCACAATTAATATTCCTGCTCCTTTTCTACGAAGGTGTTAAAGTTAATTGTGACTGATCAAAACGCTTGTTTTCTGGTTGCTGCTGCTGGTGTGTGTGTGTGTGTGTGTGTGTGTGTGTAAGAGGGAGAGAGAGAGAGAGAGAGAGAGAGAGAGAGAGAGAGAGAGAGGATCTTAAGATCTCTCCTCTCCACAGGGGTAAAGATAGATGATTTCTGTGTATTTCTTCAGGAGAAAAAAAATGACTAAAAAAACCGGTGACAGAAACCTGATGCTAAAAGACTATGGATTTGGGGCTTTTGACAGTCAGCATACAAACCACTGAGCAAAAGGAGGAGGAAATGACAGCTGAGACTCGGCGTCGCGTGGAAGAGACAACAGACATCTTCGGAGTGACACGCACAGCGGTTCCAAGTGTCTATTTTCATCTCCCCGTGTTTGCAGGAAAAGACAGAGGTGTCAGCAGTTCTCCGCGGAGCGGCTTCAATCACACCATAATTACTGCGGGGGGGGGGGGGGGGGGGGCAGGAGCTGGGGGCGGGGGTGGAGGAGAGTGGACCAAAGAGGAAGAGGTGGGGACCAAAACAGCTGCTGCCACTTCCATTCTCATCGGTCCCCGAGGCTGCCAGGTTAGCCCAGACTGAGCAATTTGGCGGAATTGAGCGGGATCCGAACTCAGCCGGAGGCCGGGGGTGGGGGCGAGGGCACCTGGACCAGAGGCTCTGGTCCTTGGGGAAGCGGTATCCAGAGGGAGGGATCTGGAAACACCCGGGGAAGGGAGGTTGGCTGGAGCCCAAGGACTCCCCTGGAAGGTACCAGGGCCAAGGAGAGAGGCAGTTGCTATGGTGACGGGGAGGCAAGTGATGGTGGGACTCTAACCATCCTCTATGCTCCTGGGAATCAGGGTGGGCCTCTAGGGCTGGCTACTCCAGGCCTCTGCAAGGGCAAATGCCTTTGCTCTGCAGATCTCCCTCCATTCTCCACCTGGAAGGTTCCATCTGTGTGAAGCTTTTGGTGGGTGGGCGGGTAGGTAAGTGGGCAGTCAGCCCTTGTTCCTTCTTAGCCAGAAAGTAGAGGAATAAGGAGGAAGTTAGAGGAGGGGAGGGATGGGTAGGGTGGAGGGAGAAGGTTAAAGAGTGAAAGAGAAAGAATAGAGGGCAGAGAAAGCTGACGAGGAGGAGGAGGAGAAGGAGGAGGAGGAGGAGGAGGAGGAGGAGGAAGGGGAAGGAGGGTTGAGATCTGGGGGGCCAGGCTGGGAGAGGAGCAAGGTGAGCGAAGGACATGAGCTGGCTCCTTCCCTGCTCTCCTCCTGCCTGTCTGGCCCCCCTTCTCCTCCCCACTGATTTCATTTACTTCACTTAATTAGCCCCCCTCCAGAGTTAAAAAGATAATGTGATAATGACGATGTGAACAGCCACAATACAGCGAAAGCTACTCCAACTGCGGCTTCCCCAGCTCCCTGCCCCCTGCCCCCCTGCCCCGATGGCCCCTGATGCCACGGAGCCGGCCACCTCAGACCCAGGGCACCGGCACTGCCCAACTCCCTGACACCCCAACCCCCGGGGGAAAAACATACAGAAAACCAACCAAATAAAAACAAAAAACCGAAACACAACACAAATAAACAAGCCCTTAACGAATTGCAATTATGAGCTTTGTAAAATCGATACAAATGACATTTCCCCTTGTCACAGAGATACGGACAATAGTCCTCTTGCTCTGCCCTCAACAGAGTTGGCAATTAACAGCCTCTCCCATTACCGTAGACTTAATAGAAACCCCGTAGCGGCCGAATCCATAGCGTCCCAGTTTATTGCCCGCTCTTTCGTCCTCACTACAGATCACTGGGCGTGGAGAAATAACAAGATATCACCTAAAATTAGGAAACAGTTTTCTTCTCTCACCCCCCAAACCAAGTAAGAAAATAGGTGACTTAGAACTTCCAAAGGGAGATGACAACATCACCTCGTCTTGCCCACCGTGGACGGCAGGAGTTCAGAGAGGGAGAGCAACTTGCCTGAGGCCACACAGCAAGTTGTGTGACCGAATCCTGTGCCTTGAGGGACAGCCCCTCGGGTACACACGCTACTTGGGCGGGGTGCAGGCTCTACTGCAGGCATCTGTCCCTCTGGTGGGTGGCATTCTTACCAAAGAAGTCAGAGCTGCCTGCTAGTCTCCTGGCTCCGACCTGCAATGGTGATGGCGCCCAGTTCTGGGGAAAAGATGGAGTCTACCATCCAGGCTCAGCACCTACGGTGGGCCAACAGCTCTCCAGATTTGACCTAACACAACCCTTTTCACAGAAGTTGAGGTTCAGGGAGGCTGTTGCTTTCACAGCGGTGATGGAGCCAGGATGGGGACTCAAGCCGGGCACCAAAGCCTAGACCCTCTATACCAGTGATGGCGAACCTTTTGAGCTCGGTGTGCCAGCATTTTGAAAAACCCTAACTTAACTCTGGTGCCGTGTCACATATAGACATTTTTTGATATTTGCAACCATAGTAAAACAAAGACTTATATTTTTTATATTTATTTTATATATTTAAATGCCATTTAACAAAGAAAAATCAATCAAAAGAATGAGTTCGCGTGTCACCTCTGACACGCGTGTCATAGGTTCGCCATCACTGCTCTATGCCAACCTCTGCCAGGTCTCCAGGGGTTCAGCCCCAATCAGATCCAACCCACCACCCAACTGGCCACCTGGGGCACTTCCGACCTTTCCTACTCCTCCCAATCCACCTTCTCTAGCCCATAATCTACCGGTTGATGCCTATTCTCCTGCCACCTCCTCCTCCAGGATCTATCTAATCTGTCTTCCCAGATTAGTCCAGACCAGGCCTTTATCACTACCTCCTTCAGTTCCAATTTGCTTGGCTCTCCCTGCCTAGCAGGAGGCCACCTTAGAGTGACCTCAGGCCAGTGCTTGGCTTTCCAATAAGGAAATTCATTCTCACCATAAATACCAAATTTGATAGACTGGTCGTGACTGCCTGAAGCACTGAGACACATCCACAATCAATTAGTGATGCCTGCCAAGGGCACAGAAGGGGAATGACAATAGGGCCCTTAGTGGACCCCTCTCAGCTCCCAGAGGGCATAGGTTGCCTTGTCCTTTCAGCATCCTCCTGGGGCCACAGTCATTTTTGGAGCACCTCCCCTGCTCCAAATCCTGCTACGATACCCGGTCTAGAACCCAGATGGGCCATAGTCCAGACTAAAGCTCTTACTAGGAGCCTGTCTGGATCTGGGGCATCCGTCCAGGGCCTGCCACCCCGGTCCAGGGCCTGCCACCCCCGAGCCTGTAACTTTGAGCTTTCTCTTCTATACAATGAGGGTGCTGGTCTCAGGTTCCCCAAGGTCCCTCCAGGTCTGCCTCGGAGGGCTTACATTGTGAGGGCTCCCAAGGGCAGACTGAGACAAAAGGGCTTTTAATCAGATGTGAATAGAGGTAAGAGACAAAGGTAAGAGAGGGTAAAAGGCAGCAGCTAATCAGCACTATTGTTCTCCGCAAGGCCTTTCCAAGAGAGTTTCAATTAGGTTGTTTCCATCACAGCCCAGCCCCACAGAGGAGAGCGGCCGGCAGAGGCCACTTGCCACTCCCCACACTTCCAGAGGCAAACCCTAACAGGTCAGAGCCCCAAGGATGGACTCCCCCCACACGCCTATCACACGGCACCTGGGGAAACAGGCCCAGGAATGACAAGTCCAAGGTCACTGGGCAGGGCAGGGCAGGGCCGCCCTGGGGTGAGAACCCCAGCATCCTGCCTCCCGCACCAGCCCCCTTTTCCAACAGCTGAAATCTGCCATCGGCTCTCTTTAGATTTTAGGATTTTCGTTAAATGTCTTGAAGGGCGAAGGCCATGATAAACCTCGGCCTGGATTTATCTGGTTGTTATCTTTTTAAATAGACCCTAAGCAAAGCGATATGAACACCTGCCAACACAGGGAACCCCAACCCCACGGCCGTATTTAAAAGTTCAGGTACCCAGTTCCAGGGCTCTCACTATTGAAAGCTGGCCCCCTCCCTCTTGGGACTCCCGGAGCAGAGCTCTATCAGACCCACAAGGAGCCGAGATCCCCTGGTATGGATGGGAAAACTGAGTCCTCGAGGGGAGGGTGTGGTGGCGATGACGGGGTGAGCGACGGACAGAGGGAGTTACAGGCTCTGATACTGAGAGAAGAAAGAGGCGCCTGCTGGGGTCCAAACTCTCCTCCCTCCTGGCCTAGCCAGAGGTGGTAGGGGCTGGGCAGTCTGGCCGAGGTGGCAGCCCTGGCCTAGAAAAGCCCCCAGCCACCACCTCCGAGCTGCTCACAGCGCCTGTCAGCCCACAGCGCCCCCTCTGGCAGGACTCCCCTACCTGCCAGCCAGCCTCCGTCCAGCCTTAGGAATCAGCCCTGCACCGTCTGCCTCGGAACCGGGCCCAGAAGAGCCTGCCCTCCTCTCTCCTCAGAACCTCTCCTGGACCCCCAGGCTCCTCCCTGCCCTGGGACAGCTCTTCCCACAAAACTCTCCGAAGCCAGTGGCAAGGCACCCTCCACCCCCATTTCAGGAGGGAAACGGAGTCGGGTGGGGGTGAAGGGACTCGCCCAGCCACCGATGTAGCAGGGGAGTCGCAACCCCTGAACGGGACGGGGACCTCGGGGGACTCCGGGTCCGAGGCCAGCCCCGAGGGGGCGGCAGACTCACCTCGGGACTTCATCCCGATGAAGCGGTTCTCCACGATGTCGATGCGGCCCACGCCATGCTTGCCCCTGTGGGGAGAGCGGGTCACTGGGAGCCAGGCGCTGCCACCGGCCCGGCCTCGACGCCACCACCTGCGGCCGCAGTTGGGGCCCATCTGGGCTGTGCCCGCCCCAGGGCCACAGGCAGGACGCCAGGCATCACCTCGGATGTCCTCAGACTTAGAAGACTGTACACGTGAGGAAACTGAGGCCCAGGTACGGAAGAAGTCGCTTGTCACACAGTGAGTTTAAGGCAGTGGTTCTCAACCTGTGGGTCGCAACCCCTTTGGCGGTCGAACAACCCTTTCACAGGGGTCACCTAAGACCATCCTGCATATCAGATATTTACATGACGATTCATAATAGTGGCAACATGACAGTTATGAAGTAGCAACGAAAATAATTTTATGGTTGGGTCCCAACATGAGGAACTGTATTTACAGGGCCAGAAGGTTGAGAACCGCTGGTTTAAGGCGTAACTGCCGTGACCTCCCTATTCGGGCCTTGCGTGGCACCAGCCCCAACCTCTACTCATCGTTCCTGGTCCCAGATCCAGCCGAGAGCTGGAGGCTCCAGCGGGGCTGCTCCAAGGTGCAGGAGACCCTCCTGGGGTGTCACCTTCCAAGACAGGGTCGCAGGGACTCCAACCAGAGACATGGGTGCGGTGGCCAGGCTGCCTGTGGGGCGCAGGCCTGGCTCCGGGGCCCCTGGGCAGGACCACCAGCCGCAATGGCCGGCCCGTGCGGGCCACAGACAGCGTTTCCCGGGGCGGGGCGGGGCGGACACTCACGCGATTTCGTTCAGGTACACGAAGAGCTCCAAGGACGAGCGGTGGGTGGTGCCGTCCTTGACGTTGGTCACCTTCACGGGGACCCCTGAGGCGGGAGGGGAAGGCAGTGGGCCTGGGGCTGGAGCTCCGGGGGAGCCGGGCCTGCCACCCCGCCCTCTCCCTCCGCCCGCAACGCCTTAAATGGATGTGACAGATATGGACTCCAAGTGACTCCGTGAAGAGCCCTGTGCAGGCTGAGGCCTGCTGGGGGGAGCGGAGGGGCGAGAAAGCCCCCCGGAATGAAAGGGAAAATGCAATAAAAACGCTCTCCCCCACCCTTCCCATTCTCCTTGCCCCTTTTGCATTTAGGGGCTGTGAAATTGGAACCAGGCCCTGAACTAATTGAATTTCACGCTCCACCATTGTCTTATGCCAGGAGCACCTTCTGTCCCACCAGTTACCGGGGGGCCGCCCGGCCGAGGTGCACACACACACACACACACACACACCCTGCGTGTCTGTCAGGCAGACCCCAGGCCCCCAGCCCTACACCCCAGTCCCGCACGCAGCCATCTGATTGATGGGGGTGAGACGGTGCCCGCTCCAGCAGGCACCCTGAATTCTGAGAAGTGGGGTCTGGGGTGGCAGGAGGGCAGGAGGGAGGCGGCCGCTCGGGAGGGACCGAGGGGGGCGGAAGGGGGGGGCCGGTGGGTGGGTTCGGGGTTGACTTTGAATAGCAAGGGGCACTTTCTCGAGCGGTGTGAAATGAGCAATAAATGTATTAGGGGACTAACAAGAGAGCTGTAACAGTGACAAAGAAAGGCTGTTCAAAGTTGGCGGCTAATCCCCCACCCATCTGCCCAGCTCATTACCATGGAGCCGGCGACCGGGTGCCAATCAGGGCTCAATAGCGGCTTTCGAGTCTTTATTAGCCGGGTGCCGCTCGGAGGGGCTTCGCTCAAGGCGCTGTCAGCCTCCCCATTCTTCACCCCCATTTCCAGGGGTTTTATAACTTGGTTGTAAATTGCTATTAAATGTAAGTCTGCCCAATAATGAACCTTAAGCCCCTCTTGCCACCCCCCCGCCTCTCCCCGTCCCTTTCTCTGCCTCCTCCGCCCCATTGTCCCCTCCCTCGCCCAGCCGTGGACGGGGCCTGCCCCAGAAAGGGGCTGACATTGTTGGTGCTGCTGCCGGAGAAAGCCTCTTAGCCTTTAAAATAGTTAATAATTAGATTAAAACTTCAAATAAATTAACTAGCGGGTGAATGGGGACTGGCCGGGGAGGGTTCCTCCCGTCTATTTTGTTCCAGACAGTCCCCGAATCATGAAAATGGATCACGTTTCCTGTCCGGCTCTCTCGCCCCCATGGCTCTCCTGAGCTCCTGGGGGGTCGTGAAAGGATGGGGGGGGCACTACCTGGGTCTGTCCCACCATCTTCTCAGAGATGATGCCCCAACCGGCTGGGCCTGACAGAGTGGGCACAAGAGGGACTTAGTGCTCCAGTTGCCTTTAGGGGCCTCAGACCGAGAATCCTTAGGCGCCCAAGTGGCATGAAATCCAAGGGTTTGAACAAATGGGGAGAAGAACATGCCCCCTGTCTCGGCAAGGCTGCTGGGAAAGGCCAGGGAGAGGCAATAATTAAAGTTCCCATAGCCTCCATGCCTCACGCCCCTCTCGGTTCCTCAAACTCCTGCCCAGTATACCACCTCCTCCAGGAAGCCTCCCTGATTTCCCCAGCCTCCTGGAAAGGCCCTCTCCTCCCACCCGAGCCTTTAGCCTGAGCCTGGTCCTGCTCCTCCCATGACCAGGTATGCCCTGCCCTGCCTTCCCCTCCGTCCCCAAGAGCAAGGGGTGTCCCTGGTGCCAGGGCTGGGCACCCAGGCCAGGCCAGCAAACACTTCTGGGTGATAGCAGTGAGGGTGGAGATCAGGACTCAAGCAAGAGTGGGGTCTGAACCCCGGGTTGGGGCGTGGGGTGAAGCGTCAAGCAGCTGACTGGGGGCTGGCTGAGGCTGTGGCTGTGGGGTCAGTGCGGCCCTCAGGCTTCCCACAGTGGCTGCTCGGGCTGGAACGCTCTCACACTGAACGTGGCGCCTGTGAGCTGGTGGACAGCAGCCGAGTTGCCTTCCTCCCAAGCCTGGAGGCTCCATGGGTCTGAAGGGGAAGGTTGGGAGCCATCGAAGCCCCTGCCTGAACTCTGACCTCCAGAAATGCCGGAGGGGTGCCGAGGGCTCGTGCCCAGCCTTCCAGGATGCAATAAGGAGCCAGGGCCCCGAGCCCACCCTCTCAAGTCCTGAAGGGTGGCCACCTACCTCTCTTTCTACAATATATTTTATTGATTTCAGAGAGGAAGGGAGCGGGGAGAGAGAGAAACAGCAATGATGAGAGAGAATCATCGACCGGCTGCCTCCTGCACACCCTACCCTGGGGACGGAGCCCGTAACCCAGGCATGCGCCCTGACCGGGAATCAAACCGTGACCTCCTGGTTCATAGTTTGATGCTCAACCACTGAGCCACGCGGGCCGGACCACCACCTACCTTTCTTGAACTCAATCTCAAGGATGTCAGGGGTGTTGGGCCCTTTGGCCGGGTCCTGGGTCTTCGTGTACAGGCCTGGAGGGGCTTGATTCTGACAAAGGACAGAAAGGGGTTAGTGACCGGGGTGCCCAGAGCCAAGTCTCGCCATGCCGGACCCCGACTCCCTGCACCCCACCTCCTGCAGAGATCTTCACCCCTCTCCAGAAACGGGGGGCCGCTGGCACAGTCCAGCAGGCCTCCCCGCCCCCAGCCCGAGCCGGCCCCGCTTGCCAGGGGCCTGGGAAACAAAGGGCTCAAGAAATCAGACAATTTTTCCCCTCAACTTGATCTCATCTCTTCCTTCGACGCCCCCACAGCTGGAGGTAGAATACAGCAGGAGAGGAACAAGTCAGGCAGGAAAAGGGCGACTCTGGAGGCGCGAGGCGCATTGGCGGGCTTCCCGGGAGCGGGCGCGCACGCTCTCGCAGGCTCCCAGGATTGGGGTTTATTCTGCACTGACCGCAAAGCTAATGACTACGCGTGACCCCAGCAGGTGCTCCAGCGAGCCGAGCCGGCCCCGGGTCCCCGAGGTTAATACTCACAGGGAGAAAACAGAAAAGCAAAGCAAAAACCCATTTGAAAACACATCAACCCTTATGTATATTTTTCCTTGGGCGCGTCAGAAAATGGGCCTCACGTCTCCACGCAGCCACGGAGGGCGGCTGGCTGCCTGGAATTCTCAAAATTCCCTCCTGCCTCCGAGGCCTCGGCTCCCCGAACCTGCCCCCCCCTCCCGCCCCCCCTCCGGGCTCTGGCTTGGACGCTGTGCCGGTGGGACGGGGCCTGTCGGGCCTGACTGTTCATGGCCTGCTGTGGGCACCCCGGGCCCAGCCGTTGTCCACCTGCTGACATCCTGGGAAGTCCAGTCCCCTAATCTTTGCCTTTAAAACCCTGCAAACACTCCCACTCCCCTGTCCATGCACAGATTCTTTCGAGTCCTTCCAGCACCCTGGGCAAGCACTGTTACCCCATCCACAGATGAAGACACACAGGCCGAGGGGGAGGGGCCGTGGCTGCAGCCAGGGCAGGGCACCACGAGGACCTCAACAAACATGTGCTGGTTTCAGGGTGGTGGAGTCAAGGCCTCAGGCTTGGGGCCTTGGGCAAGCGACTTCCCCCCCGTGGGGCCTCCGCTGCCTCCGATGTAGGATGGAAGAAACGACCTGCCTGTGACTGTCTGACCACTCCAGGGAGACAGTCTTTCCCGGCTATGAAAATCACCCAGGAAAATGCCAGCAAGGCCTGGCGCCAGCTGTCCCCAGCTCTGCAGGTGGGAAGGGCAGTTGGAGTGGAGCCTGGTGAGGCCCCGTCCAGGACGGGTGGGCCATCAGAGCGCCTGCGGGCACTCGGCCTGTTGGCTCCCTGGAAGGGTGAACGGCCACCCCAGTTCCCACACCCCTGTGGATCCCCTCAGTCCTGGGCACTACTTCTGAGCTCCTACGGGGACTTTCTGAGCTCCTACGGGGACTGCCGGAGCCCCCGGCACCTCCAAGTGTCCTGTGACTTGGGGCCAGCCGCATTCCTTACCGTGTCCATATGTGGGACAGGAACAAGGACCCAAAATCAACTACAGCTACACTGTCATTTGAACTGGGCCCTTAAGGGCCCCCAGCCTGATGTCTCCATGGACCAGAGAGAAAACCAAGGACAAAGAAGTGATTGTTCAAATCAGACTGCCTGACCCCACTGGTGTGCGAGCCAGTCCCAGGGAGTCTGGACTCCCTGTCCAGTGCTCTTTGCACCGCCCCATGCTGTTTCCCAGCCGTTTTAGTGACCCGAAGGCTGAGAAACAGCACGAGGGGGGTGGCCAAAGACAGCCCGCGTGGTTAGCCATGGGGGCAGGCAGCTGGGGGGTTCAGAGAAATGCTCCCCAGCCCCACTGCCCACCATCCCTGGGCAAGTGAACCCGAACTTGAGACTCTGGGTGACCAACACGACTCAGCAGCGTCTCCTCGCTCGCCCAGGGCTCCTCTCTGGCCCCCCAGTCCAGGCTGAGCTCAAACTGGGGTGCCAGCCCTGAGCACCCAGAACCCTCCACCCAAGCCCGCCTCCCTCCCACCTCCACCCCGCTGTGCCCGACCCTCTGCTGGTCCCTCTCTCCTGCCACAGGATGGGAAGGTTTGCACCCGGAGGAGAGGATGCAAGACCCCGAGGACAGCGCCCAGCACTCCACAGGGGAAGTAGGAGGCCGCCGGTGGCGGCTTCCGACACCCTGACAGCGCCAATTAAAGAAAATAGCTAAATAGAAGTAAAGTGACATTTGCTTTGCATTCCAAGGTGGCTCACGCTCTCCCTCCTCAAAGCCCAGTTCAAATGACAAATAGTTTGTAGCCGAGTATCAATACCATCTATTTATCCATCCCAGCGGGAGGGCTCACTTCCAATGTCATCTGGGGGGGCTGTTGGGGGGGGGGGGAAGACAGTGAAGAAAAAAAAGAGAGCGAGAGGGGTGGGGGGCCGGGGGGAGCCGGCGAAAGAAAGCATGAAACAGGCCGAGGAGGAGCGATTGGGAGCCAATGGCCCATGAACTGAACCATGATGTAGAGGCATGATCGATGCTGGGGATGGTTTATTCATCCATCAGATATGGCGGCCGGCGCTGAATGCCCTCTTTCACTGTGGGCCCTATGAAGTTAAAGCAAGTAAATTTCTATCTTTCTTCGCATTAGCTGCCTCATTGCTCTTCAATCAGCCCTCACGGAGGCAGAAAATGGCTCCACCATCTGCCTCCACACCCTCCCTTCGACAGGTCTCCGGCTTTTTTGGGCGAGGGGGAGGGGGCCCAGGCCCCCGAAGCTGTCTCCCCAGCTCCTCCCCAGGGGGCCGGGCAGCTCAGGGAGCAACGTGTCTCCCAGGCCCCTCATTGCTACCTCCTCGTTTCTGGGTTCAGAGGACCCCCCCCCCACCCGCACATCAGATCCAGAGACGCACGGGGGCCTGGGGCAGCCGGGAGCCGCGGCCAGCAGGGCCCCCACCCTCGGAGGGCCGGCTGCTCCATGGGCCACGGTGGCGGGAAGGTCTCCCCTGGGCCCACCCAGCCCAGCCTGTCCTGATGGAAGGGGACGGTGGTCACTTCCTCCCAAAGGTCCTGCGGGGGGAGGTGGACCCCCAGCCCCGGAATTGAGGCCGTGCCCCGTGCCATGGGCAGGCCGGCGGCTTTCAGACGGTCCCCCACTGTGTGCAGGAGCAGCCGGAGGCTCAGAGGCCGAGTGACTCGCCCAAGGTTGCAGAGCAATGGAAGCAGACTTGGGGTTCAGACCCGGTTTCTGACCTCTGGGACCCACACATGAACCTTCCCGCCTTGACCGGGTGGCGGAATCCTTAAAGAGACCCTCTCTGACGCTCACTTGTCCGCCCACTGTCCTCACTAGGCAGGAGGCCTAGGAGGTGGGGGAGCTGCCAGTCACATAGGGACCTGCCCCCCACCACGGCTGCTCTCAGCTCTGCGCCCCAGTCCCGAGGGGAGAGCCCACCGGCCACTGGGAGAAGGGTGGGGAGCGCTTTCCCAGCATGCTCGGGGGCCCTGCAGGCTGGAGGACACCCTGCCTTGAAGCTGCTCTGCCCCCTCAGCCTCCCCCGCCCCCCTGGGCGCTGAGTGACTGGCTAATTAGGGGTGGCTGGCCTGAGTGTCGTGGGGTCAGCAGAGCATGAACTGGAAAAACCTGTGGCCAGCAGGCAGCAGCCTCATGGGGCCATCAGCCTCCAGGGGACAAGGGTGCGAGCCTGTCTGGAGTGACACAGTTGGGTTGACGGAATGAGGGATGGGGGAGCTGTGGCAGTGGGGGAACCACAGAGGCCAGAGGGCCAGCTCCTGCGATGGGGTGGCCTGGCACCTACCCCCTGGCAGGGCCTCGGTTTCCTCGTCCATACGATTAGGGTGCTCACAGCCAGAACCAAGGAAAGTAAGCCAGAGACATGCCCAACCCAGGCCTGGCTCCAGAAGCAGCCACTGCACACGCTGTACTCTCGCCAACACAGACCCAGAGGCCTGGTCCGCGAGGAGCCAAGCTGGGATCCCCACCCTCACCCAACCCTCCGGGCATCCTCCCTTCCAGCTGGCCTTCCTGGATCCCCCAGACCCAGCTGCCTGAGCACCCCCCCATCCACAGCACACTTCCCCCCACCTCTCAGACAAGCCGCCCACCCCCACCCCCAAACCAGCCACCGGGTGTGGGGCTCAGCCAGGGCGTGGAGACTCCTTCCCTCAGGGACAAAGAGATTTTTCTCTTGGCAGGATAGATTTCAGCCTGCCTCCCCATCTCCCACGGTGCGCAGGGGGACATACAAAGGGAAGCCCCCCGGGAGAGAAATCCTAAACTTCAAAGGGAGGCCCAGCCGGGAAGGCGGGGGACAGGGATGGGGTGGCCTGCCCTGCAGGCATGGGGCGCAAACCCAGACATGTGGGTCCCGGGGCTCTAAGCCCGCCCCCCATTGAGGCAGCGGTGGCCTGAGAGCTGGTGGGCACCGGCTGGGCCTCCCACAAGTGTCTCATCTGCCTAATTGTTTCTTTATTGTCGCACAATCGCACCCTCTCTCTGTGCTGCCCTGAAATATTTCCTTCCCCTATTCATCCAGCAGCAATTAGAAAGGGAGCACAGGGTGGGGGGATCTTAAAGTGCAGCATGGAGGGGGCGGCTGGTGGGGGGCCCCGTGGGGAGGGCCGGGAACACAGGCAGGGCTCGGCCTCAGCCCCACGCCCGCCCCCCATGAAATTTCCAATTAGGCTACAAGCACATCAGACCGCACGGGCGCCGAGCAGCACCCACCAGAGCGGAGGGAAGGGATTACCTTGGGGTTCTCCAGGATTCCGGCCTCGTAGCTGCAGAGGGAAAGGGAAGACAGAGGTTACCAGGGGAGGGACAGAGGGACATGGCTGCACCTTGACACCCCCCCCACCTCCCTTTTCTCTGCCGGGGCAACCGCTGCCAGCCTCGCCTGGCACCTCCTGGGCCGAGCAGACGGCTGTGGGAGCAGCAGGTGGCAAGACGGGCCTGGACATTTCTCTGTCCTCTGGGGCCCAGGCCCAGGGCTCCACACTGGGGGGCCTTCACACATGCTGTTCCCTCTGCTTTCAATGCTCTTCCCTGCACCCTGCTGCTCCCTCCTCATCCTTGAGGTTTTAACCTCAAAAGCTCATCCTCAGAGAAGGCCCGCCTGCGACCCAGGAGGCCAGATGCCGGCATCTCCCGGGCACCCAGCAGGGCTGCAGGGGGAGCTGGGAACAAGTGGGTAGACGTGGCCTGCCCTCCCCGCACTCCGTTAGGGCGGGGACCTCTCGCGTCCGGCCACCACGACACCCTGGCCGGCCCGGCAGGCGCTCCCCGCGCCGGGCAGACCCGTGGACGGGGCTGGTGTCGTACCTGATGTGCATGAGGTTCTCGTCCATGCTCCACGGGCTCTTGGGGGTGACCGGGATGGGGATGCCATGTTGCTGCAGGTAGGAGAGGGGAGGGTCAGGCCCAGCCGCCTCGGTTCTCTTTCAAGGTCACAGCCAGCCCCAAACTCTGGCCCCCCTGCACGCGAGACCCGGAGCCACGGCAGTCTCCTCTCTCCCCCAGGGCCTCGGCGGCAGCGAGGGCCTCCGTGCTGGCTGTGCCGTGCAGAAGCGGCAAGACCCAGCGTCCGGGATGCTGTAGAGTGGACGCTGAATTTGGAGGTTCCTTCCGGAAAACTCTGGACTTTCACTTCCAGGGCCCCTGAAGCACTTAGTGTGTGCCCCACCCAGGCCCCTGAAATCCCTATGCGGAACAGCCCAGGCGGCCCCTGTCCTCGCCCTGGTTCTGACTGTTCTTCGCTTCCCCAATGGCCCGATCCATGGCTCAAGGACCTGGCCTGGACCTCACTCAGCCTTTTGGATGAAAGATGAGGTGGGTCCCCTGGTGACCCCATGCTCCCAGCGGACACCAGGCTGGTGCTTTTCATGGGGTTCGTGCAGGCCCTCTGGCCTCGGCGATGGCGTCCTGGAAGCAGGGCTTTCTAAAGCCCATGGATTTCTGTCTGAGCCGAAGCCGGTCCTGCCTGGCTCTGAAATTTGGACAAAGCCTGGTTGCTGCTCAGTGATTCTGACCATTTTCTGGGCGCAGAACAACTGCTTCCCTCCTAGAGCAGCAGTTCTCAACCTGTGGGTCGCGACCCCTTTGGGGGTCGAACGACCCTTTCACAGGGGTCGCCTAAGACCATCAGAAAACACGTACATAATTACATATTGTTTTTGTGATTAATCACTATGCTTTAATTCTGTTCAGTTTGTAACCATGAAATTGGGGGTCACCACAACATGAAGAACTGCATTAAAGGGTCTCGGCATTAGGAAGGTTGAGAACCGCTGTCCTAGAGGGTCTGACACCGGCCTCCGAGGGAGGGCGGGTCGAGGAGGGACCTGGGCTCGACTTTCGGGGGCAAACTTTCTATTGGGGACGGAAGCTGAGCGCAGCGCCTTCTCCCCACAACCTGGGCAGGAGGGACAGCGACACCCCTGAACTTCACCTTTGCTGGGGAGCCCAGGAGCAGCTTGGCTGGGGGTTGAATGTTTTACACGAAGAGCAGCATTTGGGTCAGCCCGGCCCTGTCTCGAACCCTGCCGGCAGGCGTGAGAACACGGATGGGGCGCGGGTTCCAATTCATTATTCTCAAAGATGAAACATGCTCCAGATTCTGTCCGATCGGGGAGACGGAAAGGCCTCGCCAAGCCGTTCCCTTAATAGCTCTGCTATTTGACAATTTGTTTGGCAACATATGGGCTTGCTCTTGTAAACTCCCCTCTTAATAATAAAACAACAGATGGCAGGAGATCTCTCCGCCGAGCACTCCAGGTCTTAATGGGATGCTGGCGGCGGGCTGGGCCGCGTCCCCGCCGCGTGGCACCCCGGCTGCAGCGCGAGCTCCCAGCCGGCCCGGGCGGCTGCTATTTAAAAACCTGAGCAATTTTCTGGTGTGTGCACCGCGTTGCTCTCCCCCATCTGATTGATTGAGGCTGTTTGTCAAGGACTGCCATCGAGTCGCTAAAAAGAAAGGTCCCCTGGGGAGAGGCTAAGGATCTTGATGTAAAACTTCTAATATGTTTTATTGCAACTTGTACTTCAAAAGGGCTGGCTCCACACAGCCTTTGTCGGCCGCGGCTCCTCAGAGCGCCTACCTGCTCGCGGGAGAGCCCTGGGGACAATTAGCCGCCAGGTAATGAGGGGCAGAAAATGGCCCGGCTCCCACCCCCGGCTCCCACCCCGGCTCTCCCCTGAGTGACACACACAGCAGAGGTGGCAGAATGGGAGGCAGAGGGAGAGGCCCAGCCAGGCAGGGACCACCTCTTTGGGGCTGGCTGGCCCAGGGCACAGGTGCCCGGAAAAGGGGGGGCAGCTGGACAGATGTGCCATCCCCAGGCATGGGGGTCGGTCTCAGCCTCAAGCTGGGGGTCCACGCAGCCCCAGGGAGGGACGTGCGGGGCAGCAGGGAGGGCCAGGGGAGCGGCGGGCTCCTACCTTCGCATACTCCATCAGGTCGCTGCGGCCCTGGAAGCGGTTGTAGAACTCGGGCATCCTCCAAGGGGCGATGACCTGGACATGGGGCAAGGGGTCAGACCTGGGGGGCCCTGCTGCTGGCTCTCCTGGCCCCCGAGCACAGGGCCGGCCTCTCTGCTAAGGGGCAGGAGACTCCGATGGCCCCCTGGGGTCTCCTGCTGCTCCCCAGAGAGGATGCGGTCCCTGGGAACCCCGTTAGGCTGGGAAGGATGGGGCCCGCCATGTTGGGGGTGGGTTTCAGAGGCCCAAGCTCCATGTAGGATGGTCATGTGTCCCCAGGCGGGTCCTGCCCCTGGGCCTCAGTCTCCCGCACTGAGCCCTGAGGGTTTCTCACCAGCACCCCTGGTGGGAGGGCCAGCCCCCACCCCCCACCCCCACGGGGTCCAGGGACCTGCAGCTACCCGGTGGCCCTGCTCCAGGGTAGTAGGGACCAGAGATGACACACGCCATCTCCCAAACCCATTCTCTTCTTCCAAACCTGAGCTGCTCTAGGCGAGGAAGGGAGGGGAGTCAGAGCCTGACTGGGGACTGAGCTCATTCCACCCGCCTGGGGGTGAGGGGGAGGAGCAGGGATAGGCCCTCAAAGCCAAGAGCCCCCACTCACCCCTGCGGCCAAGCAGGACCCTGCCCCTGCCTCTCACCAACGGCCCAACTAGACGCAGGAGCCGGTGTGATTTCCAGGCTGTGGAGCTGGGGGTGGGGGGTGAGGGTGGGGAGGGTGAAGGACCCCCAACCCTAGGACGGGCATCCCTGGCCTCACCCCAGCCCCTGGGCTTGGCCTCTGCAGACAAAGGCTCAGAAACCAGACACCACAACCACGCACTGTCCGAGGGCTTCTCGCAGCCCCGGCTGGTGCCTGAGGTCAAAATGGATCATTAGAGCGATTACCGCTCACCTCTAGGCCATGGGCACCCGGGCAGCTGCAGGTGGTTAAAGGGACAGAGGAAGACGCCCATGGAAGAAAAAGTGGAAACCCCTCAGGGCCCCTTGGGGCTTGGGAGGGGCGGGTCTCCCAGAGCTTCAGCCTGAGGTGGCCCAGCAGGAGCTCAGACCTGCACCTGTGCCGGGAACCATGCGGCCTGGCCGCCCCCATCGCCAGCTGAGCTGGACGCGTGAAGCTCACACTGGACCTTGAAGACTCAGCACGAAAAAGGCCTCGAAACACCTCAGTAACTTTTCTACGTCGATGACATGTTGAACACATAGGGCTCAATAAAGTATCTTATTAGGAAGATGTCACCTGTTGCTTTTATCTTTTTTTAACGTGGCCACGGGGCTCGCATTTGTGGCGGGCATTGTATTTCTACTGCTCGGCCTTGTGCCTGGAGGCTGGCCTGAGCGAATACTGAATGAATGAATGAGGAGATGAATGGATGGATGAATGAATGCACACAGGTCGGCTTGAAGGGGCGGGCGGGTGGCGGCAGGCTGGGTAGTGCCGCTGACACGCTGGCACGTGCTCTCAGGACTGGGCGGCATCCATGGCCAGGGGTGTCCCCAAGGTCCTTCCCATCCCAGGAAAGAATCCAAGACACCGGAGGCCAGGGCTCGGGAAGCTGAGAGGGGCCAGGCCTTCGCTGAAGGGCCCTGACCAGGGCGAGGGGGGCTGCCAGGAGCCCAGAAACCGGCCACTTGTGCCCGGGAGGCCAGACCTTGGAGTGGTGAGGACACAGGCTGAAGGACAGCGACATCTGTCCATCCAGCGCCCTGACGGCCCAGACACCTGGGCAGCCCCTTGGGAGAAGGTGCTGTCCCCTGGCAGCCGGTGAGGGAGGGTACTCTCTGTGGGGAAGGCGCCCCCCCACCCCTGGGAGGCTCAGGTGCACACTGTCCCTGTTCCTGACACCTCCCAGAACCCCAGGCCCCGCCCCTGAGAGGAGCGACTTCTTACCTTAATCTGGGGGGCCAGTGAGTAGCAGGTGAGCTCAAACCGGACCTGGTCATTGCCCTGAAACACAGAACAGGGGTTGTCAGGAACCACAGCTGGGGTGAGGGGATTGGTGGGGGGTGGCGGGGGGAGATGTGCGTCAACAGCGTGGGCTGCTCAGTGCAGGTGGCTGGATGGCTCTTTCAGAACCTCCTGAAGCGGGCCTTAAAGGCTGCTGTGAAGATGGGAATGGCTTTCTTGGAGAAGAAACGCCAGCTCCTGGCCCACAGGCAGTCAGGTCTCGAGCAGAGCCGAGCTGGTGTGCAGGACAGGGAACCCAGTGCCTGGCATGTGTGGCGAATGCCATGACTTCCGTGCATGCACTGGTGTGTCAGCGTGGGCCCGGGGTGGGGTGCAGGGGATGCAGAAACACAGCAGATTAAAGTGAGCTGTTGCACATGTATTGTGGGCATGGGGTGAGATGGAGGGCATGCACGTCTAGGTACATGGCAGGGATGCACACTTCTGGGGGTACACATGTGTGCAGGGATGGGGGGCCCTTCTCCAGGTAGGGAGAGCTGCCCACACCTCAGCCTCTTCCTGCAGGTCCCCACCTGCGTGGCCCTGCCTGGCTCCATGATGCTGTGACCTGCCCTCCCTCCCTCATCCAGCGGGAACCCTGTCTCCTCTCCGAGCCTCAGCGTCGCATCCCATCTACACAGTGGCTGGCTGGAGGGAGGGGGTGGAACCAGCTCACTGCCGGGGGGCCCTTTGCTCCTCAGCTCCTCTCTGAATAGGGAGGGAAACTGAGGCCCAGAGACAGAAGGGCCTGGTCCAAGGGCACAGAGCCCAGCCTGTGTGGGTCGCCCTGCCTCTCTGCACCTGTGTCCTTGGCAGTGAAGTGAGGGTCCCCCGGGCCCCCAGTGAGGGGACATCATCCCAGACACTGACGATGATGGAAGAGGCCGCCCCCAGAGCTGGCCTCGGCCGCACAGCCCAGACCCTGGCAGACAATGGCTGCCAGCGCCCGCCCGCCTCCCATCAGCTCAGCGGCTGGAGGGAGACAGCGCCACGGAAATAACAGAGGGACCTTTCGCCTACTGTGAAAACTGCACGGGCGCCGGAGCCCGGAGGGAATAACATGTTATTTTCCAGTCTTGTCAGGCGCCATGGGACACGGGCTTCAGTCCCTCAGCCCCTCTCCGCGGAGCCAGGAGCTGCGGGGCGGGGGCTGCTCCTGTCCTGTCTCCTGGGGCCCGAGCAGCAGCCGGTCGGCCGCCCCCTCACCCTCCATCCAATCTCTTTAGTGAGCGCCTACTCTCCACTGCTTGTCACCTGGGAGAGCCACCTGGGGCCAGTGGGATGTTTAACCCTGTGTTACAGACGAGGAAAGTGAGGCTCAGAGAGGTGGAGTCACCTGCCCAAGGTCACACAGCCAGCAGGCAATACTAATCCTAACAGTTCGCAGTAACTCAGTAGCTCCACACATCGGGAGCTCACTGGATCACAGCAGCCTTTGAGATGAGCTCTATTTAATGCCCATCTTGTGGATGGATGCGGCTCATTACCACCTGCCCCAGGGCCCCGGCCAGCACGGCCCCGGAGCGGGGCAGCTATAACAACAAGCAGACTCGTCTGTGAGGCACGAGGTCTGGCATTGCATATCCTGGACTCTCCTCCCCACGGCGTCACATTTCCCCAGAACAATGGTGGCTGCTGCCTCCTCCGACAGCACCCTGGGCCGGTGTCTGCCCACCATGGGGACACCCATCTGTTCCAGAGCCAGAGACCCTCCCAGAAGCCAAACAGGTTGCCTTGGATCAAACTCTGCCCCAGACCAGGCTGAGGCCCATCAGATCCTTCCACTCCCTCACCCTCGGACCCTGAGCACCAGGGTAGCCCCTGGAAGCACCCCAGGGGGCCGGGGTAGAGCTGTCACACACACACCATGTGCATCCATGTGCAGATACATGTGCAGACGTGTTTAAGTGTGGGTGCGGCGCCCACTGGGGCTGGAAGGGCTGGGAGGGGGGTGGCCCATCTGCTCCCAGGCCAGCCATGCAGATGGCGCCATTTACCAAACTCCTGTTCCCCGCGCCCCTGCCCGAGCCTGAGGCTCAGATTTCCAGGCTTCTTTTCCAAAACTGGTGGGAAGGAGGAGGCCCTGGGAGAGCTCCCCCAGCTCCTGTGCAGCTCTGGTGGGGCGGGGTCAGGGTCTGTACCAGGTGCCACCGGGCTGGGCCCTGGGCGGGACGCTGCCTCTTGCCTCCAGGCCTTTGCACAGTCTGTTCCAGCAGCCTGGGTGCCCTTCCCCCTCGGCGTCGCTGGCTCACACCTGCTCCATCGGATGTCTCGGTGCCACCGTCCCTCACTCCCTGCTAGGTCAGGGTTCCAAGTCCCCAAATGCCCCCATGTGAGGAGGGAGGTCCATGCTGGACAGGTACTCAGTGCACAGAGCGAATGAACAGATGCGTGAAGGTGACAACCCTGCGGCGGCAACAAGGACCCCGGGGTCCCTCGGTCCCTGCCTCTGAGAGGCCAGCAGCTGACACAGCCACAGGCTGGAACCTCAGGACCGGCCTCGCTGGAACTCCTCTGCTTCTGGGCACTCCCCAGCTCTTTCTCTGCAGGGTGGACCCTTCCAGAATGTTCTGCCAAGATGTCCTATTGGGGTCTGCCTCTGGGGTTGCCAGACTCCAGCAGGCCCAGCCCCCCGGCCCTGGTTCTGCCTTCAGGGGCCCCAGGGCCCCCTCCTGATATGTGATACCCGCCCCCAGCCAGCCAGCCCACAGCCCCTGAAGGTGCCTGGGCCTGCCTGCCCACAAACTTGATAATTGTCTGGACAACGCTGGCCGTGGAGGCCCCCAGAGATGTTCCCAGTCCGGCTGCTCCTCTTTTGGACACTGAGTGTTACCAGCAGGGACATCCCTGGGCTCAAAGGGCCACACAACCGCCGCAGAGGGTGCTGTCCTCAGAGCCACAGCCCTTGGGGACCAGAGGACCCCGGGCAGCCGCCTCCTTCCCCAGCTGCTTCCTCCAGGGTCCCGGCCCCAGAAGGTCTCAAATACAAGCCTCTGGTGCCCTCTGGTGGCCAAATGGAGCAGCGCACACAGCTGCTGGTGGCTATTGCGTGTGGGTTACTCTGGGGGTCTCTCCTTGGACCCCAAGAGCCACTCAAGCCATGGCCAGACCCATCACACACTCACCCACTCACTCTACCAGCCCTGAATGCCACCCATCCTCAGTCCTGCTGGCACGGAAGGAGGGGCCTTCTCCCGCAGGAGCCCTTGCAGAACCCTGGTCTCCTGCTCCCGCCTTGAATACCCCCTGGGACGGGGATCTCACTGCCCAGCTCATTCAGCATGGACAGAGGAGCTTTTTATTCTGCGCTGACAGTTGTTCTTACTGACCTTCCTCTGCCTGCAGGAGCCCCTTGGTCAGGTCTGACCATCGTACGATCAGGGCGCGTCCCTGTCATTGAACGCTCACTGCGTGCCAGGCCTCTGTTGGAATTTCCCTACTTACGACTTTCCGCGGACCCATGAGCTGGTCCCATTTTATCTGTATGGGGGTGAAGTCACACAACGTGAAAACGGGGGAGCCAGGATCTGAACCCAGCTGTACGGGCCCTGAACCTCTGCTAACTCGGGGTTTCTGGCCCTTTCTACCACATAGATGGTGACGCATGCTCTGTGGCCAGTGGCAATGTCCCCAATGCTCAGCCTCAAGTTGGCCAAATGGGGTGACATCCCTCCCACCGCACGTGGAAACGCACGTACTGGTAATATTCCTCCGATTCAGTCCGTCCGCTGTGCACCTGGCAGTTATGGGGGGAAACCCACAGTGACCAAGGGCCATCTGTCCATCACCCGGCGCCTATGTCTCCCTCTGCAGCCCTGGCCTCCCCGCTCCGCCCGGCCTACCCCTGGTCTCACCTTGCCCGTAGCGCCGTGGGACACATACTTGGCTCCCTCTCGCTGGGCGATCTCCACTTGTTTGCGGGCGATGCAGGGCCTGGCCAGAGAGGTGCCCAGGAGGTAGCGGTCCTCGTACAGCGCACTAGACTGGACGGCGGGCCAGATGAACTCCTCCACAAACTCCTTGCTGACGTCCTCGATGAACACCTACAGGGGAGCCCAGGGGAGGGAGACTCAGCAGGGGGGGCCCTCGTCAGGAGGCAGAGCCCCAGGCGACGTACAGGGTCTGCGTCTAAGGCAGACACTGCTAAACTGCTAACGGACCCTGGCAAGCTGCACCTCTGCATCTGGAGGAGACATCGCTAATCAATCCAGCCGACTCTACCCTTACTCTCTGTCCTGTACTGGGGCAGACATTGTTAATCAATCCGAATACACCACCCTGCTGACACTAGCTGTGGTCCTTCAATCCCTCCTAACACAGCATTCTGGGCCTGAAATGAAACTCAGCTGCCACCTAAGGTCTAGAGCAGTAGAGAGATGTCAGCCACAAAAGCCAGCGATGACTGTCCCCGGGGTCAGCTGGCAATCCCCGAAGATCGTTTTGGTTTGGGATGGGCAGGGGTTCTGGCATCTAGTGGGCAGAGCACAGAGATGCTGGCCCTCAAAATGCATACCCGGGGGGTCCCCAAGCCCCTTTCCGGGAGACTCTGAGCAAAAACATTTGCTATAATGATACAATCATTACATGCAAAAGCCACGGTGGGCAGTGGGGCTTGTCCCCGAGCACCAATGGGCTGTTGTGTTCCACAGCCTTGCTTCCAGTGCCAACTGCACTTAAGAATGGTCTGGAGGTGGTTATGCTGGTTACTTTTGCTAAATCTCGACCCTGGAGCAGGGACTGTGAGACACACACATGAAGCACATGGCTGCCTTCCAGGTGAGTTACAGGTGCCCTGCAGAGGGACCTGCTTCCGATTGGGTGCCAGGGACGTGCCCCCCCAGGAGCGGCTCGCACTTGCATTGTGAGCCCAGGTGAGCAGGGACCACGCTGGGTGGTTCACCATTTGGCCCCCGCACCCAGCACAGGGCCTGCGTGCCACACAGCTAGATGCTCAATCAATGTGCTGAGCTCAGCTGGCGTTTCCTGGTGCTGCTGAACGGATGGGAGGAGGGGCGTATGGGTGCAGATGAATGAGGGGTGGACAGGTGGGTGGGCAGATGAAAGGGCCGATGAGTGAGTGGATGGGCGGCTGGACAGAGAGATGGACAGGGGATGAGTGAGTGGAGGAGGAAGATGGATGGATGGGGAGGTGGTTGGGCGGAGGAGTGGCTGAGTGTGTACTCACACACCTGGAAGGAATTTATTTCCCTCTTGGAAGCAAGAGGACCCATCCGAAGGGAGTCGGGGGACAAGGAGCTTTGGAACAGGGAGGCCCACTGCTGCCCCACCATGTCCAAACCCCACTTCCTGTCCCAGACCCGCCTCCCACTTGGTACCTTTTTGGCCCCGAGCTTCAGCGCCTTCTTCCTGGCCTCCTCAAAGTCTTCCTTCTGGCCGATGTTGGCCTGAGGGGCGGGAGCAGAGGCCCATCAGTCCAGGGAATGTCGGCCCCGGGCAAGAGCCGTCCACATAACAGCCCTCAAATGGAGGGGTTTCCATGGGAGGGTGAGGCCCCAGGGAGGAGAGAGGGCACCCGAATATTTCCAGGAGCTACCACTGTCGGGGGGAGGACTGGCCAGGCCTGGCCCTGGGCAGCAACGTTTGCTAACACTGACTTGAAGGTCAAAGGCTTCCCTTGAACCATCTATCTCTTCCCGCAATCCCCGCCCCGCCAGGACAAAGCCAGGTGCAGCCACTTGAGCATCCATTGAAGCTGGCGGACGGCAGAGGAGCCTGTGTCCGGGCTCCCAGCGGCCCTGCGCCCCAGCCTGGCCTCCACTTGCTTGGGCCCCGCCCAGACACAGACGTGGCCCTGCACTCTGCTCAGGTGAGTCCCACAGGACAGGTGCCTGCTCTGTGCTCTGGGGGACATCTCGAGGCCTAGGGACACCCAGGACACTCGGTTTATGGCAGCGGTTCTCAACCTGTGGGTCGGGCGTGGGTGTGATTCCGACCGTCGCCTGCAAGCTGAAGAGGTTCTAGAACAGCGGTTCTCAACCTGTGGGTCGCGACCCCTTTGGCGGTCGAACGACCCTTTCACAGGGGTCGCCTAAGACCATCCTGCATATCAGATATTTACATGACGATTCATAACAGTAGCAATATGACAGTTATGAAGTAGCAACGAAAATAATGTTATGGTTGGGTCCCAACATGAGGAACTGTGTTTAAAGGGCCAGAAGGTTGAGAACCACTGGTTTATGGGGAAGAAAGGAAGGCGGTGCAGGGAGAGCGTTTCCCACGGTTCAAGACAGACGCAGAGGGGGATCGGGCTGGGAGTGACGGTGAGCGGCGGGCAGCTGGGTGCGGGGCAGGCAGGAAGACACACTCGGGGCCTCCTCACCAGGTAGGCGATGACGTCATAGCCTTGTTCCTTCAGCCACACGAGGATGCAGGAGGTGTCCAGGCCACCACTGTAGGCCAGAACCACGGAGCCTTTGCTGGACATGGTCTGCAGGGAGTTGAGGAAGAATGTGAGGGATGGATCCGGCCCGGCCCGCCCCGCCTGCCAGCCCCAGCAAACAGCTCCCTCCTGGCCCGTCCCCCACTCTCCCCCCCAAGCCTCATTCCCCGACAAGCTGCCACAGGATGCTCGCCATCACCAGGGCCAGCTGAGGACGCCTCCCTCCTGAAGCCACACCCCTCCACACTCCCCATCCCCACCAGGACGCAGGCGCCTGCACACTGGACACTCCCCATGTGCCTGGAGGCCCAGAGAGGTGAAGGGTGGCCCCATGGCCCCGCCCTGTGCAGCGGAGCCTGGACACAGCCGGACGCTGCGGCCAGACACGTCCTCCATGCAGTTCCTCATGTCTCACAGGTCCACCCTCCACCCCCACCCCGCCAGCCCCGGGGCCCACGTCCCTACTGCCCTTCGGACTTGGAAGAAGAGGCCTCGTGGGACAGTGAGGTTGGGGGTGGATCTGATTGATACCCACAACTCTTCCCTCCACTGGCCATTCAACCACCTGCCAGGGCCCGCCTCCGGGGCCAGCAGAGGTGCCCACGGCAACCTCAGCCACACAACAGACCATTAAGGATGGAGGGGAGTCGGGCAGAGGGAGGCAGGAGGTACCTGGGTGGAGGTGTGGGTTCCTGGCTTCTGGAATCTGTCGTCACTGCTTGGCGAACCACTCTGCAGAACCAAAAGCTGCTCAGTTTCCAGGCGCAGCAGCCTCAGTGGGGGTGCGGGTCGGGAGGGGGTGACAGAGGCCCTGAACTAGCCTTCCCAGCCACCAGAACCCCCTTTTAGCAGCCTGGTTGAGCATGCAGATTTTGGGGAGGCGCGTGCTTGGGATGGGGCACACGAGGGCAGTTAGAACAAAGCATGAACTGTGCTATGAAGGGCCACACCAGAGGCAGCGCAGGGCAAACAGCGGGTGGCCTGCCTGTCTCCACGGAGCTGCCCCTCCCCCACCCTGGTGCCCACCCTGTTGCATATTCATACAATAAACTGCATATATTGAGGGCATCCAACAAATACGTCCCAGCACCCCTGAAACCATCACCACAATCAAGATAATGAACATGTTGCCCGGCCGGTGAGACCCAGTAGTTGAGCTTCGACCTATGAACCAGGAGGTCACGGTTTGATTCCCGGTCAAGGGCACATGCCTGGGCTGCAGGCTCGATCCCCAGTAGAGGGCGTGCAGGAGGCAGCCGATCAGTGATCCTCTCTCATCATTAATGTTTCTATCTCTCCCTCTCCCTTCCTCTCTCTGAAATCAATAAAAAACATATTTAAAAAAAAGATAACGAAATTGTCTATTACAAACTGAGTAGCCCACGCGTGTTACATCGTGTTAGAGACAGGGAAACTGAGGCTCAGGTTAAAGAACCTGCTCAGAGTCTTGCTTAGCTGGGAAGTGGCAGAGCCAGGATTGAAACCCAGACCACCCTCTGTCTGCCCTGCTCTGCCTCAGTGGCCCCGCCACGCCTCGGATGGGGCCCATCACAGCACAGGTCACGATGTATTCCAACTGCCCTCGTCCCCCACTGTGAGCTCCGTGGGGACAGGGACCATCTGCCAGTGCCCGGCATGTGGCAGGCACTCAGGACAGTGCTGCCTATTCTGCGGTCGGGCGATCACTTCCTCACCTACAAGGAGGGAGCTAAAATCCCCTCCCCCGCTGGAACCCTGCGCGCGCCCCTTCAGAGACTAGTGAACCCTCCTGCCGGCCAGGCTGCGGCCGGCGGGGCCAGGAGGCCCTCAGCCTCGGGTCTGCGCGGTGTGCAAGGCGCATGCATCTCAGAGCGAACGTGTGCATGCATGCGTGTGACCAGAGATTATGAGCTGGGCGGTGGCCTGGGAAAATGATGCAATCGGACACTGGCCTTGCTCCTGCCCTCCAGCATCCAGGAAGCTCCTCCCAGCCAGCCAGGCCCCTGCGGGCAGCAGCTGAAGGAGGCTGAGGCTGAGGCCTGTGCTTGGGGGAGGTAGACCGGGAGGCGAAGAGATCAGCCACGGTCCAGTGAGCCCGGAAGCACACTGAACGGGTCCTCTGACCTGGGTTCTAGTTACTTAAGCTGCTCATCTGCGAAACAGTGGCGAACAGCCCATCTCCCCAGGCCTGCAAGGATTCAGGGAGATGCGGGGGAAGGAGCCCAGAGCTGGGCATTGAGCCTGTGCCCGCTGAACTCTCCTCCCACTGTCTCGGCTGAGCCTGGGCAAGCCCCTCACGCTCCAGGCCTCCATCCCACCGTCCACACAACCTGAAAACCCTCTGGCTCTGACACTGGGCTGCCTGCCTGGGGAAGGTGTCTATCGGATCCTGGCTGGACTCAGCCCCCCCCAACCCCAGCCTTGCCCCACCCCACCCTACATGAACTGCCCACGGCAGGCTTTCTCAGCTCCCGATGCCAGCCCAGTTGTCCTTTGCCAGAGGGAAGATGGTGGCAGCATGACAAGATGCCTGGCCTAAGTTGGAAAGACAGGGGCCCTTCTCCGTGGCCCCAGCCAGAGCCATCCCACCGGCCTCCAGGGGAAGCACCAGGCCAGCCGGGCACTCCGGTACTAAGGAAACCCACACACTCTGTCAGAGCTGGGACGATGACAAGAGCAGAGACCATGCCGGTGCCACGGGCGTGAATTCACGTGTGTGATTTCAAGGTGGAGACGCTCATAGGCGAAGTGACTTGCCCACGGCCGTGCGGGGCTAGAAGCCAGGCTGACTGCAGACTGCCTGCTCCTTGCTGCCTGTGGCCTATACACTTGGCCTCTAGGAGACCGCAGCGCTCTCCCCCACTTTACACAGATGCACCACCACCAGTCAGCATGTCAGCGCCGCAGCCTGGCGAATGTTCTGGAACCCCTCTCCGACATTCTAGCTCCGAGGAGCTGCGGTCATTGGTTTAGAGCCCTCACTCCACCTAGGCCACAGGAATTCCCCTGGACTGCGGGGATTTTCTCACCTCGGATTGCAGCTCCTACCCCTTTGCTGCCCTCATTAATGTGTGATAGAGTCAGCCTGCAATTCCACACTCTGACCACAAGGTAGCGCTGTCAGGGTTCAGCCTGAACAGTTGCTGGACAGGCTCCACTCATTGCATCTGTATGTTGTTGGTGAGACAAACAGGGGAAGGGGGGAGTGGGGGTGTTCTTCCCAAATGACAGGCGAGGAAGCTGAGGGCAGGAGGGAGCCCTCACCTGTGATTCCTGAGGCCTGAGAACCAATCAGGAACACTGGGCTCTATTGGGGCCACCAGCACCCCAGAAAGGTTCCTCCACCCAGCGTTGGGGGTCATTTGGGAGTTTGCCTTGGCTTAGGGAGGTGGAGTCTCCAGGCTCAATGAAAAGGCCCTGGAGTAGGTGGAAGGGGGGGGGGGGGGTGCATAAATCTCATCACTCGAACCCTCTCCTCCGGGCATTTGGCTGTGGGGAGAGAGTGCATTTACTCATGTGTTTATTCTGCTAATAGCATTGAACTGCCTGGCCTGCCCAAGAATGGGGCGGTGCCCGCCCGAAGGAGGGAGGGCGCCAAGGCTGGAGATCCACTTTTCCCAGCGTTTTACAGAAACCAGAGCCTCAGGCCCCGGATTCCAGTGGGCTCTTTCCACACGGGTGCCCACAGGCAGGACACTGGCTTCTGGGGCTGCGTGCACCACGGCAGGCTTCCGGCTGTTCTGGCAGCCTCCCGGGCCCAGGGAAAACTGCTTGCATAGCAGGTTCATCTGGGCCTGCCCCCTCCTCACCCCCACCCCCACCCCACCCCCAAAAGTCAGGCTCCTGGGGCCCTGGGCCAGGAAAAGAAACGGTTACTATCAGAGCCATCTGGGCCCAGAGCAGGCAGGCAGCGGACGGGGGCACACGGGAGCACTTGGGGGAGCCCAGTGCTGGGTAAGAGCCTTCCCCCTCCACTCTCCCCAGTGCCGGCCCAGCCTGGATGCCCAGCGGGCAGGACGCACCGCTCCTTGGCTAGCACTGAGCACAGCCAGAGTGACCTCCCCTGGCACAGCCCCACCCAGGGCCCCTGCCCAGGCCGAGAGGGGGCCGAGGGGGAGGGGGTTAAGGGAGACTCCTCCAGGTCCTGCGTCCCAGTTCCCAGTCCCTTTGTGCAGTTTCTGCCTGCCACCAGCACCTAAGGTAGGAGGGCAGGGACCCTGGGTCCCGTCCTGCCCCTAGCATGGCACCGCCCCAGGCACAGCCACAAGTCTGCAGAGACCTGCCCCTGAGCCCCGAGCCCTGGCAGCTCTGACAGGGGAGGAAACTGAGGTTGGGAAGCGGAGAGGCGGACCCAAGGCCTCACCCAGATGTACCTGCCCTCCCGGCTCAGGTCCTCTGGCCCCCAGGCCTGACCTCTCTGCCTCCAGCCTGGGCTGGGAAAGGGCTCAAATCCCCCAGCAGATTCGATCCTTCCCTGGACAGAGGGCAGGTTTGCTCCTGCCCAGATGTGCAGCCCGCGGGCCAGGCTCGGGAGGAGAGCCTCAGGTCCAGAGAGGAACCCTGGGGGGGGGGGGGGGGGGGTCAGGGGGTCACGGGGCCTCCTCAGGAAGTGCCCAGTGTGATTTGAGGAGTTTCCTCCTTTTCACAATGACCCTCCCTCCCTGCAGGGCGCAGCCGCCCGAGGGGCCAAAGGCAACAGCCTCCCGGATGGCGGGCATTTCCTGCGGAGCGGCCCCTCCCCCAGCCCAGTGCCCAGGGCCCAGTGCCCAGTGCCCAGCGCCAGCAGGACCCGCCCCCCTGCGCAGGGAGCTCACATCCCTTGCAGGAGGCACAAGGCAGGGAAGGCGCCCAGCCACCCCGGGCACCGGCCGGGCAGTCCAGGTAGTAAACTGAAGCCGGGCTGAGGCGCCCAGGCTGGGGTAGGGGGGCGGGGGTGCGGGGGGTGAACTCCGGTTTCCCCAGAGAAGAGAGCGGAGACCGAGCCGGGAGTGAGCAGAGACGGGGCGAGATCGGGACCCTCGCGCCCGCTCCGCTCGCAGAGGCTGGTCAGGGAGGGGCACTCGGGAAGGACCTCGGCCCTGAAGGGGACCCTCCACCGACCTGACCCCGCAGCCCGGGCCTCGCCCCCCGCCCCCATCCCCGCGGCCCCGGAACCAGGAGTCCGGGCGTCGGCGCCTTCCCTCCCGTCCGGTCCGAGCCCGGGTCCGAGCCGGGGGAAGAGGCGATCTTACCGGGTCTGGCGGTGGCGGCGGAGCAGGGCCGCTTGCAGCGCGGATCCCGGGTTATAAGCCGGACCGGGGCGGGCGGGAGACCCGGACACGTGGGGACTCGCGAGCGGCCAGGCCCCGCCCCCGGCCCGCCCCCTCCGAGGAGCGGCTCCCGGTTCAACGCCACCTGCGTGGGCCGAGCCGGCCTCGCCCTCCCGCTGGGCCCTCCCCTGTCCCTCCTCCCCCTGGGAGCCGTTCCCACCCGCGCCCCGCCTCCCTCCCTGCCGCACCCCCCCCTCCGGAGGGCTCAGGGGCCTCGCCTCGCACCCTGGCACCCTGGGGCCCTGAGGGGCTGGAGCCCGCGGGGGGGGGGGGGGGGGGCAGGCAGCGCAGCCCGGTAGCTGAGCCTGGCCAGCCTGCCCCGGGGCGTGGGGAGCGCACCAGCGCTTCCAGGGGGGAGTGGGGATCAAACTGGGGACCAAAGCACGGTGAGTCTCAGCCCACTGTGTCCTGTGACCCCCACCTTGTACCCGGGAGGCGGAGGTGGCCCTCCGAAGTCTGGGTCCCATCCCAGTCCAGGATGGGGTCCTGGCTGCCTCCCAGAGCCTGGCACCTGCCCACACTGCCCAGGGCACCGGTACCTGGCGACTGGGAGCCTGGCTGGCTGCTCACCGCGGGGCAACAGGAGGTTTCAGTTCCCTTTCTGAGCTGTGACCCGGGTCTGACCTCCAGAGGCTGCGTGCCTCCCGACTCCCGACTCCCAGCCGCGTGCAGGCCTCAAAGCAGCAACCACTACACCACAGCCTGGCACAACCACAGCCCAGCACAACCACAGCCACAGCCCACAGCCCGGCACAACCTCAGCCCAACACAACCACAGCCCGGCACAACCACAGGCCTGCACAACCACAGCCCAGTACAACCTCAGCCCAATACAACCACAGCCCAACACAACCACAGCCCAGCCTGGCACAGCCACAGCCCAGGCACAGCCACAGCCCAACACAGCCACAGCCCAGCCTGGCACAGCCACAGTCCAGGCACAGCCACAGCCAGGCACAACCACAGCCCAACACAACCACAGCCCAGCACAACCACAGCCCGGCACAACCGCAGGTCCAGGCCAGCCCAAGGCAGCACCATAGGACACCCCCCCACCAGCTTCCTAAGTCCTCCCAGCCCTGAACCCCGCCCCACCCCAGCCCCCCTTGGAGGTGGGAGCCTGAAGGCCATGCTGTGGTGAGCCATCTTGGGAACTCAAGTGCGGGGACAGGTGATGTTAAGGAGCAGCCCAGGCCCAGGTCCTTTCCTGCAATAAGCAGCAGCCGGGGGGACCCTCAGCAGAGCGAGGCCAAGGCTGCTGGCCCAGTCCCTCCGCCGGCCAGTCCCCACCCCTCTGCCTGGCACTCTGTCCAGTCCCTCAAGCCCGCGGGCCAGTTTAGTAGCTGCGAGTCCTTCGAGGAGGGAAAAGGCATCAAACCAATTTCCAAACAAAGCCGCAGCTTCAAGTCTCTGCAAGCCCCCCAGATGCGGCGACCCCTCCCCTGTGAGCCCTGGGGGGCTGCGTGCCACCAGCGACTTGAGGTACCTGCCTGCCGGGAGGCGGATGGCAGCTGGCCCCATAGGCCACTCGCCGGCCACCTCTGGGCCTCCACACGCACAGGAAGCCCGAGAGGAGCATCCACAGCCAAGCCTGGCCCATGTGGGGGCTGGTTCCTCCCCCGCAGCCTCGGCCTCCTCAGCCCAGAGCTGCCCCATGCCTTCACCCCTCGACTTGGTGCTCCGTCCTCAGGTCTTACTCTCAGATGTCACTGTCCAGCGGCAGCGGAGAGGAAAGCGGAGGCCACCGAGCCCCATGCTCCCCACGCTCCCGAGTCAGGGGTGACCCCACACAAAGCCTCCCTCCCCAGACCTTAGAAAGAAGGCAGGCAAGGGGGGCGCCCGGCCAGGCAAGGACGGCTGGTGGGGGGACACGGGCATGGAAGAGGGGTGAGGTCAGCATTCCCTCTGGATCTGGCCACAGCCACACCCTCCCGGTTAGCACCACGCGCCTTTATTCTCCGGACTGGCATTTGCTCTCGCGACTACCCCAAGTGAAGTTGCTACTGTCGCCCCCATTTTGCACACAAGAACCGGCAGCACAGAGAGGGCGTGTTTTTCCCCAAGGCCACACAGCATGCAAGTGGCAGGACAGGCCTCGACCCGGTGTCGGCAGCGCTGGCCCAAACGCTCTGCTCTAGTTTAGGCTTGAGCTGAACCGGAGGAGCCAGGCCTCAGGCCCAGGGCCACGGCTGTGGGCACATGTACTCCTTGCATTGCTGCAAAATGGCTGCAGCCCAGGGCACTGCCCCTTCCTGCGGTACAAACGCTGGTGACACAAGGAGCGGTGAGATCACAGCTCTCCCGAGAGGAAAACAGGGCCCCGACTGCCAGCAGGGGCCCTGCCCACTGGGCACGGGGTCAAGGTGAGAGGAGACTGGCCGGCTCCTGCCTGAGCCGCTTTTCACCGCCCTCTCCATGTGCCAGGTGGACATCCATACGCTACCCCAGCCCCACCCTGCAGAGCGGCTCCCGGTCCGGGGCTGGGGCATGACCAGAGGGGATCCCCGGCCTGGGGCTCAGCCACCATGGCCTTGCCTTTCACTCACACCCGGTCAGGGCTCCTCCAGGAGCCTACCCACCACCCAGGGCACCTTGAGTGGCACCTCTAAAAGCACAGCAGCACTAGGCCTGACCAGGGGGAGAAACTGAGGCAGTGGAGTCTGAGGTGTCTATATCTTCTAAATATATCCAGCGTCTGCCCCTTCCCCCTCCCCCTCCTTCCCTCTGTTCTTCCAGCTCCTGACTCAGACCTTCTCCACAGCCTCCTGATACTCTGCTGCTTCTCATTCCTCCCTCCAGTCCTTTCTCCACCCAACAGCAGAGAGTCCGTGAAAATGTGAGTCAGAACAAGTCCCTGCTGCCTAGCACCCTTCGATGGGGCGTTTTCCCACATCAATTCCCAGGTGTTCTAGCAGCATTAGTGGACGACTCCTTTTCCTTAAACTACGTTGGCACCTTTGCTGAAAATTAATCGACCAGATAAGTGTGGTTCTATTTCCAATTTCCCATTGATCTATTTCTCCTTAAGCCAATACGCCAATGCCACCCCGTCCTGATTGCTACATCTTCGCACCAAGTCTTCTTTTTTGTTTGTTTTGTTCATCCTCGCCTGAGGATATTTTCCCAGGGATTTTTAGAGAGAGTGAAAGAGGAGAGGGAAAGAGAGAAACTTCAACATGAGGGAAACACATCGATTGGTTGCCTCCTGCATGAGCCCCGACCAGGACCTGGGCCGGGGAGGAGCCTGCAACCAAGGTACATGTCCTTGACCGGAATCGAACCTGGGACCCTTTGGGCCACAGGCTGAAGCACTATCCACTACGCCAAACTGGCCAGGGCTGCACTAAGTCTTGACATCAGTGTATATCTTCCAACTCCGTCTTGCTTCAAACTGTTCTGGCTATTCTAGGTCCTTTGCATTAAATAGTAGAAACAGCTTGTGGGTTTATATAAAAAGCCTGCTGGGGTTTTCATTGGGGATGTCAGTCAGTCTACTGGGCATCTTAACAATAATGAGTCTTTCGATCCGTGATCACGGCATATCTCCATTTTTGTGTATCTCTAAAATTGTTCCTGAGCTAAAAAACACACACCTTAAAACTGTTTATTCAAAAGTATTAATTGCTATTGACACAATTGCTATCGAAAAGAAATGCAAACCGTTGGGCCCGTCTTTCGGACGCTCCATCGTGAATGATCTTCAGTTGAGGTGAATTTCATTTTTGTTGTAAATCAGAGGTGTAGCTCTCAGATGGCGCTGACATCTATTCCCCGAGTGCCATACGACAGCTCCTTTATTTGAAGTGACATCTCAGGTAGAATCGTTTGCAGCGGTTCTCAACCTGTGGGTCGCGACCCCTTGGGCGGTCGAACGACCCTTTCACAGGGGCCGCCTAAGACCATCCTGCATATCAGATATTTACATGACGATTCATCACAGTAGCAGCATTACAGTTATGAAGTAGCAACGAAAATGATTTTATGGTTGGGTCACAACATGAGGAACTGTATTCAAAGGGCCAGAAGGTTGAGAACCACTGGTTTAAGGCCTCAGAGCCAGAAGAGCTGGAGTTTCATCAGGTCCCCGCAGGTGTCCATGTCAGAAATGTTCAAACCTGTAGAGGATTTTTATGAGTTGACTTGAGCCAAACCGGTGACAGTGACCTGGCAGCAAACTCCCGATGAGTTGAGAAAAAGCCTCGGAGAGCGGCAGCTTGCACCTGTTTTACACGTTAGAATCAAAGGAGGATTGTCGGGGTGTCTGACGGTGGCCGGGACTCACTGTTCATTTCCTGAGGCGTGAGCATGGTATGCCGATATGTGTTGTACAAGGTTTTTTAGGTTCAGAGATGTATTCTCAAGTATCAATGATTTAAAGGATCTTTAGAAAGACTTGGTTGGTCCCCCGTCACCCTTAGGGTCAAACCTAGCGCCCTTGCCCCGTGGTCGGCAAACTGCGGCTCGCAAGCCACATGTGGCTCTTCCACAAAATACCACGTGCGGGCGCGCACATACAGTGCGACTGAAACTTCGTGGCCCATGTGCAGAAGTCGGTATTTTGTGGAAGAGCCGGTATTTTGTGGAAGAGCCACACTCAAGGGGCCAAAGAGCCGCATGTGGCTCGCGAGCCGCGGTTTGCCAACCACTGCCCTTGCCCACCATGGCCCAGCTGCGCTGCCTGCCTGGTTTCTTCCATGTATTGAGCGCTTTCTAGCCTTATGTCCTTGCACATACTGTTCCTTGCGGATGCCCTCTGACCCTGTCCCCTCCTCCACCAGATTGGTCCCTTGTCATCACTTCTCTCCTATGCTTGGGGGCGGTGTGGATGCCTGTAGTTTCCATCAATAACATGGAGGAACATGCCAGCTCGCCTTCCTTCTCTCTCTGCCACTGCTGTGGTCTTCACTTAGGCCGCTGTCTCATCTCGCCTGTACCTCTGCAGGGGACACCTCACCTGTCTTCCCACCTGGGCTCGCCGACTCTTCCAGTCCCCCCTGCACACGCAGCAGTGGCCTTTCTAAGGGTTGGCGCTGATGTGTGTGGCTACTTGTCCACCTGCTGAAGGACACACGGTGGACGTGACCTCACCGAATCCCCCAGCAACCAACAGACAGATGCTGCCTGGGCAGCAGCCCACGGAGCAGGCCCCTCCGGCCCTGTCTCTCCGTGGCCACTCAAGGGCTCTGCACCTGCAGGTCATGTCCTGCAGCCACCTCACAGTTGGCACCAGAAACCGTGTTGCCACTGCCCCGGCTGAACTGGCCCGAGGAGCAGAGCGTGTCCTCTAGGCGAGACCCCACCCAGAAGGAACACGGAGTCCAGCCATTGGGTTCTTGGAAAAGCTGCATCATGGAGCTTAATAAGTGACCTGCAGGGTTGTTTTCCAGCCCTGATGGTTCAGAACAGCCTCGGAGGTCAGGTGGCCCTGGGGGCTGGGCCGCAGGCTGGGGCCCTGGCCCATGACCGCCAGCCCCTGGTGGAGTAGCAGTGGAGACACCCCTCGGAGCTGGCTCCTGTACTGGCTGACGATCCCTGTGCCAGTGGGTGGGGCAGACGGGGAGTGGGAGCCTCAGACTGGGTATCACAGCCTGGATTCAAGGCCAAGGCTGCCACTGGCTTCCTGCGTGATTCTGAGCAATCACTTCTTTCACGGCCTCCGTGTCAGAGCCGCAGGTGGGAGATTTAGGAGAAGGTGTGGAGGAGGGAGGTCAGGCTGGCCGGCACTCACTCCCCTGGGAGTCTTGAATTGCTGCGGTCCTTCCTCTTCATCCTGCCCTGGCCCTCCCTCGCCTCCGTCCTCAGAGAGTGGAGGCAGGGCAGCCTGGAGGCTGGAGCCCTGGGCTGTGGAGGCAGGTGGGTCTGGGTTGCGTCCTCCTGTTCTCCTCCAGGCTGTGGGAGCTGGGACAAGTGGCTCACCTTCTCTGAGCCCCCTTCTCTCATCTGTGAAATGGGCATCCTATTTTTTGTCTCTGGAACTATGGGGGCTCCTGTATTAAATAAACTAAACTCAGATCCATGAGCCCTGGGCATTTAACAAATGGTGGGGTTGCCATCACAAAGGGCCAGGGTGAGACTGGGGAGAGGAAGGCAGAGAGGGCAGGGGCGAAAAAGGAGTTGGTCCCTCTGCTCCGCAGGGCTCACCTCTGCTGCAGGTCTCCTGGGCTGCAAGTCCCAGGCTCCATAAAAAATTAACAGCCCAGCAGAGGGCAGGGTTCATAGGTCACAATATGAACCCTCGAGCCCCTAGGGTTGCACAAGGGGGCCTGTTCCGCCCACGGCAGGGCCTCCCAGTGGGGCCCCGGACAGATGGGTGTGGAGGGCCTGGGATACCCTTCCCCCACTTCTCTCCAACTGCCCCAGTCTCCCCTCCGCCAAGCCTGAAATTCCACCAGCAGAGACTTCTGTGGTGTAAGCCACCTGCTTTTGTAAAGCCTGCACGCTAAGAAAGGCTTTTGCACTTGTAAATGGTTGGGAAGTCAAAAGAAGATGATTCCGCCACCTGTGAAAATTATGTGAACTTCAAATGTAAGTGTCCATCAAGAGACTCCATTGGTCCGTGCTGACTGCGGCTGCTCTGGTGACGCAATGGTGAGGGGGGTCGTTTCGACAGAGACTCTATGTTCTGCGAAGCCCAAACTATTCATTATCTGGCCCTTGACAGAAAATGCTTGCAGACTCCCGGTTGAAAAGAAACCAGCTTTGAAGGTGCACGTGCTCTGGGGAAGATTCAATTGGGCTGCTGGGCTGGAGTCAGGAGTTAGACTGGCCTAACCTTTAACCAGTCCCCTATCAGGCAAGGCACCGGGGCCCGTCTCCTCGCTGAGCCTCCTTTTCCCCATCTGGAAAATGGGCACAGCGATTTCCTCTCTTTTACCCCAGATTGCCGGGACAGCCTGATCGCCATGGACCCCTTAAGAAGAAACGACAGACGGCTGCCCTTGCCATCGACCCGATGAGAGCCTGGGGGTGCCAGGGGAGGTGACAGTGCCACACGGAGCCCGTGCGGCAGGGAGAAAGGATCTCTCCTCTCCAAACCACGTGCAGAAAAGACAGCCTCTATCCAGGGGCAGCTGGCACAGGGTGGTGGGTCGCTGACACAGGGGTGCCGCCAGGTCAGGAAGGAGGGCGGGGACGGGGAGGGGGGGAAGCCACGCTGGGACTCAGACCCTGTCCCTGCACTGGGGACACGCCAGTACACACTAAGTGTTATCCTGTCCCTCCCCAACTCACTCCGCAAAGCCAAAGTCCCTACAGCGGCCCGAAGGCCACAGCATCTGCGCCAACCCCTGGCCTTTGGATGGCACCTCCCTCTCCCCCACCCCCTCACCTCCTATCCAGCCTCCCACCTCCCGGTCAGACCTCCCCCACCAAGCACCCGCCTGCCGAGGGTCCCTCTGCCAGGAACACTCTTCCCAGGTGTCCGCCGGCTTCCTGCCTCACTTGCTCCAGGCCTCAGCTGAAACACCGCCTTCTCACGAGGCCCACCCTGACTGGTCTGTTAAAAACTGCCCCCTGGCCCTGGCCGGTTTGGCTCAGCAGATAAAACACCGGCCTGCGGACTGAAGGGTCCCGGGTTCAATCCTGATCAAGGGCACATACCTCGGTTGCAGGCTCCTCCCAGGCCAGGGCCCTGGTTGGGGGCTTGCAGGAGGCAACCAATTGGTGTGTTTCTCTCACATTGATGTTCCTCTCTGTTTTTACCTCTCTCTTCCACTTTCTCTAAAAATCAAAGGAAAAATATCCTCGGGTAAAGATGAACAAAAAGACAAAACAAAACAAGCCCCTATTGCTATCGGAGCAATGCCTTTCCTTCTCATGTAATTCTCCCCCCGGCCCTGTGGGGGGTTGGGTAGCTCCTGTCATATTCATGTTTTTGGACGAGGGCCACCCTACCCAGAGGGAGCCAGGCTGCTGGGCTCCTAGTCCAGTGCCCCTGGACAGAGGGTGGAGCTCTACAGCCCCTCCTTATCAAGCAAAGAACTGGATGAAGAAATCGAGCTGGTTAAAAACAAGCGTTTTTATGATGTACACACACACACCCCGGGGCCGGGCGACAGTGCAGGTGTGGGCACGTGGCAGCTGCTGCCATCCCCAGGGTCTGCCCCTGCCCCTGCCCCGGGCTGGCCTGGACGCTGTGTCCTGCCCAGCCCAGGCCCCTGGGGCTTGGGGCAAGCCTGGGGGCGTCAGACCTGCAGGCTTCACCCCATTTCTGCCTGTGGGCTTTGCCGCCTATGGGCAGCCTCTGTCACCAGCCTTCGGGCCTCCGCCCCCACGGGGAGTAGGGAGAGGAGGGGCAGCTCGGGTCCTGCTGTCCTGGGTCAAGGCTGCACGCGGGGTCGTGTTGACTCAAAGTCCCGATGACGCATGGAGGCGGGAGAAGATGACACCCCTTACGCAAGGGCCTGGGCGAGGGGGGTTATTCTAGCTCCTTCCCACCCCTCTCTCCGGAGGTTCCGGCTGGCGCAACAGCCACGGCCACGAGCCCCCCCTCAGTAGGGGTAGGGGGACACGGCTATGAGCAGGACGTAGAGGCTCTGGCGGCGCGGGGCCGCGGCGCGCACGGTGAGCCGGTAGAGGCCGGCGCGGGTGAGCGCGCGGCGGGTGTAGACGGCACCGTGGCCCGCGCGCAGGAGGCGCAGCTCGAAGGGGCTCCGCGGGTCCGGCTCGAGCACGCTGAGCTCCGTGCGGTTGGCGGGGACGCCGGCCTCCGAGAAGGCGGTCAGGCGGGCCACGTCGTGGTGGGCGCGCACCCCCAGGGGCAGCGGCAGCAGCTTGTACTGCAGCGTGGAGGGGCCGCCGGCGCTGCAGTCCTGCGAGCAGCGCCTGAAGCACGTCCTGGGGGGGGAGGGGGGGGACAGACGCACAGACTGGGTCTGCCGTCCAGCACTGCCTGCCCACACCCCCTCTTCCCCCCGCAGTTCTCCCCTGTGGCCACCCCCTGCTCCCCAAATGCCTTCTCTACGAGTACCACTGTCAGCCCGTTGTAGAGATCAGCAAATGAAGGCCCAAGGAAGCCAGAGACATGCCCTTTCACACTGGGGCAGGTCCTCGCCAGGGCCTTGGCCAGCCCATGCCCCAGGGCAGCCCAGCAAGCACAGTGGTGGTGGAAATGTGTGTTTGTGTGTGTTCCTGCGTCCAGGGTTGTGTGTTCATGTGTCCCCATATGTGTACATGGTCCCGCCTCCCCGCCCTCCGTCCTCGCCCAGCTCCGGCCTCTCCGGGTCCCCAGTGCTCCCTGCTCCTCTGATGCATCCCTCTAGGAATCGACCGTGTCCGGGCCAGCTGGCACCCAGAGTGTCCGCAGGCAGGTGCATTGCACGAGGGCACCCTGCCCAGGCACAGAGGTGCTGCCCTGGAGTTCAGGCAGGACTGACCCCACTGGTTATAGGAGGGCCTGTGCCTGAGATGTGGCCTGGAGGAGGGGTCCAGCCTATAGGAGCCAGAGTGTAAGCTCCCCAGCCCCCCATTCCCCAGCCAACTCAGCCCTTACCCTGGGCTGGAGCCCTGCCGGTAGGTGGCGGGACACGGCGTGTCCACACACTGGTAGCTGCCGCGGGTGTTGAAGCACATCTGGCCGGGCCCGCACTCGATGCCGTCCTCCTCACACTCGTTGATGTCTGCGCGGGGAGGTGGGGAAGGAGAGAGGGGGGATGAGAGGATGGAGCAACGGGGAGGGCAGAAGGCAGGCCCCAGGGAAGGCACGGAGGGCTGAGTGGGAGAGAAATGCCTGAGGAGGGGGAGGGAGGTGGGCAGCCTTCTCTCCTTGTCCCCGGCCAGCCTGACCCGAGACAGCCCAGCCCACAGGCCCCTGGCACCCCCATCTGCCCAGGGCATGGCGGTGGGCACCCTGGGAACCTCTGAGCCTGGGAGAGAGGAGGCTGCCCTCAGACCCGGAGTGCCCACTGTCCATGGGCAGAGTGCCCGATCCTTGTCTGCGCCGGTGGGTGTCCCACCCTTCTCAGAGGACAGTCCCTGACCCCATGACAGAGAGGGAAGGACAGCGACAGGCAGGCAGGCAGGCCTCCCACAGCCTGGCAGGGGAGCAGCATGGCCAGCCCCGCCCAAGCACGGCAGGGGACGTGCACTGACTTAGGGGCTGGAGAGCTTCCCTGACCCTGCGCGCAGCAGCCACCTTGCTGCGAGTGCTGGCTCTGAGCCCACCTGCCTGGTCTCATCCAGGCACTTAGGGGAGGCCTGTGTCAGCCCCACTCACCAGGAGGCTGTGGCTCAGAGAGGGGAAGTGAGTTGCCCAGGGACACACAGCAGAGCTGCGGCCGACCCCCAGGGCTTTGAGAGCCTGCCGATGCAATCTCAGCTCCGCATGGCGTGCGGGGGCCCAGCCTGGCTGTGGGCTTGTCACCTGCCCCTCCCTCAGATCACAAGATGGTGGAGGAGGAGCTGGAGCGAGTGGGCGGCGTGAGGATGCCCCTGCCCACGAAGCCTGGCCCCTCGGCGTCTGGGCAGCAGCTCACCCTGGCAGTTCTTCCCACTGGGGAGGAGGCGGTAGCCGGAGGGGCAGAGGCACCGGTAGCTGCCCTCCGTGTTCCGGCAGGCATGTTGGCACAGGCTCCGCACCCGGCACTCGTCCAGGTCTGGCCGGGGCATTGGTGGTGGTGGTGGTGGTGGTGGTGGTGATGGAGGCAGAGATACAGGCTGAGTCACAGACACCCACGTGGCCACTCACTTGCCCGCTGTGACTTAGGTGGCCCACTCCTTCTCCCTGCCCTGCCCCACCCGACTCTGGGTTCGGGTTAGCAGGGTCCAGGGCTTGGTGGACTCGGAGAGGGGGAGCTCCGTCCTGTCTACCTCAAGGCCTTGGGGGGGGGCATCACCCCTAGCCAAGCCCGCCATCCAGGCAGGAGCCCCAAAGCACGTCCACCCCCGAGGCCACCGCCCTTGGCCTCTGCAGCCGGGCGCTGACCGGGTCCCACCGGTCTCTGTCCACCTCCTCGTGTCAACCTGGAACACACTCCCCCGTCCTGCAAACCGCCCTCCCTGCGGTGCCACCTCTGTGCGGCCAGAGGAGTGCTTCTCAAAGTGGGTTCCTGGGACACTGGGCAACGTGTCCTGAGCTTAAATGGTTTGGGAAATCCCCCACCCCCTTCTGGAAGCCCCTTGCCCACTCGCATGGCCAGGGCTCTGAGAGTCCCCCCTCCACCCTGCACACCTGCCCATGAGCCCTGGGTCTCTGAACACGGGGCATGGTGCCCACACACCTAACCTGGGAGCCCGAGACAACATAGTGGGGTGCGTCCCCGTGTGGTGGTTGGAGCGTGGTCTTACCCATGCAGACGCCGTTCTGCCGGATGAAGCCCGGGGGGCACCAGGCCCGGCCCACGCTGCTCGGGGTCCCGGGGTGTGGCCTCAGGGAGACCCAGGCGTGGTAGACACCACCGGGGAGGAGGGCTTGGGGCCGCAGCCAGGGCACCAAGCGGCCTGGGTGGCTGACGGTGGTCACATTCTGCGCACTCCGCTCCATCGGGCTGCAGGCCTTGCCATCCGGGAGGAGGCTGTGGCCCGGGGGGCACAGACAGCGGTAGCCGCCCTGGAGGTTGTGGCACCCGAAGGCACAGGTCCTGGGCAGCTGCAGACATTCGTTGATGTCTAGGAGGGGGCGGGGCGGAGGCCAAGGGAGGCTCAGGGCTCACACAAGTGCCTGGCCTTCCTCAGAAGCCGGCTGCCTCCTCTCCCACCCCCACTCCCACTGCTCAGAGGCCTCAACCCCCCGCCCCCCAGCTCTGCGCTGAATCCCAGAGTCCAACCGTCCTGCAGCCTCTCCCTTCAGGGTCTTGGGGAGGCCCTTCCTTCTTCCTAAGCTTCTCAGAGACCTGCCCACTTCTCTCCACCCTCCTCCCCTTGGGCTCCCTGGGAAAGTGACTTGCAGGGCAGGGGTGAGGTCTGGGGGACAGCAGGGCAGGGGTCCGGGCGCATGGCGAGTGCACGACAGCCCTGGCTGCGTTTGGCTATTCATGGAACATCGCTCTGTGGTGACCACTCCCTGCTCGTGAGCCAGGCGTGGTGTCCCATACACACCCAGGCAGGGCAGGCCGGGGCCCTGGGTCCGGTACCCCCGGGGGCAGCTGCAGCGGTGCCCGCCCGGCATGTTCTCACAGATCTGGTTGTAGTGACACTCGTCAGACTGCTCCAGGCACTCGTCCACATCTGGGGAGGCAGGGGTGTGGGCAGGGATGGGGATGAGCCCCGAGCCCACCCCCAAGGGGCATCCCACGCCCCTGCACATCTGGGCCTCATCCTGGCCCCTCTCCGACTTCAGGGCCTCCCGCTCATACCAGCTCCGGAAGGTAAGGAGGTTATGTGTCTGATAGAGGAAAGGGGCTTTGGTGGAGCCTGGGGGTGGACCGAGCTCTGCCCTATCTCTTGGTCCCTGAGCAGGTAATTCTCCCTCTCTGAGCCTCAGTCTCCTCCGCTGTACAGAGGGGTGGGCCCGGACGGTGTGGCTCAGTGGTTAAACATCGACCTATGAGCCAGGAGGTCACGGTTCGATTCCAGGCCAGAGCACATGCCCAGGTTGTAGGCTCAATCCCCAGTAAGGGGCATGCAGAAGGCAGCTGATCAGTGATTCACTCTCATCATTGATGTTTCTATCTCTCCCTCTCCCTTCCTCTTTGAAATCAATAAAAAATATATTTTAAAAAAAGAGGGGTGGGACAAGACCTCTTCCTGGGCCATGGTGAGAAAATCGGATCACGCATGTGAAGGGCACAGGGGCCTGGCACATGTTAGTGGGAGAAGGGAGGGAGGGTGGAAGGAAGGCGGGGCAGGGAGCCCAATGAATAGGGCGCTGAAGGCCCATGAACCACTGAAGTCAAACGACTGCCTCTTCTGAGCTCAGTGCCGCCCGCTGTCCCCCCCATGGATGGCCTCTGCTGGAGGCACAGGGAGGACCCCGATCACAAGACCACGGAATGGGGGCAGGAAGGACCCTCGCAGTCACCCTGGCTGGGTGGCACCTGGGCGTCATCTCACAGGCCAGCTGCCCGTGACTCCCAGTGGCTGCGGGAGAAGCTGTGCTGAGGACTCAGAGGCTGTCTCTAGGCTGGGCCAGGGTCCAGCAGGGGGGACAGAGGAAGTGGCAGCGGACACGGCTCATGTTCGCCGTCCCTGACCTGGTCCCCCTTCACTGGACAGATGGCAAGCCTGAGGCCCCGAAAGAAGACCCTTGTCAGAGATCCTCCAGGTGCCAGCAGCCAGGCCAGGCCCAACGCACACCCCTGGGCCCAGCTCAGGCTCCCTCCCTGGCCTCGCTGCGCCCTTGTCAAGAGGGTACCGTCTTCCCTGAAGGCCCAGCGTCCCAGTGGCACAGCGCCCCGTCTGCTGAATCCTGGACAACCCCACACCGTGCCCCCGTCACCTTCACAATCGGCCCCGTCGGCGGCCACCCGGAAGCCAGGCCCGCAGTCGGGGAGGCAGCGGTAGGACCCCAGCAGGTTCACGCAGCGCTGTCCCTCCGGGCACAGGTCAGTAGGCCACGCACACTCGTCCACATCTGGGGGCGGACAGGGACAGGGGCCCCATGAACACGTGCCCCCAGGCCCCCCAACCCCAACTCTGGTCTAGCCTCCCCGCCCCGGGACCTGAGGGCTGCATCTGATGGGCGGTTTTGGACAATGCCCTACGGGCACCCAATGAGATGTAGCAATGCCAGGTCCCGGTGGTGGGAGTGGGGGACACAGGTCCGGGGGTCAGTGTCCGGACAGTGTCTCAGGGTCAGATTTGTTGTCTAGCACCTTGGCCGAGGGGACAGGCGGAGCCAGCAGGGAGGCAGGGGTCAGCTCACCTCCAACCCCAGGTAACTAGAAACGGCTGCTGCGTGAGGGGAAGCTGGCAAGGCTGTGTCAGGCTCAGCGGGTACGAGCGCCCTGAGCCCAGGGGGGCCACGTGGATGTCTCTGGGGATCCCCATCACCCCCAGCACTTGAGCCTCTCACCTCGGGCTCTCATCACAGGAAATGCCAGTGGGAACAGGGCATCAGAACACCCATGCTGGCATCCAGTGACCCCCGGAACAGACCATCCCCTGGGTGACCCTAGAACAGCGGTTCTCAACCTGTGGGTCGCGACCCCTTTGGCGGTCGAACGACCCTTTCACAGGGGCCGCCTAAGACCATCCTGCATATCTGATATTTACATCATGATTCATAACAGTGGCAACATGACAGTTATGAAGTAGCAACGAAAATAATGTTATGGTTGGGTCCCAACATGAGGAACTATTTAAAGGGCCAGAAGGTTGAGAACCACTGCCCTAGAACGGACCCCCCCCCCCCCCCCCCCCGATCCCCACCCACTCACACCCGGGCCAGGTCCCAGGAGAGCCTGTGCGCGGGGCCACCCCCCTCTGCAGTGCCTGTCGTCCCTGGCCAGGGCGAAGCCAGCGGGGCAGGCGCAGGAGAAGCGGCCAGGGGCGTGTGGCAGGAGTGGGAGCAGGGGCTGGGCCCACTGGCACACTCGTCCCCGTCTGCGGCGGGACAGCTGGTGGGCTGCATGCACAGGCCCTCCTGACAGCTGCCTGACCTCCCTCCCCTCTGCCCGGGCAGGGACAGGGTGCTCACCCACGCAAAACTCTCCCTGGGAGTCCGGCTCAAAGCCCTCGGGGCAGCCTTCATTCTCTTCTGCAGGGCAAAGAGGACCGGCCTTGAGGACACAGGATGCAGGGACAGAGCGGCCCTGGCCGTAGCCCCGGCTCGTCCTTCCCTCCCGCCAGCTGGGCCAGGCCGAGGTGCCCTCAGCCTCTGTCCTGAGCCAGGCCGGCACCCAGGCGTCAGCGAGCCCACTCCCAGCCCAGGCCTCGGCTGTGGGTCGTGTCATGAGGGGCTCACGCGGGCTGGCCCGACCGTGGCTGGCAGACACCGAAATCATTACTAAGTACAAAGCGGGAGACCGCACAGGCGAAGCTGCGGTCCTGACAATGCAGAGGAGGGGCCTGGCCTTTGCTGGGGTAAGCGAGCATCTGAGGGGGCAGCCAGCCCGAGGCAGGGTGGGCGCAGACTGTTCTGAGGGCGGGAGGAGACCGGACTGCCTTACCGATCGGAGGGACAGCACCCTTGATGAAGTAGCCACTGGGTGCCAGGTGGGGGTTACAGAGACAGCACCTCTACTCCCGCACCCTGCAGGGCAGGCGATGCCATGCCCATTTCACAGATGGGCACACGGAGGCCCAGGGAGGGCCGGGCTCTGCCCCCAAGGTCTCACAGCCCTGGAGTGGGGCGGCTGGGTTTGAACCGGGGTCTGCCTGACGTCAAAGCTATGCTTACCAGTGCCCCATGTTCAAGGTTAAACCATGCTAACAGGCACATTTTTAGCCTCCAGTGAGTGAGAATATATGGTGTGTTCACACAGGCCGCCGGGGCTCGAAGAGTGGCTCCCAGGCCCCTGGGTGGGGTCTCTGGTGCAGGCACCTTGGGAGAAGGGTAGGGATGACTCAAGTCTTGACCATCAGCATGGGGGTGGTGTGGACCTTGACCTTGGGGCCCGAGGGTTTGAACAGGAGTGGCCTGGACAGCTGTGCCCCTGTTGGGGTGTGGATGGATGGACGGGAACAAGGGGGTGAGCTGTTTCAGTCCTGAGTCTCTGGTCTCTGGTCAGGGGGTGCAGAGGGTGGGCTGTTGCCTGGGCCTTCAGCCAGGTGCGCTTGAGGCTGTCCCCACAGTGAGCTGGGGTGTGGGGTGGGGACAGGGCAGGGCCCTCACCAGCCTGCAGGGCTGTGGTGAGCTGGAAGCGCAGGGCCTCAGCCACAGGGTCGAAGGCCGAGCTGATAGCCGAGGCCTGCAGGTGCTGCACCAGCTGGGGCTGCGGGCCCCGCGCCGCCTCGTACTGGATGCTGTGGTTGCAGCGCAGGGACACGGGCCGGCTGTCCTGCAGGAAGCGCTGCGTGGAGCCCACGAAGAGCTGGCCGGGGCCCGTCTGCACATAGTCCTCCTGGAAGTCCTAGCGGGGAAGCGGGGAGGGAGAACATCTGGAATTGCAACTTCCAAACAGCGCTTCCTCCCACCACTGGGCTGGTCACAGGGCAGGTCACAGGGGGTCTTGCCCATGGGACTGGAGAACGCCCCCAGGGCCAAGAGGCTGGGCCCAGAGTATCTTCCTACTCGTCCTCCCTGAAGTCCAAGGCTAGGCCACGCCCCAGCCTCTGCTGGGACGTCAGGATGGCAGCAGGCAGGACATCCCACTGACTCTCACACACCCCTCTGTGCACCCCGGCTCGCCCGCACCTGCGCCCGGAGATCTGCGTCGGCCAGGCTCTCGGGGATGACGCCGTGGACCGCCACGTCCAGGAGCAGGAGGCCGTCGGGATCCAGGCCCCGGGCCACCTGGGTCATCGTGAGCAGCTCCCCTGCAAGCCACCCCCGTCCAGCCGGGAGTCACCACCGGGGAGAGGCCCTGGGCTCGGGCCCCAGCCCCCCCGGCCCACCTGGGGGAGCCCCCACGCACCTGTAGAAAACTCCATGTGTGACTCCTGCCGGAAGCTGCCCCCCGTCAGGGAGTGGCCGTTCAGGGCGTCGCCATGCTCTCCGGCCAGTGCCCAGTAGATGGGGGCGAAGGTGACCACGAGTACCCGCATCAGAGGCCCTGGATGGGGGGGGATGGGCGGGGAGGCCAGATGCTGAGGGCAGCCGCTCTTCTTCCTGCTCAAGGTCCCTCTGTGACTCCCTATGGCCCCCAGGAGTGCTCAGCCCCAAGATTCCCTGGACCAGTGATTGGATCAGAACCAAGTGGCAAAGCCCAATAGCTCCGTCTTGGAGGGGTTGTGAAATGAGCAGAACATTTATACAAAGACGTGCATGGAACTTGTTGACATTTAACTCGGTTCCACAAGTACTGGGGGCTACGAGGTCACCACGGAGGCTGGGCCTGCACAGACCGCCTCTATGGGGGCGCTGGGCCGAGTTGAAAATGAAACAAGTGCACCCCCTTGCTGCTGTTTTATTTGGGGGTTCCGGTTGGCTTGGACTCGGCTCTTAGAGGTGGCTGGATTTCCCCTGGGAACCGGGCCTAGGGCAGCCCCGGAACCCAGGCTTCGCCTCCTCCTGCCTCTAGCGCGGGCGGCTGGTCCCTCTTACCCACACTCGCAGGGATGTGGCCGATGCTGCTCTGCAAGGTGGTGGCCCCGGAGCGCGCCTCCTGCTGCACACGGGCGTTGAGAGTGGCCACGCCCAACTCCTGGCCATTGATCACCCCGGTCATGCTGCCCCGGCCCCCCCGGGGCTCCCCTGGGAGGAAGGAGGAGAACGACTGTGACATTACCCACCTCTGTGCCCTCCGTATAAGCAGCTACTGTACCTGTTTCCCGAGGGAGTCATCTGAGGCTCAGAGAGGTGAAGGAACTTGCCCAAGGGCTCCCAGCTAAGGGGTGATGTACCAGCTTCTAATTCTGGCTCCGCCATCACCTTCCTGGAAACTTGGCCTCGTCGGGCCTCCAAGCCACACTTGAGTTGGCTTGTCTATCAAATGAGGGGGTGGGACCAAAGATGTGCCCCAAACCTGTTGGCATGCTGGAGGAGCCAGGCCGAGGGGCAGGGCACCGAGCCAGGTGCTGAATGCCACCACCGGAATGTCCCCCATTCCAACAGTGGCCCTGGCTCCAGCCGCCCTGCAGCGGACCTGGCTGGCGGGTGGATGGGGGGGGGGGGGCGAGGGGTCTGGGTTTGGAGGAGCCGCCAGGCTGTCTGCAAGCAGACGCTCTTCCGCACTAATCGGATGGACGGCGTGGGCACAGGGGCCGCTTCCTCTGGCTAATGGGCCAGATGCCTCGCTTGGCAGATGGCATTCCAGGGAGAGAGAGACAGAAGGTAGCCTGCCTCGGCGCTCACCAGCTCTCCGGGGAAATTAGCAACAAATTGCCCACGATCTGTCCAAAAACATAACATCACACAGAACCGCCAGGCTCCTAATCGGGTGAATTTGGGGCTGGGGAATGTTGGAGTCCAGGAAGCGGCGCCGTGTCCTGCAGCCCACAGCCGGGGTCTGAGGAGATGACGCCCAGCAGGGATGTCTCTGCTCAGTATCTGCTGCCCCGAGTTCATGGCAGGGCCAGGAAGAGGCATGAACCGAGCCTTGGCCTTGTCAGGAGGGGCTGAGGCAGAAAGTGGGAGCTGCAGGTAAGAGAGCAACAGCATGGTCCCTGGGAGCTTTAAAAGGGGGGGCGGACTGGAGGACAGGAAGGACAAGCCACTGGCCACTTTCTCCGACACGGGGTGACTCGGCAGCCTCTTGTTTCCCACAAGGCCGGGATGGGCCCCCCAAGACTCATGGAAAAGGAGGGAGAGAAGACAAGTCCACAGCGAGGGGGCCTCAAAGCCTTTGCACACCGTTTACCTGGCGATGCCGCTTGAAGAATTATTTTTTATTCCCCTTGAAGAAATTTATCCTGTAGAAAGATTCGGGCCAGCACACAGGGTGTGCACACAGTGTGGTTTGGGGGGGGGGTGGGGGGGACATTGGGAACAAACCTGCGGCTGTTCCACAAAGCCAGCAGCAATGATGTTGGGAAACCCTGCCATGGAATGCCAGGGAGCCATGAAGGGGTGTGGGCCGGGCTTACTGTCAGGGAGCGCCGTCCGACACCCGGAGCCACGGCAGGTCGTAAAGACACCTGTCCGTGTGATCCCAGTCGTAGAAAGAAAAGCCTGTCTCTTTATATTTGGAGAAAAAGAGGGTAGAAAGCTATAACCCAAATAACCACGGCCAAAGCCATTTCTGGTCATTGAAGGATGAGAGGTGATTGATCATTCCTTTTCCTTCACAGATTTTTCTAAATCCCCAGGCCTTTCTACAACGAACATATATGAAGTAAAAAGCAGTTGTTTCCATTAAAAAAGTAAGGAGACCCTGCCAGCGTGGCTCAGTGGTTGAGCATCAACCTATGAACCAGAAAGGTCACAGTTCGATTCCCCGTCAGGGCACATGCCCAGGTTTTGAGCTCGATCCCTGGTGTGGGGCGCATGCAGGAGGCAACCGATCAATGATTGTCTCTCATCATTGATATCCCCCCCTCCCTCTTTCTCCCTCTCCCTCTCCCTCTCCCTCTCCCTCTCCCCCCCCCCCTCTCCTTTTCTCTCTGAAATCAATAAAAATATCTTTTAAAAAATATAAATAAATAAAAAGGTAAGGAGGCCATTATGTCCCCTAAAAAGGTTTGTTGGGTTTTTCTAAATGGAGGCAGAGTAAGTGGGTTTCAAGTGGCGAAGTGTCAAGTCCCAGTTCTAAGTGGTCCCGAGCTGCTGCCTGGAACAGGGTTCTGTGGGGAAGGAATCTGCATCGTGTGCAGCGATAGATTAGTGATGTCTGCCATGGACGGGGCTGGAGATAGAGCCATAAACATGGAGTATTTACAGAAACAACAGACGCCCAGAAATAATACTCAGCGGCTTTCCACCAGTCAGGCTGGGCCATGTTATGGTTTCTCAGGATAGTCATCTTCTCCGTTTTAAAGTCTGGGCTGCCCCACGGGAGAAGGATGCTGACTGAGGAGGCTGACCGGCGGGGGTGGTACCGCTGGGAGCAACAGTGGTTACCGGGCACCCACCCGCCCAGGCAGAGCTGCGAAGTGTCCAGAGAGAGCACCTGGGTCTGTGCCAGGGGAGCTGGAAGAGCCCACGTCCCTGGTCCGACAGGAGCTGTGAACACGGAGCATCTCAGACCCTCGGTTCTCTGACTGCACAGGGACGGGCAGACGCCATGACCCCCGAGGCCCTCCCAGCTGCTTCGTTCAATGTTTGTGACTCTCAGCAAAGAGAAGAGTCGGGGAGCTAGCAGGGCAGGGGGCCAGGTCCCCCACAAACCACACACAGATCCCCATTTCGCGGAGATCCCGCCTTGGCCCACGGTCTGGGCAGGGCTGCCTCGTACCTTTCACAACCAAGGACGCTCGGGCTGTGGCAGAGCCCAGGAGGTTGTGAGCGACGCACTCGTATGTGCCCGTGTCCCTCGTCTCCACTCGCTCCAGCCACAGGCTCCCATCCGGCAGGGTCCGCAGCCGCCGGCCGGCCCGCAAGGGCTGCCCCGCACGCAGCCACTCCACCGTGGGCGCCGGCTCGCCGGTGGCCTGGCACCGCAGGGCCACGTCGTCCCCGGATCTCACTGTCACGTCCTGGGGCTCCACCTGGAACACCGGGGCGCCTGTGGGAGGCCCAGGCCGTTTTTAGGAACATTTTACTCCTTTCAGATATTCAAGCGATACATGCTCATTTCAACAGAATAGAAAGCATAGAGGCAGAAAGGCAGAGAGAATCACAGATGATCCCCCAGGCCAGTGATGGCGAACCTATGACACGTGAACTCATTTTTTTGGGCTGATTTTTCTTTGTTAAATGGCATTTAAATACATAAAATAAATATCAAAAATATAAGTCTTTGTTTTACTATGGTTGCAAATATCAAACAATTTCTATATGTGACACGGCACCAGAGTTAAGTTAGGGTTTTTCAAAATGCTGGCACGCCGAGCTCAAAAGGTTCGCCATCACTGCCCCAGGCCAATGCCCTTCCTGTATGGACTTCTAGATACTGTTTCCTTGTGGGAATGTGACCATAGTACCGGCGTGGCTCAGTGGCTGAGCGTCTGAGCGTTAGCCTATGAACCGGGAGGTCACAGTTCAATTCCCGGTGAGGGCACATGCCCAGGTTGCGGGCTTGATCCCTAGTGTGGGGTGTGCAGGCGGCAGCCAGTCAGTGACTCTCATCATTGATGTTTTTATCTCTCTCTCCTTCCCCCTTCCTCTCTGAAATCAATAAAAATGTATTTAAAAAAAAGAATGTGACCACAGTGTCCTCCCTCCCTCCCTCCCTCCCTCTCTCCATTCCTTCCCCCCATTCTAGTATAGATCATGACTCCCTTTCATGTCACTGAATATTCATCTCCGGGAGCTGCATGGTGTTGCATGTTGGCTCCATCATGGCTCCCTTCGCCGCGCCCTATTGTAGGACATTCGGGTGGTTTCCAATGAAAGGGTGACCCTCGCCGGTGCTGCCTGTATTTGATGCCACATGAAACGGGCAGACTCGGCTCTGGCCCTGGCGAGCGCTTCTCACCAGGTCACTGCTTCACCCTCGGTTTCTCATCCAAGACGGCCCCCTAATCTCAAGATCCTTAGCAACATCGGCAAAGGTCCTTTCTCCAAACACGGTCGCACTCCCGGGTCTGGGAGGTTAGGACGGGACCGTCTTTGGGAGCCATTTAGGAGCCGACCACGGGAAGTGTCCCCTGAAGCCGAGCACGCGTGTGGTGTGTGACCCAGCAGCCCCCTCCTGGGTCAATGCCCTGAAAGAGATGTCTGTGCGTGTTCACCACAGACATGCATGAGAATGCCACCCCCGCACTGTCCCAACCGCCCCCAACTGGAGCCCCCTGCCGCAGGACACACACACACATTCTGGTTGGCCATACTGCGGAGAAGAAATGCAGCCACGGACATGAGTACACGGATCCCCTGGGCAGTCTCCCCGATAAGCCTGTGCCCCAGGAGCGTGACACGGAGCATGTGACGGGGTTCGCCGCATACAAGCCACGGCCTTGGCGCAGCTTTCCCTGGACACCCACTCACACCGTGCACCCAGGGCCCCGAGCGGGGAGGCGGGCACTCACTCTGTAGCAGGAGGACCACCACTTTCTCCACGGCGCCCATCTCATTCTCTGCCAGGCACTGGTACCGCCCCGAGTCGCCCATCTGCAGGTGGCACAAGAGGGGGACATGGTGTTCAGGAGGACGAGGGGGGAGGGGCAGCTGGGCACAGCGGGGCACAGAAAGGGGTGTCTGGAACCAGGCCCATCTAACCAGGAAGAAGCTTAGAGCCTAAACCAGCCAGGGGCTCACAGACTCCTCACAATGTCACATGAGAGGGGCCTTCGTGGCCACTTGTCAATCGACATCCAAAGAGAATCCCTCCCCTTTCACTCCTGGAACCTGGGGGGGGGGGGGGGGGGACGATGGGGCCATGGACTCGCTGGGGAGCTGCGTGCTGCAAAGATGACTTAGGGTGCCTCTCCCAAACGTGTACGTTGAGGTATTATCACTCCATGGTGCACGCTGAGGGGTCCCTTTAGAAAGAAGAGGTGCATGGTCGATAAGTGTGGGAATACTGATGAGCAAGAAGGCATCCCAGCGGCAGGCCTTCTCAGGGCGTTTACGGGCCCATTTGCACTGCCAGCTCCCCAGGGAGGAGGCGGGTGGCAGCATTTCCCCACTGAGCAGCAGGGAAGCTGTTTTCACAGGCACCTGACCATGGATGGTGACAGCTCACTTCTGAGTGGAAGCTCTGCCCCAGGACAGAGCTCAGGGCGGCCTGTGGCCACCGTCCATGCCCAGAGATGACACCACAGAAGCCGCTCCCGAGGGACTGTCCACCAGAGGGCCGCATTCAACACACCCTACAAGGGTGACAGCCCTCTAGGACTGTCCACTGGGTTTTCTTTTCAGAACTCATTACTAGGTGCTGTTACCAGAATACACACAAGAGGGCGCTATTGAAACATCCCCTGACTAGAGTGCTGTTCTCCGAATGTCCAAAGGGGGTGCTATTGCGCCTAATCCCATACTAATGTGCCGCAGAGCACGTGGATGCTACACAGACAAGGTCCCAGGACCAAACTGGAATTTCAACTAAATTATAAAGCAATCACCCTGAAGTGAGTGATCAGAAGGCAGACACCTCCGTTTCCTGTGCTGAGTCATGCCCTCACGCTGGGGAGTGTATCTTTCTCAGGCAGATCATTGCTGCCCAGGAGGTTTTTGCCCCGGGGGAAGACAGTTGACCTACCCCCGTGGTCGGCAAACTGCGGCTCGCGAGCCACATGCGGCTCTTTGGCCCCTTGAGTGTGGCTCTTCCTAAGCCTGAGGAGTACCCTAATTAAATTAATAACAATGTACCTACCTATATAGTTTAAGTTTAAAAAATTTGGCTCTCAAAAGAAATTTTAATCGTTGTACTATTGATATTTGGCTCTGTTGACTAATGAGTTTGCCGACCACTGGCCTACCCTATTGGAAACACACCTAGCCCCACTGTGTGGAGTTTCTGAGGACCATTAAGAGACTGAGAATAACCATTAGCTTCCAGGCAGAAGCAATTGCCCCACCCTGTTAGAAAACCTCTCACCACACCTGTGGACAATTGCCTGAGGGCTACTCAAGACTGAATCCAGCACTTCAGTCTGCAGGCAGAGGCCTCTGGATGCTTTGGGTCTTTGCCTGATCTAATTAGTCAGAAACAGCGTCTGACACTGTCCGGCTCTAGAGATTGAGAGGCATAGCTGATCTCAGACTCCTAGAATTCATTACCAGGGTGCTGTTCTCAGAATATCCACAAGTAGGCACTATTGCAACACCTGCTTGCACACAGTTAAAAGTGTAGACTTGGGGGTCTGACCCATATGGGACAAAATCTCGGGTCCATTGTTAACCATACTGAAGCCACTACTAGACATCGCCATGTTTCTGGGGCCTCAGTTTCCCCATCTCTAAAATGGGGATAACAACTGCTAGGATTGTTGTGATATCAAAAGAAATCATAGCCATCCGGTGCCAGGTACGTATGTGGTACAGCCTCAGGTCATAGTAGCCATTATTCCTGCTGCGGTTACAGCTACTGCGCTCTCAGTACCAGTCCTATGATTATCACTATCTAGGGACAGGCTCCCAAAGGGGCAAGATCAAGGACCCCTAAGATGAGCTTGACAGGAGTGAATGGTGGATTTCCGCATGACCATGGGGCTTGGGACGCAGAAGGGAAGGTGTCTGCCCAGCGCACAGGCTTTGGAAACTGCATGAAGTAGGAGTCAGGAGAGCTGGGTATGCTCCCGCCTCGGGGGCTCCCTGGCTGTGGGCCTCTCTGAGCCTCGGTATCTTCCTCTGTAAAATGGGGCACTCTTACCCGTCTACCCTGCCCCATGGGATTGTTGTTATTAATAACCTTTACTGCCACCACCGAGGGGCCAGTCACTCCTAAATGCCTGGTAGGGGTCCTCGCACTGACTTCTGACTGTAAAGCTGTGAGGGAGAAACGATCGTTAGCCCCATCAAACGGGTGGGGTAGTTGAGGCACAGAGAAGTGAAGTCGCTGGCTGGAGGTCACCCTAGTGCAGTGATGGCGAACCTTTTGAGCTCGGCGTGTCAGCATTTTGAAAAACCCTAACTTAACTCTGGTGCCGTGGCACATATTGAAATTTTTTTGATATTTGCAACCATAGTAAAACAAAGATTTATATTTTTGATATTTATTTTATATATTTAAATGCCATTTAACAAAGAAAAATCAACCAAAAAAATGAGTTCGCGTGTCACCTCTGAACACGCGTGTCATAGGTTCGCCATCACTGGCCTAGTGTGTGTGAGGGGGGAATCTCTGGGTAACGGGCAGGAAAGCGCTTTGCAGACTGTAGGGGGAGGTGCCAACCTAACGAACCCTTCTGAGCAGTCAGAAAAGGCCCAGGGCTGCCCCAGATGTCCCCACCTAGAGCGCCAGGCCCCTCCTTGCCTCCGTCCTGCGGATGGTCAGCGAGCCATTCTGCAGCTGGTGCTGGAGTCGGCTGCCCCGCAGCGGAAGGCCGTCTTTGATCCAGTGGATGTCAGGCGCCGGGTCTCCGTGGACCACACAGTCCAGGCGGAGGCTGCCCCCCACAGGTTCCACCAGGTAAGAGAAGGCTTCCCCTTGTAGGACAGGAGCCTCTGCACAATGTGACATTAGACAAGGGGTCAGAGAGGATGTTCCCTTCAGGCTCAGCCTCCCATAATCCTGTCCCCAGAGGCCTGTCCCCAGACCCCAGGAGGGCTGAGTACAGTCAACACATCAGGGACGGCAAACAGTTCCCACGTGATGGGTCAAGAGGAACAGACTGACAGCGGCTGCCAGGAGCTGCTGAGAAAGATCTGAAGCCGAGTGGGAACAGTGTGGTGATTGATTAGTGATGTCTGAGGCAGGTGCAGGAGGGCAGGCAATGCAACGAGTGTCATATAGCCGCTCTCATGGACTAATTACCCCAGCTGCAGGGTGCCTGCTGGGGACTTTGGAAAACAAGGACCACGTGGTCACGAGGACACCTCTGCTGTCCACAGCAACACCAAGACGTCCCTGGTCCTCATCTCACTCCAACCTTAAACCGCTCGTGAATGGCTGCACCGGTTCCTCCCCTTCCTGAGGTGACTCTACCAACAGCAGCCGCTGTGTCCTGGTGCCGGGGCTGCTCATTGCCTTCCATCAAGCCCCACCCTACCCATCCCGAAGTTGAGCAAATTAACACATGGTCAGCACCGGTTACGGTGCCGCTGCTGGCTGCACAGGGGGCCACGGGCGGGCTGGCGAGCTACATGCGTTTTCCTGCCAGAGTGCCCTGGCCCCCGGGCCTGCCTCCCACCCGGACCCCGTCTAGCTGCTCGGTCGGATCCTGCAGGCTGACCGGTCAGATCTGCATTCCACCTGCAGCCAGGCTGTCCGGGGGATTAAAAATCCCTCTGCTGGGTCCCTCCCCAGGGAGGCGGGGCTACTGAATCAGGGTGGACCCAAGGCCTCCGAGTTTATGAAGTCCCAGGGGGTGCTATGTACAGCCAGGGTGGAGAATTGCTAGTTCCGAGGCCAGGAGGCCAGCCTCAGAGGGAGTCCAGCCGGTCTCGAGCAAAAAGCCCAGGGTCGTGCCTCACCCTTCACGTGGACAAAGCTGACGGCCTGCACGCGGCCCACTCTGTTCTCAGCCCAGCAGACGTAGGTCCCGCTGTCCTCCCTGCTGACCGCCACCCTCTGCAGCGTGCTGCCCCCGTCCAGTTCGGACACGCCCTCTGTGGCAAAGAAAGAGATCTCTCAGGGTGCCCTGGACTCCGGCCTGAGCACCCAGCAGGTGCCTAGTAAAGACACAGAAATCGGGGGTCCTTCTCCATGGGGGCGGCTGGCCATGGGGAAGCACAGGCCGCCTCAGAGGATGTGGGTGAGAGGCCGCCTTTCTCGTTTCCAGGTCCACACTGGGAGCTGGGTGAGCGGTCAGGGCAGGTCTCCGGGTGCCTGTTCCGTGGGCCTCTGCATGGAGGCGGCGCCCGCAGACGCCTGCTATCCCCGCTTCACGGGAAGGAGCTGGGCTCAGAGAGCCTGGATCACTCGCCCCAGCTCCCACCCAGGAAACGGGAGGGTCTAAGGGGGGGTAAAGCCGTCTCCCGGTTTAGGAGGGCCTGAAATGTCATTTTTCAGTGACTTTCTGCATTTCAGCGATTCAGCAGACATTTACTGAGCACCTACTATGCAGCCTTCAGGCCCCTAAACATCACCTGGGCCCGTAGGAGCCAGAGCCCTCAGGAAAGGGGTTTGCCGAAGGCCCGCAGTGGGCGCCGCGGCCCTGGGTGGAGCACAGGCCCGCTCCAGGCCTGAGGTCCCCAGGATTGAGTATTTTTTGCAGGTGGCTTCTTGCCAGGTCTGACGTGTGACAGTCACCTATGGCCAAACACGGGTTTGCCCCAACCGCCCTGCCCAAGGCCAAGTCTGGAGACCCAGGACCCACAGCACCGACTGACACCCTCTACCTCCCTGCCAGCGTGGGCTCCCCTGCTGGGCCTCCGCAGCCTCCCAGGGTCCCGTGCTGTCCACCAGCCCACAGCTGGCCCAGACCTGTGACTGGCCGGTCGTTGACGGTCCAGCCAATGCGGGGGGTAGGGCTGCCCCGGGCCGCACAGCGAAGCCACAGCCTGTCCCCGGGGCGCAGGCTGCGGTCCCCAGGCAGGGTGGTGAAGACGGGCAGTGCCAGGATGGTGAGGTGCACCCGGCGGCGGGCGCGGCCCACGGGGTTCTCGGCTGTGCAGGTGTAGGTACCAGCATCCTGGCTCTGGGGGCAAAGGGAGGGGTCAGCGAGAACTGCCCCCACCCCCAGCCTGGGCCCCGCAGGTTCCCACGGGGCAGCCAGCCAGAGGCGGCGAGCTGCCCGAGGTCCCTCAGCTGGCACAGGGCTCGCTGCACCTCTGTGGCCAGGAGCTTCTTCCTCCGAGCCCTGACCGCGCCACCACGGCAGTTTCCATTCACCGAGCGCCTACCCCGTGCGGAGCTCTGTGCTCAGAACTTGCCCTGGACCAGCACACGCACGCTAACACGGTCCCTAGGAAGCTCCTGCTTTTGGCGACTTCTCCAAGAGAAAGCAGGGCCAGCGCCTCACCACTGCACCACCCGGCCTCCGTGGGGCAGGGTCTGCGGTGCCCTGAGCACCCCCAGGTGTGTCTGAGCAGCCGCACATGTGGAGAGCAGCCCGTTTTGTAATTACAGAATCCCCTAAGTGCCGATGGGGAAGGGGGCGGGGTCCCCACCTCCGGTCAACATCAACACGAGGCTGAGGACAAGCAGGTGCAGGCTGGGGACACAGAGCCATAGCCATACCCTGCCCCTGTCCGGGCTCCCTCCCTCCCCGGGAGCTCGTCAGGGGGGGTCCACGTTCAAATTGTGATTCTGCTTGGGAACAGCGTGACCTGGGGACACTCAGAGCCTCGGTGTCTTCCTCTGTTCCCGGGGACGACGACACCTATCTTCCCAGGATCCTGGGCTGAGACTGCACAGCGCTCAGCATGACGAGCAGGGGGTGCAGCCGATGCTCACCGCTCCCCTTGTTGCCAGGGCTCCCCTCTGTGCGCCAGGCCGGAGCCTCACCTCCGAGTTCCTCACCAGCAGCTGCCCGGATGGCTGGATGCTGAACTTGCCCTCAGCTCCCGACACAGGCTGGCCGTCCTTTTCCCAGGTGATGTCCGGCTCGGGGCTGCCCCGGGCGGTGCAGGGCAGGAGGGCGTGGGAGCCTTCGGTGGTGGCCAGGTCAGGGAGGCCAGTGTCGATCACGGGAGGAACTGTGGGGACAGGAAGGCCCACTCGGGGACTGGGGCTGGGTGAGGGTGGGCTGCTCCTGCCCCCGGGTCCTTGGCACACCCCTCAATCCCCTCTTTCACCCCCATCTGCTGCTTCCACTAACTCTCTGGGCACAGACCATGGCCCATGGTCTGGACAATTGGGGGCTCGAGTTTTCGGAAGAGCTGTGAGAGGGTGGCCTTCTTGCACACACATGCACGTGCGCATATACCACACGCACACACATGCAGTGACTACAGCTTCCGGACAGAGTCCTCCCTGGCCAGGTTGCACGCGGGCACAGGTCCCTTCTGCCGGGCACCTTCCTCCCTGGGGAGGAGCTACGCGGGGGCAAGGGGCAGGGGGCAGGGGGCAGGGGGCAGGTCACTGGCCCGGCAGGCGTGGTGTCTGGCCCTCTGGTGACCGCAGCGATGCTCCGAGGCGCAGGGAAGAGGAGCGCACTGAGCCAGGAGGCTGGGGAGGAGGCCTGGAGCCAGGCGCCCCTCGGGGCTCCCAGCCAGAGTCCGCCCCCAGCTGTGCACAGCCGCCCACAGGGACAGCCCCCAAGCCGCCCCCAGAGCTGGCCCTGGGTTACAGCAGGCCCGGCCCACACTGAACATTCCTGGGTGCCGTGCGGATGTGGGGCCAGCGATGCCTCCTTTATCTCTGGAGACCGCCGTCATCAGACTAAGGCGAGCACGCGTGTAACGGTGCTGGTGCAGGAGGAGGGACAAAAGTGAGTGTTGCTACAGGAGCGAACGAGGGCTGATGAGATTAGTGTCCCATCAGAGGCTGGGAGTCAGAGGCACCGAGTTACCATCTGAAGTCAGACCTGGGCGCAACATTTTCTCCAAATTCCTTCTAGTCCCACAGACGGTGCTGGGGTGTCCCGGGGAAGATGAGGTCTCCGGGCTCAGAGCCAGCGGAGAAGTGAGGGGCCCTTGGGAGCCTCGAAGCCCCCAGCTGGCCCCTAGCTGGCCGGGTCCGCCTCGGCCCCTCCCCGGGCCCACCTTGCACCACCAGCCGCGTTTTGCCCACAGCACTGCCCGCGCTGTTCTGAGCGATGCAAAAGTAGTTCCCGGCGTCCTCTGGGCGGGCGTGGGTGATCCGCAGCTGTCCGCTGGGTAGGACCTGGGTATCCCTTCCTGGATTGAGTGGGGAAAAAATGGGGGCTGGGGCCAAAGGACCCCTGAGGAGGGCAGGAGGGTGGCTTGGGCTGTTCCGTCAAGTCAGGCAGCAGGTGATACACCACGGTCACGGGGTGATGCGGGGACAGAGGGAATGTGGAAGCTGGACCCAGAGCCAGCCAGGCTGTCCCCTCTCTGACCTCCAGCCCAGCCACCGAGCGCTCAGGCCATCTCGGGCCGTGGGTGCAGGAGGTGAAGGGGGGTGGGCAGGTCTGCAGAGGCCCCCTGGTCGGGGGAGGACCCCAGCCCCAGCCCCTTCTGCCCTCCTCCCTAGGGCTCTGGGCTCAGTGCAGACTCACCCTCAGGGATGCTGAGCCCCTCCTTCTGCCAGGTGATGCTGGGCCGGGGGACACCCCAGGCCGCGCAAAGCAGCAGCACCTCCTCCTCCACCAGGGCCCGGACCTCGCTGGGCAATGGCTTCACCACGGGCGAGGCTGAAAGGGAACAGGGCTGGGGACCCTTCATACCCAGGCCTCCGTCCAGGGGCCCCGAGCACTGGAGAGAGAGGACTCCAGAAAGGACGGGAGGTTCTGGAAACTGGGGTACGTAAGATACGGGAGGGCTGATTTCCTCCCAGAGTCCCTCCAGGAATGAGAACACAGGCAGGAATGGGCATCGGACCTGGGTCCTCATCCCCTGCCGCCCCCCCCCCCCCTTCAGCCCCAGCTGCTTCTCGCTCTTTACCTGCTCCCCTGCCCCCAGGGCTACAGCTGTCTGAGCCGAAGGACCGGGCACCCTACCTTGCACGGCCAGCGCCACGTGCTTGCGGGCCACGCCTGCGGAGTTCTGGGCCGTGCAGGTGTAGCGGCCGGCGTGGACGGGGAGGGCCTGCCCGATCTCCAGGGCGCCTGGAGGCGGAAGGGGGCACGCAGAGGTGAGGGTTCTGGGGACAAGTCCTCAGCGATGGAGGCAGTTCGTCTTCCATACCCCGACCCGGTGTCTCTGGTCCCAGCCCGTCGGCCTGCCTCCCTGCCCACAGGTAAGCAGCCTGGGGGCACCTGGGTCCAGGCCTGCCTTTGCTCCTGTCCGAAGCCTAGCTGTGGGCAAGTCCCTTCCCCTCTCAGGGCCTCAGTTTCCCCATGTGTGCAATGAGGCATCAGACAGGACGGTCCCAGGATCGGCCACTGCCCGCCTGGAATCCCAGGCCACCCACAGCTCCCCAGGCCCCAGCACTTGCCTCTTCCAGGAAGTGCCCTGGATTGCTGCCCCCTCTGTCCTCCCTCCTTTAGCCTGGGCTTCTCATAGGACAGTTCACCCTCCTGAGACCACAGGCTGCCCAAGCAGTTACGTGAAGTGGTTTCTGTGTCGCACGGAGCCCTGAGAGCCTGCGTGCGGGGTGAGGCGGGGGGAAGAGGACGCCCAGCTCTCCCGGCCCCGCCCCCCGGCACCAGGGCTGTGCCACAGGCCGGCTTCCCCTGACCGGCTTTTCCCCTGACCGCTGCCTGAGGGGGCCTCTGGGGCTCCGGGAGAGCTTGAAAGCCACAGACCTGGCCAGCGGTTCTGACTTGAAGATTTCACCAACTAACCAGCAAGTACATTTCACTTCAATCCCCATAAAGTTGCCAACTTTTCTTTTTTGATAAATAGACATTTTATAAGTCACCATCTGCAATCACCCTAATTCCGTAGAAGAAAGAAAAGCTAAGAGAAGCACAATTTCTGCATCAAGGACAGCGCTGTAAGGCAAGCATGTCAAACGCGTGGCCGGCGGGCCGCATGCCTCCTTTGTTTACACGCTCGCTAAGGAGATCAAGCTGGCTGCGCGCAAACGCTCATCGCTACGGGTAACCTCGCTTTGCCACGGAGCAGCACTCATTGGCCAACTGTCATCAGAGAGCCACTGCAGGACAGCAGCACCCTAGTGCGCAGAATGGGAAACTGAGGCCCAGAGAGGGCCAGGGGTTTCTCCCAGGTCACACAGCAAGGGAATGGCAGTGCCAGGCCCGCCCCCACGGCCCCAGGGGCTGCTATCGCACTCTCTGCCCAGGTCCCTGCCTCCCCTCAGCAGCAGCTTCCCTGGGGCCCCCTTGCTTACCCGAAGGCGAGACACGGTAGCCACTCCCCCGGGCCCCCAGGGGAGTCCCTGCCTTGCTCCAGGACACCACGGGGGCTGGCACGCCGGAGCTGTGGCACGTGAGGACCACGGGGGCCATCTGGGTCACAGTGAAGTCCGTCTGGTCGTCGGCGATGGTGGGAGGCACTGAAACCCAAGTGCAGGCGTGAGGCCCCGCCGTGGTCCCGGGGAGCACAGGGCGCGGCCAGGTGGAGGGAAGCCATGAGCAGAGACTAGGACCCATGGTGAGGTGAGTGACGAAGGGCCACGGAGGGAGGGCAGCAGAGAGGGGTCACACTCGCTCGCTCAGGACCAATGTTTCGACGGCACAGGGACGGTTATGAACTGCTTTCTGTAGAGACACCAGCCAGGCACCTCGGGGAGCCGGGGGCTGGTGGCAGCTCAGAGCAGGGGGCGTGGCATTTAACCTGAGCCTGGAGCGGCAGGTGTCGGCTGGGTGAAGGGCGAAGGGAACAGTGCTCACAGCAGAGGGAACAGCATGTGTAAAGGCCCAGGGGTGAGGAACAGAAAGCCACCCAGCAGACTGGGTCCCAGAATGAGGCCGGCCATGGGGTGAGCTTAACCTGGGGAGGAGTCAGTGGGCCTTGGGGGCCAGGGTGACACCTCGCATTCTATGAGGACAGGGGGCAGTGGAGGGGGGGATTTAAACCAAGGTGATGACGAGGTAACATTTGGGTTTAGAACATTTTGGATCAGAAGAGGTGTCTCCTGTGAGCTCACATGTGCCAGGACTGTGCTGGAGCTGGGGTTATGTCAGTGTGGGCAGGGTGGGATCCGGGAGGGCCTCCCGGAGGAGGTGGCCTGTGCCCCCGCCCCAACTCACCGTGGATGGTCACCTGGTACCGCCTGCGGGCCTCGCCCATCTCATTGCTCACCACACACTCAAACTGGGCTGTGTCCTGGGGGCCGGGGGCTGCGAGGAGTAGGGCGTTGGAGGGCAGGAGCCTGGGACAGACAGACAGACAGACGGTTGGCTGCTGAGTGACAGGCCTGGCTGACCTGAGACGAGCCAGCCATGGCCTCCCTGCCCTGCGAATCTGGAAGGTTGAGGGGTGTGTGTGGGGTGGGGGGGGTGGGGGTGTCTCATGACTATTTTCCTTTCCTGCCTCTGGCCCCTAGCCCTGGTTCTAGAAGTTTCTCTGAGAAGTTTCCACCTCCAAAGACCTAGTCAGGGGGCCGTTTCCGCTTTCATCCTTGTTTCTCTATAACCTCCATGCTGCCTGCCCGTGGTGACAGCTTCTCTAACGGCAGCCGCACCCCGGGTCGTCCCGCTGTGTCTCCTGAGACCTGCTGAGCGGAGGCCTCCGCGGTGACCTGGCACCGGGCACGGAGAACGCCTGGCCAGTTACCCATGAGCTGGCCCCTTCCACGTCCCCAGCGACCACTCCCGCATCAGCCACATTCGAGAAGCGGGGAGACCCAGGCTCCAGCGGGGACCCTGGGTCCGGCGCACCAGCATGAACTTGGGCTTCAGGAACGTTTCTAAGCCGTGACTGTCATGGCTTTAAAGGTCGTGTGTTTTCTGCTTGGCTGTCTCTCAAATGCCCCCACGCCCTGCCGGACATCTCAGTGCGAAGGCTCCCCTCCCCCCCCCCCCGACCCACCCCCACCCCGAGGATGGTGGTGGCTTTGCTGAGCCTGGAGCATGTCCCTGACCCGGGCTGCCCTCTGAGATGGGCATGCCCTTCCCCACCCCGAACGGCTCAGGTGCTCCCAGGAAGCTCAGTACCGGTAGGCACCCTGCTGCAGGCGGAAGTCCAGCTTCTGTCCGTCCTTCCACCAGGCCACGAGGGGCTTGGGGGAGCCCCTGGCCTCACAGGGCAGCGAGGCGGGGGTGTGGGCTGTCAGGGTCAGGTTGGAGGGGCTGGGGGCGATGGCGGGAGGCTCTGGGGAGAGAGCAGTGTCAGGAGACCGTGTGCGGACGGGGGAGGCCCGGGGACCCCACCACTTCAACCCCCCAGGAAGCAGGGAGAGGAGGCGGGAGAGGCACCCCTTGGGGAACTCCCACGGGCTCCCAAAGTTTGGGTGATGGGCTTTTGCTCACCCCAGAGGCTGGCGACCCCTAACTGCCTGTCCTGGAAGAGACCTGCGGGCTGTCACAGCCCCACCAGCCTGGCCCAGGCCGGGGCCCGCACACGGCCTCCAAGGGGATGGGTTGGAGCGGGAAAGCAGGCCAGAGCGCCTGGCTCGGCGGTTCTGTGTCTTATCCTTGCAAATGGTTTATATCTTGTGTGTTTTATCACTCGCTCAATATCATAGCATAGCCCAGCGGCTCAGTGGTTGAGCGTCGACCTATGAACTAGGAGATCACGGTTCGATTCCTGGTCAAGGGCACGTGCCCGGGTTGCAGGCTTGATCCCCACTGTGGGGCATGCAGGAGGCAGCCGATCAATGATTCCCTCTCATCGCTGATATTTCTATCTCTCTCTCCCTTTCCCTTCCTCTCTGAAATCAATAAAAATAATAGCATAACAGTGAGTGTATGTACCATATGTATAAAAATCCATCTTTTGAGCATATTTTACTAATGAGCTTCGTGGTCAAAAACATTTGGAGACCACTGCTGTTGGCTGCTGATGCTAGAATGACCCAGACCCTAAGCAGGACCCGGTCCCATCAGGGGGTGGATGCTGAAGGCAAGGAACACACCTTCCCCCGTCCACCTACCGAAGACGCGGAGGTCACGGGCCTGCCGGTCGGAGCCCGCAGAGTTGGACGCCAGGCAGAGGTAGTGGCCAGAGTCCTGGGCAAGGACTGGCTGGATCCTCAGGGAACCCTCGGGCAGAACATGCAATCTGGAACCGGAGGGAGGGGTTGCCATGGAGACCCAACCCCGAGTCCCGCATCTGTGAGGCTGAGGTTAGCGGGGCCACAGCTGTGCACCCCCAAACCCAGCATCAGGAAGGGCAAGAGGCTGCTTCGGGCCTCCTGGGTTTCTACCTGGGCCTCGCCGCTCCCCAAGAGTCAGCAGGCAGAGGCGCCCCACCTGTCTGAGAATGGCCTCTAGATCTAAGAATGGCCCCTTCGAAAGGGGTCATGTCAGTTCTGTGTAACCCCGCCCCCAGTCCCAGCTGATTGGACTGAGGAGGAACACGTCACTCAGGATGAGCCAATGGAATTCCCTGCCCTGGGAATTTGGAACTGGGGCTCCCAGACAGCTCTCTAGGTTTTGCAGGTTGTGTGAACTGAGGACTCTAACTTGGGGGCCACAGGGAGCCATCTCTGTGAAAGAAGGTGCAGAAAAAATTGATAAAAAATTGATTATGAGAGAGAGAGAGAGAGAGAGAGAGAGAGGGGCAGAAAGCCCCCACCCTGCCCCCAGAAACAGAGATGAGCACCAAAGGATCAAACCACACAGACAGACAGACAGACAGCCACCAGGGGTTCGAGACGCTCTTGACAAACAGGCATGCCTATCCTTGAGTTCTGAGCCCACCCGTGGCCTAACGATACCCGCAGTCACCTTCTGCTCCAACCGCGCAGGTGGCTTTCTGTTCGTGACCTGCAAAGTGGCACCTGAGACCTTCCCCTTCCAACTCTCACCTGGGGCTCCCAAGGTCCAGGGGGGCCCCGTCCTTCCGCCAGCTCATGAGGGGTGGCGGGGCCCCCTCCGCCTGGCAGGGCAGCAGGACCGTCTGGTTCACGGAGGCGTTCACCGCTGGAGGTCCCGGCTGGATGGAGGGCACCGCTGGAGGAGGGGCACAGAGGGGGCGGGTTCCGGGAGCCGGCGACGCGGCGGGGGGTGGGCAGGGCGGGTGGGGCAGGCCCACTCACTGTGGATCTCCACGCGGAAGGCCACGCTGGTGCTGCCCGCGGCGTTGCGGGCCGTGCAGCTGTAGTTGCCGCTGTCGGCCGTGCTCAGGGCCTGCAGCTGGAGGAACCGGCCCTGCTCTGGGAACTGGGTGTGGGCGTCTGCCTGTAGATCCCCCAGGGTGGAGAGACCCTGGTCAGTGCTGGGCTGGACCGGGCACGTCCCCAGGCACAGCCAGAGAGGACCCAGGAATGGGGGAGCAGGGGGGCGGGCAGGGGCCTTGGCCATTGTGGGCTGGCCTGCAGCCCTGGCCTGATGCCCAGTGGAGGACCCTCCTGGGAAACAGGCTCCGTCCACTGGGAGGGTGCGGGGGGGCGGGGGGGCTTATGCTCAGACAGGAGTGGGACCTTCCACCAGAAGGACTACATTCCTTGGGTGCCCAGCAGCGAGCCCCCCGTTTCAGGGCTGAGCCCAGAGAAGCTCAGTAACTGGCCCGGGGCACACAGCCACTCACTGTCGCTCAGAGCTGCAATGGGAAGAACGCCAGAGTCGTCAGAAGCCCTGCGCACACACCGAGCCTTGCCTCAGGGTCCCCATCCACAGTGTGGGGACAATGGCAGCGGGAGAACATCAGCAAGGCAGGTGTGCCAAGTGCTGGTGCAGGCAGGTCAGGGTCGGGGCCTGAGCGGGACAGGAGGAGGGGTCTCTGGGCCCCCAGCCTGGCGCCCACCTGCAGCAGGATGCCATCTCGGTGCCACTCAATCTCGGGGGCGGGATCCGCCTCCACGGAGCATTCCAGAACCAGCTGCCCCGGGGCCAGGCCAACCACAGAGCGGGGGCCTCGGGGCCCAATAACGTTTGGAGGGGCTGGGGGCAAAGAGAGAGCATGAGCGATGGACCTTCCCCCGCAGGGCCCATCCTGCCTCCCTCTCCTGCCCGCTCCTGACACCCCTACCTTGAACCCTGACCCGGAAGCTCTTCTCGATTTCGCCAGCAGGGTTGTGGGCCACGCAAGTGTACAGCCCATCATCACCCACCTGGGGACGGAGCAGGGTAAGCAACCACCCCTGGCCTCAGGCTGCCTACCTCCTGGTCTCCTTCCTTTACAACTAAGGACCCCACTGAGCCTGCCCTCTCACTTTCCAGCCAACCCATTCCCCTCTCTGGATGCTTCTTCTCTATCTCCATCTCACCCTTGCTTTCAGGCTAGGGCAAAGCCTGCCTCCTCCAAGAAGTCCCCCCTGACTGCATCGGCCCTCCTCTGGTTATATGGTTTCTGCATCAGCCTTGGCTCTGACCGGGCTGGGAGCTCCTGAGGGCATGGCCCAGGTGGGTCATCCCCACATCCTTACCCCACACAGAAGAGGAGCTCAGCCAAACCTTGCCAGATGCTGCTGGGACCCTCTCCCCCTCCCCCAACAGCAGGCAAGACAGCAGCACCTGCACAGCCTCCACCTGGAGCCGCTGCCCAGTCCCTCTGCTGTCCTCCTGGCTGTTCAGGGCCTGCCCGTCCTTATGCCAGGTGATGTTGGGCAAGGGGGTGCCCCGGGCATCACAGCGAAGCTCCAAGGGGGCACCAGGGGTCAGCGACAGCTCTGCAGGCTGGCCCGAGTCCTCGATGTGGGGGGGATCTACGAAACGCCACACTGGCATCAGCTGGGGGGCCCTTGTTGGAGAAGTGGGAGCCAGGGTGCGTCCCCCGCCCCTACCGTCCAGGTGCTGGCAGTGGACAGAGCAGGCAGAGCCATAAACAGGCAGGTGGGGGTGTGCGGGAGGCCCTAAGAACAGGAGGAACCACGGCCCATCTGCCTGGGACAGTTACTCCTGCTTTAACACTAACAAGGACGCAGTGTGGAGGAGCAGGCACAGTGGGCACACGTTTTCCTAATACACAGCAACACTTGAGAACTCCTGTGCTTGAAACGTAGGACTCCACTCCCGCCCAGATTTCAGCAGCTCTTGCCCCTGCTTTACATGGTCTGGGGACAGGACTGAGGAGGCAGCTCCAGGAGAATGCAGCATCCCCGCTGCCTGTTCCCCAAGCCCTGCTCCAGGCCCCTGCGGCACTCGGCTCCCTCTCCTCCTCCTCCATCACCGTCCCCCCAGGCCTGCCCGCCCCTCCCTGGCTCAGGGATGCTGGCCCTGGGGGCCGATGACCCACCCATCACCGTCAGCTGGAAGTGCCTCCGTGCTTCCCCCGCCTCGCTCACGGCCACGCAGGAGTAGGTCCCCGAGTCCCCAGCTCCCGCCGTCTCCAGCTGCAGGCTGGGCCCCTGTTCAAGACTCTGGAGAAACAGGGGCTCCCCGTCCTTCATCCATGACACTAGGGGCAGGGGGCTGCCCTGGGCTTCACAGGGGAGGACCACCGGGGAGCCACGGACCACTGCCACATTGTTCTGGAACTCCGCCGGCTCCAGGACAGGGGGCACTGTGCAGGGCAGAGGGTGGGCACACGTCATTCCACCCCGTGCCAGGTGGCCCTCCCCTGGACCTTTGCTTTGGACAATCCCTTCTCCTCTTGTCTTCGCCTTAGGCCTCACCTCCTCCAGGCAGCCTTCCCGGAATGCCTGAGGCCGGGTGCAGTGCCCGCTCTGTGCTCCCCCAGCGCCCTGACCTTCCCCTCGCAGCTCCAGGCCCCTGGGATTGTGGTCACCTCTTTACAGAGCGGTGTCCTGCCCTGCCCTCCTAGTGGCAGGGGCCACCTCTGCTCACTGCTGTACCCCAGTGCCTGGCAAGTTCCTGCCACCCCACGGTGTCCAGCGACTACTCGGGAGGTGAACAGATCAGACCGAGTCGCCGTGTTTGCTCACACAGGCCTTCATTCTTACACCCCAAGGCCGAGGACGGACCATGGCACGCCGCTGCTCCATACCGTGCACCTGCAAGGTGAAGTTCCTGTCGGCCACGCCGGCGGGGCTTGCAGCCACACAGGTGAAGACGCCGGCATCTGCCAACTGCACCCGGGAAATCCTGAGCCCCTCGAGAAAAGGGGGAGAGAGGACAGAGAAGGGGGGGCTCAGTGCAAAGGTCCCTCCCCTCCCCCATTCTCATTCTGCCTCCCAAAGGCTTGCCAGTCAAAAGGGCGGCTCTGAGACAAGCTTGAGCAGGTCCAGCCTCTGTTTCAATGCCTTTCCGGCTCCCTGTGCCCTCAGAATAGAGGCCCAGACGCCCCGGCCCGGCCCCGGCCCCGATGCCACCTCCACCATCTCATTCCACAGCCGGGCTGCCTCCTCCCCCTCGGGAGCCCCACTGCCCTCCTAGGACGGCCTGCCTCCCCCACCCCTTTTCTTTCTTAAAAAATATCTTTCTATTGATTTCAGAGAAGGGAGAGGGAGAGAGAGAGAAACATCAGTGATGAGAGAGAATCAGTGATCAACTGCCTCCTGCACATCCCACACTGGGGATGGAGCCCACAACCCGGGCTTGTGCCCTGACCGGGAATGGAACCAGGACCTCCTGGTTATAGGTCCACGCTCCACCACTGAGCCACGCCAGCCGGGCCTCCTCTACCCCCTCTCTTCTAGATAATTCCTCATCTTCAGGACTCACCATAGTCATCCACTGTCTGTCCCCCACTTTCTCTCGAGCCCCCTTTCACCTCACCCACTCCTCCTGAGCCGCTGCTCACCCTGGTGGCCGGGGGTGCAGTCCACCCTCGCCCTGGGGCCACAGCCAGTCCTGGCTCCCACCACCACCTGCTGCTGACAGTCCCACACGGCTCTCTCCACAAACGCCTGGTCACCATCCTGTCCAGACGCCGGAGAGCCTCCCAAACCCGCCATGTTCCAACAGGACTCGGGTCTGCCCTCAACCTGTCCCTCCACAGCAGGCCCATCTCAGAACAGAGGGCCCCAGCCTTCCCGGGTCCCCGATGGGAGCCTCGGATCAAGCCAACTCCTCCCTGTCGCTCACCTCTGCCCGCCTCACCGCAGGCTCTGGTCCAGGCCGCACTGGGTCTCGCCACTGGCTGCCGTGGTCTCCACCGCCCTCCCTGCTCTGCCCTTGACCCCACAGCCTGCTGTCCACACAGCAGCCAGAAGGACCGTGTAAACACCCAAGTCATAACCCGAAAGAACTGAAGCGAAGACTCGAAGAGGTATTTGTACACCTGTGCTCACGGCAGCATCACTCACAACAGCCAAGGTGGAAGCAACCCCAGTGTCCACCGAGAGGTGACGGAGGAGCGAAATGTGGTCCATCCCCACAGCGGAGTGTCCCTCAGCCTTACAAGGAAGGGGATCCTGACACCGGCTACGACACGGTGCAGCCGGGGGCACGATGCTGAGTGAGATGAGCCAGACACAGAGACAAATACTGTCTGACTTCACTCATGGGGGGGGGGGGGGCGGGGCTGGAGGAGCCAAATCCAGAGAGAGAGAGAGAGGAGATGGTGGGCGCCAGCGGGGGGGGGGGGGGGGGGGTGGGAGGGGGTGAGGGGGGGTGGGGGGCGGGAGTGAGGGCTTCATGGGGACAGAGTTTCAGTTTGGGAAGAGGAGGAAGTTCTGGAGACGGATGGAGGTGATGGCGGCACGACAGTGTGAATGCACGGCATGCCACTCCGTACTTCAATACGGGTAAAACCGTGCACTCGATGATAGACCTAAAACGGTCAAAGGCTAAGTTTTACATCAGGTGCGTTTTGCCACAAGGAAGGACGTCACATCATGATGCTTCGCTGCCTCTCGGCATCCCCTCTCCGCAGGAAGACACATCTTCCTAAGGACCCGCAGATCCTCCGTCACCTGACCTCCCTCCCCCGCACCCCTCCCCTCTGTGCCTGGACGCTCTTCCCCACGGAATCCTCTCACCTTGCCTTCCACTTCCTTTGGTCTCGCTCAAGCGGCACGCTATCTCAGTGCCTTTCACTGACCCCCGAACACAGCACCCTCCATGCCGCCTCCCATCCCCTCATCATACTTTTTGTTCAGAGCACATGTCCCTTGCGAGATTTCATTTTTATATCTGTTTGTTTTCCATCTCCCTCCACCTCCAAAACCTCAGGTGCAGGGGCTTTATCCTGCTCACTACATCTCAGTGCCCAGAGCTATGCCTGGAACAGCAAGCATCTGCAAGCCTTGCTGAATGCATGAAGGCTTTGCTCATGCACCTCCTTCCAGAAAGCCTTCCCTGATTTCCTCCACCCCAGGCCAGGCTGGGTCGGGTACAACCAGATGCCACCCCCTGGATTTGTGCCTCCCCCGCTGGGCTGTGAGAGCCTCTGGGCAGAGGCCCCTTCCATCTCTGGAGTTTCATGTGGGGGTGGGGTCCTCTCACTTTCCCCCTCATGAAACTGTACGTTTATATAATTTCTATAAAGCCTGTAAACAACAATGTAAGAGGAGCCACTTTAAATAGAGCCGAGCGGAGCGGCTGTGCCAGAGAAACTGCCTCCTTGCGTGTCTCTGTCTCAAATCTTTGGGGTGTTAAACAGGGCAAGGTACCTCTGGACTGAGCCTGGGGCAACACTGTGTCCCGAAGGGCTGTTTGCGAAGATAAGAAAACAGTAATGTGACGACTGGGCTGGAAAGTAAAGACACTGTTTAGCGTTGACATCCCCGTGTCACGTTGTTGCCCATGGCGACGCCTTCCCTCCATGGCGTACCGTTCCCCTTCCCTTTCTCAGAAATACCCATCGCCTTTGCCTCCTAACAGAACCCTCTCGGGGATCCTGCCTGAATCAGGGCGTCCTGAAGAGCGATTCCTACGATCTCACTGGTAAGTGCTGCCGCCTCCCACTCTGAAGGCCGCGCGTGTGCAGGTGAACAAGGCCCAGCTGCCGGGAGGTGTCGGGCCTGCCATCCACCGGCCAGCGGGCCAGGAGCTGCTCCCTCACCTGAGGATGCGGCCGGAGCTGTGGAGGTGGGTGCGCTGGGAGAGCGGGAGGGGCAGGCCGTCCTTGAGCCAGCTCATGTGGATGGGCGGGGAGCCCCGGACGGGGCACGCCATCGTCACCAGCTCCCCAGCCCTGTGCACCAGGGGCCCTGCGCCCTCTGTCCCCTGCTCAATGGTGGGAGGCACTGGGGGTGGGGAGAGAAAAAAGGGGCAGTGAGGGGTCTACAGAGGGGCTCTGGGGAGGGCAGGGGTTTCTTCCAAGGCGGTTCTGGGAGGTGGGACAATGCCTAGACTTCTGCCCCATCCACCTGGGGAAGGAATGAGGGCATGGCCTGGGGGCCACAGTCTCACCCCACCCCCTGCCTTGGGCTCCCTTCTCATCATCCTTTATCCCCCATCCCCCCGCTGACCCCTGGCTGCAGTGCCGCCTCTGGTCTGAGGACGCGGCCGAGGCCCAGAGAGGTCACACGTGCCCGGGCTCACAGGTGGGCATGGCTGAGGCTTGAACCAGGCCTCCCGAATCCTACAGTCGCATCCCCCTCCAGATGCCCCAGACAGGCCCGGGGAGGCCCCACATGGCCAGGTGCCGCGTCAGTGGGGCGGGGCGCCCGCCGCTCCTCGCCCCCGCTGCTCACCCAGCACGCTCACGGTGTGCAGCCGGGCGTCCTCCCCCGCTGCGTTGTGGGCCACGCAGGTGTAGGCGCCCGAGTCCGAGGCCATCAGGCCCTTCAGCACCAGGGAGCCGCTGTCCAGGTAGAACCTGCGCAGGGAGGGGGAGCCGGGAGCAGGTGCGTGAGGGGCGGCCCCCTGCCGCCGGGGCGGGGAGGGCACAGGCCAGGCCTTACCGGAGGTGGGGGCCCACGCCCTGGCCCAGCGGGCGGCCGTCCTTCAGCCAGGCCACCTCGGGCGGTGGCTGCCCATCCGCTTCGCAGTCCAGCCGCACCTCCTGCCCCTCCAGGACGCTGTGCTCCTGTGGGGCGCCCGCGCTCCGGATCCGGGGGGCCACTGCGGCAGGGGCTGCGGTGAGGCCCGGGCCGGGGCAGGGGCAGCGTGAGGGGGGGGCAGGGGGAGGGTGCGGGGCGAACACATACCCAGCACAGCCACCATGAAGTCCTTGCGGGCCTCGGCCTGCGCGTTCTCGGCCACGCACGTATAGGTGCCGGCCTGGGCCTGCTGCAGGCGACTCAGCTGGAGGCGGCCCCCCCGGGAGACCACGCCGTGCGCCACGCTGCTCTCTGCGGGACAGATGGGCGGGCCGGGCCGTCACCTGCGCGGTCCCGCCACCCCAGGTGCTGCCCCTGGGCCCAGACACAAATGTCATGTGGCTTCCTGAGGCGTCCATACCACAAAGCTGGAAAGACCCCAGGAATCCTGGCGCCACTCACCGCTTCCTGTGTTCACGGGGACACTGAGGCCCAGGCAGAGGCAGGGCTCCTCCCACCCACCTCACGGCTTTCCTCAGCCTGGTCCTGGTTCTGCCTTACAGCCCCTCCCGACTGCCTCCCACTGGACATTTCTTCCCAAGGGCCCCCACTTCCTTAGTGTCTGGGACTTGGTCCTCGTTCTTTCTTTTTAAAAAACATATGCTTATTGATTTCAGAGAGGAAGGGAGAGAGAGAGAAATATCAGTGATGAGAGAGAATCATGGATCGGCTGCCTCCTGCACGCCCCACACTGGGGATTGAGCCCGCAACCCGGGCCTGTGCGCTGACCAGGAATCAAACCGTGACTTCTTGGTTCAGGGTCAACACTGAGCCACACTGGCCGGGTGTTGGTCCTCTTTCTGTCTCCGCTCAGGCCCACTTAACTCCCACCTTCCCTTAGCTCCACCCGCCCCTCCCACCAAGCCAGGCTTCCGATCATGGTGAACCAGCCGCTCACTGACCCCGATGCAGGCCAGCTGGGGGCTCCCCTGGGCCCCAGCTCAGGCGGCACGCCCACCTCCAGCCCAAAAGGCCTCCCCTTCACTCTCTCCAGCTGCATCTCTGCCCTGAAACCTCTTCTAACTGCGCCTGCCCAGCCCTATCCGTCCTGCCCCAGCTCATCTGTCCAGCCAGCCCTTCAGCACAAAATTGAGCAACTACTGCATGTCCGACTGTGAGCTTGGGAATGGAAGAAGCACAAACAGTCCCTCTCCTCAGGGCATCAGAGACGGGACACAGGCACCATCCCGGGTGGAGCCAGGAGCAATCAGGCAGGCCTTCTGGAGGAGGTGTCTCAGCTGAGACACGAAGGTGAGTAAGAACCAGCCAGGCGACAATGGAGGTGTCAGAGGGCAGGGGAGTCGGGGTGGGTGTTTCAGGGAGGAAACAGCGTTGACAAGCGCTGGAGGTCCGAGAGAACAGGGCCCAGGCAATCCCGCGCCCAGGCGGAAACCCGAGGGAGGAAGGTGCGCGCTGCACAAACACGTGTCATCACAGCCAAAGGTGGCAACAACCCGGTCCACCAGCGGCCACACGGATAGAGAAAACGGGACATGCCCACGCAATAGTCATTCATAAAAAGGATGGAGAACAGAAGTTAATTTCACTTTAAGAATGAAGAACTGACCCACACTACAACACGAATGAACCTTGGACACACGACCCTGAGTGGAGGAAGCCAGTCACGAAAGGCCACTCACTGTGTGCTTCCATTTGTGTGAAATGGACAGAAGAGGCAAACCCACAGACAGAAGCAGGAAATGGCTGTCTACAGCTGGGGGTGGGGGGTGGGGGCGGTCTGAGGGAAATGGGGAGCGAAGGGTAGTAGGTATGGGGTTTCCACCGGCTTTCACTGCCATTTCATTAAGTAAAGGAATACTTAGCACTAAAAAGATAAGAATCGGATGCACTTACCAACGGGCATTCTGTCCTTCAGCCAGGTGACCTTGGGGGCAGGGACCCCGGTCACATCACAGGTCAGCACCAGGGGGCTCCCAGCCACCTGGCTCACTGTCTCCGTCTTGGGGTTCTCAAACGTTGGGGGCACTGCAGGAGAAAGGCCAGATGCCCAGAGTCTTAAGGCTCTGCCCTCCCTCCCTTCCTCTCAGATGTTCGAGAAAGCCCTGCCCAGGGCCGGGAGTTGGTATTTTAGGCTTTGCCATTGATGGAGATGTGCGCTGGTTTATTCACAAGTGGAACCTGCAGCTGGCTGTTTCAAAACATCTACAGAGCAGAGTCCAGGAGGGGTCCGCTGAGCCCAAGGATGGTAAGTGCATGGCTCACGGCTCAGCAGTTCTAGCTTATGCCAGGACAGACATCACTAATCAATCCCTACACTCTCCTGCTCAGCCAGGAGGAAGTCGCGTACCCCAGGCAGCCACCACCACTGGAACAGAGACGGCTGTGCTGAGGATGAAATGCCATTGCCCTCAGGGACCAGACATCGCCTCCTGCCCACCGTGCATCAAGGTAGCCATCAGGTGAAGGGGCGTGAGCTTCGAGCAGCAGGCATGGTATCAATAATTTATAACAATGGTATTCAATATGGCTCAGGGTTGGATCTTCCCACTGCTCCCCTGGTGGGGACGCTACTGCTTGGCTATTTGCGGCCAATAGCTGGTGTCTGCCCAACCTGTCTTCTCCATCTTGCACAGCAATTGTAGTGAGCACATGGTTGCTCAAGTGGAAACTACATTTCCCAGCCTCCCTTGCGGCCTGCTGTGGCCAGCTGCCTAAGTTCTCACCAAATGGAATGCAAGCAGAGGGAACAATTCTACTTCTGCTCTTTTCTGTTTCCTGTGGGCTAGGACAAGATACACTGTGTCCCAATTTCAACCACATGGACAGGGATAACACCCTAGGGACAGGAGAGCAACAAGATGGAAGGATCCTGGGCCTCTAAATTTCCACATGGAACCCAGCTACCCCACTCACATCTGGGTTTATAGATGAGAGAGGTAAGCCCTATTCTGATCCTGCTCTTTTCAATTCCAGATCCTGTTCCCCCAACACTGGGCAGCCCCACCTCTTTCCAGCTGCTGCCCTTCCCATCCTCAGCGGCCTGTGTGTTGCTAAGGATCCCATGAGATCGCTCGCAGATGGGTCCCAGCTTACCCTGGACGGTGAGGACGAACGCCCGCATGGCCTCTCCAGCCGTGTTGTTGACCTTACAGCTGTACACACCTTTATCTGACACCTGGGATGGAGAGCACACAGTGTGCAAGGGGCTGGGTTCCTACGGCTCCCCCAAAACATCCAGGTCCCAGAACCTGCCCGAGCAGGGACTCCCCAGATATGCTGGTCCTGCTTGGGAAGTCAAGGGGAGACCTGACCCTCTGACCTTTCCCAAGAGCCTCAAGAAGCAAGAGGGCCCCTGTAAGGCGAAAGACGGGCTCCAGACCTCTACCCACTCCCAGGCCTGCATGCAGCCAAGCCTGGCGGAAGAGGCCCCCTCGCTGTGGGATGGGGCTGAGCAGGAGGGAGGCGCCCAGGATGTATTTCCAGAGGAGCAGCCAACACCCAACAAACACTGTGACTGTCTAATCCACACCAGAGCGGGTGAGCAGAACTGACTCCCAGAAGTTAGAATGTGAAGGGCCTGGAAAAAGCTTCCAGATCCTGGGGAAACTGAGGCAGGCAGCAGAGAAGGGACCTGCTCAAGGTCATTCTGCGAATCCATGTGGAGCCCTGCACTCTTCCCACTCTCCAGCCCCGGAGGCTGCCAATCAACTTGGTTTGGGGTCTTGCAGGCTGAGGAGGCAGCAGCCCCCACATCCTGCCACCCAGCCACCTGCCAGGACCAGGAGGTGGCACTGTATGGCCGCCCACGGCTGCCCATACCCCCGGGTCGCTCACCTGGGTGTCCAGGATCGCCAGCTTCTGCCCACCCTGCAGAGTCTGGGTCCGCGACGCCAGGACCAGGGGCTGCCCATCTTTGTACCAGGTCACAACTGGCTCAGGGAGCGAGTCTGTCTCACAGCTCAGAACGGCCTTGTCCCCTGCCCTCACTGGGAACCCATCCTGGGGGCCGCCAAGAGCCTGCCTGAAGGTGGGGGGAACTGGGCCAGGGGACAAGCAGAGTAAGTGCCGCGCCTCCCCCGTGTCCTCCCCAGCCCCAGCCACCGTAACCGTCTATGGAAGCCCACACGGTGTACCCCAGCCCAGGGAGGGCTCAGATCCAGGGAGTCAGGAAGAGAACCAGGCAGCATGCCAACGACCTGCTGGGTGACCTGGGAAAAGCGCCTGCCCTCTCTGGGCCTCAGCCTCCTGGGCCCTGTCCCACACAGGGCGGGCCCCCCTGTGTTAGAGCCCCTCTGGGTCCCCACAGCCTGTCCCTCCAGCAAACCAAGGCAGAAGCCCCGCTGCCAGCTGTGAGTCCCCGGGGCCTGGCAGTGTCCGTCACAGGGCAGGTGAACACACAAATGGATGAACCAGCCCCGGGCCTGGGAAGAACCTTCCAGTGAGTCCTGCTCAGGACCTCTTGGGCCAGCTTTTCCCCCAGAGGATCCTGAAGACCAGGAGCCCTGAGACAGGCTCCCTGCGGAGAACCCCGTGGTCAGTCAGGCGCGGGAAGGGCCCTCCCCTTAGGTCAGAGCTCACTGCGCCAGGCCCGGGGCTAAGTGCTCACTTCCCATCCCATCGGTTAGTCCCGTGGTCGGTAAACTGCGGCTCTTTGGCCCCTTGAGTGTGGCTCTTCCACAAAATACCATGTGCGGGTGCGCATGTACAGTGCGATTGAAACTTTGTGGCCCATGCGCAGAAGTCGGTATTTTGTGGAAGAGCCACACTCAAGGGGCCAAAGAGCCGCATGTGGCTCGTGAGCCGCAGTTTGCCGAGCCACAGTTTGCCGACCACTGGGTTAGTCCTTATACCAACTAGCACCTACAGATGAGAGGTAAGGCTCAGAGAGTGGGCATGACTTGCCCAAGGTCACTGAGTAAGTGCACAGCCGAGTTTCAGACTCAAGTGCATCCAGTCTGCAGACCCCGACCTGAACCCCCCAAGTCTGCAGCTGGACACCGTTGCTGCAGGAGGCTCGGCACCCCAGGCTCCCCGGGGTCCTCCCCCGGCTGTGCTGCCTGAGGGGCGTGGGCAGAGCGCTGACTGAAGGAGCGGGGAGGGTGCAGGTGGGGGGACAGACAGGACGTACCCAGCACGCTGAGCCGCACCAGCTTCTGGTCTCGGCCGGCGGCATTGAGGGCCTCGCACACGTACGTCCCGGAGTCTGCCGGCTGCGCCCGGGCCAGCTGCAGCGTGTGGGTGCCTGCCGGAGGGGGCGGGGGGGAGGGGGTGTCAGCCCCTCGCACCAGCAACTGGGCTGCCCCCCAGACTCCCAGCCTGGTCCCCACAGAGCTGGGCCCCAAGCCTCAGTTTACCCACCAGGCAGGAGGAAGACGTCTTCTCCCAGGGAGAGGGCCTGGCCGTCCTTGTACCATGTGACCTCGGGGCTCGGGTGAGCACGGACGTCACAGGGGAGGGACACGCTGCTGTTGAGGATGGCGGTGACCTGCTCTGAGTCCAGGCCTGTGATGTGTGGTGGGACTGTCCCCGTGGCCACCGGATAAAGAAAGACACTTGAGGATGCACCCGGGGCGGGGGGGGGGAGCGGAGAGCTACAGCGACAGCACAGGACTCAGCTCCCGGCCTCAGCTGGCCGCGCTGTCGAGCAACGTGGTGCAGCTGCCCCTGTTCATCACCACCGCTCACAGATGGGAGCACGGGGCGTGGGGACCAGAGAGGGACAGTCACTTTCCAGTGGCCACTCAGCCGGCCAGTAGCAGAGCCAAATATCAAATCAGGTTTAAGTCCTAGACCTTGAGTGCTCAACGCTGTCACCTCTGTTCCCGAGGCCACAGCTGGAGGCCGAGCGCACAGCCACGGAGGGGCATGCGTCACAAGAATGTGGATGTCAAGAGGGCCAGCTCCGGGGCGGTGACCCCCACTGGGTGACCTCTCCGTCTCTGCAGCTGTGGGGTTGGGCCAGTGGTTGGCAAACTGCGACCCCTTGAGTGTGGCTCTTCCACAAAATACCACGTGAGGGCGCGCACGTACAGTGCGATTGAAACTTCGTGGCCACACTCAAGGGCTCAAAGAGCCGCATGTGGCTCGCGAGCCGCAGTCTGCCGACCACTGGGTTGGGCTAACCTCCAAGCTCTGCGGGAAGGAGTCAGCCCCAGGCCAGGTACACAGTAAGTGCTTAATCATGGTGCCGTAAGGCCAGAAGAGCCGCTCCCCGACCACCTCCAAAGTGGCTTAGGATCATCTGGGGATGGCCCTGGGCGATCGGGGTCCCCCAGATCCTCTCTGTCCTGGGATGTGGCTGGTGCCAGGCCAGGATGACTAACCTCTGGGTGCAGCCTTGGGGCCTGGGACACAGGAAGCATGAGGTGGTGCCCTCAGGGAGGGACTAGGTGCTGTGCCTGCCATGGAGCAGGTCAAGTGGGCCCGGGCACCAGCCCCTCCTTAGCCGGGAGCCCCAGGGGGCCGCCTGCCCTGCCCAGCTCACCTTGCACCCTAAGTGTGAAGAGCTTCTCCACGGAGCCCGCCGGGTTCTCGGCCACACACATGTAGCTGGCAACGTCGGCCACCTCTGCCGTGGAAACCTGTGGTGCAGAGAGAGGGTGCCTCGTGCCTGTGGTCCCCCTTCCTGGAACCACTGAGAGGGACCCCCTCACCACACCAGGCACGGCGGGCACCAGGAGGAACCCAGCAGAAGGCCACCTGTCTACATGGAGCAGTGTGTAGGGGCTCCACTGATGGGCACGCACACCCCACATCTGTCCAGGGCAGTGGTTCTCAACCTTCTGGCCCTTTAAATACAGTTCTTCATGCTGTGACCTAACCATAAAATTATTTTCGTTGCTACTTCATAACTGTCATGTTGCTACTGTTATGAATCGTAATGTAAATATCTGATATGCAGGATGGCCTTAGGCGACCCCTGTGAAAGGGTTGTTCAACCGCCAAAGGGGTCGCGACCCACAGGTTGAGAACCGCTGGTCTAGGGCTTTCTGTGACACTCAGGAGGGGAGTGTGAGGTTGGGCTGGGTGACCCCCTATAGCAAACGCGATGGTCTCCCCCCGCCCGGAGGAGGCTGCCCTCTGCTGTGTTGAGCTGCAGGGGTCCCGGGCAGCTGTGTCTAGAAACTGGGTGGCCAAGGGTGCTGCCCAGGGCCCTGAGCCGCGCTGGCTGTAGGTGCGACATCAGCAGAATTCCCAGGCGCTACGCTCGCCCGTGCCTGCCCGCGAGGCACATGGTGGTGGCGGTGGACACGCATCCCTGGGGGGTTGGATGAAGCCCGGGAGCTCCTGCAGGTTCTTGGGCAGGGACCTCATTTGGCTCAGATAACGGCAGCTCCTGGTCCCAGGCCAGCACCCCTGAGCCTCGGCAGCTGCTGCCTTTAGCCACGGCGGGGGACGCCCTGACCTGCAAGACTTGCCCGTCTTCCAGGACCTGCAGCCGAGGGCTTGGGGAGAAGGGCAGCCCGTTCTGGAGCCACGAGATGGTGGGCATGGGGTTGCCCAGGGCTGGACACTGTAGGCTGACAGTGCTGCTGGCATTGACGGTCACCTCCTCCACCAGCTCCTCCGTGTCCCCCAGGATCACAGGTGGGGCTGGGTGGGGGAGAGGAGGGTAAGGAGCAGGCAGCCTCCCTGGGAAAGGTCCCGGGGGGGGGGGGGGGTAGGCATGGAGGTGAGAGCAGCGCTTGGTGCCAGGCATTGGCTGGGGCTCCTTGTGCCCCACTCCCCAAGCCCTCCCAGGCCCTGGTGCAGCTAAGGAATCTGGGGCGCAGAGAGGGCTGTGAACTGCTCCAGGTCACACAGCTAGGAAGCAGCTCGCTTGGAGTTTGAACCCAGCCCTGTCTGGTTGCAGAGCCCAAGCCCGCAACCCCTACATCATCAACCTCCAAGTCCTGCCAGACCATGTTCCCCACTGTGACTCCTGGCAGGGGGGGGGGGGGGGAGGGGGCGCCTCACGGAGCCTGCAGACGTGACACCCCCCTCCCACCCCAAGGCCGGCCACTCACTCAGCACCATCAGCTCGTAGTGCAGCCAGTCCTCGCCCACCTCGTTGGAGGCCTTGCACGAGTACCTCCCAGCATCCTCCGCGCGCACCAGGGGGATCTGCAGGACCCGGCCTCCTGTGGGGAGAGGAATGGGGGGAGGGGGGACAGAGGCCTGAGCAAAGGTGAGGAAACCTGCTCCTTCCTCATAGGGGACCTGGGACACATCATCCCCCCCCCCCCCCAACCCCCATCTGTGAAATGGAGAGCATCTGCCCGCCCCGCCCAGCTCTCGGGGCTGGGGCACCAGGCCTGGCCGCACCTCCCTGCTCTCTGACTCGGTGCTGTAAACACTCCCATCTCACAGATGGAAAAACTGAGGCTTCCCAAGAGCACCCCGCAGTGCTGAGCCCAGCTCCTTGATGAGGGCAGAGGGAAGGGCCTGAGAGCTGGGCAGAGGCTCTTGGGAGGCAAAGAGGCAGCTGCGGTCTGTGGCGGTTGGGGGTGGGTGTTGCTAGCAGCTGTCATCTGAGACCCTCTGTGATCCAGAGCCTGCCAGGGCCAGACCCTGGCATCTCCTGGGGGCTGGAGCTGGTCTCTAGCAGGGGCCGAGTGAGGGTCACTGTCTGCTCACATTCTCGGTCGGGGGCTCACTGGCCCAGGCTGGGTGTGTGTGTGTGTGTGGGGGGGGGGGTTGTGACCAGGGTTGGAACTAGGGGCTCATTACATGCAGAGCCAGGGGACAGCGGTCATGGTTAAGGAGGGAGGGAGGGAGGGGCCACTGTCAGCGTCATTTATGTGTGAGGTGAATCTATGTGCTCGGGATTGGGAGTCAGTGGCCAGGGTCAGAGTTCAATGGTGGGGCTGAAGGTTTACGGCGAGGACAGAGGGTCGGAGCTGTGGCCAGGGAGCAGCATGTGCCTGAGGTCTCTGTGTACCCAGGATTGGGGCCAGTGTCCCGGTCCGAGAGGAGGCGAGGGGGTCAGTCCAGGGGTTCTGACAGGAGCAAACAGCTGTCAGCAAGCGCTGCCCCTCTCGGATCTCTGAGGCCACCTTCTTTTGCAAGAGCCAAAGTACAAGCCCTGGGGTGACCCTGCTCAGCAGCACCCCGCGCCCCACCTCACCTCCCTCGCCCCCCGCCCTCAGCGGCCCCGGCACTGCCCACGCCTGGCAGGACCTGGGGCCAATCCTGAGCCTGGAGACCACCGAATCCCCCGAGACACACAGGGCTCTGTGCCTGGAACGTCTCCCAGGTCTGCTCTACCTCAGGGAGCTCGGCCAGCCGCCAGGAAAGCCGGGCATTTGGAGCCTTTTAATTCAAAATCCTCCACAGAAAAAAAACTATTCTAAATAAAAGGGTTGTTTTTTAAAAAAAACTAAATCACCTTAAATAAACATATAAAGCAGCAAAAAGAAAGCAAAGGTCACAAGGGCCCGAGTTTGGCCCCGGTGTGGCCCTCAGCCCAGTGGGAGGTTCTTCCGCTGTTGGGATGATCACGAGATGCCAATAAAGAAGCGGCTCCTGCCCAGCTGCTGCCGCTCAGGGGTTGAGCATCGACCTATGAACCAGGAGGTCACGGTTCGATGCCCGGTCAGGGCACAGGCCTGGGTTGTGGGCTCGATCCCCACTAGGGGGTGTGCAGGAGGCAGCTGATCAATGATTCTCTCTCGTCATTGATGTTTCTGTCTCTCTCTCTCTCTTCCTCCCTGAAATCAATTAGAAGAAAAAAAAAAAAGCAGCAGCAGCAGCGGCTCCCTCTAAGAAAGACGCCCGCTTCAGTGGTTTATTTCCGGACATCCCAGATCTCGAAGCCCAGAGAACTTCCAGCCCCGGATTACAGAGGCGGCGAAGGCCCAGCCTGTCAAAGGCCCTGCCCGAGGTCACACAGCAAGCAGCACGCGGGGGCGCCCAGAGGACCGGCAGAGGGCAGCTGAGGGGACCAGCTCCGATGCATGACCCTGGTCCCTGCCTGCAAATGCCCCGACTTCTCCGTGCAGCCCCGGCCTACCTTGCAGGACAGACACCCCGTCTGTGGCCGAGAGGGGCTGGTCCTCCCTGTACCAGGTGAGCTCCGGGGGCGGGACCGCGTTGGTGTCGCAGTACAGGTATGCGGGGTTGTTCTCCACGACCTCCCGGTATTCCGTCACCCCGCCCCGGGCCTCCTCCTCCCGGGACAGGATTTCGAAGGTTGCACTGGCATCACCCACCTTCTGGAACATGGGGGGCACTGGGGAGGGGCGACAAAGGCATTACGACACACAGCGTGGGATGGAGAGGGACCTCTGCTCAAAGGACCCCGTCCCGGCCTCCCCCGGGAGTGGACATTGCACTGTTTGAGCCCATCCCGTAGGTCAAGGCGTTTTTAAAATTCACTCATCCCTTCCACTAGTGGTTTTTTATTTTTGTGGGTTTTTTTGCAATGAGTGTTTATTGAGCAATGTGTGTGCTGGGCACTGGAATGAGGCTCCTGCCCACCGCAGCTCATGTCTAATGGACGCCAGACTTCTCCTTACAAGGTGATTTTGTTCAAGGAAGGGAGCCAGATCCTGAGCTTTAGCCAGCCTGTTTACTGGAGCCCAGAGGATGAAATCATGGGCTTTTAGAACTGAGGCGCCCCCCAAGGCCACCCCATTCAGCCACCCACATGTTACAAAGGCAAAACTAAGGCCTAGGGGGCAGTGATGTTCCCAGGTCACCAAGTCAGTGAATGGACGAGCCCAGGCCAGGCTCTAGGGGCCAGACATGCCAGACGGTGGTGAGAAAGGGGACGGGCCGCCCGGCTGGTGTTGCTCAATGGTTAGCATCGGCCTATGAACCAGGAGGTCACGGTTCGATTTCCGGTCAGGGCACATGCCCGGGTTGTGGGCTCGGTCCCCAGTAGGGGATGTGCAGGGGGCAGCTAATCAATGATTCTCTCTCATCATTAATGTTTCTATCTCTCTTTTCTCACCCTTTCTGAAATCAATAAAAATATATTAAAAGGGGGGGGGGGCAGGCAGCCGGGACAGAGCCCTCCTGCCAGCGACTCTGAAGCAGACACCCCCGCCCCTGGCCCTGCCGCCCAGTTCCACGGTCCCCTGCCCCCACCAGGCCCTGAGGGTCCCCACACACCCTGGATGAGCACGCTGAAGTCCTGGTCGTCCTCGCCGGCCACATTGGTGGCCACGCACAGGTACCGCCCCGAATCTGAGACCTGCGTGGGCTGGATCTGCAGCAGCCGCCCCTCACCCAGGACGCGGAGCCGCTTGTGGGGGGCCACGGGCTGGGGGGAGGGAAGAGGCGGAACAGGGATCACAAATGGGGGGAAGCACCCGGACAAGTATATGTAGATTCCAACAAGGTTTTAAACACCCGGCAAAATGGGAGGACACCCTGAAAAGTTGGTAAAACCAAACCCGGATGACAACAGTCAGAAGGGAATTAAAGGGGTGAATATAAAGTTTAATGTTTATGAGACCTGTTCCCTTTTAAAAGAGTAGGATTTCCTATTAACATGTAAAGAGCGAGGCAGGGCCCAGCCCAGCTCTGGGGCCAGGTGCTCTGCCTGTCTCTACTGGAAGGTTCCGAGCAGGGCCCGGGGGACCCAGAGGAGAGAGAGCACCTGAGGCTGCCCCGGGGGGCCCAGCTCACCCGTCCATCCTTGTACCAGCTGATGGCAGGCGGGGGCGCCGCCCAGCACTCACACTCCAGGGTCAGGGTACTGTTGACCTTGGTCTTCACTTCCTTCACACCGACCTCCCCCATGGAGTCGTCTTTGGAGATGGAAGGGGGGACTGCAAAACGCAAGGGGGGTCTGAGGAGCTGGCCTGGGGAGGGGGCCCTGAGCCTGTGCTCACCCTGGGCCCAGGAATGGGGGGCTGGCTCCGGACAGTGGAGGAACAGCGGCCTGGAGACGGATCCACCCCTGGGGCCGTTCGCCTAGAGGCGGGGCTGGGGAACGTCCATCCAGTGGCCATGTAAGACCCGTGAAATCATCTGGCCTGGCCCTGCCCATCTGGGGGCTTAGACGTGTCAGATGGTGGTGAGAAAGGGCACAGGCAGCGGGACAGAGCCCTCCTGCCAGACTCGAAATTCAATCAATCTAGGAGTGTTAGGCGGCCAATGGGGGGAAGTAGAGGACATACGTAATACTTTAAACAATAAAGAATTATTAAAGTAAAAAAAATCTAGGAGCTTTCTTCATAGCAACATAAGTTTATATTAAGTGAATTATATTAATGATGTTATAAATATCCACACGGCCATTGGCACGCTAGCCGGTCTGGCTCAGTGGATAGAGCATCAGTCTGCAGACGGAAGGGTCCCGGGTTGGATTCTGATCAAAGGCACATGCCTGGGTTGTGGGCTCGAACCCTAGGAGGAGGCGTGCAGGAGGCAGCCCATCAGTGATTCTCTCTCATCATTGATGTTTCTATCTCTCTCCCTCCCCCTTCCTCTCTGAAATCAATAAAAATATATTAAAAAACCACAACCACCAAAAACAAAACATAAAACCAACACATGGCGCTTGGCAGAAAAAAGGTTCCCTAACCCTGCCTTGAAGGCAAGACCATCAGCGATGGTTACCGGACAGGGCAGGTCGGAGGCAGGGGAATCCCTGGGGTGACGTCTGGGGGCCCCAGGTCTCAAGTTGTGGAGGCTCTGAGTGCATCACGGCAGAAAGAAGCCAGGACTGGAGCGGGTGTTGGCATCCACGTGGCACAAGTCCTAGCTCACCATCCCCCCTCCGAGTGTCCTGAGCCCTAAAATGGGGAATGACCCAGCCGGCCTGCTGCCTGGCGACTATCAGAGCAGACAAGCCCATCAAGGCGTTGGGGGTGTCAGGAATGGCCCCGGCACCGGGGTCCCAGGGCTCCGAGCCACCTCCTGCTCCCACCAGTGCCCAGGGGTCCCGACTCACTGAGCACTTCCACGTGGTAGTTCTTCACGGCCTCCCCAAGCCCGTTGGTGACCACGCAGGTGTACTGGCCTGCGTCTTCCTTCTGGGCATTCAGGATCTGCAGCCCGTGGGTACCTGCTTGCGGAGCAGCGGCCAGGGGCACCTCAGGCCTGCGCTGGGCTTCACCAGCCCCGCCCTCTGACCCCTCGCTCCTCCCCCCAGGGCATCACCTGGGAGCAGCTGGATGTTGTTTGAGGCCTCAAACGGGGACCCGTCCTTCATCCAGGTGATGGTGGGGGCGGGGAAGGCCAGCGCCTCACAGATCAGAGAAATGGGGTTGTTGATGGTCACGGTCACCTCCTCGTCTGCACCGTCCTCGGTCACCCCCAGGATGGAGGGAGCCACTGTGATGGGAGGCCAGGGGGGTGCTTGTGAACAGAGAGGCCGACTCTGGGCGCAAGGACCCAGGAAAGCCTCAGACCCGCGGTGCTCAGCCGCCGTGCTGCTGCTATTTTCATTGCGCAGGGGAAACTGAGGCTCGGTGGAGCCCAAGCCAGTGCGGCCAGAGTTGAATTCAGGCCTCGGTGACCCAGGTCCCAGCTCTCCACCACTGAGCAATACCATAGGGCAGCGGTCGGCAAACTGCGGCCCCTTGAGTGTGGCTCTTCCACAAAATACCTCGTGCGGGCGCGCACGTACGGTGCGATTGAAACTTTGTGGCCACACTCAAGGGGCCAAAGAGCCGCATGTGGCTCGCGAGCCGCAGTTTGCTGACCACTGCCATAGGGGAAGCTGGACAATTTCTGCCTCAACTTCCCCCACAGCCTCTTAGCATCCAGGGTATCTAGTAATTTAACCAGAGCCTCCGCAATTCTGTTTGTGTTTCCAATCGGTGCCACTCCCGGAGTGGAGGGTGGGGCGGGAGGTGGAGTGATGGTCCCTGCTGAGTAGACGCTCTCTGTTGTCACTGACCCTAAAATGTCCTCTTTCGGGCCCTGCAGGGACCGTCCATTTGGCCACCAGCGCTTTTAGAAATGGATTTTACGAGACCAGCCCGTGCCCCTCTTGTTTTCGAATCCCTGTTTCTCCAGCCCAACAAAACAGCTGGTGCTGCATTGCCCTCACCCTCGCCCTCGGGGGCGGACGGCCTGGAGGGAGTCTTGTCCTCTCTCTCAGCCACAGAGCTCCATCAGTGACATGGGGACAGGCGCACTGCCCCCCCCCGGGTTGCTGTGGAGATCCAGCCAGGAAGGCCTGTGCATATGCCTGGCCTCTAAGGGTTCAACCACTAGGGCCGCTGTTGTTGTTTGTTGTTGAACATGGAGGGCTTTGTGGGAAGCTGCCTATCAGGTCACCTGGTTCTGCCTCCTGCCAGCACCTGGAATGGCCAGCAGATGCCCAGCACTCACCCAGGACGCTCAGCTGGACATGCCTGGTCCTCTCCCCCGCGGCGTTGGCTGCAATGCAGGAGTAGTGGCCGGCACTGGACAGGTTGGCCTGGAGGACCTGCAGAAGGGCTCCATCTGGAGAGATGTGCTGGGTGTCTCCACCAGCCAGGGGCCGGCCGTCTTTGAACCACGTGACCCTGGGCTGTGGGTGGCCTGTGTGGGGAGGAGAGAGGCAGGTAAGACAGTTCAGCAGGATCGGACCAGGTTGGAGCAGAGGTCACTGCAGGAAGGAGGTGGTGGGGGACATGGGTTTTCCTTCTCAGTCCAGAGGCCCAGGCAGCAGGGCAAGACACAGAAGCAGCCACCACGGGCCTGGGCCTTTTCCTAAGGGTGTGATTGCCTTTTCCTTACTGAGGAGTGGACAGAGACGGCTGGTACGGACAGAAGAAAGACAAGATATTCCTTCCATCCATCCATCCATTCATCCATCTAAACATACATATATACATACATACATACACCTATCCATCCACCAATTTGTCCACCTATCCACCTCCCCATCCTTCCATCCATCCATCCATCCATCCACCCACCCACCCACCTATCCATCCATCCATCCATCCATCCATCCATCCCAGCTCAAAAGCATAACTAAGGCACTGGGGGAACCATAGTGACAAGGTAGACTGTGGTTCCTCAAGGAGCTCAGAGCCCAGCTGGGGTACACAGGTGTCACAAGGCCACCATGGATCAGTGTGGTCAGTGCTGGGATGGGGAGCAGAGGGCTGGAATAGGCAGGCAAGATCCCCAGTACCCCCCTTTTCAAAGCTGCCTTCTCATCTTTCCCCCAGCCCGCTGTGTGGCCGTGTGGGGCCTTACCTGTGGCGTTGCACGTCAGGTTGGCTGTCTGTCCCTCGGGGACCTTGACCACTTCCTCCAGGTCCTCGTTCTCGATACTGGGAGGAACTGGGAGAGCAGGAGACAGCCGGTCACTGACTGGAGCTGGCTCACTCGGGCTGAACCCCAGAGCAGAAAGCCTAGAGCATCTCTCTTCAGGCTCCTGGTTTCCCCGTCCCCTCGTGCCTGCTTCCACAGGGCCGAGGGAGGACCAGTGCCCTGGGAGAAGGCTCTGATCAGGGCAAGGTGGTGTTAGAAATATTTTCTCCTTTCCACGTTGGGTTATAGTAGTCCCTGCTGCTTCTAGAAAGTTCCATGATGGCCTCAGAGTAGGAACTGCTCATGGGAAAACAAGCTTTGGCCTCGCCTTCCTTCCTGAGTGGACCTCCTACTACAGCAAGAGCTCTTGGTCCTGGACCGCCCCCCGTAAGCTCCCCAGCCGGAGGAAAAGGATTCGTGGGCTACGCACACGGGGCTGTGACATACCCAGAACCTCCACGCTGAAGTTCCTCCGCACCTCCCCAGCCTCGTTGCTGGCCAGGCAGGAGTAGAGGCCTCTGTCTCGCTCCTGGGTCCGGGTCACCTTCAGCATCCAGCCACCTGGGGAGGGAGGAGAGAGGGCTCCGACTGCGGCTGGGAGCTGAGCCCAGGCTGACCACCAGGAAGAGGAGTGTGCCAGGCGTCTCCATCAGATGTGTCTGCCTACCTCAGTGTCCCATTCCTCAGGTGGGAAAACTGAGGCCCAGGAGGGTGAACAGATGGATGGAGCCCCCTGGACATTAGACATGCGCAGGGTAAGCCCGAGGCCCCGTTTAAGAAGAAGGATCTGTCACCTGGCTACCCCCACTTCTGGAGACTGACCACGGCTAAAAGGACAGCCATGGGCCTGGCCCAGGTCAGACCGCCCTGCTACGCTGATGGACCCTGGAAAAGGCCGCCTTCTCCCAAGACCAGCCCAGGGAAGGCACATGCATGGGACATGTGAACACGGCTGCTCCTATACCCAGGGAAGACATGGCTAATCGATCACCGCTCTCCTTTCTGCTGGGCCCTGATGCAGCCCCTGAGTCCACCTCATCGCAATGCATCTGGCAGCCCCACCAAGGGCTCAGGAGGTGCACAAGGGGAAGCTTGCTGCCATCCCAGCTTTGGAACAACAGGAACATCCCTGCGGGGAGCAACTGACGGGTCACTGAGGGTGAGCTGAAGTCCTTATAAGCTTTGGATGGGACACTGCCTCCTGGACCTCAGTTTCCCCATTTGTATGTCAGTAAGAAAGATCACAAACCAACTTTGTGAGGAGGACGAATATTCAGAGGCAGAGGTGCTTAGACCCTATGTCCGTTCGCCCACCTGTACTGTGTGTGAGATGTTATATAAGTGCCATGAGAATTTTTGCTGCAGGACTTATCAGAACCTTGACTATAAATGGCCACTGTGAGTCTCTAGGAGGGGAGCAGAGCAGGAAGCCTTTCTAAACGTAGTCAAATCTAATATGTTTCCTGGAGCACATCACCTGACCAGTGTTTTGGGATATACTCCTGGGGGACCAACAGCCGAAATGTTTATGCCACCCCGGCTGGCCGCTCAGGGTCAGAAGTCATGGGCATGTGCTGAGCAGAGGCAGAAGCGGAGGGCCAGGCCCGATCACCGGACACTCGCCTGGTCGGCACCTTACCCGCCAAGAGGTAGGTGTCCTCCCCGGGGCTGATGGGCTCCTCCCCTCGGAACCAGCGGACCCCTGGGGGTGGGATGCCTGTGGCTTCACAGAGCAGCGTCAAGGGGCTGTGCAAGGCGGCAGTGACGTTGGTCAGCGGGTCCGAGTCTCCGATGAGCTCTGGGGGCACTGGACACAGAGAAACAGCCTTATTCAGGATGCAGACAGGGCCATGTGCTCCTTCCTCGACCCCCACGCACGGCCCTCCCCCAGGAGCCCCACCCCCACTCAGGAGGGGCTGAAGGCTTCAAGAGCTGCTCCCACTGAAAGGGGTGAGTGGCGACCACAGGCGGGGCTTTGGCGTCAGGCAGACACCTTGGGCCTCAGTTTCTCCAAGCCCCTAGAGCAGTGGTTCTCGACCTTCCTAATGCCGCAACCCTTTAATACAGTTCCTCATGTTGTGGTGACCCCCAATTTCATTGTTACAAATTGAACTAAAGCATAGTGATGAATCACCAAAACAATATGTAATTATATATGTGTTTTCCGATGGTCTTAGGCGACCCCTGTGAAAGGGTCGTTCGACCCCCAAAGGGGTCGTGACCCACAGGTTGAGAACCGCTGCCCTAGAGGGATGCCAGGAGGATTCAACAAGAACACGTGTAAAGCTCTCGGCACAGTGCCTGGTACGGAGCCGATGCTGAGCAAACGAGACTGGCCGAGAGCAAAGGTGAACACAGATGCGTCCCCAGATCCACGTGTCAGAGCTCGGTGGTGCCTAGAGCATCCACTCGCACAGGAAGCCCCGCTCTATCAGGCCGGGGTGAGCGGGTGGGGTGGGGTCCCAGCCGCACGGCCCATCTCTCCCATCTTCTCTCCTGCCCCGAGGCATACAGTAGGAGCTCAATAAAAGACTGAAACCACAAGGCTGTTCTAGCCACCCTGAACCTGCCACCCCTCCCGGCCTCTGCGGGGTCTGTTCCCTCTGCCGGGCACACTTCCCCCCTCACCCTGGCACCTGGTCAACTCCCATCCTGCTTTTACATTTCAGCTGAAAGGCCACCTCCTACAGGAGGCTGCCCTGATTTCCCACGACAGCGTTCAGGCCCCTGAATCCCCCTATCACCTGTAAGTCATGCAGGAGAGAGTAGCTCATTTCCACAGTGCCCAGAACAGAGTAGGGGGACAGACAGGAAGGGAGGGAAAAGTGGGGGGAGATTAGGGCCATTTGAAGCCAGTCCTGATTTGGGAGCAATGATGAAGGCTTCCCCCAACAGACCTCACCAGAGGCCTGCTTCTTGGGAGAATGAGGCGTGACCCGGCCTTGCCTTCTCCGGTCTGGGCCCCCTTCCTGCCCCCCTCCGGCCGGCCCCCGGTCCTCACCCAGCACGGACAGCGCAAACCTCCTCTCGGCCCTCCCAGCCACGTTCTCGGCCACGCAGCTGTAGCGTCCCGCGTGGGCAGCCTGTGCCCGCTCCACGTGCAGGCTCTGACCCTGGTTCTGCAGCCGCAGGCCAGGTGCGGCTCCCACCGGCTGGCCGTCCCGCTGCCACGTCACCCTGGGTGGGGGTTTCCCCGTGACGCTGCATTCCAGAGTGGCCTCCTCGTCCTGGACCACGGAGACCTGTGCGGGGGGCTCCCGGGGGCCAGCGATCTGCGGGGGAACTGGGGTGGGGAGAAAGTCGCTGTGGCCGCCGGGCAGCAAGCACTCACATCAGGCCCCAAGCTGGCCTATGTTCCCCAGGGCCACTCCCTGGCCGTGTGACCTTGGTCAGGTGACCTCATCTCTCTGGGCCTCCATGTTCCATCCTTATAATGGGGCCATACGGCGCTCCACTCCTGCCTCTATCTAACCCTGGAGTCCTGGGGAGGGGCCTGCTGTTTGGAAAACAAGCTCTCAGCACAGCCCGGAAGAGCTGCGGGAGGGTTCCTTCCTCAGAAACCAGGCCTTCCCGGAGCTCAGACAGTCTCGGGGGCCGGCCGGGGCGGGGTTACTCTCTCCAAAATGCTTTTCATTGGGGGGATAAGGACACATTTGTAATATCTTAATCAATAAAGGGGGGGGGGGGAATGTAAAACAAAATAAGTGTTTGCTGGTGATATAGATTAAAACGGAAATTGAACTATTAAAAAAAAATGCTTTTCTTGGTCTTATTTCCTAGGCTGAGATATTTCATCTCATCACTGCAGGATGAGTAGCCGGGACTTAGGTTTCCCTTATGCACAGGAGCTTCCTAGAAATTCTACATTCCTTTCTGCTTCTGTTCCAAGTTGTGTTTTTCCCTCTGGGCCACTGGGGGCTCTTGGGGTCACGTTGCCGCTCTCAGGCTTAGGGCTGGAGCCGGAGCCGCAGGAAGCTGGCTGGGAGGGCGGTTAGGGAGATGCCCAGAATCTAAGAGGCCCAGGGAAGTGCTCTCATTATCGCTGTTCCTGTCTCGGCTTGGATCCCGGGGGTGGGTCTCCCCTGCCTGCCACCCTCCGGCCCCTTCTGCCTGGCTCAGGTCACCCCGGCCCGGCTCACCATGCACCTCCAGCTGCTGGTCCTGGCTGCTGTTTCCGGCCACGTTGCTGCACTCACAGGTGTACGTTCCCTCCTGGGCCGGCTGGGCTGGTCCCAGGTACAGCAGCCGCCCGACCGCCGACACCTGTCCGAGGCCGGCCCCCTCCCCGGGCACGGGATGACCTGGGTGCAGCATGAAAAAGCCCCTGGTTCCCGGTCCTTCCACCGGGAACACTTGTGCCCCCTCCCCCCACCGTCCTGGCCAACTCCAGCAGGAGGAGGCTGTCCCTGCCCTCGATGGGTACCCCACCCCAGAGCCCAGCGGAGATGGAGGTGGGTGGGCCTTCAGCCCCAGGGGTGGGGGTCCTGGTTACAGAAATGACACTCAGTTCCATTCTGCTCGGTCCCCAAGTCCGCTGGGCACCCCAGCCCCTTCCCAGCCAGCAACCCTACCGTCCTTCCTCCAGGTGATCTTGGGGAAGGGGACACCCCGACATTCGCAGGACAGCCTGGCGGGGTGTCCCTCGGTCACGGTCAGGAGTGTGGGGCTCCCTCGAGGGGAACACTGGAGGGACTAAGAGAAGAGAGGGTGTGAGTGGTGTGGGGGGCTGGGAGGGGAGCGAGCTGCACACTGGGACCCAGTCAAGGCAGCAGTGCCCCAGGGCATGGCGAGCTGGCCGTGAGGGGCAGGGCAGGGGGGACCGCAGCCAGCCCAGGAGACCCTCACCCAAGACGTTGAGGTTTGTAGTGTTTCTCCGAGCGGCCCGCCTGTTCAGCGCCTCACAGGTGTAGCGGCCTGCGTCCCTCACCTCCGCCCTGTCCACCTGTCCGACAGCGACGGGAGCCATCAGCAGGGGCAGCACACAGCTGGGGTGCCCGGGGCGGACTGTGTGACTGTGGGCAAGCCCCTTTACCCTCCGCTGTGGCCCAACCTCCCCACCTGGAACCTGGCACCTCCCGCACCCCGAAGTTTCTAGAAGCCACTGCCTGCCGGTGGCCTCCTGTGGGTCAGGCACATGGACTGGGCTCCCCAAGTGGCAGCCCTGCCAGCCACATCCGCAGCCCAGCCCCGTTCTGACAGAACAGCCCAGAGGAGAAGGTGGAGGATGAAGAAGGGTGGAGTGGGGAGGGGACCCTGTCCTCATGGTGGTGACGGCTGCGGCTCTGAAGAATGAAGGGCAGGAGAGGCAGGCATTCCAGACAGAGCAAACCACAGGAGGTGCTCAGAGTCAGGAACGATCATATCACAAGGTGTAGGGGGGTGGGAGGAGGAGGAGCAGGCTGGAGTGGAAGGTTCTCCCCAACAGCAGGAGAGGCACCAACGCTCCCCAAGCTGAAGTGGATGAGCTGTGCTCTGGGGCAGGGTGGGGCCTCACGGGCCTGCCTCTGGGAACCCTCCCAGCTCCCAGGAGAGAGGCACCAGTGTGTTTGCAGGTGAGAGACCGGAGGCCAGGGTGTCAGGACACCGGGGGGGGGGGGGGGGGGGGGGGGGCGCAGTCGGAGGAGACAGAACTAAAATTTAAATCCAGGCTGGGCCAGATGCCCATACAGGGGCTTAAAGGCCCAAAGGCAAGGAGGCTTTTGAACAAAGAGTGAAAAACAGGTAGAAAGAGAGCTGCCGGCTTCGTGGGGGGCTGAGGGGCCCGAAGGCTCAGTCCTGGGCCTTCGCTCTCAGTCTCCATTCGGCTGGAAGCAGCTCTGACAGGTCGGGAGGCTGCGCCCTGGGTGTTGGGTCTGGAGGGGCCTGCAGGGCCCACGCAGCTGAACTGGCGGCGCAGGACACCCAGGGGCCCGCCCTGCGCGGGCTCCGCTCACACACCTCCAGCAAGGCCTTGTCTGCAGAGAGGCGGGCTCCGGGCCGCGGCTCCAGGGGGCGGCCGTCCTTCCGCCAGCTCAGCACCGGAGCGGGCACGGCGTGGCTCTGGCACTCCAGGGCCACTGACTCGTTGGCCACAACAGACACGTTCAGCTCTTCCCCGAGGATGCTGGGCGGCACTGGGGAGGGGGGCAGAGGGCGCTATCTCAGCAGGTGGGGGGGCAGCAGGATGGAGCCAACACCCTGAGCCACAGCCCTCTCACCCTCCCTTCGACGACCTCCTGCGCCGGCCTCAAAAGGAGGCCCAAGGCCCCGGGTCCGAGGGGGTCCGTGGGTTGTAACAGCGGCAACCTCCGGACTGACGGCACTTCAGGACAAGACGTTACCTCCGAGGGACAGTGGGGAAGGGACTGGGGATTTCTCTGTATTGTTTCTTGCAACTCACGTGAATCTACAATTATCTCAAACTCTTTTTAAAATTTACAGTATTTTTATTTTTTTAAATGTGTTTTCAGAAGCAGCACCCCAGCCACCTCTCTCCTGAGACATAAACAAGCCTGCAGAGGAGGGTCAGGAGTCAGAGGCCCTGGCTGGAGTCCTGTGACCTGACACTTGGTCACTGTGTGATCGTGAGGGTAGCCACCGGGTGGGGCCACCGGAGGTTACCTGCAATGACAGGTGGCCGAGCCCTGGGCACACGGTGCCTGCGAACTATTATCCGGACGCCAGCGACGGGAGGAGCTGGAATGGAACCCCCCGCCCCCTCCCCCAGGCTCTACATTTCCCGGAGTTCCCTTGTGCACCTCCAGAGAGCCCACAGCATCCCATACGAGGACATTTTAAAACCAGAGCAACTGTTACTGTGTTCTCTGAGTGTGGTGAACCCCGCGGCACCTTGGAAGTGGGTGCCGTCTTCGCCCCTTTCCCAGAGGAAGACACAGAGGCTCAGAGAAGCGCAGCGATTAGCCCAAGGTCACGGCCACAGGAAGTGGCGGAGTCAGGATTTGAACCCCAGATCCATGCACTCCAGAGCCGGTCCCTAACCACCACCCCACACCACCTTGCCCAAATGCACTGTCACCCCCACTTGACCCAGGAGAGTGAAAACGTCCGGTTCCTGACTCTGGGCCATGTGCACCTGCCACTTCGTGCCCCGTCTACCTCTTCCCTGAATTTGGGTCACCTGGTCGAGCGGGGCCACCCACCTGCCCCCCGTCCATAATAGGGGAGCTCTCACTCCAACTGACCCCCACAGGAAGGCAGCCACGGTCTCAGGCCGGCATGTCTTCCACCCAACCACACTTCCTTTGAACGTGACCAGACACCCCCAGCCCCACGACCTCGAGCCGCAGCCTCTAGGGCCTGACACTCACCATGGACGTGCAGGGCGACGTCCCGGCGGTCCTCGCCCACGGCGCTCACGGCCACGCAGGAGTAGGTGCCAGAGTCGGAGGCCCGGGCACTGGCCAGCGTGAGGGTGCGGCCCCCGGGAAAGACCTGCCCCCCAGAAGGAAGCCCACGTGAGGTTATGCACCCCCAGGCCAGCTCCCACACCTCCCAAGCTGGCCCTGCTGCACGGACGCCGCCTCGGCAGCCTGCTCCGGACGCCCAGAACCCTCAGGCCTTGGCACCTCCGCCGGGCGTGGGGCGATCACATGGGTCCTTTAAAAGGGCCCCCTGTAGTGTGCCGCGCCAGCACGGTCAGGGGTGAACCTGAGTGGGGGCGGCTGAAAGGCTTAGAAAAGACAGACAAGAGAATGAAAGCCGGGTCTCGGTGGGACGCTGCTTCTCTGAGAGACAGTGACCACGCCCACAGCCATGCCTTTATTTTATAGCAGATGCCACGAGGCAAAGTAAGGGCATGACCAAGATGTTTACAACATTCTCCTGGGTTTCAATCCTACTCAACTACATGCACCTGAACTCTATCAAGCCCACATCACTCAGGCACGTGGACCATAGGTTCACGCTCACAACTACAGCTGTTGGCTATAATTGTGCTGGGAGGGCTCTGCCCTCCAACCTGGGACTTGCACGTGGCCATGAGAGGACTGTGCCCTCTCCTCAGTCCAAGGCTTGAACCTGTCCAACACTGTAGCGGCTCCCCACGCTGTAGCTTCGCTGTGGCTAGTGAGCCCTTGGGATATACTACTGGGTTAGCCAAAATGTCTATTAAAATTGCTTTCACCTGTTTCTTCTTATGCATTTCCTGCAGCTACTGGGCATTCTAACTCACACGCTTGTGGGGGCCTGTTTCTGGAGACTCTGCTTGAGACGCTCCGCTTAGCAGTCCCTGCCCCCTCCCACCAGTCGTCCTGAGCGGTCACTGCTTCTCCCTCCCCTTGGAGCTCCCCGGGCCGGGCCTCTGCTCCCAGCACCCCCTGAGGTGGCAGGGAGGCGGGCCACCCAGCCCTGCTGACCTGGAGGCCAGAGGTCCCTGCCGTGGACACGGGGTTTCCATCCTTCAGCCACAGCAGGGTGGGGCTGGGGCTGCCGGTGGCGCTGCAGGTCAGCCGGACCGGGGCGCCGAGCAGCACGGGGCCCGGCAGGCTGGGCGGCAGCGTGATGCGCGGAGGCACTGCAGGGCGGGGGTGACACAGAACACAGGCTGAGCCCCACTCGGGACATAACAGGGAGGGCACCTGGCTGGGCACCCCCCTCCCAGGCCACACACAAAAGCACAGGGACAGCCACTCAACATGGGCACAGCCCTGCACAGTTCTCAGGACTGCTCATCTCATCCTTTTTGTTAAATAAATACATATATTTTTATTGATTTCAGAGAGGAAGGGAGAGGGAGAGATAGAAACATCAATGATGAGAATCATTGATCGGCTGCCTCTTGCACGCCCCCTACTGGGGATGGAGCTCACAACCTTGGGCACGTGCCCTTGACCAGAATCAAACCCGGGACCCTTCCGTCCGCAGGCCGACGCTCTATCCACTGAGCAACACCAGCCAGGGCTCATCTCATCCTTTCCAAACCATCCTGAGGCCTCTGCAGATGAGAATCCAGGGCTCCAGGAGGGCAAGTCACTGGCCCGAGGTTGGCCAGCTAGGAAGCGGCAGAAGCAGCACCTGAACCTGGGCCTTCTGCTCAGCATATCATGGGGACGGTATGGGGTAATGAGGGCTGAGGACCCCGGGCAGGCTTTGTTTTCCAGCTCAGAGGCATCAGATCAAACGCTCTCCTACAAGCAGCCCCTCGTGAGTCCACTGTATCTGGGAGCCACAAGCCAGGATGCCCAGGGCTCCTGCCCCGCTCCCCACTGCTCTTGGGACAAAGACCGGAGCCCTCCAGCGTCCACCTGGCCATCTCCCCAGCCTGCCTCCTCTTCCCCTTGTTCTGTGAGCTCCAGGCCCCCCGCCTCCTTGCCTTTCCTCAACTCCCCAGGTCTCTGCAGCCGCAGGCCTTGGCAGGCGGTCTCTATTTCAGCATTCAGCTCTCAAAGACGCCTCCCGGATGCCCCAGGCCAGGTCAGAGCCTGGTTCCAGGCCCTCAGCTGCACCTCGCCTTTACTAGCTCTGGTCACAGCATCAGGAAACAGTGCTCTGGGTAATGATCTACCGCGGTACCCTCCACCAGCAGGAAGCATGGGCCTGTCTTCTCAGGGCTGCAGCACCAGGGTTTGCTGTCCCAGAGCGTGTCCTTCATAAATGTAGTTGCATAGAAGATGGGTAGACGGAGGAATGGGTGGCTGAATGGATGGATGAGTGGGTGGGTGGACAGATGGATTATTAGATGGGTGGAGGAATGGGCAGAGAATTGGACAGATGATTGGATCAATGGGTGGCCAGTTGGGTATTTCCATGCATGGATAGAAGGATGGATAATGAATGGATAAAATGGTAGATGGATGAATGGATGATGGATGAGTAGATGGATGGTGGGTGGAAGAAAGGATGGATACATGGATGAATGATGAGTGGGAAAATGAATGGATGATGGATGGAAGGAAGAAAGGATGGATGAATAGATGTATGGATGATGAACGGATGAATTATGGATGCAAGGAACTATAGATGGATGAGTGGATAATGGATAGGTGGATGATGGGTGGAAGGAAGGAAGGAACAGAGGATGGATGAGCAGATGGGTGGATGGTGAATGGATGGATACTGAGTAGATTTGTAGACAAATAGATGGAAAGTAATTTTTGCACAAGGACCCTTGGTCCTAGGGCAGCTCACCATTGACCCGCAGGCCGTACTGCAGCTCCGTGCGACCCGCCACATTGGACGCCACACAGCGGTAGCTCCCAGCGTCCGAAGGCCGGGCTCTCTCAATGAGGAGAACTCTCCCGTCAGCTGACACTGTGACTCCCTTCCGAGCAGAGACAGGCTGGCGGCCCTTGAACCAGGAGATGTCTGGGGAGAGAAGAGAGACACTGGGGATCCTGCCAGCCCTTCAGGCTGTGCTGTGTAATGGGCAGTGTTGCCTGAGATAGGACCAAGGGCGGAGAGGAAGCCCCAGGGGCTGGGCAGCCAAAGCAAGGAGAGTCAAAGCCGCCCTGGCCCCCTCAGCTCCTGCTTTAGAGGAGAACCCAGAGCACCCCAACACAGCAGCCTCATAAACACGGAGCGGGTTGTATCTTTAGCTCCTTGCATCCTGCCAGGGCCCGTCCCAGAACCTGACAGGGTATTTGCCCCATCGGATGGGGCGATAACCGTAGGGCTCGCTACCCCAGCAAAACTGGGTGGACCTGGTTCAAATGGGGGACAGGAAATGGGGCCCCCTCCTGGGCCCATCCTGGCTGCCGAACACCCACACCCAGCCCCCAGCTCCCAGCCCTTCCCTCAATTGTTAGTCTAGAGAAGGGGCCAGACAGCGACTTGGAAACTTGGCGGCCCGGCCCTCGCCCCCAGCCCGGGGCTGCCCTGTGACGTTACAACTCCAGACAAAGCCCTGCGGGTTTGCTTCAGACACCAGCGCAATGGCTTCTCGGCCTTCGGGCCAAGGTCAAGGGCAGACACCAGTGCAAAGGCTCTGGGCCTGGCGGTGACAGGCATATAATGGGCCCTGGATGAACAGCTGTGAGGAAGGAAGAGAGGAAAATGCAAGGAATAGGGAGAAGGGCCTGCGGACGCCAGCCTGACTGTCCACAACCAGCGCGGTGCCTGGGCACCGGCCAACCTCACCAGGTGGGGCCTGGGGCTGGCGGCAGGCGGCTTTCCCTCACCAGGAGGGGCTTACCTGGAGGGGGCACGCCGGAAGCCAGGCACTCCAAGGTCACGGAGGCATTTTCCAGCACTGCCTTGTTGGCCGGGACCGGCTCGATGTTGGGGGGCACTAGGGGAGACAGGAAGCGCCCTCACTTGGTGGGTAGCTCAGATCTCAGCCACCCCAACGTCTCTCCCCAGGCTTCCTGAAAGGTCCGGGCAACAAGAGCCCCCAATGGCTCATGGCCTCTGACCAAGGAACCCCACTCCTGAACCACACACAGAATAAGTCTTCATTGCAATCGTACCAGGACCGCCCCAGCACCCACCCCCAGGAACAGCCCACCCCAGTGGGCACGCGGAACCCGGAGAGCCATGGCAAGTGGCAAGTGGAAGGGCCTGCCCACATATGCGAGGATATAAAGGAACCCCCAAACCGAGTAAGACAGCAAAGGTAAATAGGGGTGCGGACAAGGGTGTCCCTTAAAAATCCCTCAGAAAGCCACCTATGGGGGCCACAGAACGGACGTTCCTTTTTCTTTTTATAAAAAATATATTTGGCCGAACCGGTTTGGCTCAGTGGATAGAGCGTCGGCCTGCGGACTCAAGGGTCCCGGGTTCGATTCCGGTCAAGGGCATGTACCCTGGTTGCGGGCACATCCCCAATGGGGGGCATGCAGGAGGCAGCTGATCGATCTCTCTCATCAATGTTTCTAACTCTCTATCCCTCTCCCTTCTTCTCTGTAAAAAATCAATAAAATATATTTAAAAAAATAAAAATAAAAAAAATAAAATAAAAAATATATTTGTATTGATTTCAGAGAGGAAGGGAGAGGGAGAGACAGAAACATCAATGCTGTGAGAGAATCATCTATTGGCCGCCTCCCGCATGGCCTCCACTGGGGATCAAACCCGCAACCCAGGCATGTGCCCTGACCAGGAATCGAACCCTGACCTCCTGGTTCATAGGCCGACACTCAACCACTGAGCCACGCCGGCCGAGTGAGCAGATGACTTTCTACTTCTAAAGTCAAGTGCATGACTAGATGTTAAACCCCATCCCCCTCCCCGACCCCCACAGCAGCCCCGAGGGCCCTCAAAGGGTCCCCCACCATTTGTCACCCGTGTCCTCACCCAAAACCTTGAGCACCGCATCCCTTCTGCTCTCGCCGGCCAAGTTAGTGGCGACACAGGTGTAGACGCCTTCGTCCCTCAGGTCCACCTTCTCAATCTGGGGCAGGGGAGGCAGAGGTGTGTCATGGGGAGGCGGGGGTGGGGGCACGGGGTCCAGAACCAGGAGTCACTCAGAATGATGCTGGAACATGACAAGTGGCCAGGCTGCACTGACCCCAGGAGCAGGAGCAGGGAGGCATGGGGACGAATTTGGGTCTGGGTGCAGTTCTGAACCACACACTTAGATTCCAGAGAATCCCCCTGATCTTGGGGACCCTCCCCTTCCCCCCACTTTCTCCTTCTGGCAGCTGAAGCTCTGGGGACATGGACTAGGTTAAAGGTGCCCCCCCACATCTCTTCAGTCCACTGAGAATTCCCAGCTGAATGGGTTCTTTGCTGGTCCTGCCCCCAGGCTCCCAGGTCCCCTAGAAAGTGGCTCCTCCTTCTATGCAAGGTTGCCCCGCTAGCCCGAGGGCCCTGCAATGTACCTGCAGGTTCCCCCCTGAGGCTGCCAGGGCCACCCCATCCTTCCACCAGCGGAGGCTCGGGGTAGGCACCCCAGTCCCTGCACACCGGAGGGTCACAGGCTGCAGGAAGGGGGCTGTGATGTTCTCACCGCCAACGATGACCACTGATGGGAGCTCTGGGCAGGGGGAGAGGCAGGGAGGACCAGGTCAGGGTCAGGAGGATGCAGTGGTACCCAGCAGCCTCCTCATGCCTGGGGAATTAGGAGTGGCCTTGCAGAGCTGCCCTCTAGCCTCCCCCCACTCAAGCGCTAGATACCTGGCTTTGGGGAAGAGTGCCAGACTGGACCCAGCAGGGCGGGTCTTTCCTTTCTTTAAAAATTCTCCCATCCTCCCGCCCACCATCTACCTACCCACTCACCCATCCACCCACCCACCCATCCACCCTCCGATCCATCCATCCACCCACCCATCCACCCACCCATCCATCCACCCATCCATCCATCCACCCATCCACCCACCCACTCACCTACCCACCTATCCACCCGCCCATCCATCTATCCATTCATCATTGAGCATCTACTCTGAGCCCCGAAGTGAACTAGGTACAGGGACACAGCAAGGAATGGTGGCCACTGTGTTGTCCTTTCAGAGCTCCCAGAGCTGGGCTGAGAGATGGACAACCAAACAAGCACTCCCAATACAGTGGGTGGCAAGCGATAGCCAAGAGAGGGTGGGCAGTGTGGATAAGCACCACAGTGAAATCAAGGAGGGCTTCTGGGAGGAAGGGGTGTTTTAGGACAGACCTGAAAAATAAAGAGGTGCTAAGAGGCAAAGAAGGAGAATGTTCCCGGGACAGAAACAGCATTTGCAGGCACACAGGCGAGAGAGTTGAATGAAGTTCGTGGTGGTCAGTGGACAGAGAGGGAAGACTGGGGAGAAAAGCGAGGGCCTGAGGACTGGACAGATGACAAGTGGGGTGGACAGCTCAGACCAGCCTCTCATGCCTCTTCTGTTTGGGGAGCTGGGACGTACAGCCCAGCTGTACTATCTAGAGAAGACCAGCCCCCTGTCCCTCCCAGGCCCCCCAGGCCGGCCAGAGGCACGGATGGCCTCGGTCCAGGCTCCCCTCCCCCGGCCTTGGGCTGCCCATGGCCGCTCACCGTGCACAGACAGCTCCACCTCGGCCCCTGTGGTGCCTGCCTCGTTGGTGGCCTGGCAGGAGAAGAGGCCCGCGTGGCCCGGCTCCACGTGGTCGATGTGCAGGGTGGTCCCCTGGGAGGCCACCTGCACCCCCACCAGCTCCTCGGCCGGGCGGCCATTCTGCAGCCATCTGAGGTGGGTGGGAAGGGGGACGGTCAGCCTGAGGCCCGGGGAGGCAGGGCCAGCAGGACACGCAGGAGGCCGGCAGCATCTCTGCCTGCTCGCACGTCTCTGGCCTTTTTCTTGCCTCTGGGGAGGGGGTGCCGCTTGACCCCACCCACCTCCAAAGCAGGCGCTCTCTGCCCACACCCCAGCCGCAGCCCTGGCCTTCACCCTCCCCGCCCCCCACATACGCACTGGATAGTGGGCACCGGGGAGCCTGAGGCCTGGCAGGGGATCTCCAGGGGCTGTCCCACGAGGGTGGTCACCTGGCCCAAGCCTTCGGCCACCAGCAGCTGTGGGGGCACTGCAGGCAGGACCCCCCAGTGGGTGGTTAGCGCTGAGCAAATCCCTGCCTAAAGCCCTCCTAAGTCCCCTGTGGCCCCAGAACAAGGCCCAAGCCACACCCCACCATTCACATTCCCCCATAAAGGACCCCTCCTGCAGGGGGCCTTCCAGGACCACCCCTGAGGCTTGTCCTGTTTATTCAACGTCTGTCTCTCCACCGGACCCAGGGCTCAAGAGTCCCGCCTGCCTTGCTCCCTCCTCATCTCCAGCCCCACGGGCCAGCCCCGAATCAGTCCGAGAGATGTCTGTCCAGGGGAAGTCCCCCCCGTCTCCTCCCATCCCCAGGACCACTGCCCACAACCCCGCTTTGGGCCTCAGGGATTTCTAGGTAAACACCCATTGACCAGAGGCAGCTCCCCGAGGGGCTGTGGGCACTGGCAGGTGGTAGGTGTGGGAGGAGGGCCCGCAGCCCAGTGGCTCGGGCGGGACAGGTCCGGCTCACCCTGCACATCCACGGCGTATTGCAGCACGGCCTCCCCCGCGGGGCTGCTGGCCACGCAGCTGTACAGGCCTCCGGACGCCTCCCCCAGGCTCTCCAGGCTCAGCAGGCCGCCGCCCGCCTCCAGCCACGTCCCCGTCCCGTTGCTCTCCGCCAGGGGCAGCCCCTCGTGGTGCCAGGACAGGGTGGGGGGTGGGAAGCCTCTGGCCACGCACTCCAGGCCCAAGGGCCTCCCAGCCACCGCCTTCACCAAGTGGGGCCCTTCGCCGGCGCCCTCGATGGTGGGCGGGACTAGGGGAAAGGCAGGGGCTGCTCAGGGACGGGAGTTCCCCGCCAGCCCTGGTTCAGCCCCCTGCACACCCCATATCATGGGACAAGCCTCCTCCCTCACCTGCACTGGCCAAAGCCCTGTGCTCAGAAATCAGCTCCTGCGGGAAGCCTGCCCCAGGCCCCTGGCTGGAGCATCCCTCCCTCCTCTGCCCCGGGGTGGCCCCCTCCCGACATGGCTGGCATCTTCTCTGCACACTGCTACCCCTGCGGGCTCATCAGAAGCAGAACGGCTTGTTTGTGTGTCTCTGGGAATGGCACACAGTAGGGCTCAGTGTCCACTGCACTCAAAGCGAAGGGCTCCCCGGGCTTAAGATTAAAGCTACTGTTCCTACAAGTCCCCCCTCCGGCCTGCGGGAGCAGACGGGACGACTGAGGCAGAACCCAGCCCAGACAGCCCGGCCTGTGATGGCCAAGGGGGCAGCCAAGCCGAGGCTCCTCCCTTCCGCTTGGGGAAGGCCGCCGTGGCGCTGAGCCCACAGAGGCCTCGCCAGAGGACATGGGGCGACGATGGACCAGGATGTGCCTCCCAACCTTGTTTGGGTCGTACGTCCCTATGAAAACGCACACATGCATTCCCCAGCCAATTCCCAGGAGGGGCTCAGACCCCAGAGGGAGGGTCCCCAGGCTGCATCTGGCTCACCCTCAGAGACCCCACTCAGCCCAACTGTCCTTCTGAGTCCCTAGGGCTCCAGCGCCCAAGTGTCTGCATCTTTGGGAGCCGGAGCTCCTGAGCCGACTCCTCCTTAGGGGCCAGGATGACGCACTGGCCTGTGCCCCGCCCTCCAAACCTCACCAGGCCCTGCCCGGCCCCACCCCTGCCCACCTCCACACACCTGTCCTGCGTTCTCTGCAGGGCCTCCGAGCCAGCCCCTCGGGGCGGCCATCACCAAGGTTAACTGTGCAGGTTTATGGTCAACACCCCAGGTGTGAACTGGGGGCCATCACATCCCCAGCCCCAGAGCCCAGCGTGCTCATCGGTGGGTGGAGAGATGAGGGCCTGGTCCCTGCGGCTGATAGAGGGGCTGATGCTGTGAGGGCCCCGGGGCCTGGCTCACACCACAGTCAGTGGTTCCCTCGGAGAAGTTAATTACTGGTGGAGGGTTTGGGTGTGGTTTCGTGAAAAGCCCTAAATCTTGAGAGGAACCCTGGGCCCTCCGCTCGGCTCTGCCTGGGCCCCCAGACAGGCCCTCTGACCCTGGCCTGTTTCCCGGCTGTAGGAGGGAAGGTAGGCTGAGGTGACCCTTCCCTAGCCACTCCCTCGCCGACCTACGGAGTCAGGAGGAGGCCTTCGCAGCCCAGAGTCCCTCCCTCCGCTCGCCCAGCTGGCCCCGCTCGCGGCTGACCCCCGGCCACTCACCGTACACCTCCAGCCTGGCGGCCTTCTCCGCCACGCCCACAGGGTTGCGGGCCCGGCAGGTGTAGACGCCCGCGTCCGAGCCCTGGGCCCGCCCCAGCTGCAGCTGCCGGCCGCCCCGGGTGTACACAGCCTCGGGGCTGGGGGGCAGCGGGGCCCCGTCCTTGAACCAGGTGATGTCAGGAGCAGGCACGCCACGGGCCTCACACAGGAGCCGCGCCGGGTGGCCCTCTATGACGGCCACCTCGCTTGTCTCGTTGGAGCCCCAGATGGTGGGAGGTGCTGAGGACAATGGGGGGGGGAGGGCGGGTGTCACAGGGAGCCCCTGAGGTGGCTGGTGTCCCCCCCAACACCCCCACCCCGAGCGGCTTGCACGTGCCCGCGCCCCAAGCACTGCACACGTTGCAGATTCAGCGGCAGGAGAGGGAGTCGGGGAGACAGGAGAGGTGGCACGGGATATGCTGACGTGGGAAGCTGCCGGCTGCACAGGAGGTGGAGGAGGTGGGGGTGGGGGGGACGCCCTGGGCCCCACTCTGCCTCTAACTGGCTGTGTGACCAGGTAGGTCACGTCCCCTCACTGGGCCTCAGCCTCCCCATCTGTAAAAGGAGGGGCTGGATGCAATCAGGGGTTCCCACGGGCAGGACACAGGCCACAGCGTGAAATGACACTGCGTCTCACAGAGCTCCTCCAGCTGATCACACAAAGGAGAAGGCTCCAGTGATAGACTACACACTGGACCTTTCTAGCATTTTCCACCAGGCCCTCCACCACGGAGAGCAGACAGCGCAGTGCCCTCTGCAGGCAGCTGGCGCCCCAGCACTTCCAGGGCCTTCCTTTCAGTGCGTTGGGTTTTGCAGCCTCCTCCCTCCCGGGAAGGCCAAGTGGGCCTGGCTTCCACTTACAGCGGAGACAGTAAATATCTTTTTAAATAAATTCATTCCACGTAAAGAAAGAGGCTTGGGCCGAAACCGGTTTGGCTCAGTGGATAGAGCGTCGGTCTGCGGACTGAAAGGTCCCAGGTTCGATTCCGGTCAAGGGCATGTACCTGGGTTGCGGGCACATCTGCAGTGGGAGATGTGCAGGAGGCAGCTGATCGATGTTTCTCTCTCATCGATGTTTCTAACTCTCTATCTCTCTCCCTTCCTCTCTGTAAAAAATCAATAAAATATATTTAAAAAAAAAAAAAAAAGAAAGAGGCTTGGTTTTAAAGAAACGATCGCCCCGCGTGGTATCGGGTGTAGGACAGCTTGCGAAGTGGGATGGGACCACGGGGTTTGGGGAACGTTGGTCCAGATTCCCTGTCCCCCTCCTCCCCAGCGTTGCTGGCCCGGGGCTCGTTCCCCAGGCTCCCAATTCTGCTCTCGCCTTCCTCTGTGCAGTGGGCAGCCGAGGGAGCCTGGCCAGCAGCCCAGGGAGGGGCAGGGCTGGGGCCGGGCAGGGGGCGGGCAGGGGCCGGGCTCACAGTGGATTCTGAGCTGGAAGTCCTTGGCCTGCTGGCCGGCCGGGCTGACGGCCGCGCACTGGTACCGCCCCTCGTCGCCCAGGTGGCTGCTGGTGATTCTGAGCAGCTGGCCGTCCTCCAGGAGCTGGACGTGCGGGTCCCCAGGAAGGACGGGCCTGGAAAGGAGGTCAGGACAGTGCGACTCGGGTCGAGGCGAGCAGGGGCGGCCGCATGGGCGACAGAGGCTGGGAGAGTCACAGCCACCAACAGGCCCAGTGCCCAGCGCCAGCAATGAGACAAAATGTATCCAATCGGCGGGGCACCTGGGGAAGTCAGCGCTGACCCTGCCGCACCGTGGTGAGCCGACTGTGCTAGTGGAGGAGCCGGACTGTGTAGCTGCGTGGGATGTGCAGGAAATGCAGGTGCAGCTGCAGACAGAGAGCGGATGGGGGCTGCTGGGTGGTTGCTGGACGGTGGTTGCGGGTGGGGGTTGCTGGTGGTGGTTGCGGGTGGGGGTTGCTGGGTGGGGGAGTGGCTGCCAATGGGCATGGATCTCCTTGGGAGATGAAATGTTCTGGAACTAGGCAGAGTGATGCTCGTGCAACACCGTGGATGTGCCAAATGCCACTGAACTGTGGGTGTTAGGTGGTTGATGTCAGGTTATGTGGATTCCCCCTCACCCCAAAAACATTTAAAAAAAACAACAAAAAAAACGAGGCTGAGTGATGAGAAAACCCTGCTGGGTGAGAGTGGGGTCTCCCCTGGGTGACCCCAGGCTGGGGTGGGAGGTGCCCACGCTGCCCTCTGCCTGGGCCCTGGTGGCACATGTGATGCCTGTCAAGCCCCCCCCCCAAGTTCAACCTCCCCAGAGCCCCCCATCCACCCGGCCCAGGCATGGGCACCACCCCCGGGCTGTCCGCTAGGTGGGCCACTCACTGCCTGTCCTTGGTCCACTCCACCTGGGGCGTAGGGACCCCCGAGGTCCGACATTCCAGCTCCACCTGGGCACCAGCCAGGCCCAGCACCTCCTGGGCAGCCCCGGCTCCCAGCACAGAAGGTGGGACTGAGGACAAGAAGGGCAGGGGGTGGAACGGCTCCAACCTGCAGCCCCGCCCACCGAGGGCCCTGGCCATGCAGGGCCCCCTCCTGGTGCGCCCTTCCCTCCACGTCCTGCCTGGGAGCCCCCACTGTGCTCCCTGCACTGCCTGCACTACTCATGTGACACACGGTGGCTGCTTGGCTCGTCACGTGGCTGTCGGATGTCTGCCCTGAGCTGTGTGAGGAGCTGGGCTGGGTGGGCCCCTCTGTGCCCCTGCTCTCAGCACACACAGCGACCCGTCCCCTGCCCGCCTCACAGGGGAGGGGCCCAGGCCTCACTCACTGAGCACGAGAAGCTCGAAGTCCCGCTGCGCGGTGCCCGCCGCGTTCTCCGCCCGGCAGGAGTAGAGGCCAGAATCGCCCGCCTGGATCTGAGGGAGGTGGAGGGCCCGGGCCTCGTTCAGGAGGCGGTGGCTGTCCCCCTCGGGGATCTGGGCAGAGAGGTCAGAGGGAGCTGGTGACGGGGTACCAGACCATTAGCAATAAGAGAACTAAGGTCCACAGAGCTGGCTGGTGACAGGAACCTGGGGCTTCTAACTCCTAGAACAGTGCTGCGCCCCCGCCACCATGCAGCCCTCCAGGCTTCACTGTGAGACCTCAGTCCTCCCCTGCCCTGAGCCCCAGTGCATCCCTAAAGAAACCTGTCACATCTCCCTGCCATTACCGGTCAGGAAAGCCCGTACCCCAGCAAACCCACCCTCACTGGGCCACCCCAGGGGACACCCACCAGCTGCCCATCCTTGAACCACGCGATCTCAGGGGCTGGGAAGCCGTTGGCGTCACACTCCAGTGTCAGGGCCTGCCCGGCCATGCCCGACACGTTGGCCCTGCGTCCGTCCTCCCGGATGCTGGGGGGCACTGGGCACAAGGAGAGGTAGAGGAGCCTCCCTCCCCGGAGCCGCAGCTGCCTGGACAGGCAGCCCCCGAGTCTGGGGTCCCCGGCTGTGCCCAGCCAGGGCGCCCTCTCTGACACTCCGCTTTGCAAGATGCTGGAGGGCCGACCCATCCAGGTCTACACTCAACCCATCGTCGCGGTCCCCTGCGAGGGCCCCGAGGTGCAGTCTCCTCGGTAGGAATTTGTGACAGACTTCCAGGCAAGTCCTCACAGGGCGAGCTGGGGGCTGGTCACAGGGGGGCCGAAGGTGGCCCATGAGGAGCCTTAAAACGGCTCCCCCCACCCCCTCCAGGATGACCACGTGGAGGGAAAGGCCCATGTCCTCTGCACACAGCACCCGGGGGGAGGGGGGAGCTCGAGGGGGTGCAGGTCTCAGTGGAGGCGGCCATCGGTGCTCACCTTAAATGAAGGCACCCCTAGACCACTTCCAAGCCGCTGATGGCGCTCGGGGCTCACCCCTCACACTCCTGGGGGGGCCTCTCGGGGGAAGGGGTGCCATGCCGCCTGCCGCTCTCCCGCTGCCCTCAGCCTCCCACGCCGGCACCTGCGGTGAGCTCTGCCCCCGCGGAGGTGGGTGCCCGCTGCCCCGCGGGGCCATGCTCACCGAGCACCACCAGCTTGGCTCTCCTGGACGCGGAGCCCGCCTCGTTGGTGGCCTGGCACTCGTAGTCTCCGCTGTCGCTGGGGGAGACCGAGGCCAGGAACAGGGATCCTTCGTCCAGCACCGCCAGGCCCGGCCGGCCGCGCAGGGGCTCGGAGGACGGGCCCTTCCGCCACGTGACCTGCGGCTGGGGTGTCCCTGGCCGGGGGTGGGGAGTCAGCAGCATGAACACCTGCCTCTCCCCCTCCACCCCCCACAGCTGCATGGCCACAGCCTCCCCGGCTGAGAGCTCCTGGTCCCCTCAGAGCCCCGCCTCGCCTGGACCGCACCCACCGTGCCCGCATCCCTGCCCTGCCCTGCGGTTCCCGTTCTGCCACCACCTCCCACTTCCTCAGGGACATCGGTCCACCCGCTTAGGTTTCTTTGTCTATTGTCTGCCTCCCCGACAGGAGCCGGGTCTTTGCTTTGTTCCCTGCTGCTCCCCCAGCGGCAAGCCCAGTGCCTGGCTCATAGTAGGTGCTGTGGAGGAGGGGGAGCCTCTAGGGGCCACTCTCCCCCAAACTCACAGGTCAGCACCCTGGGCACCTCGGTCCCCCCATCATCCTCGGCCACCACTGGTCAGCGGGACTCGCGATCACTGCTGACACTGATCATCAACAGCCCACGCTTCACCTGCCATCTCCCTGGCAGCGGGCGGCCTTGCGACACCTCCCCCCCGGTCTCCCTCACTCTCTTAGAGGAAGGGCCATTGAGGGAGGGGTGGGCCACCCCCTTTGGGTGGGCGTGGGGGCAGGACCAAGCTACGACACATTCCAGGCGCCCTCAGCGTCATCTCTCAGGAGCACCCCTGCCCCACTCCACTCGGCACTGGCTGCTCCTCCTTAAAGCGCAGGTCCCTGCCGGCGGCCTGTGAGGCAAAGGGGGGGCCCACAGCCACCCTCTGCGCACCTTTGGGCGAGCTAAACCCACCCAGGGCTCTGATTCCTGGCGGAATCTCTGCGGTTTCCTGTCAGAGGGTCCCACTGCTCAGGGCCTGCTCCCCTACTGTGGGGACATGTGCACGAACATACGCAGCACAACACATGCCACGCCACACGCCACACGCCACACACCACACACCACACACCACACACCCCTCTCAGCACCTTCAGCTTCTCCGACAGCCCCCCCTGCTGCTCCCACCTTCCCACCCACCACTGCAGAGGACCGGGACTTCGGAGCTGCTGCCTGGAGGGGCACCGGGCTTTGAACCCTGAAACATTCCCTCCATTAATTAAGATACTTATTTTTCTTTTTTATTCCAGCTGGACAGAGGCTAGAGGATCCACTGGGCGCACAGAAAGACAGCCCTGCTAGCTGGCGGTAGGGAGATTAGAGGGGGAGGGGAGGGTGGGGAGGAAGTGCCCAAACTGGAGCTTTAATGCAAAAATAAAATAAAATAAAAAGTCTAACCCACCAGAGCTCGAACACAGAACTGCACTGCGGGGTGAAGTGCCAGGGACTCAGAGCTGCCCCCCACCTCCCCGCTCCCACTTACAGGGGCAGCACCCCATCCACCCAGGGGGGAGGCGAAGGTGCCACCCACGGCAGGTACCAGGGCTCCCTTAGCTTCTGAGCCCTCCAGCCCACAGTCACAGGGCTGGTGACCGCCAGAGCCCAGCACTGCCCACCAGGCAGCTGCCCACATGAAAAGGAGGTAGCCAGGGGGGCAGGTGCTGGCTAGGGCAGGGCAGTGTTTACCAGAGGGGCTTCCGTTATGCTGATGAGGCCGAAGTCCGGCCCAGAGGACAGGACCCTGGCTGTGGGCAACCGGGAGGCACCCAGCACAGGAAGCGAGGCTGGGTGGGTGGGTCCCACCTCCAGAGAGCGCAGAGCGGCTACTTGCTATTACCAGAGACCGACACAAGGTGGCGCCATGGTCAAGGGCAGGACCACTGGGTCCCTGCAGGTGGGCTGGCACCACACAGGGCCCTGAGGGCTGGAGAGGCGGGGCTTCCCCCCCAGCTGCGCTTTCCAGGTTTGTTTAAATTCACAGCAGAGGGGATGCTAGTGCCACTGGTCCAGATCTTCCCATGCACCCGGTGCTTTGCACACATTCCCTCGCTGACCCCTCACATATTATCAAACCCATTTCAAGCTCTGCAGACAGGACCCCACAGATCCCACGGGGTGCCTGCCTCCTGCCGCCTCCCCCCGAGTCCTGGTCCAGAGCCTTCCCTGGGCCCTGTGGTTGGAGGAAGCATAGCTGAGACCAGAACCAGCCCCCGGCTCCTGCCAGGCCTTCAGTAAGCTGCCACCTGCCCCCCGGACACCCCGACACCAGCCTTCCTGAGAGCGCCATCCACACACAGGGGCTGACAGCGTGTCCTCTCGGGTCCCAGAAGGGCCCACAGCCAAGAGCAGCAACTCGGCGGGCGCGGATCTGCCCGCGCGGCAGGGCGAAGCATTCATTCACTCACATTCGTTTACTCCGCACTTTCCCTTGGCCCCTGCTCTGTGCCAGGCACGGTGCCAGGACCTAAAACTCAGGCTGCCTCCCTCCCAGCAGCAGCCCTGCATGGAGGGGCGGGCATGGCCCCATTCTACAGACGAGAAAACCGAGGCTCGGGAAGGAGGCGTCCACTGCCCCAGCGCACACAGCCGGGATGGCTCCACGTGGGGCAGGTGGCCACAGAGGTGGCTGTCACCTCCCACACAGCTGCCGCCCTAAAGGGGACCTCGGGGGGGCTGGTTTGCTCAGGACTGCGAGTCCATCCTCTGTTCTGGGGCCTGGGGAGAGGCAGGGCCACCGAGCCCCGATCCACAAGGACCTTGGGCCTTCCTCAGCCCCAGCTGCTACAATCCCCAGGTGCAGAGCGGCTGGGGCTTAACTGGGCGTGGGCTGGGTCACACCACACCACACCTGTGAGCCGCCGTCTGGCTGAGCGGCCTCAGGCAGCCGCCTCACCTCTCTAGGCCTGAACGAGCTAATGCCAATCCCATCCTGTCGGGTGTGGGTGGGAGGAAATGCCTGGCGTGGCCCCGGCTAGAAGTGAGGCTGCCCTACCCCCTAACCCATGGCACTGCCCACGGCGTGTGACCCAGGGCACTGGAGTGCGGAGGGAAGCCCCTCCCGGCGGGGCCCACCCTGGCCCAGCCTCACCTCTGGCCGGGCACGGCAGGCTGGCGTTCTCCCCTGCCACTCTCTCCAGCAGCCCGCCGGTCTCATCGGCTCCCCAGTGCGGTGGCTCTGGTGGGAGGTGATGGGGCCACACTCACTCCCCCGGCCCAAAGCTGGGTCCAGGGCCTCTGGGGAGGGCACCCCCCCTCCAGAGCCCCAGCGGGACATAGGGAGTGCAAGCTCTGTGCTGCAGCCCTCAGCCTCAGGGTGAGGGAGTCAGGGCCGTGGTGCTGGCTGGTCCTCCACAGGCTGGCCCACGGAGAAGCCACCAGGGCCACGCAGGGCCACACAGGGCCCCGAGGGCTGGAGAGGCGGGGCTTCCCCTCCAGCTGCGCTTTCCAGGTTTGTTTAAATTCACAGCAGAGGGGATGCTAGCGCCACTGGTCCAGATCTTCCCATGCACCCGGTGCTTTGCACACATTCCCTCGCTGACCCTTCACATATTATCAAACCCATTTCACAGGCGAGAAAACTGAGGTCAGAGAGTGTAAATGACTGGCCTAGAGTTGTCCAGCTGGTAAGTAGAGGGGGCTGGACTGGGGCCCCGGCCCTGCTCATCAATCACATCCCCAGTGGACAGAGTACCCACGGGGCTGACAAGGCTCTACAACGGGGCTTGGGGAGGGAGGAAGGCAGGCCCTGAGCCCAGGAGAGCAGACAAGCATCTCGGAAGGCCAGGCTGCTGTTGGGAAGGTGGGGAGCGGTGAGATGTGGGGTTCAGGGACTCACCCAGCACCCTGAGCTCCAGCTCCCAGGCGTCTACCCCGGCGCTGTTGGCGGCCTCGCAGCGGTACATGCCGGCGTCAGAAGTTCGGATGGCTGCAAAATGGACGGAGCCCTCGGGCCCCCCGCCCCGCAGGGCCTCCCCATTCTTGGACCAGTTCAGCCTGGGCTCTGGGGTGCCCTCAGCCGCGCAGTTCAGGTCCACAGCTTCACCCGCCAGGACCTTCAGGACCCGGGGGCCTGGCTGCACCTGCGGGGGGACTGACAGGGACATGGGAGGGGTTCAAGGTGGGGGCCCTGGGGGGGAGTCACAGAGGCCAGATCCATGGAGAGGACTCCCCCAACCTCTTCCACCCTCCCCATCCCCCCTTTCAATGCTCCCAACTCCTCACTCCCCCAATCCCCACCCCTCCCCTCAGCCCCACCCCAGACCCAAGTGCACCCAACATCATTCGAAAACCAACAGCTGGGAAATATAAGGTGTCCCCCCAAAAATGTATATACACTTAGCAGCAGATAGCTCAATCGATGCTTCTTTCTTTTCAGATCTAACCCACTGGAATGCATAATCATTCAAAGTGTGTATGCCTTTTGGGGAGACACCCCACAGAATAGTGCTGGATGGGAAACTGGGGCCGGGCCAGAGGGACTGACTCTGGGTGGACGGCAGGGTTGGGAGGCAGCACACACAGAGGGGAAGGTTCAAATCCCAGCTCTGTCCTCACAGCCACAGGACCCTGCACGGCTGGGCCGGAGCCTCCGTGCCCCTCCTCACAGCTGCCCAGGATCGAAACAGCCGCTCGGCCTGGCCTGTCCTGGCGGGGCCCTCCCCTCGCTCATCTCCATCCTCCTGCCCTGAGCTCAGGAGGCTGCCGGTGCTCACCTCCTTCCTAGGAGTGTTCTCGGGGCGTCCCCCCTCCCTCTCCTGTGGGCCTTCCCAGGGGCAGGTAAGCTGCTCCCATTTGCAGAGTCACCCACACCCGCAGCTAGAGCGGTCCCAGCCCCAGGTGTGTGTGACCAGGAGCCCAGGCAGCCTCCTGGGGGTTGGCCACGGGTCCGGGAAAACACTTGGATTCCATGGGCCCCCCTGCTCTGGGTGCTGAGCCCCCCTGCTCTGGGTGCTGAGCGGACGCCTGGGACTGTGGTCTGGGCCCTCGGGGGGAGGTCAGGAACACTCACTCCCTCCCAGCTTTGGAGGAAGAGCCGAGAAAGAACCGTTACATGGGAACCTGGCCCCTGGGCACAGATCAGCCCCTGGGCTCAGGGCACCAGGGGTACCTGCCCCGTCCACGCCACCCACACCTGCTGAAAACAGTTACAGCTTCCACTCTGCTGGGTGCCTGATGCCATCGATACCCCTTCTGACAACTACGGGATTTTACAGAAAAGAAAACTAAGGCTCAGAGAGGCCGAGCGGCGGCTCAAGGTCACACAGCGAGGGGGCGGCGGAGTCAGGATTTACCCAGCCCTGCTCCTCACCCTGCCCCTGCTTGTGCCTCGCTCGTGGGCCGGGAAACCTCGGCAAACCCTTGAGTCCCTTCTCTCTCCGAGCCTCAGCCTGCCCACCTGTGAAATGGGCAGTTAGCTTAGATCAGGGGTTGGCTTTTTCTGTTAAGGGCCACAAAGTCAATATTTTAGGCTTTGCAGACCAGACGGTCTGTCTCAACTACTCAGCTCTGCCGTTACGGCGAGAGCAGCCACAGACCAAACGTAAAGGAACTGCAGGCCACGCGCCACTAAAACGTGCATCTATGGCCTGAAACTTGAATGTCATACAGTGTCCACACGTCACGGAACATCGCCCTTTCCCCACGCGTTTCCAAATGGAGACACCCTTCTCCGCCCGCCGTGGCCAGATGCAAACAGCAGGCGGGCTGGGCGTGGCCGGGGCTCGGCCCGAGGGCCTTGGTTGGCTGAGCCCCCTGATTCCTGGGGGCTCTTGGAGATGACAAGCTCCCTGCCTCTTGGCTGAGTGACTCCACCGGCTTCTGTGAGGGGGACCCAGGCCCCCCGATGGGCTGGGACCAGAACCCTCTGTGGGTCCCGCCCCACGTCCCCACTGCTGGGCCCTGCCCCCTGCGCTCAGCAACCAAGGGTACAGGAGAGGGGGTGGAGGGGGACAGGAGGGGGTGGGAGGGGTACAGGAGGAGGTGGGAGGGGTACAGGAGAGGGGGTGGAGGGGGACAGGAGGGGGTGGGAGGGGTCCAGGAGGGGGTGGTGAAAGGAGACGTGGCTTGAGACGGGCAGGAAGTAGGGGTGATGGGGAAGCTGGAGGCCGCCCTGAGGAGGTGACAGAGCTGGCACAGGAGCTGGGGGAGGGGCACTGAGCAGGCCTGAGCAGTCAGGGCAGAACCATGGGTCTGACAGGAGCCACCAGCCCGGCCTACCTTGCACCCCGAGGACGTAGTGGCGAGCGGCAGACCCGGCGGGGTTACTGGCTCTGCACCGGTAGAGGCCGCTGTCACCCGCCTGGGCCTGGGCCAGACGCAGGGAGCCGGACGGGAGGAGGCGATGCCTGCAGGAGTGAGGGGCACCGGTGAGATCCCAGCCGACCTCAGGCCTCTGGACCCAACTCAAAGCAGCCACCGTCCCCAGGAAGCCTGCGAGGACGAGAGCAGTGCCAGCACCCACCCTCCCCGGCTCCCCCTGCTCCCCCTGCCCCACCTCCACTTCCCTGAACTGCCAGCCAAGCCGGTGAAACAGAGAGCACTGAATTAGGAGGCTGCCAGCTTGGGTTCAAGTCCAAACTCTGAACCTTTCCTAGCTGGACGAAGGAAGTCCCTTTGCCTCTTGGAGCCTCCATTTCCTCATCTGTAGAATGGGCAGCTAAGAGGGACTGGGGCTGGGGAACCGACCCTACGTTGGCTCGACCCCGGGCCCGGCACCGGCACCAGCTCGCTGCTGGACCCCTGCTGACTCCCCTCCTCTAACACACACGTGCCACCCCTCGACCCTCCCCTGAGTGGGGGCGGGGTGGGGGGATGAGGCTGCATTTGGAGGCCCTTCTCATGGCTTTGGGGGAGCATCTGCCAGCCGGGGGCCCTCTGCGGTGAAGTGCCGGGTGCTCTGCAGGTTCTGCTGCCCAGCACTGTGCTGGGCCTGAGGAGGAAGCTGTGAGGCCCCATCTCTGCCCTCCCCCATCCCGCCCACCTTGCTGAGGTCACCTAGTCCCATCCCACAGGGGCCCCTGCAGACATGATGTCACCACCCACATGTGCCGGCTCCTCGCGGCCCCTGCCCCATAAGCAGAGAGGGCAGCTGTGGCCACCGGCCCCGGCTGACCCCGAGTGCAAGTGGCCAGCAAGGGGGTGGGGACTCCACGGGCCAACGCCCCCGCCTGTGCTCACCAGGCTACAGCTGGGCTCTAGAGCCCGACGTTTCTGGGTCCCACTCCCCTTTCTCAGTTTTCTCCTCGGCAAAATGGGGGTGACGGTCATCCCGCCTCCCAGGCAGCTGCCGGCAAAGTGCTGGGCATGCGCTTCTCCAACAGGTCGCTGCCGCTGCTGCTGCTGCTGCTGCTGCGGTTCACTCTGTATGGCCTGCTGGGCCCCTGCATCCCCATCGGTAAAGCGAGGCAACAGCCCCGTCCAGCCGCCCCTCCTCCGGTGTGTCTGGGGCACCCAGCAGGCACTTGGCAAGTCCTCCGAGGACGACTGTACATGATTCGTTGGGTGGTGGTCTCGAGATTCCCGGCACCGGACCGGGCCACCCTGTCCTGCCATGGGCTTGAGGTTAAGCCCTGCCACAGAGAGGTTAAGGGTTGGGCAAGTCACTTAACCTCTCTGTGCCTCAGTTGCCTCATTTTGGAAAATAGAGACAACAGTAGTGTTTGTATCCCACACAGAATTGTCCAGACAACGAATGACCTAATTCACAGCCCAGTGCCTGGAACAGACTAGGACGCCACGGAGGTCAGCTGTTACCATGGTGACAACAGTGCATCCATAAACAATCCACAGTGCAGTTCTGTATTGTTTAAAACACATAATGGCATCATGAGTATGTGTGTAGGGCTAACCCATTCATTTTTCACTGTTATATAGTATTCCCTGTGTGATCAGGCCACAGTGGCTTAATTTATTCCCCGTTGGGTGGACGTTTAAACACTTAGATATTTTTCTTTCCTTCCTCTTTCCTTCCCTCCCGTCTTTCCTCCTCTTGCTCTTTCACCGCCAGAGCTCTCTGCAGGGTTGCATAGTATGTCCCCCACACACAGAGCTGTCTGGTGTCCCCCACACACAGAGCTGTCTGGTATGTCCCCCATACACAGAGCCGTCTGGTGTCCCCCAAACACAGGAGCAGGACTCCTAGGCCACAGACCTGAACACCATCAGCTCTTCCAGGTGGAGACTTCATCACTCACACCTGTAGGATGGGGCGTCTCGCCTGAATCTCCTAGCTGTGCCCGGTGCTGTGGCTCAGTGGTTGGCTATCAGACTATGAACCAGGAGGAGGTCACGTGGGGGCACATGCCCGGATTGTGGGCTCAACCCCCAGTGGGGGCACTGTAGGAGGCAGCCAATTGATGTCTCGCTCATCATTGATGTTTCTATCTCTCTCCCTCTCCCTTCCTCTCTGAAATCAATAAAAAATATATTGTAATGTAACTATCTGATATGCAGGATGTATTTTCATTGTTACAAATTGAACATAACTAAAGCATAGTGATTAATCACAGAAACAATATGTAATGATATATGTGTTTTCCGATGGTCTTAGGCGACCCCTATTTTTAACAAAGAATCTCCTAGCTTTCTGCAAAACATGCCGATTCCCAGGCCCCAGGTGGCTCTGAGACAGGTGTCAGGGGACCATCCCTTGGGAACATTGACAGGAAGCGCCCCACCCTGAGAAGCGGCACGGCAGAGCCGATGGGAGCCGGGCTGTGACGGCAAGAGGCCCCGGCATGACCCACCCTGTGCCTCTTGCGGGCTGACCTTGGGCCAAGCACTGCGTCTCCCGAGCCTCGGCGTCCTCATCGGGAGTCACAGGAGAGGGTGAGTACCGAGTGACCCGATGCCGGCAAAGCCCACGGTGCCGGGACATAGTAAGTGCTCAGGGAACGGCCCTGCTGTTAGCAAGAACCCCGCCCCCCCTGCCTGGGCCCTGCCCGTCTCCCACAAGCTGGCAGCCCTGAGCAGGTCCAAAGTGGAGGGAAGAGGCCACACGGGGCCGTATTTGTCCCGGTGACAGGCGAACCTCTCCCCTGAGTGGCGCCCTCTCCCGCTTGGCTTTCCTCATCTCATTTTTTCCTTTTATAAGTAGACTAGAGGCCCGGTGCACAAAAATTTGTGCACTCGGGGGGGAAGGGGGTTCCTCAGCCCATCCTGTGCCCTCTCCCAGTCTGGGACCCCTCGGGAGATAATGACCTGTTGGCTTAGGCCTGCTTCTGGGTGGCAGAGGGCAGGCCCAATCCCTGGATGCAGCCCCTGGTCGGGCTCAGAGCAGGGCCGATTGGGGAGTTGGGGCGCCACCCCCTGACACGCACAGAGCAGGGCCCATCAGGGGGGTTGGGGCTCCATACCCTGTCACACACAGAGCAGGGCCCAACAGGGGGTTGAGGCGCTCCCCCCTCTCACTTACAGAGTAGGGCCAATAGGGGAGTTGGGGCACCGCCCCCTGTCACACACAGAGCAGGGCAGATCAGAGGGTTGGGGCGCTGCCCCCTGTCATGCACAGAGTAGGGCCCATCAGCGGGGTTGGGGCTCCATACCCTATCACCCACAGAGCAGGGCCCATCAGGGGGTTGGGGAGCTCCCCTCTGTCACTCACAGAGTAGGGCCGATAGGGGAGTTGGGGCACCGCCCCCTGACACACACACAGCAGGGCGGATCAGGGGGTTGGGATGCCGCCCTCTATCACCCACAGAGCAGGGCCGATCAGGGGGTTGGGGCGCCACAACTGTCACACTCAGGGCAGGGCCGATGGGGAGGTTATGGTTCTACCCTGTCACACACAGAGCAGGGCCCGTGGGGCAGGGGGTGGGGGGGAGTTGGGGCACCGCACCCTGTCACACACAGAGCAGGGCCTATCAGGGGGTTTGGGCGCTGCCCCCTGTCACGCTGATCCGGTGCCAGGGGGCCTCGAGGCTCCGCTGATCCCGGTGCTGGGAGGCATATTACCCTTTTACTATATAGGACAGAGGCCTGGGGGCCGGCTGGTTTGCCCTGAAGAGTGTCCTGGATCAGGGTGGGGGTCCCCACTGGGGTGCCTGGCCAGCCTGGATGAGGGGCTGAGGGCTGCTTTCAGGCTGGTGGTTGTTGATTGAAGCTCCCAACGGCTCCTTTTTTTTATTTTATTCTGGGCCAGCTTTAGCTCTGGCTCTAGCTCTGAGAGCAGGTATCTGGTTTGTTTCGGTTCTATAATCGAAACAATGTATAACTCCAGCTCTGAGATCCCGGCCTATATTTGTTAGAATGTTTCAAACTGCCAGCTCAGAGGCCGGCAAGTGAGGCGGGGAACGTTGCAGTCTGCAGTCACTGCAGCAAACAAGCCTCATGTTCGCTTCCAGCTGCCTGGCTGCCGGCCACCATCTTGGCTGACAGTTAATTTGCATAAGGATACACTGATTAGCCAATGGGAAGGGTAGCGGTCGTACGCCAATTACCATGTTTCTCTTTTATTAGTGTAGATTAATGTTGACATCCGCAAGCAAAGGCCGAGTCAGTTGGAGGCTGAAACGCACACTGCATCCACTCGGGGCAGGGATGCGGTTTCCTCAGGACTTCCCAGCGAACCTCAGCTGGCGAAGCGGGGCCAGCATGGGTCAGAGGAAAGAGGTCGGGGCTGGGAGACAGCGTTCTGGATCTGAGGTCCAGTGTCTGCTAAAGACACACTGTGCAACCTCAGGCAGGGCGGTCGACATCTCTGAACCCCAAGGACTTCATATTCAAAAAGGCAGCTCCGGACTCCTTTATCTCAGAGGTCGCCTTCTGGGACTCAAAAGACCACAGAACCCCTTGCTTCCTCCCTCACCAAGCCCTTAAAGCAGCGGTTCTCAACCTGTGGGCCGCGACCCCTTTGGGGGTCGAACGACCCTTTCACAGGGGTCACCTAAGACCATCGGAAAACACATACATAATTACATATTGTTTTTGTGATTAATCACTGTGCTTTAATTATGTTCAATTTGTAACAATGAAAATACATCCTGCATATCAGATATTTACATGATGATTCATAACAGTAGCAAAATGACAGTTATGAAGTAGCAACGAAAATAATTCTATGGGTGGGGGTCACCACAACATGAGGAACTGTATTAAAGGGTCGTGGCATTAAGAAGGTTGAGAACCACTGCCTTAACGGGATAGGAAGTGGGAGCGCCTGGGGGACAAAAAAAAAAAGCAAAAGAAAAGAAACTTCCAGAAATGTAAACAATGTGTCTTTCCTGTGAGCAGCCCCAGGTCTGCTTCCTAGAACCAGCTCCCTAGGCACAAAGAAAGAAACGGAAGAAGTGGGAGTCCATTTCCCAGACGGACAAGCTGAGGCCGGCCCACGGAGCCTGTGCTCGCTTTCAGTGCCCGTCTGGCCATCTCGCGCGTCACTGTAACCACTGTCCCCTGGGGCTGCCCACTGCCCGCTGGACAGAACCCAAGACAGTGTCATGGCTTGGACGGACCCCGGGCCAGTCCCCCTACCCTACCCCACCTCCCAGTGTAGCCCTGCACCATGCTCTTCCTCGAGGGCCAGGCCCTTCCCACCTCCGCGCCTTTGCTCATGCTGTCTTCCTGCCTGGGACACTCCTCCACCTCCTGTTCACCTGGACCGCACCTGCTCACACGTCAATACTTCGACGTCACCTCCTCCGGGAAGGCTGCCCTGATGCCCAAGGCTGGTAGGTGCAGCCTGCGGACTCCCACAGCTGCCTGCCCTTTCCTCACCAGCTGGCTTGTGACCCAGCTCTCCCTCCACGTTCCCAGAAACTCGGCAGATTTGGGGGCTGCAGCCCAGGGGTGGGCTCAGGGGCCCGGGGGAGCAGGGAGCGGCGGGGAGCACACTGCTGCGGTGTGCGTGGGGCGTAATTAGCGGCAGCTGCTCCTTCCCGGTGGCGTGAGTGTCCAGATGGCTCCGAGTGGCGCCCAGATTCCCGGGGAATTTCCTGTTTATGACATCCATCGGGCTCGAGCCTTCGCTGCCTGTCAGCTCCAAGGTTCACACGGCCACGCAGATGGGGATGTGGACCTGAGAGGGACCCACTACCCCGCTGGGTCCCCCTGGTCCTGCGAGCTCCAAGGGAGGGCCTACCTCACTCCCAGCGCACACCTCACTGAGACCCAGGCCAGTCCCTCTCCGGTCCCTCCCGTCCTTAGTGCTCAGGCAGCCACCCTGCCGCCCCGGCAGTGCCCCGCTCCCCGTGAACACTCCTGGAGTTGTCACGTCGCTCATCACACCCGTGATCACCTGTCCTGTCAGATGGCTCGGTGAGGGGGAGGCCAGGTGCGCCCAGGCTCCTGCCGTGTCCCAGCCCTTAGCACAAGTCCTGACCCACAGAGGGTGCTCAAGAAATGTTTGGCGGCAAATCCCAGCAGTCCACGCACACGCTCCCCTTCCCACCTGAGCGCACACTGTCCCCAGCCGCCCAAGGACACTCTCCTGCCCTCTGGACCCCTTCCAGGCAGCACCGGCTCCGGCTCCAGCTCTTCCATGGAGCCTTCCCTGGTGAGTCCAGGCAGGTTACACTTCGCTTGCTCATCCATCCATCCACCCATTCATTCATTCATTCATTCGCTGGACAAAGAGGGGGTCCAGGTGGGCCGGCTGCCGCGGGATTGAGGGAGTGCTCCGTCCTCAGATTGCTCTGAGTCAGGGGCGTGTCTGCACCCAGTCCCTCCTGCTGGGTCCCATGCTGTTGGTACCACTGTCCCCGTTTCTAAAGGACCCATCACCCCGAGAGCACAGACCAGTGGTTCTCAACCTTCCTAATGCCGAGACCCTTTAACACAGTTCCTCATGTTGTGGTGACCCCCAATTTCATTGTTACAAATTGAACATAATTAAAGCATAGTGATTAATCACAAAAACAATATGTAATTATATATGTGTTTTACGATGGTCTTAGGCAACCCCTGTGAAAGGGTCGTTCGACCCCTAACAGGGTCGCGACCCACAGGTTGAGAACCGCTGACACAGACCCTTCCAGAAGGAGTGTTAGTGGCTGCGGATGCACAGCCCTCCCCACGGACACCCCCACGTGCCCGTCTGCTGGGACCAGAGCAGGGCCTGAGCTTGCACAGGGCAAGGGCCCACCCACCCGCACCAGGCTGCCGGGCCTTCACCCGCTGAAGGCCGCTCGACCCTCATCTCCTCGCTGGGGCCTCCCTGCATCACAGACCCTTATGAGGAAGCCCCGCATGGAAAAGCCAGCTGGAGATCCAGGCCGAGGGGCCCAAGACCCCCCAAAGGAGAACATACGCGAGAAGGAGAAGCGCCATCGTGAGCCCGAGAAACCTACACCGAGCCATGCTCACGGGCGGCTGCCACCAATGGGGTGGTCCCGTGTGGCCCGCACAGCGGAGCGCCCCCCATGGATGTGCTCACATGAAGCTCCCAACAGCCACTCCTGCACGCAGGCAAGTCCTGTGCCCTCAGCCAGCGTTGCAGAGGCCTCCACGGCCACCAGCTGGTCAGGGCAGACCCGGGACGCGCCCCCCTCTCTGCTACTGCCCGGCCAGCCACTGCGGTGACCTCGCCCGTCAGCTCAGAGCTTAACTCACTGCCAAGTTTTCCAGAAAGAGAGCTGCTGGCCATAGGCTGACAAGACCAAGACCTCAGGGCCACCAGGTCGGGCAGCAGGCTGAGCTGTGAGGACCCACCAAGGTGAAGACCCCACGAGGGGCCCCGGGCAGTCCATGCCATGCCGGTGGGGGAATGGCTTTTTGTCCTGGGTCACTAGAAGCCCAGCTGCAACCCCCACCTCTGTGTCGGGGGGGTAACTGAGCCAGCGAGGGGTTGGGTGTGTAGATCACCCGCCCTTGCCGGCTGCCCCCTCCGCTCCCCTGATGTGGCTGGATCTGGCCCAGTAGGGGACCCTGGCCGGCTGCCCCGGGAGTGTGAGCCGGGCCAGGAGAGCTAGCAGCTGTCCCAGCTACACATCAGAGCCACAAACAAACACTGTTGCCTAGAAACACCGCCTCGCCCCGGCATTCCCGGGTGGACCCGGGGACCAGAGCCGCAAGATGCTCTCTGGCCACTGTTGCCTGTCCAACCCTTTCATTTCTCAGACAGGAAGACGGAGGGCCAAGTTCACCCAGCCAGCCGGGGGCGAGGCTGGGAGAGGACCCCAGGTCTCTGGCCCTGACCTCACACAGCCGGGCTCATGAAATCCTGCCACCTTCAACTGTGAATTCACAGTTTGCACGGGCTGTTTGCACACAGCTGCCCGCAGGGTCAGAGGCACTCACTGACCAGTCCCCCCTGGACTCGCTGCGTGTTCTCGCAACTATCCCCCAAGGAAGTGACCAGGAGACGGAGGAGCATTTGTGCGAAGATGTTCCAACGGCCTGCTCATTAGCGCCGACAGCTGGCAACGCGAGTGCCCCAGAGGATAGCTTAGCAACATGGAAGAGACAAACGCCCGGAATGTTATTTTGTCCTTTAAATGACAAGCAAGTGACGTGGGCCGGGAGGAATCAGGAAAATGGGTGAGCGGAGAGCAGTGTCGACGATGAGGGCGGAATAGAAGACGCGCACGTTTAGTTCCGCAAACGCCTGCACGTGAACACACGGGTCAGGGCTGTGCACACGGGCAGGTGGCTGAGGGCGGCAGCCGCTCAGACCCCCCGCGTGGCAGCTTTGAGGCTGAGCCTTGGGATGCCCTCGGAGAAGGAAAAGGATTGCCCGGCCGGCGTGGCTCCGTGGTTGAGCATCGACCTATGAACCAGAAGGTCACAGTTCGATTCCCAGGCAGGGCACATGCCTGGGTTGTGGGCTCGATCCCCAGTGTGCGGCGTGCAGGAGGCAGCTGATCCATGATTCTCTAACATCATTGATGTTTCTATTTCTCTCTCCCTCTCTGTTCCTCTCTGAAATCAATAAATATATATACATATATATGTGTGTATTTTAAATATATTTTATTGATTTTTTACAGAGAGGAAGGGAGAGGGATAGAGAGTTAGAAACATCGATGAGAGAGAAACATCGATCAGCTGCCTCCTGCACACCCCCCTACTGGGGATGTGCCCGCAACCAAGGTACATGCCCTTGACCGGAATTGAACCTGGGACCCTTGAGTCCACAAGCCGACGCTCTATCCACTGAGCCAAACCGGTTAGGGCAATAAATATATATTTTTAAAAAAAGAGAGAAGGAAAAGGAGGAAGATGAGGAAGAGCAGGCAGACAGCAAGCCTGTCCCCCAAGCACCGCAGTCACCACCCCCCCACCCCCACCCCGACCCTCAGTGTGTGTTTCCATGCAGTTTTTAAATCTCCAGTTTCTGGGCGAATGGCTGCGTGTCTGTGAGAAGACTGAGCTGGGCTCTGTGTGGGGAAGCTGTCCGAGTGCTGGACGTTTCACAGAAATGGAAGGGGGGGGGGGCCAGGAACCATTCTGGGGGCCCAGGAACCACAGGACCCGGAGCTGCGAGTGACGTTCACATACGGCTTAAACGCCATCCGCAGTCGGGAGGCTGTCCGCAGTCACCAACAAGCGCAGACCCAAATGCCCCTCCAGCGGCGCAGGGATCGCCGCACGGTGGCCAGGCCGCTCCGGGAATATTGCTCGGCCACAGAGAGGAACGAAGCTCTGACGCCGCCACAACATGCAGGAACCGAAAAGCATGCTGCTCCGAGAGAGGAGCCGGGCGAGAAAGCCACACACAGCAGGAACGTCCAGAATAGATGACTCCAAAGGCAGAAGCAGGCTGGTGGCTGCCGGGGCTGGGGCAGGAGGGGAGTGGCTGCCAGTGAGGATGGGGGCTCCGGGGGAGGGAGAGAAGCTGGAAATGTAAATTAATGGCCGTGATGATTGCACAGCTCCGAACGCGCCGGACTTAGACTGTGCAGCATGTGAGTTACATCTCAATAAAGCTCTTCTACTGAACCAAGGGGATGCGAGTGAAACGGGATAACAGATGTGACCTCTTTTAAAAGCTGGAAGCGATGCTCCGGTTTGTGAACAGCAGCAGGAAACTGTCAGGGGGAGCAGCGCTCGGGCACTCAGGACGGACCAAGCGTCGCACATCCATCACCAGCCGCACGAGCACTGTTTAAACCGAGTCCACGCTGCAGATGGAGGCCCGTGGCCGCATGACTGGAAGGGCCCGCTGGGACCAGCGCTCAAGGCTGATGGGCTCCAGGGTCTGCGCTCCTCCCCCCGCCCCGCCCCCAGGCCCCTGTTCCTCCTCATTGAGATAAACTCCCGGATCTCATAAATCTCAGACAGAGCTGGAAGCCCGCAAGAAGCGGAGAGGGCAGGGGAGAAGGAACAGAGCAGAACCCAGGTTTGCAAAAGCGGCTCCACAGATTTACGGCTCCCGGCTGGTCCGTCGCACATCACAACAAGAGGGGTGAGCGCGTGGGAATTGCGGTTTCTCGTGTCAGCAACAAGTCGTAAATTCACAAGCACCTGGCCGCCGGCCACCGCCCAGCCAAGGGGCTGGGACCAGGCTCTCTGGCCAAGGGGCTAGGACCAGGCTCTCCGGGGAGAGACATGGGGGCCTCCCCCCATCCCCCGCTGCCCACCCCCACCACCACGCACCACCTGGAGCTGCAGAGACACCCCAGGGCATGGGGTGGGGGGACCCAGCCCAGGCACAGGACCCCGGCTGCCTGCAGGCTGGAGGTTTGGAAGGGCTCAGCAAACAGATGTTCTGAGATAGAGACCCACGTGTGGGTGTCAGAGGGGTGGGGGCGGCACAGACCTTAGTCTGGATCATCTCAAAGGCCTTGCCAGGGCTGATGTCACCGGCCTGAGCCGCAGCCGCCCCCCCCCCCCACCCCCCACCCCCCCCCCCCCCCCCCCGGCCTCCGAGGGTCAAGGGCCTCAGGAATGTCAAGGCTCTCTTGTCTGGAACCACCCCCCCCCCCCCGCCCACACCCCTGCCTGGGGGCGTGCGGCCTGGCTTTGAAGGAGACCCAAGCCAGCCCCCTCTCGCTCCCAGGACACCTGACAGTTAGGGAGAAACCTCAGTTCAGCTCAGATCGGGGGCTGCTGTGCCGATCACAGGATAGTCTGCGGGCAGCTCCCAACAGCCGGGGTGTGAAACGCGGGGCGCCTGCCCTGGGCGTCACGAACCCTCTGAGGGTCCTCGGAGCGGCTTCAGGGGACCAGGGACAAAAGCGCTGTGTGCAGAAGGGAACGCACACCCCGTGGAGCATCCGCAGGGTCCTCACACGCCCGGTCACTGGCCACTGGCCACCTGAGGCCAGGTTCCCCCTAAACCCCAAGCTCTTCCCCTGCCCGTGCACCTGGGTTACCTGTCAGGGGCGGCTGGCACAGGGTGGGAGTCCTTGGTCCAGGTGACCAGTGGGGGTGGGGAGCCTTGGGCCTCGCAGTCCAGGGTCACCTCGTCACCGGCCTTGGCTGTGACTCTCAGAGGCTCGTTGGCATCATGTGAGAAATTCCCGTGGATCCTGGGCTTGGCTGTTGGTGGAAACAGGCAGAAACTGTGAGCAGGTCAGGGGGCCATGGGACAAGGCCCCACGGGACCAGGACAGCTCCTCCAGGAAGCTGAGGTGGCACTGCCTCCCGGGAGGTGCAGAGGATGGGTGTGGCTCTGTCATCATGGGGGAGTGCAGGTTTGGGGGTGGGCTCGGACCCGATGGTTTCCCCGGTCCCCCCCCCCCCCCCCCCCCGCAATCTCTCCACCACCACCCTCCCTCTGGAAGATCGTTCTGCTAGAATGACACGGACACGGTGCCCCCGTCCCAGCTTCTAGCTTCTCTTCATCTGCTGCTCCTTCCCTGGGGACATTCGGGCGGGTCCTGTCCGCCACCTCTTCCCTCTCCACCTTGTCCCCCATGATCATCCCACTTCCTCCCACACATCAGACACAGGTGACACCCAATCACCAGGTGACTCAGTCTCCCTCTGGCCTCCTCCAACCCCATCGGGGTTTACACGAACCTGTGCCCATCACCTGGCTCTCATAGGAAGCGGAGGCTCCTGACGGCAGAGACTCCCCCGAACCCCTCCTTCTCTATGCCCCCCCCCCATTTCCAGCCATGTGCTCATACACGGAAGCACCCAGGACCTGTCCGAGCACCCATAACCACCCAGGCCAGCCAGCTGGGGAGGTGGAGGCCCAGGCAGCCCTCGTGTAGCTCCCTATACATCATGACGCAGAGAGAGACCCCGCTGGCAAAAAAATGTTTTCAACATGAAAAGACCGGCTCTGAGAGTAAACGATAGAAGACCGGCCGTGCGCCTGCTCACTCGGCCAGACGGCTACTGAGGGCCCAGCTCTGCGGTGCCTGCGCAAGGCCAGGCCCCGCCCCGGTCCTCACAGCGCCCGGGGCCACAGGGAGCACTGGTGCCCAGCGGCTCGTGCACAATATTTATGTGCTCACAGTTGTGACGGGCATTGTGAAAGGTCTCGTCCACCCTCCACAGCAAGGTGATTTGACTCAGCCCGAGGGATCAGGGAGAGCTGAGATCTGTGGACGGGAGGAGTCGGCTGGGCCAAGAGGTGGGGGAGGGCCTCCTAAACAGAAGGAACCACATGTGCAAAGGCCCTGCAGCATGATGGCCCATTCGAGGAATTGGAAGGAAGTCAGAGGGTCTGGGCACAGAGCATCAGGAGGAGAGGCTGGCAGGGGGGTGCCCAGTGGGGGGTGGGGGCCCAGCGTAGGACTGTGTGTCTTTCCGAGGCTTGTTAGGGTGACGGCTTTCCCACACTGGCTACAAAGGCCGAGACGGAGGAAGACAACCACCACACGATTTCACGTCTACGCAAGTGGGAGCTGCTCTCTGAGCACGTCCTCACTGCTAGGGACAGCACTCCGGGAGGCCGGCTTTGGCTGGAGCGTTCCTTGGGGAGAGTGTGCGGGCAGGTTGATCAGGGCACAGGGAAGATGCCGTACGGTCAGGGTCCCGGTCCTGACTCCATGCCTGCCGAGCCCCCCCAACCCCCAGGATGGGGGCAGCCTTCACTCACTGTTGACGGACAGCCGCATCTCCTGGCTAGAGAAGCCCACGCTGTTGGTGGCGGTACAGACATAGGTCCCTGCATCCCGGGGGGACGGCTGGGCGATGACCAAGGTGCCGTCCTTGCTCACATTGTAGTGGGGACCGCCGGAGGCCAGGGCATTGGTCTCCTGTGGTGGAGTCACTGGTGAGTGACATCACCAGAGCCCACACCCATGGCATGTGCATCACTCCCCTCCCATGATGCACGGGGCCTGGCCCTCTGTTACCCTCAGTGGCCACGGGCTCCGCCTACCTTGGTCCAGGTGACGGTGGGGGTAGGGACTCCTGAGGCGACGCAGGGGAGAGAGGCCGGGACCCCTTCGTTGGTGACGTGGTGGGTAGCAGTGGGCCGGATTCTAGGGGGCACTTTTAAAAAACAAACCAGTTTCGAAAACCACAGTTCACAGCAATATCCACACTGGCCAAAAGCAGAAACAATCAAATACCCATCAACGGATGATGGAGGAACAGGATTCGGTGTGGCCATGCTGAGCACTCCCCAGCTTTGATAAGGAGGGGAGATCTGGTGCTGCCCCAGGCACGAACTTGAGGACATGATGCCAAGGGAGATAAGCCAGACACAGAAGGACAAATACTCCGTGGCTCCCTCCATCCGAGGCGCCCCGAGTGGGCAAACCAGAGAGCCAGGACGTAGAATGCGGGGCGCCAGGGCTGGGAGTCTGTTTCATGGGGACAGAGTTTCCATTTGGGAAGATGAGAAGTTCTGGAGATGATGGTGGTGACGGTTAGGCGACAATATAAATCTACTTCGTGCCACTAGATTGTGCCCTTAAAAATGGTTAAAATGGGGCCTGGCAAGTGTGGCTCAGTGGTTGAGCGTCAACCCAGGAACCAAGAGGTCACTGGTTAGATTCCCAGTCAGGGCACATGCCGGGTTGCGGGCTCCATCCCCAATAAGGGGGCGTGCAGAAGGCAGCCAATCAATGATTCTCCCTCATCATGGATGTTTCTGTCTCTCTCCATCTCCCTTCCTCTCTGAAGTTAATAACAATATTTTTTAAATGGTAAGCTCTGTTGCGTAGATTTTAACACAATTTAAAAGCAGCAGTGTCAGCAGCGGAACACAAAGGCGTGGTCCCTCAGCCACGCTGCTGTGCGGTCAGGCCCCAGGCAGAGGGCAGCCGTGCCTGGGAACCAGCCGTGCCATTTCTGCGCTCTGGGACTTTGGATAAACTGTTTCATCTCTTGGCACCCATACTCCTTGATCAGCAAAAACAACTAAATGAACCCCAAGTCACTGCCCACTCTCTGAGGGTGGACGGATAAGAAATGGCAAAAAATAGAATTCACAGAACAAGTGGACTTGGGAACATGTGTCACAGCCACCTGGGCACCATCCGATCCGCAAGCACAGAAACGGGGTCTCTAAGAGGAGTGGGGGGTGGGGGAGACCAGAGCGTGTTCACGCACCCACCCCACCCCCCGGGACTCGCTCTGCGAAGGCAGCCTGGCCCTGTGACCTGGAGGAGCTCCTCCCCTCTCTGAGCCCTGGCCTCCTTAACTTCAGGAAGCCCACTCCGGGAGCAGTGATGACAATGAAGTGAAACATACGCAGAACCCCACAGAGGTCTCCGTGTGGCCTGCGCCCCACCTCTGACCCCGGTGGGAATTATGGGGACACAAGACACTTGGGCTCGAGACTCAGCCTCTGCCTGAATGCTGGTTTTCCCCTAAAAAATGGAGAATAGTGGATTCTTCCTGCTCATCCCGTGGGGATTTTATGAAACAAGATTTTTTTAAAAGAGGGTGTTAACAGACGTGGTAAATGACAAAATATAACCAGGCTTCCTTAAGACGTCTCGTCTTACACAAAAGAGAACGGAGGCACCTGGGTGGGAGGGCGAAGGGACACAGGGACTCGGGCGCTGTGGGTGGGAGAGGAACTGGGAAAACACACGGAAAGCCCTAAAAATGGGCCACCTCCGGGACTCAGCGCTCAACTCCACATGAAGGGGTTTGTCCTAAGGACACTCGGCCCCGTGGGCAAAGGTGGAGGCACGGACGGTGACCCCGGGGTGCTCACGCGAGGGGACAGGCTAGACCAGTGACGGCGAACCTTTTGAGCTCGGCGTGTCAGCATTTTGAAAAACCCTAACTTAACTCTGGTGCCGTGTCACATATAGAAATTTTTTGATATTTGCAACCATAGTAAAACAAAGACTTATATTTTTGATATTTATTTTATATATTTAAATGCCATTTAACAAAGAACAATCAACCAAAAAAATGAGTTTGCGTGTCACCTCTGACACGCGTGTCATAGGTTCACCATCACTGGGCTAGAGGCTCACGGCTCATCCACGCAGGGCACGCAGCGCACGCAGCCTTAGGCCGAGGCTCTGGGGACTTACTGATAGAAAACATCATAAAATCTAGTGCCGTGGGAAACACGCAGGCTCAGACAGCGGTGTAACGATGTGGCTTACAAACATGTATGTGTATGTGTTTATAAGGAATTCATACACAGGTGGGTAGAAATATAGACGCATATATAATTTATACAAAGAATATGTGATTTAGCCCTGGCTAGTGTGGCTCAGTCGGTTGGGTGTCGCCCCATGAACCAAAAAATTGCCCGTTTCATTCCTGATCAGGGCATATGCCTGGGGTTGTGGGCTCAATCCCCAGTAGGGCACATGCAGGAGGCAGCCCATCAATGTTTCGCTCTCACATCAATGTTTTTTTCTCTCTCTCTCTCCCTCTCCTTTTCTCTAAAAATTAATAAAACTATTTTTTAAAAGTATATAACCTATATACAATTTATTACATACATATTGGTGCATGTGTAAGCTCACATGTGTATACAGTATGAAAGATACACACTAAAATGTAAAGTTATTCTGGTTAATCTTAGCTATGTGTATTATAGGAGTATTTTTATTTACCTGGCTGGTCTCTCAATTTCCTACAGTGACTATGCACTACTTGTGCAATTTTTTTTTTAAACAAAGGTATTCAAGATCAAGTTCCCCCCACGCACCTTCCCCCACCCCACAACCTTGGGCCCCAGGACTCACCCTGGACAACCAGCTGCACATGCCTGTGCTGGGAGCCGGCCGTGTTGGTGACCACGCAGCTGTACTTCCCCGCGTCCTCCTGCAGCGCCCGGTCCAGGTGGAGGCTGCCATCAGCTCGCACCGAATGCCGGCTGCCGGCTGGGAGCTGTGAGGGGGAGAAGCACCAGCTCAGAGCACAGGCCCCTGCAGAGCCCTCAGAAGCCACGCTGCCCGCCAGGCCCGCAGGGCGCAGGCTGGACGAGAGAAGGTGGGGGAGCTGGCGGGGGAGGGGGGTGATGCTATGACTGCTCAACCCCCAATCCTTTCCAAAGACTCATTCAGGGGTAGGTGGGCCTCAGCCTAGCACCGCCCTCACTCCACTCTCCCATGGCCAACTGAACAGGACAAGACGCCCGACCCAAGCCGGGTGGATGGGGGTCTCCCCCGGGAGGTCCCCCCGTCTCGAGAAGCACCCTGTCTGCTCTGCACCGGGGCCCAGACAGCGGTGCCAGGACCGGGGCGGCGGGAACAGAAAAGCAGCCCCACAATCGCGGCAGCGTCTCTGGGGCTTTGAAGTTCCATGGGGGCGAGGGCACCGCCTTAAAGCCTCAAGGGCACAAGGACCCCCTGTGTCTGAGGACAGTGCAGAGGAATTGAGGGGAAGGGAGGCGACGGCGTGCACAGGAGAGGGGAAGAGAAGAAGTCAGGGTGCAGCAGCCACCGTGCGCCCAGCACCCAGCTAGGCCGTCGGGCGGGTATTCAACCGCACAGGTCACTTCTCTGCCCGGAGCCAGAACGGGGTGACCAGTGCGAGGCGTCTGTGCCCCCGACATTCCCGCTCCCCAGACCTCAGCACTAACGGAGGCCAGGTTCCCCTGCTGAGCTCCCAGGGGGCCGGGGGCCACACCGAGCCTCGGCGGGACTTTAGAGCAGGGGTGGGGAACGTCCGGCCCGCGGCCCACGTAAGACCCACGCAATCCTTTGGTTCGGCCCTGCCCAGGCCCGAGGGGCGAGTTAATTAAGTGTCTGGCCAAACAGAGCAGCTGGTTTTTAAGCTGGTGCTGTTGCATGGCCCGCGAAACGATGTTATAAACATCCAATGGTCCCTGGTCGAGAAGAGGTGCCCCACCCCTGCTTCAGAGGGTGACAATGCTCTCAGCACATTATCAGAGAAGGTTCTGGAAAGAGGCAGCGAAGAGAGGGAGGAAGGATGAGGACTTTCTAAACTAGGGAGCAGCAGAGCGGAGGCCAAGGTGTGAATGTGACAGCCCCCCATCCCCCGCTGCCCCCCCCCCCCCCCCCTCCAGAGGACCCAGCACTCACTGGCTGGCCGGCCTTGAGCCAGCGCCTCTCGGGGAAGGGCCTCCCGGCCAGGATGATGCAGGGCAGCGACACGGGCTGCCTCTCCAGGACCCGCACGGTGGGGGCGCCGCTGGCGATCTGTGGGGGGGCTGTGGGGAAGGACAGGGTGCTGGTCACACTGGATCCCCGTGGGCATCTGTGGGGACAGAGGCTCCACCCTCCCTGCCCCCAGGAACCTGCCCAGGAAGCTGGCTCCCCTCGGATACCTGGCCACGGACACATCTGTCCCAAAGGACGGGTGGTCATGGGCGGGGGCGGGGGGAGGCTCCCTGGGTGTCCACCTCCCACCTCCCCGTCTCCCCAGATCCACCAGCGAACCGTGTCCAGTCACCAGGAGCCAGGTCTCCGCCTGGACCTTCCCAAAAACATTTTGCGCTTCACAGACATATGGCGCCTGGTCTTCAGGGACCACACCTGAGGGGCAGGAAAGAGGGGGGCCTGAGTGTTGGGGGCCACGCCACGGCTCCAGCCCCCACAGGCTCGGCTCCCCGGCACAGAGGGAGCCCGTGCCACAGCCTGGCCCTGCAGGGGTCAGGTGGGAGGGCGGGATGGCAGAGAGGAGAGGGATGGGGGATACGGCCGGGCGTGGAAGGGTGAGAAGGCCTCAACCTGCTCATCTGTAGAATGGGGCTAATTCATCAATACCAATGCCTTGCAGTGTGATTGGGAAAAGGGTCAATAAGATGACGTGGACACTGCGCTCAGCATCCAGCCACGCACACAGCACAGTGTAGCTTTAGCAGGGGTGGTGATGGTGATGGGTGGTGATGATGGCAATGATGATGATGATGGTGATGGGTGGTGATGGCTAACACCCATAATATTAAACCCAGGTGGTAACACTGTCACCGTCATTACTATGACCAGTTCAGGGTAGTGAAATGACCAGAGTTGTCCAGTTAAACATGACCCCAAATATCACCCACGGTCAGGGCTGGGCTCAGGGTCCTGCTCCCAGCCACCCAGACTAGGGCCACCACCCCACCCCCACCCCTAGCCCCAAGCTCTTACTTTCAAAAAACAGCACTCCGGACTCAGGCTGCCTGGTCCTGCTGCCCCGGCCCGGCTGCAGCGGCTGGCTGTCCGCACGGCGCCAGGTGACGGTCGGGGGCGGGCGGCCTGTGGCCCGACAGGCCAGGAGGGCGCTCCTGCCCAGCTCCACGGCGACCTCCCGGGGCAGCTCCATCAGCCGGGGCGCGTCTGCAGGGAGGTGACCGGTCACGGCGTCTGGCCCCACCTGGCCCCCAGGGGACTGTTCCCCGCCTCCAGCCTGGCCATGAACCTGGGGGCTGATGAGTCAGGGCCCCGAGGCCACCCTGAGCTGGGCGGGACCCACCCTGGAGCGCTCGCAGGGGCGTGAAGCTGCCGACACTCAGAGGCCTGTGCAGGGCCGGCTACGGGGCCAGGCCGGCTACGGGGCCACGCGCCTGCTCCTGGCAGAGACGCCTCGGGGAAGCCCACCTCGGAGGCCTGCAGGTCACAACCTGGCCGCAGGAGCCTCTGAGGCCCCGTCACCCTCCTCCTGGCACAGGGAGCTTCCTTTAGCAGGTGCCCTGGACTTGAGCGACCATCTCCACGGCCCCTTCAGTGAGCGCCACCCCAAAGGGCCTGCTTTGTGGGGGGTTGGCAGCCATCCTTAATCTCCTCTCCACGGCTCTCTGTTTGCGGGACTTGTTGCAATGAGCATATGAAACACTAGTACAGAACCAAACCTGCTTTGTAGGAACAACGTGACCTTAAGCTCTATGGTCCAAACGGGGACATGGAGAGAAAACGGCTGCAGTAATAACACCACCAGTGGGGAGGGGATGTGAGTGGGGAGGAAGGGGGGGCCAATGGGGGGGGGGATGCAACATCTGTAATACTTTCAACAATGAAGATAAATTTTTTATTTTCGTTATTTTTTAAAAATATATTTTTATTGATTTCAGAGAGGAAGGGAGAGGGAGAGAGAGAGAAACATCAATGGTGAGAGAGAATCATTGATCGGCTGCCTCCTGCACGCCCCCCACTGGAGATGGAGCCGGCAACCCGGGCCTGTGCCCTGACTGGGAATCGAACCGTGACCTCCTGGTTCATAGGTCGATGCTCAACCACTGAGCCACGCCGACTGGACATAAAAATAGTTTAAAAAATTACACCAGGACAACATTTCTGCACAGGCTTCCCCGATCACCTGAGTTATAAAAAAATGTAAACACACACGAGGATTTGCCCTAATTTCTGCCCCTCGCATCCCCAGAGCCCGTCCCCTCCCCAAGGACATCACTGCTAATCGATGGTAGCGTTTCCTCCCAACGGTTCCTCTAAGCGTTGTCTTATTTTACAATCGGGGAGGAAAGATGACTTATTTCCCAGAACAGACTCTCACATCCTCGCGGCCCTGCAGCAGGCCAGGAGCAGCCCAACTCCAGCCAGGTCCCGGGCCTGGCCCTGCAGCCGCTGGACCTTGGCCTCGGGTCCTGGCCCCAGACCCACAGCCAGAAGGGCCCCAGCCTTTGTTACGCTTCACATCCAGCTCCACGGAAAACACCCCGCCTCTCGGCTCCTTCCATCTCTTTCCAGAAATCCCCCGTCCGTCCAAATCATGACGTCAGCTCCCTCCGGGCCTCGGGGATTAGGGAAGTTCCAGGGAGATGTAAACACAATTTGGAAAATTACAAGGAGGAAGATAGTCTTGGACCCCACCTCAGACGCCACCCGCGCCTCCTTCTCCTGGGGGCCTGGCAGCCGAGGCTCAGAATCCCAGAAAGCCTCTGCCCAGGCTCTTCTCAGACGGGTCCTTGGGCCTGCAGGGTCCTGGGCCTGGGCCTGGGGGCACGGCTCTGCCACCCCCCGCCCCCCCAAAGCCTGCCTTCTCCACTCCACTCAGCCTGCCTGCAGGGCTCGGCTCCAACCTCCCTCCTCCAGGCAGGCCTCCCAGCTACTCTCTCTGGCTCCCTCCTTAGACCCCAAACAGCCTGACTTTGTCTCCCGAATCTGGGCTACTGTGAGGCGCACCCTCTTCCTCCTTCTCCTCCGAGGCCCGAACCGCCCCCTGAGACAGGACAGACCCTTATCATGATAAGCAGAGAATACACATAAAGGGCAGCGTTTCAAATGCCTACCAAGGGACAGGCATGGCGACGGTGCTTCCAGGAATGAGATTTCATTCATGGTCTCAACAGGCTTAGGAAGTGGTATCACTGCAACCCCCGTTTTACAGATGAGGAAACGGAGGGTCAGGGAGGTGAAAGAACCTGCCCAAGGGCACGACTTAAAGTCAGCGGCAGAGCCCAGGTCTGGCAGCGGCTAAGGCCCAGGCTCTCAGACACCGCACCCTGCATTCCCGATGCCCTCGGGACAACTTGGCCGAGCCCCAGCCAGAGCCGCACCCAGCTCCCGCATCCCCTCTCAGGGTGAATCCCAAAGCAGCCAGTCCCAGACTCAGACCCTGCCCGGAACACTGTGACTCACCCTGCTCTGTAGCTGTCCCCCACCCTCACCTGGAGCCTCCAAAAGGCGGGACCCCAGAACCCTCGGATGCCAGAGCTGAAGGTCCTCTGGTCCCCTCGTTGGCCAGAGGAGGGGGCAGGGGGCCTGAGTCCCGCAGCACCAGGTGGTTGAGGGCCAGGCTGCCGCCCAGCGTTCTTCCCAGGGCCTCGTATGTGAGGCTCAGCCACCCCAGCTTTCAGGCTCCAAGCCCCCTCCTCATAGCTCCCAGGGCTCCCTCTGCCTTCCCCCTGCCGCCCTCTCATCTTAAGAGGAGCTGAGGGTGCTGTTAGCTGGGGCCGCTCCCCCTCCAGGAATTTCCCAGGGGAAAGACCCCATGGGTTCCAACAGCTGCCAAGAGGCCACCATGAGAGGTGCCAGCTGCCCTTCCTCCCGCTCGGTCCCCAGGCCAGGGAAACCAGCCTGCAGGCCCACAGCCTGGGCAGGCTCCACTGGGCACCCCGGGTGACCCCTTCACCACTCTGGGCCTCAGTTTCCCCACTGTAGAGAGGTAAGTCTGTTTTTACCCTGGCTCGAATACCTTAAGGTTCTGGGGCTTTCTCATCATTTAAGACCCGGTAGCCACCCCGTCTCCTTGGCCAATCCCACCCCCACCCCCCATTCCATGGCCTGGAGCCCTGGGGCAGGGTCGGAGGGAAGGAGTGCGCAGTCAGCTTTGACTCAGTTTGACCAGGAAGAGGGAGCGGTCTCAGGCCCGAAGACGATACCGATGGGCAAGGTGGACCCCACAGGAGGTTGGGACTGAGATGAGAGGGCAGAGAGAGGGTGGGTACTCGTCCATTTAGAAAGAAATCAGCGGGTGGAGTCTTTAAAGTCATAGAACAGGCACTGAACTTGGGGAGGGGCCCCTGCCACGGAGTCAGTCACCAGCCATGGCACAAATCAGTGCACCTCACTCTGCCTCAACGGGCCCTCGGCAGCCCCCCTGGCCTACTGCACATGCGCTATTACCCACGCGAGCCCCAAACAAAACCTGTCATCTTAAATCTCTCAGGACCCTGTGAGCAAGGTCTATTACTATCGTCCCCATTTCACAGATGAGGAAATCGAGGCTCCCAGAGATAAATAATTTGGCCAGATGATCAGCAGGACTTGACTGCTGGAGGCCAGGTGCAGAGCCGATGCCAACCCCTGCAGCTGGTCCACAGACCAGGCCCGCGCAGCCCCACAGCAGGAGGCCCCTCCTTCAGCGCCCGAACGCCACCAGGAGGGCAGTTCCCAGCTCCCTGGCAGGATGTGGGCACAGCGCCCACCTGTTCTTGGCGGGGAAGGCTCCGCCAGCCTGGCCAGGAAGGCTGGACCACAGCTGCCACCCAGATGGGCAGGACATTCCATTTCCCACCACTGCCGCCAGGCCAAAGCGCCCGGCACACAGGTGCTGGGCCACCATCCACCACTCCCCTGACCTCAAAGCCACAGGCCACAGTGGCACAGTGCCCCAGAAGCCTGCCTCTAGGATGCCAGCTGCCTCCTCTCTCTGACGTGGGGAGGTGGCCCCAAGGCCAATGGCCGGCAGGCAAACGACAGGACCTGGCAGCATGTCAGCCTGGGCCCCGCAGAAATAAGGCTCTGCTAAAAAGAAATCAGACAGGGGGCAAAGGACGATGCCCGCAGGAATGCCAAGTGCAGCCACCCCCGGAGCAGCCTCTGCCCACCCAGAACCTACTGGCTCATCGCTAAGACAGTGGCACTGAGCAGGCCTTTCTTCTCTCTCCCTCACACAACATCTCAGAGACCACATCCGAGCTCACCCTGCTGGTGAGCATCAGGACCGAGTCCAGAGGCTAAAGGCTAGGACCCTGGGTTCAGATCCCAGCTCTGCCACTGGCCAGCTGTGTGACCTTGGGCAAGTCACTTAACCTCTCTGAGCCTCATTTTCCCCATCTGTAAAGGAGATCATGATAGCACTCACCCCAAGGGCTGAGAGGATTACATGCGAGTACATGAACCCTGCTTAGAGCTGGCCTGGCACATGGCCACTCACAGAAGTGTTAGCGTCTACTTGTATCATCATCAGGCTCTAAGCCCGTGGCTTTCCACACCCACCCTGCCCCACCCAAGAGCCCAGCCATGCAGGAAGGTCTGAGCCCATAGCTTTCTTCCTTAAAACCTCTCGCCGCCCCCGCAGGACAAAGCCTGAACCCTGCCCAGTGCCCGAGGCCAGGCCCGGAGTGACCCAGGGCAGGTAGCAGCCGCCTCAGCTGCCCCTCCCCACCCTCTCTATGTCGCACTCCCGGCCGAGCTTCTCTTGTCACGCGGGAGTCTGCACATGCTGTTCCCTTTGCCTGGAACATGTTCCACAGCTCGTCACCTGAATGACCGCTCTGGGCTCAGCTTGGACACCACCTCCTCCAAGAAGCCTTCCTAAAACCCCCAGTGTTGGGTCAGCCCCTTTCCAGGGCACCCACAGACCCCCAAGGATGCCACTGAGTATTCCCACAGACCCCACCAGCTACCCAAAGGCAGATGCCACTGTGTCCCCAACACCGGCCCCAGAGCACAGGGACTGGTCCCCCTGGTGACCACGAATTGGAGGAATGAATGATGGAACAAATGAATGAAGGCTAAGGGTGCCCCAAACCTGGGAGGAGCCCAACCCTGATATGCACAGTCCCCACCAGGCCCAGACCCTCCTGACTGGGCCTGCTCCACCCAGGGCTCTATCTCCTGGGGGAGCCCCTAGCCCGACCCACCCAGCCCCAAAAAGCACATTCCCGATTCTCTGCACCTCCCAGATCTCTCAGCACCTGTCTCTCCGTTGTGGCTGCAGCAAACCCTAGAGCCCAATCCGTCCCGGCTCAGCCTGCCAGGGAGCTGTGCCGATGACTTCCGAGCAGTTCCCAGGGCCGGGACCCAGGCCTGGAACTCAGACATCACGGCCCTCACAGCCAAGGCCATGTAGAGCCACAGAACAGAATAGACTGCCCTCTGTGAGAAGGGGATCATCGCCCCTCGTTTACTAAGCAGTCACGATGGGCCGACCACATGCAAAGCAGTATGTGCCTGAGGTCACTGAGCCCTCACAGCCACCCAGTAAAGGAAGTAGTTTGGCCCGGCCAGAGGTCGCCAGTTCGATTCCCGGTCAGGGCACATGCTGCAGTGGTGGACTCGATCCCCAGTAGGGGGCGTGCAAGAGGCAGCCGACTGATGTTGATGCTTCTCTTATCAATATTTCTCTCTCCCTCTCCCTCTCCCTCCGTGTGTGTGTGTGTGTGTGTGTGTGTGTGTGTGTGTGTGTCTCTCTCTCTCTCTCTCTCTCTCTCTCTACAATAAAAAAAAAGGAAGTGGTATGGTCAGCTGGGGGAAACTGAGGCTCAATGGCCTGACCAAACACAGATGGTAAGTGATGGAGACGAGCCTGGAGCTCAGGTCTCAGGATGACAACGCGCAAGCTCGCCTCCTCGCCTCCTCGCCTCCTCGCCTCCTCGCCTCCTCGCCTCCGTGGTAGGCGGCCTCCAGGATGGCTCCGTGACACCTGCCTCCTGGTATTCACATCCCGGGTAGCCCTCCCACTCTCTGTGGTCCAAGGCTGGTCTGTGTGAGCCACAGAATTTAGCTGGCACAGTCATGGCAGGTCACTTCCAAGGCGGTAGCTGATTCTAAGCGCGCGCATGCCCTCTCTCTCTCTCTCTCTCTCGCTCTCTCTCTCTCTCTCTCTCTCTCTCTCTCTCTCCCCTCCTTACTCCTGGGGAAGCCATGTCCCAAGAAGCTGCAGAAGCCCACATGGTAAGGACGAGGCCTCCCACCAGCAGCCCCGTCAGTGAGCTCAGTGGGGATGCGCCCGCCAGCGAAGCCCCTCCCAGAACCCTAGACCTCCAGGACGGAGAGGGAAAACATGTTTATTATTTTAAGCCACAAAGTTTTGGGGCAATTGTGACCCAGTGAGAGGTAATACAGCAGGGAGAGGGGGTGGGGGGGCGGGCATAGGGGGATACGTGGTGATAGACAGGACTTGACTTGGGGTGTGAACACACAGTACCGTGTACAGACGACGCGTTCTGGAATTGTGCACCTAAAACCTGTAGAATCTTGTTCACCAGTGTCACCCCAATAAATTTAATGAAAAGGGAAAAAAGAGCCCTAGCCGGTTTGGCTCAGTGGATAGAGCGTCAGTCTGAGGACTGAAAGATCCCGGGTTCGATTCCGGTCAAGGGTCCATGCCTGGGTACATGCCCAATAGGGGGCGTGCAGGAGACAGCCAATCAATGATTCTCTCTCATCATTGATGTTTCTATCTCTCTCCCTCCCTCTCCCTCTCCCTTCCTCTCTGAAATCAATTTAAAAAATAAAAGGAAAAAAAGAGGTAATGCATACCCATCTCCCTCGGACCTCCCTGTCCCCAAGTGCTCGGGACTCCGCACTGGCCGGCTACCTGGATGGGTTCTCTCCTCCCGCTCGGCAGTGGGGTAGAGGGGCGGGCGGGCAGGCGGGGACAGGCAAACACTCACGTCCAACCTCCAGCCGGATTTCCGCAGAGGCAGCGCCCAACTCGTTGACGGCTCGGCAGGTGTAGACGCCAGCATCCCTCTCCCGAGCCACCGGGATCCGCAGCGCCCCCGAGCTCGAGTCCTCGGGGGCCAGGATCATCTCGAGACCCTCTGGACCAAAGAGGAGAACGCATCAGGCACAGCACGGCCCGCGGTCGCCGTGGGGGGCTGGGGCGCAGCCTCCCTGACCCCAGGCTCCTGCCACGCACAGGCTGGGGCCTGGGGCAGTGGGGGAAGGTTCCCCGAAAGTCTGGGGACAGAGTTGTGGTTTTGCCAGAGGAAAACAGTTCTGGAGACGGATGGTGGTGATGGTTGTACGACGGTGGGGGTGTCCCTGATGCCACTGAACTGTGCACCTAAACATGGTGAAGATGGTAAATTCTTCGTGTGTCTCTTACCGCAATTAAACCTTTTAAAGTCAGCACCACTCAGTCCCTCGAGCCCCTCAGTGGAGCAGGAGTGAGGCCCAGCCTATCTCCCTCCATGTAACAGGCTCTTCACCCAAAAACTCCTTGCCTGGGCCTCCCTACTGGGTCCCCACCCTCTGCCCCGGGTCCAGACTGGGGCTTGGATCAGCTCTGGGAGGGGCCTGGTCACCCCGAGATGACCACACCCCCCCAGGCCTGCCTCTCTGAGGCCGCCCCAGACATCCACCCTGAGACCCCCCGTTATTTCTCCTCCAGGCGGCTGGCTGACAGACTCCCTCATTCTGAACCCCTTTTAACGTGTAATTTAGTTTTTCACTTGTGGTCAAACACACATCACACACATTTTTGCCATCGTAAGCACGTTCCGTGTCCAACCCGCGGCATGAAGTGCATTCCCAGTGTCGTGCACCCATCACCACGTCCACCCACAAAACTCCTTCGTCTTCCCAAACCGAAACTGTGCCCCTTACACACGAATTCCCCACTTCACCCCCCGCCCGCTGCGACCACCTTTCTACTCTGTCTCTATGGAGGAGCATGTTCTAGGGATGTCATGTAAGTGGAATCAGGTAATGTGTGTCCTTCCGTCTCTGGCTTATTTCACTTAGCATAAGGTTTTCAAGGATCGTCCATGTTCTATCAGAATTTCATTATTTTTTTCTTTTATTTTTCTTTGTTTTTTTCTTTTTCTGATTCTTTTTTACAAATTAAAAAAAAAGCTGTGGTAAAAAAAACACAGACCATAAAATTCACCATCTTCACCACGGTTATGTGCACACGTCTGTGGGGTTAAATACACTCACATCGTCACACACGTGAACTTCATTCCTTTTTAAGGGTAAACAACATCCCACTGAGGGAGCCCCTTTTGAAGCGGCTCAGGGCAGGGCTGGGAGGGCTCTCGGCGGGAACACGCAGGGACGTGGGCCCTGCACCAGGGGTCCCGAGGCCTCTGCCCCCACCGGCTGGGGCCCAGGGACAGGATGCTTGCACTCTGGTGGTCTGAGTTCATCCCTGCCTCTCTCAAAGCCGGGGTGCAGACAGGGGCTGCACAGGATGGAGGTGTCCAGGTGGGGGCGCCACAAGGCTCTGGCTGACACCGGAGCAGGAGCCCAGTGTCCGAGGCAGCAGCCCCGCACCCACGCCCGCCCCGCCGGTGGGTGCGCAGAACAGCTCTTGCCCATCCAACCTCCAGCTGGGCGTCCAGCACCGAGGACACACTCCACGCCCGCGAACCCCAAGAGCCTCGGAACAGTCGTGGCTGCTCCTCCGTCTCCCAGGCCATCCCGTCTCCGCCGCCACCAGCTCTAGGAGCACTGAGCGCAGCCGAACGCCGGCTCGTTCTAGACACTTTGCTTGCGTGGACTCTTCTCATCCTCACAACCATCTGGGGTTTCCCGCTGCCCCAACAGGGAGCCAGCTCAGAGATGCCAAGCCCCCGCCCACAGGCGCCCAGGGAGCCGGAACCAAACCTGCTCCTCACTCCCGAGCTGCCCTGCATCACTGCGTGGACTGGGGTGGGGGGCGAGGGCTGCTGAAATGGGCCATTTCTCCCCAGACACCCCGTTCGGAGTGGCCCCTCCCCAGTGACTGTCCTGGAAATCGGATCCCCCGGGCCCCTCTCCCCACCCCGCGTACCTCGATACCAGATGAGCCGGGGCGGCGGCACCCCGGACGCCTCGCACGCCAGCACGGCCTCCTGTCCCACGGCGGCGAGCACCACCGCATGGACGGCGGAGACGGAGGGTGGGTCTGCGTGGGGGCAGATGGGAAATGTGGTACCAAACTCCCTAGACTGAGAATGTGGCTTCCGCAGCTGGGGGCGGGGAGGGGATAGAGGGGGAGCGGAGCACTCTGCCTCCTCCCCAGCCCCCACCTCGGGGACGGTCACCCCAGGAAAATTTAGCCACAGCTCACTTTTTGCAAGCTCCCTACCCAGGACCTGAAGTGGAAGCCGTCACTCCTGGACCAACCCCTAACGCTCCTCACTGAACCGCCAAACCCTACGAATGCCCTCCAGGGGGTGCCAGCTGCTCCCCGGCCCGCTCCCCCCACCCCATGCCCGCCTCCCGTTGGCCCCTTGAGCACCCAGGACTCATTACCCCTCCGGTCCCTCTGCCTGCCCTCCCGTCCCTCATGGAGGCCTCAGCGGGTCCTGTGACAGGCATCCACCCTCGGCCCTCCGGCACATCACCCATCACTCACCCACCCTGCTCTGCGCATCCTCACCACCCCAAGTGCCTTCCTTATGTTTTATGCCTCCCCCCTAGACAGGGACCTGTGTCACGGCTGTGCCCCCACTGCCGGGCATGTAGCAGCTGCTCAGTAAGTATTTGTGGGCGAGAGGGAGGGGGGGGAGGGAGGGAGGGAGGGAAGAAGAAAGGGAGGGGGGGGGGGAGGGAAGAAGAAAGGGAGGGAGGGGGGGAGGAAAGGAGGGAGGAAGAAAGGGAGGGAGGGAGGGACGGAGGCCCCTCTCCCCAGATGCCCGTGGCCCGAGTACCTGTGAGGTAAAGGGTGACTGTTTCCTCGTCTGTGCCAACCTCGTTAGCAGCCCAGCAGCTGTAGTTCCCGGCATCCTCTGGGGCCAGTCCCTGAATGATGAGGGTTCCCTGGCCATCCACGTGGATTCTGGAGTCATGGTCAACAGCAAGGGGCTGATCAGGTCGGGCCGTGCAAGGGTCCCTCCGTCATCGTTAATAACAAATTCACTAACGTCGCCAGGGACCACCACCCCGCACCGCCCTGCGCCGAGCTGTGTGCTCAGCACTGTACACGCATTGTCTATTTTCATTCATGAGGCTCAGAGAGGTTAGGTGACTTGCCCAAGGTCACACAGCCTGACTGGCAGAGGCGGGATCCAAGCACAGGTCTGCTGGACTCTGACCCCGGAGCCCACCCTGAGGCATCATCACGTTTCCAAAGTGACTGGGGTCCTGAGCCTCACGTGATCCCGGAGGAAGGCAGGATAGTGCTCCTCCCCGTTTAGGGGTAAGAGGACTAAGGCTGGGACAGGTCCCTCGGGGTCCTGTCACCCCCCGTTCCCAGGCCCGGAGCCCCAGGCCCTGGGCCCCTCACCTGCTGTCCTCCTGCAGGGTGTGACCGTCACGGCTCCAGGAGATGTGGGGTGCAGGGTACCCAGACGCCGAGCAGCTGACCCTCACCTCCACGCCCTGGGAGAAGCGCTGGGACCTGGTGTGGATGCTGACCTTCGGGGCCTCTGCAGTTCAGAGTGGGCAGCAGGACAGAGCCTGTCAGAGCAGCTGGGCCATTCCAGCCCCCAGCCCTGGGTCCTGCCCTCCCACGGCCACGGCCACCGACGGCAGAGACACAGGAAACAAAGGCCCTGAATCCAGGAGTGGCCTCCCTGGGGACGAGGGCTGACTGGGCAGCCACCCAGGCACATCCCCAGGGTGCACGCGGACTGCTTTCCCAGCTTCCTGGAGTTCCCCTCTGGGCCGAGCACCTCGGACAGGCTTAGGGAGATGCCCGGCAGCTACCAGGTCTGGGATGGCTCTCGCCTCCAGTGACCCTGAGTGGGCCCCAAGGCCTGCACAAGTGCTGGCCCCAAACGCAGAAAGCACGCCAGACTGGCCAGGCTCTCACAGAGCTCACGGGCCTCGCCTAGAAGTGCGAACACGCCCCTCCCATACCAGTGGCCCAGATACGGCCTCAGAATCCTTCCCCACACCCCCCAGGCGCCAGAGAGCACACTTGTTACGACACTTTCACACTTGGGGATACAGCCTCCCAGCGGGGCGGCTCTGTCTGAACCCTGGCAGACCTGAGGTCATGCCTAGGTCCTAAGACTCCCAGACAAGTGTTCTTCCAACTGTCTCCTCCATCCCTATCTGGTCAGTGCTGCCCAGCCCTGACCTCTGGGCTTCAGCAGTCACCAGTGTTCCATTCCTATCCTACATATTGGGGGAGGTGGGGGTGGTGAGTGGCAAGGCAGGTGCTCAATGGCTCTGGAAAAGGTCAGGACACAATGAAATCGGCTTGTCTTACAGCAGTAGGAATTTAGGTTAGATAAGAGGATGAACTTCCCACGAGTGAGAACCACTAGGCATAAGCTACGAGGCTCAGACTCCTTTCTCTGAAGGTTCAGAAAACAGGGAGGGTTGAGGTTGCCTGCCAGAGGCCATGTCTGGGCACGCGGAGGGGCGGAGGGGCGGAGGGATGGAGGGATGGAGGGATGGAGGGATGGAGGGATGGAGGGATGGAGGGATGGAGGGACGGAGGGACGGAGGGACAGAGGGACGGGCTTTGGGGGTAAAGACTGGGTAGTGTGTGGAACTGGGAGGACAGCCACGTGGGAAGAGCCTCACCTCGCACCAGGAGCCAGGCGGATGCCCTCGTGACCCCGTTGGCGTTGCTGGCTATGCACTGGTACCGCCCGCCGTCGCTGGGGACGACGGCGCTGACCTCCAGGGACAGGTCGTCCAGCTGCCTGACTCTGCCCGTGGAGGCCGGCAGGACCCGCCAGTCCCGCACCCACGTCAGGTTGTGGGGGGCCTCTCCCAGGACCCGGCAGGACAGGACGGCCGTCTCCCCTGGGGACACGGTCACGTTGGGCGCCGGGACCAGCTGTGGCGGGGGGTCTGCAAGGACACACGCATGGGAGGTTCGCCGGGGCTGACTCGGGAGGACAGCCTGCTGGTCCCCATGGGGTCCCGATGCCAGAACCCAGCACCGTGGCCGTCCGGAGACTTCGGCCAGCCAGGAGGTTAACCGGCGTCTGCTCACCATCGGGACGGTGCCACCAGGGAGGGCGCATTCCCTGTCGCCATCACACACCCACCCAGGGCTGCGTGGCGAGTGTGCGTGCGCTCTGCTCCCGGCAGCCAACTGCGGTGTCTAACAAAAGCTACGCTTTGAGCCAATATTTGCACCCTTGGGAATAAAGCTTGGGTTTTAAATGAACCCTCAGGAGGGAAAGATTAATGAGTAAAAGCCACGCTCTGTGCAAACAGCGGGGCTATTATTACACACAAATGTAGGAAGGAGGCCTCTGCCCCAGAGACGGGAGAGCAAAGAAAACCGCCGTCTCGCCAAGAAGCAGCCACAAGAAGTGGCGAGATTAGAGACCCACTAATCGAGGGCCGTGGGCCTGAGAACCTGCAGGGGGCCCTGGATCCACACAGGCCACATGTGCAGTGACCGCGACGTCCAGGCAGGTGGAGCCTCGGACCTCGGCAGCTGGCAGGGGCAGAAATGGAATCCTGGGGACCAGCTAGAACTGGAGGAACTATCACTCATGCTCTGTGAACCGCGATTGCTCTGTTCTGATTCGAGAAGGCACCTTCCAGCCTGGCTGGGGGTTTCACGGGGGACCTGGGGGCTCACCTCCTCCCCACCCGGGAGCTGCCTGTTGTCATGGGGAGATAGCAAACCTTGTTGCAGAAGCCAGAGCCGCCAGCCCTTTAAAGACCCCCAGCCTTTGCACGCCCACCGGCCTCTGCAGGTCTCCAGCCCCCATGACCTGTAAACTGCCCACTTGGCACACCCTTTGGCTACTTCCCCATGTTATCACTGTCCTTCTACCCAGTCTGAGCAGCTGGCTTACAGTGGGGGGCGGGGCAGATGCCTGCGGCAGGATGAATAAACACTGATAGTGACCCAACCCCGTCTCTGCTGGATTGGCTCACGCAGTGACAGGCAGCGCAGACCCACGGACTGTCTGGTTACAAGATGAATGTGGCCAAGAATTTCTCTTTAAATAAATTTACACCAATGCATCATGCCGATGCACCCCGATATGCCAGCGTGCAGACGGGGCACCTGTGTTTCCGGGGAGGCCAGCAGCAGACGCTGACTGTAGCGCATTAGACAGTGACAGGGACTTGAAAGTCGAAGCCCTGAGTTTGAGTTTGACATAGTTGAGCCGAGAGGAGAGAGCAGATACGGAAAACGGGGAGCCACTGCGAACTCTCAGTAACAGGCGGACAAGTTTCCTGACGCCGTTCTACTTCTCTTTGTTCACCATCATTTGGAAAAAGCAAATTTTTGTTAATTCCCGCCCTAAGCATGTGTGCTCACGTGCTCTACTGTGAGGTGATAACAGCTCGGGTTGTTGTAAGTATGTACACTATTCTCCCATTTTCGTTGAAACGCGTGCGCAGATAAAGGCCTGAAAGGAAGCAAGTCAACCCACTCCAGAGGGCGCCTCTGGGAGGGCGCCGGCCGCTCCACCCCCCTGCCTGTTTCCCAGTCTTCCTCCGGGAAGCCCCGCTTTGTGTAAGATCCGGGGGTGCGGAAGGCCTCGCTCTCCACGCTGTCTGGCTCCTTCCCTTCTCTTCCTGAGAGCTGGGGTTCACAGTTTAGAAAATAAAGCCAGCCGTAGCCGGTTTGGCTCTGTGCATAGAGCGTCAGCCTGCGGACTGAAGGGTCCCGGGTTCGATTCCGGTCAATGGCACATGCCCGGGTTAAGGGCTTGATCCCCAGTGGGGGACGTGCAGGAGGCAGCCAATCAATGATTCTCTCTCATCATTGATGTTTCTTTCTCTCTCTCTCTCTCTCTCTCTCTCTCTCTCTCTCTCTTCCTCTCCCTTCCTCTCTGACATCAATAAAATTTTATTTTTAAAAAATACTTTAAAAAAAATAAATAAAACCAATTTCCTGTCGAGATGGTCGGTGGCATTTCCAACCTTCCTGCGCTGAATGGTGCCATTCCGTGGGGACGTGGAGGCACAGGTGTCGGGGCTGCAAGATGGACGGTGTCCCCGGAAAGGTCTGGGGGCCGGCAAGTCCCAAAGGCCAGACCAAGCAATCAGGGGCGGGAGGAAGGCTGGGCCGGGGGAGCGCGGCCAGAGCCGAGGTTCCCAACCTCTCTCCAACCGAGACCCGCCATCTGGGCCATCCGGGGTGAGACAGCCCCAGCGGGGCCGGCGGGCAGGGGGCAGCGGCAGCCAGACCCGGTGATGGACAGTCCCCAGCAGCTGGCTGGCACCTCCCCCACGGACGGAGACTCCCCGGACGGAAATCCTAGAGGGAAAAGTCAGCGAGGGGGTGGGGAGGAGAGACTCGGAGGGACAGACCTGTGACGATGACCTGGGCCTGCGCCCGTCCGGTCCCAGCCCCGCTGACCGCTGTGCACTCGTACGTGCCTTCCTCGGCCTTGGAGGCCCGCGGGATCTCCCAGCTGCTGTTCCCCGACTCCCTGCGAACACACGACAGCCGGGCACACACCGTCACACTGCCCCCAGCCAGGGTCCCCCGCCTCCCCCACCCTCTGGGGCCCCGTTCCTCTGAACCCTGCCCAGCGGGGAGGACCAAATCCTCTTGGAGGCCTGATAAGAGGAGCGGGCAGCCAAGGACATGCAAATTCCACAGGATGCTGTGTGGCTCTGCGCAAGTGCCTGCCCCTCTCTGAGCTCTGGACTTCCATCCATAAAGGGCGGAGTCTTTCCTGCCCTGGCCCGTGGAGCAAGGCCCTGCACGGGTTGAGTTTTCTGCAAGCGAAGGAAGCCCCGTGATGGCCCAGCAGTGGCGGGAACCTCGGGGGCTACCCTCCCCCATCCCTGGCCCCACTGAGAGGTACCCAGGCTGGGCTGCCCTGGAGGACAATATGACCAAGCCCCAGGTCCCTCTCCTGCCACCCACTCCCCTCAGCTCCCCGAGGGCATCGGGACCCCAGGAGCCCAGTGGCTGAGGACCACGGACTGGCCACGGGCCACTCACTGCAAGTGCCGCTCCTCGCCCAGCCTGGCTCCATGCCGCCGCAGCTGCAGCCGGAAGGGGAGGGCGCTGTGCACCGAGCAGGAGACCAGCAGGGGCTGGTGCAGGTAGCCGTGGATCCTGGGGGGCATGCTGACCAGGGGCCCGCCTGCAGGCAAGGACCAGCGCTCAGCAGGCCGCCCTGCTCCCCACAGCTGCCTGCCCTACGCCCAGCCACACACCCACAGGGAGGAGCCAGGAGCAGAGGCCTCTCCAAGCCTCAGTCTCCGCCTCTGTAAAGTGGGGCAGATCTCGCTGGCATGAGGAGTTGGCGAGAGGAGGTGCGTTTGAAGCGGCCACGAAAGCTCTGTGGGTTCGATTCGTATGGTTTGTGACACACTGGCTGCGATAGGCCGGTCTGTGCCCCATTCTCTCAACTGTATCAGGCCTGAGACCAGACAGGGCGCCCCAGGGGTGGGGGTGGGGCGTCAACTGCTCATCTGCCCGGAGGGTCAGTTCTCCCCAAAGATGTTGGAGGGGAGCCTTTTTTATTCAAAAATAAGCACAGTTGGAGCAGGGCTGCAAAGGCAAAATTCACACGCATTTTTGAGATAAAATAAGAGACTTCAATGAAATCTCACAGCTTGTGATGAGCCCCTGGGGGCCCTCAGCAGACACCACTGCCCCCCTCGCCTGACCCTGGTCTTGGGGGTGACACATTCTCTCCTTGGCTGTTGGAGTTACTTCAGTGGACGTCTGAGAACCACCCCGCAGGGTCCCTGGCGGCGCCCATGCCTCGCAGGTGATGGGGCATGCGCTCAGCCCTGTGCTGCCCCCTCCGTGTCCCCACCGGAGATGCTGCGAGGGCTGACAATGGGCCAGACCTCCTCTGAGCACAGAGCCGGGGTGGGAGGGCGGCGGTGACATCATGCTGCAGGCTGCCTGCCACGTCCCAGGGGAGAGGGATGCCGGACCATCCAGCCACGTCCTCAGCTGTGTGCAAAGCAGCCAGCTCCCCCCCCCCCCACCCCCCAGCCAGCCCTCCAGCGCGCGCACGCGCGCGCGCGCGCACACACACACACACACACACACACACACACTGGAAGCCTCTGCAAGGCCTGCTCGGCTTCCTCTTCTGTGAGCTGCAAGGGCCCAGCGACCCCGGGCCCAGCCCGCACACCTCCATGTCTCCAAACCCAGAGCCTCCTGCTCTCAGCCAAATCGCCAGCCTCCCAAACCTGGGAGGTAGAGTAGGAAGCAAAAAGGCCAAGCCACGCCGCTTCCTGCCCCACAGACACACCTTCATCTAGAGCTGAGGTGCCGACCAAGAGCCAGAGCTAAACTCCAAACTCCTGGATCCATCGCAAAGAGCAGGAGAGAGACACACAGGCTGTTACTCTGCTGCTGAAATTTCTTTCTGAAAAGTCCTCTCAAAGCTGTAAAGGCCGGGGTGGCCGGGGGCCACTGTGGGGAGTGGAGGCCAGCAGGAGGCTGGAAAGAAGGGTCCGCAAGTCCTCCACCTCACCATGGGCGCCTTGGTGCCCCCGCCTGTCCCCCCACCACCCCCCAGTGATGTGGACAGAGGAGTCTGCCCCTGGCTGAGATCCCCAGCAAGGACCCTGGAATGTCAGTGACAGCCACCTCTGTGAGCTCCTCCCAGGCCGCCACATGGGAAGGGGGAGTGGGCGGGAGGGAGTGGAGCCCAGTATGGAAGCCAGTGGCCAGGGAACTGAGATGCCCCTGCCAGGCCCAGAGACAGAGCTGGAAAGCCAGAGACTCCACCCTGCCCTCTGGAAGCTTCCAGACGGGATGTGAGACCTCAGGGACACAGAAAACCAGCAGAAAGCCAACACGTGTGGGAACCAACCCAGCATGGTCCACAACCCCCACATCCTGGGTGCAGACCCTGAGCGGCCCCACCAGCCGTCTCTTCGTGTGCATTAGCTCATGGAACCTTCCAAGCAACCCTGGGAGGTGGGTGGCCTCCGTTTCTTTTTTTTGCTTCTTTTTCTAAAATTATTTTTTTTTTTTGGTGGCCTCAGTTTCTTCATCTATAAAATGGAAACACATCTCAGAAATGTTATAAGCATTCAAGGAGCGAATGTGTGGCAAGTGGGCTTGGCCCAGGACTGCCCCAAGGGAAGTGCTCAAAATGATGGCTAAATTAGTATTAGCAAGATCATGATTATACAGTGACTATAAGAACAAAAGACCATACCCATAACCATACCCTCTGCCCTGCCCACTGCTGTGTCCACATTATGAATGACACAAAATGAAATGTTGAATGGACAGGTGGGTGGATATTTGGATGAATGAATGGATGGGTGGATGGATGGATGGATGGATGGATGGGTGGATGGGTGGATGGATGGATGGGTGGATGGATGGATAAATGGATGGGTGGGTGGGTGGATGGGTGGATGGATGGATGGATGAATGATGAGTGATGGATGGATGGATGGATGGATGGATGGATGGATGGGTGGATGGGTGGATGGATGAATGGATGAATGGGTGGATGAATGGGTGGATGGATGAATGGGTGGATGGATGAATGGATGGGTAGGTAGATGTCTGGATGGATGAGTGGGTACGGTGGACAGATGCATGTATGGATAAATAGATGAATGCATGGGTGGAGGATGACTTTGTACTAAATATCTGAGATGAGGGCTACATCAGAAGCATCTCAGTACTCAGCATAATCCTTGCAGAGCTTGCTGCCCACAGAAGTCAATGAACACACTCCCTAATCTAATCTAACCAGGAGGGCTCCCAGAAGAAATGGGTTGGCAACTGAGACAGAAATCTAGGGGTGGCAAGAGCCATTCACTCACCTGGGGCCACCCCACTATAGGCAACTCCAGAGACACGAAGGAGGGGGTTCCCCTCATGGTCCTCGCCCTTCACCTTGAGGTAGAAGCGCTCCTGGGGGGCATGGAAGGGCGGCCCACCCCACAGCTGATGGGCGGATTCGTTGGAGAGCAGCTGCGTGGGCAGAGTCAGGAGGGGCTGCCCTGAACTGCGTGAGAGCTCCACCGAGTCCACGCGGCCAGGGGCCTGCAGGCCTGTGGAGTTGATCACCAGGGAGATGGGCACCCCTGCAGAGGGAAGGGCGAGGGAGGAGGTGCTGGCATCTGTGCTGGGCTCCGTGATCCTCCCCAAGGAGTGGCACTAGGTCTACCGGTCAATCGGCCAGGGATCAGCCCATTTGGTCCTCCTTCACCAGCTACCTCACCTTCCCTGGGGACATTCACACTGGGGCGGGGGGGGGGGGGGCAGGGGACAAGGAGAGAGGGGGGCTTGCTCCTGTCCATGGTCCTGAAATGCCACTGTTCATCCAGCCAGTGGCCCCCCAAGGCTGCATCACCTCCACTCCACCCAGCGTCAAAGTGGGAAACTGGAGGAGCCAGGCTCTTGGTAAACAAGTTTTGACCCAGAAGAAGGGGAAGGTGTGAACTCAGTAGTGGAGCATGTTCTAAAGCAGCGGTTCTCAACCTGTGGGTCGCGACCCCTTGGGCGGTCGAACGACCCTTTCACAGGGGTCGCCTAAGACCATCCTGCATATCAGATATTTACATTATGATTCATCACAGTAGCAACATGACAGTTATGAAGTAGCAACGAAAATAATTTTTATGGTTGGGTCCCAACCAGAGGAACTGTATTTAAAGGGCCAGAAGGTTGAGAACCGCCGTTCTAAAGGGAAACGGTCACTATGTCACCTGAGCTGGGGCCTGGCCCCGGGTGTGGGAACCCAGCCTGGGCCACCTGTTCCACAGCCGCTCACTCACGGTCGGCCCCCAGCGCTCCCACTGTTTCCCACGGGCAAGCCCCACCCCTCAGAAGGCAGCTCCAGGAGCAAGTACCTTGCAGGGGCCACTCGATGGTGTGGTTGAGGTCCAGAGAGGGCTGAGTGGAGAAGCCGGCGCGGAAGTTGATGTTGCTGATGCCCGTGATCCTCACCGAATGGCGGCCGCTGCTGTAGACCTAGCACACGCCCAGGCCCACGTCACCGGGGCCCTCGACCCCCACACCCCAGCTCCAGGAGTGCCGACCCGACCCGCCAGGGCTGTTCCTCGAAGCCTTCCCCCGAGGTCACCCTTGCTTCTCCCTGGACAGGGCTCTGTTTCCCATCTCAGGACGCTCAAGTCCTTTCTCCAAGTCCTTCATAAACATCCCCTAACTAACCCAAACCACTCCACTTCCTCTCACGGCTGCAAAGCAGAATACCCCTCCTCTGTTTTTGACCCTTTACTTCTATTGATATGCCCACATCACTACCCAAGCTCCAGCCCTCAGCTCCCCAGGACCCCAGGCTCCCCAGGCCAAATAGGAAGGAGATGGTGTCTCAACTCCATGCGGCTTGGGCTCCCCACAGCCCGGGAACCCAGTGCCCCCTACCTTGATGGACCAGAGCCCAGGATGCTCCGGCTTAAAGGCCACCACCTTGGCCGAGTCAGGGATGTTGAGAAGCACGTTGAGGCCCTCGTCCTTCTGCAGGATCCTCCCTGTGGAAGCCCCAGTGACTCTCAGGCCCCAACACTTTCCCAGGAGCGGGGGGGAGAGGGGTGGGTGACAGAGGTCCACCCTATCCCCAGGAACCCGTGGCTCTCCAAACACCAGCCTCAGGCTTCCCAGAGAAACTGACGAGAGGCCTTTGGCAGTGCTGGGGCCTCCCCCTCATTCTGCACGCCCCACTCCCCCTCCCCAGGTGTGGGATGCACTCCTGGCCTATAGCCTGAGGTTCTCATGACATCCTCGGAGCACCGGGGAGCCAGGTGGCCAGGTCCAAACCACCTCCCTGAACCCCAGCTTCCCATCTGTACTACGTGCCACTAATTCGTGCTCTCACTGACCCGCCAGGCTACTGTGGGGACCACTAGAGCGTGTGGGAAAGGACTCCGTGGGAGCCTCCCATCCCAGGACTGTCCTCATCTTAATTCCCCTCACCTGGCTTCTCCCGGCCTCCTGCTTCCTCACCCACCATGGGACCCTCTCTGCCCCCCACCTGGCACCCCCCACCCTCCTTGCTCCCGGAGCCTTGTGTCCAGGAGCCACCACAGGTCTCTCTCGTTGACCCATCCTGACTCCCAGCTCAATCCTGGGGCCAAAGAGGAGGGGCACACATACCCAGCGGGTCTCGGACTTCGATCTCGGGGCCCGGGCCGCTCAGGGAGATGGTGACCTCCTTCAGGCTGGGGTCGAAGGGGATCCTCCACGTGTGCTCGCCCTGTTCCTCGTGGTCCGTGGACAGCAGGTGCACCTTGGACGCCTGGATGGCTGACTCCACCCACTTCAGCACCTGGGAGGCAGGTGTGAGAAGCTGACGCCAACATGTTACCTTGTCTTACGTGTGTCTGGCCCACTGATGGTGGGTCCTTAACAGGCTGCCAGCTGTGTGCAGGACCTGGCTTCCCCCATGGGTTTCGGGCAGCATACAGGCTTTCCAGGTCATCTGGAGGGCACCCCACACCCCCCTGAGCCCCACCAGCCCCAATTCACAGGGCATTACCCACATCCCCAGCCTGTGGGCTCAGAGCTGTGACACCTGAACTGAGGCACCCAGAGGACTCAGCTTGGATGGAAGGAGCAAGGAGTGCCCTTCTGCTGGGAAGACTCTTCCCTCCTTCACCTGGCCAACTTCCAGTTCGCAGGAGGTGCCCCCATCACCTCCTCCAGGCAGCCCTCCTGATGCCTCCTATACACAGATGAACCCTGGAGATCTAGAATCTTGCCCCAGACCAGTGGTTCTCAACCTGTGGGTCGAGACCCCTTTGGGGGTCGAACGACCCTTTCACAGGTGTCGCCTAAGACCATCGGAAAACACATATATAATTACATATTGTTTTTGTGATGAATCACTATGCTTTAATTATGTTCAATTTGTAACAATGAAATTGGGGGTCACCACAACATGAGGAACTGTATTAAAGGGTCGTGGCATTAGGAAGGTTGAGAACCACTACCCCAGACCAACGTAGTTCACCATCACGCCCCTAGGGGCCTCAGACCACACCCTCCATCCCCCATCCCAGGTTCACCCTGTGGATGCAGACGGCTCCCTCAATTCCACCAGCACCCACTCCCAGCTCACACCTCCTCCTTGCAGCAGCCAAGCCTCCCAGGTCCCAGCCAGAAAACCAGGAAAGAGGGAGAGGGGCAGCCCCTCCCGTCGGAACCTCTCCTTCCCCTCCACGTTACGTCAGGAAGCATCCTGTGCAAACCCTGAAACTGAAACACAGGGCACACGCCCCTGACTGGATGAGAGAGGGGTACCATGACCACAGAGAGAAAAAGTTAACCTCCAGTGAGCTGAAAACCCAGGGGTTGAACTTGTGCTCAGTGGGAGGCACACTGAGGACAAAGGGCCCTGCAAAGAAACCTTCGCTGAACGGCTTCTAGCTGCCAGCCTCTCACACTGCGACTGCGAGGCTGGTCTGTGGGACGTGTAGGGTAAAGCACAGCGCTGAGGAGGTTAATGTTCTCCGAGCACAGACTCTCTATAGCCAGTGTCACAGAGAACTGCAGCTGCCTCATTCTCTGTAAATCCACTCCAGCCCTAGCCGGTTTGGCTCAGTGGATAGAGCACTGGCCTGCAGACTGAAGGGTTCTGGGTTTGATTCCGGTCAAGGGCACATGCCCCAGTTGCGGGCTCAATCCCCAGCGTGTGCAGGAGGCAGCTGATCAATGATTCTCTCTCATCATTGATGTTTCTATCTCTCTCTCCCTCTCCCTTCCTTTCTGAAATCAATAATTTATATATATATATATATTAAATCCACTCAGAGTGAATTAGAACCTAATACCATTCCGAACTAGGGTTCCTTGGAGAGATGGCTGATTCTGAGTCCGGGGCAGGCAATGTACAATGCAAACCTGGGGCAACCGATAACTCCGTAAAGCGAGGAAGTCCTCGAAGACGAATGGGGACACAGCCAGAGGACACGGCCACCAGCTTGCAGAAGCCCCATTGGCTAAATTTAGAAAAATCTGAGCCCCAAATAGAGTAACAGTAATCGATCAAAACACACTGCATTATGTAACCCACATGCCCATAATAATACTCCAGAAAGAAGTGCAAATTCAAAACAGTAAAACCTCACTTGTCACCAATGGAGGCGACTTCTTCCTTAAAGAGAAAGAACTAAGGGTGATCCCTGCCCTTCTGATCAGAACTGGGCTTCGGACAAACCGAATCCTTCCTTCCCATGAGCAAAAGCCCTCCTTCCTGGAAGAGCGCCCGCTGGTAAACTCGGAAGGAATGATGCAACTAGGAAATCATCGTGTGCAGCCCCTCGTGAAATAAGTGTTCCGGGCGCGCATGCTCGGTGGAAGCTCACACCGAGGATGAAAGGGCGATGGGGAGCTGGACGTCGCATGCAGCCCCAGCGCTACCCCACAGACCACCTGAGTCACACGGGACACGCATGGCCTCCCGATGCGGAGAGCTGGCTGTCGACACCCCAACCCAGTAATCACGCTTCTCTCCAGGAGGAGTGGGACAGTCAGACATTATTCGCCTGCTGGTGTGATGTAATAGAGAATACACACAGCACCAGCTATGAACTCTTCCTGCCAAACCTGCTGGCCTCCATCTAGACAGGCGTGTAGCGCTAACCCCCAGTTCAGGGGAAATATAGGAGACACAGTTCATGCCATAAGGAAGCCATCAGCTGGAACCGGAACACGGGACATTGTAAAGGCGGTGCCTCGTCGACAAGCCGGTGGCATGTACAGAGGGTGGCCTGCTCCAGATGCAAGAGGGCTCCGTAGCCATGACAACCAGACGACATGCACCGCCCGTGATGAAGTCCCATCGGGCAAAAACGGTTATAAAGACATTCTGAGGGCCCTAGCCGGTTTGGCTCAGTGGGCAGAGCATCGGCCTGCAGACCACAGGGTCCCGGGTTCGATTCCAGTCAAGGGCACGTACCTCGGTGGCAGGCTCCTCCCCAGCCCGAGCCCTGGCCGGGGCACGTGCAGGAGGCAAGCAATCGATGTGTTTCTCTCACATCGATGTTTCTCTCCGACTTTCCCTCTCTCTCCCACTCTCCCTAAAAATCAATGGAAAAATATCGAGTGAAGATTAACAACAACAAAAAGACACTCTGAGGAAAATTTGAATGTGGACTCAACATCAGATGAAACTAGCAAAGTACTCTTAATTCGATAATATTGTAGCCTATTTTTTTTAAATCCATGCTGAATTATTTATGGATAAGGTGTCATCATTCAGCAAAAGGTATACAGAGAAATGAAGCAGGTGTAGCTAACATGTTAAGTGCTGGATCTAGCTGGTACCTAAGTTCTTTTTATTTTTTTATATCTTTGACATTTTTCACAGTAATTTTTTAAAGACTTTTTATTGATTTTTAAATATATATATTTTTGTTTATCTCAGAGAGGAAGGGAGAGGAAGAGAGAGATAGAAACATCACTGATGAGAGGGAATCATTGATTGGCTGTCTCCTGCACATTGGACTGAGCCCGAAACCCAGGCATGTGCCCTTGACCAGAATCGAACCTGGGACACTTCAGTTCGCAGGCCAACGCTCTATCCACTGAGCCAAACTGGCTAGGGTTTCATTTTTAAAGATAAAGGGAGAGGGAGAAAGAAATATCGATCAGCTGCCCCTTACCAGGGATCAAGCCCAAAACCTGAGCATGTACCCTGACTGGAAATCAAACCAGCAATTCTTCTGTGCACAGGACAATGCCCAACCAACTGAACCACAACAGGCAGGGCTCCGTAGTAATTTATTAAAGTAAAAGTCACTTATAAAGAATACACATTGTATTATTTTCCATACCAACAACTGTAAACCTACTTTTGCCCCACCCTCTTTCTATATATCTGAGCAACCATAGTGGTAGCCTGTTGCTTGGCAACTCTAATCAACAGGAATCAGCTTCCTGGAATACTGTTAGAAGAAGAAATAAGAAGCCACATCCTGCCTCAATTTTAAACAGCTCTGTGATTGATTAGCAATGTCTGCCATGGATATGACATTAGAAAGTGGTGTCTCGCATGCTATCTGTTGGCCATGCTTGCTCTGAATCATTCTCCTTTAGCTCTGCCTCCCATCGATCTCCCAAGGAAAGGCACGGAATTGGAAGAATTTCCCAAGGTTTATAAAATGTATATGATTTGTTTAGACTGAGCTAGAACCTGTGTGCCTAGACTGTATAGCCAGATTTAAGTTAACGCGGGCTAAGAATGCGGTGTTCTGGAAAAGCATCTGTTTCTAGGCCTGGAGCTACTCCATCTTTTGTTTTGCCTGGCCTTCGAACTAATGTTTTCTTGAAAAGGTCCCACCTGTCTTCACCAACATTCTTCATCCGTGCGGGGGCGGCTGGGAGGAAGCCGCCGCCAGGGCTCCCAGATGGACAGAAGCTGGCGAAGTCAGTGAGGCAACTCCCCCAGCTGCACGGGAACGGCTCTGTGACCAGTCTTCCCCGGGGCCAGGCCTTGTCAGGGGTCGGGGGGAATCATAACTGAGCAAAGCTGTCAGGAGGCGGTGGCAGCACAGTGGACAATTACCCAGACAGTCACACCGCTACCGTGTTGCAACTGTTATTTTAAGCTCATTCTCGAATGTCCTGTTTAGGGAAGAGGCCCAGGAGTTTAGGCTACTGAGCCATGGGGAGGGCTGAGATGGGACAGAATGCCAGTGACCTCGCCAGGAGGCGGCCTGCCCACGGGGCCTGCCCTGTAAGCACATCACCACTCAGGAGCTGGGGAGGTCTGGGGGGGTGGTGATGGGCTGACCCTCTTGCCCATATTGAGGTCAAGCCTGGGGGCAAGGCCTTCTGGCCCCTGCGATGCCCCCAGGGCTCAGAGTGGAACCCAGGGAGCCTTCCGAGAAGAGAGCCTGCATCTAGCAAGCTTGGTGTTTATTTGGTGAAAGCAATGGCTTCCAGATGTTAGCGGGACCGGGGGCCTGGGAGCCAGCAGTGCATCGGGGCTCATCTCTCTGTCACTGGTGGGGAAGGAATGAAGAATCTGGGCTTGCTACCCTGGCCAGATGGCTGCTGGTCAGCCCTTCCAGGCAGATCCGCCGCCCCCCAAGGCTCCTCCCACAACACTTGACATCCAAGGCAGCTGAAGAAGCAGAGAGGGGAAGCCAGGGCCCGAATGGGCCTCAGAGCCACAGATTGGAACACTGAGGGCCCCATCCTGGGCCCTGTAGCTTCAGGAAGCTCATGGACATGGATGAAGGGAGAGTGCTAGCCCCTGCCAACTGGGCACCCCGGGCACCTGTCCCAGGCCCTGCTTTCCCGAGCACAGGGCCGCAGTCACAGCCGTCGCCCACCCTTGCCAAGGGCTCCCTCGGCCGGGCCACGCGCCCAGGGCTTCCCACTCGCGGCTTCCTTGCGCCCTCGCTGCCGTCTCACCAGGCGGGGGGCTCTCATAGCCCCGCTGTGCGCGCGAGGACACGGAGGCTCAGAGAGGCTCACGCTGTGCTCCGGGGCACGCTGCCCACAGGTGGCAGCTGGAGTCTGAGCCAGCGTGTGGCCCTGACGCTCCCCCACCTCCTCCTCTGGGAAGGGTCCAGGATGAAGTCATCTCCGGGGCCTGTGCCTCCTGATCCGTTAATCAGAACCACCTGGGCAGGACCTCCCCACCCCCTGACTGTCCCAGAAGGCCCTCACCTTTCCCCTGGCCGAGCGGATGCACAGAATCTGGGCACTTCCCATATTAGCACCTGCTGGTGCCAGACAGGGGAAGGGTCTGGGTCCTGGCACGGGACTTCCCAGGGCCCAGGCAGGCTGCAGGCTGATGGGACTGCCCACAGATTCTGACCCGGTGTACTGAGCGGGTGGGAAGCCTGCAGGACAGCTGTGCTGGGGCAAGTGGCTGCTGGGACCCAGCTCAGTCTCCATCAGAACTGCCTACTTCAGGGCAGGCCCCGGGGCCGTGTTGCCGGCCTCCCCCCGTCTGCTACGGGATGGCAAAGGCTGCAAATCCCCCTGGCCAGGGGGAGGGGACCCCTGGTTCCGTGAGGCTAACCCCACAACTGGAGAAAGCTCCATGCTCAAAAGCACTGGGACCTGCGCAAGACGCAGATCCCTGTGCCCAGCACCTTCGGCTGCCCTGGCACATAGCAGGTGCGCAGTCAGCCACGGGCGGCGGGAGCGCGGAAGGTGTCGCCCGGCCACGCTGGACCCGCTCTGAACAGGTAGGAGGACTGCTGCACACGGCGGGGACTGCTGCAGCTTCTGCGACTCCTCCCAGCTGCAGCGCCTTGGCTGGGCCGAAGGCCCCGTCCCCCTCCTGGAAGGATGACCGCAGCCCTGGCTGCCCGGCCGCGTTCCCAGGCTTTGCCGAATGTCTGGGAACATCTGGAAGGGGCCAGGTCCAAGGCATTAAGCTAACAAATGGCAGAGCTGTGTGTCCAGGAAGGAGAGGGATCCAGGCCCCTACCCGGAGGCGGCTAATCCTAGCCGTCGGCAGTCCCACCGAGCGCTGCCCAGCCAGGCTCCCGAGCAGGAAATCTGGCACCGTGGCCACGAGCGGGTGGATTCACCCAGGTTCCCTGCCTCAAGGGAGAGAACGGGGGGGTCCCAGCCCCACACCTGGGCAAGCCTTCCTCGCCACCCGCCGGTGGCCCTGGCAGGAACCCAGTTCCCCTGCAATTGCCCAAGCAGGTCTCCCCCCAAAACAAGGACAGGACCAAGCCATCCCCACACTGTGAAATGCCTTCCACCCTGACTCGGCCGGCTCCGGGCCAGAATAGACGGACAAGCCAAAAATCACAGCCTAATGTGTCGCAGAGAACCATGAACGCCATCTGCCAACAGGGAGTTAAGATGCTAATCCAAACACGCCTGGCCAGTTCCCTTCAGAACATAAATATACAAGACAAGAAACCCTCTCCAGCAGGAGATGTGGGGCTGCCTTCTCCTCCCAGGGCCTCAGGCACAAGGGACCCCGTCTGTCCACTCCCCGGCCATTTACCAAGCACCTGCTCTGCGCCGGTGGCTGGACGAGGTGCTGGGGATACAGTAGCACCCGGGCTCAGCCTCGGGGAGCTCACGGTTGTAAAATTACAGTGATGCAGAGCCGCCTGGGGAGGGCAGGAAAGGAGACTTAATCTTGACGGGCAGTCAGAAGGTCTCCCTGAGGAGGCGTATTTCCGCTAAGACTGGGAAGATGAGCAGGAGCCAGGAGGCAGAGTGCAGAGAACAAGGCACATAAGCAAAGGCCCTGTGGTGGACAGGAAAGACAGGGGCCCTGCAGAAACAGCAGAGGCCAGCAGGGCCGGGGCAGCGGGAAAAGGGGCGAACCCAGGTGAAGGGATCAGAGAGGCAGCGGTCAGATGAGGTCTGCACCTTCCCAGGGGACAACAGGAGGGCCTATGTGTGGGATCTGTTTCAGACGAATCCAGCGGGATGCTGGAACCAGCTCACGGGCTCAAGAACGTCGGCGTGAGCGTCCCTTTCCAGCTCTGCTCAGCGAGTTCCCGGGGCAGCGCGAAGGGAGCCAAGGCAGGATTTACACCACGGAAGGGAGTGTTCTTGCTCCTGCCTGTGAAAACTGCCCGGCAGGTCCTGGAAGGACCCCTCTGGCTCCTGGGGAGGAATGGCCTTGTGGGGCAGAGGGAAGGCGGGGGGAGCCCTAGGTGGCCGATGGAGCCCGGGGGACAGGAAGGGCAGGCACAGGTCCGAGAACGAGACAAGGACGCAGACACCTGGTCAGTGCCGACCTGAGTGAATCCGGGCTGTGGCCAGCCCCGCACTCAGCACCGCTCACCTGTGATGGCGACCCGACGCCCGGAGACACAGGATGTCAGGGAAGGCTCACCTCGGTCACCTGCTGCTTGTCCAGGTGGAACACCTGCCCAGAGCTGGTGGCAGCGATCTCCTCGTAGGCCAGGTAGCCAGGATGCGTGCGGTCACCACAGTCCCCCGTCAGCACGAAGACCACCTGGAAGAGGGACACGCAGCCTGGCTCATGGCTCCCCCGGCCACCGTCCTCGGCGTGAGTGGCAGGGACGAAACAGGGAGGAGGGATGGGGCGAGCCCTTCCCTCTCTCTGGGCTCAGGCGACACATCTGTAAAATGGGGAGAAGAGCACCCACCTCGGGGGGTGCGGGGTCAGGACTGGCACAGGCCAAGAGGTCGGCGCAGGCCCGGGAATACGCAGGTGCTCCATGAACCGGAGCGGGTATTCAGCTTACAAGGAAGGGAATGGAAATCGACTCTGCTCTGAGGGGCCCCGGAGGCTGCAGAGTTAGAAGAACCGAGTTTGTCCTCGATGGGACCACAGAGCAGCTGTCCCAGCCCCCGGATGTCCAGCAGCAGCCCTCTGCATTCCCACCACAGCCCTCCCCCTCCCCTCAGCCAGCCAGGGCCCCGCTCGGCTTCCAGGTCCTGAAACAACGGAAAAAGGGTACCGCGTGTCCACGGCCCAGACGGGCGCAGAGGCGACGCCAGGAGGAAGATGGATGGTGCGGACACTGACAGGGTGTGTAAGGCCAGAGCGGTGTGGGCTTTGTCAAGGACGGGCCTCCCCAGGGAGGTGCGGGCCCTGGCGGGCGGGGACCCAGAGCATGAGCACACACTTGGAGTTCACCAGACCAGCTCGGGGCTGGGGGTTGGCCGACGTGGCTGGCGGAGGCTGGACCCCGGGTGGTGGACGAGAAGCACCCGGACTTTGCTGTTGTCGGGGCTCAGGGGTGCCCATGCTGGAGACCCCAGCTCCCCTGGAGTCCCCACACGCAAGCCCCCGGGCGGTTCGCTCACCTGCGACTGTTTCAGCTGCAGGAGCCGCAGCAGCTCATCCTTTTTGTGATAGTCCTTGGCCCGGGCGTCTGAGAAGACGAAGATGAAGGAGCCGGGGTAGGAGACCTCCACGGCGGCCTTGATGGCCCCCACGCTCATCTCGGGGCAGTCACCGCCTCCCTGGAGGACAGGGCGTGTCAGCAGCTGCTGCCCACCTCCCCTAGGGGGACCCACTAGGAGCACCTCTGAAACCAGCAGGAGGGGGGATCCCTTGAGCTGCCTCTGTCCTGCCCAGCCAGGGGTCAGGCCAGGCGCCCGTCAGTCCCCATCCTGACACAGAACGCAGCACCCACTGGCTTTCACTTTAGATGCTCAGCATCATTCATTCACGCAGCCGTGCAAGAGTGACGGGCCCTCCCAGGGGCTCTGGTGTGGGAGGCAGACGCCACATCAATAAGCACAACACGATGATTTAATTACCATCGTGATGAGTGTTACAAATGCGGGAGGAGGGAGGGAGCACGGGGACATGAAACAGAGGCCCCAAAGAAGCCACGTGTCAGCCAAGGCCTGGAGGACTGATGGGGAGAGGGGAGGCCAGGAGGAGGAGAGGTGGGTGCAGGGAAAGCACTCAAAACTGCCTCCCTAAATCCTCTCTGTACCCTGCCCTGAATGCATCCCAAATGCACACACACACACACACACACACACACACACACACACCCCTGCCTCCCCTCCCTGCCACCAGCCGGGCGCTCTCTGGAGCAGGGAGCCGGCCCTGTGCCACCCGGGTCTGCAGCCCAGCCCAGCAGCAGGTCTGCACGTGGTTCCTTTGCAGTAAACGCCTCTCTCCTGGGCTCACACATTCACCCCACCTTCACCCTCTCTGTCCCGGCCCTGTTCTGGGCCCTGGGGTCCCTGCCTTCAGGAAGCTCCTGGTCTCAGTGGGCGGGGGCGGGGGAAGACAGATGCCGAACCAGGGTGTGCAGTGCAGCACAGAAGCTCAGGTGGCCACGGGGCAGCTGGCCCGGTCTGGAGCCTGGGTTTGGGGTCTGAACTGGAACCTCTCATATCCTCTCAGATCCTCCACACCCTCCTGCCACCCCTCTGTCCATTCACTAAATCCTAAGCACCTACTATGTGCCAGGCACAGGGCCTCCTCCTGCAGATACCTGGTCACCAAATAAGAGGAAGGACCCCCCCCAGGCACACGGTGCAGGTCCCGGGCAGAGCTGGGAGGCAGGCACTGGCCCTGGCCAGAAGCCCAATTGGCCCCCGGGCTTCTGAGAAGACCTTGGCCTCTGGCAGGGCCCGGGAAGAAAGGCCCAGAGAGCCAGCAGCCAGAGGCAGGACAGCCCACCTGCACGTAGAGTTCTCTCAACTCCCTCTGGAACACCGCTGGGTCCTCCGTGAGGGTCACAGGGCCAACATCTGCGGGGGAGAGAGAGGGGCCAGGTGGGCGTGGACTCCCAGCGGCAGCAGTTCCACGATGTGCCCCCCGTGGTGAGAGGGGCCGAGGTCTGGGCCTCAGAGACGCCCCACAAAACAGGACATGGTAAGGGAGCAGCTTCCAGGCCTGTAAGGGGGGCAGGCCGCTCGGCCCCCTGCATGCTCCAAGCGGGCCCGGAGCTCCAGGGGGGTGCAGAGCTGAGGCCCAGTGCAGCCCAGCTCCCCCCTCACAACCGCAGCGCCCCATCTTCTGTGACCCCAACGCCCCCAGGAACCTCCCTCATCATCGGTGGGGAAGGAATTCTGGGAAGACAAAGAAACAGCATCGAGCACATCATACTTGGACCTCCCAGCAACCGTGCGACACCCCGCTGATCAGCCAGGGGAGCACCTCCCAGAGACTCCGCCCGTACATTAGCTCATTTAAAAAGAGCAGAGTCCAACGACCAAGGCTGCCTGCACCAAACCCTGGGGGGGACACGGGGCAACCGCAACCTGCACCCACGGCCGGTGGCAACGCAGAACGGTCAGCCACTCCGGGAGACCGATGGAAATCGCCAAAACGTTCAACGTGCACCTGCCGCACGACCCAGTCCTTCCGCGTCCAGGTATTTACCCAAGAGAAATGAGAACACGCGTCCACCAGACATGTGCTCAAATGTTCACAGCAGCTGTGCTCCTCAGAGCCCCGAAATGGAAAGAAGCCAGCCGCCCGTCACTGGTGAATGAATAAACAAACTCCGGTACGTTCACATCATCGCATGCTGCTCCCAAGGAGAGAGAACAGGCAGCCACACGGCGAACCTCACAGGCGTCACGCTGCAGGAGCGAAGCCAGACACAGCATGCATACGACACGGTTCCATTTATAGAACGTTCTGGAGCAGGCAGACTCCCCTAAGGTGAAAAAACCAGGACAGAGGGTGTCTGGGGGGCAGGGAGGCGCAAAGGAGACGTTCTATACTGTGATAGGAGTGTGGGTTCCCCGGCTGCATCCGTGTCAGAATGGGAAGCGGAGACTTGTGCATTTCAATGTATGTAAATTTCACCTCGTAAGAAACGAACTATAAAAATGATCCCTGGGGGGGGGGGGGGGGGGAGGTAGGGTGGCGGGTGGGAGGAGGTATAGACAAGAATGGCAGCGTTTTCCTGATACTCAGTGACACGGGGTGATGCGTATGTGGGAATTCATTATACTCTCTTCTTACTTTGTATGTATTCGAAATGTTTCCTAGTAAAAAAAAATCCCCCCCACCCCCAATGGCAGTAATTGAAAGACACAGAAACAGGACTAGACTTTCAACTGGCCGAGCTGGCCATGTAGATGATAGGGGTTTGCAAAGTTTTTCAGACATCTGATCTCTTTGAAAAATTGTTGCCTGGCCAGTGTGGCTCAGTGGTTGAGCATCAACATATGAATCAGGAGGTCACAGTTCAATTCCCAGTCAGGGCCCATGCCCTGGTTGCGAGCTTGATCCCCAGTAGGGGGTGTGCAGGAGGCAGCTGATCAATGATTCTTTCTCATCATTGATGTTTCAAGCTCTCTCCTTCTCCCTTCCTCTCTGAAATCAATAAAAATATTTTTTTAAAAAAAAAAAAAGAAGAAAAATTATTCATTTGATTTCTTGGTGAATTCTAGCAATGGAATATTTTTAGTTTAAGAATTCTAAATTCTAGTCACCCCAAAGTCCCCACACGTATTAACTGGTCAGCAGACCTTAGCAGGAAGCCGGTGGAATTACCCAGCATTCATCCACCATCGAGGAGGCGTCCAGACCGCAGCTTGTCGGCCGTGCACTCTAAGAGTCCCCCCCCGCCCCCGCCCCGTGCCCCCCAGAGGCCCCAGCCTCTGTGCTCTGCATTTACTCATCACACCCAGCACCCCCCTCCGTGCCTGCGCTGGACTTCACCGAACCTTCCCTGCGCCCGGCCGCCCCCCTCTCCCCTTGAACAGCAATGCCTGCAGCCAAGCTCTCGGCCTTTGACCTCAGACAGAGCTGCCTGGACTCCTGGCTCCGCCCTACACCGGCCAGGGGGCCTCTCGGCGTTCTGTCTCCCCATCTGCAACACGAGGCGGAGAATACCATCCTCGCTGAGGACCAGCGTGAGGACGCAGTGCAGCCAGGAGGCAGGGCAGCGCCTGGCAGGGAGCCTGGCACAGGCAGAGGCTCGGAGAATGGGGCTGGCCCTGCTGACACGAACAAGTTCTTGTCCACGCTCCAGCCCGCAGCCTCACGGGAGGCAGACAGGCAAGGACAGCCCTGCTCCAATATGAGTCCTCAAATCCTGCTTTGACCGAGAAAAGCCATCGTTTCACTCAACGTTTGTTATTTCTTTACGACACAGTAACACAAATGCATGTAAATTCACGCATGGCATTGGTGACACGTTGACTCCGCACTTACTAAGCCCCAGGCCACGTGCTGAGATGCGTCCTGAGGATGAGCTCACGGCGTCCTCCCTGGCACCCCAGGCCCAACGCTCAGGCACATCTTACAGAAGAGGAAACGGAAGCCCAGAGAGGTTAAGAACCTGCCCAAAGACACACAGCCAGGAAGCGGCAGAGCTGGGACAGGCGTCTAGGTCTGCACAACTCCAGAATCTGAGCGCTTGACACCTACCCCCTGTGCACTGGACACAGAAATCCTGGACAGGCAGACACACTAAGGCAGTGGTTCTCAACCTTGGCTGCACATTAGAATCACCTGGGAATCTTTTTAAAATCCTGATTTCGGGGCCTCATCCTCCGAAAATTCTGTTTCTTCGTTACTAATATTGTGGGCCCCTCCCCCCCATAAAAACGAAACAGAATTTCCGGAGGATGAGGCCCAGAAATCAGGATTTTAAAAAGATTCCCAGGTGATTCTAACGTGCAGCCAAGGTTGAGAACCACTGCACTAGGGCAGTGGTCGGCAAACTCATTAGTCAACAGAGCCAAATATCAACAGTACAACGACTGAAATTTCTTTTGAGAGCCAAATTTTTTAAACTTAAAATATATAGGTAGGTACATTGTTATTAACTTAATTAGGGTACTCCTAAGGCTTAGGAAGAGCCACACTCAAGGGGCCAAAGAGCCACATGTGGCTGGAGAGCCGCAGTTTGCCGACCACTGCCTAGGGCAGTGATGGCGAACCTATGACACTCGTGTCAGAGGTGACACGCGAACTCATTTTTTTGGTTGATTTTTCTTTGTTAAATGGCATTTAAATATATAAAATAAATATCAAAAATATAAATCTTTGTTTTACTATGGTTGCAAATATCAAAAAATTTCTATATGTGACACGGCACCAGAGTTAAGTTAGGGTTTTTCAAAATGCTGACACGCTGAGCTCAAAAGGTTCGCCGTCACTGGCCTAGGGGATCCCACCAACCAGAAATCGTCCTACTTTTACATCTTACCTTCAAAACTTGTATGCTTATTTGTAAACGTATATCTTCAGTGGCGAGCTGGCACGGCCATGGCATATTCAGCCCCAGGGCGCCTTATGTGCCACGCCAGCTCAGCCTGGTTCAGTGACCCTGAGAGGGGGCGGTAAAGGATGGAGAAAAGACAGACAAGAAAGCTGGGTCTGGATGGGACCCGGATGGAGAGAGACAGCGCCAGGGACCACAAGCCGTGTCTTTATTTTATAGCAGATTCCACGAGGCAAAGTAAGGGCGTGGTCAAGATGTTTACGACATTCTCCTGGGTTTCCATCCTACTCAACTACATGCACCTGAACTCTATCAAGCCCACATCACTCAGGTACGTGGGGCCACGTGTTCGGACCATAGGTTCAAGCTCACAACCACAGCTGTTGGCTATAATTGTGCTGGGAGGGCCCTGCCTCCAAGGTGGGACTTGCACGTGGCCATGAGAGGACTGTGCCCTCTCATTAGTCCGAGGCTTGAACCTGTCCAAACACTGTAGCTGCTCCCCACAATCTTCCATAAGTGCAGACCCCTGTCAGCAGACTTTTATGTAAGTGTAAATAACACACTATTTTAACTTTTTTTTTTTTTTCACTGAACAGCATATTGTGAGCATCTTTCCAGGAGGCCAAGTCCTCGGCTCAAAGTCACCTGTGACGGCTGCCAAGGCCTTCCTTTGTATAAATGTCTAATAACGGGCTTGCCTAATCCCATCTTGTCTTCTCTCCAATTTTTATCACGAACGGTCAGCAAGAACATCTTCCCATACCTCACATGTGAGCGCCAGTTCGTCTCCTTGGAGGGAAGCCCATAAGCAGAACGTCTGGGTCAAAGACAAGGCCGTTTGTAAAGACTCTGGTTGCAAATTCAGTCACCTCGTTACTGTCTTCCCTTCCCAGGTGTCCCCGCCTCTGGTCCGTCCACCTGCCAAGGTGGAACCACCACCCTGGTGCCCGGCTTTGCTCAGGTGACCCTGCTCAGGAATCAGCAGCGACCGCTGGCGGGCTGCACACCGGGTGAGGCGCCGCAGGGCGCGGCTGTGACTGTGGGCCCTGCGTGCGCCCCGCGTCGTGAACTGTCGTCCATGCCAGCCTGTCCCGACGGCTCCCAGCACTAGAGCCGTTCTCCCCGCTTTGCAGCAATGTGAGAAATGGAGTTGGGACTGTGGGTTATCATCAATGAAACGTCCTCCAGTTGGAAGGATCCCTGCCCCCTTTTCTGCCGTCTCTGTGCTTCCTGCTGGGGGAGTTGAGGGCTGAAGGTTGTTGTGCTTTCTTTTATGGAAGATCAAGAAGGGTCACGGGGAGCCAACTCTGGCCACGGTTCTACTTGGCAAGGTAACTGTTCCAGGACTTGGAGACACATCATCCCTCCAACTCTGCCAGTTGTCACAGGGCCTCCTCCCTGGTCTGCCTCTGTCCCTTCGCTTCTTATAAGGCCCTCGGGCACACTGGCCCGCTCCACTGCAGTATGACCTCATCCTAATCCAGGACATCTCCAATCGCCCCGTTTCCAAATAAAGTCACATGCGGAGGACGCAGAGGGGACTGGAACTGTGTGAGGACTCGATTCAACTTAGAACTACACCCTCGCTTGGTTCCAAAGCCTGTGCCCTTTGCACAAGCTCTATACTGCCTGCAGCACACTGGTGGCAGTGGTGTTAGTGATGGCGATGGTGATGGTGATGGTGATGATGATGGTGATGGTGATGATGATGGTGATGGCAGCTACCACTGTGTTAATATTTACGAAGCCCCCAGTTCTCTTCTACGCACTTTGTATGCACTCACTCAGAAGAAAACGTGCAGCAACCTACGAAGTCTACTATCACCCCCATGTCAGAGACGCGACTTTGAGGCCCAGGCGGCAAAAGGGCTGCCGAGGTCGAACAACAAGGAAGCCGCAGAGATGGGTTCAGACCGGGGCTTGTCTGAGCCCAGATCCAAGCTCCCCAACCACCCGGGAACCTGTTCCCAGTCCCTCCTGCCCGATCCTGCGGGGGAGGGAGGTTCGTGACTGGAGGCAGGCATGTGCCAAACAGCTGGGCAGATGTGGCAGCATCCTCGGAGCAGCGCACAGCTCAGACCTCCGAGCCTGCACGCGGAGAAGCACCGGGGCCAAGGGGCTGGGTTTTCCCCTCAGGGCAAGACTGATCGTGACTATTTCATGATGAAAAGCTGGGTAATAGTCAGGTTACAATACACACACACACACCCCCCCGCAGACCGTGCAGCCAGAAGCCGGGCCGCCCCAGCTCACAGGCGGGTCTGTAAACGGACCACGTTCGCTCTGCCTGCTGCACCCACGCCCCTGGCTGATTAAACCACCGAGCAAAGCTGGCAGCGGACCTGGGGCCCAGAGGAGATGTTCAGACTCCCTGACAATCAAACATTGAACGGGGTCACATTGCTCACCTACCACCTCCACCACAAAGGGGAGCATGAGGTCCCCAGGTGCAGCAGAGGCGTGGGCAAAACGCAGTCCATACTCTGCTGGCAGGAGGGCATGATGGTGCCCTGTGCGTGGAGGACGGTTTGGTGACAGCTGTCAAAACTGAAAATGACCAGAGGCTTTAATAAGGCCCCTGCATTTCTGGGGCCCTCGCCTACAGATGTGTCTGCAAATGTGTATGCGTTTATTATAGAGAAACGGAAAGCCACCCATTTGCCACCATGTGGGAATCACTGGGTAAATCCTGGTAAGACTAAGATAAATTAAGGTCCCTTTGATAGTCTTCTGTGGTCATTAAAAACAGTGAAGTGGGCCCAGCTGGTGTGCTCAGTGGTTAGCATCTCCCCATGAAACAGAAGGTCCCAGTTCGATTCCCAGTCAGGGCACACGCCCGGGTTTGGGCTCTATCCCTGGTGGGGGGTGTGCAGGAAGCAGCCAATCAATGATTCACTCTCATCACTGGTGCTTCTCTCTCTCTCCCTCTTCCTCTCTGAAATTAAAATGTGTGTGTTTTTTAAACAGAACAAAACAGTGAGGTGGGTCTCCATTTCCTGATAGAGAAAGAAATCTATGATTCATCATGTGGGGGGGGGGGGGGGAAGCAAGCTGCAAGCAGGATGCACAGTACAATCCATTTTCTATATAATAAAAAAAAGTAAGGGAGATATATGTACGTGAGGGAATTACACACACGATCTGCAAGGACACAACACTATTAAAAAGTGTTTGCAAGCCCAGCGCTGAATCCCCGCCCCGCAGTGGGGCGCAGGAAATGTGGCGGACGGAAGACCCACTCCCCGGCGCTGCTCGTGGGGGGCCCAAGTCCTTCTGATCGAGGCCCAGCCCGTGGACGGTGTGAGGCCGGTAGCGGGCCCCCGGCGCGCCGGGCCCAGGTCTTCCCGGAGTCGGGTTGCTTGGGAATGCAGCCCAAAGCAGGTGGTAAACTCCATCTAAGGCTAAATACCGGCACGAGACCGATAGCCAACAAGTACCGTAAGGGAAAGTTGAAAAGAACTTTGAAGAGAGAGTTCAAGAAAAAAAAAAAAAAAGTGTTTGCATCCCTTGAGAGTAGAATTAGCGGAATATTTACAAGGTTGTACTAATTTTGCAATATGGACGGAAACTGAATTCATGAACTGAAAGAGCTAAGCCCGGATACTAAAACAAGAACACAAAGAAAGAATAGCCCTTATTGATTCTATGCATTGAAACAAAATGCAAAACTCCTACCTAAAACACTGGCGCGTCACACCCAGCGGTATCTTAAAGAAGCACCCACCAGCCGACCCAGCAGGGCGCGTGCAAGGGATGTGGATAGAGTTCAAAACAAGAAACTCCAGCCACAGGTCAGCAGGAGACCAGCTCAGCACAGACGGGAAGCGCCGGGCCGACAGGCAGCGCCCATCCCCGTGGGTCTGTTCCTGCTTTGGGGTGTTTCTGTCTTGCATGACCCTTAGGAAACTAGGAATGGAAGCATGTCCTTCACCTGGCGAGGAAACCACAGACAAGGGCGACATCACAGGACAGTGAGAGGTCACGAGTGGGGTGAGAGCGGCCCAGCCACCCCCGTTATTCTGCAGTGACCCCGGAGTTCCCGCCGGTGACACCACGACCCATTTCTAGCGGGGAAGCCTCTGACCGGGGAGAGGAGACAGCGCTATAATTTGGACAGGCTGCGCCTGTCAACCTAGAAAACTCAAGACATTACACACACAAAAAATAGAACTAGTTTAAAAAAAAAAAACTTCAGTTAAGAAAGTTGGAAGCAAAATAAATCTATGAGAATGAATTGCTTTCCAACATGCGAGCAATACTCATTTGCAAAAAATGTAATGGGAAAGAAATTCGTGGTCAAAATAGTAACAGAAAAACCAAATATTTAGAGATGATTTTAAAAAGAAATGGGTGGAGGGAGAAAAGACTATAAATCTTCACTAAAAGAAGGAAATCTGTGGATAAAGGGAGAGGCATGTGTCCCGGATGGAAACAATTGACATTTTTAAAAAATGACAACTCTTCCCCTAACCAAGAATGAACACCGTTCCAAGCAACATCATGGTAAGCGTTTTGGGGGGGAGTTGATTGAGTTTTTCTATTTTTCATCGGAAAGAAGAAGCGTCCACGAATATTTTGAAAACGAAGAAGAGGGACAGAAAGAACATGAACGTGGTGCTGGCCTCGGGAACTCTGGAAATGAGTAGCCTTCGGACTCAGGCAAAAGAACTGGACTCCACTCAGCAAAGTTGTTCCGTGGGTGTGAGCGGACAGCGCTGACACCCGCCCACGAGCACGCTGGGAGGGAGCAGTTACGTGAGTGGACAGTCTGTCCCTGTTGGGATGGAAGGTCATAGGTAAGCAAGGGCAGGAGGTCAGAACAATCCACATAGTCATAGACTTGGAGGCATCAGTAGGAACTCATGTTCAGCTTAACGTGGGTACAGACCGTTGCGTAGAGATTTATAGACACAGATGTAGGCACCGGTTTGATATACAACATCTACCTCCTTGCTCTCTCAGCTATGTAGCAGCAATGACACCCTAGCGGCAACCAGCACCCCAAGTCCGCAGATCCTCATTTCTAAAACTACTATAAAAGGAACCAGGGTGCCTGAGAGAAATTGCTAATCCCAGGACAGGGCAGGACATGTATCAAATGAATCTGGACCAACTCGTAGTGCCAGAAAGTAAGAAAGTGCTTAAAAAATATATACACCAATGGGGTATGTCAAAGGCACATGGGAGCCAGGGGCAAGAGCTGCTGACGACCACAGGTGGGAAATATTGAGCAACTAAATAAGGCAGTATTAGGTGATAGCCCAAAGTATACAGTAAATATCCGTGAGCTACACTGAACCAATAACTACATGGGAGAAGGGAGAAGTCTCTCATATAGAGGAATCCCACATGACTTATATACGTGCTCCATCCCCTACTCACCTAGGGGCTGTCCTCCCAAGAGGACAGTATGGAAAGGGAAGAAAAAAATAAAGTAACTTCACAGCAGAGACACCTGCCGACCTCAGCCAGGTGATCAAGGTCAACATCAACAGTGAGAAGTCATCTTGAGAGCACGTGCCCTCGATACGATGTGATGAGAATGTTCCTCCCACTGCCCAGTCTGACTGGAGAAAAACATTGGACAAACCACAGCTCAGGGACCAACCATCAGGGCAAGACTGGTCAAGCTCGTCAAAAGCAAGGTCTGAGGAACTGTCACAACCCAGAGGAGCCTAAGGGGACATGAGAACGAAACATAACCTGGGACCCTGGGTGGGATTCTGGGACAGAAAAACGACATTAAGGAAAAACTGAAGACATGTGAATAGAGAAAGGGCTTTAGTTACTAAAAATCGTATCTTTATCGACCCTTTCATTGTGATAAATGCCCAACATAAGATGTTAATAACGGGGGAAACTGGTTGTGGGGTAATTGGGAACTTTCTGAACTGTCTTTGCAATAATTCTATAAATCTACGGCTGTTCTAAAATTTAGAGTTGATGAAAATTTTTTAACTGCCCACTGATGAATAGATAAAGCTAGGAGAAGGAACTCCTGTCTGTGCCAATGTGGAGGGCACTGTGCCAAGTGAAATAAGTAGAGAAAGACAAATTCTCTATGGTCTCCCTTCTATGTGGAATCTAAAGAAAGCCAAATTCATAGACACAGCCCGGGGGTTTACCAGGGGCTGGGGGACGGGGAGACACGGGGAGCTGCTAGCAAGGGGGACGAACGTCCAAAGATAAGATGGGTACGTTCTGGGGCTCTAGCGTACGGCGTGTGATTGTAGTCAGTAAGACCGTGTCACATCATGACTGTTGCCAAGAGAGCAGATCTTAAATGTTCTCGCCGCAAAAAAAAAAGAAATAATTAAGTGACGGATGAAGGTATTAGCTAACGCTCCTTAATCATTTTGCGATTTACAAGTCTATCGAGTCAACACTTCTACACTGTGAACAAGCCCAAGAGAATGTGTCAATTACACCTCACTAAAGCTGGGGGTGGGGGGGGTGAGTTTTATTTTAAGAAAAAAGAATACAAGGAAGGGTGTGCACTCTTCGTAGACAGGATGAAGCCAAATGGAGGCTATGATGTGCTCCCAGGAGAACTGCCACCCAAGGGGACAGGACGGGAAGCCCAGGGCAATTCTTATCAGAGGTCCTGGCAGGTGGCTCCGTTGTTGGAGCCTCGTCCCAGGCACCAGAGAGGCTGCTGTTTGATTTCTGGCCAGGGCACACACGGGAGGCAACTGATTGATGTTTGTCTCTCACATCGCTGTTTCTCTCCCTCCCCCTTCTTCCCGCTCTAAAATTTAAAAAAAAAAAAAAGCATATCCTAGGGGAGAGGATAAAAAAAATAATCATTAACAAATTCTTAATAGATAAAGTAATCTGAGGTAAAGGCAGGATCCAAATGAATAAAAAAGAAAGGATTATTCAACCAAATGTATCTAACCAATTATTCCATTCTAAAACAATTACAGTAGATTATTTTTTTACACCATGCATCAATTTTTTTTAAATTTCAGGTTAAAGAATTAAATACAAGAAAAAGAGAAAATAAATGAAAAAGCTTAGACCATGTACCTAATTGATTTTGTGATAGAAAAAAAAAGTATTTTGTAAGCATGAAAGTCAAGAAATTACAAAGGGACACGTCTGCAGATTCTACTATATTTAAGACTTAAAACATAAACATTTAAACTTCAGGACATCAGGAATGACGAACAATGCAAAAAGCCAACAACCAGGAAAAATACTAACCACATAACAAAATCCAGTTAATATCATCAATATCAAGTCCTCCTCTCAACTGATGAGAAAACCACTAAAAACCCAGTGGAAAAAGGGACTCACATTTACAAAAGAGATTCACACCAAAAACAATCGCATGACACGTGAAAACACGCTGAACCTCACTAGCAATGGAAGCAAGAAGATAACATTTTCCATCTTTTGAATTGGGGGGGGATATTTTTATCCTAATTCCCAGTGGTAGGCACAGCTTCTCTGAAACAGCCCTGCAAATGCTTCTGGTAGAAGTTTAAACTCTCAAAACATTTTGTAAAACAATTTGAAGGATCGTCCACCTACTCCGTGTGCTAAAAATGTCCTAAGAATTCCACTTGCAGAAACTTAATCCTAAAAAAAAAAAAAATCAAAGATGCAGACAAAAGACGAGGTGCTTCTGCAGTATTTTAATAGGGAAACACTGAAAACAATCAAGTTTTCAGCCAAAATGAAACCATTCGCAAAATTCTAACTCGCTAGTTTGGGAACATTCCACTTTTCTCATTTAAACACTTGAAAACGCCTTGCCAAAGCGCAGGTCCTGGTTTATCTCCGCGCGAGAGCAGCCCAGAACCTCTGACACCTGCCCCGCACAGGCAGGTCCTGGGGGTTAGGATGGGGCTTTCCTTGAAGAGGCTCCTGCAGGCACGCAGCCCGGGGGGGCAGAATCAGCTAAAACCCCCATTTCTCCAGCTCCCCTTCCACCAAAGGGATGCCATTGGCTGATTCAAAAGACACAGCTAAACCTACACCACAGCTCCAATCCCTGCTCGGAACCTGCAGTGGCAGCTCACAGCCCATAGAAGGAAATCTACGCGCTCCAGATCGTTGGTCCCGAAGTCAGAGCCCAGACCCATCTGGCCTCTCCCGCGTTCCCATTTCAGCCCTCCTCCCACACACCGGTCCCCACATGCCAGCCGCCACCCAGCGAGCTCAGGAAGCACGAGGCTTCCCCAGGTCCCCAGCGCCTGGCACCGGCCAGGGAAATGCTCGAAAGCGGATAAACATTCCCTCCTGCACTTGGAGCCCTCCGTGCACCTGAGCCAGCGTGGGCCACTTCCTCCTCTCAGTCTGTCCCGTCTCCAGCAGCCACTGGCTCCTGCCCCTTCACCCTGGGAGGCTCGTGCACACAGCAGGGGCTCCATAAACACTGAGCCGCCCCCCATGCCTGGACCTGGGGGTGCCTGTCAGGAGGGAGGAGGGCCGGTTCCCTGCTTCACAGAGGGTGGGGTGAAAGCTGGAGAGTCCTGCACCCGCTCAGCACACAGGACAGAAGAGGGGCTGGAAGGGGGCTTAGGGAAGCCGATGGCCAGAGAGGGGGCAGTGAGGACAGCCCGTGGGAGCCCCAGCCCGGGACACCAGGTGGGGGGTCCAACAGGCTGCTCCCTTGCCCTGCAACTGCAGCCCAGCATTTTAGGGACAAATTACATCACCCTGGCAGGTGGCCTGGGGTAAGTCCCATCCATGTCCTGAGCCTCAGTTTCTCCAAGTGTAAGAGAAGGGGGTGGCATTGGAAGCCCAAGAATGATCCAGAAGGGAGAGAGTTGGGTGGGGGGGTGGTGACCTGTGTCCGAGCAGAAGGCCCAGGACACACCTCACATCTTCCCAGCTCCCCCACCTGACTGCCCCTGCCCCTGAGGGGGGAGCTGTGCTTTGGATGCTCCCAGAAATACCTTCCTAGCCCCCTGGCTCTGGGCTTTGGGCTTCAGGACCCTCCGGAACCGGAGCTCCTGGAAGCGGAGGGACCTTCACCCTCAGCCGAGGACTATAGGGTCGGGTCACACCCACCGCTGCCCATCCTTCCAGAATCCGGAGTAATGCTGAGTGACAGGGGCAAATTCTTCCCACAGGGCTGGCTGCCTCACAGCCTGGGCGCTGTGGGGTTCTCAGCACAAGAACACTTTGCAGTACAATTTTGCAAGTTGAATTGTTCAGTTTGGCTTTTTAAAGCTACGGTCTGATAGAAAGGTGGGTAGATGGCGCAACGAGATAAAGCAAACAGTGAAACAGTAACGAGGGTCAGCAGGTGGGCAGGCAGGTGCTCCGCGTGCTCCCCTCCCCCGCGGTGCTGTAAGTCGGAGATTTTTAATTGAGAAATGCTGGGGGAAGCCGTCCTCGCGCTCAGAGGAACGTGGGGAACCATCCTCAGCTGTTTCTCCCGAAAGGCCCCACAGTGGGGTCTCCCAGGGGCCCTTGTCAAACGCATGTCCCCAACACTGAGCTGAGAGTTAGGGGCTGGAGGGGACAGGTGTTGGGGTGCGGGGACCAGGCCGTGGGAGCAGGGCTGTGAGTGAGGCGACCTGGCCCGCGGGAGCTGCTGTTTTCCCTGGGAAACAGGTGACGGGCCACCGGGCGGAGTGAGTTCACCTGGCCTAGCGGCTCTCCTGGCCTCCCAGCTGCTGGGCGCGAATCCTAAGAATTAACAGAAAGTGAAAACGCAAAGGCTCGTCGTGTGCCAGGCTCGGCCACGATGCCTCCTTTCAACGGCTCAGCAGTTTGGGGGGCAGTGCTCACCCCATCTCACCACCGGGGAAAGTGAGTCTCGGGAAGGTGGGGTCACTTGCCCAAGTCGCACAGCCAGGAGGTGGCTGCGCAGCACTTGAACGCAGCGCCCAAGTTCTCTGCCAGCCGCCTGACCTCGCAAGGCGCGGGACCGGGGACAGCGGGTCCCGGGGAAAGACGGGGCGGTGTCGGGCCTGCCCCAGGTGCCAGGATGGGGCTCGCAGTGCTCAGAAGGCGCCCCACCCGCCCCGCCTGCGTGCAGCCCTGGGCGTCCAGGTGCGCCTGCAACCGCGGGCGGGCGATGAAGCGCTGCCACAGGGCGCGGACGGGCCGCGGCGGGCGCCTCTGGGTCAGGGGAGGGCACCGTGGGAGCGCTACCTGGGTCGTGGAAGGGCACCAGCGCATAGTTGGCGATGGCCCGGCTGCGGTGGCTCAGGCTGCGCTCCAGGATGCGCGAGGCGCCGTCCATCACCTGCACCAGGTCGTCCCACATGGAGCCGGTGACATCGAAGACGATGGCCAGGGTGGCGTCGCCCGTGGCAGGGGCCAGCGCCGTCCCGGGCTCGCTGGCCGCCGCTGCGGAGACCGCCAGCAGCAGCCGCAGGAGCAGCGCCGGGGGCATCGTGCTGAGCGCGGCCCACGGGCCTCGGCGGCCGAGGCGCAGGTCGTGGCGAACCGGACGGTCCCGCGCGCTCCGCGGCCGCCCAGTGCACGGATGCGGCTACGGCTGCGGCTGCGGCGCGGCGCGCGGACGGTGCGTGCGCTCCGGACAGGGGCTCGCGGCGAGGCGAGGCGGGGTCCCCCTGCTGGGAGCCCGAGGCGGGTCCTAGAGCCCACCCCGTTCAGGGTCACGGGCCCGCCCCCTACGGTGACTCAAACTTTCCCGGCCCCCGCGGCTCGCCAGGCCAGACCCAAGGTTAGGGGAGGACGCGGGGCGGACCGACCGCAGCAGGCGGCGCGGGGGCGGCCAAGGCGGGAAGGGATGCGGCTGCACGGGCCGGGCCGCGGACACCTGCGCCTCTGACACGCGCCCTGCAGGGGGGAGGGGGAGGGAGGGTGGCGCAACAGCCCGGTCCTGGAGGTCTGGCCGCCGCGGAGGCTGGCTGAGTTGTTCCCTCCACCCAGCTCCCCATAAACGCCCCGCCCCGCCCCACCCACACACGAATCCAACGCTTTTTCTTTCCACAGGGATCTGTGCTTCCCGGTTGTTGAAATTGTTACTGTTATTACAATCCAGCACCAGACGTTCAGCACCTACTATGTGCTAAGCGTCTTCACACAGCTATTTCCTCCAATGCTCGCTGCAACCGTAGAGGGAGGCACTGACTCTAACCCCATTTTTTTTTTTTTCGCTAAAAGTATTACAAAGGGTATTACATAAGTGTCCTTTTTTTCCCCCCCCGCCCTTGACAAACCCCTGCCCTCCCTTACCCCCCAGTGTCTTATGTCCAGTAGTTATGCTTATATGGATGCATACAAGTCCTTCGGTTGATCTCTTACTCCCCTCCCTCCTGTCCCCCAACCCTCCCTGGCCTTCCCACTGCAGTTTGACAATCAGTTTGAGGCAGCTCTGCCTCTGTATCTATTATTGTTCAAAAGTTTGTAATGGTCTTTATTATCCATGAATGAGTGAGATCATGTGGTATTTTTCCTTCATTGACTGGCTTGTTTCACTTGGCATAATGCTCTCCAGTTCCATCCATGCTGTTGCAAATGGTAAGAGTTCCTTCTTTTTTACAGCAGCATAGTATTCCATCGTGTAGATGTACCACAGTTTTCTAATCCATTCAACTACTGATGGGCACTTAGGCTGTTTCCAGATCTTAGCTATGGTGAATTGTGCTGCTATGAACATAGGGGTGCATATATCCTTTCTGATTGGTGTTTCTGGTTTCTTGGGATATATTCCTAGAAGTGGGATCACAGGGTCAAATGGGAGTTCCATTTCCAATTTTTTGAGGAAACTCCATACTGTCTTCCATAGTGGCCGCACCAGTCGGCATTCCCACCAGCAGTGCACAAGTATTTTACAGAGAAGCAAACTGAGGCTCGGGCATTTACAAACTGAGGTAAGTCATTTGCCCAGTCACTCAGCTCCCAAGTGGTAGAGAAAGGACTAGAAGCCAAATCTAGAAAGATTCCCAGGACCCTCGCCTCTGCTGCCTGGGAGGTCACAGGTCATCCGATGACTCCAGAGGATGGGTGCCCCTCTGCCCGGCTCCCTCCCCAGGCCCCATGGACTGGTGTGAAGGTTCTGTGACACCTGGGAGGTGCGGTGGTGCTTCCTGGGCTCTGGCTAGCCATCCCCTCCCTTCCGTCGCCGCCATTGCTCATCTCGGGTGGTGCCCTCCTGGTTTATTTCTACCCTGGGCGTCTCTCCCCATTGGCCTAGGAGCCCCTTGAGGCTGGGACTGTGTCTGGGTTCCCCCCATCAGTCCCCAGTTTCCAGCCCAGTCCTGGCACATGATGGGGACCTCACCAAATGCTGCCAGAATAAAGAAGAGCTCTCGCCTGGCCAGGGTGGCTGACTTGTTTGGAGCATCATCCTGTGCACGGAAAGGTCACAGGTTCGATTCCCAGCCAGGGTCATGTCTAAGTTGAAACCTTGGCTGGGATGTGTACTGGAGGCAACCAATGGATGTTTCTCTCTCACATCAATGTTTCTCTCCAACCCCCCTTCCTCTCTCTAAAATTTATATATATATATATATAAAATCTCCCCTAGGTTTGGCTCAGTGGATAGAGCATCGGCCTGTGGATTGAAGAGTCCCGGGTTTGATTCTGGTCAAGGGCGTGTACCTCCATTGCAGGCTTCTCCCCAGCCCGGGCCCTGGTTGGGGCATGTGCAGGAGGCAACCAATCGATGTGTTTCTCTCACATCAATATTCCTCTCTATCTTTCCCTCTCTCTTCCACTCTCCCTAAAAATCAATGGAAAAATATCCTCAGGTGAGGACTTTAAAAATAAAATAGTAAATAAAATATAAATTAAATAAATAATAAATTAAATAAAAACTTGTTTTAAAAAAGAGAGAGAGAGAGAGAAGACGACAGCGTTTGTGGCCTGCCTGGTCTGAGCCTTGGACAACAGGGCAGTTCCCCGCCCCTCCCTCAGCGCCTCCTCTGAGAAGACCAGGCTCCCAGGACAGGTACAGGCAGCCCTGCAACACGGCTGAGGGCTCTGCGTCTGTGATGGGGGTGGGGGGGGGGGCGGTGAAGAGGGGAAATTTCTCCAGCCCTTGCCCCTCCAGAGCCCCACCCCCTCCCCATACCTCCTGCCTCCCCGGCCATCTCAGGTCACACCCCACCTCTGCAGCTGCTTCAGCACCTGGCTCTGTGACCCCACAGCCCGTGTTGGCCCTTTGTCTAGCACTGATCACACTATTCCCAATGTCATCTACGTGGCAGGGCTGTCCCTCCTACCCCACCTGTGAGCTCTGGGGCAGCAGAGACTCGGTGCCTGGCACATAGTAGGTGTCCAAGGAAGGAATGCCACGTGAATGGGTCAGGGGGTGTCAGATGCCTGGTAGCTGAGCGCTGGCACTGGCGGGGGAGGCCGCACACATCCTCAGGGACCGTGTTCTAGACCAGGGCGAGGCCCACGTGTAAGAAGGGCTGGGGTCTGGAGGAAATGGTCGCCGTGGAGCCGCCTGCCTTGCGGGATATGGGCGGAACCAAGTGCCCAGACCCGGGTGAGAGCAGAACTTAGGTCCAAGCTCATGAGAGGTTGAGTCACCTGTACTTCTGGACATGGGCTCTTTAAATCTCACTGGGCTAAGGCCATGATTGGCCCCAGGGCCTGGCCAGGGCTGGGCCAGCTGTTGGAGAGAGAAGAGAGGCCCCAGCTGTGGACGGCAAAGGCGGACAGGAGCCAGGAGTCAGGCAGGGCTCACAGACAGTGACATAGCAGGTAGAGTACAGGGGACCTTTGGGGACAAACAAGTACTTCAGTCATTCACTCTACAAACATTCGCTGAACCTAAGCTGGGTGTCAGGCACGCTGCTAGGCACTGTTGGGGGAGGGGGGCATACAGATGTGCAAGACATGCTCTCTACCCTGGGGAGAAGATACACGTAAACAAATAATTCCAAGGCAATGACATAAGTGCTAATAGAGGAATTACCAAGAGCTCTGGGAGCTCAGAGGAAGGAGTGTCTGAGCCTAAGGGGTCAGAGGAGGCCACGGAGTGAGCCTGAGAAGCCTGAAGAACAAGAGGGGAAGGGCATTTGAGCGGCAGGAACAGCATGTGCAAAGGCAAGAGGACAGGAGCGACCTACCCTAGCCCAGTGAGCCTGGAGGGTGACGGCAGAGCAGGGGACAAAGGCCAGATCTTGAAGGGCCTTCAATGTCTTGTGAAGGTTGTGGGGTTTTTCCAAAGGCCCTGGGAAGCTACTGAAGAAGGAGGAATGGGGTCAACATGATCCAATTTGCATTTTGAAAGATCACAGGGGCAGAAGTTCAAAGATTAGATCTTAGAGATACCCAGGAGCCATAAACCTACTCCCGGAGGACGTAAGAGCAGAGCTGGCCCCGAAGAAAGTGAGATGCTTCTCCTAGGCCTGATCCCAAGGGCAAGTGGACCATGAATTTGAGTCCTGAAATAGCCTTGTGACCTAGTGCAAGGCCCTCCCTCTCTGGCCCTTCCTTTCCCCATTTGTGGAATTATTTGAGATGGGCGGGGCTAACGAGATGACCTCCCTGGTTCTTGCAGCCCCACCGCTCCGCAGCCACCACGAGGGGTCCCTTGGAGACACGGGCAGGATGCAAGAGACCATCTGAGCTCACATGGCGAAGCCTCCACCAGTTGCCATGGAAGGGAGCGTTGGGTGGGCACTCCCTCCCACCCAGCGTGGCCAGGGGTGCTGCCCCAAGCATGGGCCTCTCTGGGTGCTCCGTGCCTCCATGTATGTAACCATGGCAGCACCGAGCATGAGCACAGAAGGCCCAGAGGAAAAAACCAAAACCTCATCAATCATCTCCCATCATACCACCTCGACTCTCCAGGCCACCTGGGATCCGAGTTCTGAACTCAAGATAATCCACATTTTTCTTCTGTTGCCAGCAGGGCGGTCTCAGCGGAGCTGCTTGTTTCCTAACATACCACATGTTTGCTGTGGAGAGCACCAGGGGCCTGGCCCGTCCAGGCCTGTCCACTCTGTCTACACTAGGGATCCAAGACCAGCTGGGGGGCTGGATCAGAACCCAGGACTCGGGCGGTTAAAGAAAGGTGGCCCCTCCCTACCGGTGGGGCTGGTGGTGGAGCGCGTCTGCCCAGTCCTCACTGAGAGCCCATCACCCTGAGGAACGCCCTTTCATTAGATCCCCAACAGCCCAGCCACTCCGGTCAATGTCCCCTCTTCACCTGACAGGTGAGGACACTGAGGCAGAGGTGAAGGCCTGTGTCCAGGCTGGACTTTGCATTCCTATCTGCCTTTCCCAGAGCCTAGGATGGATCCACCCCTCCACGCTGCCTCAGACACAGGGGGGTGGGGGAGAGGGTGGTTGGGTTGGTACAGAGCTCCCAGCTGCAGAACTTCCAGAACAAATGTGGGAGCAGCAACTCAGGCTGGATTTGGACTCAAGTTCCAGACATTTATCTCCTTTGAAATGCTGAAAACTCATCTCCTACCATATTCAACCGAACTGCCTGGGCAAAATGAGAGGGGAGAGAGAGAGAGAGAGAGAGAGAGAAAGAAACAACCATGTAGAGAGCAGGTGAGTCTGCCCCTCAGTCTGTAGACACACACAACCAGGACCTGAGAAGTAGAAAGTCTCACAGCCTCATTTCTCTTCTCTGGGAAGGAATGAAAGAAATAGGGGAGGGCCCAGCCGGTGTGGCTCAGTGGTTGAGTGTCAACCCATGAACCAGGAGGTCACGGTTTGATTCCTGGTCAAGGCACATGCCCGGATTGAGGGATCAATCCCCAGTAGGGGGTGTGCAGGAGGCAGCCTATCAATGATTCTCTCTCATTATTATTTCTAACTCTCTCTCTGAAATCAATGAAACATTTTTTAAATCTAAAAAAACAAACAAAAAGAATTAGGTGAGGGCCTGGAGGGCAGGACTAGCAGAGAGTTGAAGGAACTGACAAACAACTTGGAAAGATGGAGCTACTGAGGATAAGGACGAGGAGCCAGGAAGCTCCACTCAGCACCACTGTGCGAGGGCTCCGCGCAGCCAGGCACCCGAGTGATTTACTGCTGAGCCCAGTCCCTCGATGGGACCAGCCTCCAAAACACATGTACCATAAGGAATGGCTTGAGAGCGTCCCAAGAAATAGTTGAGCAGCTCAAGAGACACAGGAACCGTTGCCCATCCCCATGTTTTCAAAAACAAACAAATGAGCTAAACCAGAGCCAGCAGCTAAGACTCGCTCCCCACCCCCCAGACCTGGCCCACAGTCCTCCGGATGGAGCTCACGTGTCACTGAGCCCCTGATGCTGTCGTGGGTGGAGAAGGAGCCAGCCTCATCAGCAGGTGGTCCTTGCTCCCTGTGCTGTAGAGAAAGCCATGATGTCACCTTTATCATTGTCATCGGTGACTGGCAAGAATGTCTGGAATGGGTTGAAACGTACTCAGTCCCTTTTATTCTTTCTCTCATAATTATAAATCCCATTTTGGCCGACGCTTTTGGCTTCTTACCCTAAAGGCTCCCACCCCGCTCCCCGGCCCCCGCTTCCTGGAGAGCCTGGCTTTGCCACAGTTTTCTGACTCAGGTGTCCATTCTTCTTCCAGGTGACTTGAGGGAGGGTGATCCTTCTCCCTCTCCAAGGGAGGTCCTGATGGGCCAGGTTACCCCTGTGGGTTGGGAAGGGGCATTAAATGCAGTTCTGGCCAATGGGACATGCAGGAATGTGAGCTAGCCTGTCTCCAGAAGCGACACAAAAGAACAAACGACATGATCTGAAGCCTTACTCTAAAGCAGCAGTAACGACGACAGTGTGGTACAGGCCAATGGGACAGAAAAGAGAGTCCAGAAACAGATTCGCACATACGTGGGCGACTGATTCTCGACAGAGGTAACCGTGGGAAAAGAAAGTTCTTCTCAGTGAATGGTGTTGGAACAGCTGAATATCTATATGGAAAAACAGTGAACCTAGATCCCTACCTCACGCCATACACAAATATCCATTTGAGATGTTTCACAGGCCTAAGGGTAAGAGCCAAACGATAAAGCTTCTGGAAAAGGAGGCACAAGGAAGAAAAGTCCCCTGCTCTTCCACCTGCTGGGCCTGCATGGGAGCCCTGAGCTTTGCAGCCCGAGACCATGAGGAAGCCAGCCTGGCGGGAAGGGAAACAAAAAGAGCGCTTTGGAGCTTCCTGACAGGTGGCTTTCTCGTCACGTGGCCAATGCATTTTCCTTAGAGTTAAGCCAGGTGGGTTGCATTCTCTGCTATTCGAAGCCCAAAACATTCTCACTGAGACATGCCTATCCTTTTGTTTTTTTCCTGGTGTGGTGTACAGTTCTACACAATTATTTCCTCTCCAGCAGCAAACAGAAAATCACATACATGCCTTTTCATGAGTAATTTAAGTGATTATCAAACAATTTTTTCTTTACCTAGATTTCTTTTTAAAAAAACATTTTAAATATATTCTTATTGATTTCAGAGAGGAAGGGAAAGGGAGAGAGAGAGAAACATCAATGATGAGAGAGAATCATGGATTGGCTGCCTCCTGCATACGCCCCCCTCCTTCCCTCCCCACCACCACCACTGGGGACCAAGCCCACAACCCTGGCATGTGACCTTGACCGGAATCAAACCCGGGACCCTTCGGTCCACAGGCCGGCGCTCTATCCACTGAGCCAAACTAGCATAAGCCTAGATTTCTTCTTATGTGTTGACTTTGGAATTCAACCCCCCTGGAAGGGGCTGAGGTACCCCGAGGGAAGAGCTGCGATTGTCCACTGCAGGAAGTGCCCCCAAAGGACAGAGAGCACCCTGACTCAGTCTCTTTCATCCCCAAGCCCTAGCAGAGCCCCTGGCAGAGAAGACCTCAGCAAATAATGGGTGAATAAAACAAGAAAAGCTCTAGCCCTTTCATTCATTGCTTTACAAGCCCACAAGCTTAGTCAGTACAATTAAAATACTGCCTAATTTAGACTCTCCCGTTAGCTGAACAATCTGACCCCGGTGTCTGAAGAACATGGCCAGAATTGGACGGTTTTTGTCTGGGGGACAGAGCCGTTAGAGCCAGCGATTCCATAAGGGCCCACCTGCCCCCAGATCAGAACCCCTCCTGTCACAGCGATGCTTCCCCTCCTGCTGGGCACCACCCCTCGGTGTTAAGCAGCAAAGATGAAGCGATTTGATTCCAGAAGCCTCTGGGATGCAGCACTTGGCTGAGACACGACGTCCCCAGCCCTTTCCCATCAGAACATTAGCTTGGACTGTGCAGCAGACTGGCTCTTGTCAACAAAAGATTCTGAGAGCCTGTCTCCAAGGTAATGGAAATGATGCGTGACGGCCAAGAAAAATCACGGCACAGCATTGAAGGATGCCGGGTCAAAAAGAGCAGGGCAGCGGGGATGTTCGGTGGGGCAGCCGCTGTGGAAACGGTTTAGTGGTTCCTCAAAAGTTAAAAAGGCCCGGCCAGTGTGGCTCAGTGGTTGAGTGTAGACCTTTGAACCAGGAGGTCACGGGTCAGGGCACATGACCGGGTTGCGGGCTCCATCCCCAGTAGGGAGCATGTAGGAGGCAGCCGATCAATGATTCTCTCTCATCATTGATATTTCTATCCCTCTCTCCCCCTTCCTTCCTCTATATCAGTGGTTCTCAACCTTCCTAATGCACGACCCTTTAATACAGTTCCTCATGTTGTGGTGACTCCCAATTTCATTGTTACAAACTGAACATCATTAAAGCACAGTGATTAATCACAAAAACAATATGTAATTATATATGTTTTTTCCGACGGTCTTAGGCGACCCCCGTGAAAGGGTCGTTCGACCCCCAAAGGGGTCGCGACCCACAGGTTGAGAACCGCTGCTCTATATGGTCCAGCAATTCCACTCCTAGGTATACACCCCAAAGAACTGAAAATGGATCTTCAAACAAAAACTTGTGCGGTAATGTTTATAGCAGCATCACTCCCAATAGCCAAAGGTAGAGACAGCCTAAATGTCCGTCACAGGCGAATGGATGAACAGAATGTGGTCCCTCCACACAACAGGATATTGTGCTGCAATAACAAGGAATGGCACGTGCTACTACAGGGGTGAACCTTAAAGGCATCATGGTAAGTGAATGAAGCCGACACAAAAGGCCACGTCCATGGAATCTGGAAAGACCCACACTATGAAACAGGCAAATCCCTGGGGACAGAAAGCTGATTCACGGCTGTCTAGGGCTGGGGGTGGGAGCAGTGTCTCTTTTTGGGGTGATAAAATGTTCTGGAACAAGACAGAGGTGATGGTTGCACGGCATTGTGCATGTCCTAAATGCCACTGAAGTGAACACTTTAAAATAATTTAAACGGTGAATTTTATGTCGTGTGTATTTTACTACAATTCAAAAGAAAAGGGCAGGGCGTGGCTGCCCGGGGAGGCGGGTGGAAAACCAGAGTAAGACTCTCCCAGTGGCCGGGGGCCCTGGATTCTGCCACCGCCCCGCACCCCGGCCCAGTCTCCTTTAACTTCCTGCCGATTCAATTTCCCCGCAGAAATCTCCCCCCAGGGGTCCAGTGCCACTAACATGATGTCAATCAAGAGAACAGATGGAGCCTGACAACGGCACCAGGACAGCTGACCTCTGATTAAAGCAGAGATTGCAAAAGGGTTTGTTAGAGGAACGATTTTTTAAATTAATGGCGCCTGGATCTGCTTCCCGAGAAACCCCACTTGGAAAATCTGAAGGAGAGAAATGGTGCTCCCCGGCCCAGACAGCAGGCCGTGACCTCCTTAGCGTGAAGAGCAGCTACTTGCCAAGTGCCAAGATTTATGAGGTGGACTGCGTTACAAAAAGAGATCTGATTACGTCTCCTTTGACATTTAGTAAAAACAGGCCTCCATCGCAGGAAAAAGCCTCGGGAATAAAGTGGTGAGTGGTTGCTGCACAAATTGTCCAGTATGTGCCCTGGAGTGTGCATGCCCTGCGAGGGCTGGCCACCCAATATGCTAGAAGGCCAGTTCCTGGATTTCCCACCCGCCCTGCAGCTGAGGCACGGGGGTGTGCCATGGGCTCTGCCCATCAAATACACTGGTGCTGGCCTTTGGGTCCAGAGCCAGGCACAAAGAAGCTGGTGCCCCCCCCCCCCCACCCGCCCCCCCCATGGCAGTGACAGCAAGATCAAGTTCCTGGTGTGACGGGGGCCGTGGTACCAGCCATGGCCTCTAGTGGTCAGACTAGAGCTGTGATGGAAGCACCGAGCATGATTTTCTAGCTCAGTATGAGCGCCCACTCGTGCTGCTTGAAGCAGCAAAGGTTAGCTTCGGTTGTCTACCATTAAGAACGCTGCTCCATTCCTTCTGGTAATGGGTTCCAACAGACTTCCTCCAACCGAAGAGTGGTCACATGACCCCGGCTGAACCAATCATGTTGTCCCATTTCTCCAGCTACAGTGATTGCTCATGTGACTTGAGGAGAGCCAATCAAAATCCTTCCCTGGGATGTTTCCACTGTTGCTTCGGGTGATGGGACTCATGGGTGGTGAATGGGGGGCTGTCAGCAGCCCTGTTCCCACCTCCAGGGAGGAGGCCATCTGCAGGAGGAGCGTGTGATGCCAGCAGAAACAAGAAGCAGAGAGGAAGAGAGAGAAAGCCGGACGTCCGTGGAGTCCCTGCTCCCCCCAGACTTTCTGTGGTGTCATTAAACGAGGTGGTAATTTCTCTTTTCCTGCCGGGTCTCTCTTGGGTTGGCTTTCCACCTTTTATAACAAAAGTCCTAAATACTGAAGGTGGAGAAATGTTACTTTATTCAGGAAATGGCTTCATGCGCCTTTCTCTTGAGATGGCAACTGGCTTATGGTTCAAAGGAGCAAAACCCCTGAGCATTGAGACACCATTGGCAGAACAGGTCAGTGTCAGTCAGTCCGCAGACATTCACGGAGCATCTTCCTGCCCGGGCACTGTCACTGTGTGGGAAGCGGTCTGGCCTCCAGCTCACACTCAGTAATTGCTGGGTTATTATCTCGGCTCTCATCTCCTTCCCACTTACAGCCCAAGGGGTTGCGGAGGGAGGGACGGGAGAAGGTGTGTTCAGGATTTGGGATAGGTTATTTCCCCTTTTCTCCCAAATAGCCCCAATTCAGGCCCCACCCCAGGGGTTCCTCCGAGCTCTGTGACCTTGAACGAGGGGAAATATGTTTTTTGATTATAACCAGAAAAGTGTGCTCACCGAGGGAGATGATGACCTGCTCTTGGAGCGAGCGATGCACTTTAAATAGAGCTCTTTCAACATCAAGGAGTTCCCTGAGCTCCGGCTCCTGCCGTCCCTGCCAAGTCCCCCTGCTGGCGTGGGGAACACAGTTCTGCACCTTCTGGGCCTGGAAAGAGAGAAAACCTACTCCCCAAGCTCCTGTAGGGTGTCCCCCAAATTAATGCATTGAACCCGACAGCTTGGCCTCTGTCCGACTTTTGGGCCCAGCTGGGCAAGAAGTCATAGCCAAAGGGTACACGGTGCGGCTCCAAGGCCTCACAGTCAAGTCGGTCTTCACTCCTGGACACTCTGGCGTATTGGCAAGGGGGCGTTCCACCCTACAGCCCCCCACTCAGCCTCCTAACAGTCCCTTTCAACACGCCTCCCTCGAAAGCCTCATCCTCACAGTCCCTCTCCAGGTCTCTTTCCTCTCCTCACTGCCACTCTCCTCGCCCTTCCCAATCGATTCTTTTCTCTTTCCAATAGCATGAGAGTCCATTAAACATCTACACTAATAAAAGAGAAAGATGCAAATTGACCGTACCTTCATGGTGCCCACAAGCCAATCAGGAGCGAGTATGCAAATTAACCCAACAAAGATTGCGGGTTAATTTGCATACACAGGTGCTGAGGGGGCAGGGCGGGGTGGGACGCTTGCGTCGTCGCCATGGTGACGATGCAGGCATTCCACACTGTCCCAGCCACTCCGGGCCTCTGGGCAGTGTGGGAAGGCGGAAAGGTGGCTCCGGGCCAGAGGGAAGGCAGAAAGGTGGCTCCGGGCCAGAGGGAAGGCAGAAAGGCGGCTCCAGGCCAGAGCAAAGGCGGTACTGGCAGCCAGGGGAAGGAAGGCCCATTCTTGCACGTATCTTCATACATCAGGCCTCTAGTGTTCAATAAGTTCTGGGTATATATGTGTTCAGATATACATAGGTGGTGTCTGAAACCCAACCACTCACCATGAACTCCCCTTAGGGAGCAGGGGGACCGGTGGGATTCAAACCCATGTGTGTCTGCCTCCCGGAACTGAGCAATGAGCAACACCAAGGCAGCTAGGAGGACTCAGCCTCCTGGGGAGCAAGCCGTCTTGTCCTTCATGAGCAGCATGTTGTCCCATGCTTAACCGACACCTACACAGTGGTCCTCAGCTTCTCACAGTCATCGGTAGAATCAGGAGATAGACAGTCAACCACCGGTACCCAGATGGCATTTATAGAACATTCCACCCAGCAACGTCAGAATGCACAGTCCTTTCGACTGCAAGTGGGACAGTCACCAAGAGAGCCCGTATCTGGGTCACAGGGAACCTTAACAAAGGTAAAAGAATTAACGCAGACCAAGTATGCTCTCAGCACAGTGGAAGGGACCTAGAAGTCAATAAGGAAAATAAAGAGGTAACGCATCAACATACTTGCGGGGAAGGTAAAGTGGTGCTTGGGGAGAGTTTATAGCATTAAATGCTCATGTCAGAAAAGAAGGAAGGTCTCAAATCAGTAATCTAGGCTTCCACATCAAGAAACTAGAAAAATCCCGGCCGGCGTGGCTCAGCGGTTGAGCGTCAACCTATGAACCAGGAGGTCACGGTTTGATTCCCAGTCAGGGCACATGCCCAGGCGGTGGGCTCAATCCCCAATGTGGGGTGTGCAGGAGGCAGTCAATCAATCATTCTCTCTCATCACTGATTTTTCTCTCTCTCCCTTTCCCTTCCTCTCTGAAATCAATTATATATATATATAATTTTTTATAAAGAAACTAGAAAAAGAAGATCAAAATAAGGCTAAACCATAAGGAAGAAAACAAAGAATTAAAATTGATGAAGTTGAAATCAGAAAACCTGTAGAGAAAAACAGTGAAACCAAAACTTGGTTCTTTGAAAAGATCAGTAAAATGAATAAACTTCTAGCAAGACTTGCAAAGCAAAAAAGGAGAGAAAATTTACGAATAGCAGGGACGAAAACAGGGATATCCTTACAGACCACACAGACAACAAAGGGATAAGAAGGGAATAGTGAGAGCAACTCTGTGCACATAAACAAAATAATGTGGATGAAATGGACAAATTCCTCAACAGCTACAAAGTACCACAAGGCCCCGAGGTGAAACCGATAACCTGACTCATCCTATAGAGCAAAGCCATGGAATCTGTCGTTTTAAAACATTCCAAAAAGGAAGACTCCTTGGCCCAGATTACTTCCTGGTGAATTATACTAAATATTTAAAGGGGGACAAAATTCTAACTGATAAAAGAAAAGGGAGCGCTTTATACTCATTTTATGAGACCAGCATTAATTACCCTGATACCAAAACCAGATAAACACATACAATAAAAGAAACCCACAGCCCTGGCCAGTGTTGCCCAGTGGTTGAGCATCATCCCGTGCACCAAAAGATTGCTGGTTGATTCCCAGTCAGGGCACATGCCCAGATTGGGGGCTCCATCCACAGTAGGGGGCATGCAGGAGGCAGCTGACACATATTCATTTGGGCCTTCAGAATCCTCAAAAATGAAAGTGGGTCTCCCACAATATTGCAAAGACGTCTCCTCGCCTCTAAGGCAACCAGCAGCCTAGTGACTACAGTAGGATCCACCCTCCGAGGGGTGACAGTGGTACCAAAGTGACTCTTCCCTGCCCTCTCGCACTCTCCGAACAGTGGTATTTTACCCTTGGTCACATCTGTTACCTCTAAGATCTGCTTGTGCTGGGGAAAGGGCACTGTTTCTATGGCAGGAGTTTGAAGAGACCACGGGAGTTCTGGTCTCCCTGTCTCAAGGCGGCGGGCAAGGTCCTGCGTCCAATGTCAGGCCAGGCTGCCAGCACCCTCACTGTGGTTTCCCGGGGAAAACCCAGCTGGCTAGTCTCCTGGGGCCTCCCACCTTATCCAGGGCCAACACCCCCCTACTCCCCCCCACCCCCAGACCTTTAGTCATTCAGCAAAATAATGCCCTCCCTCAGGAGTCCTTCCCACTGGGCCCCTCAGCCCCTGAGCCCTGGAGGAGGGCAGAGGGGAAGGAGAGGAGATGGGAAGGTGTGAGTGAGAAGAGGTGATGCGGGGAGCACGCCGCTGCACACGTTTTTACTATATCGCTTCGGCAACCATGGAGACTTGAGAGGAAACATTGGTAGGTGGCACCTGATCGTTTAAAATGACCCAGTGGACCCCTCGGTGTATTAGGTAGAATATAAATTTGGCTGTTTTTGCACAGAGACCCAGGCCGGCTCAATCAAGTTAGAGGTGTGTTTCTCTCCCTCCTAACGGTACCGGTGTAAATGGTCCAGGGCCGGTGGCCGCTCCAGGCGTCGGGACTCAGGCAACAGGAGGGCTTGTTTCGTGGTCCTTGGTCCCGTCAGCGGGAAGGTGTGGCAGGAAGGGAAGTTGTGCTCATTGCTCTCATCCCATTGGTCAGAACTGAGTCACGTGACCGCTCTCGGCTACAAGGGAGGCTGGGAAATGTAGTCCTTTATAACATGCAGCCCTGTGAGCAGCTATAAATGGATCAAGAGATGTAGTTAGGTAGAAGGCTGTACCGTACCTCTGCGAGCTCACTTTTCCTAAATTCGGGCGGCCTTCCAAGCCCCTTTCATGCCACCCTGAGGCTCCTCCAGACCTGGAACCCTGGAGGTTATAAACCAGTGATGGCGAACCTAAGACACGCGTGTCAGGGTTGATGCGTGAACTCATTTTTTTGGTTGATTTTTCTTTGTTAAATGGCATTTAAATATATAAAATAAATATCAAAAATATAAGTCTTTGTTTTACTATGGATGCAAATATCAAAAAATTTCTATATGTGACACAGCACCAGAGTTAAGTTAGGGTTTTTCAAATGCTGACACGCCGAGCTCAAAAGGTTCGCCATCACTGATATAAAGTTTCTGTTCCTGGATGTGACCTGGGCCCTGTCATGGGGGCAGGGCAGGCTGCAGGGGGCCACGCCAGGGAGACAGCAAGCAGGGCAGAGGTCCACATGGCGCTCCCCACTCTCTCTTTTCTTTGTGCGGAGGTGCCCCAAGCCGGCCTCTGGGGAGTAACATTTAGGGAGACACTTTCTAGCATGCAGATGTGACTTTGGTGTTTGGGGGACGGAGTGAAAGGCCCACAGTGGGGAGAAACGAAGCCATCTGGGGGGCTCACCTGGGCTGTCCAACCCAGGGAACAGAGGCCAGTCCAAGCCATCCCAGCAAAGGGGTGGCTGAGTATGAGTTGGGGTCTGGGCCTTCACTGGGCCTCACCCCGCAGTAAGCCACCCCGGGCGGGCTGGGCAGAGGCAGGTGAGTGCAGACTGACCCAGAGCAAGAGGTTATGATGTCCTGTGCCCACAGGGGCTCTGGACCTTGTCCCCTAGACGCCTCCCCAGGCTGCCTGGAAAAGACTGAGTCACCTTCAGCGACAGCAAACGCCCACGGTGGGCCAGCCTGATGCTGGGCCATTGCTCCAGCTACCCCCACATGGGCTCCTCAAGCCAGGTCTGGGTCTTCCCAGAGAGAAGTGTCCCGAAAACTCATTTCATTTCAATACATTGGTAGAATGGAGTTGTGTGTGTGCGTGTAAATGACCTCCAATCTCCACTCGGGGACAGTCCCTCAGAATTTGAAATGCCCTGATCAGGAACCCCTCTCCAGAAGGGGCCACGTTAGCACTGTAAATATAGACTGTTATTAAAAGCCGCACTAGAGTCTGTTCATTAGCGAAAGGATGTTAGAGGTCCTGCTCCCCCTCCCCCCACTCCTTGGACGGACAGGTCCAGGTGATGACCGTGTTGGTCCCTGTTTGCTAGTAAACGTTTGAGCATTTGGCAGAATAAGACCTGCTTCTGTTGTAATATTCTCTCTGGTGGCAAGGTTGTTGAGAGGGGCCTTGGAGCCATTGCCTGCCTCTAATTGGGGGTGCCACGTTTTTATGAGAAAACACTGTCAGTTAGAACACATGCCCAATGTCAGCTGGTGGAGCCTGGCTGGGAACCAGGTCTGAGTCTGAACCTGCACCCCTAACCACTGCACTCCCTCACTGCCTTTGCCTCCCACACTGCCTCTGCCTCCCACACTGCGCTCCATACTGCCTCTGATTCGTTCCCGTGTGTCTCAACCCTGCCAGAGTGAAGCAGGAAGCGGGGCGCCTGGCGTGGCCATGGAGGCCGTGTTTGCACCCCCTTTTCCGTGGCTGCTTCAGCACCTACTGGAAGTTTTGCTGGGCCTGCCAGCTCTGTCTTAGGTGGTGTCGGTCTGACAATCCCTTTCACAAACCAACTCTGAAATGCAACCTATTTTTCCAGGGGAGGGGGTGGCTCACTCTAACTGGCTGCTTGACCCATCAGCCTCGATGTCACGTCTCTCAAGAGCGATGATGTATTTCTCACCGGCAGGTATGCACCTGCGGCCACACTGCCTGCTGTTGTTCTCTGGATTGAGGTGTCCTCAGCGGGAAGGCGGGGACCTGCCTCCTCTGACCCCCTCTGCAGGCACCCAGCGCCTGCAGGCCCCACGCAAACACGTGGTTACTTGCCAGGAGGGGAAAGAGGAAACCCCACCAAGACCCCAGGGCCAGGCTGAGGGGGACCCTGCCAGAGGTGGCCACGTGGCTGCCAATCTCGGGGTGCCTTTCTGAGAGTCCCCACAGGAGCTGCTCATCTACCCACACCCTCCCGATCACCTCTCCACGAGTGAGCGACAGATCTCTGGGTCCTCAGCGCCCACACATCACGGAGCCGGGAGAGGGTAGGGGGGAGGGGAGCAGATCCAGGGGAATGAAGGATTAGCCGGACCCGGGCGCATGGAGGCAGGACTCCCCTTTAGGACCCAGCCGGATGTCCCGTAGTGCAAACAGCCCCCCAGTTCTCAAAGTGTGGCCCCCGAGACCGGCAGCACCAGCAACGGGCGGTGAGGCCGGCAATCTGGATTAACAAGCCTCGGGGTGATGCGGACACCCACAATCTGAGAGCACTGGTCTAGGCCAGTTGCTTTCACACATTTTCAAACCTTTAGAAACCCCTTTAGAGACTCCGAACAGATGCACAGGCCGGAACGGAGGTGCTAGGAGCGACGCGTGGGCTGGAGGCTTGCCCTGCTCCGCTCCGGCCTCCGAGAAACACTCCTCGACGTGCCCGGCTGGCCATTCTGCCCAAGGCTCCCCCCGGGCACAGCACTTCTCGGGGGGGAAAGACCCCCAAGCAAGAGAAAGGGTGTCACAGGAGGAAGAAGAGACCTAAAGTGAAACGAAAAAGAACAGAAACAGACAAAGCAACAGGTCCACACAGGGAGGCGAGCACATCAGGAAGCGTGTTTAATTGGCGTGACATGGACGACATACAGAGAAGCACGACGAGGCCGGCCTGCCCGCTCCCGAGACACAGCCGGCGATCAGACAGGACTGCACCCCAGAAAGAGGCCGAGGCCTGGGGGACGAACAGAAATAAAACGCCGCAGCAGGGAGCACTGCCCTGTTGTGTTTTGGGTAAGAGTTCCCCAAATTCCTTTCCTAAGCTGCAGGCTCCCATGGGGGTGCCAAGCCCGTCCGAGCCCTGCACTGGCCGCTCAGCTCCCACCACGCCCCTGAGGTGGGCCGAGCAGACATCCTCACCTCCACCTGAGGGACAGGAAACGGAGTCCCACTGAACCGAAATCACTTGCTCAGCGTCTGGGGCAGGTCCCTCTCCAGCAAAGACCTGGGTAGTGACCATGGACAGCCCGGCCGGGCGGGGAGGGGCGGGGGGGCTGCAGTCTGCATCTGTCCCAGTCCTCAGGAGTGGACAGAGCCTGGGCCTAGATGCCAAGACAGAGATGGGACCAGCTGTTTATTCAACAAAAGCCTTTTATTCATTCAAAAATCGACCATTGGGTTTATTCTGCAGATATTTTAAAAAGGGGGGGGCCTTCTCATCACAGTGCCCTTACGCTAACTAACTCATCCCTGGGGGACACCTAGAGAGGGGCATCCGGGAAACACACCGTCAATAATGTGGGGCTGGAGGCCAGGGCTGAGGGGAGGCCACAGCCCCTGACTCGCCTCCCCACCACCCGCTGCCTCCCACCCTCGGGCATCATCTGTTTAGCCAGTTGGGGGCCCCCAAATGCCTTTGCAGCTCACCACCACCAGGGGGCGCTCCCACACTCCCTTCTTGGATCCCTTAGATGTGGAAGCTGGGGTGGCAGGCATGAGGCTTTCTCCAGGGAGAGGCTGCCTCTGCCCAGGAAACTGGGGCCCCCCAATCTCCCCCCACACACACACCCACACCCCCAGAGAGAAGAGACAAAGTCCCAGAAAGCTCAGGCGTGTCTGTTGTCTATGGAGCTGGCTGTCAAACAGGGGAGAGAGGGACACGTTCGCCTGACCTTCCCTGAACGCTGCCTGGTTAAACACGGGGACCCTTGGCTTTCTCCCAAGTACCATCCACACGAAGGGGGCGCAGAGGCTTCGAGGAAGAGGCTGGGCCCTGCTCCTGGGTCCCGGGTGCGAGGCTGGGCAGAGGGACCAAGAGCCGGGCTCCCGGCTGGTCTGGAGTCCCCAGGGAGCAGCATCGCACGGCGTCACAGGGCTGGGCCTCGGGTGGAAAAGGGAGAGAGGCCCACAGGCTGCTCTGGGTTCCCAGGGGCCACAGCCAGGGGCCTGGTGAGAGAAGGGGACAGAACTGTCCCTGCCTGGCAACCTCAGCACAGATGCTTGTGTCTAGGTCGCTGCCGGGAGGAAAGGGGTCCCCTGGCGGTCGGAGCTGTCTCGGGGCACGTCCCCAAGGTGCGCCCTGAAGCCTGGGCCCATGGTACCACTTGCTCCGGCCAAAAGGCATATCCGTGGCTCCAAACCAAAGGCCCAATCACCTCCCTGGACGGTGGAGGAAAGTCCCGCACGCAGATGCTCTACCGATGCCTGGGAATCAGCCTCAGCCCCGGGGAGGAGGTGGGGGGGTTGGGGGGCGGTCCACGCGCTTGATCCCAGAGAATGTTCAGCCACAGTCCCTTTCCCGCGATGCCTCCGGGGCAGGCTGTGCAACAGCATCCTTCCCACTGGACCAGAGAAGCGGCCGAGGCTCAGGCAGAGGCCAGAAAGCAATCTGACCTGGGAGGGGCCCACTCTCTCTTCCCCTCCAGCCCCAAGGGGCCAAGTTCGTCTCCCACCCTGGGGTCCCAGGTCAGAGCCAGGCAAGGGGACTGCGGGATTAGAGGTGGGACCTGGGCCTCCTGGGCCAGCGGCCGGAGCAGAAAGCTGACCACAGGGGCCTCAAAGAGCCTGGCCTTCAAAGTCACCTGTGAAAATGGAACTGCTGCTCCCATCCCCGCGGGACCTGGGGGCTGACAGTGGGGGCAGCGGGCAGCCGACGGGCCTGCGTGTGTGAGAAGGGCAGGTTCTGGGGTCGGCAGACATGCAGCCCAGGGCAGAGCCCCTCTCAAAGGGCGTCCTCTGGGGAGGGTCTGAGGCCTCATTAGCAGGAGAAGCCCGGCCTCCTGGGAAGTGCCACGTGGAGACGGAGGACCATTCAAAGTGGGGACGGGGCCCGGCTCTAGGGCTGGGCTGAGCGGGGGATCAGCAGCGGGAACTCGACTCAGGTCCTAAGCAATCCGGGGGCTGCTCCTCGCCCCACACCCTCCTCTGGGCGAGGACCAGTCTGGAGTCACCTGAGCCCACACCCCACACCAGGGCCGCCCCGTGTCTGCTGGGGCTGGCACTGAGCCACACGCCAGCGGGTCGGCCCGCGCAGGAAACTCCCACTTGGAATCACACCGTGTCAGCACGGACGGACCTTCCACATCACTCAGCCAGGCCTCGGAGCTCTGCTTGGGGGCAGCTGGGGCAAGACAGGGCCCACAGTCTCGGAGCCGGAGCCGGCCTCGGGCTCCTGGCCTCAGTCCAAGGTCGTCTGGCTTTCCTGGTGGCCGTTCTGGGGCCGCCCCTTCTAGGGGCAGATGGGGCTAAAACTCTTCCTGTGAGCGCAGGTGGGCACAGCCCCGAGAGCAGCCACCACCTGAACGGGGTGACCTGCACCCTTCTCTTCCCTCTGGTCCAGCGTCGGGCCAGGCGCCAGGCAGGCAGGAGAGCAGAGAGGGGAGCCTGCCCACCCGGAGGGAGGACGAGCCCCCACTTCTGCTGACCTGCGTGCCACGGCCCCTCCACGTCCTCAGTCTTTCCCTCTGTAGCCGCCCTGCCTGGCGCCGGTCCCAGGCAGGACAAGCCGTCCGCTCTCCTCGCTGCTACAGACACCAAAGCAAGAGCCGAGAAACCGAAAGATGCCCCCCGTTCATCCTCAGAAAGAGGCTAAGGACCGGGGAGAGGACACAGGACCGAGGAGTGTGGACGGGAACAGAGAAAGGGGTTCAAGGAGGAGGCATTCGGGCCGGAGGGAACAGAGCGGTAGCCAGTTAAGAAGCCCGCCTTCCCCCTCTCCAAACATCAAGCACAGCATCTGAAAAAACAAAGTTTTTGGCTTCTCGGCCGCTGCTGGCAGGTGGGCGAGGGCTGCACATGTAAACGGGGTGGGGGGGCGGGGGGGGGGGCGCATCTCCGGGAGCTTCGGACGCAGAGGCAGCAGCAACAGTTAACAACCAATAAATAACAGGGATAGTTATATACGGATATAAAAAAACCACCTCACTTTCCCCGCGAAAAGCACAATACGCCGTCAGAGTCACCACCGTCGTGATCAATCCTCCCGGCCACGCGGGCGGTGGGCTGCCCGAGGACGGGGCGACAAGTAACGGGCATCCGCAGCCCCGACACGGACACGCGGGCCCACCCGGGGCCAGGCCGGGGCCTCCGTGGCCTCCGTGGCCTCCCTGGTGGCCGACGGACAAGGCGGAGTTCTCCAAGGTCCCCAAGGCCTTCTCCCCATCTGTCAGTCCGATCTTCGAGAACAGAAGGTAGGTGTGTGTTTTTTTTTTCTTTTTCAATGTCTGTTTGAAATAAAAAACAAAAGCAGACGCGCGGGAGAGCAGGGGACAGAGCGCTGCCTGCGAAGCAGCTGCGTCCTGGGCTTCGCAGACGGCTGGAGCCTTTGCCGCGTCATGGTGTTTTCTGGACAAGCAGAGGTGGTGGGCGATTGGAGCCGGTGGCTTCAGGCGGTGGCAGCGGCGGGTGCAGCAGGCGGGGGAGGGGGAGTTGGCGGGAGGAGGGAGAGCCGGGCCTCGCTGTTCAGGGGCAGCCCCGTGGAGAATGGCAAGGTGGACACAGGAGGGCGGCGTCGGGGCCGGGGCTGAGGCGGCTCATGGCACGGGAGGAGGCAAGTTTCCCAGGCATCTGGAAGACACAAGGAGGGGAGGCGGGGTCAGAGCGGCTGCAGGGCGTGCAGAGCTGGCGGGAGAGTCAGCGAGAGGGTCCGAGTGAAGTCAGGAGGCCTAGCAACGTGCACACCCCCTGACCCACTCATGGGGGGGGGGGGGGTGCTTTGCATTTACTCTTCAGAAATAAATGTTTCCTACAATATCATCTGTAATAGCAAGATTACGAGGTTGGGAGGGAGGGAGGGAGGGAGCGAGCCCAGTGTCCACACTCAGGGCACTGGCTGGATAGGGAGGACGTAGCCATAGGATGAACCAGTTTGCAACCATTAAGAACAAGGTGTGGGATGGCTGAGAAGCACACGAGAAGGTGAGAATCAGTGATGGGGAAACGCAAATTGAAACCACAACGAGACACACCACGTCGCACCCACTAGGGTGACTTATCATAAAAAAAAAAAAAAAAAGAAAGAAAAAACAGAAAAGAAGCAGTGTTGGCAAGGGTGTGGAGAAATTGGAACCCTTGTCCATCGCTGCTGGGAATATAAAAGGTGCAGCTTCAGTGGAACAGTTTGGTGCTTCCTCCGAAAGTTAAACTTGGAGTTCCCGTAGGACCCAGCAATTCCGCTCCGAGGCATCTACCCAAAAAAACTGAACATAGAGACTCAAATAAGTCCATGCCCCCCAATGTTCACAGCAGCATCGTGCACAATGGCCAACAGGTGGAAACAACCCAGGTGTCCATCAGGGGATGATGGATAAACACGTGGTCCATCCACACGGGGGACCATCACTCAACCAGGGAAAGGAATGAAGAACTGACCAGAGGGTCCGCGTGAAGTCAGGAGGCCTAGCAACGTGGAAGAACCTTGAGAAAAGCCATGCTGAGTGACGGGAGCCAGACACAGCAGCCCACACGATGTGGGAGTCCATGTATATAAAATTTCCCCCACGGGCAGATCTGTACACAGCCGGCAGGTGAGTGATTGCCAAGGGCTTGGTGGCGGCGGGTGGGGAGAGAGTGCGCGACGGGAGGCATTATTTTGGAGTGATGCAAATATTTTAGAACTAGGTAGAGGTGGTGCTTGCACAACACTGTGACTGTACTTTATGCCACTGAATTGTTCACTTTAAAATGGTTAATTTTATGTCATGTGAATTTTACCTCAATCAATTAAAAAAAAAAAAAGGCAGCCTGGGGAACAGCCTGTTACTGTCTGCACCACCCACACACCCTTCCCATCACCTGCTCCATATCCGTGTTGCATCGCACATCCCTGCCCCCCACCTGGGACAGGTGTCAGTGTCTGACTCAAAGGGGCCCCTCTCCTGATCAGTGTGAGAGGATCTGAAACGCGGTCGGGGCCAGGCAGGAGCTGTGTGCGGGCGGCCTGGGCGAGTCAGAAGGCCCCGCGGGGCCCGGGTTTGGGTGGCCATTGGGGGCAAGGGCAACGGGAGACGGAGGACAGGAGCAGCCACCCCAAGGGAGGTCAGAGCGCCCCGAGAGAGGCCCGTGTCCCCCCAGCCTCCCGATGCCCCCTGCCGGCCCCCGGGGGCTCGGCTGACTTCCCAGCCATGCTCCTCCCCTTCTGCAGGGACCTGTGAGCCCTGATGCTGAGCAGCACTGTGTCTGCTGCTTAAAGCCACAGACGTGATGGAAGTCCCTGAATACATTTATCCAGAGAGCCACGATTACGTGCATATACATGTACCTAGGAAAGTCACTGGTCAGCGCTGAAGGCTGTTGGAAGTCCAACTTGGAAAACTCGTCAAGAGGGAGAATGAAGTATCTGCCCTGCCTTTCCTGTTCGAGCCTAGGACTTGGGGTAACCAAACAGCGACCACAGGGAAGCCTGCAGCTCACGGGAGGCAGGGACAGCAGCTGGGGTGACATCATTTTGCACCACTTGTGAATGAAGGAATGAATGAAGGAATGAATGAAGGAAGGAATGAAGGAATGAATGAAGGAATGAATGAAGGAAGGAATGAAGGAATGAATGAAGGAAGGAATGAAGGAAGGAATGAAGGAATGAAGGAACGAATGAAGGAATGAAGGAAGGAAGGAATGAAGGAATGAATGAAGGAAGGAATGAAGGAATGAAGGAAGGAAGGAATGAAGGAATGAATGAAGGAAGGAATGAAGGAATGAATGAAGGAAGGAATGAAGGAACGAATGAAGGAACGAATGAAGGAACGAATGAAGGAATGAATGAAGGAAGGAATGAATGGTGCTGACAGCGCCAGCCATCCCGTGCCGCCTCGTGGACACACACAACCCCACCGTGAGGTGTTCTCCCCGAAGTGGGTCGCACTGATGCGCAGCGAGCCTGCAGGTCTGACCGCCCCTTTCCAGGGAGAACAGGGAGTAGAAGGTGGTGTTCACACCACCACGGGGCGCAACCCGCAACCCCCACACCGTGGAACCTCTACAGAAGGTGTTTCTGGACCAACAGCAAGAAGAAGAAGAAGAAAAGGAAGGGGAATATTTAATGATTAAAATACACTTAAGAGACCTCTCAACCGCTTGCAACACGTGGACCCTACTCAGATTCTGATTCCAATAAACACGGTGAAAAAAACTGGGAAGGCAACAAGAAACTGGACTACCCACTGAAGATCGGGCAATATTAGGAATTAATCTTGAATTTGGGGTATTGTGGGGATTTTTAAAGAGTCGTTCTTTGGAACACATTTTGAAATTATTTATGTATGAAACAATACGATGTCTTGAATGTGCTTCAAAATACCCAGTGTGGGTGTTTGGGGGGGGGGGGGGGGTAGGGATGGCGCAGGATCGGCTGTGAGTTGGTGACTCTGAAGCTGGCTGCTAGGGACACGGTGTTACACTATTCTCTCTACCACTGGGTGTGAATGCTTCCATAATAGAGAACTTCTTTAATCCACCCCCAAAATTCTCAACATCCCAAGGTCCCACACCACGGGACTGGTTAAATTATGGCCCCTGCTCTATGACGGAATACTATGCAGCGATGAAAAAGGATGGTCTCCAACAACATTTGCTGGTGCAGAACACTGAATACTACAGTGAATTCTATACCAGTAACTTGTCCAGGAATTAGGATACATCGGGAATCTGAGAAGGCAAATCAGTCACACAAATGATAGAATGCAAAACGGACGTGATTACTATCTGGGAGGCTCTGGAAGAGCCACAGGAAAGAGGAGGGCGGTGGGGACGAGCTAGCGGGAGCTGGATCCTGTCGCTCGGAAAAGCGTGTCGTGAAAATAAAGTTACACCTTCTTGGTCAAGGTATTGCTGGTGAGGATACGATACTTGTCTACACAAATCGTGTTAAGGACAGCCTGTGGACACAACAGGCTGTGAACGTCAAGCCAACGAGGGTGAAACATTTTAAACATCTCTTTTCTTAGCGCTGAGTCTCCAAAAGAAAAAAAATAAATGATTTCTATAAATTGTCCATTAGAAAAAAACGAAAACACGCGAACAGCATATGGTTCTGAACTCATTGTTGCCGCGGGAAATACATACGCAGATATTTTCACAGAAAGCTGTGCGGAAACAACAAAGAGTGTTAAATAAATTAATGACACCATCTGACTTTTTCTTGGGGGGACAGGACGGGCCTCCTAAACAGAGGATTCGCACATCTCCGTGAGTTATGTAAGAGTCCACCCACCATGCTGTACGCCTGCGACGAACAGCCAGCTCGCGCACACAGCCTGTGTCCACCAGACGACGTGTACGAGTGTTCATGGCTGGACAGGACCTCGGGGGTCATCCACTCCCTCCCCCGCCCACATGGGGGCTCACAGGGAAGGCAGAGCAGACGTAGGCGAGGACGAGAAGGAAGCCAGAGGACAGTCGTCCACTGCAGCAGAGGCCTCTGGCTGATCTGAAGGCCCTGCCTCGGAGGCCGCCCCCACCCACTGTGTCCGCACCGGGCAGACCCCACGTTGGACAGGCACTTCTCTGCCAACCCTCGGCGTCCTGTGGCTGGGATTCCTCCCTCCCCCCACTGCAGGCCCCAGGTCCCCCTTGACTCACCCCAGCTCTGGGCGTGGACTATACCAGCCCGTCGTAGAGGGACAGCGCCTGCACGATGGAGGGGTCGGCCTTGGACCCCTCCTGGAACTCCTGCAGCGTCAGCTTCCCGTCGGCGTTCTGCAAGCAGAGAGGCAGCAGCTTAGCTTAGCAGGAGGAACAGCCAGCCTCCGAGGACAGGCCGGGCCTGGCCCCTGGCCCAGGGCTGGTCCCAAGAGAGCTCCCCCAGCACGTCAGGAGGAGGCAGCGCAGCGCGCCAGGTGAGAGGAGTCAGCAGTCAGACCGACGCTTCCTGGCTGGCCGACCCGAGCCTGGCTCTCTGGCCCGCTTCCTCATCGGGGACGCGAAGACTTGCTGGCCTCCGCTGGGCATTGAGCTGGAGCTGGAGGCGCCCTGAACTCCGTAGTCACCGTTATCGCTGCTATAAATTCCCTACACGGTGGCTAACCCCAAAGGGCTGAGCGCCTGGTGCATTTCTCTGGTCACTCCTGGAGGGGCACTGGCGGTCCCTGGAGCGTCTGTCCTGGACCCCGGGGGCCCTGGGAGGAGGCTGGTGCAGCTCATGCACAGGGACTTAGGGGGTGTCTGGGGAGGGGTGGTCTTGGCCAGTATCCCTTCCAGGAGACCTGTGAGCAGAGACCTCCGGGGGTAAAGCATGGCCGGGGGTCCCCCAGCCCAGCAGGCCATCCTCCCAGCTCGCCTGCTGTGTACCCACATGTGCTAAGTGCACGGGCTGATCTCATGGGATCCCCACGCTCGCCCCAAGAAGAGGCGTTGCTCTTACCCCCATTTTACTGTGAGGAAACTGAGGCTCGGTCACCTACCCGGCGCCCTGATATCAGACCCCATTTAAAGCAACGTTGTTGTGTCTGCCGAAACCGGTTTGGCTCACTGGATAGAGCGTCGGCCTGTGGACTGAAGGGTCCCAGAGTCCCCTGGCTGGTAGCCGGGGAAGCCAGAATGAACACCCGTCTGACTCCAGGGCGGGCTTGGCTTCCCCGAATAAGGGAAGTACGACCTGGAGATTTAAGGGCCTCAGCACTGACTTCCACTGGCCCACCTGTGAGGAAGCAGGCGCTCCCTGCTCCCCACTCTGCACACGTTTTCATTATTATCAAGAGAGCAGCGGAGTCCCAGCCCGCATGTCCTGACCCCGCTCTGCTGTGGGCTAACCTCTCCCCTTTAAAAAAAAAATGTTTTTATTTCTTTTAGAGAGGAAGGGAGAGGACTGAAGGGTCCCAGGTTCGATTCCGGTCAAGGGCATGTACCTGGGTTGCGGGCACATCCCCAGTAGGAGATGTGCGGGAGGCAGCTGATCGATGTTTCTCTCTCATTGATGTTTCTAACTCTTTATCTCTCTCTCCCTTCCTCTCTGTAGAAAATCAATAAAATATATTTTTAAAAAATAAAAATAAAAATAAAGCAACGTTGTTGCAGGTCAAAGGAAGTTTGACATAAAGGGTTTCTTAACCTGAGGCCCGTGGATAGAATCCAGCAGGTCTGTGAGCTCGGATGGGAAAGATGAGGTTGCTCTTTTCACCATCCTCTCCCTGAAATTCAGCTTTTCCTCCCAGGACAAACCTGGGTGAGGGTCCCCATCCGAAGCAGCGGTACCTGTGACCTTGCCAACTGTGGAGGTCACGGGAAGGTCATAACACACCATGGCTGCTACAGGCAGCATATACATGTATCATTGCTTCAAAAATGAGGGGTGGCTAGGCCCAACGCGATAGCTCATTACTAATGTGTTCATAAAGAGGCCCCTAGAACACTACATCCCAGGTTCTTCTTAAAACATGTGACAGCTGTATTCCAGAACAATCCGCTTCCTGGGTGATCCTATGCATTTATCTGATGACCACAGGCTTCTCCAGATGCCAAAAGGTCGGCGGCACAAATAACGGCTGAGCATCGTGGTTTATGGAAGAAAAACTCTTCGGCAAACTTACTTAAAACAGAGGCTTGACGGGGATGGCTGCCCACCAGACCACTGGACACCTCCCCAGGCCGTGCCGCTGGCCTGAGCCAGGCCCACGGGTGGTCAGTGGCACCTGTGGGGACCCAGGGCCTGGCCCCCAGCTGTCCACCCCCTCCCCAGTCAGCCCCGCTTCCCCACGGCCTCACCTTGTCCATCATGGCGAAGATCCGGTCCACCCTCTTCTCGGGGGTGTTCTCCTCCTCGGGGAGCTCCACGGTGTTCCCCTGCCCGGGACAGACAAGGTGGGGGCTGGGCTCCTGCGCTCTAGGCTTTGGTGTTGGGCCGAACATTTGCCCCGAAGACCTGGGCTGCTTCCCAGTGAGGACTGGGAAGCCCAGCGCCCCCTCCCTCTCTGCCATTCTGCTGGAACACCCCAGCCCCCACCTTTCTCCCAGGAGGGAGAGGTACGGAGTGGCCCCAGGCAGTGACTGACCCTCACCCAGCCAGGAGAGCGCCTCCCCCCCCCCGTGGTTCCTGTGGGCCAAGCCGAGCCACTCAACTGGCTGCCCCCCAATCTCCTACCCGCGGGACCCAGCGCTCTCACCACCATCTGGTAAATGGCGTCCACTATGTCCAGCATCTCGGTCCTGGTGATGTAGCCGTCGTTATCCAGGTCGTAGAGCTTGAAGGCCCCTGCAACCAACCAGCCAGGCGGGGTCACCAGGGCCCGGAGCAGGGGCAGCTCTGCTCCCGCCTTCCGCCCTCTGCACCTCTGCACGCGATGGGGGCCCACAGCCATGCCTCACCCAGTCAGCGAATACTTCCATCAGGACCAACAGGCAGACACACACACACGCACACGCACACGCACCATTGCAACTAGGACTGGGAAGAAAGAAACGGAGTGAAAAGGATGGGGCCTCGGCCAGTGCGAGGCCTCCAGGGCTGAAGCTGGGAGGGAGGACTGGCCGGGAGGAGTCCTGAGGGCCCCCACTTTCCCCCGCGCCCCCCCGCCCCCCCAGCCTCTCCCATTCCAGTCCCTGTGGCCAACTCAGAAAATAAAACAATACGCCCAGGGGACAAGGAGCTTTTGCATGAATAAAATCCTCTTTTCTTATTTCTGTGGTTGTTAATCCTCACCTGAGGATATTTTTTCCATTGACTTTTAGAGAGAGTGGGAGAGAGGGAGGGAGGGAGAGATGGGGGGAAGAGAGAGAGAGAGGAAGACATGGATGTGAGAGATGCTCCCCTCGGCTTAGAACCTGCAACCCAGGTGCGTGCCCTTGACCAGGAATGGAACCCGCAACCCTTTGGTGAGCACTCTGACCACTGAACTACCGGCCAGGGCAATCCCCTTTTATCCTTAAAAAAAGAAAACAGAGAAAGAAACTGCAGGGTTTTCTCGTTGCTGAGACAACGCAATGCGAACGTCTTAGGGAGCAGTGAGCTCCAGCCGGCTGTTTCCATCTTCTCATCAGCTTCCCTTCCGTCACCCCGCGCCAGCGTGGGCCCGCACCTCTGCCCTCTGCATCCTCTGGTCGTGTTCCCCGCCCCCCCTACCCGCTCCTCAGCATCCCCTGCCTGGAGCCCTCCTCCAGCTTCCTACCAGCCGGCTCCCTCCCCGCCCAGCTCGGCTCTGACTCACCACAGGGTCAGTTCCCCTCCTGCCAGCTCTCACCTCCCGCTTCCTGTCTCGGTTTTATGGGATTTTTAAAAATCACGTCTCATGCTAGACTGAGCCGTGAGAGCAGGTGCCCATCTATCTGACCCTTCCCGACCCCTCCCAGGTTCCTGGCCTCTTGCCCGGCATGGACATGTGGCCCTGATTGGTCAATATCCGTTGGGTGAACGAGTAAATATGTGAATGAATGAGGTCAGTCATCAGAACGGCGGCCTCCTACGCGGTGGGTCCGGCACTTGAAGTGGGTCTTTAACTCCAGGCTGCAGTGGCCGCGTCCCATGTCTGCGCCCGCCTGAATGTCCCCTCAGCTCCTGCCCCATCTGTCCACCTGCCTAAGCCATGTTCCTCCCGCACGGCCACCTCCGGGAGCCCTCCTCGGACCTGAAGCGACAGAAGGTCTGGGCCACTCTCTCAGCTGGGACAGAGGGCCTGGCCCCGTCTCTGGCCTCCCCCGGCCGGGGCCCGCCCAGCAGCTGCCCAGTGGAGCCTGAGGGATGGACTTACACCGCAGCTTCTCGTCCAGGGTCCCCCTCGAGGTCACCGACAGCGCCTGGATGAACTCAGAGAACTCGATCCGTCCATCCTGGCAGGAGAGAGGGGCAGGTGGCCTCGGTCAGTTGGGCCACCTGGTCAGGCCAGACCTTGGGCAGGTGGTGGGGGCGGCAGCGGGCACCGGTGAGGGTGGCAGACAGACGCCACGGAGAGGGCGGGAGTGAAGGATGAGGGACAGAACCAGGAAGGGAGGAAGGAGAAGAGAGGCTGTCGGATTAGAAATGGGACAGGTCGGGCGGGAGGGGCAGGAGGAAGGGGTGAGGCCACAACACAGGCTCCACCTCTGGGCAAGAGCTGCCTGGAGGTTCCCTTCCCCGGGGCCTAGACCCACAGGCTCCGGGCTCTTAAAGAAGAAGGGGCTCCAGACTGTGCAATCCTACCTATTTGTTTTGCAAATGAGGAAACTGAGGCCCAGAGCTCTACCCAGGGCCAAGCAGTGTGACTGTCAGCTTGGAGTGGGGGGGCGGGGGGGGGGGGGGAGACAGGGTCTCACGGAACAGAAACAGCCGAGCGCCCAAGAGCGGGAGCGTGGGGACAAGTCACAGTAGACCCACCGTGAGCACCGGGAGCCAGAGGAGTGCTGGCGTGGGACAGAGTCCAGAGGACCGCGGTTGCCCACCACCAGGAGGGGACGCGCGACAACTCAGATAAGCCATGAAACCATGGTGCTCAGTGAAAGGCGCCAGGCCCGAAAGACTCCACACTGTCTGATTCTCAGACCTGTTTCCTCATCTGCAAATGGAGTATTTACATGACACGCCCGCCCTGCCTGCGTGGCTCAGTGGTTGAGCATCGACCTATGAACCAGAAGGTCACAGGTTCGATCCTGGCCAGGGCACATGCCCAGGTTGCAGGCTTGATCCCCAGGGTGGGACTTGCAGGAGGCAGCCGATCAATGATTCTCTCTCATCAGTGATGTTTCTATCCCTCTCTCCCTCTCCCTTCCTCTCTGAAATCAATAAAAATATATTCTAAAAACAAAACAAAACAAAAACAAAAAACAAAACAAAAACCTTTGGGGAAAAAAAAATGACACGCCCGTGGGTTGTAAGCTCTCACATGAAGGGCTGTGACATGTTCAGTGAACGTCTGTGCCAGCTATAACGCCTGTTACTGTCCCTGAAGGCATTTGCATGTGGTGCTGGTAAGGAAAAGATCGAGGTATACATGTGCGTGCATGCATGTACACACGTGTGTGCGCATGGTATAGGTATGCACACGCCCTATCTCTGTGTGCTGCCTGTGTGTGCATGTGCACAATGAATGCCTGCATCTGTGTGTATGCATGTGTGGGTGTGCATGTGCTCGTGTGTATCTGTATATGTGCGCTTTTGAGTGTGCACACGTGTTGTTCCTTCTCCCGGAGGGAGCACTGGGGGAGAGAGTGGGTGTGGAGCCGCCGTGGGAACCCCGGAGCTGAGCAGCTGCCGTGGGGGAGGGGGCTCCGCCGGCGCAGGCCCCGCCGTCCCCGCTCACCTTGTTTTCATCAAAGACATTGAAAACGAACGTGGCGAACTTGGTGGGGTCTCCGAACGGGAAGAACTGCTTGTAGATCTTCTGGAAGCCGGCCGAGTCCAGCTGCCCGCTGGGGCAGTCCTTGATGAAGCCCTTGTACCTGAGGGACAGCCCAGAGAGGGAGGGTCAGAGGCCCCAACATCGCCACCTGCCAGGAGCGCCTGCCCTCAAGGCTGGGGGTCCCTGTCCAGAGACCCACACACGGGGGTCCTGGGCACAGGCCCGACGTCACAGGCACGGGCTCTCCCACTCTGCCTTTCGCGAGCTGTGTGACCTGAGGCAGGTGGCTGTACCTCTCTGAGCCTCGTTTGTACAAGGGCTAAGAGCCGCATGAGAAGTCACCCAGACAGTGTACACGGAGCAGCTGGCCACTCAACCCTGCTCCCCGCAGGGGGGCTGAGACAAAACCCACCAACAACACCCCAAAGCCACACTCCTGCCCAAAGCAGTTCTGCCCCCTCTTCCCCACTTTCTCCACGGAGCCCCTCCTTCCCGGGTGCTGGCAGAGTTAGTGGGCAGAGCCGCCATATGGGCCGGCAGCTGGCTCCTCCCACATGCCTGCACCCCAATACACACACACCCTTCTCCCCGTCTGTTCCCAAGGACCGTGTAACGGACACGGAGCAGCAGTGTGAGCCTGGAGGGAACCTGGTTTGTTCCAAGTGGACTTGTCCACCGTGTATCCCAGTGCCCAGCACAGAACCCTCCAGACACGCGGCTGACGGCAGCGTGGCTTTGCAGCCCAAATCCCGGCTCTGCCATACGTTGCTGTGCAACCTCGGGCAAGTGCCCTCACTCTCTGAGCCTCAGTCTCCTCATCCATAAAGGGGACGGTTGTCACACCCATGTTGTCGGAATGGAGATGGTGCGTGTGGCACACTTGGCATAAAGAATCGTCACTAGCAGGATCTGCAGGATTACGCCCTGCGGTGCCCTACACAAAGGGTCCCGGGCACAAAGGGAAGCCAGAGAGAGGGATCGCCACGACCAGCTGCAGCTCTTACCTCCCCGGGCAATGCTGTGCGGGGACCTTTGCAAACCTCCGTCTCCTGGAATAATGCCCTACGGGCCCTGTGAGCGAGGTACTACGGTGAGGCCCATTGCATGGATGAGGAAACTGAGGCTCAGAAGGTAGATCTGAGTCCCCACAGCCCAGACTGGAGCCAAGGTGGGGACTGAGGTGAAGAGCCCAGATGCTCGGAGACTGGGTCGCTGAAGACCTTCCCGACTGGTGCGGGGGCTCCTCTCGCCTCTCACGAGCCAGGAGAGGATTTGGGGAGTGTTGTGCTTGAAGTCGCTGTTGGCGCCGTGACCGGGGTCCAGGGACAGAGGACGGTGTGCAGAAGCCAGGCTCCTACCCATTAGAGAGCACCTAGGGGCCTGGGATGGGCGCTGGTCACACAGGACCGGGACAGGCGAGGTCCTGAAGCGGGGCGCCTCGGGGACTGCAGCCTAAATGAAGGCGGTCAAAGGTCTTGCTAACACGGCAGCTGTGCTGTAGGGTGAGGGGTGAGGGGTGAGGGGTGAGAGAGAGGCTGGGAGAGAGCAGAGAAGATGGAGTTGTGGGGGTGGGACATGCCCTGATCTGCACACAGGGCCAGGACACAGAGCTGCGAGGAGCCTTTCGGGGACAAGACCTGATCCATGACCCCAGGCCTCCAGGCCACGATGGTCCCTGGGCAGGAGGAGGGGCGTGCCTGGCACCAGGACTTGGTGATCCAAGAGGGGGCACACTCCACTGTCACCACGCGGCTCTGGGTGCCGGGATAGGGGCCGTACTTGCCCTGGGCTCCCAGAGCTCCTCATTTCTGCAACCATGTATGTTGCTGAGTGTTTCTAAAAGCATTTAAACCAATAAAGAGAAAACGACGCCTCCTGGATGGTCCCTGCGAGGCGGGGCAGGAGGGGGGGCGGGGGAAGGGAGGGCTCACAGGGCCCCCTATCTCTCTCGCCTCTGGGGAGGGGAAGCTGTTTTTCAGGGCCTCAGCTGCAGCCACAGGAGCGGAGCCATCAGCACTGTGAGCAGCTGTGGTGGGGCGACAGGGGCGTCCCTAGAGCATTAATGAGGGCTGGGGGGCTGGGGGGTTGGGGGGCGGGGGGCCCAGGAGGTGGCCCCAGTGGGGAGTCTTCAGGGGCCTCTGGTTATCCCTGCAGAGGCTGTCACTGTCTCTGAGGGCCCCAGGCCCCTGCCCATTAGGGGATGCCCCAGCCTCTCTTTGCCAACTGGCCCCATATTTCATACCCAGACACACTTTCTAGAACTTGCCATCCCATGTCCAGCCTCCAGACCTTTGTACCTGCAGGTCATTCTGCCTGCAAAGCACATCTTCCTCCTCTTAATCGGGTTAATCCACTCATCCACCAAGTCCAGGAAATCCTCCCTGGCTACCCAGAGGCCACATGGCTCCTCCACTCCCTTGTATGTGCCTAGCACAGCACAGACCACACCTCCAGACTGGGTCCCCCACCTGAATGGGAGCTCCCTGATACTGCGGTGCCCCAGTGCCTAGGATGGGGCCTGGCATTTAATGGGGCTTAGTAAGTGTCCAGTGAGATAAATAAATGGAAAGAAAGAAAGAACTGCCAGGGTCCATGGACAGAACCGAGAGCTCCCTGCAGCTGGTTAGAGAACTGCTGATGTGCTCCCCACCTCCATGGGCTGATGGGGAGCTGGGGCCCAGAGAGGGAGAGAGACTGGCCCAAGGTCACACAGCACGTTAGCAGCAGATCAGGGCTCAGACCCAGGGCTGCCTCCCAGGCTCCCACCTCCCCTGCCCCTCTGGGAACTGGGCTGCACCACCCCAGTGTCAACACACAGGCAAAGCACCCTTTACCCCAACATTGCATGACCCCCTGTTCATCATCAGAAGGCGGGGGGAGGGGGGACCCATGCCTCACTGTCCCAGACACCCCAGTGTCCCCGGGCCCCGAATCCACCCTGCAAGTCATCACAGCTCCGAGGCCAGCCCTGCATGGCGCTCACGGTCCAATCCTGAGGGGCAGCCCATCCCCCACTGGCTAGCTGAGTCGGGACACCCCACACAGGCACGCACCCCACTATGGGCACCCGAGGGAGCTGCTGCCTCATAATAAAGTTCATGCCCAGAAATTTCTTCCCCACCTGGGCCCAGGCCTCAGGTTCCAACAGGCCCGGGCCTCCTCCCTCTCCTCCACGCACTGCCCTCCCTCCCACAGACTTGGAGCCGCCAGGAAGCCTGCTGCTCTGCCCAGAGCCCAGAAGACCTGGTCCTGTCCCGTCCTGTCTCGCTGTCTCGCTGTCTCATTGCGAGAGGGACCCTGAGCCAACCCCTTCCCCGCAACGACCCCTGACCTCCCTTCCGGTGTAATAGGTGGTGTAGCCTAGGCCAGCGTCCCTCCACCCAGCACCGCTGGCGTTTGGGCCTGGATGGTGGGGCCTGTCCTGCGTGTTGTGGGTGTCAGCAGCATCCCTGGCCTCCACCTGCTAGATGCCAGGAGCACCCCTCCCCCAGGTCATGACAACCAAAAGAGGCCCTCGACATTGCCAAAGGTCCCCAGGCAGCAGAACCACGAACTAGCTGGTCTCTGGGGACCCCCACAGGCTTGGGGGTGTCGACCGCAAGTGACTGCCTTTGCCGTGGTCTGTGATTGCGAATAACAGCCACCATCAGGCACCTCTGAGAGCGGGGCTCAGGCCGACGTGCTTGCCAGGCACAATCCACCAAACTGTCCCCTAGCCCAGCAGGCGAGGACCACTGTGCCTATTGTACAGATGGGGAAACTGAGGCTGAGGACAGCTTAAGTCCCCTCGTGGCCCAGGGCCTTCACACGGCATTTCCTCCGCTCGGCCCACTCTTTCCCTCCTCCTCGCCGCTGACTCCTGAGAAGCCCAGGATGGAGAGGAAACAAGAGAGCCCCAGACCCGACAGCTGCATTCTCACGCTTCTTGGAAAGGGAAAGGGAAAGGAAATCTGCTTTTCACAACACGAAGCCGCTTACAAAGCAGCCCCAACGCTGGGCTTCCTTCCCGGGGCCTCCCACCGCCTTCTGTTCCCGCTGAGCCAGCCGGTGTCTCCCAGGGGACTCCAGGCACTTCGTGTCCCTCCGTCCCTGCTGCCCCCAGAGCCCAGCACTGGCGTGGCACATAGTAGGTGCTCAGCAAAGATTTCCTGAACAAACCACCCAACAAACAAATGATGGAGTAAACGAATGAATGAACAAATGAAAGACAGTGAATGCACGAGCAAACGAACACTCGCCATGACACTCGGGTCCGATTCCGGCTCAGCTCCTCGCTCTCTGGGGGCCCTGAGGAGGCCCCGGCGGCGCCACGGCCTCGGTTCCCCATCGGCCCGGCCTGCCAGGACTTTCTGGAACTCAGGCCCTGTCCCCACAGAACACTGTTCTCTGGGACCCGTCTTGCTCGGAGCCCGCCCCGCCCTCCATGCCAATCGCCCTGGTCCCGAGGTTCTGCCGTGCAGCTGTGCTCTCCGCAGCGGAGCGGTGGGGACTGAATAGATGGCCGGGTTCGTGAGAGCCGGACCCCAGCTGCCATCGACCACGCGCAGCGGGGACTGCAGCATCCCGCCTGGGACCGCTGTATTCTCTCTCCAAACAGCCCCTCCCCCTGGCTGGCCCCCCAGCGCTGCCTGGAGCCCTGACTCCAGAGGACCCCGGAGGAGGGTTCCAAACACACCCAGGGGGTGATGCCGCCTCTTTCTCCTCTCCCACCCCCGCACCCTGCCTGTGGCTTTGTGGGGTTTCCCACAGCAAGAGTCAGCAGGTCTGAGCCCTCATAGCCTGGAGGAGGAGCGAGCTGGACCCAGACTCCACACACACACACACAGCAGTGGGACCTGGGCACGTGTCTCCGCCCCTGTGAGCCTCAGTTTCTTCATCTGTGAAATGGGGCTTCCCCTAGACCTGGGGTGAGGATCATCTGGCCCGTGGGCTGTGTAAGGCCTGCGAAATCCTTTGGTCTGGCCCTGCCAAGGCATTAGGGTGAGTTAATGAAATGTTTGACCAAATAGAGCAGGCTGATTTTTAAGCTGATCATTTTGCATGGCCCGCGAACGACGTTGTAAACACCCGAACGTGCCTTGGCAGGAAAAAGGTCCCCACCCCGGCTGACCTTCCCGGCCGCATGGATTTCAGCATCAGCACAGTGCCCGGCCCCAGGGGGCGCCCGAGGCTGTGAACTGCGAGCACGGCCCAGGAGGACAGCTGGCCCTGCTGAGGCGGCTGCAGGATTCCTCCTGCTCCAGCCACTAGTTCTGTGGCAGTACTGCCAGGTTATTTGGCTACTATAAAGGTAACAACAGCATTATATAAACACTGGAAAACAGAGAATATAAGAGGAAAAAACTACTAAATGTCGGCATAGAACAAGACGATCCTGTCTCATGCCGGAGACACAGGCCCGGTGGTCAGTGCTGACCTCTCAGAGGAGGTGACATGGAGGTGGAGATGCCAAGATCTGGGGGCAAAGGGAACAGCAGAGGGAACAGCAGGTTGCAGCTCTGAGGTAGGAAGGAGCTCAGGTGGGTGAGGATCCATTGTGGCTGGTGCCTGGGGAGCAGGGGAGAGGGTGCAGGCATAGAACCGGGGAGCCCTGAGGGCCAGAGGAAGGCACGGGTTCAACTCTCTCCTAGCCCTGAAGGCACCACCATAATGAACCAAAGGACAGCGACTTGAGGTCCATGGAACTTTCTGGCAAAGAAAAGATCATCTCTCTTCTGTATAAACTCTTTAGAGAGAGTTCCCCTGCGGCAGGACTGGGTGTCACGAGGCCTGGGGTGCCGGTTTTACTGAGGGAGCCTCGACAACTGCTCCCGACAGGCCCCCCTCAAACACGCCAGGCCTGTCCCACCCCCGAGCCCCTGTCCTGGCTGCTCCCTGTGCCGGGAACACTCTCTCCCATGGCCGAGTCCTCGCCCGGATGTAGCTCACATGTCAGCTTCATGAACAAACGACAGTCACTCCACCTGCATGGGCCTCAGTTTCCCCACCTGCATAATGAGAAGGGGCCCTCGATCTCAGGACTGCTCCAAACATTTTAGATAAATGAGCTCACTTATTCCCCATAATATTCCATTAACGTCTGACTATTATTACCTTCACTTTTCAGATGGGGAAACCGAGGCACTGAGAGATCCCGTAACTTGTCCAAGGCCACTCAGCCAGGATGTGGGGGCTCAGGACCTGGACACTGCAGCCCACCTGGCCACTGTGCTCCCTGCCTCTCCTGGGGGAGGCCCAGGTGTGAGCAGGGGAGGGCGCAGGGGGCTCAGGTGAGAAACGCCACGATGGGGCGGGTGGCTGCGAGGATGAAAGGAACAAGGACGCATCTCTAGCCTCAGCTCCGGGTCTGAACAGCGGAGGGAAGACCGCTGGCCATGTCTGTCCTCTCGTGGGCACCATGCTACGACCTGTACAGGAAATGTCCCCCCAGTGCATCACCATTCCCGTCATACACACGGGGGAACTGAGGCTCGGGAGTTGGATCCTTCAAGGTCCCTAGGATAGGAAAGCACGGCCGGGCCCTAGAGTCCATTCCTAAACCACCAAACTTTACTAGAAGGTTTGCAAACTCAGCGAGCTAACCTCCTTGCTCTCCTAACCATGCCCCCAACTCAGGCTCACCCTGTCTGCTCCACCTCCCACAATGACTGAAAACATGCCACTCTCCCCTGCCCGGCCCAGGGCAGGCATCACTAATCCACTACAGAGCTCATCAATCGCTCACTGCCATCCTTTCCGTTTGCCCCATGACATACAGCCTCGGCCAGGCGGCACTGCAGGCAGCCACTTCGGATTGATTAGAGCTGCCATCCGAGAGGAAACCTGTTGGCCACCCTTGACCCCACCTAATCAATCACCTTGCAGTAGGGACAGCTGAAGCCAGAAAAGGGAAGAGGCTTCTCACGGCTACAGGATGAGACAGTCACGAAGCTGGGCCTGGGACCCTGAGCCCTCACTGGTTTCTGGTCCCAACGGCTCTTCTTGGTGAGCAGGGCCTGAGTTAACCCTTCATGGCCTGGTGGTCCTTGCAGATGTCACACAAGGCAAGGCATCACCAACACCCATCCCCACGCCCCCAGCTGGTTTGGGTCCATGTCAGTCTGCCGTGGGCAAAGGCTGCCTGGACTGGTTTGTGGGTGAGCCGCCCCCAGAGGCCCCTCCATGTGCCCCCATCCTGGGCAACGGGACTGCTGTCCCCGACACCCCACCCCACCCCCACCCCCACAACATTTTGGGGAAGAGCAGCTACTCACCACTGCTGGACCTCCTTCTCGGTGACTGCAAGAGAAAACAGAGAAGGAGCCGTTTAGTTCAGGGAGGTGTCCCAGGGCATGGGCAGGCGCTGGGAGCCCCCTTCCTGCCCTCCCGCCCCGCCCCGCCCCTCAGTCTGTCTGCCCATGTCGGGGCACCGCTGGCTCTGACCGAGGATGTGCCCCGGGAACAGACCCAGTCAGGAGCTCTGTGTCTGACTGCACAGCAGGGGACAGCACTGGCCCAGTCCCCCTGGGCTGCTGGCAGGACAGCCAAGAACAGCCTCTAAGACCAGGGGTGGCTTCTCCCTGCCCTCTTGGGGTGCCGTGCCCCCGGTGAACATGTAGCATACATTCTTCCCATGGGGTGGACATTTAATACACATTCTTCCCACCGGGTGAACATGTAACATACATTCTTCCCACCGGGTGAACATGTAACATACATTCTTCTCACCGGCTGAACATGTAACATACATTCTTCCCACCAGGTGAACATGTAACATGCATTCTTCCCACCGGGTGAACATGTAGCATACATTCTTCCCACCGGGTGGACATTTAATACACATTCTTCCCATCTCTCAATCCCGGGGGCAGCACAGTCAGAGAAGGCCCTGGCTGCCCCGCCTGCATGGGGGGGGTGGCAACAGAAAGGCGGAGCCCCCCTCAGCCCAGCAGCGCCCAGCACCTGCCCCCACGGCCCGTCCCTGCCGCCCCTCGCCGTGGTCAGCCCCGAGTCCTTCCACAAGCGAGAAGAGAACGGCGCCGTGAACCGAAAGCTGCAACGAGCCAAATCAAGTGGCTGAACCTCCCGCCAGGCCCAAATAGTCATTCTTTACTGAACCATGAAACAAACAAAAGAAATGTTTTTTCTGGAAAGTACTGAATCGGTTCAAGTTGGAACCAAACCAATGTTCTCTGTAAAATCACCGAATGAGAAGATCTAACCACTTTCCGCGAGGCTGACCCTGGGAGAGCAGCGCCAGCTCCTGGGCCTCGGTTTCCTCGTTTGCAAAGTGGGAAGAATAGGGACCCATCCCACAGTGACTGCCACAGGAGCTGTCCTGAGAAGTCAATCAAAACAGGTGTGAAAGCTCCTGAATCCCGGCAGAGGGCCTGGGAACATGCCCCATACAGGCTGTGGAATGAATGTGTGAGTGAATGAATTAATGAATGTGTGAATGATTGCATGAATGAATGAATTGTAAATGAATGAATGTTTGCGTGAACAAGTGAACACATGAGTGAGTGAATGAATGAATGCATAAATGAGCGAATGAATGCATGAACTAACGACTGACAGCATGGACAAATAGACAGGAAGGCAGGTGTTAGGTGGAGGTCGGGTGAGTAAAGAAACTGGAATCCTTCCCAGGGAAGGGGAAGAGGAGGCCCTGGGGGTGTCCCTGACCAGACTGGAGGCCACCTTTCACAAACGGCTTAACGCACGCTTTCAACAAGTGCCAGGGCCCAAGTGCCCACTGCAAGCCCAGGTCCGTGCAGGGTGCCCAGGGCCTTGGTGCTTTGGCTCGGCAGCCCTGATAACAGAAGCGGGAATGAGGGAAGAGAGCATTACTCTGGCCTGGCTCCAAACAGGGAAACTGAGGCACAAAGGGGCCAGCACGTGCCGTGGTAAGGAGAGGGTCTGAACTCAGCCGCCTGACCCACAGCCTGGAAGCTTCCACTAGGCCCCTCCTCATCAGTACGCCCCTCCCACAAGCACAGTCAGAGACGGAGGCCTGCCACCAGCAGGCCACTGATACAGGGAGAGTCAGACAATGACAGGAGATGCTGGTGGCCTGGAATGGCAGACCTGGTTAAAAAAAAAAAAATTGCAATTTTCCAAGAAAGTTTTGGCAGAGGATAGGGGCTGGGAAGGGGGTCAGGCAGAGAGGGAAGGCGCCCCTGTTCTAACAGGGCTGGATTGCCGCCCACACCTGGCAGTGAAGGGCAGCAGGGGCTGAGGGACTAAGGCTCAAAGAGACAGAAGAGACTCATCACAGCACAGCCAAGAGCTTAGGGGCCTGGACTCTGGAGTCAGACTAGCTAGACCATCTGGGCTCAAATCCAGCTCCACAGCTTATGAGCTGTGTGTCCTTGGACAAAGTACTTCCCCTCTCTGAGCCTCAGTTTCCTCATCTGTAGAATGGGCGTATTGTAAAGAGTAAACTGCTTGGTGCTCTTCACCTGCACAAAAGGTATGATCCCATTTTCTTAATAAGGAGACTGAGGTTCAGATGGTCAGCTAACTTGCCTGAAGTCACCCCAGGTCACCCGGCCAGGAAATGACAGGGCCAGGACTAGGCCTCCAGAGCGCAGCATGGATGCCCAATTAAGTGCCCCCCTCCAACTTGAGTCAGGCAGTGATCGTGTGACCTTGTGTGACCTTGGCATCATGTGGCATAAACAGCAGGAGCTGGGTGACAAGGGCTTGGGTGGTGCGGCCTCCCAGGGCCAGAGAAGGCTTCCCAGGAATCGCCCAGCTCAGAAGTCCTCCCGGTCCCCTGACCCCACACCGTCACCCAGCAGCATTTCCTCCTCCCCCAGGGGACATGGTTGGCACCAGGGCAGAGCGGGAAGGTGTCCCTGGTCTAAAGGTGGGGACCTCCGTAGTTGAGGGATATGCAGACGCTCACTGCACTGTTATTTCAATGTTTCTCTTGATTTTTCCAAATAAAAAGTGGGGAAGAAATGTTTGTTCTCATCAGCACACAACCCGTGTGCCCCCATCCCCAGCGCCAGAAGGGCCGGGTCCTGTCCAGGGTGCTGACCCTGAGCGGCGCCGACCGCCACAGGCACTGGGAAGGAAGAGGGGTCCAGGGACAATGATGGGGTCCCTCTGCCTCCCTCCTCCACCCAGACTCCCAGGCTCAGGCTCCCCAGCTAAACCTCACTGCCCCGCCCCTCCCCGCACCCAAGTCTCCATCCATGTGTGAAATTAACAGGCAGCATCTGCCCTGGGCGGGTCCATGCTCTGGGCTCAGGGTTCAGGGAACAGGGCCGGGCGGAAAGACAGACCATCCCCAGGGCAGCCAGCGCCCACCATGTCCCCTGACCACCCCTCAAGCTCCACTAGCGATCCCACCTCCAGGCCTTGGTACCTGCTGTTCCCTCTGCAGCTACCGGGCACCCAGTCCCTGCTCGGCGTCCCTTTCCCAGGAAGCCCTCCTGACCCTGTGGCCCCTCTGAAGCCCGTCACGCTTGGGAATCACTGAATTACATAGAGTCTGTCTTCCCATAGGCCCACCGCGGGGGTCAGACAGGGCACTGCCTGGGGGTTGGTGGGTGAGGTGGGGAGGGGACAGGGTTAAACAGAGCGGTCCACAGGGCTGACTGCGGCCTTGGGTACCGACCCACAGGGCTGAGCCGTGGTTTGTTCATCTGCGAACGGACAAACCGCCTCTGCATCACAGGAGGGTGCACTGGAGGGTGCACTGAAGTGCGCGCACGAAGTCTGGCACCGAGTAGGTCCTCATTAGAAGCACTTTTTGCCCTCATCGTCCCAGCTGGACGCTAAGCCCCAGAGGCCGAGCCACCCCCGGCAGGTCCTAGCGTCACCCTCGGAGCCGGGCCAGCGTCCTGCTCGCGGGAGGCAGAGAGCAAACCCTTGTTGACCCCCACCCCGTCACCAAGCTACCAGCCGGGCTGGGCCACACCCTAACACCCGAGTCTCACAACACGATCACCCTCAGTTACCACGGGCTCTGGCCAATTTCAAACATGAGCTGCCTTTCTCTGCACCCTCCGGCCTCCAGCCAGGCCAGGCCCCAAGTTAGGAAGCCGGGATTTAAGCCGGATGTGGGCCAGCCTCTAGTGGACGGGCCCCGCTCCACGTGGCGGCACCGTGGGAGGCTTGGGGTAGGCATCCTGTCTTGGCTATTTGTAGGCTGGGTGACTCTGAACAAATTGCTTAACCTCTCTGAGCCTCAGAGTCCTCATCTGAAGGATGGGGTCTGAACTACCAGGCAGGGCCATGGGAGGGGCTCTGGAGAGGTGGAGAGACAATTCCCAGCTGGGAGCGGGCACAGAGCCCGGAGGAGCGAAGGCTGGGCATCCATCCACCCCCTCCCACTGACTTCCAGAGAACCAGGGCCTGCTGCCCGGCCCGCGCCCCCAGTGCCCACCCCGGAGCCCCTGAGGCCCATGCCCGCTCCTCCTCCTCCCCCACAGCCCGTCTGCCAGGAAGGAGCACGGAGCCGTCCCCGGAGCCCAGGATAAACGTGGAGTCTGGTTTTGATTTCCCCAGAGCAAAGCAGCTCTCTCCTGAGTGACGCTCAGCTCAAACTCGGAGAACAGACAGCAGGGCTGGCGCCCCCACAGAGGGGCTGGTTGCCGGGGACCCAGGGCAGACTTCGAGCACTTTCCACCGCTTCCGCCACCCTCCTGTGGCCAAGCCAGACCCTGTTCCCATCTCTAGGGACAAAACTACATCCAGGGTCAAGTGTCATCATGTGCTCCCCAACCCCCATCACAGCTCCAGGTCAGCACGGGGGCTCGGGTCCGATTAACACAGAGAGAGGAGTGGCCACTTGGGCCCGGCCACCAGCAACCCCGTCACTAACTCCCTCAGTCTGAACACCTGACCAAGGACTGTCCCCCTTCCACAAGGGCAGGGCCCCTCGGACACTGCTCCCCAGGCCCCAGGCCTCTTTGCTCAAACTCCCAATACTGGGGTCCTTGAGTCTCCGCACGTGCACCCTGCACCCCTCACCCCAGGCTCCTCTCAGATGGCCCAGGGCTCCCCGCACTCCACGTGCCCAAAGGGACGCCCTCCCCAGACCAGCCCTCCTCCTCCTGGGTCCCCCTCCTGTGAACACCCCTCTCCCTGCCCCACCCGACAGTCCCACCGGCCTGGCTGCCTGGAAAACACCCCCCTGTCCAGGGCACTGCCAGCCACACCCTGACCACACCCCAGCCTCCCACCTGCATCTCCCCCTCCCAGCAGCTGTCAGCACCCTAGTTTAGTCATGTCCCTGCCCTTGTAGCCAAGCTGCTTCAGAGGGAGGGGCCCTCTGCCCCAAGCCACCTGCCCCTCCTTCCACCCCAGGCACAGTTGCCCCCGCACCCCCCAGGGGCAGTTTCCTGTAGAGAAGGCGGCATAGCATGGGGATCTCACAGGACCGAGGTTCCAGGGTCTGCCATTCCCTGGCTGCATGACCGGTCCCGTCCCCTGCCTCAGTTTCCCTATCTGTGAAAGGGGAAATGGCTTGTCCCACTCACAGCGGACACTGGCTGGCTGTGCTCACTGGGAAGTGCCGCACGCAGGGGGTGGGGGAAGGACAAGAATGAGAGTCACATGCCTGCGGTCCAGGTGCCCCAAGCTCCCCCGCCCCACATCACTCCCCACCCCCAGAGGCGACAGACCCTCACATCACAGCCCCAGAGGCGGGTCCCAGCAAGCCCCGCAAAACGCACGGGTGTTTCTGGGAGGGGCAGGGGACACCAGGCTCCCCACCTCGGCCAAGCCCTTCCCCTCAGGATTGTAGACTCCTGCAATCGCCAGCACCCATTGGGGGGCGTAAGACTTGGGGTGCACAGCCCAGCTCCTGCACCCCACATACTGACCTGCAAGTCAAGGACCAGGAACCCCACCTGCCTGTGCACCCCCCCGAGGGACGCTGTGGGAGCAGGAGGGTGGGCCACACCCTGGGGCAGGCAAGCTGGGCAGCCCCAGATGCGTGAGCATTGGGTGACCTTGGATGGGTGACCTTGGACGGTGGTAACATGGAGTCTCCCCTGGCAGAGCTGCCAAGATCAGATACAACGCAGGCCCTGCACAGGGGCCTCGAGAGCATGGTCGCTGTGGCTGTGATATTTTAAAAATATATTTTTATTGGTTTCAGAGAGGAAGGGAGAGGGAGAGATAGAAACATCAATGATGAGAATCATGGATCGGCTGCCTCCTGCGCGCCCCCTACTGGGGATGGAGCCCACATCGGGGCATGGACCGGAACAGAACCGTAACCTCCTGGTTCATAGGTCAACACTCAACCACTGAGCCACGCCGGCCGGGCTACTGTTGCTGTGATTATTACGCAACGCCTCTGTCAGGGTGGGAAGGAGAGAGACAGCTCTCTCCGAGCCCCGTTCCCGTTTCCCATAAATGCCCAGCTGGAGGGCAGTGGCCTGCGTTTCATCCGAAAGGGGACCTGGCCCCCTGGGTAGAACCGCCTAGAACTCCCGGGCACTCCGGGCTGAGCACTCCCCTCTGGGCTCCAGGCCCCTTGGCCCCACTCGGGGAGGCAGCGGCCGGGCCTCCTTAGCCCTCACTGCCTCCACTGGCGGAGGGCTGGCCAGGCCCAGCAGCCGCAGGGAAGCGGGCGGGGTCCTGCCCACTGGGCTCACACTCTCCAGCTCTGAGCAGGTGGGACCCGAGGACATCAGACTGCCACCCACAGGCCATCCCCGTGAGACCTGGGAGGGGCTGCATGGCTGCTGGCCCCACCCCAAGCCCTTCTGGGCAGAAGTGCATGGAGCCTCACAGAGCCCGGGTCCCAGCGGAGTCCCCGCTGCTGAGACCTGCCCTTTGCCACCCTGAGCTCGGGCCTGGCCACACTGCCAGCCTCTCCCCCACCGAGGCCTCTGTGCTGGCGGGGACCACGAGCGTCCCTCGCTGAGCCCTGGCCTCCTCCTCCATCCTGGGCCTGCTGTTAACAGAGGAAGCAGGTCAGAGCACTGGCCCAGTGCGTGCCGAGTCCCGGGCCACCGTGATGGCTGCGAGGAGGAGAATAAGGCTTGGGGGCAGCGGGAGATGCGGCCGGCGGGGCTGGGCTCTGGCACGAAGACAGGAAAGTTCCTCAGACACTGAGCGAAACAGGTGTGAGAGGCAGCTCCGAACTGCTCAAACCCCAACTCAACCCCAGCCCAGACCGCCCCCCGGGCTGAGCTCCTGCATGCGCCCCTGCTGGGAGGCAGGGTCCCCGCCAGTCCACGTGGCTGAAGGAAGTGGCCGTCAGAGCGGCATGGCCAGAGGTGGAGGAGAGGGGGGAGCCAGCACCATCTGACCCCCGAGCCAGGGCTCAAGAAGGCTTGAGCCTGGAGATGATCATCCCCAGGAAAGAGGCCACCCACGGAGCCCCCGCAGGCCATGGCCAGCACTGGGGGGCATGAGACTTGGGTGCACAGCCCAGCAGGGAACAGGCGGCTCCTGCCTGCCCGCCATCAAAGTGCCCTGACAGCACTCCCTGGACAGCCCGGCCCCGGCCCCATCTTCCTCCCGGGCGCGGTGAGCCTTCTCACATTCGGATTTGCCGAGTATAGCATGAATCTTTGTGGATTTCCCTGGCAAATGTGGGAAGACTGTTCGCTCCGACCACCCCACAGGTGGGCTGAAGGGCTTCGTTCCGGAGTGAGCCCGGTGGCCGGCATCCAAGGTGCCCCTAAAGCAACCCGCAGAGCCCCTGGGGAACAGGCCGGTGCCCCCGGGAGGGAGCGGGCAGAGACCCAGGCGGCCACCAAAAGCAGGGCCTGGTTCCTGTCTGTGTTCTGGCTCAACTGTTCCCACATTTTTTGCCTTCTGCTCCACCCTTTACAGGTGTCTGCTTTACTCTAAAAATAGAGTTATAAAGTACATCGCATTCAATTTCTACGACAGTTAAATAATTTCCCCCAAAATTCTCAAGGAAAACGCAGGACGACGTACTTTGTCTCGTGGCTCCAGGAACAGCCACATGAGGAGAGCTTAGGCGCTCAGCTTACCGTGTGCCCGTCCCGCGCTAAGCACTCTGCGTGCATTAACCCCATTCCGCGCTGCAGGCCTTTGATTATCCCCATTATACAGATTAGGAAACTGAGGCTCCCAGAGGTGAAGCAACTGGCCCAAGGCAGAGTGAGGGCCACAGGAAGGCGCTTTTTCTGAGCTGAGTCCTTCGTTAGCCCCTGTGTGACCTTGGGAAGCTGAATTCGCCTCTCTGAGCCTCATTTCCTCATCTGTAAGATGGGGGAGGGGGGCATGACCATACCTTCCTTACGGGGTGGCTAGAAGGGACAAACTGGATTTCTCACCCCTCCATCCATCCAACAGTCACCGAGCACTCCCAGAGGGCCAGGCCCTGGGCTGGACTCAGGCTACATACAGTGACCGGACGCAGGTCCTCTCGGAGGCACCCAGACCAGGGGGCCCCCAGCTGTGCAAGGCCCTGATGCAGACCCCGGCCTGACATCTGTCCGCCTCCAAACTGTGAATGCCAGGGGGACCGGAAATGCACCTGTGGGCCTGGCTCGAGACAGGGGTCCCACGAACACATGCGGAGTCAGGGAGTGAGGGGTGGCCAGAGGGCACGGGGGCCTCCTGCCCTCCGCCCACAGCTGGCTGGTCCTCCTTCCCCAGCCGCACAGGGAGCAGGGCCCGGGAGGGCCGCCGGCTCCTCTCCTCTGTCGTGATGGCTGCTCTTAGTTTTAATTGAGATCCTGTCCTGCTCGGGCCCAGCGAGGGCCTCGGCACAGGCAGCCTGGAAACAATAACCGCCCGACATGGGCACGTGGGCGACGGAGCCTCGGAGGGAGGCAGGCCCGCGGCCGAGGGGCGGGAGCCCCGCCGGCGAGGCTTTGAGCTGTGGTGCTCCTGTCTGCCCGGCTCATACACCATATATTTTTGAACAGGAGGAAGGCATTCGCTTTCCCCCACAAGAGCCGAAAATAGCCCAGCTCCCGTCTTTGAACAGGAGCCTTTAGGTTCCTCAAAGAGACAGGAGCAGAGGGCCTGGGGGGAGGGGCCGTGCTGGCTGAGGGACCCTCCTGGTCCTCCCGGTCCCAGAAGGTGCAGGGGGCTGGGGGCCTGGCTCGGCCAGTCCTGCCGGGGGCCAGCCGCCCAGCACCTGACTCCTCAGGGCCCCCCACAAACCCTCCATCCGCAGCCCAGGAGGCAGGCGTGGGCTGGCGACAAACAGAAAGCCAGGACCCAAGATGGATGAGAAGGAAGTTCGTTAGCTCCTTCGCGGATGTATCTGATTTTCCATTCGTTCCAACAAATGGCACCAGGCTCTCTTCCAGGAGCTGGGACACAGCGGCGACCCAGGCAGCAAGACGGGGGCCCGTCCTCACGGCCCGAGCAGCCCGATGGGAAGTGGAGAGCTAAACGTGTCCTCACCAGCAGGTAGCGGGGTCCCTGGCACGAGGTGAGTGTGGGCGAGGGTGGGGCCTGCCCTCGGAGGAACGAGGAAATGGAAGGGTCCCCCAGGGCCCGGACCCCACTCCACCCGGCAGCAGCACACAGGAGATGTGTCCCCCGGGCTGTGGAGGCCACCAGGCTCCGAGCTGGGATTCCAGAGCCTTTGGCCTATGTCTTCGCACTCATTCCACCCCCCATGCTGGGAGGCCGGATTAGCATCTCTGCCCACTTTACAGACGAAGCAAGGGGGCTGGATGGAAAGGGCCTGGCCGAGGTGCCAGAGCTCACGAGGGCAGCGGGGGTTTGCGCCCCGACCCGCTGGTCCCCGAGCAGGAGCGGCAACACCACACGGCCCGTCTGACAAGCCGCCCAGTTCCACGGAGGCTCAGAGTAGGAAGTGGTCACAGGGCTGCGACGTGGAGACCAGGGGACTTGAGCCCAGCCTGGCCGGCCTCCAAACCTGGGGACCCTTCTGTTCCCACAGCAGCTCCTTGGTTAGAAAAATAAAGAGGCCACTTTCTGTCCCCGAAAGGCCAGAGCGGTGGGGGGGGCAGAGGCTGCTGGAGAGAGAGAGAGACGGGAGCCGCTTCCTATGGAAGCCCAGGCCTGGAACGAAAGCAGGGAGCTATTTCTGCCTCGGGTTAAACATTCCTCAAATCCACATTCCTCCAGCCTCCTCCTTCCCCTGCCAGCGAGTGCAAGCACGGTGGCCCGGCCGCCCGCCAGCTCCCTGGGCCACCAGGGAGACCAGGAATGCCACAGCCAGCAGCTGCCCTGCGTCCCTTCCCAGGCACCCCCAAGCTGGGCACCGCCCCCTGGGTGACACCATCTCACAGAGAGTGGGACTCGGAGAGGGGCAGCCGGAGGCCGCAGCAGGTCAGGCTGGAACCAGGACCCAGACTCTGACCCCCTGGCAACTCCCCTGCCCATCAGGCTGCAGGTCAAGGGCATGGTGGGTCCCATCTGGTCAGCCAAGGAGCAAGACAAAGCAACACGCGGTCGAGCACACAGGCCTGCCCCGTGCGAGGCTCCCGGCCGGCTGGGAGGACTGGGCGAGGCCGGCACAGCACCGGCACGAGTTTGGCACCCCAGGCTCTGCCGGGATGGGGCAGAGGCTGAGAAGGCCTCAGAGGCCCGAGTACCGGGCAGTGCCCACTGCCTGCTCCTACCGCCTTCCCACAGGCGCAGCTCTGCCTCCTCCCAGAGAAAGCCAAGCCGAGGCTGCCCCGAACCCCCTACGGGAATCAGAGCACCCGGGACAGTAGGGCCCGGTGCTCACAGCCAGAAGGATCCCACCTCCCCTTTGACCAGGAACCCAGGATGCCGGGCCAGTGTCTGCTGCTCTAGCAGCTGCTTGAATGCCTCCCGTGATGGGGCGCTCACTACCCTCAAAGCAGGTCTAAGGTTACAAGGCTCACCGAGATCTTGGGAGGCAGGCACATGGTAGGAAGAGCATGGCTACGTCCAGATGAACATCGGAGCCTGAGCCCCAGCTCAGCCCCTGAACCTGCCTGGGCCCCTCTGCTTCATCTGTGAAATGGGCATATAGTCCCCATGCCCAGGGCTGTGGCGAGACCACACGGGGGAAGCTGTACTCAGGCCGCACTTGGTGATGGGAGTCATCATCACTGTCATTCCTCCCGCTGATACCTCCCCCGCCGAGGGCAGGTGGGCTCCTGGCGATCAGCGTGGCCGGGCAGAAGGCAGGGAAGTGGCAGCCATGTCACCTGGCCCCCAAGCAGGCAGCTGAGCAATCAGGTTTTTATTCAGGCTCCCAGCCTGTCTGTGCCCCGCCCTCCCCCCATGCATGTCTACATTCACAACCTACACAGAGCTGCCTGTGCACACACCACACACTGTGCACACGCTGGGCACAGACATGCCAGCTCACCCACTCCTGACACATGCCATGACCCCGTCGCTCACACTCAGAGCATGCCCACGGGAACCAGGGCTCACACGATTCTCAGCACACCCCCCACCGCACACCCACACCAGACACCCACACTCACTCACGCTGCCCGCACACCTCCACAGCGGCTTCTCGGCAGCCCCCACCCTCGCGGGGCCCCTGGCCACCACCCAGGGGCAAACTCCAGCCGCACCACTCACCAGATGTGTGGTCTTGGGCCAGCTCTGGCCCTCTGAGCCTCAGTTTCCTCATGTGTAAAATGGGGACGACCTGGGGCTGCTGGGAAGGGTCTGGGATGAATGCACGTGAGCCCTGAGCTGGGCCCAGATCACACGAACATGCCATGAAGCACCATGGTGACCGCCTCTGACCCTTTCGCATTTGATCACAGATCCTCCGTCACCACCGAAGAGCTGAGGGGAGCACCCGAGACAAGCCACCATCTCGGTGTCTCTACGACAGTGGTTCTCAACCTTGGCTGCACATTAGAATCACCTGGAAATCTTTTTAAATCCTGATTTCTGGGCCTTGAAATTCCCAGGTAATTCTAATGTGCAGCCAAGGTTGAGAACCACTGCTCTAGGAGGTAATCCTGTCCCAGCTTGCAAGTGAGAAAACAGACGCAGGAAGAGACCGCGAACTGAGCCTGGTCACCAGGCACCAGAGCCCAAGCTCACTCCGTCGGGGCCAAGTACAGCTTCCCCCGGAAGTCTCACCATCTGGCAGCCTGAGCATGTACAGAAAGGGAAACTGAGTCCCCGGGGGACCGGTGACTCTAGAGTCACTATCCGGGCCGCACCGGTTCAGGGGCTAAAGCCCAGGCAGGTGTCTCTCCAGCCCTCCGAGCCCCATCCACGCGGGACCCTAAAATCCGGCATCCAGAGCAGGCCCGCCTTCCCCACCGGAAGAACGGGGGCCTGTGTGCATTCATGCAGCCACCCACCGACACAGAGGCTGTCCGCGGGTGCCACTCACCCTGGGCCGTGCACCTGTCTCCTTACTCCGAAGGCCCGGCCGCCTCCTCCATGTAGGAGCGTTAACTGAGCACCTACTACATGTCGGTCCCTCTGTCCACCTGTGGGAAAAGGTGCTCAGAGGGGGGAGGGGCTCGCCAGAGTCTCACAGCCAGGAAATGACCAGCTGGCCATCGAGCCCTCAGCACCGCTACCCTGCCCTCAGCTGGGACTCCCACCCCCATTTGAAGTTACCTGGGAACTTGGCCGTGAACTTCTGACCGTCTCTTTCCTGTCAAATAGACCACACCCAGAACGTGCAGCGTTCCCTCTTGTAACGATAGCAAAAGGGACCATCTGTTTACTCCATTACCTGACAGCAAGCGATATTTAGGACCAGATGAGCCAGATCTGAAGAAGCTTCAATGACGACCGCAAGACATCCCCACCTCGACCCCAACGGCCGACCCATCAGGGCGCAGTGGGGGCGCTCCAATGGGAGGCACCGCCCTGGGTTCCCACTATGTGACTTGGGGGCGAGATTTCACCCTCTGGTCCTTGGTTTGTCCATGTGTCAAACAAGGGCCTTGGACTGCGTGATCCCAAAGCCTCCTCCAGCTCAGAGATCCTAGGATTCCACTTAACGCAGTGGTTCTCAACCTTCTGGCCCTTTAAATACAGTTCCTCATGTTGTGACCCAACCATAAAATTGTTTTCGTTGCTACTTCATAACTGTCATGTTGCTACTGTTATGACTCGTCATGTAAATATCTGATATGCAGGATGGTCTTAGGCGACCCCTGTGAAAGGGTCATTCGATCGCCAAAGGGGTCGCGACCCACAGGTTGAGAACCGCTGGCTTAACGGCCATCAAGGAAATGGGCCTGAGACGGTGAGCTGCCTGCTTCTCCCCCCATCGCGTTGGCAACGGGGAGAAGCGATGCTGCTGGGTGCTGGCCAGGACGCAAGGAAAGAGGCACCTCGTTTGCTTTTGCTCAAAATATAAAGGGGAACACACTTTCCGGAGAGCAAGTGAAGTTTCCAATCACAAGCCTTTTAGGATGTCCCAGCCCTTCACCCCGTGGCGTCCTTGTGGGGAATTTCTCTTTAAGAAGAAATACGTGCAGAGATGCTTGTGTGTATCATAAAAGCAACTGAACGGCCAAGGCAGGAGATTAAGTAAAAGGTCTCGTTCACGTGCTGCACCATTTAAGAGTCATGTTTTAGCCCCACCTGGCGTGGCTCAGCGGTTGAGCGTCGAGATCTCGGTTCGATTCCCGGTCAGGACACAAGCCCAGGTTGGGGGCTGAATCCCCAGTGGGGGGTGTGCAGGAGGCAGCCAACCAATGATTCGCTCTCATCATTGATGTTTCTTTCTCTCTCTCTCTCTCCCTTTCTCTCTGAAATCAATTTAAAAATGTGTTTAAAATAAGAATTAAATAAATAAGTCATTTTTTAGATGAATGGTTAATGGCATAGGCGCACATTCGCAGTTGTCAGGTTTTAACAAGTTAGAAAACGAAGAGTATATAATCCCAAATACACAACATAATGAAACCTCTGTACGGCGTCCTATTCAGTCTTTCTCCTAGATAGATGCAGAATCTGTCCATGGCATCATCGCCACCGGCACCATCATCACGTGCCTGGATCACAACCCTCTCCTGCCATCCACCCTCTGGACTACAGGCAAACACCATCTCCAAACCCAGATCGGACATGTGTCCACACCACCATCCATGCCCTCACATCTGAAAATTGTCCTTCCTATGGGACCTTGGCGAGGGGCGACGTGAGCCCGGCCCCTGGCCAGCTGCATCTCTCACTGCCCACGACCGGCCCCAGAGGGGCTCAGGCCTGGCCTTGGGAGCAGAGGAAGCCGGGTCCAATGCCAAGGCCATGGCCAGGAGAAAGTGCCTTTACCTGACAGTGAGAGGCGCAATGCCAGAACGCTCTGGGGCATCGGTGGACGGAAGGGGCCAGGGCACCTTTAACATGGAGCTGGAGGAGGCAGGTGGAGCTAGGACAGGCGGGAGTGGGAGGCCTGGGCTCTGTGACCCCGGCGAGTCCCTGCCCCTCTCCGCCTCCTCCGCTTCTCTCAACAAGGGGTCAGGCCACAGACCGCCTAGCCCGCTCTGCTCTGAGGACTGGGGACTTGATCCTAAAACCAGGTGCCACCAGGAGAGCTTAAAGCTCCCCTCAGAACCAGGCTCCACGCTAAACTCTCCGTGTGCCCCGAATCCTCCCCATCTTTGGGGCTACTCTGATGGCCCCCATTTTCCAGAGAAGGGAAGTGAAGCTCCATGAGACGGGGCTCACCCAAGCAAAGGACCAGAACCCCTGCCCATCCAGCCCCCAAGGCCTCCTTCCACCACTGAGGCTGCTGTCGAGCAGTCCCCAACCCCCTTTTTAAAATTTACTGATTTTAGAAGGAGGGCGAGGAAAGGAGAGAGAAAGAAACATCGACTTGTTGTTCCACTTCCTGGTTGGTTCTTGCATGTGCCCTGACTGGGAGTTGAATCCGGAACCTTAACATATGGGGACGACACTCTAACCATCTGAGCTACGTGGACAGAGTCCCCCATCCCTTTCTGACCCACATCCTGGACCTCAAAGCGCTCCCCCATTTGGACCCACGGAGTCACATGAGCGGGTATTACAGAGGCTCAGAGAGGGTACGCGACTTGCCTGAGGTCACAGAGCCTGAGTGGGACCCAGCCCCGTTCTTTCCTAACAACAGACTTGATGTTTCCTGCCCAGATGCCCAACTGAGTGTCAGAGTCTGACCTCGATCCCTCTTACTGCTGCCCCGTTAGCCGTGTGGACAGGAAGCAGCCTCCGTGACCTTGCCCCGTGCACGCAGGATGACAGGGGCTGCAGCCGCCGCCTCCCCCTGGGCCTTCCCTCTCCTGGTGGCTGACCCCTGCTCACCAGCCTCACCAACGAGCTGGAAGAACGGGGGCCAGACCTCAAAAACACACCCGGCTGTGGGGCCCTCCACACCCCACCTCCATCATGTGTCCCTAGATGGGTGCCTGATTCGGGCTCCCCGCCAGGGCTGGTGGAGCAGAGCTGGGTGGAGGGAACGATGATCAGAGAATATTCCTTATCCGACACGAGGGGCCTTCCTGGGACCTCCTCAAAGCCAGAGACACCCTGTAGCTCAACCAGTGACACCCCGCAGCTCTCAACCCGACTCCTGGCCCCAAGCAGGGGTGCCGTTCTCTGCTCTGGGGTGCAGAGGCCCTAGCTACCGACTAAGGAGGAGGCTCGTCCTCTCCACAGGCTACCACACACCGGGACCACTCTGGGCGTCGGGAAAAAGGCCAAAGAGACTCAAGGGAGGCAAGCAAGGCCAAGGCAGAGCCCGGCTGTCCACGCAAGAAGGAGGAAGTGGGCGGAGGGCCCTTAGGACCACCATGGGGAGAGGAAGAGGAGGGGAGGTGGGAGAGGCTTCTGCCTCTTGGGGAGGCTGGCGTGGGCCCGGGAGCCTTTAAATGGATGCAGCTCAGACCAAGGCAGATGGCCGGAGCACTCTGGCTCGGTGTTTCAGCGAGCCCGGCTGGTTCCCTCCTGAGGGCAGGAACGACACCTCTGGTTCACGTCTCCCTCTCCGTGCCCAGCACAGAGCGAGCGTTTCTCGAAAGGCAGGTCAGGGCAGCCTAAAAATTAACAAGGCCCCGACCGGTTTGGCTCGGTGGATAGAGCGTCGGCCTGCGGACTGAAGGGTCCCAGGTTCGATTCCGGTCAAGGGCATGTACCTTGGTTGTGGGCACATCCCTGGTAGGGGGCGTGCAGGAGGCAGCTGATCGATGTTTCTCTCTCATCGATGTTTCTAACTCTCTATCCCTCTCCCTTCCTCTCTGTAAAAAATCAATAAAATATATTTTAAAAAAATTAACAAGTGTCAGAGGCAGGGGGTGGGGGGACCTCGGCAGACAAAACAAGATCCTGTTAAGATTCGGGCAAACTGAGCCCGGCCGGTGTGGCTCAGTGCTTGGGCATCGACCTATGGACCAGGAGGTCATGGTTCGATTCCCGGTCAGGGCACATGCCCAGGTTGCGGGCCTTCTCCCCATTGTGGGGCATGCAGGAGGCAGCCAATCAATGATTCTCTCTCACCATTGATGTTTCTATCTCTCTTTCCCCCTCCCTTTCTCTCTGAAATCAATAAAAATATATTTTTAAAAAAAAGAAAAAGATTTCTACGTGTGCCAGGCACAAAGACCAGGGCTGTAGGAAGACTCCTCTGTGGACCAATGAGCTTCGTCCAGAAGATACATCTAAGACCAGTTCAAGGTGAAGTTGAATTGTGCAGTCAAAACAATATTAATAACGATCACCGACATGCCTCCTTGCACCCTTGACAAGTGTTTGTCATCGTTAAGTCTGGCTCCTCACTAGGCTGTGTGTGAATTATCCTGTTGACGCTGACATCCCCGAGGAGTCAGGCACCTTGAGCAGACCCATTCTGCAGATGAGGAAACTGAGGCTCAGTTAAGTGAGGGGCTGGCCATAGTCTGGGCACACAGGGCACACATAGTCTGGGCAACAGTCTCACCAATAAGCTGGAAGAAAGGGGGCCAGGCCTCAAAAAGACCAGGTTTCAGGCCACACTACTGCTCTGCGTCCCTCCCAGTGCTCTGAGATATGAACTGTGCGGGGAAGGGTGAGGATTGGGTTACAAGGCACTGACGACTCACCGAATCTTATCTGCAGAGAAGGATAAAAATCTGCTCTGCGGTGGCAGCCACGAAAGACTGAGGGCCACGGCCCAGCTGAATCCAGATGTGTCTAGTGAGGGCCACACAGCTGGAGCTTTCAGACACACACAGACCAGCAGGACAGTCTTTCCCACGGGCAGGAGGTACAGCTGGACCCTCTGGGGGACCCTCTGGGCCCCAAGCAGTGCTGCAGCCAGCTGTGCTGTGCCCGAGGTGACCTTGGACACCAGGTGATGCCTACATATGCCACAAACCCCGGAACCGGTTGTGGGTCTTCGTGGGGTTCCTGGGAACCACGTTCTACATGACAAACGCTTGTCAAAGATGCAAACTGCTGGGCCCAGACCAGACCCAAAGGCAGCGAGCGTGGCATTTAACAAGCGCTCCAGGAGACTCTGACATTTGAGCCTCCTTCCCCAGCGCTCCTCTCTTGACCCCACACACTGAGTCCCCTGAACAGAGAGCAGATGGCTCCACTCCCCATCCGAGGAAGCCCATCTGGCTTCCGTTGAAGTAAACGAGGCATGCGGCCCGCCGGCCGCGAGTTTGACATGCTTGGAGAGGCTGTCTCTGGCCTTCTGCTGGGAGACCTCTCATTCAACAAATACCTGTGGACCTACTAAGTACCAACGCAACCAAACAGACCAGGGCCTGCACTGGGGGAGCTGGCATCGGCCAGGAAGACACACAGGAGGCCAAGAGGCCACCACCAGTCCCCCAGCCTACCCCTAGTGAGGGCTCTGGGAAAAGAACCCGGCTAGCTCTCTCCCTGAGAGAAACTGTTCCATGTCTCCAAAGGCCGTTAAAAATAGCCCAGCCCAGCACCTCCGGGCCAGTTCCTAACAGATCCTGACTGACTCGACTTCAAAGGTGGCAGATGTGCCCAGAGAGAGGGAGGGTAGACAAAATGACTGCCAAGCCCCTTCCCATCCAGAATCCACCAACATGGCTTACAGCAGAAACCAGAGGGGACACGAGGAAAAGCCCCCGACTTCTCGGCGTGAGCACCGAGATAACTTTGGAGACACGCAGACCTGAGTTCAAGTCGAGATGCCGCCTAGTGACTGGCCGTGGGGTCTTGGATGCCACGCACCTGTCTGAGCCTCAGTTTCCTCATCTGCATGTGGGGCACAGCACTCACCGTGCCCAGGGCGGCAGCGAGGATTCACTGTGTTACCAATGCAAAGAGCTCAGCGTGTGACGTGCCCACAAAGCAGAGAACCTGGCTCCATGCAGCTCTCAGGTGGCTGCCCTGCACCACCATGATGGAGACACCCCGGTGCAGCCCAAGCCACGTCTCCTGGCACAGGAGCCCGGAAGTCCCACCTGCAGCCTGCCTGCTCACAGGTGCTGATGGTGCCTAGAGAAAGGCCCAGCACCCACCCACCTTGGAAAGGGTAGGAGCAGCCAGGAGGGAGTCCGAGTCCTCGGAGCTCGCCCCTGAGAGGGGCAGCTCCCGGGATCTGAGCTCCTTGCTGCAGATTCTACTGGAGAGGGGCCAGGACCTGTCAGCAGACCAGCACCCACTCAGGAAAGCCCCTTTGTTCCAAGCACACCGGTGGCAGGGCCATGGACCTGAAGCAGGGGCTTGGACAGACCTGCAAACGTGCCCAGAAGGATGGAGAGAAAGAGAGAGACAGAGGGAGAGAGAGAGGGGGAGAGAGAATGTGTGCGCGCACACGCGTGCGCGCTGGGGGAGCCGGAAGCAGAGGTTGTGCAATGCACCATCAGAACCTGCCTCCATCGCCTCCATCAACGCGGGCTGTCGATCTGCTGACTCCAGGGAGGGTGCAGAGGGGCTGGACCCACGCAGCTGCCCACGCTGGGATCTGAATTCCAACCCAAGCCCAGGGCCCCTGCACAAGCCCTACCAGAGGATGCAGCTGTCCTCCCTGCCACCCCCCACCCCCCCAAGAAAAGCCGGTGGGCCAGGACCCCATGCCATCAACCCCCAGCGTGCCAGAGCATCTCCCCGAGGCTGCGGGAGAGAGGAGTCTGCAGGGAGAAGCTGTGGAGTGTGGAGCTGCACAAGTGGAGAGAGACACACTGGGCAGATCTAGAGAAGTCGGAAATGGACAGACCCTCCTCCCAGGGGTGCTCCCAGAGGGTGAAATGCTGACATGGACCAGGTCACCGGGGGCTGTATAAACCCACTTCCCAGTTTGGCAGATAGAGATAGAAGCGGGAGAGTGACATGGGAGCCAGAGGAGAATTCAACCGGAAAATCCAACAGGGCGCCCAGGACCCTTGGCCGCCCCTGCTGCCACCAGCTCTCTGACAAGTCGCCCCCCCATCCCTACCCGCCCCCCCCGCCCCCCCCCCCCCCCCCCCGCCACACACACACACACACACACGATGGGGCCAGGGAGGGGGCGACAGGCCAACCTCGCAGTGGCAGCAGCAGTGGCATCGTGATGCATGAATCACCCGCCCGCCGCCCGCCGCGCTAGTGCCATCGGCTCCGCGCAGCCGGAACCACCGCGCCACCAGGCGCCCCCTGCTGGGACCACCACCCTGGCCCACGCGCGCCCTGCCCTTTCGGACAGCCGCAGAGAGGGGGCTGCGGGTGGGTTGGGGCTCTCCCTCCCGGCCTGGGGGTGGCTCCTCGCACCCTGACAGGCGACACGCGCCCCAGGTGTGGGGGGCGGGATGCCTAGAACAATAGGGCCAGGTGTGGGGCTGGGAGCTCGGTCCGCGGGCTTCCTCGGTGGCCCGGGCAGAGGCAGGGCAGGGAACGACCGAGGGGAGGGTGGCGGCGTGGACGCGATGGGGAGCGGACCTGGAGCGGGGACCAGGGCTTTGGGGGCGACCAGGCGTGCAGGAGGGGCGCTGGGCGGGGGTCCCGGGCGCGCACTCACAGTAGGTCTTCCTGGTCAGCTCCTCCACAATCTCGGGCTTCAACTTGCTGTTAGATTTCCCCATCCTCGGCGGCCGCGGCCCCTGCCCCCGGGCCGGACCCGGCGGGGCGCCCAGCGGGAGCGGATCGGGCAGGCGCGGGCCGGGACGGCCGGGGCGGGGCGCGCGGAGGCCGGCGGGCGGGCTGGGCCGGGCCCGGGCCGCGCCTTTGTCTGCGCCGAGCCCGCGCGGCCCGGGCTGGGGGCTCCGCGCGCGGCGCTGCGCTGCGCTCCGCGGCCGGTGGCACCTCGGCGGCCCGGGACGCCGCGCGGGGACCGGGGCGAGCGCCGCCGCTGGGCAGGCCGGGCCGTGGGCCGCCGCCCTCTCTGGGCGCCGCGGCGCGGGCTGCGCTGGGCTGGGCTGGGCGCCGACGCGGCCGCGGTGCTGCCGGTCGTCCCTGGTTACTGGGCTCCGCGGCACATGCTCGCTGCTGCGCTGCCTGCGCCGCCGCCCCTGCTTCCCCGCCTCCCGCCCGCACCGGCGCGCCAGGGGTGGACCCGGAGCCGCCACTCAGCGCTGGCGCCACCTCCCGCCCCCGCACCCTCCCCCCCCACCCCCCCGCCGGGCCTGCGCCCGCGAACCGCGGCCCCGCGAGCACCGAGTCCAGGCGATGGAGGGGCTGCTCTCGCCTCGTCGTGTCCCGGGGCGGAAGCGGGAGGCCACCCCTCCGCCCCCCTTAATCAATCTCGGGCGCTCCAGTCGCCCCCCCTTCCCCCCTCCACACACACCCCAAGGAGCCGGGCGGGGTGGGCCCTAAAGATCCGCCGTGAATGAGGCCAAGTCTCTCTCCGCCTGGCGGGATTCATTCATTCGACCCGGATTCGCTGGGCGCTGGGGACACGGCAGGGAGCTGGACTGCACGGGCGCTGCTATACAGGATGTCACACATTACGGTGACACCGCCCGGGGAAGGTGACCTCCAAGCCCAGGGGGCGGGAGGGTGGGTGGGTGGGGAAGTGATCAAGGCCCAGAAAACCTGGAGGAGGGAAGGAGGCCTGCGCCCACAGGGAGCGCTTTTCTGCTCTGAGCCCCCAGGGGCGGGCAGGTGAGCCGAGAGGCAGGAGAGAAGGGGGAGGGCCAGGGGCAGGCCTCCCCTCTCCCCCAGGAGCTGGGCCTCTGGAATTCCAGCTTTCCCTGCTTCCTTGCTTCTCTGGCCTCCATGTGTTGTGTGCTCCCAGCAGGCAGAGGCTGGGCAGGAGTGGAGGCCTGGCTGGACAGAGACTAGAGGGTTGGGGGAGGTGTGGCCACCCCATCCGCCATGTCAGGCGGTGGGACTGTTCCCTGTCCCAACTTTATTGCTTTTTCTCCTTAGCAACCATCACAGACTTCACAGCTTTTATTCCTCGTGTGTCCGCGGTCTCCTCCACTAGAATATGAGCCCCCTGCGTGCAGGGATTCTCGTCTTATTTGCAGTTGTATCTCCAACACCTAGAAGGCACCTGACTTGCAGCAGCTGCTCCACAAACCTCGTGAATGAGGGAGAAATGGCAGAGCTGGGGGGTGGGGGACAGGCTGAGCTTGGGAGGAGGCAGGGCTGAGGTTTGCACAGCGTCTCGCTTTCTCCCCACGTTGGCACAGTGTTCAGACCTCAGGGGGTTCGGGAAGCACAGAGGAGCTGGGGGGACCATGAAACTCTGCTTATGGCCCACAGTGTTTCTCAGCCTCCAAACGCCGCCCCCCTACCTCCAAACATACTGCCCCCCCAGCTTTCCCCCAGCACCTTGCCTGGGCCCAGCCCAGGCCCCAAGAGGCCTTCAGTTGAGGGAGCACCTACTGTCCCGCCAGAGCTCATTCTATAAAGGAAGTGGGGAGGGCACGGACCCCAGGAACCGGGGCTGGGCCACAGCTGGAGGGACCCAACTGTGAGGACACTGGCCCAGAGTGGACACCAGTGAGGGACCCGCAGCGAGGGGCTCCTGGTTGGCCAGACCAGCCTGAGCACCCTGCCTGGGAAGAGGGGGAGCTGCGTGGGGACCTGGCCAGGGTGACGGCGACCGCAGTAGCATTGAAGACCTACAGAAATCAGGTGCTCCTGAGTATTTCTTGCCCACGCCCGGGTGCCAGGCGCTGTCATGGCCAATGTGGCCATGTCCTTGGGGAGCTCACAGGCCTCCCCGCTCCCCTTGGCCTGCCTCACCGTAGTCCCAAGATCACCCAGGTGACAGACTCCACAAGGGGAACGGAGAGGGCACCGGGGGATCATACCCAGAAACACCTGTTGGGGGGAGTCAGGGGGTTCCCCGGGGCTGCCGTGGAGCTTACGGTTCATCCAGGGGAAAGCGAGGTAACAATACCCTGCCCAGAGTGGATCCGTCGGGTCACTGTTGTCCTGGGCACCAAAGGATTGCGGTTCAATTCCCAGTCAGGGCACATGGGGGAGGCAACCAGTCATGTTCTTCTCTCACATGAATGTTTCTCTCTCTCTCTCCACCTTCCTCTCTCTACGCATGTCCTTGGGTGAGGATTATAAACAAAACAAAAACACAACAGTAACCAAAATGCAGGAGTAAATATAAAACGTCAGAAGTGAAAACATCCAAATGAAGCAGGGAAGGGGGGCGGAAGTGCTGGGTGGGAGGGGGAGATGTTGAGGGCAGGAGGCCTCACGGAGACGCTATTGGAACAGGGACCTGAGAGGAGGTGAGTCTCCACAGCTCACCAAGGGCCGCCTTCTCTCCCGCCTCTCCGCTTGGTTCCTCTAGGGCTGTGGTCAGCAAACCGCGGCTCGCGAGCCACATGCGACTCTTTGGCCCCTTGAGTGTGGCTCTTCCACAAAATACCACGTGCGGGCGCACACGTACAGTGCGATTGAAACTTCGTGGCCCATGCGCAGAAGTCGGTATTTTGTGGAAGAGCCACACGAAGGGGCCAAAGAGCCGCATGTGGCTCGTGAGGCGCGGTTTGCCGAGCCGCAGTTTGCTAACCACTGCTCTAGGGAACGCCTAGACCTGGGGTCCTACAGGAAACTTCCACGCACACGCACACGCACACGCACGCGCACACCGTGGCCACTGGAATGTGACCAGTCCCAGGGCAATGTGCTGAAAGCACAAAATACACACCGGATTTCCAAGGTTTGTACAAAATAAAGAGAACAAAAAATAGCTCCTTCATATTTTTTAACCATTTGATTTACCTATTAAACCAGTGATGGCGAACCTTTTGAGCTCAGCGTGTCAGCATTTTGAAAAACCCTAACTTAACTCTGGTGCCGTGTCACATATAGAAATTTTTTGATATTTGCAACCATAGTAAAACAAAGACTTATATTTTTGATATTTATTTTATATATTTAAATGCCATTTAACAAAGAAAAATCAACCCAAAAAATGAGTTTGCGTGTCACCTCTGACACGCGTGTCATAGGTTCGCCATCACTGCATTAAACAGATAGTTTTTTATATAATGGATTAAAGTATTACTAAAATGTATTCCACCTGCTTAATATTTTTTAAGTGCCCCCTGAGCACTTAATGACGCGTGTGGCTCCCTCGCATAGTATGTCTGCTGGACAGCACCGTCTTAGACAAGTTTCCAGTCTCCCTTTAAACGTCACCTCCGTGGAGCCTTCCTGGACCCCCAGGTGAGCTCAGGTCCCCGTGTTTGCAGCCACCATGGTCCTGGGGCTTTGCAGCACTTCCTGTGATGCAAGGACTTCCTTCGACAGACCTCCTGAAGTCACATCCAGAACAGAGATGTGGAGGGAGGCGTGCCCAGGGTAGTCAGCTGCTAGGGGTGAGGTGGGGAGGGTGCTGGCCCCGTGGAGGGGGAGGGGGAAGGAGGACGGGTCCCACTGAACCCCCCAGCATGGAGCACGAGGCCCTGAGGCCCAGGTTTAGTCCGGGTCCTGTCCCTCTGCACTGTGTGGGTTTTGGCAAATCCCTTCCCATCTTCTCATGGGGAAGGGTTTATACGGATCTAAAGGTATCGGCAGAGTCGATACCTTTAACCTAGTAAGAACGTTCCAAGCTCGTAAGAAAAAGATGAGCCCTCGATAGAAAGTTGGGGAAGGGACCTGAATAGGTGAGACAAAAGCAAGTGTCCACGGGAGAGACATCCCTTACGAGTCAGAGAAGCAAATTGGGAAAGATGACAACGTTAATGGTCAGGCCCAGTATTGGCAAAGGAGCGTGAAAACGGGCATCCCGGCCCTGCCAGGCAGGGTGCTGTGGGTACAAGCTTTCTGAAGAACAGTTTGGCAGTAAACACCCGTGGCCTCTGACGCGGCAATTCCACTTCTAGGAAATTGTCCTCAGCCAACAATTAGAGATCTATATGAACGGACGTCAAGGCTCAGCGATGCTACCCCAGCAGCATTTAAACCACAGCAACAAGTGGAATCGACCTACATATGGGCAGTGAGGGGCGAGGCGGTCGTCCATGGCATCCTCATCCTGTCAGCGCGCCAGACACCAAGTCACCTGGCATAGGTCAGTGTGCAGCACGGGAAGCGCAAAACACTTTTGAAAACCTACAGAATCAGTCCTGGCTGGTTGCTCAGTGGTTAGCAGGGGTTCTCAACCTTCTGGCCCTTTAAATACAGTTCCTCATGTTGTGACCCAACCATAAAATTATTTTCGTTGCTACTTCATACCTGTCATGTTGCTACTGTTATGAATCGTCATGTAAATATCTGATATGCAGGATGGTCTTAGGCGACCCCTGTGGAAGGGTCGTTCGACCGCCAAAGGGGTCACGACCCACAGGTTGAGAACCGCTGGGTTAAAGCTCGGCCCCTGGACTGAAGGGTCTGGGTTCAAGGGCATGTACCTTGATCCCGGCCTGGGTCTGGGCATGTGCAGGAGGCAGTCAATTGATGTGTCTCTCTCACATCGATATTTCTCTCTCCCCCCTCCCTCCCTTCCACTCTCTCTAAAAATCAATGGGGAAGAAATATCCTTGGGTGAGGATTAACTAAAAACCTACAGAATCATCCCTACTATCGGGGGGAGGGGGGCGGGGATCTGCATACATCGCTGTGATGTTTTTTTAATATACATTTTTATTTACTCAGAAAAGAAGGGAGAGGGAGAGAGAGATAGAAACATCAATGATGAGAGAGAATCATTAATCGGCTGCCTCCTGCACGCCCCCTACTGGGGATGGAGCCCGCAAGCAACCCAGGCATGTGCCCTTGACCAGGAATCAAACTGTGACCTCCTGGTTCATAGGTCGACACTCAGCCACTGAGCCACACCGGCCGGGCTGTTTGCTTGTTTTTTAAGTCCTCACACGAGGGCATTTTCCCCTACTGATTGCTAGAGAGAGTGGAAGGGAAGGGGGCGGGGAGAGAAACATCGAAGTGAGAGAGACACATTGATTGGTTGCCTCCCGTACATGCTGCTACCATGGCTGGGGTCCTGCAACCGAGATACATGCCCTTGGCCAGGAATCGAACCCAAGACCCTCCAGTCCGCAGGCCAACACTCCACCGCCGAGCCAATCCGGCGGAACCCACTGTTTCACCAGCTCCACTCACTCCCCTGGGAGGAATGATGTGGAGCAGTGCAGAGAGCATTTGGCAACGGGCAAACCTGAGCCTGCTGAGGGCTAAGTGGGTGCAGGTGAAGCCGCTCGCCACTGCTGGAGAGGCCCTCCGGCGACCAGCTCCTTCGCCATCTCAGACGCCCCGCAGCGCCTGGCCCACCTCCGGAGCTGGAGAACCATGCGCCCAGGGCAGCTCAGCTGGGCAGCCCTGCCCCCATGGCATGCTGCCCTGGGCAGTGGATGCTGGGGCGTTGGGAGGAATCCGAGTCCAGCCCGGGCTCAGCGGGAGCCTGGACACCACACAGACCTCGGTGTTTGCGTAGGAAGAATTCTCTGGTCTTTCCCGCCCATCCAGCCCACGGGGTGGCAGCTGCCTCATGCACCCCAAGTAAATCACTTCCCACTCGGGGCACATGGCGACTGGCAAGACCAAGCTCCCGGAGGGCCAGGAACTGGTCACCCTTCCTCATCGGGCTCCCCACCTCACTGGGCCTCTGCACAGCCTGGTCTCCAAGGGGCCTGTGGAAGTGGCCCAATGCTTCCTCCTGTGGAGGGAAGCAGGGTGGGACAGTGGTTAGCACAGGCCCTGGAGCTGGACCGCACTTACTGGTCGTGTGGCCTTAGGTATGTTACTTAATCTCCTCAAGCCTCCGTTTCTTTATCTGGAAAGTGGGTGTAAAAAAAAAAAAAAAGTGGGGCCTGGCCGGCGTGGCTCAGTGTCGACCTATGAACCAGGAGGTCATGGTCAGGGCACATGCCTGGGTTGCGGGCTTGATTCCCATTTGGGGCATGCAAGAGGCAGCCTATCAATGATTCTCTCTCATCATTCCTATTTCTCTCTCTCTCTCTCTCCCCCTTCCTCTCTGAAATCAATAAAAAAATATATTTTTTAAAAAGTGGTTGTAGCACCTCCCCACAGGGTCCTGATGAGAACGGAGTGAGGCGATGTGTGTAAAATACTGACCACTATTCAGTAAGTACTGGCTATTATTATCGATGGATAATATATTTGTCTTAATATAATTATTGTTATTGACACAGGAAAAAAGAAATCACCTACTTGAACTCCTGAGTAAAGGCCCGAGGCCCGGAGCCTGAGCGCTCGTACCGGCTGTGAACGTGGGGTCAGGCGCGTGGCCTCTCTGAGCCTCGGTTTCCTCGTTTGTAAGTCGGGACCTCGAAGCCCTGGGAGCCCGCTGCCTCGCAGGGCTGTTTGAGGGCCTTGAGGCCCGGCTTCCCAGCTGCAGGAGGCGCAGGTATCACACGGAGCAGCTGCGCATGGATTGGTGAATGGAAACAGGTGCAAAGCCCGTCTGCCTGGGGTTCTCTCGGGCCCTGGGAGCGAGAAGGGATCCCCTGCTGCTGGAGCCGATGACCACCTGCCACTGGCCCACAGCAATGTCTGGTCCCAGGGCCCTCACTGCCCGGGGAGCCTAGGGAGACACCGCCTTTGACCCTCACCTTCCTCGGTGAGGCTGTTGGTGGGATCCCAGCATGGGCAGCTGGCCGCACCCTTCTGCTGTCCCAGCTGGAGACAGCGCCCCCCAAGGGCAAAGGAGAGCGGGCCGTGCTCTAGTGCTTGTCATTTCCAACCCCAGGAAGGCTACTTTCTGGGTCGAAGGGAAGGTCGGAAACCCTTGCTTGCCCTGAGCCAGCTGAAGCGAAGGGGGGTGTATCCGAAGGGCAGGTGGTGAGCCAGGGCACCCCTGGAAGGGGCCGGCTCCTCTGCCTCGGGGGGCAGGGACTTGGCGATGCGCCTACAGAGTGCTCCTGACCCAGGAGCTTCCAGGAACCGCGTCTCCGGCTGCCTGGGATCGCCACTTCCCCCTCTCTGCAGCCTTGTCCTGGGAGGCTGCCTGGTGGCCATGCCGGGGTCTCGGCCACAGAGATGGGGGTGGGCGGGCAGCTTGCCGGGCAGCTCCTCCAAGGCCGCTCCCAGTGCAGGAGGGAGCCCCCCCAACCCCCTCAAAGTAAAGTGGTTGCTTTTCCCACAAGATGGGGGAACGAATGTTGGGGGAGGGACAGAGTCCTGTAAATGCCCATTTCCCTGCGGAGGGCTTCCCCTGGGCCTCCTGCCGCAGCCAGGGCCTCACATCCCCGCCAGGTGCGCCCAGCCCATCCTGGAAGAGGACCTGATTGGCCAAAAGGAGTCAGAGGTTTGCCATGGTCCAATCAGCCATGGCCCTCAAGGGTGAGGTCAGACACCCCAAATACCAGTGACCACATAATTTGTGGATCTTCAAAGCTGAGGCCAGCTCTTTGGGGATCACCGATGTGAACCTCGCAGGTGGGAGAAGAGGAACCAGACCGCAGGTGTGGCTGTGGCTCCTGCAAGGTGCATGGAGGGCTCTCCCAGGGCCAAGTCTGATGCGCCTGGAGCAGGAGCAGGGAAGAGGGCAGCTTTTCTGGAGGCCACGCCCTGGAGCCCATCATCAGCCGGAGGTGGTGGGGCAGGGAGCGCTCACCTCCTGGCCTACCCTGGGCTCATCAGCAACGTGTCTGTGGGTTTCTGAGCCAGAACCAGCCCCTCCTCTCTCCAGGGAGGCCAGGGTGCGGACTTCCCTGAGACCCCAGGGACGGCCCAGGGAGCCCTGCTGGCCTCCGCCTGGCCCAGCTCTCCCAGCCCCACACATGTCAGCTCTGCACCAACCCAGGGCCCCAGGAGGGCAGGGCTGGGGCTAGAGAGGCAGAATGAGGTAAAGGAGGCACCGGCTGAGCGTTGGGAGGGGGAGTTTCCTGGTCTCCCAGCCCCTGTCCTGGGGGCTTCATTTGTAAAGGAATGGCCTCTGCCCCTCCGCTCAGCAGTGCACCCAGAGCTGGGCTGCCTCGCCCATCCGGTTAAAGGTAGGCTGGGGGCAGGGCAGGGGCACCCCTCCCCACTCCCTCCCAGCAGGTGCCCGGCCAGTGGGCAGCAGCTTCCAGGTAGGAGGCGGAACGTTGGCCTCTCTCACTTTCCCGCCCACCCGGGTGGCCTGCTCCTGGGGCCCCTGAAGCAGGGCCAGCGGCCACTGGTGCCCCTTCGAGGGAAGGGGCAGTGTAGCTTTCCTTCTAAATGGTCTGGGGCTTGGGGGTGACCTACAGGGCCAGTCCTTAGCAGCCTGTCTCCGAGGGCGGGAGCCAGTGCAGACTGAGAGGGAGGCCTGCGGCACTGGGCCCTGAGCCCCCGGTGGCCCTGGATTCTCCCTGCTCTGCTGCGTTTCCCAGCAGGCCCCGCAGGCCCCGCCAGAGGAGTAAGCGCAGCCTCGTTAATATTCTGCCTGAGTCACTGCAGCTGGATGTGCTGTTAGGAGCGTTCACGGGCGCCTGGAGAGACTCCTTACGTGGAGGTGAAACGGCTGGAGAGCCAGAGGCCACCTGCTGACGGGTGTTGTGAGGCCTGGGCAGCACCGCAATCAGGCCCACCGGGAGGGAGGGCGGGCACAGGAGCCCCCTGCCATTCTAGGCAGGGCAACTGGGCTCTTTCTCAAAAACATCAGCGTCACCCCAGGCTCAGCGGGAGGTCCTTCCTTCCAGTCAAGCCCACAGCGTGGGTGGAGAGGACGCGGCTGTGACCGCGCCTGGGCCCAGGTCCGGCCGTGCTGTGTGGCCGTGAGCAGATAGGTCAGTTGCCTGGGACCTTGCCTTGGAGGCCTCATCTGTGGCACAAAGGAGATGAGCTAATGGGGGCATGGCTGATTCGGCCCCTCTGGAGCTTCCAGAGCTGGGTCTGGTCAGGGCACCCCTGACAGGCTGGGGAGATCACACCTGGCCGGGTGCCTGAGGACTTGATGATGAATGACTGTCTTTAGCAGATTCTCAGGAAGGACACTATAAATCATCCCCTCCCTCCTGTGACAGCCCTGCTACTTCCTCTGCTACCTACCAGGAGCCTCCAGGACCCTCCGGGGAGACCGGAAAGGCTCCTCCGGCTCCCCTGCTCCTTGTGCGTCTGTCTGTCTAAGGGTTTAGCTGTGGACACACGCGATACTGGCAGGAAACCTGACCTAGACTGGCCAGAGCAAAAAGGGAACTTGTTGACTTGTGTACCCAGGAGTCTGGCAGTACCTGCTGCCTTCAGGCAAGGCTTGATCCAGGCGCACAGGCTGTGAGAGAATCTGGGTTTCCTCTCCCTGTTTCTGGCTCTGCTTCCTGGGTGTTGGGGCCACTCTCAGGAAGGCTCTCCACCGTGGCTGCAGGTGGCAGCGCGGGGCTTCCCACTTGGTGTTCACCTCTTGCTGAAAGGGATCCACTTCCTACAACTCCACAGGAAAAAGCCCAATTCAAAGACGGGAGTGCTGAACACAGGCTGCGTGAAACAGGCCAGTCACAGAGAGAAATGCTGTAAGACTCCACTTACACGAGGCATCTGGAGTGGTCAGGCGCACAGAGACAGAAAGTAGGGTGGTGTTCACCAGCGGGGTGGCTGGCCTTGACAGTGGCGGTGGGAAGAGAAGTGGGTGGACTGGGACGGCAGGCCAGCATGGGACGGGGAAGGAAAACTGTGGAAAGATAATGTGGCTGGTGGGGAATGGGGGGCACTACGTCCGGGGAGCCGAGGGTGAGCATCTGGAGAGAAGAGTCCCCCCGTGTCACAGGCTGCGGAAGACACAGCGGGTAATGACCGAGCCCGAGAGGTGGCGGGTGACTCTGGCCGGTGGGAACCAGACCGCAGGCGCTGGGGGTCCCGGGAAGCAGAGCCGACCAAGAGGTGAGGCCTGCCAGTGGGGAAGGAGCTGCTGCTTCGATATTTTTGTTTTGTGTTTAATCTTTATTGTTGAAAGTGTTACATAAGTCCCCCCTCCCCCCCCCATTGACCTCTTCCAGCCGCTCCCCTCCCTTTTTGTTTTTTAACGAGAAAAACTTGAACATGCTTTATTGCTGACGGGGAGGGGCCCGTTAAAATGGAAAGAGTGAAAAAACGAATAAAATGGAAAGGGTGAGAGAGAAGGAGGAGAGAAAGTGGAGGCAATGCTCAACTCTTCCCCACGGCCGACGCCTCTCCCCACAGTGCACCCCGATATCGTCCTCCCACCAGAGGTGTGAGCCCGACTCACCACTGATGGATGTGCCCTGGGGACCCCAGTGTGCTGTGCTGTGCCGAGGACCCCTTGCGGCCTCAGCGGCCTCAGTGCCAGGCTGGCTCGGAGACACCCTGAGCACACGCAGGAGTGTGGGTTTGTGAGGAGCCCTGGTTCAGTCCCTGCAGATGTTTTAATGAGCAGATTCCTCATTTGGATGAAGGTCAGCATTCCCTTGCAGAGGGGGCATGGCGAGCTGTGAGGCACAGCTCCTGTGTGGTCACGTGGTCCCCCAGAAACCCAGTCGCCAAACTGCGGAGGCAGCTTCTCTTTGGGGGGGCAGTGCTGAGGGGCTCCCAGGATTTCTCGGAAATGCCCCACACGGCTCTGCAGGGAGGGCAGGATTGACAGCTGGGGCTGCCAGGCCAGCACGGCTGCAGGAAGTCAGCACTTTGCTCACTCACACCTCTTCCCAGCCTCATTGTAACGTAGCCCGAGGGAATGTGCAGCCATCAATCTGCAGACCTGACAGATTCCTGGCCGACCAAGGGCAGGACACCCAAAGGCAGCTGCCCTGTGAAAGAGCCCCGTGGGCACTGGGAGGGCTTGGTGATGGTCGTGGGCCCGGAGGCACGGCTGCCCCGTGAAGGAGCCCCCGTGGGCACTGGGAGGGCTTGGCGAGGGTCGTGGGCCCGGAGGCACGGCTGCCCCGTGAAGGAGCCCCCGTGGGCACTGGGAGGGCTTGGCGAAGGTTGTTAGTAGGCCTGGAGGCACGGCTGCCCCGTGAAGGAGCCCCCGTGGGCACTGGGAGGGCTTGGTGAGGGTCGTGGGCCTGGAGGCACGGCTGCCCCGTGAAGGAGCCCCCGTGGGCACTGGGAGGGCTTGGTGAGAGTCGTGGGCCCGGAGGCACGGCTGCCCCGTGAAGGAGCCCCCATGGGCGCTGGGAGGGCTTGGCGAAGGTTGGTAGTAGGCCTGGAGGCTCGCTGCCCCGTGAAGGAGCCCCCGTGGGCGCTGGGAGGGCTTGGCGAAGGTTGGTAGTAGGCCTGGAGGCTCGCTGCTCTCAGCAGGTATATTTGGGTCAGTGTCAGCTCCTGACTTGCCTGCTCTGCCATTTCATTAAAGAAACCTGCAGCCGAGTGCGCTGTGGTCAAACTCACAGGCTGGGCCTTCCTAAGGCCGAGCCGGTCCTGGGCGGCTCCGTGGCCACAAGCTCACGTGGTCGCCTAGATGCTGCACCTCTCACTAGAAAGCTCTCGCTTGGCCATGGGGAGGAGGAAGCCAATGCTGACCACGGGGAGCAGGTCGGGCAGGTGCCCCCACGAGCCCGTCTCGCTCCCTCACAGGATCCTTCCCCCCTGCAACGCCCTCAGGCAGGCCAGGGGCCAGGGCGGAGTCTTGCTGAATGACTGAGCCAAGTCAGAGGAGGAAGTGGGGTCACATCAGTGGTTCTCCAAGTGCGATCCTGGCATCACCTGGGAGCTGGTGAGCAACGCAACTTCTCAGGCCCACGGGGGACCTCCTGCCCCCGAGACTGGCTGCTCTGGGGCACGAGGCCGCTCAGGCTCGAGGAGCCCTGGGTGGGATGGTCCCCAGGCCCTTCCTGAGCCGCCTCAGTATCCCTCACGCTGCAGTCTGGCCTGACTGCTGGGCACCCTGCTCTCACGTGCCTCCTCCCAGACACCTTGGTGACGCAACGCCTCCTGCCGGGCATGCGCAGCGGTGAGGCAGGCCACTGACGGGCAACCTAGGCCAAGTCTGAGCCTCTGCTAGGGCGAGCTGAGGAGCACCCCAACATTAAATACAGCAGTAGTAACCAACAGCCCTGGCTGTGCCGGCACGGGCCAGGCCCGACTCGATCCTCAGCAAGTCGGAGTCAGGAGCCCAGGATTCTCTTCTTGGCTCTGACACTGAGCAGCTGGCTGACCTGGTGTGTGGGTGTGTGCGCCTCGCCAATCTCTCTAGATCACAATGTCTGTAGCGTTACAGCAGTGCTTCGGAGGGATACACAGCAGCAGTGCGCTGCGAGAAGCCAGACTCATGTCAGCTGCACGATCCCAGGCACAAGGGGGCTTGACGGGGTGATGAACACGTCCCGGGTCTATTACGGGGGAGGCTACAGACTGTAGATGCATTTGCCAAAACCCACTCCACCGCACATTTAGAAAGGGGAGTTTTACTGTATGTAAGTTAGACCTTGATTGAAAACATTCCTAATAAAATAGGAGGTTGGGCTCAGATGACTTCTAAAAGGCTGAGTCTAAACCTTGGATTTCTGACTCTACATGGGCTCTTACGGGGCTATCTGATGACTGCTGGCAGGCGGGGTGCATGCCAGCCTGTCCCAGTGTGGGCTCTTCAGTTGGCGGCGTGCCCGGTCCTGATTCGGAAGGGACTCCCTGCCCCCGGTGCAGGCAGGACATCCGCAAACCACAACGGATGCTCCGTCTGCTCCAAAACGCAGCCTCTGGGGTGGGAGTCAGCGTGAGTTTCAGCAGCAGCTGCCACACACCTGAGATCCACGGAACTTCGCTAGTAGGTGTCCCTATTGTCAGTGGGAGCGGGTGGGAGGCAGTTAACTAATTTAATGAACAAAAATTACAAAGAAGAAAATTACGAGAGGGAGGTGGAGAGACAGCAGCTGGAGTCAGTGACTCCCTGGATCACAAACATACATTTCCGTCAGAGAATCTTTATTTTACATGTTTGCATCACAGCGAGAAGCCATCCCCAACAGCACCCGGATCGGAAGCCCCACCCATCCTGTTTACATAAATGCTCTTCAATGATCATTGTTAAAAAAATACTGAAAGTGCCTTCTGCACCCCAATCTAACAAGGAAAGCAAATGATATGTACAGGCATTGTCTCCCCCAAATGTAACTTGATTCTGGATTCGATGTGTCTGACTTCTTTTGTGGTCAATGACGAGGAAATCCAATTCAGGATCTATAAACGCCCCGAGGGTCAAGAAAGCCCCTTGTTTGCACAGGGCTCTGGCCCCTTTGGTTAATAAGTATCTTCAATGCGAGGAGGCTGGCCCTCAGGCCCCGTCTGAGCTGCGCACCACGCACCTTGCCTCAGAGCAGCTGACTCTTGGGAGTGGGTTAGTTTTCCTATTTTGCCTGGACATTTACTGACTTTGTCCAGAACTCCCCCTTCCCAAAGGCCTGGGGAGTTTGGAGTATTCAGGTCACTGCATTCCAGGCGGTGGCAATGCAGGTGGATCCCTTCTTCCAAAATATATTTTTACTGATTTCACAAAGGAAGGGAAAGGAATAGAGAGAAACATCAATGAGAGAGAGTCATTGATCGGCTGCCTCCTGCACACCCCACACTGTGGATCGAGCCCGCAACCTGGCATATGCCCTGACCAAGAATCGAACTGTGACCTCCTGGTTCATAGGTTGACACTCAACCACTGACCCACACCGGCCGGGCACAGGTGGGTCCCTTTTAAAGACTTCCTGCCAAACATCCTAGAGAAACAGGAGCACAGAGCAGATCTGAGAACCGCTGGCGTGTTCCCACAAACGCCTTTGTGATGTACCAAGAGGCACCAAGTCAGAGCCTAACTTCTTTAGTGGGGAAGCCATTGATTTAGTGACTCCCGAGGGGGAAAGCAGCGGGTCCTAGGCCCCCTGGACCCTGCACATTGTGAACTGGTTCAGAGGCCCGCCAACGGGGAGCGTGGAGTGGAAGGGGTGGAGTTGGCAGCGGGCAGCATGGAGGCTCTGCTGTCCCACCGGGGTATGGAGCAGGGCCAACCTCATCAGACTGTCTGATGGGCCCGGCCCCCCTGGAAGACAACACTTCGGATGGGGAAATGGCCAGATGCCACCTGTAATAACAATGGGCATCGTGTCACTCCTCTGGAGGCTGTAAGGGCCGGCTCCTTGCAGTAGACTCGTAAGTGCTAGGACATACACTGGAATGCAGGAAGAACCCCACATCCGGGCCAAAGCAATGATACACGCGTTAGTACGACCTCCTGGTAAAACTCTCCTGAGCTTAGCCAACTCATCCCTCCAGAGCTTCCGGGAGAAAACGCTGCAATGCACCAAAGCCTGCAGCCTGTATTCCCAGGACCGAGCCTCCGTGGAATCAATAGATGTGGGCGGGGGTGGGGGGTGGAGTGGAAGGAGACAGGGAGGGGGGCAGGCTGTGGAAGGAGAGCAGCGATCCTGATGAGACGGTGTCGAGGAGGAAATCCTGCCACGACAGACACGTGAAGTGGACTCACGAGACCAAGAGCTGCCTGGCTGGCTGGCCGCGTCCAAGGGAGAAAGCGCCTGGCAAGTTCACTGAGTGGTTTCTTGAGGGAAAGCTGGACTGACTCGGCTGTGACCTGAGCAAGCACCTCCTGCACTCGAGCAGCTTCCCTGGCAGGACGGGCAGCTGCCTCCGGCATCGCGCTCAGCGGCACTGCGTTGCTACTAACATTTTAAAGTCTGGAGGGGCCAGAACTAGGCTGATGGCGTCTCTGGCCACTGGTAAGAGCCAGGATTGAGAGACCAATGACCTTTGTTGTGGTCCAAGAAATAATTTTCTACAAAAGACACGGACTTTATTAAAGGCAAACAGAGCCTGCACTTCCTGAACCTTCCCAGCAGCAGGGTTCCCAGTCCACGGCAGGTTTCTGAAAGGAAGCCTGGATACTCGTGTGGGCAGAGCAGGGAGGGAGCACAGAGTGAAGCTATAAACACGAGGGCTCTGTGATGTGCAGCCATCCTCCCCGCCCAGCCGAGACTCTGGGAGGCTTAACCGTGCGAGCTCCGCAGCTCACGGAGCCAGGACCTGAACTCGGGCTGCAGGAAGGCTGTGGCTGGAGAGCCACTGTGCTCTGGACCCCAGCCAGTCACCTTGACTCAAGTGCCTGCTGGTCCCAACTGTGAAGTGACAGAGAAAGGGAAGAAATGTTCACAGAACAGGACAGACAGCGTAAGTAATTCTGAAAAACTTGACCTACCACCTGCCTTCCCCGTCACGGGCTGGGTTTGGATGTTCCCTGATCATCGGCCTGACTGTAGACCTTCCGTGTTACATGCAGGACACGGGCAGATGTGCTGTGTGGTGGGAAGGCCGTGGCAGCCTGTTTCCAAACCACTGCCCCTCTCCCTGTGCTCCTGCCCTGAAGGGCCAGCATGGGAGGGAAGGCGGCCCCGCAGGTGCTTCGAGAGCCCAGAGGCTGCTGGAGGTAGGCATGGGCTTTAAAGGACGCCCCGTCCCACAGAAGCCAGCCCTCTGGCTCGGCCGAATGTGGCTGCTGAGGATGGGAGCTGCGAGGGGGCAGGAGGCAGGAGGCAGGAGCGGTGCGGGCTGGCCGCTCACATTCCCGTCCTCCCTGCTCCTCACGCACTCGCTTCCTCCGTGGAGACCTTTCAGGAGGGAGTTTTCATCTCACTTTGGTTCTTGCCAAGAAATCTATGACTGAGTCAAGAACATCTGCTTGCAGGACAAGCAGCGAATCCCCCCGAAGGGAAGCACCCTAAGCGTGGGTTGAGACACTTCTGCAGCGCTGGGATTGTTGGGACAGGAAAATAAAGCTTTAAAGATATCCCCATCTTCTCTACAACATCCGGCCCCGTCACACAGCTCCAAGTGGAAAGAGAAAAAGAACTGACCCTTAGATGAATACTGAGGCTGTACTTCCGTCCTGGAGACGGGGAGACGCGTGGCCCCGCCCCGAGGACTGCAGAGCAGGACCAGCCCAAGGGCCGGGCCGAGCACAGAGGCCACTGAAAGTGCATGAGGAGGACGCTTCCTCCTCCCAGGCCAGCAGGAAGGGGAAACGGCACAGCAGAGGGAAAACAACTGTTTTTGAGGAAAGACTTTAGGTTCCCAAACCTGGGATATGGAGCCATCCCTAATCTTGTGGTTTCTGACCGACCCTCCAAGCCGGAGGTAAGCAAACCACCACCGGGGACTGTCCCTGTCCACCTGCCAGGAGGCCCCGCACGCCTGGCACCCGAGCAGGAGGAAGCCGTCTTGTGTGGCCACGCTCCTAGTGGGAATGATCACGAAGCCCTCCGCCACAACGGGCCTTCGGAGCGGCTCCGGCTTCCAACCGCTTAGGTGCAATGCTGTTCACTGGGTGCAGCGCCCGTGTTGGTCCCCACACTCGGAGAGTCCGCAAGGGAACCCGAGTTCCTGTGAGACGCCTCCCGGCCCTGAGCCTAAGCCGCCAGTCACACTTCCTCACACACTCCAGACGCAGACGGGGCAGCTGGCCACCTGCTCTGTCCAGAACCCTCTGGCTCACGGGGAAAGCTTGGTGATGATGATCACACCTCCTTTCCTGCCCCAGCTGCTCCTGAAGGAAAGTCTCCCCCCTCCCCCCAGACTCCCATCACACCAGGTGGACACGAACCATGAGGAGAGGGAACTTTTCTGGATGTTCAAGAAAACCCTACAGAATGCTTTTGAGCTAAAAATATATTTCTGTCCATCCTTTAGGCAACAGAACACCCTTCCATCAAGAACACCATTCCCCCTCCCCCTGCCCCCCGCCCGGGCTGTGACACCCAGCCCCACACAGAGCCCCTTGGAAAGACACCGCTCCCAGAGCTGCTGGTTCCTGGACCCTTTCAGGATCCGGGAGAAAGGCCTGAGGCCTCCTTTGGGGACAGGAGTCTGGGGCAGGCTCGGCATACTAATCAGTTTTGACCCTGCTTTCTAGAATCACCTATTTCATTCGTTTTTGTCTCCAAAAGCTGTAGCAACCCTCTCCATCCCCTGTAAGCCTGTGCTGTGATGACACAGATGCTGACTTCCTCCCCACCCACCGTCCATTCTGATGTGCTACACACTGGGGGTCACACTGCATATACCCTAAGAGCTCCCTCCAATTAAAAATATATAAATCAAAACGAAGTCTTCCTTTTATTCTCCTCCTCGCTACACTCCCTCCGCAGCGTGCCCACCTGAAGGAGAAATCCAGCTGCCTACGACCAGCCACAGATCAGTTTCCATAAAAGAGTAAAAAAAGGGCTTCCGTGGCACTCTGCTCCCAGCGCGCGCTGTGGTGTCACTGTCGGGAAGTGCCAGCTGCTCTCGCTCATCAAGAGGACTATTAATAAATTAAGTGTCTTCTTCGCGGGGCCAGCCTCGAGCGTGCTCCATCACGCGGCGCATTCCCAGTTGCCCTGGGGCTCCACCGAGCCGTTGGTCACCTTCTTGACTTTCTTCATGTTCTCCATCACCCCTGACGTCGTCACGCTGCACAGGGAAACAACAAGGAGCGCGTCAGTGGGAAGCATGGCCGTCTTCGCCACAGCACCTCGCGGGGGTGAAGGGCTGGCTCTGGAGTCAGAGCGGGGCTTGAATTCCGACCGGCTCTGGCCACTATGGAACCTTGGCCAAGACACCCGAGCTCTCCGTGCTCCAGTACAATAAGCGATCCCCGCTTCCCAGAACTACCGTGAGGGCAATGAGCTCTCCAAAGCACCCAATCAGTGCATGGCGGCTGTTATTGCTACAATCAGCGCCAGCCTGTCACGGCTCCACGGATTTCCACGTGGCATGCACGTCCTCTAACAGCCACGAGACTGCTCCATTACAGTGAACATCTGAAAAGAAAGCTGGCCCGAGGCGGACATTCAGTCACCAGCCACACTGGAGCATTCTGAGTCACAGGACAGAAGCACGGGTGCGGCGGCCCTTCCGGGCCCAGCCCGACACTAGAGCTTTCTGCAGACCCAGGCCCTGGTCCCTGCAGGCCATCAGTGAGCACGGTCTCCACCTCCCCATGCCTCCCAGGGCAGGGTTTATTCTCTGTTGGTCCCTGACACTCAGGAGGGGCCGTGGAGCCCTTCACTGAATCCATGGATCAAAAATGGAAGCACGGTCCTAGCCGGTTTGGCTCAGTGGATAGAGCACCGGCCTGCGGACTGAAGGGTCCCAGGTTCGATTTCCTTGGTTGCAGGCTCCTCCCCTGCCCGGGCCCTGGTGCACGAGGCAACCAATCAATGTGTCTCTCTCACATCGATATTTCTGACTTTCCCTCTGTCTTCCACTCTCTAAAAATCAATGGGAAAATATCCTCGGATGAGGATTAACAACAACAAGAAATGGAAGCACGCTAGCCCTTTCCCTGGAGTGGGGCGCAGCCTCTCGTGTGGTGGGTCCGTGGGAAGACAAGATGTGAGCTGGGCAGGTTCTACGGTTGTGTATCTGCGAAGGACACGGTGGCCCCACAGCAGGAGGCATCGAGCAAACATACTGAGCTCCTCCTGCTAGGACTGGTTTTAGGGCAGTGACACTATCTGTATGACACTATTATGGTAGATACACGCCATCACACATTTGTGCAAACCCACAGAATGCACACCACCAGTGTCGTCCCTAAGGTAAACGATGGACTCCGGGTGACAATGACTGTCAATCAGGTTCATGGACTGGAACAAATGCACCGCTCTGGAGGAGCTGTTGCTAATGCGGAGGCTGTGCATGCGTGAGGCCAGGCCAGGACGCTTATGGCAAATGGCTGTATCTTCTGTTCAATGTCGCTGTGAACCTAAAACTGCTCTAAAAAATAGCCTGTTAAAACAAACATGCCTGACCCAGCATCTCCTAAGTCTACGTCCCCGTCACGGACCCACAGGAACCTCCTGACCAATAAAATTAATGCAATCAATCAACTCAACAGACTCTCTCCAAGGACCCTGCCCAATCCCCCACCAACTACCCTCCATGTGGCACCCCCAGAGTTTGTCCAGGGGAGGGCGCCAGCACGTGAGGAGTCACAGGCAGAGCAGGTGATGTGGGGCTGACTGTGTGACCTGGAGCCCGTGGAGCTGCTCAAGTGACCTGAAGCAGATCAAGATGGATGGCAGTGATGCCGGTGGGCACAGCAGACCTCTGGGAAGGCAAGCCCGGCCGCTGCTGCTGAAGAGTACAAGTCGTCCCTGGGCAGCTCAGCCACTCAGCAGTGAAACGGAGGCAGGAGGTCGGACTGACACCCTGCGGCCGCCCAGGCAGGGACTTTGCAGCTCGCAGGCACCTCCAGCACGGCCTCATGTTGATGCCAACACTGAAGGGGGGACAAGAGCTGAAGAGCCCCCATCGGCCCAGCCCTCTGCACGGAAACGGCTCTCAAAGGAAAGGTCTCTACAAGCGTGGGGAGCGACGAGCAGCGGGATTTTCACCTAAACTCCCACTCAGGGGACAGGCACAGCCTCTGGAGCTGCCCAGATCGCAGTCACCGCCACTCACTTCACAGGGAGGTCTCCAGAGGCGAGGCCTGCTCCTCTTGCCTCTGCTCACGCCTCCTCTGCCCATCTAGCGCCTTCGTGTCCTGGCTGGTCATGTGCCCTTCCGTGGCTCCAGTGCACGCCTGGACCTCAGGACTGTCTACACCCCGTCCCACTGTCCCCGCAGGAGACTGGGCTCCCGGAAGGCCGGGCTTCTGTTCTGGCTGGCGCTCCACAGCTGCCCGTAGGGCACACGGCCAGGCTGGCCTCTCTGGCTGCCCAGCCCAGTGCCCATTCCAGCAGGAACTGTCCTGCTTCCAGTGCCTGCTCAGAGAAGCGCCTCTCTGAGGCAGGTGGCCAACAGCTGGGGAGCTGGGCTGAGGCCAGGGGCCAGTGCTATGGCCCCTAAGGCTGATGCTCCCTGTGGGATCAGTACAGGAGTCTGTGGAGGACTGGCAGGAGAGTGGAGCAGAGATGCCCGAGACAAGGAGCAGGGAGCTCCGACAGAGATGGAGAGAGCACAGGGCCTAATGCACACAGGCAAGATGAGAATGTTGCTTTAGATACCCACTGCTCCCACTGCCACCCAGGTCACAGTCACATGTGGCGTGCGTAAGTGGCCCATGGACACAACTATTTCTTTAACCAAACTAAACCAGAAACTATAAGCAAACTAGCAATTGCTTTCTGGACTGGAAGGTGGAGGGGCCTGGCTGAGAGACAATCCCGTAGTCTCCCATAGTCCTGTGCCCACGGTAGATGCCGACCCCCTCAGGTGCTCACAGGAAGCAGTCCTGGAACCCACACACACGTTTCCCACTTCTCAAGCTGACAGACATAATTCAGAGCACCCAGGACACGCACAGCACACGGGCAGCTGCTGAGTGCTGAAATCGCAGCCAATATTTAACATGTTGAATTTTTTATGATAAATTTTGTTACCAAAATTGGTCCAAAGAGAGATGTTGAAAGAAAGAGGAAAAAGACAAAGTCAGTGTTACCTCTGAGTGCGCCCTCATCTTGCAGGCTCGGAGGGAGGAAAAGGGGTGAAAGCTCCCAGCCCCCAGCCCCTGGGAGAGACTCACTCCCCAGATGCACTCCGCCCCTCAGCTGTGCCTCAGATGGAGGAGGTGAGGGCAGGGGCGGGAGGAACTCCCCAGAATCTCCCGGTGGCCGCTCCTGTGCTGCAGCCGTCAGACCCACCAGGAAGAGTGGGTCTGCTGGGGGCGGGGGGCTTGAGGATACTACCTCCTAGAGGTGCTGTTCCGTGACAAGGATCAGACCAGCTCCCTTCTTTGGGAAGCCCCTCCCGTGTGGATGGCAGAGAGCTCCTGACCTGCTGGGAAACCAGGCACGGGCTCGCTGCCTCTGGCTGGTTGTCTGGGAGGACTTAGGGGTACTGAGCACTCCCACTGCAAGTGGCGGAGGGAGACGACAGCCCGGCGGCTGCCCTGAGCGGCTGCAATTAGCCTTTGCGCACCTGCAGGGGAACGGGAGGCGGCTGCGCCAGAGCGTCCGGCCCAGCCTGCTCTGCTGTCACGTCTTATAAATTCCTAGAACTCTCTCAGCAGCAGAGTCTTAGCCAAGAGAAGGCCCAGAACAATTTCCTTGGGGATTTAAAGGTACTTGACCTCAATCCGCTCCTAAACGTCTTTTCTGGCTAAACTGGGCTCGTGCTCCCAGGGAGTGCGCCACCCTACACAAACCCTTGGCTGGGTTTGCCCCCTCTCCGCTGCTACACAGGGAGAACCCGTTCACTGGCACAGGACGGCTCCACTAAGGCACTGACACAGTGTGACCAGAGTACTGTCGCCCTGTGACGGGTGTAAACGGAGGCAGCCCGAGGACATCCCAGCCTTCCCAAGGCTTGCCAGAAAAAAGAACAGGCTCTCTAGTCCCCATAGACGGCGGTCTGTCTGCCCACGCCCTCTCCTTTCCTCCTGAGTACAGTCGCAGACCCTCTTGCTAAAAGACTACCCTGTCACCAAATATTGTCAGCGAGAAACCAGAACCAAAACAGAACTCTGCCACGAGACAGACCTTCCCAATGCATCCACCCTTCCAGACCAGCAGCTGGCGGATGGGATGTGGGGACAGGAACTCTACATGGCTGGCGAGAACACCAACTGGTACAGCCATTTCAGACCACAGCCCAGTCAAGCGGAAGATGTCAGGAGCCAGCCATTCGGCTCCTAGCTGCCCACGCCAGAGAACCAGCCAGGATCCCCAGCAGGGATGGACAAATCCCCCAGACCTCAGGTTACTTCCTGCTGCTGCTGCTCACCAGGCTGGCTCTCACTTGTGCCTCTTCAACCAGTCACTTGCTCAGACCTGCAACTTCCAGAAGGGGCACATGTGATGCTTCTCCTGCCTTCCCTCCACCAACAGGCATTCCTTCCTCTGCACAGGGAGGGGCTGTTTGGAGCCCAACAGCAGGATCTGCCTTCGCTCCTTGTTCTCACAGTGGAGCTGAGCACCAGGAGCTCTCCCAGGCTGCTCACCTGCCTGGCAGCCTGGCAGGGCCCTGTGGGCCAAGGCTCAGCCTTTGAACTGGGAAAAATCAAAGGCCACCCTGGCTGGAGGCAGTGCACCGGAAACTCACCCTCAGGCCAATCCTCAAACACAACCCGCCTGGCCCCTCACAGGTCACAGCACAATATTCCTAATCACTATTCACTTCTCCAAAGTGACTGCCTTTCCCAGAAACAGCACCCTGGAGGCCCTCACCCTGAGACTCGGAAGCCGGTTAATGCAGATCTAGGTCAGTGGTGGTACTGCTGCAAAGTGCCACTTGCTATCCAAGGATAAAGGACGTTTGACCTTCACTAGCAGACTTATGAGATTCGGATGATCACATTTTCAGACACAGGCTCCCAATGGCAGGGGCCCAGCAGGAAGAGGGCTTGCCCGTCCTCAGTAGTCCGAAACAGACCCAGCATGTCCCCAAGTTCATGCCACCCAGTTACCGAGCGCAGTGTCCATTTCCTCCTGCTAAAAATAGAGGGCCCACCTCTGGAGCAACCACATGTGCAGCAGCTGCTCCAATTCACACCCTGCTGCTGTGTTAGGCAAAGGGGCGAGGGAGGGATGGAGGGAGGAGATTTCTTACACAGATTCCATTTCCAGGTCATCGTCTTCCTGAGAAAGCTGTAGGTAGGGGTTATCTGAAGCTGGGCGGAACTTGTACCCGGTGAGAACAAAGAACACCAGAGTGGCCATTTCGTCCATGAGCTGCAAATTCAAAACCCCAAACAAAGGATGAGCTCCACTGTTTTTCGGAAAGCAGTGGGACTAAACAAGCTGACCCCCACCCCCTCCCGGCAACCTGCCACTCCATGACCACTCCTCACACGCCAAGCTGGCTGCTAGAGAGCAGTTTGCTCCCAAGCTGTGCTGAGGCCTCAGCCAGGCATTCTGCCCAGAGATGACACCTAAGACTCCTGGCTTTACCTGGAGCGTCCACTGCTATGTTTTAAGGGTCATTATATACTCCCACTTCCTTCAGTGCCTACCATACCAAGAGTACTTAAGAGAACTGTCTCCAGACCATTTGATGGCCTGCCCTAGTAGTTAAGCCAGTTCTAGTCACTGCAAAGATGCTTCACTATTGAAATTATAACAATGGGCAAAGGAGAGGAAGGTCTGCATTCTAAGCTACTCAAGTCCTGTAACTGACGGAGACCCGTCTCATCTGGGCTTTAATTGCACAGAGTAAACCTTACTCTCTCTGCCTGAGGCTCTTTTCTTCAAAGACTCTTCGCACTGAACGCTAACATCAATAATGCATCGACCTCCAGGTTTCTCCTGCAACCCAGCAGCTCTCCTGGACAGGAGCCAGAACTGCAGCCCGGAAGAGAACGGGGCCTCACTGGGCACTGCCAGTGCACCGTGACTTTAGGTTGCAGCCTCAGGCTGTCTCCAGGACCAGCATACCTGATAGAGCCACTTCCACTGGAACGGAACAGCGAATTTGAGGAAAAATGCAATGATCCTGGTGAAGTATATGTAACATACGATCTAAGGAAGAGGAAAGAAATAAGAACATCAACACAAAAACTTGGCATCACTTTCTTCCGACAATTTGCTTTTAAATTAACTACAAAACAGACACAGAATGACCCTGCTAGTCACACTGAGAAGGCAGCACTTCTTGCTCTCTGGGTGACCACAGTTCTGGAAACAGCCAACCCCACGGGAGGACGAACATTTCAGGATGGCTGCTGATTTCAACACCCAGGGGGTAATATTTTCCCTCCCAGGTTGGGGAAGTTTTCCAGTAGCAACAGCAAAATAAAGCCATAGGAAGTGCTGACTTTCAGTCTCTGCAGCAGAGGCTGGGACGCCAAGGGCCACACAGCACAAGTGCCAATAGTCCTAAGTCCTCTAGCAAGGGAGGGGCTGCTGAGAGTGCGACTCACGGGTCACTCGAGTGTGGCCTGCTCCCCGGGACCAGGAAAAACATGTCCAAAGGGAAGACGATTCAGAAACTTTCTGTTAGGAGTCAGGAAGCAAACTCTAGAAGACCCATACCTTAAATATTCCAAGAAATTATGTTTCTAATAATCTAGAGTAAGTCCCGCCTTTGGTGCTTATGCTTGTATGAGCCCTTCATGTTTGTCTCAGTTCTGTGTTTAGGTGTGACCCCATTTTTGTAAATGAATAAAAAAAGTCCCATCAAAGGAGCATCCAATCCTAGGAGAGAGCCTAGAGAAAGAGGCACTCAGCTGCCAACAGTGATCACCGAGGGGAGGAGGCGGCTCGGTTCAGAGAGGGCAGCGCTGTGTTTCTATAATCCTGCACTGTGAACACATCAAGCAGGGACTGCTTTTCTGAGTATGTAAGCCAAATTTAAAACTAAACTTTAGAAAGAAGCAAGCAGACACTTAATTCCCAGATCCAAGGACACTACCTGGAGTGAAGCCACAGCCCCAGGCAGCACCCGCCTCGTGCACCCACCCTCCTGAGGAGCCCATTTGCTCTACTCGTTATGTACAGACTGAGGGGTTTTACTCACCAAGACGTAATAATGTCTGAAAAGTTTCAGCTTTGCTAAGTTAATAGCCGCTAGGGAGAAGAAAGAACAAAACAGAGGCTCGTTAACCTTTCTCAGTCAAGGGGCCGAGTCTAACACAGGAGCAATGCCCGGGGCACATCTGTGTTTCTGGAAATGCCACCGCTGGGCCGGATCTCCCCCAGTCACCAGGAGTCAGGGACTGTGGGGACAGCAGGCGGGGCCGCAGCTCCGGTGCGGTGCACGGGCAAACCCGCACATTTCCCCAGTCCTGGGTTCAGTAGCTTCAAACCGGCCATGCCAGGAGTATACTGACCCACAGAAACCAGCAGTCACTACAAATCAGGACCCCTCCCCACCCCAAGCCATCATTAAACATTTCAGCTCTGCCAATGTGGCTGACAGAGCTGCCCCCACTAGGAACAGTCTCAGCTGGGTCCCTGAGCAATCTGGGGGAACCTCCCACTAGTTCAGGGTGTCAATTCAATTAACAGGGGTGCATCTTGCAAATTTAAATTTCACTTAGATTTTCAGTAAGTGCCTTGTAACAAGCCCTTTAAATACAACCTCCCTGGCTGTGTCCTACCTTCATGCTCAAGGTCAGGGAGCCGGGATAGCTAACTTCCTGCCACTGCCTATGGCCATGAAATATTGATGACCACCGAGGGTAGCCTGGCTCCCTCCCCAATGAGCAATCCTTTCATTCATCATAAACCTTCCTACAAGAGGCAAATTAATTTTGCTTAATAGCACTCACTTACTGGTTCCATTAAGACGGGCCTGTGGATAGTGGAGGTTCGCATTTCCTCTTCCTCCCCCCTTGGCCTCATGATTAGTGGGTGACAATCAAGCTTAGGCTTCCAAAAGAAATTCCCCAAATCCTAAGCAATCTTCAAGGTTTTTATCAGCTACCAGTGTCTGTATGAATCTCTTCTGAGAAACCAAATGCACCCATGCAAAGATCAGAAACTCGTTCCGGGAAATCCTAACTCCCCGAATGGGAGGCTATCACACCCCTCGAGCCTGCAAACGACGCGCGCACGCGCACAGCACATTTGAAGAAGCTCCAGGAAAGCACGCAGATCAGCACAGGCTCTTAACTAGTGATTTCTCTGGCTGCCTTGTGATCTTCTAAATTAAATCTCTCTGGTTCTCAGCCATTTTTCATTTGCTCTGACTCTGGGCCAGGCCCGGGATGCAACAGCGACCATGGCAGCGTGGGCTTTGGCCCAGGGGTGGCTGCCCTTCCTCAGGAAAGAGCCGCCACACCCCGAGGTACACACTCACTTAATACCAAGCGCACAGAGTACCGGGAGCGTGTACCATGAACAGGTGCTCGTCCTGGCCTGCGGATGGGAGAGGAGTCGCAAAGCGCAGGTATTACACAGGGAAGTGTGGAGTAACGAAACTCCCACAGGTTTAAAGCTTCACTCATTTGTAGGCGCGAGTGTTCCTTTTGTTTCTGTGTGCGTCTCCTGTTCCCCCCGGCAGTGGTCAATGAAACAGCCGCTCACCCACACACCCAGCCAGCCTCTGGGAACAGCCCTCCCCAACAAGCAAAACGGTTCTTGAACACGGACACTCAATCCTTCTCTTCGTGAAGAACTGAGAAAAAACAGCACAAGTAGACCATCTAAATAACCAAAGTGCTTTTGCTTGTTGAAATAAATCCTGACAAATGAAACTCCTGCCCTTGAAGGCTCACCAAGACCCATCAGCCCGAGGGGAGGGGAAGGGAGGGGTAGCGAGCTGCCCCCACTAGGACCAGAGCTTTTACTCCCAGATTTCAAGGTGCCGTGAGAGGAACATGCATGGCTGCCATAGCCACACGTGGGGAACGCGCCCGGACCAGAGGCACAGGGTGAAAGAGAAGGCCCCAGAGGAGGTAGTGTCTAAGTAAGCAGAGGCCTGAGCAGGGCTCAGTGGGGAACAAGAGTGGTGAGACCAAGTGGAGAGAATGCTCAGGAAGAGCCAGCATCACCCACGGGGACGAGGGCAGAAGTCGGGAGAGGCCAAGAAGCAGGGCTGGGCTGAGAGGAGGCCGGAAGCCGAATCGGCTGACCCCCTTGTTGGCCGAGGGCCCCACAGAGCCTCTGAAGGGTCTGAAGCAGGGCAGCGCCTTGATCACACCTACATTTTAGAACAATCTCTCTGGAAAAAGGATGGACAGAACCAAAAAGGAGCCCAACTGAGGTCGAAATCCTTGGATTGGTGGAGGCCCCTCTAAAAGGTGGTGAGGGATTTCTCAGTGCACAGCAGTGGGCGGGCAGTGAGCCAGGCTGATCCCGCATGCTGGCTGGCTGGGGAGATGGAAGGACAAGACGATGAGGCCGAGGACCAGAGAGAATTCTTCAGGTGAAGTCTGATGGCCCACTCCCTGTCACAGGGAAGGAAAGCAAGAGTGGGGAGAGAGGGCTGGTTGAGAAAGCAGAGGGGTTCCGACAACGTGGGCAGTGAGGGAGGGAGTGGAAGGCGCTGTCCTAACATCTCCCTGGTGTCACATGTATCACCACGTCACCTGCAGGCTGACCGCAAGACTGGCACGAACCACTCTGCACCCAGAGGAGTCATCAGCACGGGCACGGATGCCACGCCATCCAGGACACGCGCTGGGACTGACAAATGGGCCTAGGGAACAACCAGTGTTGTCTAAGAAATGCAGCCACAACAAGCAGAGCTCCCAAACGCACCAGTGTGACAGTCACGTGCAAGACTTCTGTCTACAAGACTGTGGGCCTTGGGATCAGGCTCCCGGGACCCACATGGGTGTTGTAGTCACAGCTGAGGCAGTGAAGGGAGGGAGGAACAAGGAACAGGAGTGGGTAACAGGGCAGGACCTGCCGCCTCCTGGCTGTGTCACCTCAGGGAAGCCTCCTAACCTCTCTGAGTCTGTTTCTCCATCTGTGAAACAAGAACACCAATGCCTGCACTGGGGCTGCTGGGGCAGCAGAGCGAGCACCTGGGGAGTGGCTGAGGCACAGGATCAGGATCACATTAGGATTAACCGGATGGATCAAACACCAAATGTGGCGTTTACTGTGTTCCGGTGGCTGCCCCGCAGGCACAAATCCAAGCTGGAACAAGGCGACCTGGGACTGCCAGCGGGCCCGGGGCTCCCCGGACGCAGTGCTCCCCGGACGTGTGCCCGGGACGCCTGCTCCAGGAGGGACACTTCACCAGCTGAACAAACCAGCACTGACGCAGCAGGACGCAGCCTGGAATCCCAAACCTCCCAGCTTCTTCCAGAAAAGCTTTCCCGGGAGTTCAGAACGCTGACAGCTTGCCGTTCGCTGGCCACAGCGGGCTGGGCCCCGGGGAGTAAAAGGCTCACCAAGTCTGGGCTGGCTATTTCTGACCCACCACGAGGAACAGCAAATATGGTAAAAGAATGAGCATGGCGAGAAGAAAAATGCCTCGGGCAGGAGCCAGGAGACCTACATTCCAGGGCCGGCACCATCATCACGCAGGGTGCCAGGCCGGCTGGCACTCCTCAGCAGCCTCTCCTCATTTGGAGAATTTCTTTTTGGCAGTGCTGCTGCTGCTTTTTCTTTCTTTTTTTTAATATACAGGCAGTCCTCAAGTTATGTCGGACTTGACGTATGTCGTTTCGTGGTTACGTCGCCATCTCCCATTTATTTATAAAAAAGTTCTGCCCTAACCGGTTTGGCTCAGTGGATAGAGCATCCGCCTGCGGACTCAAGGGTCCCAGGTTTGATTCTGGTCAAGGGCATGTACCTTGGTTTTGGGCACATCCCCAGTAGGGAGTGTGCAGGAGGCAGCTGATGGATGTTTCTCTCTCATCGATGTTTCTAACTCTCTATCCCTCTCCCTTCCTCTCTGTAAAAAATCAATAAAATATATATTTTTTTAAAAAGTTCCATCATTTCGACATATGTGCTTTATGTTTTTTATTATTTATTTACCACAAGTAAAGGTCAGGAATTGTTATCTTTCTTTTAATTTTTTTTTACTGTTTCACTTCATTACTGCTGTGTCTGTTTTCCATGTGAATGACGTAGGTGCTTATGTAGGTGGGTTCTGACTTCCGGCGAAAATCACGTTAGGTCGCCGTAGGAACAGATCTCCAACGTAACCCGAGGCCCTACTGTATTTTAATTGATTTCAGAGAGAAAGGGAGAGGGAGCGAGAGACAGAAACATCAATGATGAAAGAGAATCACTGATCGGCTGCCTCCTGCACATCCCACACTGGGGATCGAGCCCGCAACCTGGGCATGTGCCCTTGATTGGAATTGAGCCCGGGACTCTTCAGTCCGCAGGCTGACGTTCTATCCACTGAGCCATAGGGCTATGGCAGTGCTTCTTAACCTCACGAGCACAGAATCACCCAGTTCACTGAAAACCTCCCGGGGAACAGGGAGGAGAGATGGGGGCAGGGAGGCAGAGCATGCGCACCTGCTCCAGGAGCTCCTGCAGGCTGACCTGCTGGGGGATCCCTCTTCCTCCCATCACTCTCAAAAAAACGGCCAGATGGGAAAAAAGGGGACATATGTAATACTTTCAACATGAAGATTAAAAAAAAAAGGATTTTTTTTTTTGCATGTGCTGTTTAATGACGAGACCAGAACAAATGCCCGCTGAGGCAGAAAGTGCCCGGCCCTAAGTCAGTTCTCTCTCTGACCCAGCAGCAAAAGAGCAAAGACCCACCATGGGGAGGGGGGGGGGGGGGGCGGGCGGGTGCCTCCCCTTCCCTAGACTGCGCCTTTCCTCCCTGAGCCAAAGAGCAGCCTTCGGGCTGGCAGGAAGACAGCCGCCACCCCTACCTCCCAGCTCTCCCTGGATGGTGCGGGAACCACGACAATGAGAACAATGGCGCTGGTCCTTACCACCTACTAGGTGCTAACTGTGTGCCAGGCGCCCGAGCTGGTCACTGTCTGAGATTCATCTCAATAATCCTCACGCAGCCTCTAAGAGGGAGGGCAGCCTCACAGGTGACAGACAGGCCTGGGGTTAGTCAATGACCAGGGTCACACAGCTTATAAGTAGAAAGGCCAGTCCTCAAATCCAACTCGCCTACACTCTGTGCTAAGAGAAAGGCACCCACAGCTCTGTAATCCACTGGCTGCTCAGACGCAATCACGGCTCAAAATGCCAGGCCATGCCTAGGGGCTGCCAACCATCCATCTCAAGGAGTTAATCCTAACTGATTTATGGGACACAGAGCAAAGGCCCACAGCTGCCACTTAAATGGTAAAAAATTTCCAAAACAATCTTTCCCTGGTGTGAGGAAAGCCTCGAGGCTTAAAAACATCCCTATCTACCCATCATCCTTTTTTCCTGCTTTCTCTCTGCTGCACTGCAGAGGGACTTTTCAATCAAACACAAAAATAAAAGAAATGATGACGGCAAAGCGAATGGCATCATTGCTGTGACTCGCTCCCACCCTCGGCGCTTCCAGTCTGCCGAGGCTGGGGCTCGAGCACACTGCACAGCAGGACAGGCAGCCTCTCACGTAAGGGTCCAGCACAGCCCTGAAAGCTGACCTGGGACCACACTGGTCCGAAGTGTCCATTCTGGAGAGTGATTAGCCTACGGGGTGCCATCTGGCCTCCACTAAGAGGATACCCCACTAATCCATCTCACAAACACGGGATCCAGAGCAAATATGAAAAAGGCTGTGATAAAGGATAAAATTTCTTGATTTTCAAAATATATTGTTGAAAAGTGGTTCAAAATATATTTCCAATATACATTTAAATACTTCTTAAAAATTGATTTTAGAGAGGAAGGAGAGGGAGAGACAGAAACATCAATGAGAGAGAAACATTGACTGGCTGCCTCCTTCACACCCCACACTGGGGATTGAGCCGGCAACCCAGGCATGTGTCCTGATTGGGAATCGAACCGTGCCCCCCCTGGTTCAATAGGTCAATGCTCACCACTGAACCACACTGGCTGGGCTAAACGTGGTAACTTCTTACATCCGTGTGAGCTTCATAGCTTTCAAAGTGCTCACTGGGAAGCTGGCAGGCAACATCACTACACTGTCTGTGGCAGCCAGGTGTGGGCAGACTCTCTGTAAAGGACTGGAGAGCAAGTGTTTTAGGCCTTGTGGGCCGATGGTCTCTGCCATAACTAATCGACTGTGGCGCAGTAGCAAGAGACAACACATACAAATGGGCATGGCTGTGTTCCAACAGAACTATTTACAAAAACAGGTGGGGCACTTCTTCTCCTTTCTCGTCAGTGGGTTTTTCATTAGGTTTGTTTCTATGAAAACACCCAAATAAAACATTTTTTTGGCATTAGCTGCACAGAACAAATGGATTTCTTAAATAGTCACAAGAACCTGACCAAGGAAGCTTGAAATGAGCTCAACAGCACAGGAAAAAAGAATGAGGCAGCCTTTCAGGGCCATTCATGGTCTTCATGACAACAAGAGACTCAAGAAGCTTTATCCCTAATACATGGTTCTCAAACCTTTGGTCTCAGGACCCCTTCACACTTTTAAAAATTATTGAGAACCCCCAAGAACTTCTGTTTATGTTGGTAAAATCTATCAATATTTACCACATTAGAAATCACAACAAATTTTAAAAATCTATATCTATATATATAAAAGCCTAAGCGACTGGCCAACTGGTAGCTATGATGCGCACTGACCACCAGGGGGCAGACGCTCAACCCAGGAGCGGAAACCACAGGCATGGAAACATAGAACACACTGATGAATCTTAGAGGGAAGGGGGGAGAGGGGAGGGCAGGAAGAGATTAACCAAAGATCTTATATGCATACTACAGGCCTGGTGCAGTGGGGTCCCTCAGCCTGACCTACATCCTCTCGCAATCTGGGACCACTAGAGGATGTTGAAGAGCGGTTTTGGCTGGATCCCCACAGGCCAGGTCAAGGGATCCCACCGATGCACGAATCTGTGCAACGGCCTCTAATATTTTAATAATTCATTTCAAGGTGACAAAATTCATAAATATTATTTTTCTTAAAAAATAACGGAAATTTTCCTGAGAAGCGTGGGACTGTTCCCCACTTCTGTCACTCTCTCTCCTGTCTGGCTGAGTGAACACAGTGGACTCCCAGTGTGCTGAGAAGGAGTGTTTGGTTGAAGGAGATGGAGAAAGTATGGCCTTAGGAGAGATGCAGGCCCTGTCAGGTAGTTGTGAGCAGTCTTTACACTAAAACTTGACAAATGGCAGGTGCTGAAAGATGGAGGGGACTCTGAGACTGTAGCCATGAACTTTCTCGCTGTCACACTGACCCCTCTGGTCCATGCTGCACTCTGAAGGGACTCTGGTGTTCACGCGGGTTGTGTGACATGCGCCGATCCGGTGAAGAATACTGTCCTACTGTGCTCGGCACATCTTGGAAAGATGCAACTTTTAACATAAATACTTTCTTTACAGTCACTTTTGTTAATATCAGCCCTGCTCCCATCAGAAGTCTTTTAAGAACCAGAAGCTGTTGAACCTGCCGTGGTGGACCCAAGTTTTCCTAAATTAAAAATTGTGCTTTCAAGAGAGAATTAGGTCACTGGCGACAAATACTTGTAGTTGTTTTCCTGAAGTGACATGCTTACTCTGATCATTTTCAAGAAAATGTCGGATCCTTTGTGGTTCCTAAGGGTGACGATTGGGTGTTCACATCCTCGTGGGAGATGTGCCTCCCTCAAACCTTGTTACAGCACGGGCACATTACCCGTCTGACGGAAAAGGAAAAAAAGTCTGCCAAAACGCAGTCTGGGTAACCACAACATGACTGCCATCATTCTTCCAAATACCAGAGGTGTTCCCAAGAGGAGAGTGGCCAGTGCAGCCTGCCACTCAGACCCCTGCCCAGGCTTCCTCAGACAGCGCCAGCTGCGGCACCCAGCACAAGTGCTTCCTGCACATGGCCCGCCTATCACACAGGATGTGAAAAGACAAACTCATGCGGTGTCCACTATCCATCAAGGCCACTCTTGAAACGAGCCTTTCCCACCCCCTGCAGGCAGGTGGCAATGAAGAATGCACTGGCCCCTCATATTCTGTGGTGCTGCTGCCTTGAACCCCACTCCGTGCCAGCTGTCTGACCCGCTTCTGCTTTTGCACCATCGGTGCAAATGTCAACAGCGAAAACGGCTGAGCATGTCTTATTAGAAAAGTAGTTTTGACCCCAAGGACCCTCTTGTGAACTGCTGCTTTCACAAATACTTACGGCTACAGCAGCTCAGAACAAAGCCTCCATGAACCCAACTAGCCAATTGCTATCGGCTTACATGCTTTGGAAGCTCACATATAAAGGCTAAAATTTCTCAGAATATGTCCTCTAAATTTTCCTCAGAAACAAGAAAAAATAGATGATCAGGAGCAGAAATCGTGAATAAATGTACAGTGCACACCCCCAAGCCAGTCCTCTAAGGTAGCGACACTGGAGAGGAGCCGACAGGGATGCAGGCGCAAGAGCAGTGCCAGCCAGGAAAGCTTGGCAGGCAAACAGGGCCCACAGCTCGGCGTGTCGTGTGAGACTCAATTACACTTCCTCCCAGAAGACACAGCCAGCAGGGACTCAAAATGACAGGACCTGACAGAGGCGGGTGTGTGACAAGAGACGAAGATACAGCGTAAGGACAGTGGGCAGCTTCATCCTTATGTTTCCCTTGGGTTCGGTCAAAAGGAATCCAGACACAAAGAAGCAAACAGAACCCAAACAAACAGCCCCTGCACGCCGAGTGCAGCCCCGGGCCCAGGACGACTATACACAGCGCCTCCCCTACTTGCAGTTAGTCAGCCTGGACTGCACTTACACTGAGTCTCACGCCCAGGTCAGTGTCAAGGTCACGCAATGAGTCAGTGGAATAATGAGCCTAAGAACAGGTTCCATGCAGTAATTGCTTCCAAATCCAGGAGACATTTCTGCCCCTGGCCTTCACTTTGCCAGTGGCCTCTAGGATGGGCTAGATCTCGGGTGGGGTGAGCTGAGGGGCACAGCGGGTCGACCACAGTATCCCGGAACCTCGGTCAGTCAGCCACGGGTTCACTCCAGCTTTCTGGCACCGCCTGTGTCTGTCCTGGAGTGGACGGACACGCAAGGCGCAGCCACTCTGCAGTCATACTCAGGCTGGCTCCCAGCACTGGGGGCGGGGTGGGGGTGGATGTGTGCTGTTCCTGTGAGTTCTCTGCAGGGCAGACCCCAGCCTTGGGAACAGGCCGCCCTGACTCTGGAAGTGTCACAAGCATAAGCATTTTTCAAAGTACGGACTGAAATATGCATTTGCGGATTAGCTTAAATGCATCCCATGGCCTAAATCAACTCTGAAGACATCCCTATTCTAATCTATTCTGTCCCCTTTCAAAGGGCTCACGGTATTTGCTGATGAGGAATGGGTGCTTTAACAGTATGTCATCCTGAGAATGGTGAATGAGTCCTGGTGTGCTTGCGTGACTTCCTGTTTTCATATTCGCTCTCTGCTGTCACCTGGTGGGACAAACGAGGAACTGCCTCATGTGCCCCAGGTGAGGACAAAAGCGTTCCTTTCTCTTTACTACAGCTGCTGGGGGACAAGTAAGACCCATCCTGGGCTTCACCTGCTGTGCTATCTACCCCGCTAGAGCTTAGTAAGTCTTCAGCCAATGACCAACCTCTCATGGAACGAACGGCCACAGAGACAGTTACCCCCACGCCTTCTAAAAGCAAGGTGGGGAAGGCAGAGACAGGGGCCAGAATGATGGAGGTGAGGAAGAATGAAGGGGGGGGAGGGTGAAGCCAAGAAAAAAGCACAGATTAAATTTATCAACCAAAAAACATTGCCCTTGGGATTCTCAAACATTTTCAGCTGAACAGCCAGTCAAAAAACAAGTCCAAAATATTGAAGTGTATAGAAATGACAAATAAAATGTCTCATGTCAATATAATAAATTAAGAGAAAGACCTATTCATTAAGTTACAAAAATGATAAAAGCAACTTATAATGTGCATTGAAGAAGAAAAAACAAAAAACAAGAATAGCTCCAAACTATAATTATACCCAGAAGGTGGGTTCTCATTTTCTGCTTTGGATTTTTCTGTTTTCTGTTTGTAAGGTGCTTTACTTAAATTCTAATTTATTTTTTATTTTTTGCAATTTTCCTCTACCCCCTTCCCAGAAGGCAGGATGGCTCTGGGAGTTCCATGGCTTGGAGGAAAGCTCCGCAGCACGATATAAGCAGAAGACTTGTGGGGTAGGCCTTGGGAGAGGGGCTCTGAGCACTGCCCAGGGCTCCCAGTCTAGGCAGGAACCTCACACAGCAGGCTGCGCTGAGCAAGAGCTGTAACGGGCCAGAGAGCAGGAATCGCAACAGAAGCTATTTCGGCCAAATCAGGAATACTCCCGAATGCTGTGCCCTAAGAACCCCAGGATCTTGCCCAACACTGGTGTGAAGCCTTAATCAAGTTTAATTCACTTTTAAGCAATGACCTGACATTAACTGAATAGCAAATGTGAAATAAGATTGGTACCTACTATCTGTTTTCCACATTTCCTAAACGAAATCCACATTACTTTTATAATCAGAAAACAGATCAGCAACAAAACTTACACTTAACAAATGAATAATCTGCCTTAAAGAACATCACTATCAGCCCTAGCCGGTTTGGCTCAGTGGATAGAGCGTTGGCCTGCGGACTGAAGGGTCCCAGGTTCAATTCCAGCCAAGGGCACATGCCTGGGCTGTGGGCTCGATCCCCAGTAGGGGGTGTGCAGAAGGCAGCCGATCAATGATTCTCTCTCATCATTGATGCTTCTATCTGTCTATCCCTCTCTGAAATCAATAAAAATATATTTTAAAAAAAAACTAGGAAAGAAAAGGTATAAGATCCTAAAAAAAAAACAAAACCAAACAAACTACTTGGCAACAAATATAAAATTTAAAAAAAAAGAACATCACTATCAGCGCTGAGTGGTGATCTCATGGACCCAGAGGCGGCTCCCACCTCTGAGAGCAGTGCTCCCAACCCCCACCCCCAACACCGGACGGCCTGCAGTCGTGGACATTATTCCAATAAGCCCAGGAACACACAAGACATTTTCTCTGTGGCTTCTCTGACGTAGCAGGCGTGGTTGGAAAATCAAGGAGATGCAAAAGGTCCTTAATGGCACAACCATTTAAAAAGCAGAGTTTCAAGGCTCTTTCCGGCAGCAGGCTCACTTTACATTAATACCAACACGTCCACTTTGGAAGCGTGTTAAACCAGCAGGGATGGATGCTCTACACAGAGCCATCCCATCCATAAACCACCGCTCTCACAGTGAAGGGCTGCCTGCTCCTTCCAAGACAAGATTCCTCTTTCTGACTCAGTTTTGAGAAGGTGGAAATCACGCTCATGAGCGGAAATGACATGAACCAGCTTATAACAAGCAGCGGTCACCCCCAAGCCTCCTCACACAGAAGGGCTCTGCATTGTGCGCCATCTGTGTCACCTTCACCAAACATCCTTCCGTGGCTCTTACAAAGCCCCCAAGCTCCCCAAGCGGGCGCCTCCATTCTGCTCCTGGGGAGACAGCCCAGAAACACACCCTTCCTCCTCCACCTCCCAGCAGTGCCCAGGCCCATGGCTTTGGGGAAGGCTGAGCAGCCGGAAGAGAGCTCCAGGGAACTTGCCTTTTCCATCTGTTGCCGATGCTTCTTGTAAATGCCTGATGGACCTAAAAACAAACATTTGGGGAACAAAAGGTTAGCTAACAAATCTGCACTCCTCTCTACTTCCAGGGCCAGTAACTTAAAGCCTTGAAATCCTCGATTATAAATTCAAAGGGTTAAACTGGACGATTTTAGACTCTCCCTAACCACGTGATCCTCGATCATCACCACTTCAGCATGAATGGTGCATAAGCCTAAGGTACAGATGCCCTGCTGACCAAAAACTGTCTGGCAGAGGCCTGGGCATGAGACAAACATTCCTGATCTCTCTAATGTCATTCCTACGACTACCCCCCATCCCCTATCCCCCACTAAGAAAATGGAGCATCATGGATCTCATCTGCTCCCTGGAGAGAATGGGTTTGAAAGTCTAGGTCTAGGAGCTGTGCACATGGCTTCATACAAACTCAGTCTTTCACTGACTAGAGATTTGTAACTTGGCTGAAAAATGCAGGCCTCCAGGGAGTCTCTTTTCCGGCTGGGATGTGCTGGTAACTAATGACCGTCATTACAGTTTTGGCAGGAGAACATTAATATGATTAAAGAAACTGCAGATCAGAGTTCTAGGTAGAGTTCACCCAGGGAAAGACCGTCTTAAGGATGAGCACAACACAGGCAGCTATGGGCCAGGGGGAAGACGGTCAGACCCGGCTGGAGTCCACCACTCTCTACTTGACTGTGAATGAATTACTTCTCCTAAAACCCCCGTGGTCTGCCCACTTGTTAGAACTGAATGGAGCAACACCTGAAAGTAAGTAGCACAAAGGTGACACCAAACCAATACTGCTGGATTGGAATGTTTTGTGTGTTTTTTAGATATAGTAGGAATTTATAACTAGGATGCTCAAAAATGACTGATTTGAGACTCAGCATTTAAAAATGAATGTTTTTATGTAACAAAAATTAAACTTGAACAAATACATTAGACATTAATTATGGTAAAGGATATGGTGTAAGAATGGGAGTAAGAACCACTTGGTTCCCAGTGGAACCACCAGCTCAGGAGATCTTAGTTATGATCAAGCAGGATGATGCAACCTCTGACATAATTAAAAGTGAGTAAACCACGACAGGTGTGTTCCTCAAATAGTTTGCCAAGTAGCTGTCTATGTCTGTTACAGCTACTGAGCAAATGGGTTGGCACGAATCCTTAATGTGTACATCAAGCATGTCAAACTTGTGGCCAGCAGGCCACATGCCTCGTTTATTTAAACGAGGCATAATGAGGCATTAAGAGATCAATACATCTCATTTATTGGTAATGTCTTCAATTGATCTAGAGCAAGTATGTCAAACTCTGGGCTCACAAGGAATATTTTTGCGGCCCAGCCAACGTATGGTATGCAAGAAATGTTTTAATAAAAATTTTGTAACTTAATTTTCACAATATCGTGTTGCATTCATTTCCCTTATGTGCCTTACGCGCAGGCGCACCATTTCTCTCCACTAATACTAGCAGCGAATATTTTAGCCCATTGCCACGTCATTAGTCTTGTACTGACTTGTTTGCTGTGCACAACAGGAAATATTTCGCTTTCGGAGAAAAAGAAAAATAGGTTTACTTGTGTTTTGCTTATTAATTAGTGCAGTTATTCAGTGTCTGGTAAGTTAATGTTCAAGAAAAAGTATTAATTTTTATTAAAATGTTCTATTATTTTATGTTAACAATTACTCATTTATTTCAGCCCTTTGTATTTAGCATGTCTCTATCGAAATAAACCTACGTTTCTATGAAAATTGAAGCTTTGGTCTTTTTGCGGCCCACATAACCTTAAACCTAGCTTATTTGGCCCATGTTAGCCTTTGAGTTTGACATGCTTGATCTAGAGCCTCCAGACCATCCATAACCTTTCCAAACACTGTGCACTTCATGTCCAAATGTGGCTGCTTCTTAAATCTCCTCTCTGGTACTTGACTTTTCTCTTGTACAGCTTTTCAGAATATTTACCTGACAGAAGCTTGCCTGCGGCATCTGCTTGTGAGTGCTGTAAGGAGCAAGTGGCAGGCAGTGGTCCTTTGTGCCTCTACAGCGTGTCTGGGTCTCCCCGTGCGCCCCTGACCCTTCTACTTTGCTGAGTGGCAGGTGTGAGTAGTCTTACTCTGTTCCTGAGCAACAGGCTGCTCTTTCCTTCTTTTGAAATGTTTGTGTTTAACTGATGATATACACGGGGGGACATGATCTCAAATGCTCCCAGGACACTTCCTGCCTGAAGACAATGCTGGCCATCTTGTCACAGACACCTGAGTTAACTTATTCCTGGGCAGGATGTGAGGAGGCTGCAGAGATAAAATAGCTCATTCGAATTCTCTTCTCTGCTGAATTATTACTGGACACGCGTGATATACGGAATGAGGGTTGAGTACTCCCACGTGCTCTCTCCCACCAAGATGTCGTCTCTGTGCTTGCTCCTGAGCCAATTAAGAGTGAATCTAATTGCCTGGAATGAGGACTACACTCCACTGACACCATGTCCTAAATAATCAGAATAAGTAAATGACCTATAAACCCAGGATCCTAAAAAATATTAACTTAAGTGCATGGGGCATTGCAGTGTGGAACACCTCACCTCTAATAGGAAGCAGGAAATCTACTGTTTTTAAAGTTTATTCCAAAATAATTCATTGCTTTCAAGGAGCACGGAACTGGATCGTTATTTCTGCTAGCCTTTTCCCTCTACTTGCTTCCCAGTGGACCAAGAACTGCCTTCAGTTTGCATGAGGCTTAATGAGGACATTTTCTCATCAAGCGCTGACTTGGCCTGACACTTCTTTACAAGCTCTGCATCCAACGCCTGCCATTTCCAGGAGGAAAGCCACCGTTCTGGAGGATGTCCAAAATGTTTACATGCTCAGAACGAGCACTAGGTTTTTTTTAAAAAATGTTTTTATTGATTCAGAGAGGAAGGGAGAGGGGGTAGAAACATCAATGGTGAGAGAGAATCATTGATCGCTGCCTCTTGCACGCCCCCTACCGGGATGGAGTCCGCAACTGGCTTGATACCCAGTAGGGGGCATGCAGGCATGTGCCCCTGGAACCTGCTGCTCCTGGTTTACGAGTCAATCCTTAACCACTAAGCCACCTGGGCTGGGCACTAGCACTAGTTTTATGTCAATGTACTTCCTTTTTTCCCATCTACCTTGGCAAGAAGAGCTTATTTATGGGCTTTCTTCAACTCCTTTCCTTCCAAATCCATGCTATTTACATTGCTGCTAAGCTCTCCTTTCCAGACTCTCTATTGCCAGCCTGCGCTACAAACCAGCCAGGCTGCCAGACTAGCTCCATCAGGATCCCCTGGGGAACCTGACAGGACACAACAGCCAGGGTCCTGAGATGATTCAGATGGTCTGGGACCCAGAAAGCTGTGTATTTTACACAGATGTCCCGCGTGATTCCCAGTTTGGGAACGGCTGGCCCAGCTGCCGGGTTTGACAGACAAGCCTCATGGGGTGCACACAGCCTCCCTCCCTGTGGGTACTCACCACACAACTGGGAAGAGGATAGCCCCACAGCACAGCAGGTCCACCAGAAACAGAGAATCCTTCCACAAGGCATACTCCGTGGTCCCCTCCTCGGTGGATTCTATGATGATGTAGGCCACGTTTGCCAGGACCTACAGGGCAGAGAAGTCAGTGAGGCCCCAGAACACAGGTAGATTCTCACAACAGCAGCCTCAACAAGGGGGGGAGGGGGACATTGGGGCCAGGAGGCCCCCAACCTATGGCCACAGCAGCACTCCCACGTGCTCTCTCCCACCAAGACGCTGTCTCTGCTCGCTCCTGAGCTTGTGACTGCTCTGGCCAACTGAGGAAGGTGGAGTGACGCCAGGTGATGTCCCAGGTAGGTCAAAGGGCACAGCTTCTGCCTGGCTCTCTAGAGAGACACCTGTGCAGCCCAGGGCCTTCCTGTAATAAGTCCGCCTGCCTGGAGCTGCCATGTTGAAGAGACCAGGCAGAGAGAGAGAAAGAGCCCAGGAGCCCCCACCCCATGTGATCAAGTCTCTCCAGCCCAGGAGGCAAGTGGAGACTTCCAGGGGGCCCAGCCCTGGCCTCTGTCTGCTGTAACTGCTGGGACAGCAAGTCAGACCTACCCAGCTAAGCCTCTCCCGACTCCCGAGCCACAGAGAACGGAGACTGAATGGGGGCTGTTGTACAGCAGCGGCTACCCAGGCCGCATGGTTTTTCAAGCACCCTAGGCCTCGCAGTCACCAGGCGCTGCACTTCACTTCCTGTTCAGCCACATGCCCAGGCTCCTCAGTGACAGTACCTCTGCTAAGTGCCAGATGATGTCATCAGAGACCAGAGCGGCAAGAGTGGCTGAGGAGCCACATCGCCCTCCCAGGAGTAACTCCAGTCCAGGTCCTCTGTTCACGGGACCAGCTGTGCTTCCCACGGAGGTCCAGCTGCGCCCGTGCTCTACCTCCATCCCCAGTCAGGGCTGTCTCGTGTGTTCAGTCTGTTGTTAAGCTCTCTGCGTGCTCTGAGAAGTCCTGAAGCTGCCTAAACTGAGCCGGCAACACCTGGAAACCTGCGGTGCTACTCGGCACACGGGGGACAGCCTAGGAGATGTTCTTTCAAAGACCACTGCTAGGTGTGGAAGCAGCGTCTAATCCCACCCCCACCTCCCACGAGGCCGTGCTCCCAATCCTCGGCCTGACCGTGCTGTTCGCAACCGTCATGTTCCACTTCAACAAAAAGGCAAAATCCGCTGCGCTATATTGGGAAGTCTCCCAAGTGCAGTTTCTCTCTCTGTCGAGGACTTACGCAGCTCAATCACCACGGAAGCATACACCACTGGATACTAACGCAAAAGTGATTCTGAAATGCCAGTCTCCCACTGACACGCAGCGTCGGGCTCCTCCCGAAGCCCAGTCGATCCTCGCACCTGTCTCTGAGGCTCCGTCTGCGAAGACAGAGTGGAGAACAGGCTTCCACAGCCTGAACTCCTAACTGCACGTGTCCTCGGCTTCCAGTCCCCGAGGTGCCGTGTGCAGCAACGGGCAATAACGCTCTTGAAACGCCATTCTGTGCAGCACTCACTTCTTACACAGAAATGTACAGTGGCTCCCATGGCCAGAAAGAAGCAGTTTTAACTTTTCAGGCTGCTGTTCAAGGCCTTCCTAGGCTAGTCTCCATGTTGAAATTTACAGTTACTTGTTAAATGCCATTTCTTCGAGTGACCTGCCACATAACCCTGTGCGCTGCTCCTCCGGACGAACAAATGGGGGGCAGTGGGGAGGACTGAGCCCTGTCACCGCACAGTTAGGCCGGGAGGAAGTTCACACTGAAGGGGAGGGAGCGGCCACAAGAGGAAAAGGGGCTCAGGGAGCGGTGTGGCAGAGTGGGCAGAGGCCCGGGCTCGTCACTCACGAGCTCTAGACCCTGGCGGCTCATCAGCCAAGACCTGGGTAGCTCAGCACCTCTGTCCACTGGACAGCACCTCATACTGCTGCCACTCCCCCTGGGCCTCTGTCATCTTTGTCATCTTTCTTTCCTTAAGCATCGAGGCAAGGCCCATCCACACATAAAGCCTCCCGGGTCATCAGAGTCTGGATGACCAGTCTTCCCTTGGAACCCTTCAGTAACTGGTGTGTACCATTGGTTTGGCGGTAACGTGTATCCCTTATTATTGACGCGAAGTGGCTTTGTTGCCGGAGCTGAGCGGGCTGGCCTCTTCCTTCCCTCACCTGCCACATCGACAGCGTGCTCCAAGATGAGCCCAGGTGACGAGAACAACTTGATCGAGCAGGCGCACTTCGGCCGAGCAGAGTGGCTGTGCATCGCTGCTAGGACCGCTGTTTCAGCCCGGCTCTGCTCCAAGGCTCCTCTCCTGCGGGCTCACTGGTGAGGCCCCAAGCACAGGGAGCCTCTAAGAAATGTGTGCCAACATCTACCTTGTGGGAACTCACATAGCGATTTTGTTAAATTATTTTAAAATTCTGAATGCAGAATTTTAAAATAATTTAACAAAACCGCTATGTACTGAGCTCCTCTGCTAAGAGGCCCATTTGCTTACAGGACACACGGGTGAGGAAGAGAAGCCAGCAGGTCCCCTAACTTTTCAGCAGCCCTCTACTGAAGGACAGGTGTCCATGTGCCGGTTAAAGATGACTGACGGTCAAACATCTCAGTGCCGTGGCCTGAGGCCTAGGCCTGTCCACATTCAGAAACAGAACTCCCCATGGAGAAGCTGGCGTTTCTGTGTGGGCCACCCCCGCTCCCAGACAGGCCTGGAGCGGCTCAGTGGGGGACAGAGCAGCACAGCGGAGGAGCGTCCCTCACCTGGAGTGGGATGACAATCATGAAGATCTTTTTGTCTTTATCAGAAAGGATGTGCTTGATGAAAGCCCAGCCAGTGCCAATGAGCGCGATGGTGATGAACAGCAGGGCCCCTTTCAAACTAAAAAAGAAAAATGTCACAGACACAAATGGGTCTCTTTGGAGTCCCACCTGCAAGTTAGATTCCACAGCTCATGCTATGATTTCACGTGCTTCTTGCAAAAGACAGGTGGCCAAATCCAGGAAGTTCGTCTTAAGTGAGCAAGTCTTCCCACACAAATAGTTAGCTATGCAGCCCATCACCTGAGCAGCCAGTCCCCACAAGGAGGCAGCCCCCTCCCAGGGGCACGCAACAGCCCCGAGTTCTCAAGTGTGGACAGCTACCCGTCCACCACACACCTTTGGCATGGCAGGAACCCAGTCAGGCTGCACAGGTGGGCCAGTCAACCTGGGGCAGGTCTCTTCCTGACATGGCTTCCCCAACACCTGATATGTCACATCCTGGTATGAGTACGTCACGAGTCACCCCGCATACTTACAGGTGAGTGATGTAGTACACGACAGCCCAGCCTTCCATGGGGAAGCCCTGGGAGGAGATGTAGTGGTAGTCGATCTGCAAGCGAACGGCATTTCAGAAAGGGCAATGGCCGGCCCCCGCCCAGTGAAGTCAAACAGAAATCCACAGAGACCTCATGATAAGGTGACCAGTGACTCACTTGTCAATTCACAATAAAGCACATGAGTGCGCGAACAATGTCAACCAGCTTGAGAAACTGACACGTTTCAGTGTCACTAACGCGCAGCCTGGGTCCCTCTCTTGAGGCAGGTGATTCCCCGGGCAGATGGCTGCCTCATCTCTTTCCAATCTCCACGGTCCAGATGCCACAGGTCTTCTCAGTGTCCCACCCGAGAACTTTACCTCTCACCACCCAGTCACTCAGTAAAAACCTACATGGAATCACCCAGCTTAGAAAACTGTTTTCTTTGGGGGGAGAAAATCTGTGAATTTAGAGCTACCTGAAGCCAGCATCTCATTTTAATTAAAGGGGCACGTTTCAGAAGTGCACTGAAATGCTCCTGGCAGAACTCACAAAGGGGACACACGTTTCTTACACATCTTTCATCCTATCATACACGGCTACCTGGATATTACAGTCACTCAAGGATCCCATCACTCATTATCTACATGGTAAAAAAAAAAAAAAAAAAATCAGCTCAGATCCAAATAAAAAATTACCCAGATACCTGTCCTTTCTTCAGACTAAGTGGCCATTGCTACTTTTCCCCTGACGGCGTTCTAAGTGCAGCAGTAAGTAGCGCACATGTGGAGACTGTCACCTGCGGGAGCCTCATAGGCCTACAAACTGGGAGCTGTGACCTTACTCTCAGGGGCAGGCTCATGGCAATCAGCATCGGGGTGAAATAGTCAAAGCTCAGTTCAATTTTATGCCTCTGTGTGTAGAGCATCGATTTTCTCTCGAATAAGAGCGCCAACACTGGACTTGCAATCCAATGGGAACACGGGGAAGGTCTGGAAGAGGGAGCCGTAGACACTTCAGCAGGTGGCAGCCTCATCTCAAGAAATGACCCAACCCACCCACCCACCCAAACAAAGAAATGAAGACAAGCCTGTGTCCGAGGGAAACTCCGGCCTGCGCTGCTATCAGACGGTGTCTCCGTCTGGTACTCTGAGGCTCTGATTATTTACGCCCGTGACCAGCCACCCCCTCCCGTCAGAGGCTTCCTGAGAAAGGCGTTCTTTCACCTTTGGTTTCCCACGGATCTATCCCCTTCCCCTAACTGATTTTCCTGATCATACAGCATTGAACATCATTTCATAAATGACCCCAAAATACCAATACATACTGCATGGAAGACCAAAGAAAGAGACTTGGTGAAAGGGAGGGCCGCCATCAACCAGTGAATTTTAAATACATCGTTCCTATAAAAACAGAGAGAAAAGAATGAAAGAAATATTCCATTCTCCCACACGACAGCTTGAAGCCTCGGGCATCAGACGTTTTTATAAGAAGGCAGTAAATGTAATCTAAGCAAACCCCAAACATGAAGCCTTTTTAAAAAGTCCTTTCTGTTGCAGAACAGGCCTTTTTTTTTTTTTTTTTTTAAATATATTTTATTGATTTTTTACAGAGAGGAAGAGAGAGAGATAGAGAGTTAGAAACATCGATGAGAGAGAAACATCGATCAGCTGCCTCCTGCACACCCCCTACTGGGGATGTGCCCGCAACCCAGGTACATGCCCTTGACCGGAATCGAACCTGGGACCCTTCAGTCCACAGGCCGACGCTCTATCCACTGAGCCAAACCGGTTTCGGCCAGAACAGGCCTTGAAGGAGCCCTAGAGGCACCTCTACCACGGAAGCCCACATTGCAAATGGAACTGAGTCATGCACGGAAGCCTGAAGAGTCTAAGACCGTGAGACAGAAATCAGAACAGGCTTTCTCCCCAGAAACCAACGGGAAAGGCCACAGGAAGTGGCCTGGATGGATCTGCGGACACTGAAACCCCAGTGAACAGAGGGGAGGAGCTACAGCTCTCGGGGAAATGTGCAGCCCCGGGGAGGCGGTTCAGCGCCAGGTGACAAGGAGGGCTGTGCCCTCTTCGCTCCCCTTCAAGGCTGGAACCTGCCAAACACCCCAGGCCAGTGGGGTAAAGCACCCACCTCCACCCCACCCCCAGGCTCACTCAGCTGCCTGTCCACCTTTGGGCTGCTGAGCACTCCATTCCACTACCCTTTCCCACCTCCCCCAGGACTTAACCAATAGGACACACAAGACCATTCTGGAGAAAAAGTTAAAACTCTATTAAAGAACACAGACTTCAGTAAGAGCCACGGGAAACTTCAACTCGGGTATCAAGACATTCGGCAAAGCCACAGCAGTACAATGTAGACAGTGGGACATCAGACAAAAAAAATCAACAGAACAGATATCACCATGTGAAAAATGCTAATAATAATATCCATAGATAGTATAGTTTACATAAATTAAAAATACATGCAACATTGCCCTAACCGGTTTGGCTCAGTGGATAGAGCATCGGCCTGCGGACTGAAGGGTCCCAGGTTCGATTCTGGTCAAGGGCATGTACCTTGGTTTCAGGCACATCCCCAGTCGGGGTGTGCAGGAGGCAGCTGATCGATGTTTCTCTCTCATCGATGTTTCTAACTCCCTATCCCTCTCCCTTCCTCTCTGTAAAAAATCAATAAAATATAAAAAAAATTAAAAAAAAATACATGCAACATGAATAAACATTACTAAATTATAAAAGTGCACGAATATCAGAAAACACATAATAAACACATTTGAGTGGTTGGGAAGGAATGAGAGAAGGGATAGGAAATGAAGGGAAACGAAGGAGAGGGCCTTGCAAGGATGATAAGGAGGGCGCGCCCTGAACCGACACATGCTGTTTCCAGAATGATTTCCTCTCCGGTAATTTCCTGTCCCAGTGCCCAAAAGTCAAAAAGGAAGTCAAGGCCAGAGTAGTCTGTCACTGTGAATAGCAATTAGATTTACCACAGGGCAAAACTGCCCACTGTCACCCCCCCCCCCCCCCCCCCCCCCCACTCCCCAGCAACCTCGACTAGCTAGCAGTCCTAGTTAAAACCTCCCTGCCTCCTGCCTGGGGCCGTGATGTGATAGAAAGAACACAGGCTCCAAAGCCACTCAGAACTGGCTCCAATACTGGTTCTATTCCAATGACCTTCATCTCTCTAAACCTCAGTAACCTCTTCTAAAAATGGGGCTACACCTGCCTACCTCAAGAAGCTGTGGGAACATTAGAACATTAGCTAAAATAACCACCACCAGGTGCCTGACTCAGAAGACCAGCTTCCCTCCACTGCCCCGGGGCTCTGGGCCCAAGGCAGACAGCACAGAGCTGAGAGGAGCCACGTATACACAGCAGGACATCTGGGTTCCAGTCCCAGCTCTGTAGCTGACTGGCCATGGCTCTCGCTTCCCCTGTCAAGGCCTCAATAAACCCAGGCAGAGATCTCTCAACTCCTTCCAGTGGGAGGGGCTGCAAGCCTCTGAAAGGCAGCGGCAGCCACGGAGTCACATCCTTTCCATGACTTGAATTTCCAACTTCACATGACCCGACTCGCTGTAAGACTCCCAGGGAAACAAGAGGATGGGGTGGGGGGCGGAAATCATACATTTTGTATGTATACTATACCTCAATAAGAAGCTTAAAACATGTACAAACTAGGTCAGCCTCATTTACCACACATTTAAAACTGCTGCCAGTTTTTATTATTTAAGTGAACCAGTGCCCATGACTGTTATATCACTAAGTAAAGGGAACTGAAGCACCTCACATGTGCCTCACAGCTGCAGAGCATCCTGATGTACAAACCCCTCCTGCACATAAATCTCAAGAGCTCAGCTCTCAGAGGAAGCCAGCGCAAGACTCACTGCCCCGTTTCACAGCTGAGGAGAAAGGACGAAGCGCGAAGCAGGCACACAGGCGGGAACCGTGTTCACACTGGAAACCAGCTCTCGCTCCTAGTTCTCACTTTTCTAATTAAAGCAAAGGCAGCCCTAACCGGTTTGGCTCAGCGGATAGAGCGTCGGCCTGCGGACTCAAGGGTCCCAGGTTCGATTCCAGTCGGGGGCATGTACCTTGGTTGCGGGCACATCCCCAGTGGGGAGTGTGCAGGAGGCAGCTAGCTGATCGATGTTTCTGTCTATCCCTCTCCCTTCCTCTCTGTAAAAATCAATAAAATATATATTTAAAAAAATAAAGCAAAGGCAAAACTTTCTTTAAACAAAACCAAACCCTCCTATGGCCTAACTTCATAGGATTCTTTTTGTCTTATTCACGGCTGCTGACCGTCTAGTCCAAGTGACTAGGTGGGGTCCTTCCCAGGTAAACAAAAAGCTCGTTCCATCCGGTGGTGGGCAGGGTGTTACAGCTGCTCCCAGCTGAGCATGTTCAGCACACAGGCCACAAGAGATGTCAGAGGCATCAATGTCTGCCCCAACGCTCCAGGGAAAGAGGTATTTGGGGTCCTTGATTATCATATAAATTCAACTTAACCCATACTGCAATACCATATTCACACACCATCATTTACTTAGTTTATGGGCCTTACCCTATAACAAAATTGTATCCTTTAACTGAAAATTATATTTTGCTTCTCAATTTTGGGGGAGAGAGACAGAATTAACATTAGCTCCACCTACATGCAGCTTGCAGCTGGTCTCCTCAAGAGCCAAGTACAGGAAGTTAAAGCCACAGGGGTTTCAGCAGAAAGGCCAACAGCCAGGCAGATAGGCTTTGAAGAGGATTTCTCCAGTGACAAGCCCCAGGTCAGTATCAGAAGGTCAGCAGCTCTCCCAGCCCAGCTCTGAGCTGAGGCTTCCGTACGAGGTGGTGACTCGTGCTCTCGGCCTCGTCTGCTCTCAAGAACAAAGAGCCCGACTGGGACCAGTGTGTTCACTTGGAGTGCTGCACTGTGATCTCTTCGCTATGGAAACGCTCAGCTTATACACATCTTATTTTGCTTGTATATTATTGAAATCTCTGGATTTGCCTTTTAAGCAAAAATGATGGGAAGTGAGCAAACACCAAGGCATGCAAAGCTCCTGCAGGGTCCTACATTTCAGGGAAGATGCCCTTTGAAGAGAACAAAATGGCCGGTGCCAATCCTGCCCAGGTGCAGAAGCCAGCAAAGGAGAAATTGTACAAATACCAACCCACTTGAAGCTGAAGGACTTAAGGAAGTAGTATTTTACCGTCGTTTTCGAAGGATGTGAATCCAGATGGTCCCAGAAAGGAAAAAGAAAAAGGCCATAGAAATGTATAACTTAGGGAGAGGGATTTCTCCTGCAGAGAGGTAGCTGTCAGGATTCTTCTCCGTGATCTCAATCTGAAACCAACATGAAACTTATTTTTACTTTTCAGGAACAGATCCTTTCACATCCAGCACTTTGTAATCTTAGCTGTTTCACTTAAGCTTAGGAGTACCAGCAGAGGACACACACATTCTCAGTGCACTGGCTGAAATGTAAACACACCCAGTTGCTTTACAGTCCTTGTTTATGAATCCTCTGCTAAAGTTCCTGCCCACTGGCCACACTTTTCTTTTACTTTGCTTAAGTGGTCTTAAGATCTATTCTTATAGAGAAACTAGAGGCCTAGTGCACGAAATTCATACACGGGAGTGGGGGAGAGGGGATGTCCCTCAGCCCGGCCTGCGCCCTCTTGCAATCCGCTCAGGTAGGGTCCCTAGGCCTGGCCGGCAATCAGGGCCTATCGGGGCTTTCCTTCCCCTGGCTGCTGGCAGCTGGCCCCGCCCCCACCACTGCTTGCCACCTGTGCGGCGCTGCACACTGGCCCCCCACCCCCTGCCACCAGTCGCCTCCCTCTGCGGGCGACAAGCATGGGATGCGATTGTTTGGCTGGCCTGGGCCTCCCTCTGTGGGGCGGTCGATCTCGGGGCCCCCAGATGGATTGCCCTGCAGAGGGAGGTCCCGCCCACCTGCCACAGTGCCACCAGCTGGTTAGCCTGGGCCTCCCTCTTTGGGGCGATCAATTGCGGAGCCTCCCATCGATCGCCCCACAGAGGGTGGCCTGGGCCTCACTCTGCGGGGCGATCGTGGGGCAATGGCGGGGCCCCCCCCGACCAATCACATCGCACCCGCCTTGGCTGGCCTGGTGCAGCGTGTCATACATAGCGTGGTTGTCCGGAAGGTCATTCAGATGGTCGTTCTGCTGTTTGGTTGATTTGCATACTAGGCTTTTATTATTATAGATAAATGTCTTCCATTTTACACGGCTGACAAAACTCATGTGGAACAGTTTCCATATGGTACTCACATCAAGGCTGAATGAAAACTTGTCATTAGACTGCATTTTAGGTCCAGTGCATTTATGCAAATAAAGACTGTAGAGGCCTTCCTGCTCATTGGTGCTGATGTTAAAGAAAAACTGAAAGTGAAGGAGAAAAAAATTAAAGGGTACCCAAATCCTCAGCTAAATTTTTAAGTCTTAGAAAGAAATCATGAATACTATGAACAGAAAAAAAGATAGACTACTTCAAGAAATCAAATTCTCCCAGAGCAGAATTTAAAGATGTTTTCTTGTTCTATGATTCCCTCCCAAAGTTGTTATAGCAACTTTCAAGCTAACAGAAAAGTTGACAGAATTATACAGCAAATACCTATATACCCACTACCTAGATTCCACAATGAACGTTTTACTATCCTTGCCTTATCACACATCTATCCATTGGTGATGGATTTTGGCAGAAGTCTTCCGAGGCAACCTTAGAAGATGCAGTTATCTAGTTTTCAAGCCAACGTATTATTTTGCTCTTTAGGTAAAAATACTCCTGACAACTGGAGGAGATTCATTTAATACTTAACAAGGAAAGGAGCCAATATTCCACCCTGGCCAATGTGGCTCAGTTGGTTGGGCGTCATCCCATGCACTGAAGGGTTGCCAGTTCGATTCCCGGTCAGGGCACATGCCAGGGTTGTGGGCTCAATTCTGGGTAGGGAATATATAGGAGGCAGCCGGTAATGTTTTACTTTCACACTGATGTTTCTGTCCCTGTTCCTTCTGCTCTCTCTAAAAACCAATTACAAATCCTTTAAAAAAAAAACAAAAAAACAATTTTCCCTCATTAAAATTTACACCTGTGATTTTAAGCAACAGTAATAAATGCTACATTTTCTATATTCAGACATGTTTTTCTTATATTTCATGTGTCCAAATGAAGCTTAATGTAAATTAAAAGAAATCATACATGTACGTAAGATCATAGAAGCAACTCCTGAGTCTATCCTAGAGAATTTTTCTATAAGCCTAAATTATGTGGCTTAGGGCTACATATACAGATGGTAAACTATAAAGAAAGGTGAGGACATGATTATAACATTTTCTTCACAATCGAGGTTACTCTAGAGTTGGGAAGGATATGGAGTTTGTGAGGTACTAGCATGATTCCATCTCTTGTCCCAGTGATGGTTACAACGGTGATTACTTACAACTATTTGTATTCATCACCAATATAGGTACTAACACTCTTCTGTAAATATACTATACCTTATAATTTAAAAGGCGGGGAGGAAAAAGAGACACCTGAGAAGAAGCTGGAAATAAAAGGCCAAGAATATTCAAGTTGAAATTGTTAATCCATGTCCCAAACTCATCCTTGTAAACGTCAGACGTGTATTTTAGTCCACACAAGGTAGCCAGAATAGAAAATGTTTCTAAACATACTAACTTCCTAGTTCTCAAAGACTCAGATGAAGTTAAGAAATATTTTTTAAAAATCAATAGAATTATTAAAGAGATCAGAGTTGGCACTTGACCCTTAAGGAGAAAACAAAAATAAAGCAAAAATGTAAATTTTAGAGTTGGAATAAGCTCCGACAGTCCCTTTCCTGCTCTGGGGATGAACGATCATCCTTGTTCTGTGGATGGAGCAGAAAGGCTCAGGTGACTTCACTGTGCAAAACGGGGAGAACACTGGGTAGGAGAACAGGAAGGAATCACCTACGACTCCTTTGCAAGGAGAGGGGAAGCAGCCCGGAACTGCCTGTTTTATGCATCCTGGGGACCCTACGAACTGTCCATTTCAACCCACGTTCTCATCAGCAGTGTCCGCTGCTTTGCCCTGACACTCACCTGACACACGCATTAGTAACTGACAATGTATACATCCGATATGCTTTCCTTTTGAATTACTTTTTCAAGGCTTTTTACAAAAACATTCAAAACACTTATTTTATGAACAAGCATTTTAAAGTGAGGGAAAAAAGAGAGAAAAGTACCTTTTGTATTTTCTTAAGGAGGCAGTAAAGCAAAGTGGTTAAACACATGGGCCTTGGAGTCAGAAAAACCTGGGTTTGAGTCCTCCCCTTGGGCAAGTTACTTAACCTCTCTGAGACTCAGTTTCCTCATCTGTAAAAGGGGAATAATAACAGTACCTACTTCATAGAGTTGTTGGGAGGATGAACTGAGATAATGATAACATAAAAGTATTTAGCACAATGCCTGGCATTCATTCATTCATGTCCATAATTACTGATGGAGAGCCTATGAGAGGCCAGGTCCAAGGTTAGGAATTTCATATAATCAGTAATAAAACAGAAAATCCCTGCCCTTATGGTTACCTTCTACAGGGAGAGACTGACAAACATAGTAAGTACAGTTACAGCATGTTGGAAACAAGAAGTACGAAGGGAAAAGAACGGAGTGGGAAGGGCGAAGGGGAGTGGCTGCATTTAAAACACGGTGACTGGGGAAGCTTTGCTGAGACAGTGGTGTTTGAAAGACTTGAAGGAGAAAGAAATTAATCAAAAGGGTTCCAAGGGACAAGTGTTCCTCCCAGTGGGGACAGTTAAAGCAGAGCCTGAGGCTTCATCTTTCCTAGGAGCAGCAAGGTGGCCCGTTTGCCTGGAGCAGAGTTAGCTAGGGGAGGGGAGAGGAAGGGAACAGGGGCCGAGGATAGAAATGACAGCGGCCGACCTGTGGGTTTGCAGACAAGTGGAAGGACTTGGGCTTTCCCTCTGAGACAGCCGAAAGCTGCTGAGGATTTGGAGGTGACTACTCCACAAGCTCTCAGTTAGCTATTAATACCAATGGCTACTAAACTTAACATATAAAAATTGTTAGATAGGCAATATAAGCCACTATAAACCAGAACAGAGGATGCAGGGGTGGGGGACTTCCACGGTGATAAAAGCAGAGCGTCTGGCAGAGTGGATTACATGGTGGCCTGCATTTGTCAACACTGATTGAGCTGTACACTCAAGACCTGTGCACTCACTGTAAGCAAATTATACCTCAATTAATGAAAACGGGTTAGGAAAGAGGCAGTGACTTTTACAAAGTAATAAAGGTTATTTGCATAGCGCTTTACAGAGCACTTTAAAAAAATGATCTGCCTAGCAACCCTATGAGACAGTCCCACCATTTTTCATTCTTAGATGATTAAAGAGCGAGGAGCCGAAGTGAAGTGTTGTCCAAGGTCACCAGCTAGTAAGTTGGTGCTGAGATCCAGTCCAACCTCCTACCACATACATGGGCTGTGATGCCGCCACAAACACTCACATGCAGTTAATAATGGTGACAGCGTTGCGGGTCACTCAAGGCCTCTGAGTCTCAGTGAACTCATCTAAAATTACAACATCACCCTAAGGGATCACCCACGGTCCTCCTGGAGCACTCGGAATGGGAGACAGCGTAGGATTAGAGGCAGAGTGGGGGGACAGCCAGGCAGAACTGGGTTGGAATCTGGGCCTTATCACTCATATTGGACATTCGTGAAGTTATTCCTTCTTAGAGTCTTATGATTTGCTACGCAGCAGGTGATAATATCCACCCTGTAGGTTTGTTATGGAGAGAGCTACTGTATTCAAGTGACTGATATATAGCATGCTTAATTATTCCTAAATTCAAAATGCTTTTGCTTTTAAAAATTCACTCTTTACATGGTAGAGATCAAGCTTTACCCAAGAAGATACGTACCCGAAATGAAAGTGCCCTGCCATTATTACGAACAGAAAAGGATTTCTCTTCCATTGCCTAAAAAGACATAACAACCTGCTTTAGGACACTGGCAGGAAAAGTAAGCTAATAAACATAAACATAAAGGCTTAAACATGTTTTTCTGAAAGCCTACATTTGCCGACCTTTAAAAGCTTCCTAAAAATAACATCCACCATCCTTCTGATGTCTGAACTCCCCTTTTCACAGAGAATGTTCGTTCTTCCTCACCCACTGCCTTTACTCAGCTGTCTTCTGCCTCTTCACTAACCCCACTCCTCACCCCGGCCCCCAACTTCCTGCTGGAGCACTTCTCTACTATTAAAGCCTCAGCAAGACCTAGGGTGCCAACCCAGGTCACACCCTGACCATCCCTGGACTCCACTCCCGATTGCAAGTGAGTAACAGGTTGCCATTGGTCCAACGGACGAAGTAATGAAAAGAACTACTGACATATGCAACACATGATGAACTGAGAATACTTACGCTGAATGAAAGAACACAAAAGAGCACGCACCACATAATCCATCTGCGCAGAGTTTTATGAAACTAATCTACGGGACAAAGCAGTGGTTGCCAGGGGACAGGAGCATGGCAACGGGGCAGGAAACACTTTTGGGGTGATGGGTAATGTTCACTAACTTTATTGTGGTGATAGCTTCACAGTGTACACGTAAACCAAAACGTATCAAATTGTCATTTTAAATATGGTCCTCCCTCCTGACCTGCAGGGGATACATTCCAAGGCCCCCAGGGGATGCCTGCACCCGCAGATAGCACCAAACCCTACATATACTATGTTTATGCTTTTTCCTATACACCCAAACCGATGAGAAAGTTTAATTTATAAAGTAGGCAGTTTCAAAGACAGGTTCATTCTTACTGCAGATCTTAGCAACCTCCCCATGGCTTTTTTTTTCTTTCCTTTTTAAGTCAAGAATGTTCACCTCTTCACGTAAAGGAAGCTTCTCGTTGGCGTATCTGAATTGCCAGCATCACGACACTAGCACAATGGGGTCAACAGTAAGTGAAATAAGGGTGACCTGAACACCAGCACTGCGACACCGTGACAGTGGATCTCATGAGACAGCTAAGTGTCTACGGGCAGGGGCAGCATATGCAGCCAGCTCTGTATTATCTAAGATCCCTCTCTCTGCTCCCAAATATGTACCTTTTACTTCAAACAGGCCAGTGCCCAGCACCTGTTATGCTCATTTCCACTTCCAGTCTTTGCTTATGACAGTCTTCATCCCATTCCATCTCTTCTTCCCCAAACAAATCCAGCAAACTTCAAACCCTGGTGAAACTTCCTTCCAGAGGGTTCTCCAGATAGCTCACTTCCCTCTCCACCCACTATCTGGCCCTTTAGCACTTAAGTGCTGTACAATGCAGCACCCGATTTCACTGTTAAGTTGTTTCAGTGTGCCAACATTATGTCTCCAAACAAAAGGCAGCTCCCTGTACATGAGGCATGTGTATGTATATGAATGTACCTGTGTATGTGTATGTTTAAAAAGAGATCCATACATGCACCATATACATATATAAACAAAAAAGCTGAGCACAAATGGGTGCTTAGTTCTTACCTTTGAATCCTCTGTACTTCTTTTAGACTTTCCACTCTCTAGAAGCAGAAACATTGAAAAGGTATTACTGTAGGATTCACTCATATGTATATCATAGCATCATTTTATGAGACTCTAGCTTGTCTAATATCAAATAATTCAAACAAGCAAAAAAGGTGAGACCACATGCTATCTTGTGGACTGTCATCTCTCTCTTTTTAAAAAAAAAGAAAAAGATTTTTTTTATTGATATTTACAGAAAGAGAGGAGAGGGAGAAGGACAGGGAGAGGAAGAAAAAGAAACATCAATTGCTGCCTCCTGCATGCCCCTGACAAAGGATAGAGCCCGAAACCCAGGCATGTGCCCTGACTGGAAATGGAACCAGCAACAATTTGGTGCCCAGGATGACACCTTAACAACAGAGCCACATCGGCCAGGGCTGGACTGCCATCTCTTTAAATCCCAAAATAATTCTTGAGCTGTAGAAGCAGCAAGCTGGAACTTATTATGTTATAAATGTATCTAATAAGTGATAATATTCAGTACCAACAGGGAACTCATCTGATAATCTAGTGTATGTTACTGCCAGAGATGCCACATGGCCTGACTTTTCTAACTATCTAGGTAATTATGTTTGAAAACAGGTCACTGTTTGAAATAAATATATATGAGATCTATTTACATACATGGAAAAATTCACAGCCTAGCAAGAAGTGTTAAGATTGCTAATGGTTTCTTTCATGGAACAAAGAGGGCACCTGGGCCTTATTTTTACTTAAGATACTCTTCATGAGGAAGGCAGAATCCCAAACTCCCTGCAGGAAGGGAGAGGGTTTCAGAAGAAAAAGAAGGAAAAGAGTATTTCCTGCTCAGGAAATGGTCACTGGGCATGAGGAACCTGGATGAGGGGACGGTGCAGACATTAAACCACACCATCACACAAGTGCAGTCTTTCTGCAGGTCTTCTAATTTGGGTTAGAGTTTTGACAAAGTAAAAAAAAAGTGTAAATATAATAAATATTATTAATATTTATTAATAAATAAAATGCAATAAATATTAATTTGTTTTTAAAGACAAACCTGACAGTTAATAAAAGAGGTGGTAAATATAAATTGGTTAGTCAACATAGGAAAAAAGTGCAACCTAATAACAGCAGCGAACACAAAAACAATGCCCTCTGCCTTTCACTAACACTCACACACACAGTCTGGCTAGGTCTAGGACATGGTGATATGGGCACTATTCCCACATGTTTTCTGATAGGAATAGATAAACCCACACAGCTCATTTGGAAAGGAACTAAAAATATGCATCAACGGACGTATTCAGATCCTTTGAATCAGGTATTCCAATTCTGGGAACCCATCCTAAAGGAAGTTCTATATCTGAAAAAAGTTTTACGAACAAAGAAGTCCAATGCAGCAATATTTATAATAGCATCAAAATGAAAATATGCCTCCTTAAAGGGAGAGGTTGAGTAAATTATACTACCCATTTAACGGATATGTGATAAGTATAAAATATCTTTAAGTGAACAGGGATGCTTAAAGTGGTACTTGTAACTGTGAATTTTAAATGTTCTCCACTTAAGAAACAACCTTAGGGAAAACATCAATTACTAAAATTTTAACACTGGGTGTACCGGTAAGGAGAAATGACTTTTCTTTCTCTACCTTCTCCGTATTTCCACTTTTCTTTAATGATTATATATTTTACCATAAAATAATGGTTAGATCATGTTTGTTTTTACTTAGCCAAAAAGAATCAACCAAGCTGGGCAGTGACGGAAAGGCTAGCTCCACCTCACCTTTACCTCGTCTCGTCTCAGCCTGGCTGCCTGCGGAAACCGGGGGGACACCAGCCTCCTGGCTCTGGCCAAGGACTTTCTCATCGTTGCTGAAGATGATCTTTGGTAACTGGGTACCAGCTTCTGGTGGAGATTTTATTTTCACTCTACAGTCAAATAAGATAGAAGGGGAAAAGTTCAAGGTAATGCTTATGGACCTTTAAGTGTTGTACATTAGGCATGGCTTCAAGCTCTAAATTCATTATGTCATGTAATCCTACGATGTAGATTCTATCACCTGCATCTTACAGATGCTGAAATGGAGGCTCAGGAAGGGTAAACACCTTGCCCAAGAGCAGTGAGCTAGCAAGGAGCTGGAGAGGATCCAGCAGTCTCCCCGCCAGGGCTGAAATTCTTGGCAACCACGCAATTCTGATGTACATTCTTCCCCACTAAGTATCTGTGATATGGTCAATAAATTGGTGTACAAGGGAAACAGAATGAGATAAAACCAATGAAATGGCCTGGCTGCGGTGGCTCAGTGGTTGAGCACTGACCTATGAACCAGGAGGTCACGGTTCGATTCCCATTCAGGGCACATGCCTAAGGTTACAGGCTCAATCCCCAGTAGGGGGCGTGCAGGAGGCAGCCAATCAATGATTCTCTCTCATCATTGATGTTACTATCTCTCTCTCTCTCTCTCTCTGAAATCAATAAAAATATATTTTAAAAAGAACAACGAAATGTTCAAGTGAAATCTAGGGAATTTGGAGCGGCATGCCTCGAACGCATCTCCTCCCTTCTCCCTCCTGAACAGACCCCTCTGCTGTTACCCGCCCTGCACGAGGGCCAGTGAGTTTCCAAGCCTGAGTGACACCGGACCTAAACTGGACGATCCAGCTGAAGGGAAGCACTTCTAGTTCTGCCTGGGGAGAAGCCTTCCTGTCCCTCCCTTCCTGAGATGGGAGTAAGAACCCACTTTACGGAACACGCCACACCACTTCGTGCTATTCTGTCTTGGCATTTACGTGGGAAATGTTCTTCCCTTTATTATTCACTGGTGAAGTCTCCGCACTAGAAGGTGGGTTGGGCCCATTACCTGAAACCTTCCCTCTCTCCCACATCAGTCTCTCTGGCCCACCTCTCTGCTTTGCTGTGATCACTGGGATGGCCGTTGTCTCCCTTGTTCTGTGTTTAATCTCCAGCACTCAGCAAAGTCTTTGGCAAATGGTAGATACTCAGTGAATGTTAGCTTAATGACCAAATTCCCCCCAACTTTACTCTAGGGTTTTACTGAAGGAATTATTAGAATTACTTACTCACTTCTGGAGAAGTTTAGGATTAGAAGGGGGACAGAGACAAACTGTTTCCTGAAAATACAGTAATTCACATCTTCATCCTAAGAAAGGAAGATCCAATTATAATCACCTTATTCATTCACACTAGAACAAGGAAAAAACGTTTTCAGGAACAAGACAAACAAGGGGCCCACCCTCCACTGCAAACAACACAACCGTGGGTGTACTGATACCCGAGAGTCCCGGCAGCCGCCACCTCAAGAAAAAAGCCCACCAACAAAAGCAGTGCTCCCACCGGTGTCCTGAGCTGTAGTGAAGAGTGTGGTCAGTCACGCATTCAATGCTCACCAGGGAAGAAGAAAATCCGTCATTCTTGGAACGGTCGAGGCTGAATCCAATCTAAGAGGGGTAAAGAGCGTAGAGGTAAATGCCCACATGATGGCCTGGCCTCCTCTCGGTTTTCATGGCGTTCATTTGCAAGAAGAATCACTAATTACTAAAATTATTCAAGAATTACAATTTAAATGTTAAAAATAAAATTATCTGATGCCTGTTCACAAGTTTTATTTTCTCCATATTCTGACACTTCTCACTCGAGTATGGGGCAAAGCTTTCAGCTAAGAAACAGAGAAGGGTCAGCCCTTGCTGTCCGGGGAGGCACTCACAGTCAGGTCCTTGTCTGTGGCTCCTTCCGTCACTGAAAGGCTGTTGACAGTAACCACCATGCTCCCATTCTTGAAGAATCCAAAGGTGTTTAGATGAACCTTATGCCTCACGTCATCCTAAAAAGATTTGCAGAAGTGAAATTAGTAATAGGGACAAGTTAACTTGATTATTTAACCTATTCGTTTGCCTGAAAAACTAGTCTAGTTTCCTGCTAGCTAACCAATGTTTCCATATACTTAGGAAAATATACAGATGTGGTACCTGATCTTGTTTCAAAGCTGAAGATGACTCATCAGGAATGCGTAAGATATCAACAGTTTTGCAGAAGGAAGCACATAATGGATGCAATTCATTTTGACACATTTGTAACAGTCCTGACTAGGTGGTCAGTTGGAATGTGAATTCCAGGGAAGGAGGAACAATGTTTTAGTCATCCTCACATACTGCCTGCTAGTCCAAGGCCCAGCATCTAGTAGGCACTCAAAAAACATACTGGCCCTGGCTGGTGTGGCTCAATTGGTTGAGTGTCGTCCCATGCACCAAAAGGTCACCCGTTCGCCCTGGCCAGTTTTTTTCAGCAGTTAGAGTGTCGCCTCACTGACCAAAAGGTCTGGGATTCAATGATTGATGTTTCTCCCCCGCATCCCTTCCTCTCTCTCCAAAATCAACAAAAAACGCATGAAGAAAAACATGCTGAAGGGGATGGGGGGGGAAGTAGCCAAAACTGCTCTAAGGATACGTTTTTATAAACCTGCTTATAAATTGTGTGCAACTGGCTCCTCCCACTGCAGGCTGACCGGGCACACCTGCACATTACTTTTCTAATCTGTAATTCATTTTTTTTACATAGGTTCATTTGAATCTAAAAGTTATGCTATATATATGATGGGTTTCAGGAAACAAAGCCTTATAAGCAGAAGGAATCCCAGGAACTTGTCAGGTGGAGACAGGATCTTTTGGACACAGGATAATCCTGAGGTTTGTTGAAACTGAACGACCTGGGCAAATGCCTCGCACGCCTGCTTGAAATTGTCTCAAAGGGGTGATTTCAACCCCAACTAAGTCAATAATTTTAAGGCTGATAAAGACTAACTGGAACTTTAGGCAAACAGTCAGGAGGGTCTACAGGAGGAGTTAGGGCTTATGTGGAAGTTCTCCCACGCTAGTAATTGAGAGACCCCTAAGGGAAGAATTGTTTATAATACAGCTCTATGGTTCTCCTTCCCTTAACTTTCTTTTCCCTTCTATAAATACCCCTCCATCTTGGCACAAAGGCCAAGTGTGCATGTGGCCTGCCATGTCTGCATGCATGGGGCTGCAAGCCTTTCTTTTTCCTGAATAAATCCTTTCTGGTGAGGAAGCACCTAAGCCAGCAGTTCTCAACCTGTGGGTCGCGACCCCTTTGGGGGTCGAACGACCCTTTCACAGGGGTCGCCTAAGACCATCCTGCATATCAGATATTTACATTACGATTCATAACAGTAGCAAAATTACAGTTATGAAGTAGCAACGAAAATAATTTTATGGTTGGGGGTCACAACATGAGGAACTGTATTAAAGGGCCAGAAGGTTGAGAACCACTGACCTAAGCGATATTATTTTTCAACTGAGAAAGCCAACAGAACCATGGTATTGTTAACATAGTGAAATGCTCGGTCTCTGGGACCCCATCTTGTTGGGCCTGTGCTGCTCCCATGGCCCTCAGGCTAGTAGGTCCTGCTTGAGACATACTAATCATTAGAGGGATTCTGCTTGGGGCTTTAGTTTTTACAAAAACAGCTCCTTCCCATTTCCCCTTCCCTTGATATAAAAGAAGCCTAAACTCTGTACTTCCTTAAGATGGATTTGAGGAACTACTAGGGCCTCCATCTTCTTGATTAGCACCTTCTCCAACAATAAGCTTTTCCTTCCTCCAGACTCTGATGTTTTGAGTTTTGTCCTTTTAAAGTGTTGGGCAAGCGGACCGTGGGCCCGTAACAGTATCAGTGAAGACTCTACAAAGAAAGCCACGAGTTTCACACTGAGAATTATCTGCCTAAATCAAATCGCCTTCGCTAAGTTTGCAAGAAGCTAACAGTTATTATGTAATTCCTAAATGGTAAGCACTTTTCTAAAACTTACATTTGGTTCTTCCTCAAATCTGATAGTCTTTTTTGATAGTGGTTTTGCTTCTTGTTCATATTTTTAAATTTCACCCTTTGTTTCTTTCCATTTTAAATATAGCTCTTTTACACACACAGAGGTGTCTGGGGTCTGACTCTGCTCTTTGTCCTTGTCTCTGCTGATGTTCACAGCAGGCTGTTTCTTTGTGTGAGTGGTAATTACTCATTCCTAGACTTGGATCTTCTGGATATCAGAGACAGTCTAACTCAGCGGTTCTCAACCTGTGGGTCGTGACCCCTTTGAGGGGTCGAACGACCCTTTCACAGGGGTCGCCTAAGACCATCAGAAAACACATATATAATTACATATTGTTTCTGTGACTAATCACTGTGCTTTAATTATGTTCAATTTGTAACAATGAAATTGGGGGTCACCACAACATGAGGAACTGTATTAAAGGGTCGCGGCATTAGGAAGGTTGAGAACCACTGGTCTAACTGCAAACACCAACGGCCTAGGCAAGGCCATGGAACAGATCTTCAGCAGAACAATCAGAAACCACCCCTCCCACCACCACACACAGCTAGTACATACATCTTCCTGCCATTTTATTTCCTAGCCCACTCTTCCATTCAAGCAACATAGCTCTTTGAGAGTCCCATATTCAGGGCTGAGGACAGGGACACAGTTCTAGCTCCACTCCTGCTTCGTTCTAAGGCTTTGGCTCTTCCTCCTCCTCACCAGTTGTTAAAATCCAAGACTCTAGGGTCCAAGTTTCTGCCATGCTTCAGGGCAGCCCTGACTTGTGTTCTTTAACCCACTGGAGCTTCAGCTCCTTCTTGCCACCTTTTTTATTTTTGGCCCCTGGGCATTTTCCTTATTTTCCTAGGAGCCCAGCTGTGCATTTAAAGCATGTTGACCAGACTTCCACTTCCTGGTAGGATGGAGTAACTTGCAGCAAATTAGCACTCCCAGGGAGAAGCAGAAAAGCCAGCTAAGATAATAGAAGTCATTTGCTGAGAGGCATCAGGGAGCTGCGAGAGCATAAAAGCCAGAAAAGCTAAGGTTCATGACCTTCCTCAGGACTGTGAGAGTGATTAGCCCCTACAGAAAGTGATTTGAGTGACTATTTTCTCAATTCTCCCAAGGGTGTTACGTGGCTACTGCTATCTTAGATGTTCAGAAAAGAAACTAATTCAACTACATAGGATGGATGTCTTAGGACATATAAAAAATAATATAACTGGAGCCCTGGCCGGTTTGGCTCAGTGGATAGAGCATCGGCCTCTGAACTGAAAGGCCCCAGGTTTGATTCCGGTCAAGGGCACATGCCTGGGTTGTGGGATCGGTCCCCAGTGGGGGACTTGCAGGAGGCAGCCGATCCATGATTCTCTCTCATCATGGATGTTTCTTTATCTCTCTCCCTCTTCTTTCCTCTCTGAAATCAATAAAAATATTTTTAAAAATAATAATAATATAACTGGAGCCACTTAAAAGTGGAGTGGGAGCTGCCATCCCAGGGGAACTGCCTTCTTGACATTGGTTCGAGTAATGATTTTTTTTGGATAGAAAACAAAGGCACAGGTAACACAGCAAAAACAGAAAAATGGGATTGCATCAAACTGAAAAGCTTCTGCACAGCAAAGGAAACAATTACAGTAACACAGTGAAAAGGCAACCTACAGAATGAGAAAAATATTTGCAAACCATATATCTGATAAGGGGTTAATATCCAAAACACATAAGGAACTCAAACAACTCAACAGCAAGAAAACAAATGACATGACTTTAAAATGGACACAGGATCTGAATAGACATTTCTCAAAAGACATATAAATGACCAACAGGTATGTGAAAAGATGCTCAACATCCCTCATCAGGAGGGAAATGCACCTCATACCTGTTACAATGGTTACTGTCGAGAGACAAGAGTTGATGAGGATGTGGAGAAAAGGGAACCCTTCTACACTGTTGATGGAAATGTAAATTGGAACAGCTGGTATGGAAAACAGTATGCGGGTTCCTCAAAAAATTAAAAATAGAACTACCATATGGTCCAGCTATCCCACTTCTGGGCAAACATCCAAAGGAAATAAAATCACTATCTCAAAGAAATAGCTGCACCCCCATGTTCATTGCAGCATTATTCATAATAGCCAAGATATGAAAACAACCTAAGTAGTTGTCACGGGATGAATAAGAAATACACACACACACAAACACACACACACACACACACACACTGGATTATTATTCAGCCTTAAAAAGAAGGAAATCTTATCCTTTTTGACAATGTGGATGAAACTGTCTAAGTGAAATAAGCCAGACACAGAAAGGTAAATACTGCATCATCTCACTTACATGTGGAATTTAAAATTGTTCCTGAAGCAGAGAATAGAACGGTGGTTACCAGGAGCAGGGGGTGGAAGAGGATGGTGGAGGGCATGGAGAGATGCTGGTCAAGGGTATAAAGTTTCAGATATGCAGGGTAATTTCTCAGATCTAACATACAGCATACTGACTACAGTTAACAATGCTGTGTTGTTGTATACTTTAAATTTGCTTAGAGAAATCTTAATTGTTCACACACAAAAAAGTAGCTATGTGAGGTGATGATATGACAACTGGCTTAATTGTGGTAATAATTTCACAATGTATATGTATATCAAACTATCACATTGTATATCTTAAATACATGCAATTTTTATTTGTCAATTACACCTCAATAAAGCTGGACAAAATATTAAATGCAAAGAGCAGAATCCAAACTATATACAATAAGAGCTAAATTTGTAAAAAGAAAAATTTAAAAATTAAAAGCTAAATATTTACATTTATTTATTTATAAAAGGTCTGAAAGAAATCCACCAAACTATGAAAAGATTAGTAGCATTGGAGTGGTAATAATTTTCTATTTTTTTATATTTTCTACATTTCTAACAAATAATTACCAAAAATCAATCTTTTTGTTTAAGTATTACTATTTGCCAGTAATACATGCAGGACCCTCACCTAACTCACGCCCCATGTCCACTTGCAGGTATCATGTCACCATTCCAAATAAGAGAAGCACGGAAGTGACTGCACTCCTCAACCGCCCTCCACTCCCTTCCGAGCAACCTGCCCTAACTTCCACTGCTCTATGATGCCGCCTCTATTGCACATCATGTTCTCATTAAGATGAGTTTCTATATGTGCTTCCTATTCTGTCCCACCAATCAGCCTGAAGTATTATATGGCTTATTGTTATGAAACCGGATAAAGCAAGACCTCTCTCCTCCTCATATAGATCTGTGTTGGCTATTTCAGCACTTCTGGTGACCAGAAGGGAGTACTGGGGGTGGGGGTTCTGGGGTGCTAGTTATGTCCTGTTTCTTGAGCCAGGTGCTGGTTACATGGTTGTAAAAAAAAAAATTCACCAAGCTGCACACTATGAACTAAGAAACTAAAGAAAGGAAGGGCAATGAGACTAGAGAAGAGGCTGCTCACAGATAGACTGGCGGCGTCATTAAGGACTGTGAGCTCCCCCTTAAGGGGGAAAGGGTGCCCCTGATGGGTTCAAAGGAGAGTGACATGACGGTATTGGGCTCTTAGGCAGATACTTCAGCTACAAAGCAAAATGTGAGCTGGAGGAATTCTGGGACACAAGTGGGAGGAGACTGCACTGGTCTATGAGATATAAGGATGGCCTGGACCAACGAGTTCAGGTGACGACAGAGCAGGGGATGGATTGGGGGGGCGGGGGGGAGCTACTTAGAACACCCACCTACAAGAAGTGAAGAACACACAGTTACTAAGACAATCTAGACGAGTATATAGGCTGAGAGTGAAGGGAGTGGAAGGGTGAGTTGTTTCTTAGGTGCTTATGCAACGCCTACGAGGAAATGCAGAGTCGGCAGTTGGATACACTTGCCCAAAGCTCAGAAGAAAGGTCTGATCTGGAGATGAAAGAAAAAATCCCTCAAGACAACTACAATTTTGGCACATTTTCTCCTTTTTCCTTAGTTTCAAAATAGTTGTTTTACACTGACAAGTCTGCTCTTAACTAAACAGCAGAACATACATACTTTTGCTTTAACTCCCTAAACAATTTCACATTAAATTACTTTAAAACAGGCCGTTCTCCTTGGGAGGAGGCCCGTAGGCAGCAGCCATGGCGCCCAGCCAAAATGGCATGATCCTAAAGCCCCACTTCCACAAGGACCGGCAGCGGTGCGTTGCCACGTGGTTTAACCAGTCCGCAGACAAAAGGCCAGGCAAGCCAAAGTGCCGCATCCCCCTCTGACCCATCCATCCCCCTCTGACCCATCCGACCTATAGTGAGATGCCCCACCACCTATAGTGAGATGCCCCACCGAGAGGAACCACCCTTCAGCTTGGAAGGGTTAAGGGCGGCTGGCAGCCACAAAAAGGTGGCCTGGACCAATGGGATCTCGGTGGGTCCCTGCAGGCCAACGTGCAGTGGCTGACGGAGTACCGTTCCAAGCCCATCCTCTTCCCCAGGAAGCCTTCGGCCCCCAAGAAGGGAGACAGTTCTGCTGAAGAACTCAAATTGGCCACCCAGCTGAGCGGACCAGTCATGCCCATCCGGAATGTCTACAAGAAGGAGAAAGCCAGGGTCATCACAGAGGAGGAGGAGAACTTCAAGGCTTTTGCCAGTCTTCGCCTGGCCCGTGCCAATGCCCGGCTCTTTGGCATCAGGGCAAAAAGAGCCAAAGAAGCTGCAGAACAGGATGTTGAAAAGAAAAAATAAAGTGCCGTTGGCAACCAAAACCGTGGTACATCTACACAATGGAATACTAGGCTGCTGTAAAAAAGAAGGAATTCTTACCATTTGCAACAGCATGGATGGAGCTGGAGAGCATTATGCTAAGTGAAATAAGCCAGTCAATGAAAGAAAAATACCACATGACCTCACTCATTTATGGATAATAAAGAGCATTATAAACTGATGAACAAAAATAGATACAGAGGCAGAGCAGCATCGAACAGACTGTCAAACTATAGCGGGAAGGCTGGGGAGGGTTGGGGGGTGGGAGGGGGGGTAAGAGATCAACCGAAGGACTTGTATGCATGCATATAAGCATAACCAATGGATACAAGACACTGGGGGTTAGGGGAGGCCGGGGGAATGTCAAGGGGGAAAGAAAAAAGGAGACATATGTAATACTTTAAGCAATAAAACAAAATTTTAAAAAATTACTTTAAAACATAAAGCAAGTGGAGTAATGATACTTCAATTTTTCTCATAAATGGAACTTCAGAAAATAAATATGGTCGCTCTTTTAAATTTTATTTATTGATTTTAGAGAGAAGGAGGGAGAAAGAGAAATCAGTTTGTTGTTGCACTTATTTATGCCTTCATTGATTAAATCTTGCATGTGTCTTGACCAGGGATCGAACCCTCAACCTTGCTGTGTGGGGACACCTCTCGAACTAACTGAGCTACTCGGCCAGGGCTAAGTGTGGTCACTCTTAACTGAACTAGCTGAAGGTCACATACCTGGCCACTTCCTTATTTTAAAGTTCACCCAACTGGCAGTCCACAGACTGTACTGGTACATGAATGTTTAGATGGGGCCAACAGTGTTTTGTTTTTGTTTTTTAATTTGAATTAATTTCTGGCTAACTTCACATAAAAGCCTAAATTTCTAGTTTTTCTCTTTATTTTTTAAAGAGATTTTTATTGATTTCAGAGAGGAAGGGAGAGGGAGAGAGATAGAAACGTCAATGATGAGAAAGAATCATTGATCAGATGCCTCCTGCACACCCCACACTGGGGATTGAGCCCACAACCTAGGCATATGCCCTGATTGGCAACCAAACCCTGACCTCCTTGTTCATAGGTTGAAGCTCAACCACTGAGCCACGCCAGCTGGGCTATAGCTTTTCTTTCAAAAACAAAAACATAACACCACAAGACCCAGCACGTCTAGGCCACATTCCAATGCAGCCACAACCCGCTGGAACAGAGACGCAGCAGCCACCGCAGAAGGAAGGAGCTGGCCATTCTCTCTGCTATCTCACACAGCCAGCTCAATTAAAAAGTATCTGCGTAGCTTCGAATAGCATCCATGGTTGTGATCTCAGTAAGCAAAAGTACCTTTAGGCATCCATGATCAGTTCCTCACTAACACAGAAACACAACAAGAATAATACCACCTACCATTTACTGACTGCCTACTATTCATGGTAGGAGACACTACCAAGGAAGCTTAATATTTAATTTCTTGGATCATTGTATATAGAGAGCAATTCACAAAATGAATAGGGTCAAATTCTCTTAGACAACAAAAATATGACAGCTAAAGCATATGAAGATAGAGGAAGAATTACAAAAAGCCTGAAAGAAAATGCAAACACAGAAGTCTGGGGTCCTGGCAATCAGGGCTGGCCTCTTGGACAGGCACCGAGGGCTGCTCAGCCAGTACAAGTGGCCGAATGCAAAGAGCACGGATGCCAGGTTCAAAGTCGGCCTCCTCCTCTTATGTAACCCAACTTCTGTTTTTCAAATTTATAAACCAGGGATAACAGCATTTTTCTCAAGGGGCCGCTATGAGGAGCCAATGAATAAAAACCATCTACTGCCCGGCTGGCGTGGCTCAGTGGTTGAATGTTGCCCCAAGGACCAAGAGGTTGCAGGTTCGATTCCTGGTCAGGGCACATGCCCGGGTTGCGGGTTCAACCCCCTGTGTGGGGCGTGCAGGAGGCAGCCCATCAATGATTCTCTCTCATCATTGATGTTAAAAAACAAACAAACAAAAAACCATCTACTATTTAGCATTTAAAATTGATTCTGTAGGACACCTCATTTTCCCCACGTGAGCCCAGAGCAGTTGTCACTGACTGGTGGTCCCAGCCTTTCTGTGCACAGAGCAATCTCATATGCACACTAGAATTCTGGTGGCATACTTAAGAGGGACGCAAGATTTAACACAACACGGAGTGTGTCAACAGCATCTACCCCAGTGCCACTCTCCCCAGCTCTCTTCCTATCTTCACTCCGAGTTGCCCTGGGTGAGCTGTGGGCTGTCCTGACCAAGCTCCTCCATGCTCACAAGGCCAAGATGCTGGGCTTGACCTCATACTGCTGCAGCGGCACACTGCACCCTTTTCTAACTCTGCACAGACATAGCACACTCAGAAGACCCCCATCTGTAGCAAACGTTAATTCTACGTACTGATCAGTTTTGGAGACATGCCAAGGAGGCATTTGAGGTTTACCAGGATGGACCAGCTAACAGTCAGTGGGCTTGAGATGAGGCACAGCAGCGATAATGTAATTTCCCAAAACTTTTCAGATATTTTTTTGGGGGGGAGGGGGGGGCCTAAAATTCACAACGCAGTCTGTGCAGTGGAGCTGCAGGCACTGCACCCAAGGCCGGTGTGATCAGGTGGATCCCAATCTATGGGCAGTGCTTCTGGAGTGTTTTTACAAAGAGATATCTGATTTATCTACTTACAAACATCATTACATTGCTAAGGTATTCTCTAAAAGTTACTACTCAAAAACAAAGTAATACTATGTTACTACGAAGGCAGCACTTTGAAGCGAAGTTGAATGTATGTTGTATTAGTTTCCTAGGGCTGCTGTAACGAATACCCCCAGACTGGGTTGCTTTAAAACAACAGAAAGTTAGGCTCTCACAGTTCTAGAGGCTAGAAGTCCAAAATCAAGGTGTAGGCATGGCCGCTTCTACTCCTTTATCCCTCTCCCTTCCTCTCTCTCTGAAATAAATAAAAACACTTAAAAAATTAAGATCAGGAGTTCTGAATTTGGGAGTCATAAGCTTGAGGGACAGGGCCTTTAGATAAGCTTCAGCAGGATTATAAAGTCCTAGAAATTCCAAGGAAGTTTGGTCTAAGCAGTTACCTGCACTTTTCTGGGGGAAAGGTTCTATAACTTTTAGCATATTCTCAAAGAGAGTCAAGATTCACCTAACTGATTAAAAGAAGAAGAAGAAAAACTCACCTAACTCCTGCAGCTGAAAACCATCTCGATCAAGATAATTTTTATTTACAAACCCAAAGTATGGCCATGCTTTTTAGCAGATTCTGTATTAGAACGTGTTTAAGACAAGTTTTCTACAATCCCACAACTTCTTACACAACTGCGTATTATGAAAATCACGTACAAGGCTTAGGGTCATAATTAAGTTTCCTATTCTCCAGATACATTAACCTGCCGAGCCGCCTGCAGGCAACCTTTTAGCCTTCGATGACTTTGAGTTGTGAGTTACGAAGCAAGGTCCCAGGGATCATTCTAGGACGAGCAGAAACCTCTTCCCTAGACAGACATGACAGGAGCGACGGACAAGACAGGTTCTCGCATTAGAAACATAGTTTTAATGCTGGTTTTTTAGTTCTCGGTCCTATATTTCAGGCGAAACTTGAAAATCCCTCCTCCACTTGGATCAGTCCAGAGAACGCCCTGAGCCGAACCCGGAAACTGCGACTAAGATTCCGGGTACCTTCTAACCGCCAGGCACAAGGGGATGGAAAAGCGGAGGCCGCGGACAAGTCAAGCCGGGGGTAAAAGCTGGAGGAAGAAGAGCAGGCTGCTGTCAGCGGGGACCTCGGGACGCCAACAGGGGTTGCAAGCGCGGCCTTCCGGGTCCGCAGAGTCTCGCCGCAGTTCCGCCCCTTCCCCGGTTCGCCAGCGTCTCCCTGCCCTTCCCAGACGGCGCGAGGACCCGCGCCATTCCCCAGCTCCCAACAGACCTCCCCACAGAGAGGCCGCGCCGGGGGACAAAGGGTGGGGGCAATTGCTCAGAGTCTCCCCCGCCCCCCCGCCAAAGTTGTCTCCAGCCGGGGGGGGGGCGGCCTCTGCCTCCGCCCCCCGGCCCGGCCCGGCCCCGCCCGGCCTTACCTTCAGCGCCAGGTGGTGGACGCGGCCCAGGCCGGGCTCCACCAGCAGCTGCAGCAGCCCCAGTAGCGGAAGCCACCGGAGGCCCGCGAAGAGCCGAGGACAGCGGGAGCCCGAGGGGCCGAGGGGCGCCGGGGCAGCCATGTTTGTTCCAGCATCACCAGCTGCTTCCGCTCCCTCCAAGCACTTCCGGGGTTAAAGGGCAGCGGCCGCCGGAAGGGCCTGGAAGTAGGGGGCGGGGCGCGGCGGCCTCCGGCGCGGTGCCGGTGGCTCTCCTGCTGGAATGTGGGGCCGGGTCAGGCGCCGGGGGGCCGTTCAGTCGGCTTTCCCGGTGCGGATTTCGGTTTAGCTAGAAGAGGTGGGACCTCCAGGAGGACCCTGGGCGTTTGTCATGGGAACAACCGGACCACACCTACCTCGCGCCGAGCTTTGAAAGCGACCTGGACCTGCGAGCCCCGGACCGCGGGGGAACCCGGCTCTCCGAGGGTGGGGATCTCTTAAAGCGGCCGTGGCACCTTGCCTGGTGGTTCATTGGACTGATTTCACAGGCGGCATTGACTCGGTGGGAAATGCCAAGTTCCTGGCTTGTTAGAAGTCCCTTGATTGTTATTTTTTGGAGGCACTTCACACTCAAATTTCAAACGAAATGGTTGCAGTAATACGATTTATTAAGAAGCCCTTATCAGGTACTTGGTTAGGCCTTTTGTAGGCATTATTGCATTTAATCCTCCGAACAGTCTAATGAGGTAGGCGGTAGGTGTTATCCCCACTTTACAGGTAAGCAAACTGAGCCTCTGAAAAATTAAGTCATTTGTCCCAGGTTGGCGGAGAACCACACGGCAACCTTTAACTACTATTTTATGTTGCTTCATGCTATTTCATCCGACCACTAGAGTCAGAGTGTCAACATTTTTCTCTTAATTCTGTGTGCAAACTTTCTTTGCTTTTAACCTGTGGAATTTATGGAGAGATCCTTTTTCTTTTAATCCTCATCCTAGATGTTTACTAATTTTAGAGAGAGGAGAATGGGGGTGGGATGGGGGGGTGGAAGAGAAATATCGATGTGAGAGAGAAACCCAGGACCTGGGAATGTGCTCTGACCAGGAATAGAATCTGTATCCTTTCTTGGACAGGAGGAGGCTCCAACCCACCCAGCCACCCGGCCAGTGAAAGGAATGGAAAGATTCAGTAGTTGGTTCTCTCCTCTCACCATTTTTACTAAGTAGGTATAGAAGAACATGCTTATTAAAGTTGCTAATAGACTAGCCAACTTTGTTTAGTTTTTAGATTTTTTTTTCAGCTTGTCACACAAGTAATGCATGCTCTTTGTGTGAAGTCATTTAAGCTAAAGAGGAGACAGTAAAAACCACCCAGAATCCCAGTACTGGGTGACTGTCAGTGTATTAGTGTGTTTTATGACAGAATCAGATTCTTAAAAATTTTTAACTGGAAATAGGAACTGAAATTAACATATGTTTTAATGGAGCTAAAGTGCTGCACTCAGGTAAAAAAAAAAAAAAAAATACCAGTTGGGAAAATACAGAATAGGTAGGGGTGGAGGGCGAGAGAAAGGAAGGAACCTAAATCTTTTAGCTGTGTGCAATCTTTTTTAAAAAAATATATTTTATTGATTTTTTACAGAGAGGAAGGGAGAGGGACAGAGAGTTAGAAACATCGATGGGAGAGAAACATCAGCTGTACATGCCCTTGACCAGAATCGAACCTGGGACCTTTCGGTCCACAGGCCGACGCTCTATCCACTGAGCCAAACCGGTTAGGGCTCCCTATGTGCAATCTTAGTAAAGTCGTGAATCTATGAATTCTTCCCTTGAGTGAAAAACAACAACACGGTAATGTACAAGTCCTGTCACACCCTCTGCCAGGACAAAAGCAGGGCACAAATGTGGCTCCAGGAAGATAGAAACGCAATGTTTACTAGGTGGTGGGTGGTGAAGAGTATCCCTTCTTGCTCCAACCTCTGGTCTTTGACCATACATTACTAATATGTAATCTTTCATCTTTGAACAGAATTTTCATCTGACCTTACTACCCCATTTTACAGACAAACTTATTTTGTGAATCCACACAGCAAGATAATCATAGTTAAATATATTTACTGAGTGATTAAGTTTGCCAAGTATTCTGCTGGTACTTTATATATACACTAGAGGCCCGGTGCACGAAATTTGTGCATGGGGGGGAGGGGCGGGGTTCCTCAGCCCAGCCTGCGTCCTCTCGCAATCCTGGACCCCTCGAGGGATGTCGGGCTTAAACTGGCAGTTAGACATCCCTCTCACAATCCGGGACGCTGCATGCACCAGTGACCATACTTTTCATACAGGTGAAAGGCATCTTGCTGTTGTATGGGCAGCTACATTTTTTTGCCCTGATTATAAAAAGTAGTACATAACATGATCCTTCTGAGGCAGTAGTACCATTTTCCCCATCTTATGGGTGAAAAAAACTGAAGCAGAGAGAAGTTAAGTAATTGGCTTTGTTACACATTTATAAGTGTCAGAATCAGGGCTGACCACAAAATGTGCAAGCCAGAGTCCATGCATGTCATCGCTGTATCATCCTGTTTTTTTCAGTGTTAGAGTAGCCTTGCCAGGTTTTAATTTTTAAATCTAAGAGACTATTCCCAATATATAAGGTAGGGTCCCCCCGCTGGCACCCACCTTGGCTGGCGACCTGATTGCCCCCAACTGCCCTCCCCTGCTGTGACCCGCCTCCTCTGCTGTGACCCGCCTCCTCCACGCCAGGCAGTGGAGATGCCGGAACCAGCCTCCCCAGTCAGTGTAGAGCCGCGGGACCTCCAGGCCTCACAACGCAGAGCGGCCACCAGGCCCCGCCTCCGCTGTACACACAACCATCTTGTGGCAGCGTCACTCAAGGGTGTGACGCCACCTAGGCTTTTAATATATAGGATAGGATTGTGTGGTTTAACATCACAAAAACCTTGTGAGATACTTCTTTTTAAAAGATGAGACTTGGTTAGATTCATTAATTCAAGGGTGTGTTGCTGATTTTTATCAATGACCCAGATAGAACTCTCATTCAGGACCCGCCCACAAAGCCCGGTACTTAATCTGTCCTGCACTGTTGCAGAAAAATCATTTGCATATTAGGCTGGAAGGGTCCCTAGACAACCAACAGATCCTTCTACCTTGTTCAACAGCTATGAAAACAAATCCGAGGGACTTCAATGACTGGCTCAAGATCACACATGCAGTGTCGTAAATTTTTTTAATATATTTTTATTGATTTCAGAGAAGAAGGGAGAGAGAGATAGAAACATCAATGATGAGAGAGAATTATTGATTGGTTGCCTCCTGCACGCCCCCCACTGGGGATCGAACCTGGGACCCTTTAGTCCGCAGGCCGACACTCTATCCACTGAGCCAAACAGGCCAGGGCATAGTGGCATAATTTTTGGCAGGCACCTTTAGCAACCAGGACTGAAGCCTCAGCTGCTTCAGAGTTGGACCTGCGCTTCTCACACTATACCATGGCTTTCTAGTTCTTATCATTTTAATTTTTTCAAAAAGTTAAAAGCCCAGAATCTGAGTAACTAATGTGTTAGCAAATGAAATTGTAGAGAAATTTTCCAGAAAGCATTTTAAAAATCAGCAGTTTGAAAGAACATGCTAGGAATGTGATCCTTTCTTTTATGTAGCAAGAGAAATACCAAAGACAGTTAACTGATTCTCACTTCAGGATGAAACTGGTTGTTAAAGGGAAAGGTGGTTTTTAAGTGCAGTTTCGTTTTTAAAGGCAGTTTGCAATGCTTTGAAATATTGTTTACTTTTTAAGTGAAGTACCATTTTTGAGAATCCCTTGTTTTAAATTTGAATGTAATAATAGGCTTTTAATAACGGAATGACCAGGAATAGTCTTAATTTTATTTAACTATATAATAGTGATCAAACACTTAAATAGTTTATAAAATAGAAGACTTCTGTCTTTTAGTTTCTGGAAAACAAATTTTAAGGGCTTAAAGCTGGTTCTTATTCCTTGCTTCTTTTCATTAGAAATCATTATGTGAGTTTTACAGAGTTACATACCAGTGATATCTGCGAGGTTTAGGAGGTATAGCTTTCTCAGGGACTTGGTTGTGCCGGTCATTAGTTTGAAATTGAGAGAAATCAAAACGGGAACACTAATTATACAGAGACTTTAAAATGACGTACTTTATAGACTGCTGGGGTCCAACCACAGCAGGTCCAGGGGTCCCCAAAGGTGTGGACGGAGTCGGCGAAGAAGGAATGACATGGAGACAGCCTTCAGTTGATCAGCAGCCTAGTCAGGACCTCTAGCCAGGATCTCCAGCCAAAGTTCTGGTCGGGATCTCCAGTCAAGTTCTGGTCAGGATCTGATCAGGATCTCCAGCGAAGTTCTGGCCAAGTTCTGGTTAGGAACTGATCAGGATCTGATGTTTATTTTCTTGTTACATCTGTATTTATACCAGTCGATTTTAATCCTGTCAATTTCTATTGCAAAGGTTAGGGCGTTTCTTATCTCCATTCCAGGGAGTAAAGATTATGTAGCTTAAGCGTGATTGTTTGTAGTTAAAGTGATTAACCACCCGCCTGGCACTTAGTTAGGGGGTCATATCCCCTCCCTAACCTCAGGGAAAAATCCCCACCTGGGGAAACAACCTTTCTCGGAGAGGTGACCTTGGTTAAAACACATGGCGCTAAGGAGAGCAAACATATTAAGAACAATATGCTATATATGCCAGGTCCCTTGAAACATATGCTGTGCAGATGTTTCTTTCCTGCAGCGACTGTGTCAAGCAGCAAGGATGGACTGGCTTCCGGCAATAGACAGTTTTCAAATTCTGTGAAAACTGCTATGTTGGTAATTCTGTTTAGATGCATGATCTGTTTCAAGAAAAGATTATTTGCATACTTATGATACTGTACCTGGAAACAGACATGTTGAGTAACAGAACAAGTTATGCCTGCTGTCCTTGGCAACATTTTCAAAGGGGCTTTAAACTGTAAGGTATTGGCTAAAAAGGCCTGGAGGGGCTGGAAAAACTGTTCTCCTAAACCTGGCTTTCAGCCTTGTTCTCTTTAGTCAAGTGCATTTATTTTTTTTCTATTTCCTCTAACTTTGCAGGATCCACCAAAGGTTGCCACTAGTAGCAGAATCTGTAGTTTGGACCTAATGTGATTAATAATATTTGGCATATTTTAAGTAATTAATGGGTTAATATTCTCCAGTTGTAATAAGGTATAATTGCTATTTGTTTTCTTATCAAAAGAGTTGATATTTCAAACCCAAACCTCTATAAAGACAGTATAGGAGACTAGAGATCAAATTGGAGCCTGGCAATACATTTATTTTTATTTATTTAATTTAAAATATACATTTTTATTGATTTTAGAAGGAGAGAGGAAGGGAGGAAGGAGAGAGGAACACTTATCAGTTGATCGGTTGCCTCCTGTGTGCACCCCAATACCCCAACCGGGGCTCAAACCTGCAACCCGGGGGTGTGCTCTGACTGGAAACAAACTGGTGACCTTTTGATTCATGGGACGTCGCTCAACCGAGCCACACCGGCCAGGCCCTGGCAAAACATTTAGAAGTCAAATGTCACTTTCATTCTTTGACTAGAAATGTCATTTCTGGCAGCCTGGGGGAAGCCCATGGCATTTTCTTGCAGAGAGTGAGCTTCATGGAAAGGCTCGGCCCTGACACGTCTCCAGTCCTGGGGGTTGGGGAAAAAGTTAGATTGACTTCCCCTATTCTGTAACTTGTTCAGCCACAGGACAGCTGGGTTTTCCTGATCTCGTGCACATCTTCATAGACCTTCAGGGGAAGTCCATTATCAGGCGCAAAAATTGGTTGCAGTTTTAAAATTCTCCTCCACAGAGTTCCTACTTTTATCCCACTCCAACTTGACTGCTTTCTTGGGTCCTTAGTAAGTAGTTCGAATGCTGAACAAATGGGAAATTTTAAGCTGAAACTGATGGAAGCTATTTGAAAAAAAAAAATCCTGAGAATTTCAGTAGGAATAATACTTCACCAATAGACAACGATCAATTATAGTTTAATCAAGCTGTCTTGCTGCATCAAAGGTGCTTAAAGGACTGATTTCCTTGATGCAATAAGTAAAAATCCTCCAGAAAACAAGAGGAAGGGAAAGGGAACCAATACGTATGCCCTCTGTGCTAAGCATTTTGCATGGGTTTTTTTTCTTTTCATTTTTGCAGTAACCTTCGAAGTAAGTAGTAGTATTTCCATTTTATAGAGGGAACTGAAGATTAAAGCAGAAAAATAATCAACCAAAGCTCTACATAGCTATCTAAACCTAGCTGACACCAAAGCCCATGTCCCCACCAGCTCCCTCATTTCAGCCTCATAACAGTCTATGAGGTCCCCGTTTTACGAACAAGGAAACTGAGGCGCACGCAGAGGGTTTAGGTAACTTTCGGAAGGGAACACACCTAAAAAGTAGTAGAACACTAGGATCCCAGTTTAACAATTACAAAACCTGCCTGTGACAGCCCCTGAATTGGGTGTTTATTAACTGCAAGCACCATTACAATGGCCAAAAAAGTCCTAATTTGTTTGCTTCTAGCACAGTGGTTCTCAACCTTGGCTGCACATTAGAATCACCTGGGAATCTTTTTAAAACCCTGATTTCTGGGCCTCATCCCCCGGAAATTCTGTTTCTTTGTTATGGGGTGGGGCCACTACATTAATAACGAAGAAACAGAATTTCCGGAGGATGAGACCCAGAAATCAGGATTTTAAAAAGATTCCCAGGTGATTCTAATGCGCAGCCAAGGTTGAGAACCACTGCTCTAGCACCAGAGCAGCCTGTCCAGACACCTTCTTCCAGTGCCAATCATGTCCAGGTGACGGGATTATTCTGTGGAAATTTCCGTCGTCTCCCACCAAGATCGTAACCTTGTGAATCAGTGCTTGGTAGATGTTGCTGAGGTGAAGCAGGGGTACACAGCCCAGCCTGACCCCTGGTTATCCCAGCATTTATGTGGACAGGGTTTAGAATCCCTCTTGTGAAAACTGATTCCTAAGCAGGTCAGGTCACGGTAATTTCTCAATCGTGGTTATTCCTTGTCTTGGAATCACTCCCTCTTGTGATTAGGAAAAGTGAATAGATCCAGTTCTTTCTAAGTAGTACTGTGCTGTATTTATCTTTTTCTCCGCTGGCTTATTTCTCTTAATCCCAAGCCCTGTTTGTTTCCATTGTTTCAAGATCAGTGGTGCCTTTCTCCTTTATTTTTTAAAGATTCTGACTATTCAAACCTTTTCGAGTTGCCACCCAAACTTAATGAAGTTAGATGTTTGCAATGTGGTGTAATTAGCCCAGTTCCATATGTCTGCTGCTGTGGCTTTTAATGGGTTTCTGTAAGTACTTCCTGCTTACTCATCTTAAAAGGTTTTCATCTTAATGTGGTCTCTCTTTCACTTCTGCTGGCCATTCCTCCTTTTCCCCTTTTCTTTTTCTTCTTTAGATCAGCAGGTTGTTTTCCTCCTGATTAGCAAATTTTACAAGTGGTCACTGTTTCTGAAGTCTCCAAGAACTCAGTTGAGAGACTGGATCATTGTATTAAGTCATAGACAGCCTGCTTTTTTCACTTAACAGTTTCCAGATAGCAAACTAAACTCTGCAGGGTTTTGAATTTCTAACCCCTCCAACTCACCCTCACTGTTAATCCGCTTGGGAGGTAGGTGGCTGGCCGTTCTGATTATTTTATATCTCGCAGTCTCTGGAGTGAAGAGTTCCCAGACCTGGTAACAGTGAGAGCAAAACATTTAAACATGCACAGTAAAAAAACGTGGGGGTTGGAGGAAACTTACAAAAGACAGACGCAAACAGTTTTGACAGGTTACATATATTCTCTGTCCAACCAAGGAAGTAGGCCCGGAGGTTTATCTACAAGTTTTTCAACTCCACCCTTTCATGGTAGAGAATGACAAACTGGTTGCAGGAGGGGGGCGGGGGGAGGTAGGTATCCGGAAGATGCCTCGTGAAATATTTCTAAAATGGGACGCACTTTAGGAGTCCAGAGTTACCCAGGAAAGTCAGAGCGTTAAGTGAGGTAGAGAGGGCCTAGTGATTCGGAGGAAAGAGCTGGAGCTCCAGTAATTCTCCGCAGCTTGTCGACAATGTTTGTGCAGGTCTTTGGGATACAGGGAGAAGGAGTCAGTGTCTACTTAAGAACGAGCTCGCCGTTTACCAGCACAGGCCTGGGACTAGGTGCTAATCCTGGTCCTCGCCTTCACCCGCGGAGACGGTGCGCTACCTCCGTTTGGCAGGCGGGGGCTCTGCGCGGCTGGAGAGGTGCAGTCCTGGTCCCCGGCCCCCCAGCCAGTGCGTGCGGGAAGCTGGGTTGGAACCAAACACTCATCTGTGGACCCAGGGCCTCTGTTTTTACCCACGAAGCTGCAACGCGATTTCACGTCTCAGCGTTTCTTGGCTGAACAGGTTGGAAACCACCGGTTTCACAGATTAGAAATCACTGGTTGTGCGCCCCTGGATTACCCCCCCAGGCACCCGAAGCTACTCGGTCGCTCTCGACTCGACGTCCCTATCTGCACCGCGTGCAGACATCACTGTGCCGGACCCCACGCCCACCGCGCAGGGCTCCTAGGCTCCCCGGCTCCGCGCTGCCCGGGCGGTGCGGGAAGCGCACCCCGGGCGAACCCAGGTCGGCGTGCATGGCTGCCGGGGAAAAGCACCGGCAAGTGCGAAGCGGAGCTCCGCGCAGAGGAGCAGCCTGAAGCCCCGCAGGGCACCGGCAGTAACAGGGGCCGCTCTGTCCGGAGACCTGGCCGGCCTCAGAGCGGAGCGCAGTGGCTCATAAGTAATTTTAAAAAATCGGCGGGGACACTCCTTCCGCGTCCTTCCGGACCCCAGGGCGACGGGGTCCCCGAGGCGGGCTCCGGGGGGAGGTGGGCCGGGCGCGTGCGCGAGCTGTCAGGAGGCCCCGCCCCCGCCCCTGGCGCGCGGCCCGGGCCCCGCCCCCCGCCCCGCCCTCCCCCGCCCGCCCTCTCCTCCCCTCACTCCCGGGTGTGGGGCGGGCGGGCGCTGCGGCTGCCGGGGCTGCCGCTTCCTCGGGCCATTTTGCTGAGGAGCGACCGGGAGGAGGAGCCGCCGCGGGGACCCGAGGCGAGGAGCTGTGAGGCGGAGAAGGCGGCGGCGGCACGGGCCCGGGCTTTCCTCGATCGCGGGGATCTCGAGGGGCGAAGGGATCGCCGGAGAGGGGGACCGGAGAGCCGCGCCCGCCGCGCGGCGCGCCCCTTCCCGCCCCCTGCACCATGAGCTGGGGCACCGAGCTCTGGGTAAGTGCGGGGCTGGGCCGCGGGCTGCGGGGACGGTGCCTGGCGCGCCGGGGCAGGGCACGCGGGCCGGGCCGGCCCGGGAGGCGATGGCGCGCGGTCGGGGTCCCCGCGGCCTGAGGGAGGCGCGGGGCCGGGTGCCCCTCGTGGGCCTCCGCCTGAGTAGGACGCGCGAGCCAGGCGGGGGGAGCGGGTGGGGGTCCCCCCGGCGGCCTGAGCTGGGGGCGCGGGTCGGGGTCCCCGCGGCCGGAGGCCCTCGGAGCGTGGGGGGTTGAACCTTAGACCCTCGGGTGAGCGGCGGGCGCGCCCCGGACCTGCCTCGATGGGGGCGTGGAAGCCTCGGGTTTGGGGGACCGCGCTCTTTCCCGGGGCGCCCAGCCCCGAGTTCCTAGGGCTGCGCTCTCTGCGGGAAGGTGCGGGCAGACCGGCGCTCCTTCCGGGGGCGGGGCGGCCCGCGGGGCCGAGCCCCACGTCCTGGGTTGGGGGCCGGGGGGCGAGAGCCGGCGCCTGCCCTCCGGAGGCGGCTCGGGGCACTGGTAGTTCTCTTTGGGGAGCCCCCACCCCGCACTGAGGTTGCTGCGGCGGCGGCCTGGAGAGGGCAGTGGCCGGCGTGGGGTGAGCCCCCCGAGGGGCACCCGCGGGGTGAATCTTCCAGCGGGAGGGCGGCGGGAGGGGCTGCACCGGATCCTCCGCCCGCGGTGCGGGGTCACCGGGGGCCTGGCGTCCGGAAGCCGGTGCCCCACCAGGGCGAGCCGGGAGGCCTGGCGGTGCCCAGGGTGTGGGATGGAGCTCGGGCCCGGCCCCCTCTGGGTTCCTGGGGAATCTCTGGGCGAGAGACGGGCAGTCCGTGTCCGGGGGGAGGAGGAAATCTCAGTCCTGCACTGAAATGTTCTAGACGAGGCACCTCCACGGCGCGGGGAAGGGCCCCCCTTCCGAGCCCCTGGTGGCGGGAGTGGAGGGGGGGGGGCAGGGATCTCACCTCCCGGGACAAGGTTAGGGCACAGACGCACAGGCACCTTCCCTTCGGTATCTTTTTGTCTTAAATTGTTCTTACATAACCATTTCGGAGGCTCTGAAGCAGCTACGGTTATTCACCAAAATCCCGAGGGCAAGAGCCCCCCTTAAATGAAGATGATTTATTCTATAAACATTCTCTGCCGAAAGGAACCCGAGATGTTGGCTGATGTTTACAAGTATTCAGTTTTAAAATAAAATAACAGAGGGTTTAAAATACGTGCGCACACCTACCTAGGCAGAACCTGCTATTTTATACTTGATGCTGGCCTTCACTTTATACTTTAGAGCTAGTCCCGGGCATTTCTTTCTTTCCTCTTCTATGCCTGCTCCACTCCCTTCGGCTCTTTTCAGCTTATCTGGGGTAGGGGAGTAAATCGGAAGTAATTTGTATCAAGAGAATAGAAATGTTGGCACCATTTTTATTTTTATTTATTTATTACTTGTTCAAACAGGAGAAAGGGGTTCTGGGGGAAACTACAATGTATTTCTAGGTGAAATAGGGGCCGGTGGGCATTTCTGTGTACTGGTGGGCACTTCACAGTGATGTTGGCGAATGTTCTGGAAGGTGATCCAGAAGAGGGAGTTGGCTGAGAAGGGAATTGGTGAAGGAGGCCAAGTGCCTGCATTACTCTATACACTTCTTTTGGGGGGCGGAGGGGTGGGAGGGAAGGCCAAAACAAGGAGCTGTTGAAAATAAGTGGGAACTGGGATGTATATGAGTGACATGAAGTCTTGGATTTGCTTCAAAAGAATTGGGGTGGTAGTGGATGGGCGTGTTGATGAAAGAAAGGGGCATGAGTAGGTCATTGTTGAAGCAGGGTGATGGGGACAGGCGGGCTCATGGCGCTGTGCTTTCTATTGCACACACTTGAATTTTTCAAAAAAAAAAAACTGACTAGAAAAGATGTTTAAGGGAGGTGTGTCAGCTACTTGAAATTTTTTCACTTGGTAAGTTTCTGAAGAAGAATGAGTCAGTTAGCAGTTGTATATATGCGAGTATATGTCGGTGAAGAGTTTTTGTTGCTAAAAGGCATTCCCTAGAACCGTGGTCGGCAAACTCATTAGTCAACAGAGCCAAATATCAACAGTACTTCTTCAAAATAGACTCGGCCAGGCCGAAAACCGACTTCTGCGCATGGGCCACGAAGTTTCAATCGCACTGTATTGTGAGGGCCCGCATGTGGTATTTTGTGGAAGAGCCACACTCAAGGGGCCAAAGAGCCGCACGTGGCTCGAGAGCCGCAGTTTGCCGACCACTGCCCTAGAATATTGGCCTTTGCTCTGGAGTGGCTTAGAGTTCAATGGAGAAAAAGGAAAGAACTCGCTTGTTGGTACTAATAAGAGGGGTGCAGAAGTCTGAGCTTTAAGATGAAGTGCCAGGAAGTATGAGGGCAACAAAATGTCTATTTTCAGTTGCCTCATTTTATTAGTATTTGAGTGGTTTTGTAAAATGGAATAATGAAGGGTTCTGAGAGACAAGCTCCAGTTCTCCGGTGGTGAGAGGCTTGGGGCCGTGCGGTGTGTTGGGCCGTGTTGGTGGCCCGGCCCAGGGCAGTGATTGAGGGTTTTCCTTGAATGGCGGCTTCGGGATTGTGCACATGTGTAATGAGATAATGATGGGGCGCTTGAGCCTGACTTGGCAGAATTGTGCTTCTGGAGAGGCAGAGCCCTGGTTTGGGTGGCCGTGAGTTATTTGGAACAGGTGGTTGCAGCTTGCATCGATCTTCACAAACTCCACCAGGTGCGCACACATTTTAGGACTTGAGTCCAAGTCCACATAGGCTTTTAAAAACGGCAGGTTTTGAATGTGCACTTCACATGAAAGGCTTACTCTTTAGCCACATCCTGCTTTGTAGAGGGAATAAAACCTCTGCTCGCGCTCGCTCTCTCTCTCTCTCTCTCTCTCTAACACTGATGTAGGAGTAAACTTTCATATTCTAGGAAATGTTTAGAATCATGAAATGTCAGGAAGTTATCATACAACTATAAAAATGAACTCAAGCCCTAACCGGTTTGGCTCAGTGGATAGAGCGTCAGCCTGCGGATTGAAGGACCCCGGGTTCGATTCCGGTCAAGGGCATGTACCTTGGTTGCAAGCACATCCCCAGTAGGGGGCGTGCAGGAGGCAGCTGATCGATGTTTCTCTCTCATTGATGTTTCTAACTCTCTATCCCTCTCCCTTCTCTGTAAAAAATCAATAAAATATATTTTTTTTAAAAATGAACTCAAAACCTATAATTTATAATAACTTTATTAGCTTAGTTTGTATGTCAGTTGGGGCTATTTTGTATCAGGTCAGAGTCTAAGTGGCTGCTTTAAGGGGATTAGGTCACAATAGCATGGTTTCTGTACAGCTTTTCATAACAATGCCTTTGCATCAAAGTTAAAAAAAATTTTTTTTCCAACATATTTTATTGATTTCTTACAGAGTAAAGGAGAGGGATAGAAACATTGATCAGCTGCCTCCTACACACTCCCCACTGGGGATGTGCCTGCAACCAAGGCACATGCCCTTGACTGGAATCAAACCCGGGACCCTTCAGTCCACAGGCCGACACTCTATCCACTGAGCCAAACCAGTCAGGGCAAAGTTTAAAAATTTTTATTGAACAGCTACTATGTGCAAGTTACCTATCTGAATCTAAGCCACATTATATACATTGAAGGCTAGCCACTTATTTCAGTGCACACATGCAAAGTAGATCTTAACTCTAGCCTACAACATCAGAGTCAAAAGAGGGATCTACATTTGTAAGAACTAAATGAATGTACTCAAGACTTTGTTTAAAAAGTAAGGTAGTAGGATAAATACGTTGTACTGATTTAATGACGTTGTGACTGGTCATTGGAGAAATGGCAAAGCAACAGTTTCTTACATTTTAATGTTGTTGTTTTTCTTACCTGCTTATTCGAAAGAAGTGACAAGTTATGGAAGTGTCAGTTCAACTTTTACTGGCTTAATCATTAATGTGAAGTGTGAATAAATCTGTTGGAAATTTTAGCTTTCCTCATAATTCTACTCTTTGCAGCTAGCAAATTACTTGGTGACAGAAGTTACTTTTATCTCCTACTGCCCTCTCCACGATCTTTTTAAAACATTTTTATTGATTGATTTGAGAGAGAGAGTGAGAGAGAGAGACATCAACTTGTTGTCCCACTTATTTCTGCATTCATTGGTTGATTCTTGTATGTGCCCTGACTGGGAATCGAACCTGCAACCTTGGCATATTGGGACAATGCTCTAACCAACTAAGCTACCTGGTCAGGGCCTCTGCCATCTTAGTTTCTTTATTTTGGTGCTAATAAGAAATGAAGGAGCCCAAAGTAGTAAAAGCAAGAAAGTGAACAGAGAGACCTGAATAAGACATATTGGTTCACATAGTAAGAAAGCACCTGTGTTGATTGTATGTAATTTTTTTTAACCTGTGCTTTTAGGACAATGCCAGGCATACAATGCGCATTCAGCAATGTGTTGACTATGGTGACTGATTGTGGTGTGCACTTTTCAGAGGCAGCAGTCTCCCACTACTACACTGGGAACAATGCCTGACTCATATAGTAGGAGTTTGATAAATATTTATTGAATAAATGAATGAATCCCTTTTTCCTCCTTTTGTTTTAACATTTGCTTTTTTAAAGTAATGGGGGAACAGTTCTAACACCTTCTGCACTTTGGGGGTTGTAAACATTTTGTATAATTCTAGGCACCTTTCCCTTCAATAGGCTTTATTTACTCAGAGGGGTTTTAGTTTCAGAACAAATTGAGTGGAAGGTACAGAGATTTCCCATAGACCCCTGCCCACGAATATTCACGTCTAGGCCCCCTTTACACCGTTAGAGTAGCGCTTGAAGACTTATTTCTTTGCTGTTGATCATGCTGCTAAAGCCTGATATGTATGTATGTGTTTATAGAAGAATGTGTTAAAACTTGTAACTGATTATTTTTTAATCTTGAAGTAATGGACTATGAATAGTTTTGGGTTTGGAAGAATTACCTCTTATTACATCTTCTTGCTGCAGAGCACTGAACAGTGTGCAGTACTGACAGCAGTTCATAGCTCTCTCTGCTCTTTATTTTTAACACTTCAGAGATGTGTTTGGGATCAACACAGCAAGACCAACAGGGGAGATAGTTACTCCTGGAACTCTGGTGAATGGAGCAAAAGAGCCTCCTCGGAAGATAGATTAAATCAAGTTTAATTCTGTCATCCCTCCCTCGCCATTGAAACAAGCTTCGCACAGTCTTTTCTGGTTAGTGAATATTAAATCTAACCTGGGAGGTCTGGCGACTGTGTGGTTGATATTTACATATCAGCCCGTTGCCTTCACTTTATACTTTAGAGCTAATCCTGAACATTTCTTTAAATTGCCATTTGGGTAGGGAAAGCTATATTTCAAGCACCATAAGGCAGTTTTGTAAGTGTCTGTGCTTACCGGGTGACCACATTATAACTCTTGCTTTACATTCCTGCGACATGAAAAGTGCTTCTTTGAAGGACTATTCAAGTATCACTCACTCCCTGGCTAAAGCTAATATTGTGTTTCCTGCAAGTATTACTCATACTTGTTTCGTCAACACCGCCCACGTTTAAAAATAAGGCTTTATTTTGACACTTAAAAATTGCAAGCTACCAAGAATACTTGAATGCCCTGGGAAATTAATCTAATTAGATTTTAGAATGTGGGTGTGAAGTCTTCTGGAGTTAGTGTTTATTTCCTGGTTTAGTAATATATACGCACACTAGCTTGAGCCTAAATGATATGTCTAGTTTAAAAAAAAAATAAAGGGCCAAATATGTATATTAGAGAGTTAATTGAGAGTATACAAGTTTTTGTGTTGTTGGTTTTTTTTAATGGAAGAAGAGCTTTATTATTTTTTAAAAATTTATCTTTATTGTTGAAAGTATTACAGATGCCCCTTCTTCCCCCCATTGACCCCCATTTTCCCTACTCCCACCCCCTCCCCAGGCCTTCACCACACTATTGTCTGTGTCCATGGGTTATGCATATATGCATATAAGTCCTTTGGCTAAGCTCTCCTCACCCTCTTCCTTCTGAGATTCATCAGTCTGTTGCATGCTTCTGTGTCTCTGGATCTATTGTGTTAGTTTATTTTGTTCATAAGATTCCACGTATAAATGAGATCATATGATACTTGTGAGTATACGCTTTTTAATATTGATTGATCATGGTCTTTCAGTTGGGACCAACTTTTAGCTGATTTGTAAATTCTATGTTACGTTTATGTAAAGCGTAAAAGCCTCAGTTGTTTAATATTAGAAATAGATTGAAACCACTACCAACAACAACCACCAACAAAAAGACGTAACTTTCAGTTTCTTGTTGCAAAAGTTAGGATACCTGTTAACATTTAAACTATAATACCACATTAGCTTTATTGTGTGTGTTTTTTTTTAATTTAGAGCATGCCATTCTAGTAATTAGAATGAGGTTTTCTAAAATAAGAATTAGTTCTTTGACTAATTATCTGTGATTTTAGTGTATACATTTTAGCTACTGTGGTTTCCTCTCTACCTTGTACTTCCACCCTTGTCTGGGTTGTAAAAATAGAAATAGCTTATCATTACATAAACTCTATAGTTCTTGTAATATTTTCTTTCTTTTTTTTTTTTTTAATAGTCCAGGTCTTTATTTTTAGAGAGAGAAGAAGGGTGGGGAGAAACATTGATTTATTGTTCCACTTATTTATGCATTCATTGGTAGCTTCTTGTATGTGCCCTGACCAGAGATTGAACTGGCGGCTTGGCATATTGGGACAGTACTCTAACTAACTGAGGTACCTGGCCAGGGCCTACCTAGCTCTTGTAATATTTTCACTTGCACCATGCCTTAGCGCCTTAAACCCTGTGGAATAATTATCATCAACACTGCTGATTATCAAGAGCCTGTCATGTCCCAGGTGCTGTGCAGAATTTTTCCACCCCTCAACCTATTTATTTTCTGCAAGAATCCAGTGAGGTAAGTACTCCGCAGTGGCAGTGGCAGTGGCAGTGGCAGTGGCAGAGAAGACGACTCTAAGATGGAGTTAGGAGCACTACGCTTTTGGGAAGTAGCACCTGCGAACGGAAAAGGGAGCAAGTGAGATTAGGCAGAGGGAGCCATCAGACCATCAGACCATGACGCAGCCTGTCCAAGTCTCTATGGGGCCAATCAGGAGGCCCAGAGCAAAGATCACCCATTCAAGGAGTCTCACATTGGACAGAAACAGCCAGGCCCTGGGACTGCTCGCCGCCTGGCTCATTCATTGGCCAAAGACAGTGTCTCCTAGTTTACCATCTTGCTCAGTCATTGGTTGGGGGTTGTTGCAAGAAGATCATGCCCTTGGCTCAAAAGATGAGGCAGACCAAGAGGAGGATGTCTGCTAACCATACTCCCTGCAGCTGAGCAACAATTCCTTTCTGGAAAGAGGATCTGAATGGCACATTTCTACACTCACACCATTCCCTTTCATAAGAGAGTCAGTGGAAGCTCAGAAGGTAAAATAACTTGTCTAAGTTCACAGAGTAGAAAAGAGAGATTAAATTCCAGGTCTTTGAGACTCTAGAGTTCCTCATCTTTTTTTTTTTTTTTAGAAATTTTTATTAATTTTTAGAGAAAGAGGAAGGGAGAGAGAGAGAAAAACATTGATCTGAGAGTGAAGCATTGATCGGCTGCCTCCGACATGCCTCTGCACCGGGAATTGAGTCACAATCCCGGCATGTGCCCTGACCGGGAAGCAAACCAACAACCTTTCAGCGCATGGGATGGTGCCCAACCAACTGAGTCACACCCGCCAGGGCTCTCCTTATCTTTTTTTCAGTTAAAACTGTCAAAATGTATTATTGTTTCAACTTTTTATTATGAAAATTTCTCACTATACTTAATAATATTAGGTGCCCTAATGTACTTATAACCCAGCTTTTAGATCACCAATATTTTAGCATTCTTGCTTCATCTGTTTGACGTCCACAAGGTTTTTTAGAGCCCTCAGTCTTCTCCACCTCACACCCTGATGCTACCCCGCTTTCCTGAAGAATTAGGTGTAGAACCAAAATTCTCCCCCATTTTTAAAATGTTTTTTAAATTGATTTTAGAGAGAGAGGGAGATAGAGAGAGACATCATCTATTTGTTGATGATGAGGATCGAACCCACAATCTTGGTGCATCAGGATGATGCTCTAACCAACCGAGCTACCCGCCCAGGCCTTCCCCACTTTTTAAAATATGAAAACAGAAGAGAGCCAACTCGTTAAGTGCCTGTTGCACCTTTTCAGGAATTTAAATGCATCCTTTCCTAACCCAACAAGGATCCTGTGAGTTTCATCATTATCTCCATATTATAGGTGGTTCTCAGAAAAGATACCAGACTCACAAAATATTGGGTGCTAGGGCTAGAATTTAAATACAGTTGTTTTTCTCCGACACCAAATAAATGTAGTTTAAAAATGGCATCTTCTCTATGAGTTGCTCCCCATCACTCACATTTCCCCGCACCTCTTTTCTCCCCATCACTCTCATTTCCCGGCATCTCTTTAGGTTTTGCTTTCTGAAACGTTTGATGTTCCTCATCCTGAGAATTGCTGAGAATCAATGACTCAGTGCTGAGTGCTGCAGACTCCGCAGGAACTGTTACGAATGAAGCTTAGATTCTAGCAGGTGTTTCATGCCATGTGTAGTGACTCCCCCATTCTTTCAAATCAAAGGTGTTCTTTTCTAAATTAATCTGTAAGGGTGTTAAATAGTAAAAGTGGTATCAAGTTTCTGCTTTTGTGTCTAACAAAAGTATGTCTGGGTGCGAGTTTGTTAATGAATTGGGAAAGGACAAAGGAGAGATACTGACCACTTTGGGGGGTGCTCGGGCGGCCCCATGCAGGGCTTTCCAGCTTTGGGGTCCTGAGGAACAGAAAACTGAACATGTCCCCTCCTGTCCATGCAAAAGAAAACCTGCCCTTTTGCAAGAAGCTATTCCCTTTGTACTTCTAATTGCACCACCAACACCGAGATTGCATGGAAACACCCAACAGGTTCTTGGGAGAAATGGTGTACGTGCCCCCACGTGAGCGAGCCTGTTGGGAAGGGCCTGGCCCAGCCTCACTGCTTGCCTAATCCAACATTTATTAGTGTCGGCCACGTCCTCCCGTCTCTGTGCCTCGTCCTGCCGACCTATAACGCGGTGTGCTGATGCTCGCCTTCCTCTTCACCACAGACAGGAATGCCTGTTTGCAAAGTGCTTGGAGATTGTTGCATGAGGCGACAGGTCATGCCAATTAGGATAGTCATGGGGAGGATTAAAGGAAAAAAAAACCCTGTTCCTTGGGAACAAACTGCAAAACACTCCTGCTGCAGAACGAGCAGTTCACTGTCCTGGCCCTCTAGTTTTCAGTGAAGTCTTTGTCCCGTGACTTAAAGTTCTGTTTACAGGTTAACAAGAAAAGTAAGTAACCTAATAGTAGGGAAAGGCCTGGAAATCACTGCTTTGAAAAGGAACTCTGGATTTTAGGAGATCATGCATGTTTAGTTCTTTTTGGAAAAAAAATAAAATGAACTGCAAAACGCCATGCTAATTTTTAGCACTATACTTGGGCTTACATAAAATGTAATTTTAATGTCTTCAGGGGATAAGTTCTCTTTGGCTATTGTTACCACATTTTTTAAAAGTTTTACTGAAGTCACATTATTCCCCCCAGAAGTGGGTTATTCGCTGCTTGAGACATCTAATGAAGTATTCTGCCTATCAGCTTAGTGTGAGATTAATTTCTTCTTAGCAAGGAAAGCTAAGAAGTTTAAAAATAGTTGCATTAGGACATATATATATATATATATATAATATATATGTGTATATATGTATATATGTATATATATATATGGAAATGCTTGGCAATATTTCTTTGGACAAAAAAAAATTGGATTTTATTTTATTTTTTGAAAGAGAGAGAGAGAGAGAGAGAGAGAGAAACATCAATCTTTTCTCCCGTACCCACCCCGCCTGGGGATTGAACCCATGACCTTTCAGTGCATGGGACGGTGCTCCAAACAACTGAGCTATACTTGTCAGGACAATACATTCGGATTGCATGAGTGTGTATGTGACTGTAAAATGACACTGACTTCCTACATTTAAATTTTACTTATGCTTAAGAATGGGTTATCTGGGATGCAAAGCACAGCATAGGGAATATAGTCAATAATATTATAATACCTGTATATGGTGCCAGGTGGGCATTAGACTTATCAGGAGGATCACTTTGTAAGTTATAGAAATATCTAAGCACTATGCTGTACTCTTGAAACTAATATGGAGGTGTACATGAAAAGTCTCCCTGTCATCCCAGCATAGATTTAACTCTTCATTGTCATTGTTTTTGGCAAGAGGATTGGTGATGTTGGTGGCAAGTAATTATGACTTTAATGTATAAAGGAAACCAAAGGAAATTATAAAATTTATATTAGACATGATAAGTATAATTGAGACTTCTATGTTTTGTGCACAATATCTATTTTTGGAGCATCTACTGAGTGCCAAGACCTGGTTTTTGTCTTCAGGTAGCTTACAGTCTAGTAGGGGTGCAGAAATGTGGACAAGAAATTACAGTCCAGTGTGACAAGGACTAAGGTGGGGTAACTACATGGAAACATGTACTCAGTTGGGCTTACATGGCACCCATGTGGATTCATGTAGTAAGTTATGCAGGTGAGGAGGGTGGTATCAGGGGACACAGAGCTGGAGAATGAGCAGAGCACGGGAAGGGGGGCCTGGAAAGATAAACTCACTGAAAACCATGTGAGGGCTATGGCATCGCCCTGGGGCACACAAGATACCCCTGGACTACTGGAAGCAGGTAGCTCCGGACCAGGTGTTCAGCCTCACTACTGCAGTGTGAAGGCTGGGAAGGAGCAGGCCACGCTTGTTTGATTGGACTAACCGTGTGGGCTGAGCGCCCCCAACATTTTTACATGCAGTGTACACCTTGAGCAGTGAGGCAGGGAATTGGGGGGAGGGATCCATTCACTGTTTCAGCTTGTGGGTTAAATAGTATATTAGGCCCAGCTGGCGTGGCTCAGTGGCTGAACGTTGACCTATGAACCAGGGGGTCACAGTTCTATTCCCAGTCAGGGCCCGGGTTTCGGGCTCGATCTCCAGTGTGGGGCGTGCAGGAGGCAGTCGATCAAAGGTTCTTTCTCATCATTGATGTTTCCATCTCTCCCTCTCCCTTTCTCTCTGAAATCAATAAAAATATATTTTTAAAAAATAGTATACAGTGGGGCCTTGACTTACGAGTTTAATTCGTTCCGTGACGGAGCTCGTAACTCAAATTACTCGTATGTCAAATCATAAAGTGAACGAGTGAGACACACGATGCTGGGCTGATGTTGTGGCGTTCACTGTGACGTTTGCTGCACCAACTAGCGGTGGGGTATCTGAAGCTGGCTCGTAACCCGAATTTTAGCTCGCAACTCAAAGCAAAAAATCGGCGGAGAGACGGCTCGTATCTCGAAAAACTGGTTAGTCGGGACACTCGTAAGTCAAAGCCCCACTGTATTAGCTTTGGGCCCTTTTTTCCACCAGTTGGGCAGAAAAAACAAACCTACTGTCACGTCTTTCTTGCCCTCTCTTTGTTTCAGCGTGGGTGGCACCTCCAGTAGGCCCCGAGGTGACCCACACTAACCAAATTCCCAAGACTGATGAACAAACCAGAAGTACATCCATTAGGAGACCAGCTATTCATACTTGCTGATCTGCACATTTTCTCCCTGTAGACTAATCTATGTGGAAAGCTAAATTCTGGGCAAAGTTTCGTGGAGCGCATGAAATCAAAATGGATTTGGATTAATTTAATGGCTTATGACACCAAACTATGGAAGCCTCAGGCATTGATCTCCTCCAGAGGGGTAGGTGTACATTAGGAGGGAATAGAGTCTACTTCATAAATGCTGTGTTGACAGTTCCTTTTCTTTTAATGTATTCTTTCTTTAGACAGACAACAGGGTCATTCGCTATGTTTAGACCTTTCAATTCTCTTCAATTTTGCATCCTTGAGATGATGTCCTGGTACCCAGTTTGAATCTTGGGTGTTCAACATCATCTCACTTTTCAACATTTTCCAAACTGGCAAGTCTGAGAATCTGAACTTTGAAAAGCTCTCCCAGGTCATTCTGAGGTGGCTCAGATAGCACTGTGACATTTTGATTCCTTCTCATGCATTCCCAGTTTTTGCCCATTTTCATTCTTTGTAAGAAATGTAAAATCCAGCAATATTTTGGAGCTACTTTCTTACCCTGCTAGCCACTTACCAACATCATCACCATTCTAAGTACTCTGTTCCTTATGGTTGTCTAGTTGTCATTTACTCAGGTACCCAGATAAGTCATCGTTCATTCATTCAACAAATACTATTTGCCAGGCATTGTTCTAAGCAAAGGGAACATGGCAGTGAACCAGACAGTAGAACAAATTGCCTTTCTGTCTGATCTCTGTGTAACATATCTGATCATGATAAATGCTATGGAGGAAAATTAGGGTGTGGGAGACAGAACTGAAGGGTTAGAGTTGATGGGGAGAAGAAGAAGGTGTAGAACATTTTGCAATATGCCTGTTAGATACTAAGTATCTGACAACTAGCACAGCAATTTTTAACCGCAAGAATTTTTAAAGCATGCAATACCTGACTAAGTCAGGGGCACTGACCTCTTTTCCCTTAGATTGTCAGATAAAGAAGTGATAACAGCCAACACAACAGTAGCCGCCCAGTATGAATGCCCTGCCTTGAGCCATAAATATATAGGTCATTTAATAGAGTTGCATCTTATTGGTCACATCGCTTAATAAGGTTGCATCTGATTGGTTAGTACTTGGCACCAGAAATCCTTATATACAAGTATAGGCACCTGATTTTTTAAAAAGTCACTTTGGAGCAAAAGGGTAGGTAATTGTAAATCAAAAATTATACCTATTTTTTGTCAAATTGGCAAAAAATACGTTTGGTTTTTTTTTTGGTGTGCCGCAGAATTTTAGTAATTAGTTTATGTGTGCCGGGAGATGAAAAATGTCGAAAATCGCTGAGCAAGTAGATAGTTTAATGTATGCACCCAGAGCTTCAGGAATAGGCCCAGGCTGTTCGGGTCTGTGTGGATCTAATTACCCAATGTAAGTTTGGGTAATCAGAAAAGCAAGAATTAAAAGGGTAAAATTCTAAGCTCTTGGGATAGTGCGGCTCCTTCCAGCCCTCTTACTTAACTTCAGAACTCTGTCATTCAGTAGTGACCCTGTCACACTAGGCTGCCCTTTTGGACAGTGGCTGTGCTCTCTGCTTGCTGAGCTGTTTATCTTACTGAGAATCATTATGTGAAACTTGTTTCCGATTGGGAGGGGCCTAGACTAGTAAGAGTTGATTGGTTTTGTAAATTGTCCTAAGAGCATAATAAACAGATCTTGAAGCCTTGATATGCTTAGAAGTAAAACCAGTATACCGATTCATCAATGGCAAAAAAAAAATAATAATAAATAAATAAATGGGCCACTGATGAGCGTTTGGTTTTTGGTAGTAATCAGAGATGAATGTCATGCGTGCATTATTTTAATAAGTGTTTGCAGACTATCTAATAGTTTCTACTCCTTTGAAAGCTGCCTGCCTGCGTGCTTGTTCTGACATTTGAAGATGAATAGAGAATATTGAGAATTATTCAAGTCACACCTTGTTGACTGAGATCTCTCTTGTACCTGATATTAATTTTTCTCTTCATATTTTTCAGAGACAGCTTAAAATTGGTGACACTAGGTCACCAAATAAATAAGATTGGGGGGGGGACTTATTTCATGTGTGTGGCAGATTCTGTTTTGCAAAGTGGCCTCAATGATTTCTCGCGTTCCACATGCTCTTTCAATGTGACATGAGACTCCACCCGTTGAGGGTGGAAGAGGGCTTCTGTCCCTTCCCTTGAACCTTGGCAGATCTTTGTGCTGCCTTACCTGATAGAATATGCTGAAAGTGACACCATGTTGTTTTTGAGACAGGATCGTAACTATGCCATACACTTGCCTCACTCTTTCTGGATGCTTGCTCTTAGAACCCAACGCCATATTGTTAGGAAGCCCAACCAGCCCACATAGGGAGACATACGGAGAAGCCAACAGGAAAGGTTGCAACTGACAGTCTGATTGAGGTCTGGGCTAATAGAATATGAAATTGAAAAGTTGGGGAACATTCATGAAGTTTTTATACTTATTTTCTCTGAAGATGATGGGACAGGAAACTGAGAAGCTCTGATATAAAGTCTTATCACAGCAAAAACGAAACTCCTTAAACCAAGTTTGTGCAAAGGTTCTTGTCACAGAATTGTACACCTTGAATATGGTGATTCTGTGTCATTCTTTATAAAAACCTCAAGAGTTTTTACATTATTGTCATAACCATCAACCCACAGGGGAGAACATTTCATTGCAATTCCCTTTTTTTTTTTAATATATTTTATTGATTTTTTTACAGAGAGGAAGGGAGAGGGATAGAGAGTTAGAAACATCGATGAGAGAGAAACACTGATCAGCTGCCTCCTGCACACTCCCCACTGGGAATGTGCCCGCAACCGAGGTACATGCCCTTGACCGGAATCGAACCTGGGACCCTTCAGTCCGCAGGCCGACGCTCTATCCACTGAGCCAAACCGGTTAGGGCGCAATTCCCTTTTGGAAGAAATAGTTTTGCCAGTCTTCTCCCTTCCCCCCTAAGATTCATCTCTTGTTCTTTGAAAGTAAACCATGCTGATCCACTTCAGAAATGTTTTAGAAATACCAAATAAAATGCAAGATTTTCTCTAGCTTTAGGTGTGAAATAACCACCCATATTCTGGGGGCAGTGGATCTGCCCAACGAATGCTAAAGCATGTGGCCCCAGCTGTCTGCTGCTCACTCACTTGGGGTCTTCACTCTCTGAGTGAAGCTCTCACACTAGACCAGTGGTTCTCAACCTTCCTAATGCCGCGACCCTTTAATACAGTTCCTCATGTTGTGGTGACCCCCAATGTCATTGTTACAAATTGAACATAATTAAAGCATAGTGATTAGTCACAAAAACAATATGTAATTATATATGTGTTTTCTGATGGTCTTAGGCGACCCCTGTGAAAGGGTTGTTCGACACCCCCCCCAAAGGGGTCGCGACCCACAGGTTGAGAACCGCTGCACTAGACAGTCTCCAGTGGCTGCTCATTTGAAAAGTCTTTGATTCTTAGAATATTTCTGCAATTTCGTTTGTATGTCGTGTTGTTCAAGAGTATGTATGGGTTAGGAGCCAGACTCTTGGGTCATAGCCTCATGCTAACTAGCTGAATAATTTTGGGCAAGTCTTCTAACCTCAGTTCCTTCATCTGTAAAATGGGGATAATAATAGGGCCTACATTATAGGGTTATTGAGACTATTAAGTGAGTTAATGAATACTCAGAGCAGTAAGTAAATGTGTGACACAGTAAGATCGGTGAGCATTGGCTGTCATTACTTCTCTTCACATGTGGCTGGTGGTGTGGCTGTTTTGTCTATGTCCTGGATTCCACGTTGAAAAGGAAGCAGATGAGCACTTGTTCGGGGTGTTGTCGAAGGGGTCAGTGAATTGGGTGGAAACTAGACTGTGTGACCTCAGCTCCCTTCAGCTCCAGCGTTCTAGAGTAATCTGAGTTCCAGGATCAACTGACACCGAAATGGTTGTCCCCGGAGCCCTGATTCATAATAAATGGAGAAGACGTTGACGTCAGTTATTGGAGAGCAGCTGCTTGAAGGCTAGAAACTATTTAGGCATTTTATGTACAGTTCCCACACTATAGCTCAAAGAAATGCTAATAATGTTAATGGTAGGCCTGTAGAAGATTCAACAGGTCACAAAGTGGAATATGAATAGAACCATGAGGCACATTCTTGAAGCTGTCAGGCACCCTGTCCATGGGTTGAATGTCTTGGGTGTGATTCCAAAGGCAAAGACAATCTGGGACTGTTTTGCTGAACAAAAACTTTTTGGTTGAGGCCTGGCAAGTGCGCTCAGTGGTTGAGTGGCGACCCAGGAACCAAGAGACCACGGTTCCATTCCCAGTCAGGGCACATGCCTGGGTGGCAGGCTTGATCCCCAGTGGGGATGTGCAGGAGGCAGCCGATCAATGATATTTCTCATCTTACCGATGTTTCTCTGTCAATGAAATAAAATAAAAAAATTTTGGCTGAGAAAGGTGAAAGGCTCATTGTTTAATTAATTTTCTCACTTTGGTAGTTCAACAAGGTAAGTAAAGAACATCTTTAAAAAAAAACTTCAGACAGCCAATAAAAGCTGACCTCTGTTAAAAAACAAAACAAAACAAACTTCAGGCAGTCAGGTGCTACAGTTCTAAATAAAAACAGTCAGCTGCCTGGCAAAAATGGGACGCAGGATGGTGATGTCTTTCTTCTTCACTTTCTGGGACCCTTCAGTCCTTGGGCCAACTTTCTAACCACTGAGCAACCAGCTAGGGCTTGTCTGACATTTTTATTCTTGAGGACATTAAAACAGTGAGTTGTTCATTACTTTTGAACCCAAAGCTTTGTAAACTCATAGTAAATTTGTGCATTTTCTGGTTGCAGTTGTGTAAAATGTGCCTAATTCGTATCTAAAGTAGTACTCTTAACAGTAAAAGTAAGATATTCCTTCAATATAATTTAACATTTATACACAAGAGCCCTAAGTGGCCTGTTTACTGATTTTATATTTTAAAGTATTTTTGTGAAAACTGCAAGTTATCCATTTCTATGATGTCCATTTTCCAGGTTAATAGATTTAGTATTTATCAAACTTCTCATGGGAAGTAAATTTCATGAGGACAAGGTTTTTATTTGTTTTGTTCCATAATCTCTTCCCAGCACTTAGAATAGTACCTTGCACATAGTAGATGCTTAGTAAATAAGTGAGTTGCCAAACTGGAAACAGTCTTGGATTTTGCCCTCTGACTAGATACCAGTTCGGGCTCTTATCTAATTCATGTGACTTCCAAACACAGATTTAAAAAGTGGAGAGCGGGGTCAGCTTTAAAGAAAGTGATATTGAAGATTTGAATTATTTGTACTTATTGTTACGGCAGTACTTTGGTTTCTCCAAAGAAGGCATACCAGTGGCCAACAAGCATAAGAAAGATGCTGGACATCATTAGTCATTTGGGAAGTGCAAATCAACACCACAGAAAGACACTGCATCACACCCCCTGGGCTGACTAAAATCAAAGAAGTGGAAAATAACAGACGGAACATTGGACATTGCTGGTGGAAACGTAGAAAGATCCCGCTGCTGTGGAAAACCATCTGACGGTTCCTCAAAACATTAAACATATAGTTGCCCTATGATTCAGCAAGTCCACTCTTGGGTCTAAACCCAAATGAATTGAAAATAGTCGTTCAAATAAATACTTGTACAGGAATGTTCATAGCACCACTGTTCACAATGGCCAAAAGGTGTATGTCCATGGACGACTGAATGGGCGAACAAAATGTGGTTCTTCCACACAATGGCACAGTATTCAGCCAGAAAAAGGAAGGAGGTACTGATCCGCTCTACAATTTGAATGAAAACATTAAGCCTAGCGAAGAGAAGCTAGGCAGGAAAGGTCACATATTGTGTGATTCTTTTTATGTAAAATATCCAGAATAAGCCAATCCGTGGAGACAGAAAACCAATTGTTTGCCAGGCCATGGGGGAGGCGGAGGTGGGGAGTACCTGCTTAGTGGGTACTATGGGGTAATGAAAATATCATGGAACTAGATCGAGGCGGTAGTTGCACAATATTATGAACATACTCAGTGCCACTGAGTTATTCTCTGTCGAATGGTTAATTTTGTGTTATGTGAATTCCACCTTAATTTAAAAACAACAACAAATAGATTTTTAGTTATCTCCAATATGGCAAGGAGCTAATCTAGGAAGTTCCTTGGTCTTTGGAAATGTAAAAGCCATTGTAAATGCTGCATAAAACAATTGGCCTTTAACTCTTCAGAAGGTTCTATAAATTTTCTCCCAAGTAATTAAAGGATGCTGTGTGGTGTTTGAAGTCTCCTTAATGATTATCTGAGTATTCTTGTTGCAACACGGGTTATAAAGGGTATATTAGGTGCCAGTTAAAAATACACCCACAACATTGAACCACACTCGAAGAAGTAAGGGAATTGTTGTCTCTGCAGATGGATTTCCCACCAAATCAGTTGATACTCTACCTGCTAACACCAGTATCTGGTAGCTTTCAGTCGGGTTGGCTGTTTTTCTTCGAGCGTGTGGGAGAGTGGAGCCAAAGTCGAAAAGACGAGCTCACAGTGAGCGGTCCAGGTTGACTTCCTTACCCCTTTTACTGTAATTACAGTGTGTGACTGAAAATAACTATTTGGTTCTTTTTTAAAGCCACTATAGTTAGCCTGACTACTCATTTTCCCTGGGTTGTAGCTCACCTCCAAAACATGTCTTGTGCAAGGCACTGAGCTGGGGCCGTGGGCGATGGGCTTGATGGCTGTCCTTAAGTTTAATAGGTGTGAGATTTCTAGAAATTGCTATAATAATTTTTCATGACCTAACAGCCCTGTCTGTTCTGAATGACCAGTTTTATGTTATCTTATAGCAGGAGGACTTTGAAAACAGAGCCAGCAATTGGTCACTGTTTCCGAGAAGCTCTTTGCTTTAACAGAGTGAGAATCTGTGTGTGTGAGATAGGTTTTAATTAGCCTCCGTCCGTCACAGGATGTTCGAGTGAACTGTGACTGCACGGCCCTCCCGGGCCCCATAGGGCCCCACCGCACTTGGCCCTCTTGTTCCTGCAGTGGGAACGGAGGGCTGAGAGCCGCGGCCACTCGAGGAGATGGCAGCTTTTCAAAGCTCTGCAGTGCCGGCCCCCTCGAATCTGTGAAGGCCGTTCAGAGAGAGCCCAGGAACCTTACTTAAGGTGTCAGTGGGCCGCGTCTCCGCTGAGCTGGCGTCGCATGTTAGCTTCTCTCTCCCTATGGGCACCTTCAGGGGTGCTCCGACATGCTGAGTACCTTGGGTCTTACGTTGACGTCAGGTAGTTTGTTGCAGAAGCAGTAGTTTTAAAGTCATGACTGTCCTCTTGGTCTCAAATAGACAATACTCAGTAACAAAAAGGAGAAAAAGCCCTGGCCGGGTCGCCCGGTTGGTTGGAACATCGTCTCATGCACCGAAGGTTTCGCGTTTGATTCCTGGTCAGGGCACCTACCTAGGTTTTGGGTTCGATCCCTGGTAGGGTTGCATACAGGAGGCAACCGATTGATATTTCTCTCTCACATCGATGTTTCTCTCTCCCTCTCTCTCTCTTTCTAAAAATCAATAAGAATATATGCTCAGGTGAGGATTTTTTAAAAAGGGAAAATAGGGATTGCCCAGCAGAAGAAAAGTTAGAGGGCATCTATATACATTTTCCATAGTGGCTGCACCAGTTTACGTTCCCACCAATAGTGTGCACAGTCCCGTTTTCCGCTTATCCTTGTCAACATTGTTTGATTTATGGATGATGGCCGTCCTGACAGGTGTGAGGTAATATGTTCATGTGTGTTGCTGATGTGAAAATGAACATATGCCACACTGTCTCTTAGGCCGTCCCTGGTGCTGAAGCATTTGCATATTCGAGGCTAGGGTTTTGACAGCAAACAGGAATTCCCCTGGTAGTGGTCTCATTGGGAAATGTGATTAAATGCGGTTCAGTTGCCTGAAAGGCAAATCATCAGAACAGCTTTAAAGAGGACTGGTAGCAGTGGTTGCTTTCAAGCTCCGTAGGCTTTTTGTTTTGTTTTTAATCTTCCAGGGCCCTGTGAAAATAGTCCAGTGTTTATATAGATAAAATCAGACAAACTCGGAGTTCCTCTCTGGTCAGCCCTAATTCCAAAAACCCAAACAAACAACAAAACAAGCAGGGGTGGCATTGTTTGTTTCTTTCCAGCTAATTCTTGCCAACTTTGAATATGTGGCAGGTCTGGGCTCCAGATGGAGCATCCATGAGGATCTGTTTTGGAGCATTGATTTTTGCAAACATCAGAGCAAATTACAAAATGGATATTTTAAAATATTTTCTTAAATCACTCCATGCATGTACTTTCATCCAAAATCACTATTGATCCCACAAAGACTTTTTATGAAACCAGTGCAATCTAGTTGTCAGTTTCATAAAAAAAAATCAATTTGGCTGGCTTGTATTGGCTTTTGTCTGGGGAACAATAGAACAATTGGGCTGTCTTTTTTGATGTAATATTTTACTATTTCTATCTAGCAAAAGATGATTCTTGCCCTAGCCGGTGGCTTAGTTGGTTGCAGCATCGTCCTATACACCAAAAGGTTGTGGGTTTGATTCCCAGTCAGGGCACATACCTAGGTTTCAGGTTCGATCCTTGGTAGTTGTGTATACAAGGGGCAACCGATCGATGTTTCTCTCTTCCTCTCTCTCTCTCTCTCTGAAAACCAATAAAAACATATCCTTGGGTGAGAATTAAAAAAAAAGGATGATTATTACTTGCTTGAAATAAAGTCCCTGCTTCAGGTTTTCAGGGACAGAATTTTCACTCTATAGACATTCTCCTAGTACCATTTAGCTACATTATATTCTATTCCATTCAGCTTTGAGATATACCATTGTGTAAGTTTAAGGTATACAATGTGTTGATTTGATACACCTATACATGGAAAAATGATCACCCCCATGCCATACTTACCACTTCCTTTTTGTGGTGAGAACATTTAAGATGTCTTGACAACTTTCAAGTGTATGAAATAGTGTTATTATTTATAACCACTGTACTGTGCATTCGATCCCCAGAACTCATTCATCTTCTAACTGGAAGTTTGTACCCTTTGACTAACATCTCCCCATTACAACCCCACCCCTCTACCCCCAGGTCCCTGGGAACCACCATTCTGCTCTCTGTTTCTCGAAGTTGGGCATTTCTAGATTCTACCAATAAGTGATATCATACTGTTTGTCTTTGTCTGACTTACCTCCCTTATTGGCATAATGCCTTCAAGGTCCAACTGTGTTGTCACAAATAACAAGATTTTCTTCTTTCTTGTGGCTGAGTAATAGTCCATCTTCTGTTTGCTGCTACCAGTATGTCCTCAGTTTTTAGTGTTTGACACATAGTAGGTAAAATACTGATGGATGAATGAATGGATGGATATGATTTTGGCTTAGAGTAGAAGCACAACGTATGTTGCTTAATGTAATATTTGTGTTCGCTTAACCTTCATAAACATTTTAATTGAGGGAAATTATCTGTTATATTTGTGTAGTGATATGTGAAAAGTGCCTTAAGCTTTTTGAAAATAATAGTCCTGGATTATTTTTTTTTTAAGGTTTTTTTTCCTTCCGAAGCGTGAAGTCTCTTTTGCAATCAATAATCAATTCATACTTGGGTATTAATGATGCCCTCTCTGAAGACCATTTTATATTTGTAATGGGAACAAAACAGGAAGTACATCAAAGAAACAGTAATAGTTCAATACTTTGTCTAATAGATTTTTCTCTTGACTTTTTTTTCTTTCCTTAAATGCTTTATCTTTGTTTTTGATCTCCAGTTGGCCGAGGCTCAAGTGATCTTAGGTTTCTCTTACGCTGAAGATTTTCCCGTCAATCCAAATTTAAATCATTAAATATTATGGTATGTTACAGGCGCATATATGAAAATGTATAGATATAGAGGAGAGGGAGTCACGGGACTGGGTGAAAAAGGTGAAGGGATTATGAAAAAATAAAAAACTCATAGACACAGACAACGGTCTGGTGATTACCACAGGGAAGAGGGTGGGGGGAGGTGGAAGAGGATATAGGGGAGGTAAATGGTGGTGGAAGGAGACTGACTTGGGGTGGTGTAGACACAATACAATATACAGATGATACATTATAGAATTGTACTGAAGTCTATATAATTTTATTAACTAACGTCACCCCAATAAATTCAATGAAAAGAAAAAAAGAAAATGTGTAGGTATAGAGTGATGTGTACAAAAACAGCAGTGAACTGAACACCCATGTCCACTGCACCCAGGGACAGAACTAAGAACATAGTCTGCTCCAGACGCTCCCTGTGGCCCCTTCCTGATCTCCCACCCGAATTGAGTATAACCCAGAATTTTGTATTAAAAATATTCATTTGGGGTTTTTTGGTAGTTTATCATCACTTATGAGTGCCTCAGTAGGTAATACATTTAGCTTTGCCTGTTTGGGGACTTGAGATAAATGGAATCGGGTGGGCAGTCAAGTTGTTGCCTGCATCTTGCTGCTATGCCTCTCTCTTGGTGCAGGAGTTTCTGTCTACGTCCTAGACCTTAAGATCATACGTATCCTGTAGAGGCACTGCTGGGTCACACGGGTGCAGGCAGCCTTACTGGGTAAAACCAGTCTGTGTCCCAAGGTCCCCAGCAGCTGTGAGCGGTCCCTTTGCAGCCCCGGCTTGGTGTTCCCTGACTTTAAATTTTTTCCAGGCTGGTGGGTGTGAGATGGCATCTCATAGTGTTAATATGCATTTCCCTGATTACTAATAAGGTTGAATATCATTTCATGCTTAAAACTCTTATTATTTTTGCCCCTTTTCCTGTTGGGTCTTTTTATTTTTATTTTTAAGAAAATTGGTATAGTGACGGATGTTAAATAGGCTTACTATGACCATTTTGCATTACATATAAATATTGCGTCATTATGTTGTATATCTGAAACTAATATAATGTTATGTTACACATCAATTTAAAAAACAAGAAAAAGAAAATGAATGTAAAGTTCTTTATTCTAGATACTAATCCTTTGCCAATCACATGTGTTACCGACATCCTCTTCCAGTTTGTCCTGTATCGTTTCTCATTCTTTGTGGGATCTTTTCATGAACAGAGTTGTTAGTTTTTATACAGCCAAGTTGGTCACATTGTTTTCTGTCTGGTGCATGCTCTTTTGTGTCTTTAAAAACTCTTTCCTACGCCAAGAGCAGAAGGACATTCTCCTCGAATATCTCCTGAAAGTTTTATAATCTTGCTTTGTATACTGAGGTCTTTAATCTACCTGGAATTAGTTTTGTTGTTATTGTGTGTGTGTTTTATTGATTTTTGAGAGAGAGAGAGAGAGATTTATATATCTTAAGAAACGAAGATTTGATTTCATTTTATCCAATCATTACACAGTTATCCCGGCACGTCGGCCTGTTTGGTGATGGCAGCATCAACACTTACCAGGTACCAAGCAGTGCTCCAAGCATGAGATAACGTGTTTAACTCTTATAGTCACCTATCAGTAGATCCTGCTTGTATCCCCATTTTGAGATTTAAAAAAACAACACCAGAAAGACAGAGTAAGTAACTTTCTTCATGTGACGTGGCTGGTATGTCAGAGCCAGAGGTCAAAGGACCAGTTCATCCAGCTGCAGACCCGGGCCTCGGCCATGAGAGCCCATGCCTTCCATGGCGGCCTCTCTTCTCTCCCAAGAGTCTTCTTTTTGCAGGCCCTGCTCCTGGTCTTTCTGGCCCTTGCATTTACCTTGTTTTCTGTCCTGGCCAACACGACACAACCTCTTCATTAACTTTTTTTTTTTTTTTTTTTTTAAATATATTTTATTGATTTTTTTACAGAGAGGAAGGGAGAGAGACAGATAGTTAGAAACATCGATGAGAGAGAAACATCGATCAGCTGCCTCCCGCACATCTCCCACTGGGGATGTGCCCGCAACCCAGGTACATGCCCTCGACCGGAATCGAACCCGGGACCCTTCAGTCCGCAGGCCGACGCTCTATCCACTGAGCCAAACCGGTTTTGGCCTCTTCATTAACTTTATAGTAAGTCAGCATCCGTGTGGCACGAACCCCCACCTTGTTCTCCTGCAAGAGTGTTTTGGCTACTGCTTGACCCGTGCCACTCCATTTAAACCTCCGAGTTACGTTCTCCAAGAAAAACCGGTTGGGATTTTCATTGGCACTGCGCTGAACCTCATTAAATAAATTTAAAACAGGCTGGAAGCCACAAAGGGGTGTGAGAGAGAAGGAGGGATTGTATTAGTTGGCCAACTCTCGCCACCGGTTCTGAAGTCACCAGTCTGCTGCAATCCTGGCTGCGGCCTTCAGGGCTGATGATCGGGCCTCCGCCTGTCTCCCCGTCACACTATTCTTTTCCTTTGTCTTCACACTCCGGGTTCGAGGGACTGCTCTCATTTCCTTCCACTTGCCGCGTTCTTTCCTTCCGAGGGCCCTCACACATTCTCCTCCCTCTGCCTGGGATGTCCTCCCCTCCCACCTTCTAGCCTCACTTCTGATTTGCCTGCTGGCTTTACCTATCCTCGTTATTTCAGCGTCGACATCACTTTTTCCCTAGTTCCACGGCTAGACTGGGTCCCACACTCATGCACTCCCCCTGGCCTTTTATTTTACCTCCATTAAAACGCCACTGTTCTCCACTCTGAGTCCAGTGCCTGGCACAGAACCTGCTGAATTATTGCAGCTTACTGGAAAGAGACAAGGGTGTATGGGTTAGACTGAAAGCCACAGAAGACCCAAAGAAAAGTGGCTTAGATGACAAGGACACGTAGTAGCTCACATTTGAGGACTCCGGAGGCAGCGGGATTCTGGGATTGGTGTTGATGTTTAGTGATTTCATCAGAGCCAGGCGCTTGCCAAATTTTGTTCCTGCTGTTCCGAGCATCACAAGCAGCTATGACCATGTCAAGGAAGGAGGAGGGGTGTTTATTAGGGAGGATAACCTTTCTCAGTGGCCACTCCCAGATCCCCCAGGCATCTAGTCGGCCACGCCCTGGCTGAAGGGCGATGGGAAGGTGATCTTGTAAGAGCAGAGGTGCTCTAACCACAGGACAGTGGGGCCTGGCTATTGCATGCTCAGCCAAGACGTCTGTTCCACAGGGTATGTTACCAAACCAGGGCTGCAAGCGCGGGCCAGCCTCCCGAAGACTTGCCTCAGCCAGGGGGAAGCTCACAGGTGCAGCAGCCTCATGCTGTCTTTCACCTGTGCTCAGCCTTCCTCTCTGCAGCCGGGGGCCTCCCCTCGTTTTCCATGCCCAGACTGATGCTCACCTCTCAGCCCCAGCGCTGCTTCCAGAGGCTTGGGTTGAGAGGTGGGATCCCTTGTCTTAAAAAGGGGACAATCCCTATGTGTCTGCTTGACCTTCTTTACTTAACATTGTGAGTTAATTGCTAAGTGTTTTTGGAAAATCCTTTCCACGGGTGTTAACTAAGTTTCAGGTGCCAAGGCTTATACAATTATTTTTTCTGATATTTTTGTCATATTTTGTACCCCTACCCCTTCCCCAACACACACACACACACACACACACACACACACACACACACACCTGGAAGTACTTACAGAGTTTAGAAATAAGTCAGATCTTCAAAAATCTGGCTTCTTCTTTTCATTAAAAATCTGGCCTCTACACTGCTCTTCTTTAGTCTTTGGATCGCCTCCAAGGTTCCTCCTGGTGCTGAGTGCGGTTTGCTCCTCTCTCCCTCCCCCTCTGCTCTTCTGCCCTTGGGTTGGCCTTGAACTCTCGTGCCCTGGGGGAGAGAATCCCCTGCCAAGCAGTGTGGGATGTTTGAGAGACAAGGTTAAGTTCCCCAGGGCTGGAGGGCTGCGGGACAGCCGCAGAAGGGGAAGGTGACGAGGCCTTGTGCTGCTGACTGAGCAGGCTCGGCAGTGACCAGGTCTGACTTAGTCTCACCTGTCAGCTGACGCGCAGAAACCAGGAAGTGAATGAGCCGATTCCATTTCTGGGTGGCAGCCAGATACTGATGACACTGAATGTTTGCACGAAAGATATTCATCTGACAGTCACAACTTGACTAAGCCCTCCTGCATTCTGTCACCGGGAGGCAGAGTTTTTTCTTAGAAAGAGCACGATTTTGCTTCTGTGACCGTAGCTATCTTTCATTACCATTGATCCAGCCACCACGATGGCAAGTTAGACCCAGCTTTCTGAACGGGGTTTTTATAGCCTCATCATTCTTCAGACTTTCCCCTTCTGTTTAGGATATTTGACAATGCCCCTCTAGAGGAGGAATCTTTAAGATCATTTTACAAATTAGTATTTTGTGTGTGTGTGTTTTTTTTAATGAAAAAAGAGTAAGCGCTCTTTAACATGTTTTTCCTTGAAACTCTTATGATCTTGTTCACTCAGCATATTGGGGGCAGTGACAGACTTTGTTTGCTGCTTTTACTGTATCCCGAGAAATAGAAAGGGAGCCGAGAGGGACCACAGTGTTCTGAGAACATTGAAATAGGCCCGGAGTTTATTGCTGCTTCTCAAAGGGGGAGGTTCCATAGCAGTTTCCCCTCCAGACCTCATCCACGCGGACTCCGGGATAGTCAAAATCTGGTGCTTTTTCTTCAAGTCCTATTTCTTACCCTCTGTTTTCATTCGAGGCTGCGCTGTGACATCGCAGCACAGTGAGCGGAGGGCATCCTGTGCTCATTAGCCCTCGTCCCGCCGTTTGTCGCACATCCAGCATCAGCCTCCTTATCGCCCTTTTACACAATATAGTTATTGTGATAACGCTATGGAAACGCAGCTTTTTTTTTTTTTATTTTAATAATTTTTATTTCTTAAAGTATTACAAAGAGTATTACATATGTCTCCTTTTTCCCCCCCTTGATATTCCCCCGGCCCCTATTCCCCGCCCCCCCCCTCCCCGTGTCTTGTGTCCATTGGTTAATCTTATATGCATGCATATAAGTCCTTCAGTTGGTCTCTTAATCCCCCCCCCACCCTCCCCAGGCTTCCCACTGTAGTTTAACATTCTGTTCAATGTTGCTCTGCTTCTGTATCTACCCCTGTTCATCAGTCCATACTGGTCCCCTTTATTTGTCCCAACCTCACTGGAGTAGTCTCAACCTCACCAGGGCCGTCTGAGCATCACCAGGGCCGTTTCAACCTCACCGGGGCCGTCCCTACCTCACGGGGGCCGTTACAACCTCACCGGGGTCGTCCCTACCACACCGGGGCCGTTTCAACCTGACCGGGGTTGTCCCTACCTCACAGGGGCCGTTTCAACCTCACCGGGGTCGTCCCTACCTCACGGGGGCCGTTTCAACCTCACCGGGGTTGTCCCTACCACACCCGGGCTGTTTCAACCTGACCGGGGTTGTCCCTACCACACCGGGGCCGAGAAACGCAGCTTTTTATATCCGTGCGCCTCTCCACATCCTTTGTGTCACTGACTCCATCCCTAGGCTGTTGGCTGTTTTGTAAGGTTTTGTGTGTATGTGTTTTTAAGCTCGTACATCTATTTCATCTTGGGTCTGTTTATGTTCTCACCTCTTGTGTTTAGAATGCAGTTCTGGAAAGGACCAGGAACAAAGAATAATTCCTTGGTATTTTCATTTTTACAACCAAAACAGACCTGGTGGGATTGTGGCTAGCTGCAGCGGCTGTGCCTAGATTTGTACCTGTTTTTATGGCAGAGTTGCATGCAGGCTTGCGTTTGAAAGGGATTCTGAGTGCAGTAAAACCTGTTTTGCTTGTGTTTCCCTTCAAATGAAAACCCACGGCGTTAACTGGACTGTCCAACCATGACGCCCGGATGTTGGAGCCCCTGTGTTGTCCATGACGTCACAAGCTCTGGCTTTAGCTGGCATTTCCGTCCCAGGGAGCACACCACCCTAATTCTCGGAACCTGTTTCACCAATAATAGACGAATATAACTTTACAGAATCTGCAGCTACGTGTACTGTCAAGGCAGAAGGGATCTGTGCTCCTCAAAATAAACCCTCAGTTCTTCCTTTGAGGTTTCATCTGCTCTTTCTGCAGGCAGCCAGTGAAGTCACCTTGGGTAATGGTTTGTCAACACTTTAAGGTTTGACACTTTTTATGTTGAAAATATACATGTAGGTATTTCTGCTTTTAATTCAGTGTATGAGAAAAATCCTTAGTTTGTCCATAGTTATTAATTAAAGTCTTTGTTAAAAATTTGAGAACTAGCCCGACCAGCATGGCTCAGTGGTTGAGCGTCCACCTATGAACCAGGTCACAGTTAGATTCCAGGTCAGGGCACATGCCTAGGTTAGGGGCTTGATCCCCAGTGGGGGCGTGCAGGAGGCAGCTGATCAATGATTCTCTCTCATCATTGATGTTTTTCTCTCTCCCTCTCCCTCACCGTTCCTTTCTGAAATCAATAAAAATATGTTTTTAAAAAATTTTGAGAACTAGGATTTGAGGTGGCATTGGTGATGACATAGTTTTGTTTCTAAAGTTTTATAAAACTTTTTTTGGGGGGGGGGTTTCTGTATATACAGCCACTTCAATATTTAGACCCAAATTGATCTTTTTAAAAACATTTTAAATGGAGCTTTTGTTGCATTTACTCTGGGTAAATCTATACCTTTTGACACTTCTCTCTCAGATAAGAGGAAGCTACTACCAGTAATATCATCCCAGGGGAGTCTGTTTAAATGGAGCATTTAAGGTCTGCTTCTCAGAGTCCAAGTCCTTAGGAAAGTGAACTTACCCAAAATAAAGAGCACCCTAAAACCGTGGTCTAGACAGCACAGACGGAAGTGGGCCTCGTGACGTGGAGGGGACATTTCCCTCCCTGGCTTGGCACCCCTCTCAGAGGGAGGGGTTTGCTGTGCAGGTGAGCTGGCCCCTTTCTTGAGTCTGAGCCATTTACACATTTACTCAGAGGTAACTTTAGCAACTCAGTTTCTTACTGGATTGGCATATTCCAGGGATTTTGAATTAGTGTCAGCTTAATACACTTTTCAATTACAGGATACCGCATTCAGAGTTGACCTACATTTTGGAGAAAAGGTTCTTGTGGCTGACTTCGGTCTCCTTATCTCAAAGTAACTAGCTAGCTTTTCTGACTGTAGTTCCTATGTCAGCTCATTTGCATAATTTGAATTTAAAAGTTGGATGTCAGAGGATTTCCTGAATAACCAAGAATAATCATGATCTACTGAGCTAGAGAGACCAGCCTGTGAGTGATTGATGGGCCTGTGAGTTTATTGCTGCTTCTCAAAGGAGGATGTTCCATAGCAGTTTCCCCTCCAGACCTGTATGTTGTTGGTATGTGAAGGCAGGATTTGTTCGTTGATCATCATGGTTCTGTAGGAACCCTGATGAAGATACAAGGACCCGAGCAAATGCCATAGTTCACACTGACTCTGGTTCAGTCTCCAGCGCATGAAGGGGCTTAACCGCAGCGGAGAACATAAAACCAGCCCTGGAAATCACTGAAACAAGCAGTTGTATAGGGACCAACGCAATGGCACTCTCCTCGCACGTTTTTGCAGCTTAATCAGCCTCTCGGCACCAATCTCTGTGTGGTTTGAACCCAGTGAGTGGTGACAAGACGGGGGGGGGGGGGGGGGGGGCGGGAAGAGGGGTGAGGGTGGGTGTGGGGAAGGGAGCTTGAGGAGGGTCCTTGAAAGGTACCTGTCAGGTTGTAGCCAGCTGCTTGGGAACAGCATTGCAGTCCTCTTGGCCATATGCAGTTAATTGTTGAGTCTATATATAGTAGGCACTTGCTAGTATACATTAAACATTATTTTCCATTAGGTCACATATTCTCTGGCTTCCTTCATCTTTGGCAATATGCAGCTTTCAAATGGAAATTTACAATATGTGTCATATGGTAGTGGTTCGTAAAGTGTGGTCCCTGGACCTCTGGAGGTTCTAGAAACCCTCTCCCAGAATCCACAAGGTCAAAACTGTTTTCATAATGACATTGTCTTTTTCACCGTGGGGACATTTGCAAGTGACGGTGCAGAAGCAGTGGTGGGTGAGACCGAGGGCACCTTGGCATAACTCAGGCACTGGCTTCAAACTACAAGTTGTTATTGTGTTCCTCACCATTAGCTGTTAAAAAAAAAATCAGTTTTATTTAAAAATGGCCGTGATTGCCCTGACCGGTTTGGCTCGGTGGATGGAGCAGCGGCCTGCGGACTGGGGGGGTCCCAGGTTCGATTCCGGTCAAGGGCATGTACCTTGGTTGCGGGCACATCCCCAGTGGGGGGTGTGCAGGAGGCAGCTGATCAATGTTTCTCTCATCGATGTTCCTAACTCTGTATCCCTCTCCTTTCCTCTCTGTAAAAAAATCAATAAAAATATATTTTTTTATAAAATAAAAATGGCCGTGATGAAACAATAGAGATAGTTACTTTTATTAAATCTCAACTCTTTTTTGGGTATTCAACTTTATTTTCCATTTTTCACGCTAAAGAAAAATTAATACTATTTTAATTTTAATTTTATTATTATTTTGTTAATCCCCACCCAAGGACATTTTTTTCATTGATTTTTAGAGCGAGTTGAAGGAAGCAGGGAGAGGGAGAGAGAAACATTGATGTGAGAGAGACACATTGAATGGCTGCCTCCTGCACATGCCCCTAATGAGACTGGGGATCAAACCAGCAACCCAGGTACTTGCCCTTGACCAGGAATTGAACTCTTGACCTTCTGGTTAAAAGACCAGTGCTCTAACCACTGAGTAACACTGGCCAAAAGAATTTTATTTTTTTATTACAGTTGACATTCAGTATTTTTTGTATTAGTTTTAACCCTTGAACATACATCTGTTTACTAGCATGTATGACAAAATAAGTATCCTAAAACTGGATGCTTCGTGACTGTGCTGTGAGCTGAACTAGCCCCCTTTTTCCTGGGACACCATCTGTACTTCAGAGAAAGGTTGACAGACAAACCCTAGAGGATTTGGCATTCATTTTCTCAGACGTGAATGAAGTGAGCCTGTCATTCCAAGAAACAACTGACATTTGTTGCCAATGATCAAATTCTAGCTTTTAAGTGAAAATGGGAATTTTGGAAAACTTGTTTTGCCACTGTAAGCTGGACGGCTTCCAAATAGTTTAAGACTCATCAGATCAGATAAAATGTAAACCAATGTGATTTTTAAATATTTTATAATGGAGCATGTCAACACTTAGGAGATCTGCGTATACCAGTGAAATAATGTATTCTACATAACCAGAGCATGCACTACACCGTCACACGCAGGTGAAAGATCTATTCAAGGCGTAAGGCTAGGCCAGTGCGTTTTATTGTAACCAAGTATGAAAAATTCATCGCCAGGGTTTCAGATTTCACATGGCAACCTGCCTCTAAGAAACCATTACTTGTCGAGTTTTGCCAGAGCACCAAATAAGAAGATCCACCATTACCTAGCAAGGCTATGGAGACTCTCCTCCGTTTCCTAACTGCGTATCTGCGTGAAGTCGGATTTTTTTCATGCACTTCAGCCAAAGGAAGGAATCACCGCAGATTGGATAGAGGAGCGCTATGAGCATCAGGGTCTTCAGTTAAGCCAGACACAAAAGAGGTTTGCAAGAATATAAATAGTGCCACTCCCACTGTTTTTCTTGTTTTGGAAAGTTCTTAAAAATAAAAATACATACATGTTATTTTAAATGATTTAATACGTATTTTAAAAAGTCATGGGGTCTTTAATTTCCAATTGAGTAAAAATTGATAGCTGCAACCCAGATAAACAAAGCTTATTGGGGTCCTTAATGATTTTTAAGGGGGCAGTTGGGTCTTTGGAATTTCTGTCACGTGACACATCAGGCAGGGGTGCATTTTGGGTAATGGCACCATCCAAAAGTAGCAGAGACTGTGTTTTTTTTTTGTGTGTGTGTTTTTTTTAAGATTTGGAAATTTTTTTCCCCATTAAGTTTTCCACATTTTAGTGAAGAATGTAAGTGGGTTGATTAGTTTTTCATCTGTTTTGAATTTCCTCTTAGCTTCTGTCTAAAGAGTTCATGCTGTGGCGATCCACGTGATAGCAGCAGGGACGAGGCGTCGCCAGGGGATTTTCATAGCGTAAGGAGACCCGGCTCATCGGGAGCCAGCACTTGTGTACCTGGTACTGCCTGAGGTTTTATTATTATTCGGACCCTGTTCTTTTAGCAGGTGCTTTATTACAGCTTGGGGTATGGTCTTAGATACAGATAACTTTATCAAAAACTCATGGCTGGTTTGAGGCCAGTAATTTTTAAGGTGGACTCAATTCAAATGCAGATTTTTTAAAAAAGGATTCAGTATCAAACCCTGTTGCTTTATATTGTATACATTAGGACCAAAGAGAATCGCAAACTAATGGAATAGGGGGGAAATATAGTTAGACTGTTGACCAGGCAAGAGTAAAATGGAAGAGCAGATGGTCTCAGCAGGTTTTCAAGGAAACACCTTTAACTGCTGAAAATAGCCAACGCTTTGGAGATGGTGGGAAATTGAACAAGAGGGGGCTCTCACATGGGTGTGTGGAAAGGCGTTTTTAAATGAAGATGATCGCTGTGAAGCTAAATCAACACAGTTTGCTGATTAGCAGAGAGCTTTAAAGAAGCCCTGCTCTAAATAGCCAGGGATGATTTGGAATCCTGAGAGTCATCTCCACCCCACGCCCCCCTTATCCGCGGGATACGACTCCAGACCCCAGTGGATGCCTGATCGCGGATAGTGCCGAACCCTGCTTATACTATGTTTTTCCTATACATGCACGCCTATGAGAAAGTTTAATTTAGAAATTAGGCATAGTAGGAGATTAGCAATAACTAGCAATAAAATAGAATTATCATTAACAAGAAGTTGCAATAAGAGTTGTGTGAATGTGGTCTTTCTCTCTCTGAAAATATCTTATTGTCCCGTCCTCGCCCTTCTTGTGATGGTGTGAGATGACACAATGCCAACGCAGTGAGATGGAGTGAGATGGAATTTTCCATTTTAATATTTTCAGATAGAGATTGACCGAGAAGAACTGAAACTGTGGAGAAAGAAACTGCAGATGAGGGGAGACTTCTGTACTTGAACTGTTTGTATATTTGTCCTCTCAAGTAGTTTAAAGAGACCTGCAGTCTTGTGTTTACACTATTCACTGCCTGACAGCCCCTGTAGATAACATAAATAAAGAGCCTCCCTGAGCATGCTTCCTGAAACGGAATCTAGGACTTTGTGGAGTGACTGAGGAGCAAGAATGTATGGACACCATAAATATTTGTCCCTTATTTTTATGAGAATGTTAAAAATTATTAGGTATAAAGATATTTTACAGTGATTATTTTTAATGAGAAAAACATGCTAGTAAAATAAAACGTTAGTTTCTAAGTTGATGTTTCTCAAACTGCTCTGTGGGCCTGGATGGGACGAAGGCTGAGGAAATGACTTTTCTTCAGAAGAGGGCTTCTCAAGTTTGGGAAAGCGAGTTTCTGACTCTGCCGCCTTGCCCGCTCCCGCCGAGCGGGACTCACTGATGATAGTTGGCACTGCTTTGAATGGCAAGCAGAATCAAAGCGCCATGATGGCTTCACATCGAAGGTGCTAGATTTCAAGCAAGCGGGAGGATGATGCTGAATGTTCACTGTCAGGTTGCACTGGCCTGTGATCAGGTTACATTGTAGCTTTGCATTTTTATATTGGACTGCAGGCCCCATGCACGAAATTCATGCAAGAGTAGGCCTTCCCCCAGCTGCCGGCACCGGCTTCCCTCTGGCACCTGGGTCCCGGGCTTCCCTCACAGCCCCGGCTTCATCCAGAAGGTGGTCCGGAAGGACATCCAGTCTAATTAGCATATTATGCTTTTATCATTATAGAGTTGACACTTGACTATTGTTCTGATCCTCATCCAGATCATGAAATTAGGCAGGGAGTACTCTGTCTGGTAGGCAAATGCCTGACACCTTGCGTTATTCCATGGCCTTTCTCTGGGAAGGAGCTGGGACTAGAATCCTCATCCTCTGTTGATGTTACCCCTGGGAGGCAGCAAACTTTCCATCTTGGCCCCATTGCAATCCCTTCTTCCTGGTAATGAGCTAACACTCTCTTCACTTTCATCGCACTTGCCAGGCCCTCTTTTCTGGGCCCTCCCTCCTGAGCCCTCCCTCCTGGACCTTCCCTTCTGGACCCTCCCTCCTGAGCCCTCCCTCCTAGGTTCTCCCTTCTGGACCCTCCCTCCTGGACCTTCCCTTCTGGACCCTCCCTCCTGGACCTTCCCTTCTGGACCCTCTCTCCTGAGCCCTCCCTCCTAGACCCTCCCTTCTGGACCCTCCCTCCTGGACCTTCCCTCCTGGGTCCTCCCTCCTGGATCCTCCCTCCTGGATCCTCCCTCCTGGGTCCTCCCTCCTAGACCCTCCCTCCTGAGTCCTCCCTCCTGGGTCCTCCCTCCTAGATCCTCCCTCCTAGATCCTCCCTCCTGGGTCCTCCCTCCTGGGTCCTCCCTCCTAGGTCCTCCCTCTTGGGCCCTCCCTCCTGGGCCCTCCCTCCTGGGTCCTCCCTCCTGGCTCTCCCTTGGCTGCTGCTCACATCCACTAGCTCACTGACCTCCTTCCTTGAGCTCCAAATAGATCCGTTTCCAACTATCTTCTGGCCATGCCACTCCCTCAGTCACCAAGTCACTTCACCCCCAACTGCTGCCCCTCCATATGTGTCATCACAGGAAGCAGAAGCAGGGAGTCACCCTGGACGCCTCCCTTTCCTTCGTCCCGCTCCAGCCTCTTCACCCAGTCACTAGGCCTCGATCATTGTCAGTAAACTCCTCTCTCCTCCCATTTCCTCTCATTTGAACTGCAGCAGGCTCCTGACTTCAGTCTTCAGGTGATTCTGAACGTAACTATGGCTGCACCACGCCCCCACCACCCTACAGCCCTTCAGTGGCTCCCAGGTGCCCGTAGGACAGCCTGAGCTTGGCATTCAAGGCCTTGGGTGAACAGGCCCGGACTTTGTTTTATCACCTGCCACCTCTCATTTCCTTGAACCCTCCCTGACCTGTGCTCCAGGGGGTAGCCCCCCGCCACCCCCCCCCCCCCCCGCCATTCTTCTAGACCAGCGGTTCTCAACCTGTGGGTCGCGACCCCTTTGGTGGTCGAATGACCCTTTCACAGGGGTCGCCTAAGACCATCCTGCATATCAGATATTTACATTACGATTCATAACAGTAGCAACATTACAGTTATGAAGTAGCAACGAAAATAATTTTATGGTTGGGTCACAACATGAGGAACTGTATTTAAAGGGCCAGAAGGTTGAGAACCACTGTCTCTAGACTAAGAACCTCACAAAGCACAATGCAAATTGAGCTATATTTCTGTTCATCTTGGTCCCCCAGCTCCTAGCACCATTCCTGGCACATGGACTTGATATGTTCAAATAAAGTCCATGTGAGTTATTTGATCTGTTTGAAGAAAGCAGTATTTTGTGGCTCTTTTCCTTCCCATGTCTTGGCCCCAAATTGCAATGAGCTGTTTTGAGGGATCACTCAGAGATAGCAGTTAAGGTGCTAACAGTGCGAGTGAGTTGACATGGGGCGTGTTTACCTCAGTTTTCAGTATCCGACAGAGATTCCCCTTTGTACCAGGACATTAATTATGTCAAAACTTGTTTCTAATAGGGAGAGAGAACATGAGCAAATGGGGCCGAGATCAGAACCTAAGGCAGTTTTAAACCAAATTAGGTAATGTTGATTTAAAACCGCTCAACACAAGAGCACGGAGTACAATCATGGAAAATATCAGAGCTGCGTCTGCGTAGCGGGGTATTGTTGAGAGATCTGTCCATCGAAATTCTCTTCATCACAGAGAAAGATTATAAACTGTCTCTCTGTTTTTGTTTTTTCAAACAGGATCAATTTGACAACTTAGAAAAACACACACAGTGGGGAATTGATATTCTTGAGAAATACATCAAATTTGTAAAGGAAAGAACAGAGATTGAACTCAGCTATGCAAAGCAACTCAGGTAAGTTGATACTGAGAAAGGTTGTTTGTTCGTTAACTGCACAGTGGCTGTGAGGATAGTTAATATTTTTATTTTGTGGTATGCATGTGTAATCCTTTAAATCATTCTTTTTCCCAACAGTTCAACAGAAACAGTTGTTTTTTAATATAGAAAAGTAATTTTCTTAAAACAGAAGACAAAAACTAAATGATTGCTTTTGGGCTCATTTTATTTTTATTTATTTATTTATTTATTTATTCGTTCATTTATGTTTTGTGAATCCTCACCTGAGGATATTTTCTCCATAGATTTTTAAGAGAATGGAAGAGAGGGAGGGGGAGGGAAGGAGCAAGGGAGGGAGGGAGGAGGGAGAGGGAGAGGGAGAGGGAGAGGGAGAGGGAGAGAGACATTGATTGATTGCTTCCCTCACACTCCCGACTGACCAGGGCTAGGGATCCAACCTGTAACCCAGGTACATGCCCTTGACCGGAAACCTAACCCAAGACCCTTTGGTGCACGGGCTGATGTTCTAACCACTGAGCAACATCTGCCAGGGCCCTTTAAAAAAATTTTTTTTCCCCCTGAATTTTGGAGCAGCTGATTTTTCAGAAAACTTTTTATTGAAATAGAACTTACATAGAGAGAGAAGTGCAGAAATCACAAGTCACCCCCCCTGAGGAGACAGCACTGACCCCTTTCTGCTCACCACCCTGCCCCCGAGGATGGCCACTCTCCAGACGTCTGACAGCAGCAGGTTTTGTCCTGCCTATATTTTATAATTTTTATTTATTGATTTTGGGGAGGGAGAGAGAGAAACATCGATTTGTTGTCCTACTTATGTATGCATTCATTGGTTGATTCTTGTGTGTGTCCTGAAACTGGGCATCGAACCCAAAATGTTGGTGAATCGGGACGATGACCTAACCAATTGAGCTACCTGGCCAGGGCGAGTCTTGCCTGTTTTTGAACCTTATGTGAGCATCTTCATTTGTTGGCAGCGTTGGTATTTGGCTTCATTGTTCTCCATTATGTTTGTGAGACGCAGTCACGTTGTTGGATGTGGTGGGAGTCGGTTTCTTTCCATTGGTTTCAGTATTTTGGTTGCACGAGTGCCGCAGTCCATCCATCCTTTGCTCGTTTCCTCCTTGGGGATAAAGCATAGTCCCAGGAGTGGAAGGGTGGGTTGGAGGCTTTGTGATGTTCAGTGTGAGTAGATGGGGCCAGACATCTTCCAGAATGCTTCTGCTGATGCGCGCTCCCCAGCAGCGCGGGAGAGGCCCCAGGGTAGCATTTGAAAAGCAATCTGGACCTCTTACATCTTTAATGATGAAATTACCCAAGAAATGTATGCCTTTATATAAAATGCTGAAAAGTTTTGGTAGAACTAAGCTTGAACTTGAAGTGGCATGCAAAATCTTGAGTGATTACTGGTTTGGTTGAGTTGATTTGTGCAGATTGTCAAAGATCTAGATGACGTGGTTTGGAAATATTCCTTTTTAATGCAAAGATCATCTGCACAAGTGGCTTGTCACCTGTCACCGAAAGACTGGCTTCTGCCAGGGCTGCTGGTGAGACATAAGCACCTCAGGGTTACTCCGGGCAGATTTTTATGGATGGCAAGTTTCGTTCCCACGGAGGAAATAAAACGTAAACTGTGCTCAGTGAAATAGTTTTTACCATTTGCTGACTCCAGATTGGTTTCTAGTGCCCTGAGTGTACATCAGCCTCATTCCTACTTGGAGGCTTTTAGAACCTCGAACAGGAATAGAGAATGAGCTGCTTCAATTTGGTCATTTGAATGTTGCCTTGTTGGTTGGAAAATGTTTTCTTTCATATGCAAATGGTACCTACAGTTTTAGGCAAAATAAGGTCTTGCCATCTGGCTTTATCTCTGCGCTTTCTTCTTTTCCTATTAGCATAGGCTCCTCTGCTGGCGCCTGAGTCCCTCTCTCCTTTGGCTTTGGAGGGTAGTCACGGGATGTCATTAGGGATGGATGTCATTAGGGATGTCGTTAGGTTGGTCCTCACACGGTTCTGCATCATTCTGTCACAAGGGGAGTGCTTTCTTAGTCCTTCCCCTTCCCAGGATGTCCCCGCTCCCTTCCCTTTCGCATCACTCTGGGAAGGGAACTGAGTGAGGTGAGGACTCAGGTAACAAAACGGGGGGGCTCACCCCCAATTCCAGGATAGGCTTAGGGTGAAATAGAACAACTCCCCACTGGCCGTGTACCCACTGCGGGTCACGTTTCACAACCTGAAACAGAGTGTGGGGATTCCAGCTATGATGGTGACTCCGGGGAAGCAGTTTTCCTGGGATTTAAATGTTAACGTTTGTTTCATTACGTCCCTGAGAGGCATCTACATTTGTGCTTGGTGGGAGTAGTTGAATAAATGCTTCGGACAGTCTTGCAGCCGCTGTGCTGAGCTCCCAGCTGGACCCTGCACGCTGACGCCCAGTCGCACTATTGATCCTTGCGGCGTGTGTTCCCACTTTCCCAAGCGACTCTTTCGCAGTTTCTTTTACATCAGCCCCCAACACTCCCGTCGCATCCTCACTGATTGCGTCCTCCTTCACTGAGAAAACGGAAGAAGTCAGGAGAGACTGTCCTCACCTGCAGCCATCGCCCCTCAGCTCTGACCCTCCACGCCCTGTGCTCCTGTCTAAACCCAGGCCCCGTCTTGGGCACTGGGGCTCCCCGCTCTCTGACTGCACAGCTCTGCCCCAGGTTCTCCTCGCTCCTCCCTCAGAGCTCTCGGCTCTCCTGGGCTGTTCGCATCAGCCCAGTGCGCCCTTCTGTTTCACTAGAAAGCAAGCCCTTGAGTTCACCTGTCCCACCAGCTGCCGCCACGTCTTTGTTTCCTTTCCTTTGCAGCAAAACTTCTCAAAAGTGTCCTTACTTGCTGCCTTGATAGCTCTCTGCTCACCAGCGCTGCTCCTCAAAGACACCAGTGACCCCATGTTGGTCATGTCGCCTGGCCTCTGTCCTCAGGCTCCGAGACCTCGGCCACTCTGACAGGGTGATGCCCCCGCCTCTTCATCAGGCGCAGGATCTCTGAGGCCACGCCTTGCAGATGCGCCTCCCTGCTGCCCTCTCTCTGCACTCAGAAAGAGGGCACACGAACTCTCCGTTTGGATGTCTGAGACTCCTGAAATGCAACATCGGAAACCGGATCTCTCCACGAGGATCTGCATCTCCACAGCCGCATGCTTAGCCAGAGCCCTAGAGTCATCTTGGGCTCCCGTCTTCCTCTCGAGCTTGCCCCGCTCCCAGCCAAGCTGTCAGGAAGTCCCGGTGACACTCCTTCCCATTGATCCAGGATCCCACCACTTCTCATGACCTAGTGCCCAGCGCCTCGGCCTGGATTACTGCCCCTAACTGGATCCCTTAGTCCACCCTTTCCCCTCCCACCTGTCTGTTTTCTACAAAGAGCAGATCATGGTGCTTCTCTGTGCAAAACACCAGCACCTCCCCATTTCACTCAGAGGGAACCAGAATCCACACGGAGGACTCTACAGAGCGCTGCGTGATCGTCCCGTACCTCTCTGACGTCATCTCCTTCCTCTCTCTTCCTGCTGACCTCTGCCCTAACCATTCTGGCTCCTTGCTATTTCCTGTGCACACCAGGATGCTTTCTCCCAGGGGCTTGCATTGGCCTTTTCAAGGAGAGGTCCCCCGTATGTCCTTCCCCCAGGATCCACGTGGCCAGCACCCCATCTCCCCCAGGTCTTTGTTGGGATGTCATCTGCTCGGAGACTGCTGTACTGTTCAGTGTTTCCATAGCACCCATAACTTCCAGCATTCTGTGTAACTTCATCTGTTGTCTTTGTTGTTCGTGCTCCTTCCCTGCTGGAAGGTAAGCCCCTCCAGGGCAGGGCTCCGAGCGTGTTCACTCCTGTGCCCCACAGTGTGGAACAGTGCCCGCCACCGCAGTGCTCAGTAAGGAGTTGGAGGGAGGTACAGGTGTAAGATGAGCTCCTTGGTCCGCAGCGCTTCCGGGAGAATTATGTGTTTGCACAGGCCTGTGAGAGCCAATGAGGGTTTCACCACAAACAGAACAACTAACAACGTGTCCCCAGGGTTCCAGGGGGACTCTAATGAGCGACACACAGGAAGTGCCTGAGCCTGAGGAGCTCACCTGTTCACTTTGGAAAAGAGGCTGCGCGCAAATACACAGGAAGGAAATCACTTAAAGATAGCATTTCCTCCCCAAATAGGTAAAGCCAGTGATGCAATAGAGCATGATGCGGCCGGGTTACGTAGCTGGGCTGGCCAGGAAAACCCACTGAGACCGAAGGTCGAGGAGGAGGCAGGTGGAGTCTGGGGGTAGCTCTGCTCAGCCGGTAACGGCCCTGAGGTGGGAACGTGGTCAAGGAACAGAAAGGCCAGTGTGACTGGAGCACATTCAACAAAGAGTTGCTTGAACTACCATATGATCTTGAAAAATCCGCATGATCTTTTGGGGGAGACATCGTCATTAAATAATTTTTTTTTCTGCATTGGAGGAAAAATGGCCAATTCATTTTAGACATAGATGATGATGATCGGGACTTCGGCTTCTGTAGGTCAGTGGCTGGCAAACTACACAGCCCTTGGTCAAATCCACTCACTGCCTGGTCTTAAAAATAAATAAAGTTTCATTGGAATACAGCCACATCCATTCGGTTATGTATCGTCTATGGCTGCTTTTGCAAAAAACGATGGTAGTTGAATAGGTGTGACCGTGACCTATTTGCAAGTCTCAAATATTTACTGATTGGCTCTTTACAGAAAAAGCTTGTTGACCCAGCTAGCGTGATTAAGGGTCCAATTCCTAATAGAATTTAAAAACATCTGTATCCTGTGTAAGAGCACCAACTATTGATTGCCCTTAGCAACTGTTTCTCTTTACTAAAAAAACACACAAAACTAAATTATTTGTTATGACCTGATAGTGAACGCATATGATTAAAAATCCAGAAATGCCAGAGGTACAAAATGGTGTACAATGAAGTGTCTCATGTGTTACCCCATCCCCAGGGACAGTAACTGCTGTCAGTCTCTTATGTGTCCTTCCAGAGAGAGATTACACACACACACATACACACACACACACACACAGGCAAGGCAGTGTCTTCTTCCTTGCTTCCCCAGCGGCTCAGTGTGCCCGGGGGATTGTTCTGAGGCACATTTTTGTTTTTTGCAGCTTTACATGTCGTGTTCGATTGGTGGATGTGTTGATTGTTTCCAATTGTTTGCAACTCTGAACAAAGTTGCAATGGATAACCTTGAAGAATACCTTTGGCCAAGCAAATCTAGAGGATAAGTTCCTAAAAGTAATACTTCAGTTGGTGGAATTTGCCAAGTTGCCCTCCTCAGAGGCTGTGGCCATTAGCACTCCGTGGCAGCGCTGTTCTCTTGACCCTCAGTGCTTCCCGTCACCAGTGCCAACTCGAAATGTAAAAATTGGGAAGTCTGAGCATTAATTTGTGTTTGTCTTCGTATGAATGTGGTCGAGCATGTTTTTATACAGTTGAGCCATTTGTACTTTCTTCTTGATGAACCATTCATGTCTTGGTCAGTTGTTTTTAAGCTCATTGTAAATAAACGGCAACTATGTAGAAACCATTTTATAAAGTGTTGCATATTGTATTACAAGGTATTACATTTAAATTTACTTTAACTGTAGAAAAGACATTAAAGTGAAACTGAAGGATTTGCTGAACTTTAAAATATTAAACAGACTCATAAGATTTAGCAAAAAGATTTTGGAAACTTGTAGAATATCCTTATTGTTTGTTTTTTTTTAAGCCCATGTTGTAATTTTGAACAGGTTCAATTGACTCACTGCTAGGAAGGACAAAAAAATGTATTTACATGTTTCGCTTCCTCTTCTAATCAAATTATGTAATTTGGTCTGTAACATGATTTCCACAGTTAATTTATCTTAATTCTATATTTAAAAATAGATTTATGCTCACCACCATGGCTTCTACCATCGCTTCTCCACTTGCTGGAGTCAAGAAAATAGGGATACGTTCCCCCTAAGAAAGAGCCTGTGGCATAATCCGGAGTTCTTTCTGGTTTGAGGAGCGCCTCTATCCTTGACGACAATGTGGCCTGGCTGTTCTCTGTCCTACTTCCCTTCTCCCCAGACTTGGTTGCAGCTGTGTTTTGGTGGCAACATGTGGGGCAGCCAGATTCTTTGTCTTTGTGGGTGACTTGCTCTTTTGAGGGTACCTGGGAAGGGTTTTTTGGTTCCTCGGCAGTTCGGTAGCTTCACGAGGCTGAGCCTTGTGTGCACTGTTCTGTCAGTTTTTCAGGCCCTTCATATGCGATTCAATTCTTCATTGTTTTCCGGGGAACTTCCTTCCGTTGGATCTCATTATTTTTTTTGATTCTACTTATGGGTTAGATACTGCAGGGATACGAGTTTTCCTTATGTGCTTGTCCTCTTGTTCTTTGCCTGGTCTTTTTCCCCTCATGATGTTAGCTCTTTTTCACCTGGCGAGTATCTCTAAACTTTCCTCTATGAAATGTGATGGCCAGCCTAGTTTATATTAGTTCTGTAATTGAGTGGTTCAGTTCTTCGTTCTTTTTCTTGCTTTGCAGTCTCCCCTTATCTGACTCTGTTTTATCCTATGACCTGAGGATTCTTGCTCTGTTGGCTTTGTGTTTTAACTAAGTTTGTCTGTAGTGGGAACTGTTCTGAAGGAGTTTGGTTTAGTGTCTTTTCCTTGGATGTTTTCTTCCAGGTTGGGTTTTTCTCTTATCCACGTCCTCCCTCCCTCCCTCCCTCCCTCCCTCCCTCCCTCCCAGCCTCCCTCCTTTTTCTTCTATATTACATATCTTCTCAGCTGGCTTATATTTAACATGGGCAGTTTAGTGACGTGGTTCTGAGGACAGACTAGAGTCCCAATGCCTAGGATGCAGTCTCGGTCCTTTTGTTGATTTGGGGCAAAATACTCTCTGTTTTATCTTTTCATCTATAAAATGGAAATAATACTAATTCCCTCCTTATAAGGTTGTTGCGGGGACTTACTGAGTTGAGCATGTGAACTGCTCGGCAGGTGCCTAAGCCTGCTTTTGTCATCACCAGAAGCATCATTGGGGCTCCTGATGCGGAGAGTGTCCATGAAGGTCCTGTCCCTGCTTCTAGTACCTTCTGTCTTTCCCCCTGAGCTCCAGCACAGGGTGAGGGTGGGGGAGGGACTGGTGAGAGGTTCTTTTGGGGGTTTACTCTATGAGGTCAAAGGTGTATCCTCTTCCTTGGAATCCTAGTTTGGGGTGTTCTCCCCCTGGGCAGCCTGGCTGTCTTTTGTCACTGTCCCCAGTGCTTGCTGAGCCCTCCGTTCACTTCTGTTTGTGTCAGCATTCGGGGTCTCATGGGCTTCCCCCTGTGGCAGTGAGGGTCAGCCAGTGTCCATTCTGTGCTGCCCCAGGATCCCCGTCCCCACCCAGCCCCCACTTTCCAAGTGTGCAGACTGGGGTTATGCACCTTTCCTTATTGATTTATTTGCTGTTGTTGACCATATTCCTGGCTGTTAATTTTCACCTCTTGTTGTTGGGAACACACAATTCTCTGATCGAAGTTCCTTCTGCCATCTTTTTTCCAGAAATCTTGTGGAGAGCTTTTAAAAAATCAAAGAAAGAGAGAAAAAAAAAACAAAAAAAAACTTTCCTGGACCTTCCATTTCAGAGGGTCTGGGCTGGGGCCAACTGTCTCCTATTTAAAAGCCTTTCTCTGTGGTTCTTACATCAACTGCGTTTAAATGCAGTGCCCTTATTAAAGGTTGTATATTTTTCTCTTCCCTTTTAATTTGTCTCTCTGCAGAGCAAGTTAAGTATATAAAACACTTACAATTTTTCAGGAAGATCCATAAATTTAAAGATGCCTTTTGTGGTTCGTTGGCTTGCTTGTTTTTTTCAAAATAACCTCCTACAAATACGCCTGTCTCAGGGAATAGAAATGGAAGTTGATCTTTTTTTCTGTACGGTCCCAAGAGACCTTCTTTAGACCTGGAGTTCACCTCTAGGCCTCTTAAGCTTTCAGTTTTCGGCTGGCCTTTCTGGGGTGAATTATTCATCGACGCTCTTAAGCAATTGGATGCTTAGATGCTAACTTGGTCAGTGGCACGCAGTCACCTGACCCTGATGGTCCTCACGGGGTGTCACCCACCACGGTCTCCAATCCTGTGTAGGGTTTGACTGTTTAATGGGAATAAACAAAGATGGTTTCACCTGGGTTTCTTCAAGTTCTGTTACCTTCAACTGGATGTAAAAATTATTTGTATGGCTGCTAAGAACTGGAAGCTAAACAGAAAGTGAGGATTAAAAAGAAAACACCTTGAGCCCAGCTGTGGTGGCTCAGTGGCTGAGCGTCGATCTATGACCCAGGAGGTCAGGGTTTGATTCCCAGTCAGGGCACATGCCCGGGTTGTGGGCTCAATCCCCAGTGTGGGGCATGCAGGAGGCAGCCAATGAATGAATCTTAAATAGGGTTTGAATTTAGAAGTGGTGTTTTCCATTGGTAAGCTATAACTAACAGAAGAAATCGTTAATGTTTAAAAAAAAACCACGTGCTAAAAGCAGCTCACATGCTGGGCTTTTTCAGTACTCTACTCTCCCATAGACCTGCTCTCAGTAAGCCTGGAGAAGAACCATTGGTTGTGGAGTCCTCCTTTGGCCCTGGGCTCCCCTGTGGCCACCTGAGGGCTTATTTTTACTAAACCTGCCTTTTAAGGAGTGTGGTGATCAACCCAATTGTACTGTGCTTTCAACAGACAAGATTTCTCTCTTTTGCATTATTTTTTCTCTAAGGCACGTGCTTTCAGGAAATACTGCTTTTCCACATTAAAAAAAAAATCTAGATTTATTAGACAGACTGTGTTCTGTATCCCGAGCATCAGTAGAGAAAGCATGACACAGGTTAAGAGTAGCTCACGTGATAGCAGCTTCAGTAAGTACATTCTTTCGTCGGTTTGCCTATAGCGCTTAAATTGTTATAGATTATTTTTAAGTAATTGCAGCAATAGATATTCTCTTGGGTGTGGTATAGTCCCTGGGAATTTCCAGACTTGAAGCGACCATAGAGTTCGTTTCACCCAACCAGCTGGGACTCGCGGATGAGGAACTGGGAGCGCAGACTTGCTGTTGACCTATCCAGGGTCACGCCGTCCAGGCTCAGTGGCGCCTGGAGTCCCAGAGCAACGTCCTTGTTACTGAAGTCTATGCCTCTCGTGTTAGAGGTGAAATCCCATTTCACTTTGCACAATGTACCATGATCAAAATCGTCAGTTTATTACTGCACCTTTTTGTAGGCGAATCTGTAGATTCAGGGAAAATGGGAGAAATGAAGGTAGCTACTAGAAAAGAGGGATAGCAACACGCCAGAAACAGGACGTGAATGCTGGAGCTGCTGCCCAGGGGAGCCCCACTGTGGACCACCCGTCAGCCTCCCGGCTGGTTCTCCCACTCCAGCTACCCGGCCGGGAGCCACGAAAAGCAGCCGGGGAACCGGTGCCAGCGAGGCACGGTGGTCCTTTCCATGATGACCTCTTGGTCTTGGTGTAAATCTAAGCTGAGTGTTGACAGCACTTGCATTCCTGACCTGGAGATGGGGTTAGGAAGAGACACTAACTCGATATTGGCTCATCGGAGTGTGTTCAGTGCAAACCTGGGAGGCAGCTTCAGAGGTCTCCTAGGGTCTTGGCGGGGTAGTTCAGTTGCTTAGAGCATCATCAACTCCAAGGTTGCAGGTTCGATCCCCGGTCAGGGCACATACAGGAATCAACCAGTGAATGCGTGAGTAAGTGGAACAACAAGTTGATGGGTTTTTCCTCTCTCTCTCTCCTAAAAACTCAATTAAAATTTTTTTGAAAGGTCCTCTAGTTAATGACTTAGCATAAACATCACCCCCAACTTGTCTCTACTGCAGTGATGGCGAACCTATGACACGCGTGTCAGAGGTGACACGCGAACTCATTTTTTGGGTTGATTTTTCTTTGTTAAATGGCATTTAAATATATAAAATAAATATCAAAAATATAAATCTTTGTTTTACTATGGTTGCAAATATCAAAAAATTTCTATATGTGACACGGCACCAGAGTTAAGTTAGGGTTTTTCAAAATGCTGGCACGCCGAGCTCAAAAGGTTCGCCATCACTGCTCTACTGCCTTAGAAGACTGATTTACTAGCTCTATGGGGGAGCCACCGCCCAGCCTCTACCACACGCCCTTGGCGCTGTGATTCTTTTTATTTATTTTTATTTTTTTTTATTCTTAACTTAAACATTTGGACACAGTGCACGTGCTTCCCTGGAATTTAGAGCAGTGATGCTCAATGGAAGATGACCCCGAGGGTGTGGTGGCCTGGTGAGAAAAACCGCCCTCAGCTCAGTGCTACATGGAAGCCACTGCGTGTACACACGTGGCCTGTGCTCTCCGTGAAGTCAAGTCGGCCGTCCACAGCCAGGAAGGGGCCAGCTGGCGACCACCCCCGCTCTCTCCGGCTCCACCCGTGAGCCAAGACGCGGCTGTGCAATCCTGCATCGCAGGAGCTTCTTCGCACACGGTCGAGGGTGGAAGGAAATTTGTGGATTTCAGCTGCGGGAGTTTTGCGATTATTTTTTTAAACTTACAAATAAAAGAAAGCACTAACGTCCTCTGTGACCCCTGGCTTCTCGCTTAGCCCTGTGTGAGGTGACGTGTCCGCATTTTTGTTTCAGGAACCTCTCGAAGAAATACCAACCCAAAAAGAACTCGAAGGAGGAAGAAGAATACAGGTGTGTTCATCGGTAGTGACGTGGCACTTTCTGCGCCACTGGTGGTGGTTGTGAGGAAAGGGGATGGAGACCTACAACAATAAGCTGCATTCTCTCCTCACATTTGTGTCCGTTTTTAAATTGGGGGGAGAGAAAAACAAAAACCTACTCAAGGAACTTTTCTTGTGCTGAGTCACTAGACCTTTTGTGGATGGTTCCAATGAGGGCAATTAGGAAAAGCTTGGAACAGAATCCAAGCAAGTGCAGGGAGTGTGGATTGTGCTTTCTACGGCAAGCATGTCAAACTCGCGGCCCACAGTGAATATTTTTGTGGCCCAGCCAATATAACAGTATGTCAGAAACGTCTTAATAAAAATTTTGTAACTTAATTTTTACAATATCCTGTTATACAGGATATTAATAACGAACAACAATGTTCGCTGATGACCGATTACTATAACCGTGTTGCATTCATGTCCCTTACGTGTCTTATGCGAAGGCGCACCATTTCTCTCCACTAATACTAGCAGCGAATATTTTAGCAGCCGATGGCCACGTCATTAGTCTTGTACTGACTTGTTTGGTGTGCGCAACAGGAAACATTTCGCTTTCGGAGAACAAGAAAAATAGGTTTATTTGCATTTCGCTTATTAATTTGTGCAGTTATTCAGTGTCTGGTAAGTTAATGTTCAAGAAAAAATATTAATTTTTATTAAAATGTTCTATTATGTTAACAATTACTCATTTATTTCAGTCCTTTGTATTCAGCATTTCTCTATCGAAATAACCCTACGTTTCTATGAAAATTGAAGCTTTATGGGTTTTTTTGTGGCCCACATAAACTTAAACCTTGTTTGTTTGGCCCGTGTTAGCCTTTGAGTTTGACATGCTTGCTTTACAATCTTGATTTGGTTTTATAATGTCAAGAGTCTCATTCATTCAGCCTAATTCATCCAAGAAATATGTCCATTTCAGCCAGCGACTAAGGCTGAACATGGACAGTCCCAAAGTATTATGTCTCTAACTTGGGGCTAAATAGCCATTAGGTTCATGCATACAGCATGTATATGTGTTTTGGGTTATATTTGCACTAAGTATTTTATTGCCCTGCATAGAGCAGTTCAGTTTCCACAAAATGAAAAGAGTTTCTGTTGTAATTAATTCTGAACCGTTTTGATGAAAACACTCTTATGTGTAATGAATTGCCAGGATCCCATGGGAGGTTGATTTTAATGACTGTTTCTCCGGCGTAAAGCAGTGTGAGCACGGATGTGACCGCGTTTGGAAAAGGTTCCGTGTGTTCTGCTCCGCAGGTATACGGCGTGTAAAGCCTTCCTTTCCACCCTGAACGAAATGAACGATTACGCCGGGCAGCATGAAGTCGTCTCCGAGAACTTGACCTCACAGATCCTCGCGGGGTTAGCACGCTACGTCCAGGAACTGAAGCAGGAAAGGAAATCGGTACAAAGTTTGTTTTTTCTTTCAAAGAAGTGGATCAAAGATAAGGGCAATATCCCTAGAAACCTTAACATTAAATAGAATCATAAATGGTGGGACTTAAAACTGATTCCTTTGAGAATCGTATAAAAGTTATGGACCTTGTTCCTAGGTCTTTACAATTTCAAGGGCCCCTCAGACACTCTGAAGCGCATCTGTGGGCCCCAGAATACTAATTCCTCTGAGGCATTTAAATATATTTGAGCATATCAGTCCAACAAGGATAAGCAGTATAAGATGGGGTGTGCTGTGTGGACTAAGTAGTATTAAAATAAATGCTTATAAGGACTTTTAAAAAGCAAGAAAGATGACCTCAGTTCCACCCCCCTGATTTCTTGGCTCATCCGTTGCTATCTAATGAGTAGAACCTTTTTGCTCCTCTCGACACCATTAAAATCTTTTCATGGCTTTTATTGTGAACAAGAGAGAAAAATGTACGCTCAGTATATTCATAGTCAAGGTTTTCCCTAAGAGATCTATTTTTAAGCCATTATTTGTATCTTTGAGCTTTGATCGCTTGCTAGGTGCATAATAATTTGTTAGCAATAAAGTACGAAGTCGGCCAATGACATGCTTTTTTTATGTAGATTTGAGCCCACAGAATTCTTTCAGTGCCCCATGCATGAACCAGCAAGATAGCTAGGGCTCCCACCAAAGTGGAGGAGACGGTAAATAATAATGGCCAACATCAGTATGTCATTCAGTTCTGATCGTTGCCACAAGTACCAGATTTTTAGGTCTAGCTACTGTTTCTCATGGCTGACTAGAGACACTGTCTTGCTTAAGTACCATTCTTAACCCTCAGTGCAATACCTTTTGGGCCATTTGATACAATGGTGAAATCCTGTCTGCCCAAAGGGACGATTTCAGATTTACAGCATAGAGCAGCGGTTCTCAACCTGTGGGTCGCGACCCCTTTGGGGGTCGAACAACCCTTTCACAGGGGTCGCCTAAGACCATCGGAAAACACATATATAATTACATATTGTTTTTGTGATTCATCACTATGCTTTAATTATGTTCAACTTGTAACAATGAAAATACATCCTGCATATCAGATATTTACATGACGATTCATAACAGTAGCAACATTACAGTTATGAAGTAGCAACGAAAATAATTTTATGGTTGGGGGTCACCACAACATGAGGAACTGTATTAAAGGGTCGCGGCATTAGGAAGGTTGAGAACCACTGGCATAGAGTATTTCCAAGCTCAGTTCAGATCCTAGTAGAGAATTATTTTTCATCTCAATTTTGCCAGTTGAAAGAGATGAAGCCCTAACAAGAGCCTGCATGGTGAAATGGCTCACGCTGCAAAAGGGGAGGCTCCCTCCTTCCTGTGTAGACGTGAGAGGCAGTAGGAAAAAGGCAGGTAGTGGGAGGGATGGACATTCTTCTTGCCTTTGGGGCCATAGCATGACAGTGAGTCAGCTGTTTGATGTCGAAGCTTTCAAATTTCTAACCAAAATAGGAGAGTACTAGCTACTCATGCTTCTAGGACAGGGGTGGGCAAACTTTTTGACTCGAGGGCCACAATGGGTTCTTAAACTGGACCGGAGGGCCGGAACAAAAGCATGGATGGAGTGTTTGTGTGAACTAATATAAATTCAAAGTAAACATCATTACATAAAAGGGTACAGTCTTTTTTTTTTTTTTTTTTTTTTTTTAGTTTTATTCATTTCAAACGGGCCGGATCTGGCCCGAGGGCCGTAGTTTGCCCACGGCTGTTCTAGGAGAAAAGATGTTTTTACGCAGCGGTTTTCACCTGTGCTGTATTCATTCTCATATTACAGTGCTGCTCACTCACATAATAGTATGAATAACCAGTGTTTGTCCTGATACACAAATCTGTAGGCTTGTCTTTGGGAAAATATGTTGACTTTTCAAAGGTAAATTCTTAAAAAGACAATCTTGACTTGCCACCTATGAAAGCAGAGCGTCTAGGTTCTTCCTTGGCTGGTGTCTGAGCCACCCGTTTCTCCTCGGGAGCAGGAGCATGGACACTGGAGGCCTGGGCCTGGGCTCATCGGGGTCCCCTGCCCGGGGCCCGATGGTCAGTGTTTGGTGAAGTTAAGCCACTGAGCATGGCAGTGGGAAGGAGGCTTTTAGGAACTTTAAACAAGTTTGCTGAGAAGGTATTTTTATTATAAATGAATTTGGGAAAATAAGCCTTAAATCAAAGCAGAATGCGACTCCTGTCACGAAAGCTCCTGGGTTTCTGGTTTCGGACTTAAATGAGGGTGAAATGCTCCTTTGAGCCAGTCTGAAGGTGGCTCACAGTCTTCCTCCCCAGTACACACATCTCTGCCCACAGAGACTTAGCGGTGCATGAATTAACCCCGGGGCAGGCTGAGAAGGGCCAGTGTTCAGACCCGCCGCTCTGTGGGTTTTGAGGAAGTTATAATATTTGTCACAGACATATTTTCTGGATGCTCTTTTTTTCTTTGCCCTTTTCAAGTCTTTGTGTTCCTTTGTTTTCATCTGTGGAATCTGAGTTTTATTTAAAATTCCAGATGGTTGACTATCCTCAATTGAGTGTTTATTCTTTTTTCCCCCCCAGTTTTTTTTTTTTTTTTGAGTGGCTGTTCTCACATCAATGCCATATTTTGCTTTATTAAGGAGTTTTAGAAGTTAATGAACTATTATATTTATATAGTGAAAGTAAACAGCTGTTGTACCTAATTGTGGAGTGAGAATAATAAACATTTGCACACTTTGCTCAGCCTAAGTATGATGTCTCGCAGAGCAGTACTCTGAGAACTTTGTCACTGTAATTTTCTTTAGGTTAATGTGTGTTTATTTTAGCGTCCCTGTGATTTTTTTTTATCTCAGCCACGCCTGGTCACTGGGAAATTTCTAAAACATTTTTAAAGGATGAATGTGCTTGTGTGTGTTTAAGGGTCAGCCAAAGCATTGACATGAAAGTGAGTTTAGCTGTCACCCAGATACCATCAGGCATTTTTGAAAGTCTGATTGTGTTTGGAGAGAAACGAAAGCATCTTATTCCAGGAGAGAGTGGGAGCGTGGCGCTGGGCCTGGGGCGCTGGCATTTCCTGTCTGTCCTCCTCGGAGAGGAGAGCAGGGAGCTGCGATGACCTCACCGGGCCAGCGGAGTGCTTGTTATCTCCTGGAGAACAATCCCTCTTTATGCGGCCTCAGAGGCACACTTCTCAGTACACACTTGCTCACTGTCCAGAGAAGAAATGTGTTTGCCATTGCTTGTCAGTAAACAACAAACACATCTGGCGAGCGGGTGAGTTTAACTTGTAACCGTTGAAAATCACCGCTATCTGGGTCAGGCACGCGCAGGCCCAGGGCGGGCTTTGGTTCCATCTGTCCGTTTCCTATGTGACCGTGTATGTGTGTGTGTGTGTGTATGTGCGTGTGAGTGTGTGTGTGTGTGTGTGTGTGTGTGTGAGTGTGTGTGTGAGTGTGTGTGTGTGTATGCGCGTGTGAGTGTGTGTATGTGCGTGTGAGTGTGTGTGTGTGTGTGTGTGCGCGCGCGCGCACGCGCCACATAAGTTTTTGTTTTTTTAAATATATTTTTATTGATTTCAGAGAGAAAAGGGGTGAAGGAGGGAGAGAGAGAAGCTTCAATGATGAGAATCACTGATTGGCTGCCTCCTACACCCCACAGTGGGGATTGAGCCCACAACTCAGGCATGTGCCCTGCCCAGGAATTGAACCTTGACCTCTTGGTTCATCGGTCGATGCTCAACCACTGAAGCACGTCAGCCAGGCAGCCGCATGAGTGCTGGAGGGGCACATGCTATAAGGAACGACTCAAAAGAGATCACAGGCACCTGGGCTTTTCTCACATCACATGAAGCCATGGGATCCTGCGTGTGGTTGGGAATCCTGCTTTCGTCTGATAGCTGTGGCTCAGGCGTCCTTGGGAGAAAGCTCACAGCAAAGTCAGGGTCCACGCTATGCTTGAAAAGTAAATTCACATTTATTCTAAAATAGTCCAGTGAAGGCGCGGCAGGAGGATTCCCCAGGTGGGGTTTCGGTCAGAGCCATCCCTCCTGCTCCCCAAATGGCCAGTGTCTGAAGACTGTGTCCTCGGGGAGGATCCTGTGATGGAGCAGGCCCTTTCCTGTGGGCCCGCCACTTTCTGTGCGTCCTGTGCATGCTTCCTGTCCGCGCAGGGAGGTGCTGCGCGAGGAAGCCCAGAGCTGGGCACCAGCCTGGAGCCCGGCTCTGGACATGGGGCTCGGGTGACTCCCTCTGTATGGGTCCGTCTTTGAATCTCAGAGTGAAATTGGGGGGAATGGTGAGACTTTTCTGAAAACTGCATACGTGGTGGTCCCTGCTCTCGGAATGGGGACGATCCTTGGGGCAGTTTGGGAAAGTGGCGTTTCTGGATGGACAGGGACTCGGGCTCGAAGGGCCTCGCTGGAAGGGCACAGTGAACCCGTCTGTCCCGGCCTGTCCCTCTGCCTCCCCGTCTGCCCACATCTCTTTCCCCTGAGCACCCCCTCACCACTGCTTCCCTCTGGTCTCGTTATAAGGGATCTTTGTGGCTTCCAGAAACCTGCTTCCACTTTGTACTTCCTCCGAAGCTCAAGGCTTCCTAGCTCTGCCCGGCTCTATTCCGACTCCCCACAGCCGTGACCCTGTCCTGCTGGTTTATTGCTGCCGTGGACTCGCTCTCTTTTCTGTCACAGTCCCGTGCTGTGATGAGGCTGGAAAAATGAAGCCCAGGGGCTCTCTTGGGTTCATAGACACTAAAAAGCGGCTGGATGGATGCAGCTGGCTGTAAAGAGGCGCTTACAACAGTGAACGTGACCTCACAGGAGGCAAGAAACGGTCCCTGTAAAGAAGCGCTGTCTTTTCCGAGAGAACCTGCCCTTCCCCTGCTCCCAGCCTCCCAGCGGTCAGCTGCCGCGTGTGACCCAGCTGAGCCTCGGTTCTGACAGGTGAGGTGGGCCTCTGAGGCTGTGCGGGGGGCCTCTGGGCTCCGTCCCTCCTCACCAGCCTTCCCAGCAGCACCTTCTCCTGCTTACCTGTCCGAGTCACTGGAGAGAGCCCGTGGATCAAAGGGAGCGTTTGGGCCGCTGTGGAGAGGGGCCAGGAAAAGCCATCAGGGATGCTGAGCTCCGAGGGCCGCTCCAGGAAACAGGTTAGCTCCGGGCAGCTGCCTCACCAGAGCTGCAGCCTTGGTCAGGGGACCCAGCCCGCCGAGAGCATCTTAGCTGGGGGAGCTGCAGGCGTCCATTCCCGCCCTCTGATACGCCAGGACCTCTCCATGGCAACCCCAACAGAACCAGAGAGTGAGGAGCCTGCTCACCCGTCCAGGCAGGTCAGGACAACCTCAGAGTCACCCTGACATCTGAGCACATCACAGCCCACATCTGGTCCCATGCAACCGCACATCCCGGCGGCTTTCCTGATCAAAGGGCCCCAGCATCTGATCCTCTGCCACCACCTCTCCTGCACCCCGTGGTCCAAGTGCTTGTCATCTCCACGGGTGGAGAGAGCCTGCCACCTGGAACCTTCTTCACAGCACGGTGCTTCCGTAGTCCGTCACCCCTGCTCCCCGCTCATTCAGACAAGAAGCCCACAGACCCCCCAGTCTGCCCCTTTCTTCTCTGACCCCTGGCTCCTAATGTTTCTGAGGCTCACTCTGGTCTAGTCCTCGGGTGTCAACACCAGGCACATATCTGCCCCAGGGCCTCCGCAGGTAGCAGGTGAATCTACCATAAATTTAAAAAGTCCTAGGTAATGGAAACATCTGCCTACTCAAAACTTTTACACAAATACTTGTAGCTGCATTATTCATAGCAGCCCCACACTGGGAACAACGCAAAGGCCATCGGCTGGTGAAAGGATAAACAAATGGTGGCATATATCCATACAGTGGAATGTTGCCTAGTGATAAAAATGATCTGTGTGACACATGGGTGAACCTTGGAGAGATAATCTGCTCAGTGAACATTATGAAGTGATGAGAGCATTATGCCAGTCACGAAAGATAATGTTGTGAGATTCCATTTCTATGAAACATCTAGAAGCGGCGTATCTATAGAAACAGAAAGATGAGTGGTTGCCCAGGCCTGGGGAGGATCTGGGTAGGAGAGTGACAGCTAAGAGGTGGTGGTTTCTTTTTGGGGTGATAAAAATGTCCTCAAATTGATTATAGTGATGGTTGCATAATTGTGTGACTCTAGTAAAAACCATTGACTTTTCAATTTGCACGTATGAACTGTATGGTATGTGAGTTACATCTCAAAGCAATTAAAAATAAAGATCTAAGTGATTTTTGTCTTAAAACTTCACTATCACTTTTACAAATTGTGTATATAAATCTTAGAATTCAATTATTATAACATCTAAAGTTTCAAAGGCTACTCTTGGCTATTCTTGTTTTCATTTCCCTTTATTTTTTAACTCTTCGATTTCTTGGGCGCGCACATGCTGGGTGTTCAATATTTAAGTATTATTTTAGCGGGTGGGCTTTTTCTCTCGTGTTGCTATGAGCTGATCCCTGGTGTTTCTCGCTTGCAGCACTTTCATGACGGACGGAAGGCCCAGCAGCACATAGAGACCTGCTGGAAGCAGCTCGAGTCGGTGAGTGAGAAGCCAGCAGCCCGGGAAAGGCCTGGGCCGATTTTCTAACTGGAATTGAATTTCAGCTTGTATCAGTCAGTATGTTCAAAACAAACGAAAACACTGAAGAAAGCGCCTTGAGAGATTTTTCTAATCTGAGTGGAGAGTGTTTCTAGAAACTTTTATCTGAAGTAAAATGCTGAGCCAAAAGAGCTCAAGGAGAGTGTGTTTTCTAAAAACCACGTGGAAAGAACAAAGATTAGGCCGTTGGTCCTGACACAGACAATAGGGTGGGGAAGGCCTGGGGTACGGGGTGGGGGTGGGCTGGGGGCGGTCATTGGCGGGCAAAAGAGGACATACGTAATACTTGCAACAATAAAGACTTGTTTAAAAATAAATAAAGTAGCGTCCTGAGATTATGACCCAGCAATCCGTTGGGAGAAGAATGCTCTTTGGGGGATTTGGGTAAAAGCCAGTGCTCAGAAGGGATCTCCTGGTTTCGTTAGTCACCCCTTCCCCCTCCACCGCTTTCCTCTGCTTCCAGAGCAAGCGGCGATTTGAGCGGGATTGCAAGGAGGCTGACCGCGCGCAGCAGTACTTTGAGAAAATGGATGCTGACATCAACGTCACAAAAGCGGATGTCGAAAAGGTAAGGTGAAAGTAAGCCTGTCTCTCGTTTCCCCCTTTCAGTGTTCGTCACGCACCCTCCCGGAGGGTCGGTCCCCAAGTTCTCCTTTCTGATGCAGCCGCAAAAGGCCACTCAACGTGGGATCATTTTCCATTTGTGTCAGCGGCCATGGGGACCTGAAGCTGAAATCTGGGGGCGCGTGGGTGTTGGGCAGTTTGCTTATTTGTTCAGTCACCAGGATGATAATGCTGAGACTTAGACCATGACCGCGGCCCTGGGGTTGGTGTCTGGAGATTGTGGCTTTCACTAATGGCTTTTCAAAGAAAAGCCAACCTCTTGAAACCCAGGGCGGATGTGCAGCGAGAGCTTGGCTGCCTCTGGTGCTTCCGTTCAACAGATAAGGAGGCTCCCTCCCTGGCCTGCTTCTGAGTGAGTCATCCAATCACTAGCAGGTTGCAGCTGAGGCCCGCATGCAAGTCCTCGGCTTCTCTGAATGCACTGGAATTGGCAACGAGGAGTGTCAGAGAGCTTGCGCTGTGTCTCCTGGCGTTTGCTCCCTCGAAGCTGAATTTTCTTTTTATGACAGTCATCAATAGGGCGTAAACAGATCAGCCTGTTAAATAACAGTCTTCATTCGTTGCTGCCCAGGGCTGTGCTGGCGGCCACAGCCTCCTGCCCCTCCTGGGAAAAGCCCGCCTTTTCAGAGATTTCTTTCACTTTTGCCAGGTTCGTTGCAGACTAGATGAGTTGGAAAAGTGTGTGTTAGCTATTTCATTATTTGCCCCTCCTGCCAAATTCCTTGCTTAAAGCCAAGGGATATGTCAGTATTCCTTCCTCTAGAATTATCTAGTACATTAAAATACACATTCTCATTTATTTACTTTACCAAAAGATATACTAATATGCTGGTAAAGTTACTATAAATTACCATAAATTTGTCGTGAGTTCTCCTTAAACAGACAACTTTGCAAACTATAAAAAATATTATTCAGTTACAACAGATTGACCCTGCTTGGCTGGTGTGACACGCTCAGTTGGTTGAGCATCATTCCGTGCATCAAAAGGTCCCTGGTTGGATTTCCGGTCGGGGCACATGCCCAGCTTGCGGGTTCAGTACCAAGTCGGGAACCTGACTGGGAATCGAACCAGGGACCTTTTGGTGCACGGAATGATGCTCAACCCACGGAGCCACACCGGCCAGGGCTCATTTAATTTCTTCTGACTTTATTTGTTCTCATTTGATATTATGTTTTTCACTTTATTCAGGTGGAATATAGAGCACGTGACTTTCATATGTTACTATTAGAGCCCGGTGCCTTGCTAAACTCTTTTCATTTCTATTTTGACTTTTCTATAGAGTCAGTCCTCTATCACCGGCATAGAATGAAGGTTTTATTTCTTCTTTTGCAGTCCTTATGCCTTTTATTTATTTTTCTTATCTCGCTCTGCTGGTTTTGACCTCCATTACGGTGCTAGAAGCAGTAATTGTGGACTCCTTATCATGTGCTTGATTATAAAGAGGCCTTCAAATGTTTCTCCATTCGGCATGATTTTAATATGCCCTTTATCAGGTTAAGGGATTTCCCTTCTTTTCCTATTTTGCCAAGAGGTTTTGTTAAGCTTGACTTGATATTGAATATCGTCAAATAAATTTTCTGCTTCCTTTCATCCCCCTTATTAATGGGATAGAGTTCATGGATCAGTTTTCTTATATCAAACCAAATTGGCATTCCTGGGACAATTCCAACTAGGTCACCGTGTATTATTTTATTTCACTCAAGATTTTTGCGTCTGTAGTCATTGAGATTAGCCTATAATTGTTCTTGTCTGTTCTAGTTTGCTTTATGTACTAGTTTTGTAGTAAGCTTACTCAGATTTCTATATTCTGAAATAATATATGTGAGATGAAATTAACAGTTTTTAAATGTTTCGTGATATTGCATCATGGGAAAGTTTCTCACTACTGATTCGATTCCTTTAATGTCTGCTGCTTTGGTTGATCTTGGGGTAATATTTTTCTAGAAATATCTCCATTTCATCTTAAGGTTTGAAATATCTTGGCTAAATGTTGCCCATAATCTCTCACCTTAATTTTTGCTGCATATGTTGATTATTCCTAATATTGTTTATTTATACTCCTCCCCGCCACCCCCTTTTTGGGGTCGTTTTTCCAAAATCATTTTTATTACGATTTTCCAAGAACCACAATTTGTCTTGGTGCAACTTCTCTTTTCTACTTCTCTTTTCTATTTCCTTTCCTTCAACCCTTCTCTGTCAACATCTTTGTTTTTTTGTTTGTTTGTTTGTTTTATAATCGCCACCCGAGGATATTTTTCCATTGATTTTTAGAGAGAGTAGAAGAGAGAGGGAAAGACAGAGAGAAATATTGATGTGAGAGAAACACACATCAATTGGTTGCCTCTGGCGTGAGCCCGACCAGGGCTCAGGCCGGGGAGGAGCCTGCAACTGAGGTACATGGGAATCGAACCTGGGACCCTTTGGTCCACAGGGTGAAGCTCTATCCACTGAGCCAAACCAGCGAGGGCTCTGTCAATGTCTTTGGATTTCATCTATTGTCCTTTAAATGTTTCTTTCTTCAGATGCTTACCTCATTCCAACTTTTCTCCTTTTCTATTATAAGCAGTTGAGTAACAAATTTCTTATGTAAGCACTGATTTATCTGCAACCCACGAATTTTAATGTCTATTATTATTATTGTTCACGTCCTGATCTTTTTCATTTCTTTTACTTTTTAATCTCTCCTATGATTTATGTAGAAGCATGTTTTAAATTTTTCAATTGTATGACATGTTTGAACATCTGTTGTTTGTTATTGATTTCTAATTTAATTGCATTGTGGTTGTAAAAAGCCCGAGTTTGAGTCTTTTCTGGTTGTTGAGGCCTAGCACTTGGTCAGTTTTGTAAATGTTCTTTAAGTAATTGAAAAGACTGTGTATTCTCCAGCTCTTAGTTGCAGAGTCTACCTATTTCCATCAGATCAGACTTGTTGATTGTGTCGTCCAAATCTTCCCACCACTAGGGATTTTGGGGTCGGCTTGTTGTAACCTTTGTTGAGAGAGACATATCACTTCTTTGTGCCTTGCTTTCCTTGGTACAACGGGAATACAGCGCAGAGGGCTGGTGGGTGTACTCAGGGAGTTAACATGTGCAAGATATTCCCAGCCGATATGGCAGTGGCCAGTGATCAGTAAGCTAACTGGTGTGATGATAACAGCGGAAGGTTTGCCATTTCCTGTCAGTTTGCTCTGCTACTGTGAAGTTATTTTATTAGGAAATACAGTTTAGAACTGTAATATCTTCCATGAGATTGAACTTGTCGTCAGTGTCACCTTCTTTCCACGCTCATGCTTTATGCCTTGAAGCCTAGTTTACCTGCTTTGGGGGGTTAGCTTTGCTGGGCACATCTTTCCCAGACTGTCTGCCCCACGTGCTGTTGTGAGAAAGCTTCCCCATGGTTGCTCCCAAACATTCATGTGAAAACTTGCTATGGACTAGGGAGACTTCCCTGTCATACCATCCTCGCCCTGTATTTCAGTCACGTAAGAAAGTGTAACTCCCAGCAGACTAGCATGTGAGAGAGACCCATCTATGTGTGATTATCAGTGTGCGTTGCTTTGAATTTTATCTGTGGCCTACGTTCAGCGTGGGTTCTCCAGGGAGCGGGCAGCACCTGGGGTCACTACCCAGCCAGGACTGCATCAATCTAAGTTTTCCAACTTGGGTTTGGGATCCACACAGGCTGTGTGAGTTCTGACCCTTTGTGGTTCAAAAATTCCCAGGATGACTTTTTTCTTTGTTTTTCTTTCTTGGTTAGGTCCTAGGTAGCTAAGTTATCAAAAGTACAATAGCTTGCCCGGCCAGCGTGGCTCAGTGGTTGGGCATCAGCCTATGAACCAGGATGTCACGGTTCGATTCCGGGTCCTGGTCAGGGCACATGCCCAAGCTGTGCGATAGATCCCCAGTGTGGGACATGCAGGAGGCAGCCGATCAATGATTCTCTCTCATCGTGGATGTTTCTCTCTCTCTCCCTCTCCCTTCCTCTCTGAAATCAATAATATATATATATTTTTAAGTACAATAGCTGGACCTAAAGGCACCTGTGGGACTTGATAGGGACTGCCGATGGGATTGCTCTCCTCAACTTTTTAAATCTTTCCAGGGATGCGTAATTCTTCCTTGTCCTGAGAGCAGTCTTTTGTTTCATTTACCTCATCCCTAAGGATACGATAAATTACCCAGTTTTGGCATCACAAACACTGAAGCTGATAGAGCAGGGTCTATACCAGTGATGGCGAACCTTTTGAGCTCGGCGTGTCAGCATTTTGAAAACCCTAACTTAACTCTGGTGCCGTGTCACATATAGAAATTTTTTGATATTTGCAACCATAGTAAAACAAAGATTTATATTTTTGATATTTATTTCATATATTTAAATGCCATTTAACAAAGAAAAATCAACCAAAAAAAATGAGTTCGCGTGTCACCTCTGACACACGTGTCATAGGTTCGCCATCACTGGTCTCCACACTGGAATCCTTAAGCTACTTTGCTGATGAAGGTGACTCGAAGCACTGTCATTTCCCAGGGTTTTGCTTTATCGTTTGCGAAGCCTCTGTCAGTATCCAGCTGAAAGGATGCAGGCTTTCAGTTCTTATCGCTACTTAATGTAATTTTCCGTTTTGACTTTGGAAAGCCTTTGAATCTCATATAAATGTCTTTTCCCCAGTTTCTGCAAACGATTACATTACCTGGTTGTATTGGAAGTCTCTCGCCCTCCTTTTTCTAACAGCCCCGCAACCCTTGGAGTGGCAGCCTGTGCTCACAGAGATGTAACTACTCCCCAGAGGGAGGGAGGACTGGCCCAAGTTGCCATTTGCGTTTGATGACACGGTTGTTGTGACCCACTTGTGCACGTATCTTCTAAACTATAAGTTAACTGTCCCACACAGGGACTAGAGCCATGTTTTTCATAAATGGCCTAAAACCCGCCTGCGTCCACGGAGGACATCAGTAGACACTTGCTTTGTGTTTGGTGTCTGTGTTAGCAGATGTTTAGTGATCAGCTTACACATGGGTGTGTGTGATCCTGGAGGAGCCCGTGTAACCAAAAGTAAATGCACAGGCATGGCGTGGACATGCGGAAGCACGGTCAGCTTTCTCTCTGGGCCAGTGAACACGTTTGGACGTGGCGAGGATGCCACGTTCCTCCGAGGAATGATGAGACAAGGCGATAAGCTCGGTGGGGTGGTTTTTATTGGGGACAGAACTCAAGGAACTACACAGCCTTTTGTCGCCCAGACGCAGCTGTCAGAGTTTTAAAACGGGTTCCCCTGCTCTGGAACGAGTCCGTCTGGGCTTGCAGCAGGACGTAGTGAACAGGTCGTCTTGTGGCTCATGACCCGTGTGCTTCAGTGGAAGGTAAAACCAGACTTGTTTCCTCCCCTTGTACGAGATGGACACGGCAGCCCTTCCTGTGGCCTGCAAGGGAACATGGGAAAATCCATCAACCGATGGTCTTTGGCTCCAATTCAACACCAGTGGACCCCCCAGTTTGGGGTGCTGTGGAGAAGGACACGTCATTCATTGGAGACGGCTCAGTTGTGATGCAGCGCGGCTGGGAGGCAGTCCCGGCCAGACCCCTCTCCGGCTACACAGTGTAACGTGCAAAGAAGTGGGCAAGAGCGTACTTTCTAACGGGGTCAATATTTCAAGCCTAAGTTGGAGATGATGTTTTAAGAATTAGAATTCTAAGTAACCGTTCATTTATATTTTAAAGTCTCTCTGGGAACTGTTTTTCCTTACAGTTTGCTTCTGCTTGGTACAGCTTTTTATCCAACTAAATTCTGAATCTGTTTTTTCTATTTCCACATAGCACCCCCACAAGAGTCACCCCATACTTTTTTTTCTCTCTCTAATTTAAGGGACTTCTCATGGAATCATGATTTTTATGGTATTCTCATTTTTAAAAAACACTGAATTTGTTGGTGAATTCCTAAGGCATGTAATGTTTCCATTCATTGTCCTTCATTCCCTCGCTCCTTATTCATTGACTGTGCTGGCGAGATGGGGGTGGCACAGACACCAGCATGTAATCACACCGTCCCGGACTCTAAGGAACGTGCCTTTCTCTTTCTTTCTGATGTTTAGTTCACTGTCTTGTGAAGGTCCCCATTTGCCCCCTGAACAACTCTTGAATGGCATTTTGGTGACAAGGACCTTGAAGTTGGGTTTTCTCTGTCCCTCTGCTTTGGCATAATAGCGTGCCAGACGAACTTGGGTGAGGGCAGCACCTGCGCCCTGGATCTGGTGGTGCTGCTGTTGGTTACTGTGGCGTTGGGATGAAAAAGGAAAAGGTTATCAAAATGAATGGAATGTGGACTAATATTTCCGAACAGAGAGAACAGTGTTTGCTAAATGCATGCATTAGACGGAGTTCATCCATGTCAGGCTGTGAATAATTCCCTTTCTCTAAGTCGCCCTCGCCTTGTGACTGTTGGCTCTTACATAATTTCTAAATGCAGAATAGGATATTGTTTAACTGAAACTGCAGTTACTGGTCACAAGTGGCTGCAGAAATGGTCAGAGAGTTCAAGTTATGCATTTTGAACTTTAGTACCAATTTCTCCTTTTCCTACAGGTCGAGTTTTCTTCAACTCGACTGGTTCCTCCACTGCCTGTCTCAGTTCTGTGGGCAGTTGTTGACTATGAAACAGTTAACCTGGCTTCTTTATTCCAACACGTTGCAACTCTGAGTGTTGACTAAGCAGAAGAACTCTCTCTACAAAGTGAGAGGTTTCCTTGTTTGGCTTCATCGGGAGTTTTATTATATAACCCGATTTGAGGAAATGTTTTACAAACTAAATTAAATTATAATCCTGACCATGAGCACTCAGAACAGTGTATCGGTTTCTTGGGGCATTTTTAAATTCCATTTTTGTGTGACATTATGGCTTCTAAAAATATTTGGCTTTGAACATTATTGGCTTTTAAATTTTACGTAGATGTCCCTAAGGTGGAGTCGAATATGAAATCCCGAGTCATGAACTAAGGTAGAATTCCAAGAGCTAAGTGATGAAACTTCACGTTTCTGTTTACAATCCAATACACATGTGCTGTTTTTTTTATGTCACGTATCACACAGTAGAATATTTTAAAGAGAAAAATAAAGTTAGAGTAAAGAATCTATGCCATTGTAAGCAAGTATAAAGGAATTGACTTGAGTGATTATCAGTTTGGTAAATTGTCTTGATAAAACCAATGAACTGTAGTAGTTTAAGAGTTTGCTTCGGTTGGAATCAGAGTTGCCGGCTCTGGGAAGGCAGCCCTGGCCAGGTCGGGTAGGTTCTGTGCTAACGGAAGCCAGCTGAGTAGCAGAGTGTTCCATTTTTTTACCATTTGGGGAAACAGCCTCTAGCAAGACGACTCCTTAAGTTATTGTACGAATAAGGAGTTGTACTATTCAATATTTTCTCTGCCCTTGCTGTAACTAGGAAGCTGCCATCTTTATTGAACATGTTAATATCTTTAGTGCTTTACTCAAATTTGCTGCATATAAGATGTCTGAAGGAATTGTTCATTGTAACAAGTTAGAAAACATTTTTTTTCTTAAAAAAGAGGAAGTGGTTAGTATGAATACAGGAAATGAATTTTGCAACTACAGCTTGATCTTTCAGCTTTAACTGCCTTTAATTTACAGGAGACAATATAGAATTAAAAATGCACTGTAAAAAATGAATGTGGTTGTGATATTCTTTTATAAGTGGATCAGTATCCAAATCAGAGATTCTAGAAAAGACACTTTTGTTAGTCTCTTGTTTATATCTGCCCTGCAAGAAGTCATCTGTAGGGTTTATGTTTTATTTACTTTGCTTCTCAGCATGTTTGTATTAAATGAACATCCTGAATGGCTTCTATTGTTTCATTCTTAATGTTTGTCCTGAGTAGTAATAGATATGTTTACTTCTTTTGACATTTCCCATGGGAAATAGAATGTAATGGAAATTTTCTCCAATTATTAGATGTGGAATAAATGTATTTATATTTGCAAACAAGACACAACTTTGATCTATGTCATAAATGAATATTTGTAGAATGAGATTAAGAAAAAAAAAAACTGCCCTGACCAGTTTGCCTCAGTGGCTAGAGCGTCGGCCTGTGGACTGAAGAGTCCCAGGTTCAATTCCGGTCAAGGGCATGTACCTTGGTTGCGGGCACATCCCCAGTAGGGGGTATGCAGGAGGCAGGTGATGGATGTTTCTCTCTCATGGATGTTTCTAACTTTCTATCTCTCTCCCATCCTCTCTGTAAAAAATCAATAAAATATATTTTAAAAAAAGAAAAGAAAAGAAAAAAAAAAACCACCATGACGTTCATATTAGTTTTACCACTAAAAATGAAATTTGTGACAGGAATGTTGAAACATAAAATTACTTACTATGGTCAAATGCTTCACACAAAACTACTCTTTAAAGTTGTAGCCAGCTCCTAGTTTCAGTTCATTCTCTAGAAGTTATTACTGTCTCACTTGTTAACCTTAATTTTTCACTTATTTGTCTTTGAAATAAGTGGTTTTTACACTAAAAATGGAGTTTGGTTAAATAAGTATCTAAAAAGAAACAAGAAAGCCAAAATTTTAAATCTCAGTGTATCAGATATGGGGGAGGAGGTGCTACCAGAAGTGAATTTATATAAAGACTAAATGCTTTCAAAAGCCTCTCCAGTGAAATATTTCTAGTATGCATTTCATCTGCATTAAAATGTTGACATGAGAATCTATCTTAGCTCTGCCTCAATACTCCTAAAAGCATAATCATTATCAAACCTCTAGTTCAGCCGTGGGCAAACTACGGCCCGCGGGCCGGATCCGGCCCCTTTGAAATGAATAAAACTAAAAAAAAAAAAAAAAAAAAAAAGACCGTACCCTTTTATGTAATGATGTTTACTTTGAATTTATATTAGTTCACACAAACACTCCATCCATGCTTTTGTTCCGGCCCTCCGGTCCAGTTTAAGAACCCATTGTGGCCCTCGAGTCAAAAAGTTTGCCCACCCCTGCTCTAGTTAATGTGCAAAATACCAACAGAGCAAAGCAAGGTGATGGGTCCTTCTTATACCCTAGATCTGAAGCTAAAACTGAATTAAATAAAATATGACCTGAATACAAATATTTATATTACATGAATATAGGGATATGAATCCTATATAATAAAAGGCTAATATGTAAATCAACCCTACTGCAGAATGACCGGTTGCTATGACATGCACTGATCACCAGGGGGCAGATGCTCAATGCAGGAGCTGACCCCTGGTGGTCAGTGCCCTTCCACAGGAGGAGCGCCACTCAGCCAGAAGCCAGGCTCACGGCTAGCGAGTGCAGTGGCGGTAGTGGGAACCTCTTCCACCTCCGCAGCAGCGCTAAGGACCTCTTGGGGAATGTCCAACTGCGAGAGGGTGCAGGCCAGGCTGAGGGCGTGTGTGTGTGTGTGTGTGTGTGTGTGTGTGTCCCAGTGCACTAATGTCATGCACCAGGCCTCTAGTAGGAAATAAAACTGAATTAAGTATTATTTACGTGTGTGTGTGTGTGTGTGTGTGTGTGTGTGTGTGTGTGTAGCTTTGAACACTTGGCACTATGTGCCCCTTTCTGTTCTAAAGGCTTTCATATGGTAACTCATTGAATAACATCTTAATGTTTACTGATAATAAATGGCCTAGCTTGGCCAAGAGCTTGTTCTTAATGTTAATCTTACATAGAAGTGGGTTCAGATCCTGTTTCTACCAATCACTAATGGTGCAACGAGGAATTTACTTAATCTGAGCCTGTTTTCTACTCTGTACAACAGGGATGATATACAACCTTCAAGGATGGTTGTGAGGCACCAGTGGTGGTGATGTGTGTAAAGTAGTGGCCTGTGTTTGGACTTCTGTTAACTGGTTGAGACTGGTATTGCCACCTGAATTTTGCCTGTTTGTGACCTTCTCCTTGGATTACTTCTGGTTCCTCCCTCCTCAATTCTTCCCCCTTCAACCTACTGTGAATCAGTTGAGTAGATCTTGCACATTCTAGACATCTAGGCGTCTGCAGGAAGATTTATTGAACAAACAGTGCAGAGCGTCAGTAGGATTGCCGTAGATGCCTCTCACGAGGACCCCGGTTAGCAAATGATGATGCCATGGAGAGACCAGGAGAACCTGGATCCGTGGGGGAGAAGAGTACCCTGTTACATGCCAACTCCGTGGTGGAGATAACCAGAGCAAAGCAGTGAAAATGATTGAGCTACATCATCTGTGTAAGCACCTGGTCCTGTGACCAGCAGGTCCCAGGAGCTCAGAAGTTGTTTGTGGATGTTGCCTCTGAAGAAACTCCACATGGAGTACAGTTTGTTGGGATAGGTCTGAAGGAGGACTTGGGAGTGGAGCATGAAGAATGGGTAGAAGTTGAGAGGAAGGAACAGAGAGAGAGCAACTGAGGTGGCGAGAACCTCATCCAGGGCTCTGAGGGAAACACATTGCAGATGCTGACCTGCCTGGTGGGGCAGGTGACGGAGCAGGACCTAGCTGGAGAGGTCAGTTAAGAACGGATCATGATGCTTAAAGCAAAATGGCGGAATGAATGTGACCCTGATGAAACGCTATGGAACCTACTGCTCAAAAAACTGGCACTGGAAAAGTGTTTTATATTTTCTTCTCTTTTTTAAAAAAATATTTTTATTGATTTCAGAGAGGAAGGGAGAGGGAGACAGAGATCGAAACATCAATGGTGAGAGAGAATCATTGATGGGCTGCCTCCTACACGCCCCCTACTGGGGATCGAGCCCACAACCCAGGCATGTGCCCTGACTGGGAATTGAACCCAGGACCTCTTGGTTCATGGGATGACGCTCAATCCACTGAGCCACCACAGCCGGGCTCGAACTAATTTTTATGTTAATCACTTGGGCTTGGGATTCTGGTACCACCTGTGTAATACATACACAAGTGTAAGGTTTTGTTTCTCAGATACACTCTTTCCCCCTCCACCCTATCGCCTGAGACCTCAACAAGCTTCCTGGCTGTCCTGTCTGATCACTACACAAGTTTTGCTGGGTGTCACCAGTTTAAAGGAGAGCCAAGAAAGTTAACACTGAGGTTGGAATAGAGGAAGGGCCTATGGTCTTATGCCTTAAGCTCATTGGTAGTATTTACTGAGTGACACATTGTGAGATTTTTTAGTATTTAACATTGCTGTTTGAAATCTATTGTGACTTGGGTAATAAGGTAGACAGCTAACTCCAGACACCTTACATTCGCTCAGAACTAGAAGTATATTATTTCATTTATTTACCTTGGGGGATGTATCGGGAATAATTTTTTTCTCTTCTGTGGAACATATATTTTCTAGAAATAGATTTACAGAGTGCTTTCAGTATTTTTGTTTTTCACAATAACTGCACAGCCATAGAGAATGGTGGTCATATAAGCATTAACTTCCTAGACTCCAGCTCTCTTCAGCTGTATGTATATGAAACCTTGTGATTGCCGTGTTCTGTAGTGAGGTTATTTATTAAGGAGAGAAGGGGAAGAGAAAGAGAGCATTTCAAACCCACATAACTGAAAGCTCAAGGCTCTTGCCAATGACAATGCAATTAGATGCCAGGGAAGAGGAAGAGCCTTAGAGCCTCGAGCTCCTCCCAGATGTGTTCCCGCCAGCCCACCTTGGAGTGGTGCCAGTGTCCAGATGAACAATGTCAGCATTGGCTTCCCTCTGAGCAGAAACTGCCACTCACCTTGAGTAAGCAGATATTTCACATTCTACTTTTCAAATAAAGCATCCGGAATATAGGGGAACAGAAGGCCTTTTCTTAAAACTGTTTAGCAAGTGAATGGCCCATGTGGGATTGAGATGCTGGTCTCATTTGCTACCTCTCCATATTCTCTCCTATTTCAGTGACTCTGCACCAAGGGAACCTACCAGGCTGGGGCTACCAGTTGTAAGGCTGTTAAAAAAAAAAAATCAGGAAATTGCTGGAATAGTTCAAGCATATTTCTTTGGTTAACTTATTTTGAAGTTTTTCTCTGTTTTGTATTTTAGCTGCCTTTATAATTTATCAAAGACAGACTCATTGTTTTGGCAAGTTCCTGGCCTGGAAGGCTCCAACAAAAACTCCCAGCACTCAGTCTGAATAGGAATTTGTAAATGCATTCTCAGTCTTGAACTTGGAAATGTATTCTCGATGCAGCAGCGCTGGGAAATTTGAACAATGCCATTTATCATACAACAACATTGTTCCAGACAGAGACCTTTTTCATCTCTTCTATGTTGGTAACCCTCCTGCTACATTATCTTTTCAGAGCTTTTTGTTTTCTTTTGGGGCCTCAAAGGCAAGCCTTCAACCTTTCAGTTTCTAGAATTCAGCATTAAAATTTGTCTCTTTTACTACTCTTTTTAGCAAGATAAGATATGCCCTCATCACTCTAACAGAAGTGATCATTATTAATGTTTTATATTTTTACAGTAATGGGGTTATGCTGGAAATACTGTTTTGGAAACTAAAAAAATTAAATTATATACAGCTTTCACATTCCTTGATCATTAAATATTCTTTTTTTTTTAATTGATTTTAGAAAGCGAGGAAAGGAGAGGGAATTATATGGAAACATCGATGGGCTGCTTCCTGCACTCCCCCTCCTGGGGATCAAGCTGGCAATCCAGACATGTGCCCGGACCAGGAATCAAACTGGCAACCTCTCAGTACATGGGTCGATGCTCAACCAACTGAGCCACACTGGCTGGGCTAAATATTCTTTCACTTTTTTTTTTTCTTTTTAAATGCTACACATTAGTGCATTAGCCTGGCCGGTTTGGCTCAGTGGATAGAGTGTTGGCACACAGACTGAAGGGTCCTGGGTTTGATTCCAGTCAAGAACACGTGCCTCAGTTGCAGACTTCATTTAAAATTGTTTCATTAGGCCCTAATCGGTTTGGCTCAGTGGATAGAGCGTCGGCCTGTGGACTGAAAGGTCCCAGGTTCGATTCCTGTCAAGGGCATGTACCTTGGTTGCGGGCACATCCCCATTGGGAGGTGTGCAGGAGGCAGCTGATCGATGTTTCTCTCTCGCTGATGTTTCTAACTCTCTATCCCTCTCCCTTCCTCTCTGTAAAAAAAAAAAAAAAAAATCAATAAAATTGTTTCATTATGATCAATGACCGGTAGAATTCTGGGTCAAAGACTAGTTTTTGACAAATCCCAGAAAATCAGTGCAAGCTTCCAGGCGTTCTCAACAGGTTTTCTCTGATCTCCCTTGCGGGCTGTGAAGACTTGTGTGCTTCTCATCACCTGGCCTGTCCCGAAGCAAGGTGTCCACTGGTTGGAGCTCCTTGGTGACTCAGACTCACCACGTTTCCAGCTGTTGATTGGGGATCACTGTGGTGTCATTTAGTGGTATCCTTGCAGCTGTATTTCTAGAACTTTCCAATCACTTGTCCCAGGCTGCTGTGCCTCCTTCGATATTTTCTCAGACAGTGCCCCCCAACGCACACACAAATTGCGAACTCCAGGCTGTCACTGTAAATAGTGATTATCAGAGGCTAGAGGTGTGGGTACTTCTACTTTCTAAACCATACAGCTCTGCAAATTTGAATTATTTTACAACAAGCACATTTTTGTGATTGAGGTGGGAAAAAGAACTAAAGAGAGAATGGGCCAAATAACGTAGGTGATTAAATTCACATGACTAATTTTGTCCACACTATTGAGTCAATAACTCAGATAGATTGAAGAGAGGTAGGTCAAGAGCCAAGTGCCAGATTCTTGCTGCGCCTCAGGCCGGCCGCACACCCTGCCAGCGGGGTCCCGGCCCTGTGGTCAGGCCATCTGCTCTGTGAGCGGAGCTGCCGCAGGTCACCATGCGGGATAGTAACTTCAGGATGAAATCTCAGTTTCAGCCCCTTTCCCCTCCAGCCTAAAACACATTTCCTCTGTAAAATGAACAAAATGCAGAAAATGAAGACATATCTGAGGAGTTTTGCTCTTTGAGGAGCAGGGAATAGAGTATTAGGTGTGGAGCACAGTGCAGTGAAGTGAGAGTGTTTGTATTGAATTTCTAAGATGGGGTGTGTTTGAGCATATTTTGTATTTATTGAAAAGACCCTGACCAGTGCAGGGAGATGGTACCTTGCAACAGCAGCTCTTGAATCGGACATTGCAGCATCTTCCCTCATGCTGGGTATTCACATGAGAAAAGTTATTTAATAAGGCTCAAATATTCATTAGAAAGACAAACTTGCTATATGGTAAATGTTCATATACATTGGAACCTGATTCCAGAATCATTGAATGAATAATAACTGAGCATCTGCCATGTGATAGAACATTCTAGGAACATTATGTATTATATTCCTTTAGATATGTCTTTACAATTTAATTATTAACTGATGTTGATATCATTAAATTATTGCCATTTTATAGATTGTTTCTATTTCAAAAAAACACATTTCCTCTGATGATAATGAGGAAACAGAGTATTGAGTGTACAGCTGCTTCAGAGAATATTTACTATTATTTGAGCAACCAGAGCTGTCAAATATTCCTCATTTGCTATCCCCAAATTTTTGGTAATAAAAAATAGGGTTTTGTCCTTCGTTATATTACATGCGAAGGGCAAAGGCAACTTCCCCAGCGCTCTGCCGTGAATGGTGTGTCCCTTAATGAACAGCAGGAGTCACATCCTGAGGCGGCTGAGGTCATGATAAGAAAGTAATAAATCTCATTACTGCCCCGTCGGTATGGCTCAGTGGTTGAGCGTCGGCCTATGAACCAGGAGGTCATGGTTCGATGCCCGGTCAGGATCCAGGAAGTCGAATAGGGAAGTCACTTCACACGTTGTCCGTGCTAACAATCTAAATGCATTCCAATATTTTTATCTTAAGCCCATTCGGGTTGAGAAGCATCGGGCTGCAGTTCAGTTTCTAGTATATTGTTTCCTTTATTTAGAAACGGCAAGTCTGACCTCTTAGGCAGGAAGCTGTACTTCCATAGGATGTGGGGGTGGACGGTATTGAGAATTACCCAAATGGTGACGGAAGGAGGCTTACCTCTGGGTGGTGAACACACAATGCAATACACAGATGGTGTAAACGATTGTGCACCGGAAACCTATATCATTTTATTAACCAATGTCACCCCAATAAACTCAATAAAAATTTTAAAAAAGAAAAAGAATTACCCAGTAATTCAACAATAAAGATAAATTTTTTTTAAAAATTACCTAGCAGTGAACTCATGCGTAAACAGTACACATTTCTATTTGGATTTATTTGGGGAGATTCCCAAGGGCTTGTCACAGAAATTCTCAAGTTTAAATTCAGTCTTTGTGATTGACAGTGAAAGTGGAGTAGGTCTTATTCAAAGATGTGTGTGACTTACAGTCTCCTGCAGTTGTGGTCATTCTGGGTTTTTTTAGATTATCTCTAAATTCCGTGACTCTGACTCATTAAAAAAAATAGATTTAGAATGGAAATTTTAATTAATGGAATGACTGTACCTCTTTAAGATAATAGTGGCTATTTTTAGACTGACTTAAAAAGAAATGAGAAATAGTGATGCTTTAACCTTCGTGTAGCATATACTAGTACATGAGGAGGTGCACTTTCTAAAACATCTAGTTAGTAATTGGTTACTTCAGATAATTTTTGAAAATACTATTAAAGATAGTTCTAAAAATATACCTGTTATAATTAGTAACTGATTGAGCTGGTTCTTTCCATCGTAAAATAAACACAACAGCTTACAAAACAGAAAAAGATTTTCCATATTAAAACTTGGTCAGAACAATGGCACATTCCTGGGCTCAGGATTCCAAAGTGAGGATTAATTCAAAGCAGATGGGTGCGGGGATGGAGGCTAAGACAGTCCTGCCTTCCTGCTGTGACCTTGAAGAATTGAATGTACAACAAGGTTTTGCTTCCTTTAAGTGCTTCTCTATCCTTTCAGTGGGCGAGAGGGAGGCTGTAGAAATGCATGGACGTGTGCCATCTCTGGCCAAGCTTTGGCACTCAAGAAAAGCTCCCAGGGAGACCGCTTCTGGAACATCCCCATTCCCTCTGGCGGATGTTGGTCTGCCTTCCCTTCTGCTCAGCTGATACATGTGGCTGCTTATTTCGGTCGCTTCCACAGTTCACACTAGTAGTCCCTAGTTATATGAAAGGACATCAGGAAACTATTATGAGTTCATATGCTTACAAAGGCCATCAGAGAGCCAAGGCGAAGACATCGCCGGAGATTCTGGGGAGGGAGGAGGAAGTGGATCACAGCCACTTCCTCCCACATGGTGCTGCGGGGGGCTCGCCCCCAGATCTCATCAGAAAAATATCCCAAGGCTGGCACGATGGACTTGTCCTGAGGACACGCTCATGTGGCATGTGTGTGTGAGTGTGTGTGTGTGTGTACATGCGTAAATACATACATACATACATGTATATATATAGGGTGTCCCCCAAAAAATGTATACACACTTTCACAGCTGGTAGCTGTTAAATGAAAATGAAATGCATTTTAATAAACATAACTTATAACTATATTCTAAGTTTGCATGCATTTTGGGGGGGACACCCTGTATATAATAATGACGTACTGATCTCTGCTTCAGAACGAAGCTGTTTCTAAAATTCACCGAGGTAGAATCATTTCTCCAAAACTAACACGGGGACTGTCCGTCTTCTTGCTTGTTATTCTTGTTTACAGAAGTGGCGAGCCCTCCCCTGCCCATGGGGTTTTTGTGTCTTTTTCTGAGGAACGTTTGTGAATGAAATAGAGAATTTTTTAGACATTTGAGGCCTGGGAATTCCCTTGTGTTTTTTCATATTCGTAACCAAGTGATGAAGGTAAAGTCTAGGTAATTGAAAGAGTTAAGAGGACTTCGCGTTGGTGGCCTGAGAGGGACAGATGGAGTGCGCATAGGTGGGGAAGCGATTTAGCGGAGGAGGGCGTGGGGTTGTCAGGGTAGCTGGGCACGTAGCGTGTTGGGGACGGATTCTGTGTTTACTGAGATGCAATAGAAGCGGAAGCCACAGCATATGGTCAGGACGGGACAGGACGGGCGGCAGAGAGTGGCAGCTGAAATACCCAAGGGGAGATGAGAAATGATGTGGTGGTTTTGAGGTACCTGAGGCCTCAAGAAACTGAGACACGTCGGGCAATAAGGAAACTCCTTTGGCTCTGCTGATGCCGGTACCGGGTTCGGGAAGCGTGTCTGTATGCATGGGGAAGGGAATGAAGGAAGCCTCTCCCAGCGACCACCCTGGGCCTTGACCAGTGGCCTATGAGTCAGTGAGTCAGGAAGTGAGAACCAGGTGAGCTTTCACGTCACAGGCAGGAAACCAGCAAAGCCCTGCGATGCTGCAAACCCGCGAAGATGTTATCACCGACCAGCCAGGAAGGGATGAACGACCCCCACGTGTGTGCTTCGGGTTTACATTCGAATGTTCCTGTTCTTTCTTTTTCTTTCTTTTTTTCTTTTTTTTCAACTATTGGGTTCATAAAACAAGGCAAAAAACAAACAAACAAAAAGTTGCCTTGGTTATGTGGGAACAAGCCCTTTTCCTGTGGTGTTGTTGGCTCAGTGTGGCAGGCTTGCCAAGTCAGCTGCCAGCCAAGCCTTCTCTTCCTCTGGCAGCGGTGGGTGTGGCCTGGTGTGCCCACCCGCACCCCCACCCCCATCTCGGAGTTCCTGAGCAGTGTTATCTAGGGACCCTCCAAGTGCTGGGTGAGTGTAGGATGGATCGCCAGCCTAACTATCCCTGGGATCTGGATCTGTGGATGACTTTACGTTTACACACGTACTGGCTGGAGCTTTCACATCCATTCTGTAACATGTCAACACTTGCTCCTCCCCTGTAGGTATGTGAGAAACCAAAATATGGATTAGAAGAGGGAACAAACTGGTGAATTTTATTCTTGATTATTTAGGAGGGATGGAGAAAGCCCACAAAATAGCATATACACAAAAACATAAAAAGCACAAAGAGGGCGCAGGCTTACTGCTTCTTTACAGTATAACAACAAATAAATGTGGGGAGTTTTAGAAAGTCCGTTTAGATCATGGTTCATATGGCTTTTTTGTTCATGAACCCCACTGAGGATTGAATTTAAAAATGTATGGATTCCCTCATGTCCTCCTCCTTAAGAAGAAAACATATATGTACACAATGTTATATATATATTCATATACACAGAAGTTCTCACAAGGCCCATCCAGGCGACACAAATCTGTGAATGTTGCAGGTGCAGGTGAGAAAGAATGCTGACACTGGTGTCTGCCTAGACGGGAACGCCAAGTTAGACCAGAACATTGAGGTTTATGACAAATTGTGACAAATCAGAACACATCTCCTTACCTAAAGTAAATTCAAATTCTAAACCATTTTTAAGAAATAACACCTGCAATGTTTTTAATAGCCAAGATATGGAAGCAACCCAAGTGCCCATCAGTAGAGGATGGATAAAGAAGATGTGGTACATATATGCAAAGGAATTATTACTCAGCCATAAAAAGAATGAAATCTTACCATTTGCAGTAGCATGGCTGGGTAGCTCAATTAGTTAGCGCATGGTCCCGCTATGCCAAGGTTTCTGGTTCAGTCCCTAGGCAGGGCATGTGTAAGAATCAGCTGATGAATGCATAGATAAGTGGAATGACAAGTTGATGTTTCTCTCTCTCTCTCTCTCTCTCTCTCCCCCCCACCCCCTTCTTTTCTCTCTCTAAGATCAATCAATCAATAAAAAATAAAGATGCAAGTTGGTAGTTACAGAACTCATGGGGATGTAAAGTACAGCATTTGGAATATAGTTAATAATACTGTAATACCTGTGTGCAGTGCCAAGTAGGTACGAAATATCAGGGAAAACACTTTGTAAAGTATATGATTGTCTAACCACTATGCTGTGTACACCTGGAACAGATACAAAATAATGTGGACTGTAAACTATAATCTTTAAAAATATAGCACCTGCTAAATACAACACATTGGAGGTAAATTTGAGCCCAGCCCCCCCGGTTCGAAATTCTAGGCTTTCATTTGATCTCTGTAAACATGGGGATATTCTCATTTTTTTGCCCCCAGGCACGACAACAAGCTCAAGTGCGTCACCAAATGGCAGAGGACAGCAAAGCTGATTACTCATCGATTCTTCAGAAATTCAACCATGAGCAGCGCGAGTATTACCACACTCACATTCCCAACATTTTCCAGGTCAGTTTGTCTTTCTAAGAAATGTGTGGCTTTGGGATTGTGGTTGCTGGTTATATTCTAAGTTATTTATATAATTCTCAATTTCCTCTAACCCAAGTCATTTTGTGGAGCATTCCGACATAGACTCGCAGTAAAACGAAGTGAACTGTTCATCTCAAGATTCATCAGTAGCCTTGGTAGCTTCCTTGGTTTGCCCCACAGTCTAGAACTGTGGTTCTTTTTTTCTTTCTTTTTTTAATATATTTTATTGATTTCTTACAGAGAGGAAGGGAGAGGGATAGAGAATTAGAAACATCGATGAGAGAGAAACATCCATCAGCTGCCTCCTGCACACTCCCTAATGGGTATGTGCCTGCAACCAAGGTACATGCCCTGAACCGGAATCAAACCTGGGACCTTTGAGTCTGTAGGCCGACGCTCTATCCATTGAGCCAAACTGGTTAGTGCAGAACTGTGGTTCTTAAATTAACACTTCCTTTGCTAAAAGGACCATTCTAGTTACCGCACCGCCCCCCCCAAAAAAAAGCCAACTTAACTTTAGGAATCAATTAGCATTCATAGATGTAAGATTTGAACAGGTGACAGTTCTTCGAATTGTTTTTCTTTTGACTCCTTTATGTTTTCAAAAATGGTATGAGAAAAGATATTTAAGCCTTAAAACAAAACAAAACAAAAAAGATACACACATGTCCTCTCACTTTGGAAATCTTTAAAACCTCAAGTGCAGTTGTAGAAAAAAACAATAGCTCTTTGCTTCATAGCGTCTGCACGCACGTGAACAAGAGCCCCCCACCTCGCAGAAGGAAGCTGCGCTAGTTACACCCCAGCCCGGCTTGGGTTGAGACAGTTAACCAAATGCTGTGCTTTTGGTAAAGGGTAAAGCAGTGGGTCCAAGATGAAGGAAAAGTGTGAAATCTAATACCAAGTGGTGTTAATACTAAAAGTACCTGAGTTTGGGATTCTTGCTGAAATTGGAGTGGGATTGTGTGAAGTATACATTTGGGCAGCCCACCAATTCATAAAATGCGTGTACAGGGAGCAATAAGCTTACAGTTGCTTTTTATGGGCCTGTTTGCTTACTGGACGGTTGACTCATGGTAGCAGTGCTGCTGAAAAACAGCATCGTTAAATGACAGCCGTGGGCAGATGAATTTTACACAAAATCTGATGTTACAGAAAATACAAGAGATGGAGGAGCGGAGGATAGTGAGACTCGGCGAATCCATGAAGACCTATGCGGAGGTCGACCGGCAGGTGATTCCAATCATTGGGAAGTGCTTGGATGGAATAGTGAAGGCGGCCGAGTGCATTGATGAGAAAACTGTAAGTTTGGGAGGTGACCTCATTCAGCCTTCTCGTGACAGGCCGTTGCTCTCGGTGTCAACAGTAGCTGCTTCCGCGCTGTCTGGGTGTTCCATGTTTTGAGCGCCCCTCCCATTTTCCTATCACCACGGACCCTTTACTTCCATGCGTCTCTTCATCTGCAGTTCGCTCAAAGGCTTTGGGTGGTTTTATGTGCCTGGCTCCTGGACGGAAATCACGCCAGTCTCAGCGATTAACCACCCTGTGTACAGTGTCCACAGTCCAGCACGTCACTGTGCGGAGAGGGCCTTTCAAGGGAAATAGTCATGGTGGGTTTAGAAGTTAAGTCTCCAATCTTGACTTCCCTGAAACAAGCCCGACTTTAATTTCTTACATTAGAAGCTCAGAAATGTCTTTTTCCTTGAAAAAGACATTTACAATCTCACAAGGTTATGTCAGAATGGTGGTTTCCCTTTTAACTACAATAACTACGGCTAATCAGTTGAAATCTTTTCAAATGATCTTCTCTAGTTTTTGTGGGTTTTTTAATTAGATGACCATCGAGCTAGAATGTTATTACCAATCACTCGTGTTTTTGTAATACTTTATCTGTGCATGGACTCCTTTATCTAGGGCACTGTGCTTGTAACTTTCTGAGTCCCCTGAGGACATGTTGACCCGATGTGCCTAGCAGAGTGCACGCCGAGGAGTAGGCATCCGGTGCATTGATTTGTCCAGCACATTTCCATTGCACACCGGGTGCCAGCTAGGTACTAGAGATTCGGTAGAGCAAAAGGAGGAGAACTTTACTTTCTAGCAGAGGAGAGACTGAGCAATATATACATGAAGTAAAATTGTGTAATAAATTAGCATCACAATGAACTGAGAAATTAGAGAGGTCATCTACTCTTTGCTCTGACTTTGTATATGCTAAATTGCTTTAAGAACTTCTGATAGGAAATAGATTTTTGTGTGACTGTATTTTTTTCAGGGAATTGCTTATAATAGCCCAATTTCTCTGTGTTTAGCCAAGTTCTTTTATTTTTATTGATTTCAGAGAGAAGGAGAAGGAGAGAGAGATAGAAACATCAACGGTGAGAGAGAATCATCGATTGGCTGCCTCTTGCATGCCCCACACTGGGGATCGAGCCTGCAACCCGGGCATGTGCCCTGACCGGGAATCCAATTGTGACCTCCTGGTTCATAGGTCAACGCTCAATCACTGAGCCACACTGGCCAGGCTTGCCAAGTTCTAAATTAATATTTGTTTTTCCAAATGCAGAAAACTGGCTATTGAAAGTATCTTCAAACCTCAACTCAACTTATAGTGTTACAAATTATTCTTTCTAATGATAAAGTTATTACTAGAAAAAATGTTTCTTATCAATTAATGTAGCTTCCTGAGAAAAACGTCTATGCAGTAAACACAATTCATTGTGTAAAAAGCATTTACATGTATTTGAATGTGTTTGTGTGTGATGGGTATAATTTCAGGACTCACAGCTGGTCATAGAGGCCTACAAGTCAGGGTTTGAGCCTCCCGGAGATATCGAATTTGAGGATTACACGCAGCCAATGAAGCGCACCGTGTCGGAAAACAGCCTTTCCAATTCCAGAGGAGAAGGCAAAGCAGAGCTTAAATTTGGGGGCAAACCAAAAGGAAAGTTATGGCCGTTCATCAAGAAAAACAAGGTACTGGCGGTTGGTACCTGGTGTGAATGAGTTTGATAAAGTGTGCAGATTTTGATTTTATCTTTTAGTCTTAAAAAAAAATACTAGGATCCTAAACCTGTAGCTTTAGAATACAAAAAAAAAAAAAAAGGCCAGTGTGCTATTTTCTTTTAAAACAGTCTTCTTTCTGGTGGTGGTACCTTTGCCATGGCCATTTGTCCAATTTCAGATGCATTGTCACCCACACTAACAGATGCCTGACCTCACCATTTCCCATCACGCCTCTCGCTCCTTAGACGGCTGGTCACGTGGGCTGGAGAAGGGGAGGGTGCAGACTCCTGTAACCACTTATCAGCATCTCTACCTGCAACGGTTTCCGTGGGCTAGTAACTTGGTTTTGAACTCGTGCTAACACTCGGATCCATGAACATTTTCCGTTTTCTTTTATAGTGTAACACGTAGGTGCATGACGGCATTAACCTGGGGATAAAATATGATCGAGGCAACATGACTGCTTTCTCCTTAGAATATTTACTCTATAATTAAAAAAAAAAAACTATCTTGCTGTTTTCCCAGCCCTAGCATTTAAGGTCTTCCGTTTTCTCCCATCATGCTGTGTAAGTTTAGGTGGTTCCAAATGTTTACCCTTCTGGCTTACACTGGTCTAGAGTAACTGGTTAGAACTATAATTTGCATGTGAAAGTCCGCATGGGCTGCTTGTCAAAGATTTCTTGCTGTTCTTCTCTGCATTACTTACTAAAAACCCCACTTTCATCCTGTCCTTCATTCTGACATATTCCCATGTTTTCTTTTGGACCATGGCCTAAATATTTAATTGTTTGTGTTTTACTTGCTTTGGATCTCAATTATTATTTGATGCTTATTTTTGTTTTGTGTCTTTATCTTCTTGTCTCTGATGTTTACTGTCACTGCTCCATCTCTTACACGTAGCTTATGTCCCTTTTAACATCCCCCCATCAGCCTCCCCCTCCTCCCCCTGCCTCTGCCTCACCCTCTGCTGTTCCCAACGGCCCCCAGTCTCCCAAGCAGCAAAAGGAACCCCTCTCCCATCGCTTCAACGAGTTCATGACCTCCAAACCCAAAATCCACTGCTTCAGGAGCCTAAAGCGAGGGGTAAGTCCTGCCCGAACCCTGTCTCTCGCGTGGGCTCTGGTTGCATGGTTTGCTCTGCGTAACTCGTTTTGTTTGTGAATGAACTCATTGTGTTTTCCCACCACGGAAAGCAGTCAGGACCTGTGACTCGACAGGCAGTTAGAAAGAGGAGGAAGAGAGGAGGAAGGAAGCAGGGTGGCTGGAAGGAGCCATCCCGCGCAGAGTTCTTTCTGTCTTCAGTGCATTCCAGAAGGACTTTTCTCCACTTCCCTTTTAAAACACTCAGGTCATTAATATTTTACCCTGATTTTACCAAAAAAGGGAAACTCAAGATTCAGTTTCTAAAGTTAGCGCCCTGTGAGATGAGGAATTAGAAGTCACTGTGTAGTCGGGATATATTTCCTTAATAATTAATTACTGAAACGACGTGAGGGTAACAAGAACACCTCTCTCTGAGCCCTGCCTCTGGGTCCGATGGGAGATACGGGTCCCAGCGGTTTCTTCAGCTCTTCTGGTGAACGGAGGAGACGTTGATAAAAATTCCCATAGAATGTCTGACTGGGGAAGGCCTGATGCGATATTTATCTTTAAATGGTGAAGTAACAGCCACCGGCGTTTATTGAGTGCTTATTACATGCCAGACTGTTCTCCACGCTCATTTACTTTACTTGGGTTATTTTACGAAAAATAAGAAAACTGAGGCATAAAAAGGTAAAGTTAGGAAGATGGACAGCCAGGCTGGGGTTCTGTGACATCCGCACTGAGAGAGAATCTGTTATAACACTGGTAACTCATTGCGGGGGTGGTTTAGACTCAGGTGGGCGGTCTCATTACGGCTGCATGTGCTTAAGTCACAGTAACCCAGAGGAGAGAGCAGTTAGAAAAGGTTGGAATGAAGTATTGGCAGTATCTGAATACATCTAAATTGTCTGTCCGAGCTGCCCTGCCTCCCTTTACAAGGAATAAATAAGCATGGTTATCAGGAGTAACCGTGGGTGCCTCCGCACACCTAGCTGCGGCCCAGCGGCCGTGGGATGTTCCTGCACAAACATAAATCCTACTGTCCCTCCTTCTGTGTGAAAAGGAGGGTAACTGTGTCATAGATAACTTAAAGTAAGGGACAAAGACCACAGGGTCCTCTCAGTGTTCAGGAAAAGACCCAAGAATGTCAGTGATCAGTAAGTGTAAGAAAAAGATGGCAAGAAAAAAATATAACACTTAAGCACACACAAAAAAAAACAGTGAAATAGGGAACTGGTTATTTTGATCATTTAAAGGACCCCTCCTCACTCTCTCTCTCTTTTTTTTTTAACCATAATTAGCACAATGAATTTTATTTTTTACCCCTCAATTCTATGTTCAGCAAACCTCTGTTCAAAATTTTCCTAAATGGTGAGTGTGTTTTCTTTTACATACACATGCACACACATATTTTTGTTTCTCTGTGTTAGTCGGGTCAGATTTGATGTCCCTTCAAACCTGAAGTAGCAGTGCAAAAAAAGAAAACAAAAGGAGAAGGAAAAAAGATAAAGGAAATAGATTATAGAAGTGGGATTAGGAAATTCATAACAAAAAACAAATCTGAAGTTTGGGGGAATAAATTTGATTTTAAAGCAATTTCAGAACAGAAGGCACATGACTAGAATGATACAGTCCTTGCCACAATTTTGTTTATTCTATTTTTGAGCATGAAGACTACTCAGATAGGAAAAGTATCCTAGGAAGATAACAAATCTGTGACTTCAATGTGTCTTTTAATGTATCCTGTTTGCAGCTGTCAGATCCAGATTGAAATAGTTGCTGTACCAGGATGTATAAATCTTGTGCAAACACTTCTTAGCCAATTTTGTTTCTAAATAATTACACAGGATAAAATCTTTTTTGTTGTAAATCAGTGACAGTTGTAAGAAAATGTTGGTTCATTGAACATCTTCAAAGATTGGCATGCCACTTGAGCGTTACTAACCATTATTTCATCTCTACCCTAGGTAGGATGTTCTCAATTTGCCAACTACAAAGTGTAATTTCATTGTCTTAAATTGGAATTTCTTTTTCTGGTCTGAGCAAAGGACTTCTAAATCTAAAGTGCGGTCCTTTTTGCCCCATGTTTTAGAGTTAATTATATGGGGAAATGCCACCAAAGTTTGCTCAAATGATTTTGAAAATCCTTATCCATTGTTTGTCAGATGTTACAATCCTATGGTTACTTCCATTTTATTCATTGTATCCTGTTCTCTTGCTGATTATTGGCAGACTCAGTCTTTCTGTTTCCACAAAGAACTCAAGAAGAGGACGATAGGGAGACCCACGTATGCTTTTGAAGCTAGGGACTATGTTGTAAGTGTATGTGACGGCCAGGCCCCGCAGTCACGGCACAGGCACTAACCCCATTGCCACCACCAAGACCGGGGACCCAGTGCGCTCTGGTAGGCTTCCACCGAGAAATGAAATTCTCAATTGAGAGACCCGGACAGCGGGGAGAAAAAAGTCTAATTGTATAAATTCAACCCCAGGCTACTTCATCCGGGAAACTTGTATGGAAAAAGGAACCAAACTTCCCAATAACAATGAAACTTCCTAAAAATATCAGTAAGCGGAGCTTGGTTTTTCCCCTTTCCATGGAGGATGACTGCAGTCTGAGAAGATGTTACGGCAGGATTTCCCCCATAAAATGCAGCTGCGGAGCCTGGTCACAGGAGGGTGACGCTCCTCCAGATGACAGTTGTGTGGCCCGGTCACCCACTTCCACACCCGTAACAGATGATCCCCATAAAGGGAGTCACCCCATAAAGCTTGGAGAACCCCCTAAGTCCGTGAAGCATGCGCAAGGTCACAGAGGAGTGGACTGACTTTCGGTGGCCCTCGCACACCTTGCTCAGATGTTTATTTCCGTGGTCCCCTTTCTTGTACTTGAGGTTAGTACCTGTGGCTGCCGGTAACATGGATGCGCTAGCTCTCTGTTCTCACGTGCTCTTGACCTCATGGCTCCCAGGCTCCATAACTGTCACCTGACACTGACAGCTTTTCAGTACTCCAGGGCCTCGCAACGCACCGTACGCAGCCTTTAAAACGTCCCCGTAGCAGATGATTCGGTTTCTAATTGCAAAACATCTAACTGGCTGGCTTACAACGTAAGACCAAGAACCGGTTCCTAATCGTTTCAAGCAGTAGCAAGTACTGTGATGGCGGGAAAATGGAATGTGTCCCAGAATTTAGTACTTCCTATTTTTACTGGCATTTATTCTCAATCCTAACGACTTACTATTATGAAGTGGCAATATTCTTAGGCTATTCGTTTTGATGTTAGGATCCTATATTTTATTTAACTTACTTATTTTTGTTAATCCTCACCAGAGGATATTTTCCCTATTAATTTTTAGAGAGAGTGGAAGGAAGAGGGAGAGAAACATCAATGTGAGAGAGACACATCTATTGGTTGCCTCCTGCTCGGAGCCCAGAGTTGGGGAACATGCATCCGAGGTACATGACCTTGACCAGAATCGAACCTGGGACCCTTCAGTACCAGGGCCAACGCTCTGTCCATTGAGCCACACCGGCCAGGGCAGGATCCTGTATTTTAGAATGCTTTAGAAAGACTATGTAACTTTGAAAAACAGAAGTAGCTGAATAGAAAGCAGATAGTTGCCGAGTTCCAATCCCAGGCTGTTTGAGGCAGCGGTGTTGAGCGGGAATGTGCGAGAAACATCCGCCTATGGCCGTGTGCTCTGTGGGGAAGGTATTTGCAGAGTTTCCCGCTGTGCACCATAGCGTTGTCTGTAAAGAACTCAAACCGTGATGAGCAGGTCTGTGCCAAGTTCACAGGAGCGGCTCAGGGAGCCACCATCGCTGCCCACAGAACAGCCACGGCTGTCTGCACCTTCCCCCCAAGCTCTGTCTTGCAACCTCTTTCCTTGAAAGTCTGCTTTTTCCTCCTACAGACGATCTCTCTGAAAGCTCAGCCTGTTTACAAAGAAGTGTAGACTTTGAGTTCGTCTTCAGAATAAGACTTTCTAAATCCGGTTGAGGAATTTGAACACCCTCCCGCCTCCTAATGGAAAGGAAAGGGCACTTTCTGTGAAACTTTGCCTCCGAGATAGTTTTGGGTCCCCTCCCCATTGCCTGAACCCCTAGGATTGGCAGCAGCTCAGAGGCACCGAACTGTCAGGTTGGCTTCTATGGCCACAGATCAGGTCTCACCTGTTAATGCAGAACCAAGTGTTTCTTCTCGAATTTTGAGAGACCTTTTTGTCTGTTTGGGGCCCAGTAATCACTACACCTTTGCTCACCGTCAGGCCCGGCAGGATGGCAGCTGCAGGCTCCTGATGATGGCCCCGGAGGCCCCGGCCAGGAGTGGCCTTGGCTATTGAGACCAGTGGCCGTCTAGTTCCCAAAGCTAAGGTTCTAGAGCAGCTGCTCCTGCTAATTCTCCAAGTGCTATGCACCCCCTGTGGGCAGGGCTCAGCGGATGGAAAGCCTGTGACCACCCTGCCCGGGCGGGCACTGGGCCTCCTCTTCCGCCTGGTACCCAGGCTTTCTGGCTCCTGAGGCAGTTTCTCAGAGCAGCTTCCAGTCCTTGGTTTGCTGCTCAGCAGTCTGAGAATTTGCTCGCGTGCCTATAAGAAACGCCAGTGTTCTATTCATTAGCTTTCCTTCACGTGGAAATATAACCCGCCTGCTGTGGAAGTGATTGCTTCTCAGACTTCTAGTCTGCAGCAAGTTTGGTGAACAAACTTGCTGTCTTTTATGATCGTTACATGCCAGCGACTACAGACTTATTTTCGTTTCTCTCCGGCCTGATGGGGCCCACACAGCACTACATACAGAAACCCTGCCTTCCTATCTGTGCTCTGCGTTGGCGACACGGCAGCTAAGGGGAGGTTCGGTGGGATGGCCCCTCTTGTGAACTTTGCACAGATCCGCTCCAAGCCATTTCCACGGAGCGGCAGGTGGATTTTCGATGTTAACGCGGTAGAGCTGACCACGTTCCTCTCCTTCTGATGTGTTCTCTCTCTCTCTCTCTCTCTCTCTCTCTCTTTCCCCGTCACCCCTTGAACTTGTCCATGAAGCTTTCTCTCAAGCTGGTAAGCACGATTGTCCCCTGCATGCCCTGGTCTAACCAGGTTTCCCCTGTGTGTCCTCTGGGTGCCCGCCCCGTGCCTCCTGCCTTCGCCGTTCACTCTGGCCTGTGCTTCTCCTGTGTGTGCTGCCGTGGCTCTGTCTTTGTTAGACTTAGGCCTTCATAGCACGAAGGCTGAGAATCTAATAGATCTCCTAACAGATCTTCATCTTTCCAAGTTGCTAAGAAAATTAACGCTTAACTCCTGATTTCGGTTATGGTGTTTGTCTTTTACTATCGGAGCCTTAAAACGATGAGAAATGTTCTTTATTTAAATATGAACATACACATGGAGTCGCAGGGAGTCTATGTATCGGCTCATTTAGAATAAAAGTAAATGTAATCGTTGTAAGATGCTCCTCCCTGAGAGCCACAGAGCCCATGACAAACGCAGGAACGATGCCAGGCTCACACCCGGTCTGAGCGGCCCCCGGACGGAGAACCGAAACCTCCCCAAGGCGCTTCTTAAATGCGCTGGTGCCTGTGCTTAGCTGATTGGAGGAACCACCAGGTGATGTGTGGACCGTGCAGAGCCTCTGCCTCCCAGCCGATGGACTCAGTGTTCCGTGTTGCTTCTCCTTACTTGTACAGCCCTCGTGAACAAAACTAATCACTCCATGTACTAAAAGAGAATCTTAACCAGCATAACCCACAGCTCCACTTCAGGTGTGTGTAAGCTACCCTCTCAAACAATACCCTGACCTGTGGCCAGTGATCACGGTGACAGCTCCGCCAGGAGCCAGATGGGCACTTTGTGCTCTACGGTTGCTAATGCAGATGCTATTTCACGGTGGTTCGTGCATACACGCGCGTGTGTGTGTGTGTGTATGCATCTGCGTATATACAGAATTTTTTCAACCTGACCAGTATCTGGCAGCTGATGACACAGCCCTAAAGAAAATGAATATTTTATTAATTGAACATTTCTTGGGCTGAGATAAAAATCTCGAGACAAGTCCTGATTAAGGACAAGAAGGGAAGATCCGGATGCTCATGGGAACCGCGTTCCCCGTGGCAGGCCTCTCGGACGCCGGGCCTCCTTGCCCTCACGTGCCCTTTTGCTGCGGTGTTCGCAGCAGAAGGCCATGCTGTCAGGCAGTCTTTCTGGTTTGAGATAGAAATCATTCTACCCACCTGGCATTGAGTTGTTGCCCAGCCAGTGGTCGGCAAACTGCGGCCTCTTGAGTGTGGCTCTTCCACAGATACCACCTGCGGGTGCGCACGTACAGTGTGATTGAAACTTCGTGGCCACACACAAGGGGCCAAAGAGCCGCATATAGCTCGTGAGCCGCAGTCTGCCGACCACTGGCCTAGACCATCACTTTGAAGCGAATAAAAAAGCGAAGTCACCCAACGTGGCTGGGGGTCCAAACCTCCAGCCTCAGGAAGCAGCTTGCTCTCGTCTGCTTGGGAGGAGTGCTCGGGGCACATGTTCGGTCCCAGGAGCCATAAACCAGGGTCTCCTGGAGCCACAGCCATTTAACATGCACATGTGTGTGGCCCCTCCTTCCAGGACCAGTGCCCTGGTCCTCTGTACCTGGTGCTCCCGAGATTGCAGAACCTCTATTCTGACTCAAAGCTGTAAATATACACGCCTTCGTGGCAACAGGAATCCTAGGTCAGGGTATTGTGTAAAGGAATTCGAGCTTCGGAAGCCTCATTGGGCAGAAGGGCTGCTAAGGTTTCCCGGGAACCTTGTGTCTCCGGATCTAGATGCTTCGGCCTGAGCCTCCACAGCAGCGCGAGGCTTATGGGAGCCATAGTGACCGAGGTTCGTTTTAAGTAACAACACGGAAACATAGGCGATCTATTGAGGGGGCCTCACGGGTCAGTTAGACTGACGCCTGATCCGCTGGGAAGAATTCACGAATTCGTTATTGCAAGTCACAAGCACAGTGTGTTTTGCTTACACTAGTCTCTGCAGCTGTTTTCCCATCCATGCAAGTCTTGCACCTGTTCATCTAGACCTGTGTCCCCAATATGGTGGCCACTCACACCCGGGGCTATTTAAATCTTAGCTAATTAGAATGAAATAAAAGTTTAAAATTCAGTTCCACAGTTGCATGGGCCACTCTCCACCAGCTCAGCAGCCACGTATATACGGCTCCTGTGCGGGACGGTGCGGACGCGGGCCATTCGCAGCACCGTAGGCAGTTCTTCAGCCTCCGCACAGAGGAAGGCTCATGCCATCAGCAACCTCGCGTCGACCACCTGCTGGAGCTCCTGCCTTCTGATGCAGTGGATCCCACACTGCGTTTTGTTGAGGAACAAGACAGAGCAAACAGCGCAAACCTCACTTCTAGGTCACGTGCTGATTTGCTTCACGTAAACTGGGCCGGAGAACAAGCCACTGAGCTCTGGGAAGCGATGGAATCGCGCAAATTGAAAAGCAGGGTTTCAGGTGTTAGAGCAGGATGGTGTACGGGGAGGAAAAACAGCCGGTTATTTCATACTGGAGGTTAGTTGCTTCATTTTAGTTTTAGAGGTGAATTGAGTCCTTGGTTTGACATTAGGGAAGAGTCACTTCCATTGTGGTCTTACATCTTACTACTTCTCTCTTTCTCTCTCTCTCTCTCTCCCTCTCCCTCTCTTTTTGTCACACACACACACACACACACACACACACACGGCTTTGAGAACACTAGCCTTTGTGTGGTCCTGGTGCTGAACTATTTGCTGAGTCACACTTCCAGCCCCACAGCCTGGCCGTTTAGCACAAGCGGCCTGAGAACCTGGGTCACAAGCCCCCGTGTAAGCTGCTCGGCAGACCCAGCTCGACTCGGGAGTGACATTATCCAGGTCCCTTCTTTCCCGCCCACCCCCCAGGCCGGCCTTGCCTTTGTGTGACCGGTTCCAAAGGAACATCTCTTGTCTCAAGCCCTTGGCTTAGCTCTGGTCATCGAATAAACTTCTCTTTCTTTATGAAAATTGCCTCATTGAAGTGAAAGGACTTGATAACCATCACTGAGCTTCTAACAAGCGAAGCGTATGTAAGTCTACACGCTCGCTGCTGGTGTTTCCCCTTAAATCGCATGCACAGAGGGAAGATAGCAGTTGTTTTCGAAAGGGAATCGAGATACAAAACTATGTTCAGACGGAGGAGAGCAGCAGAGGCCGTTCCACACCCTGCAGGCGCTGACTCTGAGGCATGTCCCGAGGTTACCCTAACGGTGGCCCAAAGGCACGTCCAGACCTCCAGGGGCAGAGGGCCAAGAGTGCATGGGGGGAGGGGAGGTTTTATTTTTAAAATAAACAAAACCCTTTTCACCCACATTCTCTGAGGAACCCGCTGTCCATGTCACTTTTCGGGGATGGGAACTTTTGGCCTAGGCCTGGGGTCTGGGGGAGAGACGGGAAGCAATACTCAGACTCGGGGAACAGTGCCTGCGACGGGCACTGTTTTCTATGAAGAAACCTGAACTTGAAACGGCCTTAAACTTCAGTGTGGCCACCAACACTGAGATAGAGGGAAGATTCGTCTCAGATTTGTCTGGATCCTCCCCGAGTCGAGTGTTTCCTCCGCCCTCCCCTCCTGCAGCATCGCTCTTGCCTTTGGGAGTGGCCGCGGCCTCGGCGGAGCTCGCAGTGGCTTGGGGACTGGTCTGCATGCACGGATTCTGCCTCGGCTGGTGTCGTGGGAAAGGGCTGGGTTTATTTCACAAACGTCCGCACGCCCTGGTGTCTGGGGACCGGCCCTGCTGGCCACCTCCCCGTCTGTGTGCGAGGAGGCCCACCGGCCTTCCCTGGCCTATTTCTGTTCGGTCTGCAGGGTGCAGCGCCGGAGGACTTCAGCAACCTCCCTCCCGAACAGAGAAGGAAGAAGCTCCAACAGAAGGTCGACGAATTAAATAAAGAAATTCAGAAGGAGATGGATCAAAGGTAGAGTGGATCGATACGGTTCTTCAGAAATTCGAGTTCCGTTTGGAAAGACGGGAAGTCCTAGCCTAGATTTTAGTAGAAGTGCTTGCTTCAGGCACGTGTTGCGTCCGAGCTGGCCTGCTGGGCTGCTGTTACAAACCGGGGGGATGTTTTTATCTGCAGGTTTTATTCTGAGTTTGGGGAACAAACTACATAGGATTATCTCTTTTATCGTGAGTGTGTAGGTGAGCTTTTTTATACAAATGAGGATGAGAAAAGTGGCCTGACCCCACCCTCTCCCTGCCCCCCACATCCTAGCTTTGGGTCCAAAATGTCCTTGTCTTCCTACTTCAGTCAGTCACAATTAGCCTCTTGTGTTTGTAGAGAGCGCTCGCTCGATGGTGTCTAGAAAACAAATACGTGTCTTAGACACACCCAGCCCTAGGGCGTCAGTGTGTCCTTGCTCTGGGGAGGCGCTGCTCCAGGCCCCCACTGTAGCGGCTCCATACTTTCTAGTCGGAAGAAACAGACAGTAAGCAAATAAGCATAATTATGTGATGTTGGGGACGGTGCATGCTGTGAAGAAAAAGGAAGGAGAGCCAGCCAGGGGCTGGCGGTGCAGTGGGCTGAGGGCTCCAATGGGAGGTGGCCTCAGGGGGAGCAGGCGGTTCCCAGAAGCCCATGCGGCCGGCAGGATACGGGCTGAGGTGCGAGGAATTCTCTTCCTGCTATTTCTGTATTTTCAGTTAAACTGTTTCCCATAGCTCAGTCTTGTGTTGTATCATTGGCTTCGATTTCTCATTGCTCTAAACTGCCAACCCCTCAAGCTCCACTGAGAGCCCCCTAAGCCAGAGTCCAAGTTCCCTGAGCTCTTTGGTGCTGGACAGAGCCCGAGCCGAGCATGCGTGCGCGTCTAGGCCCCTTGTGCAGGCTGCGGCGTGTGGCTCCCAAACACGGTCTCAGGAAGGTGTGGGGTCCACAGAATGCGGCTTCGAGGCCCTGTGGCCTACCTGCCATGGATACCAACTTAGGTTCCATTCCTTTTTTAAAAAAAAAAAATTGTATTGATTTCAGAGAGGAAGGGAGAGGGAGAAAGAGATAGAAACATCAATGATGAGAGAGAATCATTGATCAGCTGCCTCCTGAAGGCCCCACACTGGGGATCAAGCCCACAACCTGGGCATGTGCCCCGACCGGGATTCAAACCGTGACCTCCTGGTTCATGGGTCGACGCTCAGCCACTGAGCCATGCCGGCCGGGCTGGGTTCCATTTCTTAGTAGTTGAAATAGTGTGTAATAACATTTCCAAAGCGATTAGCTGGGCCCGCAGACCCAGGAGGCCAGCGACAGCTTCGGTTTGCAGGAACGTTCACACGTGGAAATGCTTGGATTTTGTTTGGATTGACTTATACGTCTTACTGGCTGCAGGCAGGAGGAGGGCCCATCCCGAGAAGGCAGCTGGAGGTTTAATATCGGTCTCTGGATGACATGGACCCGGGGAGCAGGGTTCCTAAGGAGACGTTTCAGGGGGGCTGACCCCGATATTCCCTTCCCACCCACACTCCCAACCCGTCTCCCAGTCACGTGGTTTCCAGGGTGGTCGAAGAATGTGACTGGCTGGTGGCATCAGCCTCCCCCTCCGTCTGCTCCCTTTTTCCAGAGAGGCCATCACCAAGATGAAGGACGTGTACCTGAAGAACCCTCAGATGGGAGACCCAGCCAGTCTGGACCACAAATTAACAGAAGTCATCCAAAATATAGACAAGCTGCGGCTCGAGGCCCAGAAGTTTGAGGTATGAAAAAGCCGTTGGGAGGGTGGGTGGGTGGGAGGTAACCAACCAAAGACCTTATATGCATATATGCAGAACCCATGGTCACAGACAATAGGGTGCTGAAGGCCTGGCGGGGGGTGCTGGAGGGGATCAATGGGGGGAAAGGGGACATCTGTAATACTTGCAACAATAAAGAATTATTAAAAAGGAAGGAAGGAAGGAAGGAAGGAAGGAAGGAAGGAAGGAAGAAAGAAAGAGAGAAAGAGAGAAAGAGACAGACAAAGGAAAAGCTGTTGCCGGGAAAAGGGAAGCAGAAGGGATGGGTGTTGTGAGCTGCCTGCGGGTTCAGACGCCAGCATTTTCTCAGGGGACACCTGCCCCTGGGAAGGCGGTGTCAGAGCTGTGGTAAAGGGAATGCACTGCCCCCCCAGCGCTCTGCTTCCCATTGACTGTGTCCCCTCCCTGGCACCATTGGAAGGTGAGTTGTTTGGCTACAGTGTCGTTTGTTCATTGACGTGGTGAAGTTTGTTCCGCAACATCTCACGTTGCCAGAGTGTAACTGGGGACGGGCCCGCCCTCGTCCCGGGAAATCAGGACGGTGGGTTGAGATGTGCTGCTCCTTCAGAGGACCCAGCACCCCAGGGTGCTAGACGGGAACACCAGCCAGAAACACAAATGAGCAGGAAGCACTGGCCTCTGAAAACGCCTTAGTACATGTGTTAGCGAGAGAGGCGCCCTCTCAAGGACAAAGCCTTCTTTTTTTCGCCTCCAAATTAAAGACCTCAGAGCAGGGAAAATAAGTGAAGAACGGATCCTTCCCGTCCGAATCGGTTGTGTCTGTCAGTGAGGGGTCAGATGTGGATTTTTATTGTTTCTAGAACCTGTCAGTCAGTGATGGATGTTTGCGTGCTTAGAACCTGGAAATGTCCATTTCTGGCCATTTGTATTCTTTTGCCTCGTGAACAGGGAACTAGTTCAAATGTCGCTGAAGGTAACTGTCCACTCTGATGTCCTCTGTGCACGTTTCTCGCTATGAAAAATGACACTCCGAAAAAGTGGGAAAGGGAAGTGTGGCTTTCAAATTGAGTCAGCGCCCAAGTGTGGCAGTTCCTCATGTTTCCCAGTGTGACCTCTGGGTCACAGAGGTTTGGGAACAGAAGGAACTAGAAGTGACTTATCCCAAGTCACACGGCTGTTCACAGCCCAGGGGTGGGACCCCCCGCGCCCCCCCCAAACATGTTCTTTCCACTCCGCTCCTTGGGAAGGGACGGAGCAGCGGCCTTCGAGTCCTTATGCCGGGGCCTTGCTCGTCCCTCTCCATCAGCCTTGGTGCCCAGGGCCGCCGAGCCGGGGCTTCCAGGTCCCGGGGTGGCCTCAGCCGGTCTCTTGTGTCTCTTGTTCCAGGCCTGGCTGGCGGAGGTGGAAGGCAGGCTCCCGGCCCGAGGCGAGCAGCGCAGGCAGAGCGGACTGTACGACGCCCAGCCGGCCCCCGCCGTCAACAACTGCGCACAGGCCCGGGAGAGGTACAGTATCCCCGCGGCCCTGCCCTCGGGCGGGCGCAGCTTCACTCAGGCTTCTGATTCTGGACGCGAGCCTAAGCACAGATCCCAGCGCCCCTGTGATGAGGGCCTGTGGGTCTCCCACGCGCGGCTTCTGGCTCCACGGGGGACCATTTAAGATGGTCTCGGTTGCCAGCTCTGGGCCGCGCCACGGGCGAGCGGCGTCCTCCCGCTCGGTTGCTATAGTTGCTGTGTGCTTTCTTTCTTGAGCAGCCCGGATGGCAGTTACACGGAGGAGCAGAGCCAGGAGAGCGAGGTGAAGGTGCTGGCCACGGACTTCGACGACGAGTTTGACGACGAGGAGCCGCTGCCCGCCATCGGGACGTGTAAAGCGCTCTACACCTTCGACGGTAACGCTTCACGACACCGAGTTCCCCACTGTCCGGAGCTGTCCGAGCACCCGCCCTGCCTGTGGCTGCCTTTCTGCTAAGCCCCCAGGCCTTCCTCTCACTCCCTTTTGTTCTGCTGAGAGTGTCATCATCAGGTTGCTGGCTGTGTATTCTGCCGTTTGGCCCATGTAATTGAGCAGCCTTCATGGAGCTTACGTAACTGCAGCGGAGAGAAAGGAGTAATGGTTATTTCCTGCATTCGTCCAATAGTTACAGAACTCCTGTCTTGAGAAGACTCCCCAGAGGGTGGGATGCAGGCAGTGCGGTGTGGCGTCCACCCCGGAGAACAAAGCAGAGTTGTGTCTAGGGGGCAGCTTCAGCCTCCGGGAGGGGGACAGACGGGCAGGGGGCACTGGGGACCAGGCCTGAGAGGCAGCTTCAGCCTCCGGGAGGGGCACAGACGGGCAGGGGGCACGGGGACCAGGCCTGAGAGGCAGCTTCAGCATCCGGGAGGGGCACAGACAGGCAGGGGGCACTGGGGACCAGGCCTGGGAGGCAGCTTCAGCCTCCGGGAGGGGCACAGACGGGCAGGGGGCACGGGGACCAGGCCTGGGAGGTGTGGCTGAGCCCAGGTGTCTCAGGTGGTCAGAGAGGAATGTAAGACCAGAGGTAGGCAGTGCCCATGGGGCTGGGGGAGAGGAAAGGACACATTTGGATTGTAGGCCGCAAACACTGAGGACGTATTGAGAGGATTTGGGAGAGACCTTGCCCGACCAAGCAGGACCTGGGCCGTTTGTTGTCATGTGTGGAGGAGCAATTAGAACAGGATGATGGTTGGAAAGGGGAGCCGGCTGTCGGGAACTGAGGAACCTGGACCCAGTGTCTGCAGACCATGACGAAGCTGCGGGAGGGCGGGTGCAGATAAGTTGGGGAAGCTCTGGCATCAGTGCATTTTCATTGTGACAAGACAAGAAAGGGAAGGACCAGGTTAGATGTTCCAATTTCACTTCATGTCTAAAGCACCCCCACACCCCTGTTGACCGCCCCCTGAACAAGGCGCCTTTCCGAGGGCTGTCGGCAGTGGTGGCTGGTCCCGGGAATTATCTTAGCAAACGGCCTTGGGAGCCTCGATGGAGGAACGGACGCAGAGATGCCGCGGCTAACACGCTGCTCGGACTCCTGGCTGATTGCAAGTGGGAGCAAAGCGGGAGGAAATCAAAGACGAGGCATGAGGGACAAGGGAGACGCCGCTGAAATGGGAGAGGAGGGGGTGTGTGAAGAGGGAGCAGCCATGAACCCAGGTCCGTCCGTCGTGCTCAGATTTCAGGACAACGCTAGGTACAGATGTGCTCGGGCCGAAGAGGGAGCCTTCGCTGGGGACACAGCCAGACTGGGGAAGGCGGTGGGGGGGCGGGGGTGACCAAAGCCCTGGGAGTACTTTCCCCCTGGAGGGAGGGAGGGAGGGAGGGAGGGAGGGAGAGGAGCAAGATGGGGGAGAGGTGCGGAGAGGACCGAAGGCTTCCCCGGGAAAGTCCCTGCGGCCTAGCCAGGTGGGAGGTGGCGCTCCTCGCCTTGTTGGAAGGGGCAGGGCCGGGCACCTGCGGACCCACCTCTACTTTCATTGCACCTGTTTCCTGGCCAAGCTCCTGTTTGCCCGTAAACCTCATATATTCTGATCTTGTTTTCAGGTCAGAATGAAGGAACCATTTCAGTAGTTGAAGGAGAAACGCTGTACGTCATAGAGGAAGACAAAGGTGACGGGTGGACCCGCATTCGGAGAAATGAAGACGAAGAGGGCTATGTCCCCACTTCATACGTCGAAGTGTATTTGGACAAAAATGCCAAAGGTGCTAAGACTTATATTTAATACAGCTTTTTAAAAACTTTTTAAAAGCAATTGGAGTTGTTTCTCCCCACAACTGTGACTGCTCCAGGCAGTTCTTCAAAAGCCTGGCCGGAGAGCCGCCCGCAGAGCCTGGCTCCTGCCCTCGCGGCGTCGGCGTCGGGCCGCTCCGAATTCCTTGGCTAGTCTTGACTAGTATCGAGTTTCGAGTTTCGCTTGCTGATGGCGTTTATGTGGAAAGCTGCCAACTGCCAGTTTACTGCTCTGTCAGTTGAAGTCGGGTAAACACTTCTCCTTCCGGCAGCATCTGTAGATAACAACAAAAAGTTGCCTTCTAGCTTCTAATCAATATTTCCCAGTTCCAAAGGCCACACACCCCCTGGCGCAGCAGATTCAGCCCCCTCGTTTGTATCTCGTGTCTGCCACCAATGGAACTACCATAGAAGGTTACATGCTGTAACTTAGCACATTGAACTATGCTAGTTTGTTACATTTTACAGTCATTCACTTTGGAGGGAGTCATACATAAAAGCTCTTCCTCCTTGAATAAAGAAGCAAGTAGCAGATTCATTTATTGGTATCAAAAGTGTGTAATTTTACCTAAACCTGGTAAAAGTCACTGTTAGATCATCGAGATTATCCTATTATGTCTATTTGATCCCAAACAAGCAGTTGAAATCTGGAAAAGTTTGGTCAATTTTACCCAGTTGATTTTTTTGTTTGCTTATTTGTTAATCCTCACCTGAGGATATTTTTTTCTATTGCTTTTCAGAGAAAATGGAAGGGAGGGAGGGAGAAAGAGACAGAGAGAGAGACACAGAGAGAGAGACTGGTTGCTTCATACACACGCCCCAACCAGGAGTGGGGAGGGAACCTACAACCCAGGTACATGCCCTTGATCAGGAATCGAACCCGAGACCCTTTGGTGTGTGGGCCAACACTAACCAGCAGGCAACACCGGCCAGGGCCCCAGTTGATTTTTACACACGGCTCTCGATCTCCCCTCCGAGGTTGACAGAGCCGTCAGCTTTGCCAGTGCCCTGTAGGGGAGCGTCTGTGAGAACAGCACTCGCTCTGCTCTGTCCTGTCGGAGGGTGTGTGGCGAGTGGAGCTGTGGTCGGCTGACCCGCCCCAGGTGGGGCTGTGTCCACACAGACACAGCCCCCATCCCTCACTTTTCAAAGGGGGGATTAAAAGAAGTCATTGGCATCTTTGAGCCCCCAAGTGCGGGTGGACTGAGAAATTGTTGTAGAGTTGCTAGCTGGCCTCATACAGTTAACTGTAGCCAGAATCAAATACACCGTTTCACCATCTTCCAAGGAAACTGGGTCACATGGGGATTTGCATTTCGAAGTTGGCAGGACAGGCGGTGAGATTGTCACGTGCACAGGCGGTGCCAAGCCCAGTGTTCGTGCCCGATTCCAGGATCCGCCCTGCGATCATGTAGGACAGCTGCAAGAGGCTCAGAATGAAGGTGCTCGTCCAGGTCCCCCTTCCGCTTGGCTTTGGAAAGTATTCGTGTCCTTTAAATGGGAAATGCGCTCCTTGCCTGGACACGGAGGGCTCCTTTAAAAAGCTCAAGTCAACTGGGAGCTGATTTTTAAAGCCACAGCAGCGCCCCGGGTGGGAGTCCAGGACCCGACTCCAGCAGGAAGTTCGCAGCCATTGCTCCCAAGGGCCACCGAGGGGGAATTTAGTGGCTTTTAGGTAATGACAGCCTGATTTTTAAAAATGCTTTTTATTTTTAAATACACAGACCCGGGAGCTCGCCGAGCTAGTGGGTCTTGTCACCCAGAGTCTCCCAGTGGTCACGTGGGACACACTTGGAATACAGTCTCAAAGGCAGAAAACCGATGGGTCGGCCTGCGTGTTTAAACAGAACTTTGTCATTCAAATTTCCTCAGAATTATTATACCGATCACGGCACGCAGCCTGAGCCCAGCCCTCTCGGGGTTCCCCCCCCCCCCCACCCCCCCCCCCCCGTTCAGCAAGGCTGTGAGAAACCAGCCGCCCCTTAGACCACAGCTGAGGGCCTGTAACCTCATTTCCAGCCGATGAGCTACTGGAGAAAGCAACCTCAACATGGCAAAAGTCTTAAATGGGGCAAGACCGCGTAGCCTTTTACAAGCCGGCCCTGAAAAGCGGGGCATTCCGTGAAGTTTCTCCCTTTGTTTTGTTTTTTTGTTGTGTTTGTTTTTCCTTTAGTGGTATGCAAATTCGGTTCAGAAAACAGCTCCGTTGGTTTTCGGGAGGAGCGGTTCGGGTGCATAAATTATTATTATTAAGTTGTACCCTTTGTCTCAATAGCCCAGGAATTGATGTAATATTGACTCAACAGTGATACTTTGCAGTTTCAGTTCACTGGAACAATTCCCCCAGGACCGGGAATGTCCCTTTCCCCCCAAAGTATACTTTGTTTTCTTCCCTAGTTATCTGCTCAGACAAAAGCAGCCAAGTCTCAGCTTGTTTATCAAGCTTTCTCCACTTCCTTTAGCGCTTCTGTTGCTAATGTGTGTGCAGAAGCCATTCCCTCCCTGTTCACAGACCCGCCCCGCCCCGCCTCGCCCACGGCACCGCCGCCCTCCACGCACCCACCCCGGGCCGCCCTTCTGTCTGCACTCTTGCCCTTGTGCGTGTGTGGCGTCTACGATGTGACCCTTTAAAAACTGCCAAAACATTTAGACTAGAGTATCTCCCGTGGGCCCCTGGATTGTGACCCTCCGCTCTTATGGTTTTGTTTTTGAAATTGCTTTCTGTGAAGTTCGTCCATAAGCCCTCCATATGCACGTATGTATATGCAACTTAAAAACTGCGAGGATTACTTGAATGCGTTGTTTTAACGTTTTGCTCTTTTTATCTGTTTGTTTTATTGGTGATTCCGCTGCCTAATGACCTTTTTGTTTTTGTAACCGCGGGGGAAGCCGGAGGACTGTCGGTAGCTAGGGCCCTGCCGGCTGCTCCACTCTGGTTTATTGTAGACGCTTGGGTTCTGAGTAAGTTTTGTTTGAATGCGGCCCACGTGACCGTTTCTCTCTCTCCTCGCCCTGAAAGAAGAGAATCTGTCTGGCTCCTCTCAGCTGTACCTGTACCGCCTCTAATAAACGGATTCTCCGTGTTGTCCAGTGATTCGTACCTTTCTGAGAAAATGACTGTGCTCTCGTCCTCGGTCCTGGGAATGACCTCGCCAAATGCTTCCTAAACGTTCTGCCCCTGGCAAGCCCTTCCCCCACGACACCCGTGTCCACCCTGCGTGCACCTGAGGGCTGAGTCTGTCTCTGGTTTCTCTGCTCCCCCTGGAGATGAAGAACTTTCACTGTTTATGATAAACATCCGGGATACGCTTCCTCTTCACTTGACGCTAAAGGACCGGGTACCTCGGTCTGAGAACCGGGCCTCACTTCCTGGCTTCGTTCCGGGAGGCCGGTCACCTTCCTTCTCTCAAAACGGAACTCGTTAGAAAGACGAGCTGGGTGGGTGGGTGCTGCCACCCTCTGGGCGGGCTTCTCTGGAGGAAAGCGTGGAGGTCAAACCGTGAAAGTTCCTTATCTGTGGTGTCGGTGGTAACCAATCCCTCTAAGGTTGCCCTCCCCCCCCTCCCCCAGCGCGGTGCCCTGTGCCCGCCCCTGACCTCGGCCCCCGTCTCTAACAGAGCTTTTCTTTCTGTTTGTGTTGTAGATTCCTAAGGTGGCCAAGGAGCCAGAGCCGGGAGCCCTCCCAGGAGAAACCCTCCGGTCTGCTTGTCTCCACAGGCCTGGCTGTGAACCGTGCGCTCGGGCTGGGCTGCGGAGTGGCCGCGTCTTCGGGCCAAAGGGACCCCCACGCCGTGCAGCTGCTTGCCTCTGCTCTTTTCTTTTCTTTCCACAGCATGCTCCTGTGGCCACTCCGCCCAGGCCCCTCTGGCCACCTCTTGGGCCAGAGCTGTCCCCATCCCAGTCCCACCCCGAGCAGGACACGACAGCAGCTGGACACGGCTCCCTCCTCCCCCCACTCCAGCCCTGGCCTCAGTCCTCCTGGCTGCTCCGGCCCGTCCACGGTTCACACTGTGCCTTTTGTGAAAACCTTGCCACTGGTCTCCCAGGGAGACCGGCAGAATCTGGACAAGAGGGTCGGACCCACCAGGCGGACTGCGCGTCCGGTGTCCGTGACGTGGTCCCGTGTTCACGTTAGAAAAGACTCACCTTTGCCCAAGTCCACTGAGCCTTCGGTGGGCCTTTTCTGGTGACGGGTCCTCACCTCATGCTGAGTGTCGGCCCTTGCAACACTTCACAGCCTGAGAGTGACAGTGGCGGGCACTGGGGCGGACACACACAGTGCACACACACACACGCATACACGCATACATGTACATGCATGTGTGTACACATGTGTGCACATTTTTGTTTGGGGCCCTGCCTTCAGTGGGTCCACACTGGAAGTTGAATTCCGGCCCTCGGCCCCGCCCTGCTGTCCTGCCTGTGTCACCCTTGGGGTGGGGGCGAGGGCTGTGTCCCCGAGAACTGTGGCTGTGGCACTGGGTGACCGAGGAGCACCCCGCCACACCTCTGCATTAGCTCGTAGCAAAGTGAAAAGTTCCCCTTTTCTTGGATTCTAAGATCTTCGTCTCTAGGGTTTAGTGCTTCCGTCACCAAAGGCCTGTGCTCTGTCCTTCGAGTGACCCTGCGGCTCCAGCTTCCGCGTCCGCCATGTGCTCTGGGCCACACGGACGTGGAACTCCCTGCGTTTGCTTCCTGGGCTGCCTTTCCTTCCTCCACTCTCGGGGGAAACCGTGAGGCCGCGCCGCCACTCACGCCCAGGGCGGCGGGCTTCTCTCTTTTGGTGCAGAGCAGCCGGGAGGTCACTGGCCGGGAGTTTCAGGGACGGCATCGGGCCTCTTCCTTCTGTTTGGCGTTGGGTTGCGAGGCGTCACCTCGAGCATCCTCAGTTCTGGACGTTGATGAATCCAACACAAGGAAGTCTCCTAGGAGCCGGAGGGCAGGGGCGGGGGCAGGTCCTGAGGGGTGGGCCCGTGGGCCCGTGGCCAGTAGGAAGATGGCTCCTCTTGGCAAACTAGGGGTGACCACACACCACCCTCTGGTGACTGGGACCCTGGGGGAGCAGGGCAAGAGGAAGTGGCTTCAGGTTTAGGGTGAGCGAGTGGCCAGCCTGGGCCCTCTCGCTCTTTCTTCCCAGAAGTGGGGCTAGACCCGGGCTCACACCACCTGCCCGGACCCTGCAGAGGGGGCAGCCCAGTGCAGCAAAAGCCAGGATGCCAAAGGCGAGAGGAGTCAGAACCCCCCGCATCCCTGCAAACCAACAGGTGCCTGGTTAACCGGGGCCGGTGGTGCAGCTCTGCCCAGGCTCCGGGGCGGGTGACCTGGTCTCCAGGACCCGAGAGTGTCACCTGTCTGCGGGCCACTCCAGGGCACACGGATGTGACGGCTCATAAAACCGATCCCAGAGCCTCTAGTGCATGTGCATCGCGTCTCCTAATAGGTCAGGACAGTCATTCTGTGCAGCCCAGGGGGAGGGAGACGCTGCAGCAGCCTGTCCACTTCACGTCTGTTACGCTCGGTGTAGAATATGCTGTGTCCTGTGTCCCCTGCCCCTATCTTTTCCTTCCGCACCGCCTGCGCCCGACAGAGTGGACGAGCGCTTTCGAGCAGTGACCTGGGTGCCTGCTCCCCACGCTCCGCTCTGCCCAGCCGACTCTTCGGGAAGGAGGGGACTATCCGCCAGCCCAGGGTGTCACTGACTCTGGGCCTCCCCCCGTGGAATCGTCTGTTACAAAGGAGCGTCCACCTCGCGTAGGAGCTGGACCTCCCCACGTGCTGCCCGCCTCCCTCGGACCCGCTGCTGTCACTCCACCGACGTTAGACATCCTGTAAGAAGGACGCATCTTTAAAGAGCCAGCTCCGAGGACTTGAAACAGAGAGGGACGTGTCCTTGCCCCGCTTGTCCCTCTCGGACGGAAACCACAGGGAGGCCGGCCCACGTGAGCGTTTCGTCTGGGCCTGGGAGCTCTTAGGTCGCCAGCGGCGCCAGACGCCGGGGCTGGTCTCGCCAGCGGCACGGAGGCCTCGCCTGCCTTTGGCAGCAGCTGTCATCACGGGAAGTTTACCGAACAGAAAGTGTGATGTTACGTGGTCATGGCTCCGCCTCCTGTGCTTCTGTCACCCAAACCGTGACCCGAAGCTGTTGTACCCGACGGGGCGCACCTGGCCACGGCTGGTTTGTGCTGCACTGACCCTGACTGTGGAGGCACCGCGGCCTGGGCACGGCCATTGCCAAGGTTCTGGAGATGGAATTACACCAAATAAAGTTCCACTGGAAGGCTTCTCTGGACCCTGTACCTCCATGTTAGCCCTCGGTGTTAAATAAAAGTCCCCCTGGCACCGTGGTGCGGAGTGCTTTGCTGCACGGAGGTGACGCGTCATCGAAGCAGGCAGAGTCCCTGGGGCTGGGGCTGGGGCTGGTCCGCACCTCTCACCCCATTAACTGGGGACCCGGACCGGTCCTCCCAGTCTGCTGGGGGCGGGGCTTGTGGGCTGGCTTTCCCAGCCCCGCCCGCGGGGAAGCTGTCCCCCCACCGGGAGGCGGAATTCAGGTGGCCTCGTCCAGGGGTTGGGGGAAGCTTGTGGTGACCAGGAAATGTTTCTTTGCAAATTCAGCTCCCGCACCTTTAGGGGTTCAGGGGCCCTGTTGTGGGGGTTGGGGCGTTTCATAGGCGTGTGTGCACAAGTGCTCAAGCCCACCTGGGGGCAGCTTGGCTGAGAAGCCCCGGTTCTGTGAGGCTGCAGACTGTGGGCTCTGAAGTATGGGGCCCCCTGCCTGCAGCCGCCCCCCCATGTGCGCTGGGAGCCCTGCTTCCATAGCCAGCATTGAAACTCTCACCCCAGCCCTGAGGAAGTAGACGGACCTCTATTTCCCAAGGGTCCTTGGAGCAGCCGGTGTGAGCAGCCAAGTTGGGCTCATTGCTGAGGGGAGGCGAGGTCAGCGCTCCCTGCGGCCTTGGCCTCTCTCCCTTCCTCTCTGTAAAAAATCAATAAAATTGGTGACCCACCTCTAGGGCGAGAGCTTCCCAGCCCCGAGGAGAAGGCTGCTGCCATCCGGGCCAGAGCCTCCACGGCCGGCCCGGCGTGGTTCCCAGTGAGAGCCGGGACAGGGACCGGGTGACCTGGGTATCGCCGGAGGCCTCGCCTGCTTGTCTGCTTGACCTCTCGGGAGCCCGTTTCCAGCGCGATCGCTGTGGGCTTTGTCCCACGTGGGAAACAGTCCCTGTCAGAGATGTAGGGTCCCGCCCACGGGGACCGGCCTCCCCTGAGGCCTGCAGGGCTGGGCGCTGGTGCTGCCTGGGCCCGTCCCCACTCTCTGGGGCTCGGTTCCGGGTTGTGGGTGAGGATGCTACGGCCTTGGGAGCTGCTGTGGGAACAGGAGGCCGTCGGGAGAGCAGGCGGCCGACTCCGCAGCAGCTGGCAAACGTTAGCTCTGATCCGAGCTTCTCCAGGCGCCGCCATGGCGTCCGCGTCGCTGATGTCACACACCGGTCTCTGGTCTGAAATGCTGTGCGTGCCCATCTTTTTTTTGTTTGTTTGTTTATGAACTTTTTTTTTAAGAATTGATTTCACACCGTGACTGGTTTGGCTCAGTGGATAGAGCATCGGCCTGCGGACTGAAAGGTCCCAGGTTCAATTCCGGTCAAGGGCATGTACCTGGGTTGCCGGCACATCCCCAGTAGCGGGTGTGCAGGAGGCAGCTGATCGATGTTTCTCTCTCATCGATGTTTCTAGCTCTCTATCTCTCTCCCTTCCTGTAAAAAATCAATAAAATATATTTAAAAAAAAAAAAAGAATTGATTTCAGAGAGGAAGGGAGAGGGAGAGAGAGATGGAATCAATGCTGAGAGAATGTTGGATCGGCTGCCACCTACACGCCCCGCACTGGGGATGGAGCCCGCCACCCAGACGTGTGCCCTGACTGGGAACCGAACCGTGGCCCCCTGGTTCCGAGGATACTGAGCCACACCGTCTGGGCTGCACGTGGCCATCCTTATGCCCGACTTGGTTCAAGCCTTTAGGGGGTTGGCACTCTCCCTGCCTCTGGTGACTCACTGCCCGGCTGGGGTTGGACACAGGTGGGGGCCACGCTGAGCCAGAGCGGAGGATTGGCTTTCTGGTTGACGCGGAGGTTCCGGACCCAGCAGACCGGCGGGTCAGGCTCCTCAGGGAGGTCCGGGAAGCTCGGGCACCGGGCCACACCCGGCCCCTCCTTCCCCACCCGCCACACCCGGCCCTGCTGCTGGGCACACGGGGTCGCCCTCTAGTGGGAGAGGAATCCATGCCAGGAGAGAACTGGGTCCCCCTCTGGGAGACTAGGAGGGACATGGAAGTGGGCAGAGGCAGGTGTTCAAGGGGGCACCCCCATTTTGTGTGAAAGCAAAGGGGTCTCTGGAATTGTGAAATCCACGGGCAGCCCAGAGACAGTAAGAGATGGAGAGGGAACCAGGTGAACTGCTGCTGCAGAGATGGGGGTGCGGGTCTGAGTGCGTGAGGGGCAGGGGAGGTGGGGTGGCGTGAACAGCAGGCCTAGCTCTGGGGGTTCACGTCCCACATGTCCAGTCCCTGCTGCCGCCCGCCTTACCTAGAGGAGGCCTCCTCTCTGGCTGCAGCTCAACTTTTCTGAGAAGGGGAGGCGGTGAGCCGCGTGGCCCAAGCCCTGGGACCTGGGATTTCAGTGCAAAGGCGGCAAGCTGGCGCTCAGCAGCCACCCTGTGCCAGGAGCTGCTTCTGCAGTTTCACCAGCCTCTGCAGCCGGTATGGTGAGCGATTCACCTAAACGACCTCCCATTCGCTGGGACAGCGCTGGGCGCCAAAGGTCCTGAGAAGCAGGAACTAAGGCCCCATGTGCCTTTGTCCTCAGAGCCAAGGGGCCAAACGCTTGGGGAGGAAACTCGGATTTCCTCCTCCCCCTCCTGCTCCTCTTGTCCTCCTCCCCCTCCTCCTTCTCTCCCCCACCCCAACCCGGTGGCCCCCAGGAGCAGAGATGGGGGAGATTCTCTGGGTCCCGCAGCAGCTGTCCCCAGCGTGCCTGTCATTCCCCCGCACAGGCCTAGGCCTGCCCTGCCCCATCCTGTGGATTCTGGGCCCAGTTCCGGCTCCAAACACCCTCGCTGGCAGGTGTCAAACCCTAACCGTCCTGGGCGCTTTCCTGAACACTTCGGCTCCTTTCTGCTTGTCCTAAGGGCGTCCTGTCTGCACCGCAGGGCCCTCAGGGCTGGAGCCAGAGGCTCCCAGGGGCTTCAGGCCCAGCGGCGACCTCAGGAGAATGTCTTCGTGGAACTCAAGCTGAGGAGAGGGGAGGAGGAAGCAGGAAGGCCTGCAGGGGGCTGCACCTGGCAGGTGTATTTCTGAGCAGGTTTTGAGCAGAAGCACAGGCAGGTGGAAAGGCAGGTTCGGAGCAGCCGGCCAGGCTCCCCAGGCTCCCCGGCTGCAGGGGGCACTGCGGGAGAGAGCCCCCCTCCCCCCACCCCCCTGGGACAGGATGGAGGGACAGCGCGTGGGAGAAAGACAGGAGGCCCAGCCCCTGCGCTTCCTGTCTCCGCGGTCTGTGCGCTGAGCAGCCGCAGGCTCCTGTGTTGCCCTCAGGCTCCGCAGCTGAGCTTGGCTGAGCCACTGGAGAGCAGGGTATTTTAAGCGAAAATAGTGAGGAGGCATTTTCAGGCCAGTTGGTGCCTAGTTCTTTCTTGCTCACCTTCCTGCAGAATAAGCCAATGTCTCCGACCCCCAAACCACTCAGACAAAACGCTTCCATTCTCATCCTCCACGTTCAGCAAGAAAAGCCGAGCCCAACACACGCACATGGATCCCACGTGCACGCTCAGGTGTGGGCAGAGCCAAGCTATCGCTCAGGCACACACGCTGTGGGAAAGCTAAGGGGGCGGGGGGTGAAGGGCGCGAGGCCAGGCAGGACCCCGCGGGGGGACGGCGGCAGGTGCTCCGAGGCTGGCTCCTCAGGACCTGGCGGTGGTGCATACCGCCGGGCGCACCGTCACCCATTCCATTCCCGGGGTGAGCTCCCGCACATGCCAGCCCGACAGCATCTCACCAGTGAAGTTTAAAGAACTCCCCCCAACCCCCAATACCGACAAACCAGCCCCACCGCGGGGACTAGACTCCAGCATCGCTCTGTCCGGAGCCCTAGCGCGGACACCGGGCCAGGAAAGGTGCCCGGGCAGGGGGCCCTCAGGGCCGGGAGGGTATTGCCTGCTTGGTAGCACCGAGGCTGTGGCGTGGTGCCAGGAGGAGCCCAGCCTGCGGACGTGCTGGCCTGTCCTCGCCCTCGGCCCCCGCGGGCCCACTCCTTGGAGCCGGGCTCGTTCCGGGAAAGACGGGCGCTGCCTTCTCGCTCCTGCAGCCTCTCCGCCCTCAGAGCCGGCAAAGCCCCTCCCTGTCCCGTGTCCGTTTGTCACGTCAGTCACCGGGATGCCCGCCCCGCCCCCCACACAGCGGGCTTCAGGCTTCCCTCCCGCGACAGAGACACAGCGAGGGCTGTGGGGAACGCGGGTGGGTTTATTATGCATCTCGCACACAGACTACACGGCGCCGACGTGGCCAGCTTCCAGCCCGCACCGAGGAAGCTCCGTGCTGGCGTCCCCGCGGGGCAGCAGCAGCTCTCAAGACCCTGGGGTAAGCGCCCAGAAACCCAACGGGGCTGCTCTGCGATCGCCTGGGGAAGGTCCCAGGTCCTGGAGAACGAGGTCGCAGGCCTGAGCTGCAGGGCTCTGCCCGCATCTGCCGCTTCGAGACTGAAGTCCACAGTATCTGGGGGCTTTGGTCCCAGGACCCGCCCTCCCCCCACTTCACTTTGGCCCGACAAGGTGAGCATCGGGCCCAGCTGCTTCTTCCATGGAAGCTGTGCTTGGAGGTCGGGGTGCAGTGGCCTCACTCAGCATCCAGAACACACTCCCTGTGACAGCTGCCCGGGCCACACCTCCAGCCGAGGCCTGGTGTTCGGGAGGGAGCGGTTTTCTCTCATGGCCACCCCCCCAGGAGCTGCATGAGCAGCAAATGACAGCAGCGAGAGCATCTGTTTCCCCACTGGTTCCTGGCAGGCGAGTCCAGCCACTGCGGGCGGCTCACAGCACAGGGCGGGGGCCAGCTGCCTCCGAGTCCCAGCGCCCAGGGTTCAGGAGCCTCCCTGACCACGAGGAGGTGCAGGGTGAGGCGGCCACTCGGCTCTGCCTCGGGCCGCAGCCTCTCTGGCCCTCTTCCGGGCCTCCGCTGGCGGGAGGCGGGTTGGGGACCCGAAGACGACAGGGACGTGTGGGCACGTCCAGGACGAAGACCCGAGTAAACACCGCTGACCGTGGTGTGGACCAGCCCGAGGGGGTGGCTCCCGTCTCACTAGGACCTAACACTCTGCCTCTCACACACCTGGGCCCCCAGCGCCGGCAGCTCCCCTGGGCAAACGCCCTCCGCAGGGAGGAGGGCACAGGCGGGCCCAGCCAGGTCCTCCCAGCGCCTCCTGGAGATGTGCTCAGGGGCCCAGGCTCAGGGACACGAGAGAGTCTCTAAGAAGGAGGAGGGGCTCACAGAGCGGCCCGGAGGTCACAGGGCCCGGGTCTCGGCTTCGATCTTCTGCTCCCCGTGCAGGCTGTCGGGGTCCGGCAGCTGGGCCACGCTCTGCCGAATGGCGATCTCGGGGCCGCCGCCGTACAGGCTGTGCAGGTAGGCCCAGGTCTCCTCGGAGATCTGCCCGTAGTCGGCGCCTGCGGGGCCCAGGAGGCGCCTGTCAGAGCGGGTGCTGCCCTCACCCCCCCCGAGCCCGTTCCCCCCAGGGAACCACGGTCCCGGCAGTGGGGGCTCCAGGAGGGCCGGGACCCCAGGGCGGGAGGGCGACCACGGGCTTCTGTGCAAAGTGGTCGAATGGAAATCATCAGTGGAGGACCCAGGGGTGGGGCCCACAGGAGGGGCAGGCAGGCGACGACAGCAGAGGGCCGTGGAGGTGGGGTGGGCGGAGGGGCCTCGAGGACCCACACAGAGGCCGGAGCCTCTGCCCATCTGCTGGCCGGGCCTGGACTGGGGTGGCCGTCTGGCCTGACGCAGGGGCTGGGGAAGGACGGGGCTGACAGCCCGTGGGCAGGGGGGAGCGGGGCTGCCTCGAGACTCACCGGGCTTCAGCTGGATGTGGCCGCTGCCTTTCACCTGCGCGATCCTGCTGTTGTCAATGGGGCCGGGGGGCTCTGAGTAGACACGGCCCGGGCTCAGCACTGCTGCCCAGCGGGAAGTACCAGTGCCCGCCTCCACCGGGACCCTCCCCAGGCAGGTAAGAGCAAGCCTCGAGGTGTGCCTCCACTCCTGGGGCCCCAGAAGCCATCCTGGCCCCGGGGTCCAGTGTGAGTCCTCACAGGTGAGGACTAGGGCACCAGATGCTCACCCGCAGGCGGCTGAGAGGCCCTGGCCCCGCACAGGGACGTCCTGGGACCTCCCAGCATTCTAGTGAGTGAGATATTAAGCGAAGGACATTATAAATAGCCGATTGGCCCTTGGCAGAAAAGAGGCTCCCCACCCCTGATGTGGAGTAACAGAATCCCCAAAGGAGAGGGCGGGCAGGAGGGAGCAGCAGCCTCCTCGGGCATCAGCTGGAGAGGCGGGAGGGAAGGGGCAGAGCGGCCCCGGCCCCTATGGGCAGCCTGGTGGGCGGGACAGCTGCGGGAGCACCTGCCTTCTCTGCGCACTCGGGAGGGGAGGGCGGCACCTAAAGGGGTGGCACCAAACACCTGCTGGGCCAGCGCAGACTCGGGGCCCTCCTCCGTCTCCGGGACACGCCCACTCCCCGGGGGTCCAAGGCCCCCTGCCCCGCTGGTGCCGGAGCCCTGCTGGACTCACCGTTGTCCTTCCCCTTGACAAAGGCCTCCCACTCGCGGAACCACTGCATGCTGATGCAGTAGATGACGCCGGGCGACTCCTCGGCCTGGAACGCCTTGTTCAGCTGGACGGCGGGGGCACAGGGGCAGAGGGGGGTCAGCATGGACACCCCAACACCCGCCCAGCCAGCTTCACTCCCACGCACCACTAGACACGCAGGTAGGAGACTTAAACTCCCATGTGTTCAAGGAAAATAGACGTCCCCGGACCCGCTGCCCGGAGGACGGCCGATAACCCTTGGGTGAACCTCTTTTTCGTCACTTTTGAAAACCTCAGCTGAGATCACATGGCCAGGCTGTTTCCCGCCTGACAGAACTGGCTCACTCGTGGACAATTCGGACCCTATCCTGTCTCCATGGCCACAGGCACGGAGTGCCTCAGCGTCTTTTGCCCAGCCCTCCACTGCTGCATGGACCCGAGCCCCCACAATAAAGACCCATCCGGCCCAGCCCACATGGCCTAGGGTTGAGCATCAACCTATGAACCAGGAGGTCACAGTTCGATTCCCGGTCAGGGCACAGGCCCGGGTTGCGGGCTCGATCCCCAGTGGGGGGCGTGCAGGAGGCAGTCGATCAATGATACCCTCTCATCATTGATGTTTCTCTCTCTCCCTCTCCCTTCCTCTCTGAAATCAATAAACATATTTTTAAAAATAAAAAAGAACCGTCCAGCCCCAAACAGCAGCACCTCGTTCCTTTACCAGCTGCTCACAGTTCACCAGGCAGATGGGCCTGAACTCACACCCAACCCCCTGCCAGTACGGCCTTCGATGTGGGCCAGGCCCGCCACTCTGATCCCCCACAGAGCACAGCCTCCACGCAGGGCCTCTGGCTGGTCCTCGAGTCCCCACGTGACCAGCGGAGGCCGGAGGCCGGCTACCCACACCCCCACGAACCTTAATGAAGGTGTCGATCTCAATCCGCCTGCGCTTGGCCAACGCCTCGATCTCCACCTGGCAGATGGAGCACACGTACAGGTGGTTCACAGCAGGCCCGCCCCCGAACCTGCGGGAGGGGGAGGGGGAGGGGGCAGAGAGAAACACAACCCTGAGGGAGGTCCCGGGGCAGGCCTGGAGAGTGGGTACTGCTCTCCACTGGCCAGCCCTCCTGTCCCGGGAGGCCCCCTGGCACTGCTCCTTGGGTCCCCTGGCCCAGTCTGTTTACTCCACGTGCCAGCGTGCCCAGTTCCTGCAGGGCACCCGCCCAGGCCAGTGCGTCACAAGGACATACCAATGTCCACTTCCGCTCCTGGCCACTGGGCAGGGGCTGTGGGGCTGAGCCTGTCCGGCTGGACCCTGCGGGGCTGCAGGTCCTTCTGCAGGTGGGAGCACGGGTCCCAGAGGATTTGGGGTGCACTCCCTGTGGGGTTCTGTCCCACCCACAGGGCAGGGTCTGCACTGACTGCAAGTGGATGGGGCCCAGCCAGTCCAGCAGGAGGCCGGGCAGCCAGGACCCCTCGGCCTCGCCTTCCACACCCGTCTGACCTCTCTCCAGGCCGTGGCACGTTCTGCCTGCCCGGCTGCAGGGGGACCTGGGCCTGGGCAGGTCCTCAAAGGGACACAGGCTCTTGGTCCTGATGAACTTGAACCCAGAGGGCCCGGGCAGCACGAGCCCTAGGCCACCTTAGGCGGCACAGGTGGGGGAGGGACCGGCCCGCTGCCCTGCAGCGGTGCCCACAGGACTACCTGTGAGAGGCCGATGTGCTGGCTTCTGTAAAGCCAGGGTGGTGCCACCAGAGGCACCTTTCACAGTGCGGACACGGCTGCAAGGGAAGCCCTGCACGGCTCCATGCCATCTGCTGGGTGTGGGGGGCCTGGGCAGCCCGGCCCGCTCTCCTCTTCGGCCCAGCTGCCCGCAGGCCCACACGGGCCGCTGCCTGGAAGAGGCGGCCCGGCTCCCTACCTGCTGTACAGGTGCTCCCACACGTTCTGGGGCAGGATCACCACCAGGTCGTCGATGTAGTGGTACTTGTTGGGCGGGATGCCTGGGGAGGAAGGCGCAGGGAGGGAGAGGTGGGGGCTCGGCCCGCCTGCCCTGCACCCGACCCCCGAGAAGGCGCCCTCACCTCCGTGGGAGCAGAGGAAGGTGTGGTTGGTGATGGGCCCCGGCTCGGCGAAGGTGTTGAACTTGTTGAGCCATTCCCGGGACACATAGAAGCGCAGCAGGCTGGGCTCCCGCATGGCGGCCAGGGACACCACCTGCTGCCGCTCCCGCACGGCCTCCTCGCTGCTCTTCCTGGGGGGGGGAGAGGAGGGGACAGGAGCCGCTGCGTTCCCCTCCACGGCACAGCCATGCCTGTCCAGGGGCAGCCCCCTCCCGGATCCAGCCTCCTGACTCTAACCGCCCGAACCCCTCGGCCATCTGTCCGCTTCTCAGCCGCCCACCGCCCCGGCCGGAGTCCTGGCCACATCACGTCCATGGGGACCACACAGGAGACCCAAACCCCCGTCTCTGGCTTCCCTGCACGGAGGGGGCTCTTCCTCAAGAACTTGAATTCTTACCCCTGGGCCTTAAAAATCTTTCAGGCTCCACCACCACCATGTTCTCAGTCAAGCCCTGGGGAGCAGGGCAGGAGGTCCAGGCCCCCAGGCCCCGCAACGCCCACCCAGGCACACACCAGCCCCGGCGCACACCCGCCCGCACTGCTGCCCATGCACACCCGCCCATGCACACCCGCCCAGGTGCACACCCACCTGCGCACACCCGCCCATGCACACCCGCCCATGCACACCCGCCCATGCACACCCGCCCATGCACACCTGCCCAGGTGCACACCCGCCTGCGCACACCCACCAGATGCACACCCGCCCGCACTCCTGCCCATGCACACCCGCCCATGCACACACCAGCCCCTGCGCACACCCACCCAGGCGCACACCCGCCCGCACTCCTGCCCATGCACACCCGCCCATGCACTCCTGCCCAGACGCACACCTGCCCATGCACACCCGCCCATTCACACACCCGCCCGCGCACACCTGTAGAAGAGGACGTAGGCCTCCGCACTCTGCACCACCGTCTCGTGGACCTCGGTGACGTACTGGTCATCGAACTCGTACCACTGCCCGTTGATCACGTTCTGGCAGTAGGCGATGTAGTGGCCGCCTGCGCGGGAGAGGCAGGCGGGTTATGGGCGCCCTGGGGAACGGGCGGGGCCGGGGGATGGGGGTGGACTCACTGCCCGCCGTGCCGTGGTGGCAGATGACCGAGAGGAGGTCGTAGGTGGTGATCTGGGACGTGCACTCCTTGGCCAGGAAGGGGCGCAGGTCGAGGCCCTCGAGGGGGAAGGAGACGTGGCTGCTGATCTTGAACGAGTACATCACCTCGTGCCGGAAGCGCTTCAGGTGGATGCACAGGATCTGGGGGAGCGGGAGGTTGGTCATTCCAGGGCCGACCAGGGCCCGTCACCCTGGAACCTGACAGGGGCCCGCTGCTGCCCGCTCAGTCCTGTCATCCAAGTAGGAACAGGAGAGCCAGCGGCTAGAGCCTCTGAGGCCCAGGCGCCGGCTGTGCCCACGGGCTGGATGGGGAGGCCTCTGCGTGGAGCGAGCGGGGCCCGACCCCCCCGGATAGGCAGCTGTGTCGCGGGCTCCTGCACACAGAGGGCCGGCCGCCTGCCCAGAGCTGCCCCTGGCTGCTGACTTCCCCTCCCCAGCTCTGCCTACTCGGTGGTGCCCTCCGCGCCCTACCCCTGCCTCGTGGTGACGAAGGAGTGAGGCCACACAGAGGGCGCGGAGTTACAAAGTGAAGGTGAGCCCCGTCCACCTGCCAGACCCCGGGAGGCCCTCAGCCGTTCCATCCCCACGGCCTCCTTCACACAGCCTCTGAGTCAGGGGGGCAGCCTCTGCCCGGCTGCCACCGGTCAGCAGAGGGGCCGCCACCGGTCAGCGGAGAGGCCGCCACCGGTCAGCGGAGAGGCCGGCGGGCAGTGGCGGGCGGAGAGGCCAGCGGGCAGTGGGGGGCGGAGAGGCCGGCGGGCAGTGGGGGGTGGAGAGGCCGGCGGGCAGTGGGGGGCGGAGAGGCCGGCGGGCAGTGGGGGGTGGAGAGGCCAGCGGGCAGTGGGGGGCGGAGAGGCCAGCGGGCAGTGGGGGGTGGAGAGGCCGGCGGGCAGTGGCGGGCGGAGAGGCCGGAGGGCAGTGGTGGGGCTGCTCCTCTCACCTCGGGCAGCCGCAGCACCTTGCAGTACTTGACCCCGTTGCGCAGCCTGGGAGGAGAGCAGGCGACAGGCGGTGACGGCCCTGAGGGGCGGCTGTGTGCCCAGATGAGCACCCCCACCCCCCCACCCCTTCACCTCTGCGAGGTCAGGATGGAACCCCCGGGGGAACCCGGGGGATGTGTGTGGAGCTGGTACCGACCGCAGAGGGTGGAGACGGGGAACGGGGAGAAGCCCCGGATGCTCACACTTACTTTTTGCACCGCTCACAGCTGTACATGTTGTCACCTAGGACAGGAGAACACGACACAGGTCGGCGGGGACGGCAAGTGAGAGGCAGGAGTGCGCCGGACGGCACACGCCTTCACAGGGCGAAGGCACACACCACAGGACCCTCTCACTGGGTACAGAAACAACGCCTGACAAGTTTCAATGCCCATCTTTCCATGAAAACGGATTTCAGCAAACTGGGCACAGAAGGAACACAACCTCAACGTAGAACGGCCACGTATGACGAGGCCACAGCTAACATCAGACTCCACGGTGAAAAGCTGGAAGCTTCCTCTACAAGCAGGACTAAGACAAGGGCGCCATCTCACCACCCCTGTTCAACACGGCCCTGGGAGTCCAGGCCACACTCAATAAGAAAATGGGAAAAGGACAGAAACGGGAAATTTCAAAATAGGAAATACTAACAGCTGACATACTTGCGAAAACCATGTTCACGCTCAGCAATAGTCAAGGGAATGCAGGAGAAATCGTGGTGTGGTCTTTACCACCAGATTAATAGGAGAGAAAAACAGGCGGGCCCCTGAGAGCTGCCAGGTGGTGGACGGGGAGGACATGCAGCCCCCGGCCCAGCCCGGCGGGCAGGGGTGGGAGGCTGACAGGCGAGTCCCAGAAACCTCCAACTGGATGCTGCCCCAGCTGCCCCGCCCAAGCCAGCCCGGCCACTCACCCTTCAGCTCATCCGCAGCAAAGAAGGCAGCGAGGCAGTCTTCCAGGGTGATGACCGGCCCCCAGAACCAGCTGGGGGTACAGGATACCACAAACCTATGGGGACAGAAAAGGGTTGGCGGGTGCGACCAGGGCCTGAGCAAGGGTACGAGCTGGGGACCTATGGGCTGAGGCATCTTGGCCCAGTGGGTGGAGCCAGGCACCTGGGACCACCAGCCAGCAGCTCAGTGTCCTGGGAGAGGGGCCTCATCTCGCCCCGAGCCTCGCTTCCCTCATCTGAGGGGCCCTGACCCGCTGGCCGTGCTTGGGCAGGTAGAGCAGGCACGGTCAGGGAACGCCACCACTGCCCTCACCCCGCTGGCCTCCTTTCTAGCTGTGCTTGGTCACCCCTGTCCTTACCTGCCTGCCAATCCAAGGGCCATCCCAGTGTGAACAGGGACACCCCCCACTTAGCTGACTCCCACACATCCTTCAGCCTCCAGCTCCCGCCCTCGTCCCTACAAACGCCTGTGCTGTGCTGTTTAAGGTCTGTCGCCTCCCAGGCTGGGAGTCCCAGGCAGGCGGGGCTGGGGCGGGCTCACCGTCGGATGTACTCCATGATGAAGGCCAGCCAGCCCTGGGCGGCGTAGCTGTCCCCGCAGGAGCCCGGCTTGGCCGGTGCGTTCTGGTAGATGGCCGAGTGCAGTTTGGCCAGGTCCTCCTTGCCCGGGATGGGCAGGGACAGGTCCTGGAAGGTCTCCACCGTCGTGGACACCTGTGGAGTCAAAGGTCAGCCTGGGTCTCCACCTTCTAGAATCCTGCCCTGCTCAGATCAAGCAGAGTCTGCACCGATTCTCAGCCACCGGCTGGCAGGTGGGAGGCAGAGGGCCTGCTCCCCAACCCCTGGGCCTGGGTGCCCTGCCCCTCGAGAAAGGCAGAGAGGGGCCTCAGGCGGAGAACACGCTCCTCACCCCAGCCCTAGCGCAGGGCACTCACCCGGTCACAGGTGAGACACTGCACGAGGCTGAGGATGGAGCCGTCGAAGATGTCGGAGATGACGCTGCGGTAGCGCTGCTCCTTCCGCCGCCGGCTGCCCGTGCTCGGCCCCTGGGCTGCGGGCACAGAGGGAGCTGGAGCCAATCCTGGGTCTGCCTGGGCCAGGACCAGCCTCGGGCTTGGCCAGGATGTGGGGTCAAATCTCTGCGTCACGTGACTAGGTCTGCACTCCACTCCTGGCACCTGGTCGTGGTCTATTCGATGGGGCTCCCCTACTCATGTCCCAGTGGTGGGGGGGGTGGGGGGGGTTCAGAGTTGCAGCCCAGCCCAGCAAGGAAGGCTCGAACCTGGCGGCCACAGGCAGGACTCCCACTCCCAGCCCCGCTGCCCACCCTCCCGCCAGCCCTCCACACCTTTCTTGAGCACGTAGGCCGGCCCCATCCTCACAGGACTCGCGCGAGGAGGGCTGCTGGCCAGCTTGGTGTGGCCCTCGTGGTGGTGGACAGGGCTGCAGGACCGGGACGCGCTGCGCATGTGGGCCTCGTTGTCGGGCTCTGTGGGCAGAGAGGGGACCGTGCTGGGCCAGGGCAGCCAGCACCTCCTACAGGGACTGAGGCCTGAACCCACCGTGGGTCCCCGCTCTGTGCCCACCCCCGTGACGTTCGCAGGGCTGCAGGGCAGGCTCTGAATTCCCCGCCAGCTTTATCAGCTAAATGAGTCTGGACCTATTATTTAGCCCATTTCTCACCCAGAAGTTGGGTCTTGTGGTAGAAAACGCCCCCAGGGTGGTAGGGACACCGAGAGTGGCAGTGCTTGGCACACAGTAGGTGCTTGGCACATAGTAGGTGCTGGACAAACGGCGTGGTTCCCTGAGCGGCCGGCTGGTACCTGGTGTCCGGCAGGGGCTGGTGGACCGTGGCGATGGGGGCTGAGCCTCTGGGGGCCGGGGGTCAAGGGCGGCCAGGGCGGTGTCCACGTCCGCGTCCTCGTCCACCTGCTCTGAGCTCGTGCGCTGCTGGCCCCAGGAGAACTTGCGGTCCTTCATCCGCTCCTTCTCCGAGATGGCGCGGCCCGCCTCATCGCCCATCAGCAGCTCCGCCTCGGCCGAGCCGCCCTCGCCCCGGCCCTGACCACCGCCCTCGCCCCTGTCGCTGCTGGAGTCACAGGACAGGAACTCGTCCTCTGACGGGCTCCGGTCGCCCTCCCTCTTCTCATCCGAGTCACTCAGGTCTGAGTCCCGGGCCTCGGTCAGGGCCGCAGCCACCGCCACCACCGGCTCCTTGAGCTCCTCGTGCAGCTGGTCCATCAGGCAGCGCAGGAACTCCTGGGTGTCCTGGAACCAGGGGCTGCGTCACCAGGGCTCTCCCGGTGGGGGACCTGCCACAGCGCCTGCTGCTTCTGATGGGCCGCCAGGCGCCTCCTCTGGCCGTTCCCGCTGCGCCCGGCAGGCGCACTGATGGCCCCTCAGCGGCGTCTGTCCCACCGTCCTAACCCCCTTCTGCTGAGCACATGGAGGCTCGGAGCGCTGGCCCTCCCGGTCACGCAGCCGCTGTCAGGTGGCGGAGCCCAGATCCATCGGCTCCAGCTGCTGCTCTTCACCTGTCGCTCTGTTTCCCACCCAGCTGGGGAGCACAGATGTCACGTTTAGCCAGTGGGGTCACCTTGCTCCTTAAAGGAGGGGACACCTGGGCAGGCGGGGAGCCCATGGAAGAAGGAAGGTGACAGGGGCACACGAGGGCTCAGCTGAGTTCCACAGGGAGCACCAGCACTCGCAGGCCAGGCCTCTGGTGTCCCTGCTCTCCCAGTCCTGCCCTGGCCCCGCCTCCCTGCAGCAGGAGGACAGGATCTACCTCCCGCAGACGCAGACCCAGGCAAGACTGGGACTAAGTTGTCACTTCAGGTCTCAAATCACAGTATTGACGCTTCTATCCTGTCGCCAGCCTAGCGGGAAGCCAGGGAAGCCAGGGCAGCCAGGCCCCTGGCACAGCCTGGCCCTGAGCCCTGAGCCCTGAGCTCTGAGCCCTGCTGAGCAGCGTGCACAAAGGAGGTGCTTTAATAGGTCTCAGAGCGGGTCGGGGGAGGGGGCACTTGGTGCCAGGCTGGGCTCCTGGGTTCCAAGTCCGGTTCTGTCCTTCGCAGTCCCTGACCGGGTGTCTGAGCAGCACCCTCACCCCCGCCCCCCTCCCCTACCCCCCAACTCCTGAGCACATGAGGCGGGCGCCACGAGGTGGCCAGACACAGCCAAGCACCCTAAGCCTCACGTGGGACCTGGGAGGGGCCTCATTCTCTGGGCTCCAGCAGGGAAGGGAGGGCTGGACCAGGATTTCCTTGGTCAAAGTGCCAAACTCAAGATCAGAGACGCGAACACCACCTTGTCTCGCATTAGGGAGGGAGGAGAGCAGTCCTGTGCCAGGGGCACTGGAAGGTTAAGAAGCAGGCCCTCCATACGCCACCTACCGTCCTTCCTTTTAACAGACTCGCTCTGTGCCAACATCTGGAGCCACGGGGAGCGTGGCAGCCCCCCCACCCCCGCCCCCAGAGCCCTCCGTGCGGCTACGCTTCAGACACAGAACTGTCCCAGCTCCGGCAGGTGCCAGGCAGCGGCCAAGCGGCCTGCTCCACCGGGTCCTCGCTGAGAGCCCGAGGGCCAGCGCCGCCGGTACAGCAGGAGGGCGCTGAGGGAGGGGACAGCTCGGCGAGGCCTGCCCACCCTGCACTATGTGCTGTGGGACCTGGGCCAGCTGCAGGGCCTCCCTGAGCCTCGGCGCCTCACCTGCTCCATGGGGGTGAGGCAGGCCCCCTAAGAGAGCTCTGGGCAGACGCAGGGCTGTGCCTCTGTGGCCCGTGGTGGCCACCTAACAAGCGCTGGTGCTGGGTTTTGACCGCTGTGTAGGCATTATCTCCAGGAAGGGTGGTGGTCAGGCAGCGCTGGGCTTCCCAGTCAGGAGCCTGGCGTTCGCACAAATGGGGGTGTGAGGAGAGGAAGGCCCAGCAGCCCCCGCCTGGGAGGGGATGAGCGGCAGGGCGGGGTCTGAAGGCACCCCTCACTGACCCATGCTGTTTCTGGCCCCCTTGTTCCGGCAGCAGGGACAGCAGCCCAGACAAGTCCAGCTCCACCGGCAAGCCCAGCATCGAGAGCCCAGCTGTGGGACCGGGACCTGGACCCCCACCGGCTCAGGGCTGAGGTACATACGTGGCTGCATTCTACTTCGTCTTTTTTTTTTTTAAATATATTTTTATTGATTTCAGAGAGGAAGAGAGATAGAAACACCAATGATGAGCCCCGGCTGGTTTGGCTCAGTGGCTAGAGCGCCGGACTGGGGACTGAAGAGTCCCGGGTTTGATTACTGTCAAGGGCACATGCCTAGTTGTGGGCTCAATCCCCAGTAGGGGGTGTGCAGGATATCAATAAAAATGTATATTTAAAAAAATTATATTTAAAAAAATAAATAAAAGAAATATCAATGATGAGCCCGGCCAACATGGCTCAGTGATTGAGCATCGACCTATAAACCAGGAGGGCGCAGTTCAATTCCTGGTCAAACACATGCCTGGGTTGCAGGCTCAATCCCCAGTGGGGGGTCTGCAGGAGGCAGCCGATCAATGTTTCTCTCATCATTGATGTTCCTATCTCTCCCTCCCTTTCCCTACCTCTCTGAAATCAATTTTTAAAAATAATTTTAAAAGAGAAAGGAAACATCAAACCCTGAATCGAACCCGGGATCCTTCGGTCCGCAGGCCAATGCTCTGTCCACTGAGCCAAACCAGCTAGGGCCGTTCTGCTTCATCTTGGCCCCGTGATTTTATGCAACAGAAGATACTGGTTTCAAAGGGGTTCTTTCGATTTACAAAGCGTGTAACCAACTGTTTACTTTAATAAACATGGACCTTGCCCGAGGTTCGTGCCGTGTGAACGCAGGGCTTAGGCGGACTCTGCAGCTGAACCGCCGGCGCCCAAGTTCCCTCCACACGTCCCAGCCGTGGGACCCGGGCAGGTGCGAGGCCCGGAGCCTCAGGCTCCCCATCGGCCGCGTGGGGAGAACGGCAGCCGGCTGCTAGGAGGCTCCGGTGGTGAGAGGACCCACCCACAGCGCCCGGCCTCTGCTGCGCTCTCCTCGCTGGTCCTGCTGCAAAGCCAGGCCCGGTAGATAATGGCCCTGGTGCCCGGGCCGCGCAGATGCCTACCTGCTGGGCGTAGCCTCGGAACATCGGGTTGACCAACTTGATCCCATGGGACAGGCTGGTGGGAACCACGTAGCTTGGGCTGTAGGAGAACCAGACCCATGAGTGCAGGTGGCCGGCCTGGGCTCCCGGTCCCCTGAGGGGTGACAGGCGGCCAGCAGTGGAGGGCCAGACTCCGGGAGGGGTTTACCACGCCTTTGGGGGGCGGTGACCCGCCAGGAGCCCCAGCAGGCTCACATATCTGCACAGTCAAGAAGGAAAAGGTCGCCCGGCCGGTGTGGCTCAGTGGCTGAGCATCGACCTACGAACCAGGAGGTCACAGTTCGATTCCCAGTCAGGGCACATGCCCGGGTTGCACATGCCCCCAGTGGGGGACATGCAGGAGGCAGCCAATCAATGATTCTCTCTCTCACTGATGTTTCTATCTCTCTCCCTCTCTCTTCCTCTCTGAAATCAATGAAATATATTTTAAAAAAAGAAGAAAGTATCAAGTCATAGCTACGCCAGGCACAGGGCTCCTGGGACAGCACAGGGATACAGTAAGTCTATATAATAAAAACCCAGTGGTCGTAACGCTGCAACGACCAAAGACCGGTCACCAGGAGGCTGCGTGCGCGGCAAGGCACATGCAGGTGGGCGGGGACTTGACTCTGGGTCCCACGGCGCCCCAGGACTTGGGGGTCCCGGGTCCTGTGCAATTTCCCTCGGGTCTGGGTCTCACGGGATTCCGCGCACTGGGTCACTAGTAATGTAATAACTGGTGTGGTGCCAGGCAGCCTGGAGACGTCAGGGAGTCGCTCAGTACGTCATATAAGCGCCTGAGCACCGCGTGCACACCTGACACTACTATCACGCTGAACGTGAGCAGTGACTGAAGAGTAACAAAAACAGAAAAATCTAAAATTTCAGGAAAGCCTAACCAGGAAACATGACCACCCAGAGATAACTACCATTAAGATTTCTAGATTTTCCCGTGAAAATATAGATATATACAAAATCATATTCAATGTATATACTTAAACAAACTTGGCTTCTTACAACACTGGAATTGTACTGCATCATACTGCTTTGTGGGTTTTTTCTGTTTTATATATTTTTTTTATTTTTGCATCATATTGCTTTGTAACCTGCTTCTACACTTAATATATTTCTATGCTCTCATTTTAAATTATTTCCGGTTTCGCCGAAGCCGGTTTGGCTCAGTGGATAGAGCGTCGTCGGCTTGTGGACTGGGAGGTCCCGGGTTCGATTCCGGTCAAGGGCATGTGCCTGGGTTGCGGGCACATCCCCAGTGAGGGGTGTGCGGGAGGCAGCTGATCGATGTTTCTCTCTCGTCAATGTTTCTGGCTCTCTATCTCTCTCTCTTCCTCTCTGTAAAAAATCAATAAAATATTTTAAAAAATAAAAATAAAAAAAATAAATTATTTCCGGTTTTGACTTTTCCTGGAGAAACGGGTCTAATCCAAGCTTCTGGCCTCTAAGTTTGTTTCACACGGAGCTAAAGCGCCAGCTGCCACCGATGAGGTGCCTTCCCACGTGCAGTCGTGGCTGAGACCCAGGCGGTCGCGATGGGCGTCTGGGCCTGGGCACACACATCTGAAAAGGGGCTGCCGGCTGGATCGGCACCAGGTCCAAACTCCAGCTCCATCTCTCATAAGCTGTGACCTTGAGCAGATAGTTCAACCGCTCTGAACCTCGCCTCCCCAGTGCGTAAAATAGCTGGCGATGATTTCCGCCTCCGGGGCTGCCAGCAGCGACGGAGAGAAAATCCCGCCCCCAACAGCTGCCCAAGTCCGGCTGGCACTCACCGTTTCCTGTGCCAGACCTCGGACACCAGCTTCTGGTAACTCTTGCACAGGGCGGGCTTCTTGTCCGTGCGCACCAGGCCGCCACACTCCAGGAAGAACTGGGTCAGCGGAGGGCTGGGGCCGGTCCGGGCCGGTCCGGGGAGAGAAGCAGGGGAGCGGGCAGCGGTGAGAAAGAGCGGGAGGAGAGGCCAGAGCCCCCTGGGCGGATGAGGAGGAGATCCCGCCGGGTGCGGGCCGAGCTGTCCCCAGGTTTCTCTGCGGGAGCCCTGACCCCAGCGCTCAGAGGCGGCTGTGTTTGGAGGGTCTTTACAAAGGCGATTCCGTTAAACCGAGGTCACCGGGCTGGGCCTGACCCGGTGACTGGCACCTTCTGAGGGAGGGACCCGGAGGCAGCATGCACTGCAGGGAGGAGCCGCACTAGGGGGAGGAGCCGCACTGCGGGGAGGAGCCGCACTAGGGGGAGGAGCCGCACTAGGGGGAGGAGCCGCACTAGGTGAGGAGCCGCACTAGGGGGAGGAGCCGCACTGCGGGGAGGAGCCACACTGCGGGGAGGAGCCGCACTAGGGGGAGGAGCCACACTGCGGGGAGGAGCCGCACTGCGGGGAGGAGCCGCACTAGGGGGAGGAGCCGCACTAGGGGGAGGAGCCGCACTGCGGGGAGGAGCCGCACTGCGGGGAGGAGCCGCACTAGGGGGAGGAGCCGCACTAGGGGGAGGAGCCGCACTAGGGGAGGAGCCGCACTAGGGGGAGGAGCCGCACTGCGGGGAGGAGCCACACTGCGGGGAGGAGCCGCACTAGGGGGAGGAGCCACACTGCGGGGAGGAGCCGCACTAGGGGGAGGAGCCGCACTAGGGGGAGGAGCCGCACTGTGGGGAGGAGCCGCACTAGGGGAGGAGCCGCACTGCGGGGAGGAGCCGCACTAGGGGGAGGAGCCGCACTAGGGGAGGAGCCGCACTGCGGGGAGGAGCCGCACTGCGGGGAGGAGCCGCACTAGGGGGAGGAGCCGCACTGCGGGGAGGAGCCGCACTAGGGGGAGGAGCCGCACTAGGGGGAGGAGCCGCACTGCGGGGAGGAGCCGCACTAGGGGGAGGAGCCGCACTAGGGGAGGAGCCGCACTGCGGGGAGGAGCCGCACTAGGGGAGGAGCCGCACTGCGGGGAGGAGCCGCACTAGGGGGAGGAGCCGCACTAGGGGAGGAGCCGCACTGCGGGGAGGAGCCGCACTAGGGGAGGAGCCGCACTGCGGGGAGGAGCCGCACTAGGGGGAGGAGCCGCACTAGGGGAGGAGCCGCACTGCGGGGAGGAGCCGCACTAGGGGGAGGAGCCGCACTAGGGGAGGAGCCGCACTAGGGGGAGGAGCCGCACTGCGGGGAGGAGCCGCACTAGGGGGAGGAGCCGCACTAGGGGAGGAGCCGCACTAGGGGGAGGAGCCGCACTAGGGGGAGGAGCCGCACTGCGGGGAGGAGCCGCACTAGGGGGAGGAGCCGCACTAGGGGAGGAGCCGCACTAGGGGAGGAGCCGCACTAGGGGGAGGAGCCGCACTAGGGGAGGAGCCGCACTAGGGGGAGGAGCCGCACTAGGGGAGGAGCCGCACTAGGGGAGGAGCCGCACTGCGGGGAGGAGCCACACTGCGGGGAGGAGCCGCACTAGGGGGAGGAGCCGCACTAGGGGGAGGAGCCGCACTGCGGGGAGGAGCAGCACTAGGGGGAGGAGCCACACTGCAGGGAGGAGCCGCACTGCGGGGAGGAGCCGCACTAGGGGGAGGAGCTGCACTAGGGGAGGAGCCGCACTGCGGGGAGGAGCAGCACTAGGGGGAGGAGCCACACTGCAGGGAGGAGCCGCACTGCGGGGAGGAGCCGCACTAGGGGGAGGAGCCGCACTAGGGGAGGAGCCGCACTAGGGGGAGGAGCCGCACTAGGGGAGGAGCCGCACTGCAGGCGGGAGCCGCACTAGGGGGAGGAGCCGCACTAGGGGGAGGAGCCGCACTAGGGGGAGGAGCCGCACTGCAGGCGGGAGCCGCACTAGGGGGGAGGAGCCGCACTAGGGGGGAGGAGCCGCACTAGGGGGGCGGGAGCCGCATTAGGGGGGCGGGAGCCGCACTGGGGGCAGGAGCCGCACTGCGGGGAGGAGCCGCACTAGGGGGAGGAGCCCGCTCGGTGAGTCAAGCAGAGGCCACGGGGAAGCCAGCCCTGCGATCCCTTGTTCCGGACGTGCAGCCCCGGCGCTGAGGGGGAGTAGCTTGCCGTTGTCTAAGCCCCTGGCCTGTGGCCCTTCGCTCCGCGCCCTGGCGGACTCAGGCAGCCCCTTCCTCTCCCAGGTGAGGGAGCCCCCAGGTGAGGGAGCCCCCAGGTTAGGGAGCCCCCAGGAGAGGGGGCCCCCAGGTGAGGGCTGGCTGTGTGAGGGAGAGGAGCGCACCTGCCCCTCCCGTCACCCGCTCTCTGGAAACTTCTGAGCCTGAAGACATCTCCCCTAACCCCTCTCCTTAGGCTTTTAAGCTGATTTCATTCCACAAGAAGCAGACATTCCCCGAAGAAAAACTAGAAAACATGGGTCAGCAAACAACGATCATCGACCTGAAACCTCCCACGTGAGACAGCTGCTCCAAAGACGGGGGGCACGTCCTCCCAGACTCCCCGGACCTTTAAGATGTTGCCGGTAAACCACAGGGTGAGGCGCGTCCTGCCCACACCCCTCCCTCCACATCTGCTACCTCCTTTCCCTGGATTCGGTAGCGGGATCACTGGGTCAAAGTGCATGCGTGTTTTTAGGGGTGTTTGTTTGTTTTTAGGGGTTTTGCTGTGTATCCACATGCAGGCGTCCGTGGGCCTATGCAGCACAGCTTGGGGGCTGCTGCCGCTATTTCCGGGTCCCGGGCACAGCTCCTGCCCCTCGCAGGGCAGGTGACAACCTACCAGTTGGACAGGGCCTGCAGGGCGGCGTTCATGTAGCAGGAGTTCCCCAGGTTCTTCATGCCCGTGAGGCCTGGAAGCAACGTGTGGGGGGAGGTGAGCACCTGCCCCGCCAGGAACCCTCACATTCACACGGAGATGAGCCGCCTGCCGGGGCCGCCAGAGGAGGACACGGGCTGGTGTTCCGCCCAGAGATCCGCCAAGTAAGTTAATGTGGTCCCTGCTCGCCAGCCATGATGACCGAGTGCATCAAACGGGACAACTGTGCCCCGCCCGGCCACCCACCGCCCGCACAGCCCAGGCACAGGCCGTGCAGAGGGGCCACCCTCCCGGGGCCACATGGGGAGACGGGGCAGGAGGGCCGGGCCTCCAGGACTGGCTGGTGGCTGCACGCCAGGGGAAGCCAGCACGCCACGCGGTGTCCGACCCCCCACCCATGCCCGGTGCGTGCAGAGCGCCCTGCCCAGAGCGGCGGCCTGGCCCGGCCCACAAGCACCTGTTCGGGCCGTTACCTCGAGGTTTCAGGTCATCGTCCTCTGACTCGGACTCCCCTTCGTCGGCCACGGCGATGGGGACGGCTTTCAGAGGGTGCGAGGGCAGCGGGGAGTCCTGTGTTCAAGACCCAGAAGGAGCGAGAGGGGTGGGGGGGCCGAGGGGTGAGGGGGAGGCCCCTGTGCCCCCGGGGAAGGAAGCCCAGCCGCCCAGCCTCCCGCCGGGTCACACTGCCACGCCCTCAACACGTGTAACCTACCAACGGGACCCCACGGCACCCCTCACCTGCTCAAAGAGTCGGGGTGAGGCTGCCGGCAGGGGAGCCGCCAGCCGCTGCTCCGGGAACACCTCCTTCTCGCAGGCGTAACACCACACCCGGAAGGTGGTCAGGTTCACGGTCAGGTTGTGCTTTTGTGCCTGTAAGGCAAGATCCAAAATCAGGCCCAGGAGACACTGGCCCGAGAGGTGCCAGGCCTGCAGGGGCCACCTCGCTCTCAGCTCTCAGCACAGGCCCTGTGGGGACCGCGGCCTGGAGCCGGTCTGCACCCTCCAGCGGGAATTCGGGGCTGCCCGAGCCACCATGAGCGGGCACCGTGTCAGCTCCTGCGTCTTTGCTATGATCGTTTCCGTTTTATAGACACGGCCTCGGAGGCCCAGCTCGGGCAGGTGGAGCTGGGAGGCGGCTGGGGCTGGGCTTTGAGCTCTGGGCCGTCTGACCAGAGCTCCTGCCCTGGCCACCACTCACCTGCGCATGGATGGTGCTGTGGTCGGCGAAGGATTCTCCGCAGCCAACGTAGGGGCAGGCCACCTGGGAGAGGGGAGGAGCGTGGGTGGAGGCTGGCCGAGAGGGTGTACCAGCGTGTCCCCCCTCCGCCCAACAGGGAGGCCCTGCATGCAGGAACATGGGGTACCCCCTCGAGCTCCCCGGAATGGCCTTGTCTCTGAGTGGGGCGGGCAGGGTGCCTGGGCTACTGCTCCCCCCAAAAGCCCGGCAGGGCCACAGCTCGTCCTGGGCAGACCCTCTCTGCCTCCACGTACCCCCTTTCCATCGAATTCCTGACAGCCCGTTACTGGATCCACAGTTCTGGTGGGGATGCTGGATGACAGAGGCGGTGGGGTCCACTGTGCCCAGGTTCCCGCAGGCGAACAGCATGGCCCTGATGACCCTGCCTGTGCTTTGCCCTCTCCTCTCCCAAATCTATTCATCCAGCGAGGCCCAGCCCAAGCACTTCTCCACAGCGGCCGCTTCCCCCGGGGTCAGCCCTGCACAGGCTGTGGAGGGCCTTTCCATCACAAGGGGAGCATGGCTTCCTGATGCAGCTCTGAACCTCTCTCTCTGGGGGCCTGGGGCTCCCAGGAGGTAGGACTGTGTCTCACACTTCCTGCTGCCCCCACCCCCACCCCCGGCGCCCGGACCGGGCCCCACAATCTGCTTTATGCCAAGTGTCAGGACCTAAGGATGAAGCTGCAGTTCCGGGGGGACCCTGTCTTCTGGGAAGACTTGAGCTGTTCTCACCCTCAAGCTGCCTTTCTCTTCTACTTGTATGTATTTTAAAGACATTTTAAGGAACAGTCATTTCAGTATGCTTTTAAAATACCTACGTGTAGAAATTTAGAAAAATATTACAAAATTAGAGAAAAAATTAAAAGTACCCATAATTCTATCACCCACCGAAAACTGTTGTCTTTTTTTGTTTTTTAATTTAATCTTTATTGTTGAAAGTATTGCATATGTACCCTTTTTCCGCCATTGACCCCCTCCAGCCCCCCCCCCCACTGCCCTTTCCAGGCCTCCACCACCCTATTGTCCATGGCATGGGCCACGCATATGTGCACACAAGGTCTTTGGTTGATTACCTCCCACCTCCACCTCCCCTCACTTCCCTCCGAGATTCCCACTCTGTTCCATGCTTCCATGTCCCTGGATCCACTCCGTTCATCAGTTTATTTTGTTAGATTCCACATACGAGTGAGATCATGTGATACTTGTCTTTCTCTGACTGACTTTTCTCACTTAGCATGATGCTCTCCAGGCCCCTCCAGGCTGTCTCAAAGGGTAAGAGATCCTTCTGTTTTACTGCTATTTGGTATTCCATGATATAGATGTACCACACTTTTTTATCCACTCATCCACTGATGGGCACTTGGGCTATTTCCAGATCTTAGCTATTGTAAATTGTGCTGCTTTGAACATAGGGGTGCATACATTCTTTCTGACTGGCATTTGGGGTTTCTTGGAATATATTCCTAGAAGTGGGATCACTGGGTCAAATGGCAGTTCCATATTTAATTTTTTGAGGAAACTCCATACTGTTTTCCATAATGAAAACTGCTGGTCTCTTTAATAAACAGTAATAATCAAACACGACCAGGTCTGACTGGATACTGTCTACGGCCACACACCCGGCTAAGCCCATCACAGGCATCGCCTCCCCAATTCTACCCCCGCCCCACGTGGGCCCCACTGCATGCGACGGGCTGCTACTGAAGTGCCAGGGCCCGAGCCAGATGCCCATGCAAGGCTCACGGGCACCTGCACGGACAGAATCCTGCCTCCTATGCAGACAGGCCCGTCTGGTCCAGAATCTTCTCCCGCCTGCTTTTCCCTCTTGTCATTTTTTTCCTTAATTTTCATTTTTTAATCCTCACCCGAGGATATTTTTCCATTGATTTTTAGAGAGAGTGGAAGAGAGAGGAAAAGACAGAGAGAAACATCGATGTGAGAGAAACACATCGATTGGTTGCCTCCTGCGTGCCCCGACCAGGGAGGAACCTGTAACTGAGTATGTGCCCCTGACTAGAATCGAACCCAGGACCCTTTGGTCAAAAGGCTGATGCTCCATCCATTGAGCCAAACCGGCTAGGGCCCCTCTTGTCATTTTTAATGGCTGCCAAGGCCGCTAGCCAGGGATTCGCTGAGTCTGGGGCCCTGTTGGCTTGGGACCCGCCCCTGAGACAGCCATGCCCTGTGTCCTGGACCAAGGACCCAGCATGGGGGATGGATGTTCCCAGCCCCGTCCAGATGGCACTCACGCCCCGGCAGCCGCAGGAGCCCTTACCTGGAGACAGGCCCACAGGTTCGGCCCAGCAACACCGCACGACTGACAGGCTCCCTGCGTGGGGTGAAGGAGAAACGGCAGAGGTGACAGGCCGCGGAGACCCTCCCGGAGCCCGGCCGCTCCAGCTGGGGGAGCACACCCCTGCCTCTGCTGACTCCCCAGCCCCACAGGCCTCGGCTCGAAGGCTCTATGCCTCAGGAGGGCCCTCAGCAGCCACTAGCCTAGATCGGTTCCCAATCTACACTTCAGTTCCTGCAAAGACACGTTCCGTGATTGCATTTCAACCTCAGAGCCCTGCCTCTGCAATCCCATCACACCTTCTACTCTCCCCTTGCTCCCATCTAGACTCCGGGCTCCATGAAAGGGGTGGTCTGGGTTGTGTCCTCCTGTGACTTCACAAAGTCTAGAACAAATGAGGAGACCAATGTCCTTGTTGACCCCAGAAAACACCAGGTGACTGGTGGGCCGGGTGACGGAGCCTTCTCCCTGTCTACCCGTGTCTCCCCTTCTGGCCCGAGTAACAGATGCGTGGATTTGGGCTGAGCACTCAGCCAGCCAGCTGCAGGCTTTCTCATCCCCACCCCCACCCCCACCCCCACCCTCACCCCGTGATCATGGAGCTCAGTCCCAGTTAATGGGATGCAGCGAAGTGACGTGTGCTCGGCAGCTGATGGACAGAGTGTCCGTGCTCCCAGATGGACTGGGAGAAGGGACGGCTGACGGCCGCTAGGACTCGGCCCTGGATGGCGCCGGGAAGGCCTCCGAGCAGACACCAACCTTGCCTTTTACACAGAAAATGGGCGAGGCTGGTGGGGAGGCAGCTCTGCTGCTGCTTCAGAAACTCTTGTCCCCAGAAATCAGAGGCCCTGAACGTGGGCCTCGGCCCCGCCATGTCTGAGCCTTTACCTTAGATTTGAGCAGCAGGTCGTCTTTGGTCACCTCCCCTATGGAGTCAAGGTGAGGGCAAAGGTCCCTGGAGTCCCCCATTCTGGCCTGGTCTCACCTACAGGAAAACAGAGTCCCAGGTTAGACACGGCAGCCACTGCGAAAGGGAGGCCGGGAGGCCAGCGGTTAAGGGCACGACCTTGGCCTTGAGTCCCAGCTCAGCCACACCATCAGCCGGCGAGCGAGGGGAGCTATGTAACTTCTCTGAGCCTCACTCTCCTTGCTGAGAAGTGGGGTGAAGAGAACACCTCCCCCTGGGCTGCTCGGGGCATTCTCCATAGCTGTGTGAGGAACTGTGGGATCCCAGTCAGCCCTGCAGCTGCACCGATGCCACCTCCTGGCTGCTACTGAACTACAGACACACCAAAGGTGTGGTCCACTGAGAGGGGCTGGGTACCGGCTTCCTGAAAGGCAGGGGCCCTGTGTCCACTAGAGGGAGGTGGACTCCCAGCCAGAACAGGAGCTACAGGTGCGGATTGGATGCCAGGTACCAGATAAGAGCTTCCCATGCATCCTTTCCTTAAAAACTTCCCCAGTGCCCGGCTGCTGTCGCTCAGTGGTTGAGTATTGACCTATGAACCAGGAGGTCATGGTTCGATTCCCGGTCAGGTCAGGGCACACGCCCGGGTTGCAGACTCGATCCCTGGTAGGGAGGGTGCAGGAGGCAGCCGATCAATGATTCTCTGATCATTGATGTTTCTATCCCTCTCTCTGCCTCTCTCTGAAATCAATTTAAAAAACTTTTTTTTTAAACCCAAAACCTTCCCCAGCAATCCCTGAGGTGGTGGTGGTCAGCCCAGTTTCACAGGCTAGGAAGGGGCTCCTTCGCATCCGGGCCTCATGGGTAGGAGGGCTAGAACCCAAGTTCGTCGGACTCTTAGGCCCCTGCTCTCACTCTTTAACTTACTGGGAACGCCAACCCGGGTGGAGCCAGTGCACATGCACTCCCATTCGTTCACCGCCAGCTTTGCTCTGCTTCCTCTCAACCTCAGATATTACATCATTTCATTCGGGTTTGTTTTTCTAGAAGAGGGCTTCAAAAAAGAAAAAGAAAAGCATTAACACAATTCCATTATTTTACCTAAAAAGAAAATTCCATCTCCCTCCTTGGCCTGTGGCTAAGGGCCACACCCAAGTGGGGGAGCCTGGGGCCTACCTCTGCGGACAGCGACACCCGCGAGCAGCAGCGGATCTCCACATTCTCTGTCGACAGCACTGGGCTGGAGCGCGAGGCCTCTGGCAGGGAGCCTGGGGGACAAACTGGGCACTGCAGGTAGCTCCACTGTTTTATTTATTTTATTTTATTTTTTATTTTTTTGGTTCTTTGATTGGATAGTTGTGGTCTTTTCCTGCACCCAGCAAGACATCTAGATTTATTATAATGTGCTGGAGTCCAACCCCAGCAGGTCCAGGGGTCCCCAAAGGTGTGGACGGAGTCGGCGAAGAAGGAATGACACGAAGACAGCCTTCAGTTGATCAGCAGCCTAGTCAGGACCTCTAGCCAGGATCTCCAGCCAAAGTTCTGGTCGGAGTTCTGGTTAGGAACTGATCAGGATCTGATGAGGATGTGATCTAGCTCCACTGTTTTAAAGTCACTCAGCACCGATCCCCAGTGTGGGGTGTGCAGGAGGCAGCCGATCAATGATTCTCTTTCACCATTGATGTTTCTATCTCTCTCTTTCTCTCTGAAATCAATCCTATATAATAAAAGCCTAATATGCTAAGTGTCCAGTTATCCGTCCAACCAATCAAAGCATAATATGCTAATGATATGCTAAGGCTGCTCAACTGCTCGCTATGATGTGCACTGACCTCCAGGGAGAAGATGCTCCGACCGCTAGGTTAGATTGCTGCTGGGGTCCAGCCGATCGGGACTGAGCCCTCCTGCGTCCCTCCCTGGCCCCGATCATGCACTGGTGGGGTCCCTTGGCCTGGCCTGTGCCCTCTCACAATCCGGGACCCCTCAGGGGATGTCAGAAAGCTGGTTTCGGCCCAATCCCACAGGCCAGGCAGAGAGACCCCACTTGTGCACGAATTCGTGCACCAGGCCTCTAGTAAAAATATATTAAAAAAAAAAAAAAAGCTTAGGGTTTGTGAATATTTTTTTTAAGTGAATGGTTAAAATCAGTTACATGAAGGGAAAGGTTGAGTGGGGTAACCAGAACTGTGGGTGCCTAATCCACACAGAGGACCTGAAACACGAGTGCACCCACTGCAGGGCCTGTACCTTACTTATCTCAGCTGCCTCAAGGTTTTCCTTTGGCTTATCTTGGTACCCAACCAGCACTGAGTAGGCACCTCCTCAGGCAATGGCTTGAGTGATGGAAAATAAGCCAGAGCCGGCCCCGCCCTCCTGGGGCTGAGAGATCCATATTTCCACACCAGGGCACCTGCATGCAGCCACTGGGGGTGTTATAATACTAACCGTAGCCACCTTTTATCACGCTACTACCTGCCGTTGTTTCCTGTACAGTCACACAGAGTTGACTGTCATTACGGAGGACAGAGATAGAGACAGCTAGCCCTGCTTTTGGGTCCTTGCAAGCTGTGTGTTTTTAGATAAATCACTCAATCCTCAGTGTCCTCGTCCATGAAGTGGGACAACCACAGCCATAGGGTTACTGGGAGGGCGGTGAGTCGATGCACAGGAAGGGCAGTGACTTCTGATCCAGTGGATGTTCAGGGTGGCTCAGAGTTTGCATTTATCTGCACAGCAAGAACGCTCACAAAAGCCCGGCCGGCGTGGCTCAGGGGCTGAGCATGGACTTATGAGCCAGGAGGTCACGGTTCGATTCCCGGTCAGGGCACGTGCCCGGGTTGCTGGCTCAATCCCCAGTGTGGGGCCTGCAGGAAGCAGCTGATCAATGATTCTCTCACCATTGATGTTTCTCTCTCTCTCTCTCTTTCTCTCTCTCTCCCTCTCTCCTTCTCCCTTCCTCTCTGAAATAAATTTAAAAAGAATGCTCAAAAAATATTTAGCACTGTAACTGTGTTACTGGTCATGCTCTAGAAATTAGGAAGCGGGTTGGTTGGAATGTAAGTCACGTGCCAAGGGGCACCTTCCGTCAGCTGTTCCCTGGGGGCTCCACTGCCCAGGGCAGCCAGGCCGACCAGCCCGTACCCCGTGTGACACCCAGCAGGTGACTGGTGCATGGCGGTTCTGATTCTTCCGGCTGCTTCCTAAGATCCAAGCTCACCTCCTAGAGCTTTTGACAGCAAAGTAAAGCCAGGAAGCGGAACCCCAGGGAATGGAGCCAACAGCTGTCCTGTCCCTAGGCAGCCAGCACGTCTGCTTCCGACAACCCGATTCCCTGTCTGAACGCAGGCCGAGACACTGTTCCAGATAAAAGGCACCAGAGACAGGACAAAACTGGGTCCTGGGTTAACGAGGTAAAGGGTATTTGCGGAGCAACTGACAAATTTGAATATGGGCCAGATACTAGATGATAGTGTTTACGGTGGAATGAATTGTACCCCCCAAAATTTACAAGGTCTTTAAAGAGGCAATTAGGTTCAAATGAGGTCTTTAGAGTGGCCTGAATCCAGTCTGACTGGTATCCATCCAAGAGAAGGAAATTTGGACACACAAGGAGGCACCGAGGACAGACCCTGTGAGAACACAGCAAGCAGGTGGCCGACTACAAGCCCAGGATAGAGGCCTCAGAAGAAACCAAATCTCTCTCTTAAAAAAAAAAAATACAATTTTTTTTTTATTGATTTCAGAGAGGAAGGGAGAGGGAAAGAGAGATAGAAGCATCAATGACAAGAAAGAATCATTGATTGGCTGCCTCCTGCATGCCCCACACTGGGGATTGAGCCTGCAACCCAGGCCTGTGCCCTGACCGGGAATCAAACAGTGACCTCCTGGTTCATAGGTCGATACTTAGCCACTGAGCCACGCAAGCCAGGCACCAAATCTCTTGAGACCTTGATCTTGAACTTCCAGACCCCAGAACTGTGAGGAAATACATCACCCAGTCTGTGGTACTTTAGGGCAGCCCTAACAGACTAATATGCTATTATATGAACGTTCAAGTTCCTGAAGATGGAAACTATTTTTCTGGTTATATATTATAATGTCCTTGGTTGAAGATGATTGCCCCTGAAATATTCAGGGGTAAAGAGTCATGATACCTGCAACTTACTCTTAAATGAATCAGCAATAATAATAATGATGATAATGAGTATATGAATATATAGAGTAGATAGGGCTAAATATTAATAATTGGTGAATCTAGATCAGTGGTTCCCAAACTTATTTAGCCTACCGCCCCCTTTCCAGAAAAAATACTACTCAGCCCCTGGAAATTAATTTTTTAAAATTTTAATAGCAGTTACTCATTGCCCCCAAATGCACCTGTGGCCATCACCGCCTCCCTGGATCACTGCAGCACCCACCGAGGGGCAGTAGCACCCACTTTGGGAATCACTGATCTAGATGATGGGTATAAATGGGATTTCATTCTATTATTTTTGTACCTTTTCTGTAAGTTTAATCTTTTTCTCAAAACAGAGGCTTTTAAAAGATTCCTTTTCTCTCACTTAAGGTGGAGCAGGGAGGGATCTTTTAGAAAAGGTAACCCCAACTGAACAGCAGGAGCGCCAGGATCCAGCACCTACACCGGGCCAGGCGCGATGCCCACCTATACTCTCTCAGTTAAGGACCACAGTTCCTCATCTTACAGAGGAAGGATGGAGGCTCCGAGATGGGAAGCACTTCCCAAGGCCACACAGCAAGGAAGGGACAGAGCCTGCAGTGAGCCGGGCGTGTCTGCCTTCACAACCTTTCCCACCCGCCCTCTGTGCAAATAAATGGAGTGCACACAGTAGGCATTTAATAAAGACTGGAAGGCACTGCTGAGAGAATGGAGCCTGGGAACAGGGCCTCTTTTTTTGGTTTAATGTGAAGTGACAGTGTGAAGGCTTTTATATATATATATATATATATATATATATATATATATATATACATTTTTATTGATTTCAGAGAGGAAGAGAGAGGGAGAGAGGGGTAGAAACATCAATGATGAGAATCATTGATCAGCTGCCTCCTGCACGCCCCATGCTGGGGATCGAGTCCTCAACCCAGGCATGTGCCCTCGTCGGGAATCAAACCCAGGACCCTTCAGTCCACAGGCCAACGCTCTATCCACTGAGCCAAACCAGCTGGGGTGGGAACAGCCCCTCTTGAGAGCAGCTGGTTGGCTGTGCTGCTGGGAGTCGGTGAGGTGCCTGCACCAGAGCGGGTGCCCCAAATGCCAGCCAGAGGGGTGGCACCTTCACCACAGCAACCCCAGAGCACCTCTCCCTCCTGACCCACCAGAGCGGCCTGCCTCTCCTCTTGGGGATGAGAGAGCAGGAGGAAAGGAGGCAGGCTCGTCAGTCTGCAAAGAGCCCACCCATTCGGGGCGGGGTGAGGCTTCCAAGACGCTCGGTCCTGAATGAGGGCAGGCACTTCTTCCCCCAGGGCCTGCACTGAGTGACGGGGGAAGGCCTCCCCAGGGACGCAGACTGGCAGGCGGTACATCCCGGCCTGGCACCAGCTGCCGAGGCCAGGCCTCAGGTGCCCATTACTCATCATTTTCCTGGAGGTTCTGGCTACATCCTCCTCCCGGCCAGGAGCCAAGTTCCTCAGGACAGGAAAGGTGACGCTGCCAAGCCCCCCACCAACACAAGGACACCCCCTAACCTGGTCCTCACCCCATTAGCCATCCCTCTGAACAAGTACCCTTTTTCTCCCTCCTGCCCTCTTTTCTCCAGTAGACTTCCAAGCAACTCCATTTTCCCTAAATCCCCGATACGTTCCTTCCTTTAACCCAGTCTTAATTCGCTGAGAGGCCACCGTACTTCTGGCTCTCAAAGCAGAACTGTCAGCCTCCTCCTGCCTTGGCGAGTCCTGCTTCCCACACACCTCCAGTGGGCCTTACCCACCCAGCCCCTGCCCCAACGGCCCCGTGTACCGAACTCATACTGACAGACCTCACTAAATCCTCACAACCACCCGGGGGGTGGGCAATATTGGAAGCTAAATCCATCTCCACCTCCACCACTAAAGGAAGAATGACTGAGGCTCAGAGAGGTCAAGTAACTGGCTGGAGGCCACACAGCTACTAAACAGCTTTAGATCAAAGCCAAAAGGCTGTTCTGAGAAGTCCTGAGTGCATCTGTCTCCGTCCAGGGAAGAGAACAACAGTCTTAGAGGAGGCTGTTCCAGAAAAAAGTAAGGCATCCCAGAAATGCTGCCCAGCCTCAGAGTGGCCTTCCAGGAGAGGGAACCCAAAACAGCCTCCATCAGCACCTCCCCCAGCCAATGGGCCGTAACAACAGCCCTTGCAGCAGACATTTACTGAAGCTCCGGTGCCAGGCGCCATGCACAACCTGCAGAGGTGGGCCTGCGGCTGACCCCGGCTCCACCTTCCGGCTGTGTCCCTCGAGGCACGCATTGCCTCCCCGAACCCTAGATTCTCATTTGCAAAATGAATCTACTTCATAGGCCTGTTGGGAGAGTTCAATGAGATAATGCTTAGCCCAGTGCCTGCCACGGAGTGAGCGCTTAATAAGAGGTAGCGCTTTCAAAGGAACAAGCCGGCCTATAATGAGAAAGGAAAACTACTATTTAAGGGGTTCCTAAAGCCTTCTAAGCCACTACTTATACATTTAGTTATTTCCTACGGGCGTTGGTTGATGCCCATATTTGAAATAAACTTAATCCTCACAGCATCTCGGGGTGGAATGGGCCAAGGGCAGAGCGACAGTCCTAGTGACAAAGGATGAAAACAAGGCCCCCTAAGGTCAAGGGCTGGCAAACACCGGAGGAGCCCTAAGCCTCAAAAAAAAAAAAAAAACAACCAAAAAAAAACATCATCAGTGGGTTCAAAGCATCAGACGTGCGTCTCCTCGGGAAGAAATGGCGGGGGGCCATTTTTAGCGGGGCAATCGGCGTGGGACTTTAATTTACCACCACTAATAAGTGGTCATCTTTTGTCCCTAAAGGAAAAAATATGTCGGGGCCCAGACCCAGGGGAAATAAAAGTCAGCGCCCCGAGACGCCACACGCGTGCTTTCAACGCTGGATCACGCCCTGGCAGAATAAAGGAGATGGCGTCCCCTGTCCTGGAGAAGCAACGAGTCCCCGGGGGCTCGATGTGGGCCGACGGGACCCCAGAGGACCCTCTGGGCGCCGGCCGGAGGAGGGGAGAGGGTGACGGCGGCCGGGGGTTCCCGGCCTCTGCTCACCTGGCCGCGGCGTTTAGCGCATCGGGCAGGGCCAGGCCCCCGCCGGCCAGGAGCAGGGCTGAGGTCGCCCCAGCTCGGAGAGGCCCGGCCCCCTGCACCAGCCGGCAGCAGCCAGAAACTCACCTGCCTTCGCAACCGCGCCACCGCAGCCTGTCAGTCAACCAGGCTGAGCTGTGCAGGGTCGAGGGGCCTGGCCGGCTTCGCCCCGCCTCCTCCCCTCGGCTGGCCAATCGGAAGATGGCTACGCCACCGATGGGGCGTGGTCATGCGGGCGGTGCGAGACGGGTGGAGCCAGGAGGGCTCGAGGCGGGGCCCGGCGGGGCGGGCGCTCTGACGACACTGCTGCGCGCCGGAAGCGGACCGGTCCTGGGGCAGCGGGGCAGCTGTGGGACCGGGGGGGCCGGCGCGACCATGCCGGTCACCGGGAAGGCTTTCCGCCGGCGCCGGGCCGACTCGGAGTCGGAGGAAGATGAGCAGGACTCAGAAGAGGTTCGGTGCGTTTGGAACGGGCTTTCCACTGGGCAGAAAGCGAGAAGCTGGCTCGGGGTCTCACCGCCGGCCCGGCGCCTTGTTGACACCTTGGCAACCGGGAGCCGGTGGTGGTGTCCCCTTTTGCGGACAAAGAAATGGAGGGTTCTGGGCCTGAGGCCGCCGTCCCCGAGGCCGCACAGTTGGAGGAGCTGCCCCCGGGATGGGCAGTGATCGGAGTCCCGGTGGCTCCAGGCGCAGGTTCGCCGTCTGGACCCTGTGCCGGCAGCTCAGCAGCCGGCTGGGTGCGGGCGCAGCTGTTTGACTCTGAGTCCCGCGGAGGGTCTCTCAACCTGCACATTGCCTTTTATTCAGATTAAAACTGGAGGAGACCCGAGAGGTGCAGAACTTGAGGAAGAGGCCCAACGGAGTGAGGTGGGTACCATGGGGGGTCCCGGAGGTGGAGGAGGTGGGGATGACTGACCGCCCGGCGGGTCGCTGTCACAGAATATCTCCTCAGACATAGACATAGCTCCGTTTCTTTTATTGACTTATTTGTTTTTACTTATTCTTTATTTTTTAATCATTATTTTGTTGTTAATCATCACCGAGGATATTTTTTTCCGTTGATTTTTAGACAGGATGGAAGTGGGAGAGACACAGAGAGAAATGTTGATGTGAGAAAGACACATCCATTGGTTGCCTCCTGCATGTGCCCTGACCCAGTCAGGGGACAGAGCCTACAGCCCAGGTACCTTGACTGGAATCGAACCCGGAACCCTTCAGTCTGCAGGCTGATGCTCAAACCCACTGAGCCAACCGGTTAGGGCTTTAGCCCCTTTTCTTGACACACTACACCTTCCACTGTACACCCGAAGGAGGCACAGCGTTCTTTGAAACGTTTAACCAGGAGATGGCCTGGGCCATGTGGTCTCAAGGTTTGCTCCAGGGGTACAGAAACAAGTCACTAACTCTTGTTTTCATTGCGTCCAACTAATTGTGAAAGCACATTGATTGTTGAGAGTTGGGAAAATTTAGAAAAGCATAATCAAGAAAATAAACAGCACCCATAATTCTTCCATCCAGAGGTAACCAGTGTTAACGTTTAATGTCCTTTCCAATCTGTATTCTTTCTCCCTTTTGTAAAGAATGAGTGAGAACTTTTGTTCTATGCTATTTTCAACTCATTATGACATTGTGGTCGTTCACTCACTTTGCAGAATATCTTTCCAAAGCCCTTTTTAATGGCTACATAGTACTCCACCACGAGTATGTTCCACAATGTAACTTAATTCCCAATTCGAGGACCTGTAGGTCATTTTGTAAACTTTCATCAAATCAGGCCGCAATAGTATTTTCCTACACTTGTCTTTAGCTTCATGTTCCCTGAAGGCAAAACATCTTAGAAGTGAGATTTCCAAGGCAAGATAATGCCAAATGGCTTTATAGAAAGGTTTGCCTCTTCACCCATCCCCCAGCATCTACAGCGCTTGTTGAGCCCCGTGTTATAGGCTTTTCCAGCTGGCTTTGGTGCCCACCCCCCAAATCTCACCCTGCCACTAATGCTGCAATCTACAAACTTCCTAAACATTCTTTCTCATCTCTGAAATGCGCCATTCTTCCCTCCCTACTTTTTATTTTTGGTTTTGCTCAGTGCTGTGGCCCTGCTGGTGGGAGAGAAGGTACAAGAAGAGACCACTCTAGTGGTAAGTTGTGGGGTCCTCCCTGGGCAGTGGGAAGATGTGAGTGCTCTTCAGTGGATGATTGTGTTTCCTTAGAGAAGAAAATTCCCAGCCAATTACGAAGCTGTTACTTCTCAGCTGTCTTTGCTTTCTGCAGGATGACCCCTTTCAGATGAAGACAGGAGGCATGGTGGACATGAAGAAGCTGAAGGAAAGGGGCAAGGACAAGTGAGTGCAGGACACGCTGGTACGGATGCACCAGTGGCCCCGCCGGGGGCTGTGTGCCCCGGGGAGCTGGGGCCTGCAGCAGTGGCTTTAGAGGGACATCTTCAAGTATCCTCTGTGCTTTGTAAACTACCTATAGTTTAAAAACAAAGGAAACAAAAACTCTTTAAAAGTTAGCTTAGAGAGATGTGGGTACCGTCCATTTTGTAAAGGTGCATTGCTTACTGTCTTTCAAATCCATGTGGAAGTTTTCTTCTTTTTAAAGAAAACAAAAACACAATTATGAAAATAATGCATTCAAACAGTATAAAAGTAAAAAATAAAAGTATCTGCCAATTCCCCAGAGGAATCTCCGCAGGCCAACAGTTAGCTTGCCTATATTTATTGTATTCACATCTCATATATTTCCCCCCCCAACTATAAAGAGAATATGACACATTTTTGTTGTGTACTTGTGTTGTCGGTGTCACGTAAAACTCGGCCTCCGTGAGTTGTGACCTGAAGGCGCTGCTTCACTCTGCTTCTCTCCTTCCAGGATCAGTGAAGAGGAAGACCTCCACCTGGGGACATCGTTCTCCGCGGAAACCAACCGGAGGGACGAGGACGCCGACATGTAGGTGTCAGTCTGGCCGTGAGCGATCGGGGTGGGCGCCAGCCGGACACAGTCCGAGCTAGTCAGTCACAGATGACATTTCTAGAGTCAACCAAAGACGTGAGTGCTGGTCCCTCTTGGCCCACCTCCCAGGCTGAAGAACTTTGAAAAAGTCTGAAAAGTTCTTTAAAAGTGGTTCTTGAGATTTTAGATTCCTTGACTAATAATATTTCCCCAAAACATTGTAGGGATAAACACTAGACTGCCTACTTCTTATTTTGGCCAATAAGACTGTTGAACAAACAACTACCATCTCCCATTATCCTTCCGTCTTCAAAGAACCTTATATAGAATAACACCAATAGATTGGTGGCATGTAATCTCATAACATAGGTTGGTGCTTTAAGTGGTAAATTTTAACTTGAGAAAAAATTTTCAAGTTATTTTCATTTTTCTCATCTCTCCATGGACTGATGAAAACTTGCTCACAGACCGTCATGCTCTGTGGGCCGTGTTGGGGCCACTCATTTCAAAGGTGCCTGTTGTGAGCTTCCTGAGACCTTGTTTCTGGTTTCAGGATGAAGTACATTGAGACGGAGCTGAAGAAGAGGAAAGGGATCGTGGAGCACGAAGAACAGAAAGTGAAGCCCAAGAACGCAGAGGACTGTCTCTACGAGCTTCCGGAAAACATCCGCGTCTCCTCGGCGAAGAAGACGGAGGAGATGCTTTCCAACCAGATGCTGAGCGGCATCCCTGAGGTGGACCTGGGCATCGAGTATGTTCCAGACCCTCGCCGCACCTCTCCCCTGCCCCTAGGCTGCGGGGGGACCGCTCTGCTTTCCAGTTAAAAGTTAAGGGGACTGTTTCTCACCTGTCTCCTGGGAAACCCACAAAACTGTGTTCTCTCTGGTGGGCTGAGTTGTTGTCTCCAGGAGTTCTGAAGTGTTGGGCAGAGCAGTTAAAGGCACTTAGGGACCCTGACTGCTGAAAGCCAAAGTGTGTTTTGATTTAGCCTTTGTTCACAGCTCTTCAGCTGTTCTAGTCAGGCCCTGTGTTCTTCTGTTGTTGTTCTTAATGTGTTTTTATTCATTTCAGAAAGGAAGGGAGAGAGAGAAACATTAATGATGAGAGAGAATCATCGATCGGCTCCTCCTGCACACCCCATACTGGGGATCGAGCCCACAACTCGGGCATGTGCCCTGACGGGGACTTGAACTGTGACTTTCTGGTTCATAGGTCCATGCTCAACCACTGAGCCACACTGCCGGGCTATTCTGTTTTGTTGGAGTAGGAGCATTGTTAAGGGCTTAGCCACCCCATGATCTTCCTCTCACGTTTACTACAGAACATCTGCTCTAAAAGGGGACCGTAATGGAGGAAATGCAGTGGTCAGAACCCTCTGCGGCTGAGTAGAAGGTTGGGAGACCTCCGGGTTCTCACCTCTTTCCTGGCTTTCCAGCTCTGAGCCTCAGGCAGTTCTCTGTTTCTCTCGGAGATGCAGTTTCCTCTTGATCAGAAGAGAATAAGTCCCGAGTCTCCAGGCTGTGAGAGTGCCATGGGGTGTGGCTGCCGGGGAGTTGGTAAACTGCAGAGCTGGGCCCCAGGAACGAGGGCTTCCTTCTGCAGTGGAGGGCCGCCAGCCTCGCCAGTCACTCCTGGGACCAGAGGGGTGGCGGTCTAATGCGTGACATGGCTCCTTTCTCCCCTCAGTGCTAAAATAAAAAACATCATTTCCACGGAGGATGCCAAGGCCCGTCTGCTGGCAGAGCAGCAGAACAAGAAGAAAGACAGCGAGACATCCTTTGTGCCCACCAACATGGCGGTGAATTACGTGCAGCACAACCGATGTAAGCCTCGGGGGAGGCAGCCCCTCTCACCCCTGCCCCTCTGGTTTGAGGTTCCTGGGTTCCCGCATTTTTTCTGACATGTCCCCTGGTCTCTTTGGTCCAGTTTATCACGAGGAGCTCAACGCCCCCATTCGGAGGAACAAAGAAGAGCCCAAAGCCCGTCCCTTGCGAGTGGGCGACACCGAGAAGCCAGAGCCTGACCGTGAGTACAGCAGTGGCCTCAGGGCGGCCTGGAGTGATCACAGCACTCAGGGCCCATGGAGGCAGGTGGGAGCTCGGGTGCGGGGCCAGGGCAGCTGAGTTTTAGTCCATGTTCTGGACCCGGCCTTGTCCCTTCCCCTTTGCAAGCCTGTTTCCTCATCTACAAAATGGGAATAGTAATAAAACTTACACCTGGGGCTGCTCTGAGGATTCATGGGCTGTCAAGTAGACTCAAAAATTAGAAAATTTCAATAAGCAAAAATAAATGAAAAGTTACTCATTATTGCACCACCAGAGACAACCACTGTTAAACTTTTTATGTACAACCTTTCAGACTTGTAAAAATACTCCCATATAGGAAACATTGTATGTACCTAGAAAGATCTCACAGCGTTTCACTCAGTAGTCCGCCCTGCATGTCTCCATGTCAGTAAACATTTTCTTTTTCAAAGGCCATGTCATGTTCCATTGGAAAGACAGATGTCGCCTCCCCATTTCCCATTTCCCCTCTTTAAACGCTGCTTTGATGCTCATTCTTGGCTAGTCATGCCCTTAGTTACCTTTAGAGAAGTCACCAAAGGATCCTCCAGGGGCGAGATGCCCATTGTCCTCCCCCAGCAGCTGACAGTGGCCCTTCCCACTCACTTGCCTCTCCATGAACAGTGGGATGATGCTAAGGAAATGCGAAATGCTGAGGCTTCTGAAAAGCCTCTCATTCTTTCTCCCTTGGGAAATTATTTTCCTAACGTCTTGGTTTTGTAGTCTTGGATTCCCAAAGAGCTTTGTGTGAAACACATGATAAGCAAGGACTTCGGAGCCACCAGACTTGGATTCAACGCTCAGCCTACCTTATCTGAGCAGGTCACCTAACCTCTCTGAGCAGAGACGGCACAGTGCCCCTGCGAGGCTTGCTGTGAGGGTAAAAGGAAGCCATGGCTAAAGGACTTAGCACCATGCCTGGTCCAGTCAGACTCCACGAAGCGTGGCTGCTACTGTTCACTCCGTGGGGTGCTGAGGTCAGCGTGGTTTGGCTGCACCAACTCTGTATGTCTGTTTTCAGTCACTCAACAACAAGTGTTTGCTGAGGCCCTACTATGTTTCTGTTCACCAGGGCAGCACGGGCTCCTGTGGAGACGTCTTTGCCTGTCGGTGACTTCCTGATGGCAAACAGCTTTTCCTCTTCTCCTTCACAGGGTCCCCCCCAAACCGCAAGCGTCCTGCTAATGAGAAGGCCACTGATGACTATCATTATGAGAAGTTCAAGAAGATGAACAGACGGTATTGAGGGCGGCCAGAGAGGAGAAGTTGCAGAATGGGATGTAAATAGCACTGTCCCTCGCCCCAGGACAAAAGCCTTCCGGGACAGAACCCTGATCACTGGCTAGCAGACAGTTCCAGAAACAGACTCTACTAGTCTGGCTGCTTACCTGCTGAATTTTTAGGCTCTAAATTTGTATCCTTTTGAAACAAAACAATATGTGGTTTTCTTATTTGGGAGCAAACTATTCTTGTGAGCGTTATTAAATCTTGTTTGTAAATATGTTGACTTTTTCTTAATATTTTTCCTGGTTCAGGAGAAAAGAGCTGTGTGTTCAGGGTGCGATAATGCCCTTTAAATTGTGCTTTTATTATTATATGTATGGTCATGTCTTCTACTTCCAGTGCTCTGGAATGGGGTTCAGAAATGCATCCTTCCGTTTCCAGTGGATCTGGTGGTCAGTAGAAAACTCTAGAATGGGATCAAAGGGACACTGGTATTCTCTGACTTTTACAAAGTTACCTATTTCTTTGCATTAAGAAGGAAAAGTTACCTGTCTCTATCACTTCCGCACTTCGGTATTAAATATGAAATGAATCTAGCCTTCTTGTTCATTTTGCGTCTCCTCACACCGATACTGGGCCATGTGTTCAGAGTTGGGGGTTGGGCAGCTCAAAAGCTGCTCATTTAGTTCAAGAGACAGGCTCCAACCTGTTAGTTGTCGAGTTCAGTGCCACTTGTGCTGTGTTTTTCCTGAAGCATTTGAACAGCTTGGGATGAGGAAATAACAGGCCGGGTGACTTCTGGGCTGATTTAGAGCGGGCACTGTGCAAGGTGAAGGCGAATGCAGGCATCGCTGTCTCACCTGGGACATAGGCAATCCTCCGACTGTGAGTGAGTTGAGTGTGAGCGACTTTACAGTAGAGGAACCTGACGCCGGGAACGCAGCCAGGTGATAAAGGTCATTGGTAGTGACAAGTCATGCTGGTAGTCTGCACCCTTGATATAATGTTACAGAAATAGCACTTTTCCTCCGTAAAGGACATGCACCCCCAAACCCATAACCCCAGTCTAACCGTGAGACCAACGGGGCAAATTCCAATAGTGGGGCGTCCTACAAAAGATTTGACCAGTTCTCCCCCAAACTGTCAGGGTCATCAAAACCAAGGAAAACGTGGGAAACACCCACAGTCAAGAGGAGATGAAGTATAATTTGGTGCCTTGGGTGCGATCCTGCATCAGAAATAGGAGGATAGCTGCCCTGACTGGTATGGCTCAGTGGATAGAGCGTGAGTCCCGGGTTTGATTCCGGTCAAGGGTATGTACCTCAGTTGTGGGCACATCCCCAGTGGGGAGTATGCAGGAGGCAGCTGATCGATGTTTCTCACAGATGTTTCTAGTTCTCTATCCCACTCCCTTCCTCTCTGTAAAAAATCAATAAAATATAAAAAAATAAATGTTAAAAAAAAAAAGAAATAGGACGATAGGTCAAAACTAAGCAAGTATCTGAACCAACTAGTATCAGTACAGGTTCCTATGTAACATAAAGATGTTAGTAATAGGGGGACTATGTGCCGGGTGGGGGAGGCATCTGTGCCCTCTCTGTACTGTCTACTCAATTTTTCTGTAAAACTTTTCTTAAAACTTGAAAAAATAAAAAGCGGCCCCATCAGCTGTGGGCGCCCACCTCCCGGAAGCAGGAAAGGGCGGTGCCCCTCACAAAGATGGCGCCGCCGGCGTCGCGGGGAGGCCCGCCCCCGGCAAAGATGGCGGCGGCGAAGGGGAGGAGCCGGAAGCGCGGCGCGGCGGGTCGGCAGGCTCGAGCGCGCGGTGCGGCGGGGTCCGGGCATGAAGCTGGGCCGGGCCCTGGGCCTGCTGCTGCTGGCGCCGTGGGCGGTGCGCGCGGTGGAGCCCATCAGCCTGGGGCTGGCGCTGGCCGGCGTCCTCACCAGCTACATCTCCTACCCGCGCCTCTACTGCCTCTTCGCCGAGTGCTGCAGCCAGAAGCGGAGCCTCAGCCGCGCAGGTAGGGCGGCGGGGCCCGCGGCGGGGGTCGGGCCGGGCGGAGGGCGAGCTGAGCCGGCGGACCGGGACCCGGAACCCGGAACCCGGAACCCGGAGCCCGAGCGGCCGGGGGCGGGTGGGGCCTGGCGCTGGGCCACCGCCGCGGCGGCCCGGACTTCGGTCGGACGCGGGAGGCGGGCTGCCGGCGTGGGTGCTTCACGCCGACCCGGGGGCGGGGGCCGCGTGGACGGTGGTAAACGACCCCCAAAGAGATGTGCCCCCGCGGCCGGAGACAGGAGGGTGGCGGGGCCCTTCCGGCGCGGACCGGGGGCCCAGCCGCGGCCTTTCCTGCGTTTCGCGGGCGGGAGGGGCGGCAGGTCAGCCCGGGTGCAGCGGGCGGCGGGGCCGCGGAGCCGCGGACCTTCCAGGGCAGCAGCCCGGTTCGGGCCCGACTGTGGACGGGCCGCCCCAGCAGAGGGAGGTCCCGGCCCACCCGCCGGCTCTGGCCCGAGGTGCTCGCCGGCTCCCGCGGAGCCGGTGCCTGAAACCTTTCTGAGTGCCGCCCCCGCCCGCCCTGACGGCCCTGCCCTGCCCTTCCCAGCGCTGCAAAAGGACCTGGACCACAAGCTCTTTGGGCAGCATCTTGCCAAGAAAGTCATCTTAAACGCCCTGACCGGCTTCATCAGCAACCCGAAGCCCAAGAAGCCGCTCACCCTCTCCCTGCACGGGTGGACCGGCACCGGCAAGAACTTTGCCAGCAAGATCATCGCGGAGAACATCTACGAGGGCGGCCTGCACAGCCACTATGTGCACCTGTTCGTGGCCACGCTGCACTTCCCGCACGCCTCCAACCTCACGCTGTACAAGGCAAGCGCGGGCCGGGAGCCCTTCCGGGGGGGCGCTGCCTTCGGGGTTTCTCGGTGGTGGGATGGGGTTGGGGAACTGCTTAAGATGAGGGAGCCCTGAAAATGGCCGCGTGCGGCAGCCACAGAGGGTTTCAGACGCACCGAGCAGTTGCACCATCAAACCCTGCGGTTTCCAGAATCAGGCCCAGTGTGGTGCTCGTTTTAGTACGTGGTGCCCGGGGATTTTAGAAATGGGCACGGCCAAATCCGGCTTAAAGATCATCAGATCTAACTCATTTTGTAAAAGAGGGAACATTTCTAGAGAGGCCTCAGTTTGCCTAACTGCAGTGTGGCAAACTGCTTTTATTTTCTATCACCGGTTAGCAGCCTGGGCTTTGGCGGCACACACACCTGGATTTGAGCCCTGACTCTCCCACTCCCAGCCGTGTGATCTTGGGAAGGTTGCCTGACCTCTCTGAGACTCATCGGTCTGTCACGTATGTGTCCTGGCACCTGGCACATGAGTGTTCAAATAAGCTTTAACTATCACCTTTCTTAATCTGTGTAACAAACCTGCAAGGCGGCAAGACACAGCCATTTAGCACTCACCCTTGAAAAACACATTTTCCCTTCTGCTTGGGTGACCAACTGTCCAGGGTTCCTAGGATGTGGGATTTTCAGTGCCAAACCTGGGAAAGTTCCAGACAAACTGAGGCAAGTTGGTCATCCTGGTTAGCATTCAGGCTCCTGGTTAGCATTGTGTGGTTTTGAGCAAGTTACTTAACCTCTCTGTGCCTTAATTTCCTCAGCTGTAAAATAGGGAATGCAGTAGTGTTCAATTGTGCACACATTTGATTGGTTTGGGGCGATCACAATAAAATGTGATGGGAACGGTGTCCAGAGAGTGGCTGACCTGTAGTGAGGGTTCAATACATGTTCTCTGTTGTTGCCTGAAGTCGCAGAGGCAGAGTGGGAGAACTAGCAGGTCTGAGCGAGTCCTTGTTTAAACAGTGACTTGCTTTGGGGCCACACGCTCTCCTGAGGTTCCTCTGTGAATAGAGACTAGGCCTCCTGTAGAGCAGAACTACTACTTAGGTTAGATTCCTACCATGGGACGTTGTAACCCTGGTCGCTGTAGCCAAGCAGACACCAAAATCATAAGAAGTCAAGACCTCCAGAGTCTTGCTCAGAAAACAGCTCATTTCTCCTCTTCACCTTGTGAAGGAAATTTAGAAAGCACCAGAGCTCAAATTTCTGATTAAAAAGGTCTTTTCTCCTTAACGATTGTTTAGTCTTCTAAGAAGTACCTGAATATATTCTTAGGGAGCGTTTCAGTTTAAGCACAGCCTCCGGGCCTTGTTCCAGAAACTCATGAGTGTTAGCTGGCCACACGCATGCCAAGGCGCGAGCTCTCGAGGCAGGTGCCCCACTTAAAGGAGCCTGCACACCTTACTTTCCCCATCGGGAAGCTGGAGCGCCCTCCCAAGGCTGTGCTAAGGACTGAATGGCAGCATGGGTCTCTCGGTCTCTGCCTTCTTTCTAGAAGGCTGGTGTACACAGGAAATGTGTGAATGTGGCCAGCAGTTCAGTGCCATAGCATTGGGGTGACAGCTCAGCACAGGAATTATAATGCAAGTGTGGGGCTTTGGAGTCAGGCAGGGTGGGGTTCAGATCCCAGAAATTTTATAATCTTGGGCAAGTTGATTAAGCGCTCTGTACCTCAGTTCCCTCATCTGTGAAATGGGTATGATAACACCCACTCGGTGGGGTTGTGGAGAGGAACAAAAGAGCAGGTGTGTGTCAAGTTCTTAGCACGGAGCTGAGACTGCAGTGAGCGCTTCGTAAATGCAGCCTTTCGGAAGCAGCTGAGGTGTTGGTGGTGCCCGTGCTGGGGGTTGAAGCTGCACCGGCTGAGAACTTCGTGTTGCTTCCTCCTGTGATTCAGGATCAGTTACAGCTGTGGATCCGCGGCAACGTGAGTGCCTGCGCGAGGTCCATCTTCATATTCGATGAAATGGATAAGATGCACGCCGGCCTCATAGATGCCATCAAGCCTTTCCTAGACTATTATGACCACGTGGACGGGGTCTCCTATCAGAAAGCCATCTTCATCTTTCTCAGGTACGTTCCGGGCTGGGACACGCTGGCAGAGCTCGGAGCCCGAGCCTGTGGGCTTCGGGGAAAGCCCAGTTCTCATTCCCTGCACTCGCTCTGCAGCAACGCCGGCGCGGAGAGGATCACAGACGTGGCTTTGGATTTCTGGAGAAGTGGGAGGCAGAGGGAGGAGATCAGGCTCGGAGACATGGAGCACGCCTTGTCGGTGTCGGCCTTCAATAACAAGAACAGTGAGTTCATGAGCCCGCGCCCCGAGGCTGAATCCCCGCGTCCCCTCCCCTGCACTGGCTAGACACGCAGCTGCTGAGAGCCTCTGCAGGCCTCTCTGAGCGGAATCTGTTGGAGAGGGGGAAATGGTTCGGTCGTGGAGCTCTTGAAATGAGTTCCTGTTTTCCTCAGCTCAGTTATTTCCTTTGTTGAAGAAGAGCAGATGGTTGAGCAAGGACGGCTGCTGTGAGCGCCTCTGAAGGAGGAGATGGCCTGTTAGGGCTTTTCTGTCTGTGGGTGGTCCTGGAGCTCTGAGGTTCTGTGCCTGAGGCTAACAGCCAGGGGCGGGGCCCTTGTTCTGTCCTGGGCCCTGTGCGGAACCCTTTTCCTGCATCCTTCCTGTAATCCTCACAGTAACCTCGGGGGAGAAGCTATTCACTGCCATCCCCATTTTACAGATGAGGAAACTAAGGCACGTGTCCACACAGCCTGTTCCGTGGCCCTGGTTCCAGAGCCCGAGCTTTAACTACCAAGCTCATTGCTCTTCCTGTGAACTTCACACCGTAGACCTTGAGCCCATGGAGGTGGAAGCCACCATGATGGAGACTGGCCTGGTGGTAAAGCCTGTGAGCTGTGCAGTTGACCCTGACCATCCAAGTTTCTGCTCTGCTTGGGTTTGTTCTTGAGATTACAGAGCAAAAGGTCTCTTTCGAAAGAGACTTGCCAAGAAATTCACACTTCTGTAGTCTGGGATATTTTATGTCCGTTTGTGCAACTGGAATGTCACTGATGAAAGAGAGTATTCTGTAATATGTTCACTGGTTTCGTGGTGTGCCACAAGGTGGACACGTGCAATGGAACCTTCGCCCAATTCTGCAGCAGGTGAGGCAAGGTGCCTAGAAGGGGATGCCAGGGCACGAGCTGAGCTTTGGAATCGGGCAGACCTGGCCCTGCTTGTTGACGATGGCCTTGGGCAGATGGCTGATTCATTCATTTGACAAATATTTACTGTGCAATGACCAGGAGTCAGGCACTGAACTGGGCACACAGCGGTGAACAAAAACACAGAAGTCCTTACTATCAGGGAATTTATATCCTAACGATAGCGAGTGATGAGGAAATGTGTCGGATGATGTGATATATCTGTATCTAATAGAAGTAGAAATGTATCCCTCCTACCCTCCCCCCAAGAGGTAGGAAGTAACTAAGAAAAGGTTTGGGGTGCTGGGACGAGGCTGGGCTGTGGTTTTAGATAGAGAGGTCAGAGAAGGGTCTCTGAGGGTGGCACTGAGCTGACCCGAGGAGTGAGGGATGAGCCATGTGGACATCAGAGGGGACAGCACGTACAGGAGCCCCGGGTTGGGAGTGCGCCTGGGTCACGGGAGCTGGCCTAGGATGAGCAGAGGAGAACAGTTGGATTAGAGGGGAGACGGCCGGGGGTGCCGATCTCAGACGGTCTGGGGGCCACAGCGAGGCCTTGGGTTTGACTCCATGCAGAGGAGGGAGCCCTGGAGGGTTTGTAGCAGACAGTGACGTGATCTCACTCAGTCTTACGGGACTGCGCTGGCTGCTGGGTGGAGAACAGCCTGCAGGTGGCGGGGCCGGGGGGGCCACCCAGAAGCCACTGCGGCCCAGGGGAGAAATGCTGGGGGCCTGGAGCAGCGGGGTGGCAGTGGGGATGGGGACATTGTGGTATTAGGGTGCATTTTGAAGGTAGAAACTAAGATTTCCTAAAGGATTGTGTGTAGGAATGAGAGAGAGACAAATCTAGGATCTGCTTTAGCGCTCCGAGGGGTGGGCTGCCACGGAGAGGCACAGACTGCGGAGCCGCAGGTTGTGGGGAAGGTGGGAGGTGAACACAGAGTGTTCAGTGAGTGGTGACACATTGGTGGCGTCCAGGCAGAGATGAGGAGCTGATGGCTGGTTGTTCCAGGCAGTTTCCGGGGGCGTCGGACTGAGGACGCACACTGGGGAGGTAGATGGTTTCTGAAGCCACGGGCTGAGGGCACCTGTCCGCCAGCACACTCTTCCTGGGCTCCGTGTGGTGGTTCCTTGCTCAGGCTCTGCCTAGAGCACACGGCTCTACCAGGCCTTGCCTGACCGCGCGGCTGACTACCCTGCTGCGCTGTGCCGCCTCATTCACAGCGGCCCGCACTCTGAATCGTCTGTGTCCTGGCTTGCTGGGGGCTCGCGCTTGTGAACCGCGTGAGGGCCGGGCCTGCCTGGCACAGCAGGCTTCAGGAGGAGCTGTCCCACTGCTCCCAGGGTCGGTTTCGCTTTTTCCCACGGCCTCAGCCTCGGCCATCCTGGCACAGAGCTCCTAAAGCCCTGGAACTTCCTCCGTGAAAGACCGTGAGGTACATACATAGCAAGTCCTTCAACCCCAGCCTGAGCTTGTGTTAGCTAATGAGCTGGTTTTGGAGAAGCACCTGAGGGCCAGGGCTGGTTTCCAGGGGAACCAACCCTGTGATGAGAGGAGGGGAGAGGAGGTTGACTCGGGTGTGCCTGTGTAGTGAAGCCCACATAAAAACTACGAAGGATGGGGTTCCGGGGGTTCCGGGAGCTCCCGGGTTGGGGAGCACTCGCAGAGGGCCTGGCAGCTGTCCTGTCCCCGGGCCTCGCCCTCTGAGTTTTCTAATTACAGTTGACGTTCAGTGTTACTCTGCATCAGTGTCAGGTGTAAGCATCGTGTTAGACAGTCATATACTTTGCAAAGTGCTCCCTGGCATTTCCAGTTCCCGCCTGACACCGTACACAGTTACTATATCATTGACTGTATGTGTGAGTCTTCCATCCGGCTCTTCCTGAGTTCCATCATTTTGTAATAAGCTGGTAACCTAGTAAGTAAGATGCTTCTCCAAATCCTTGAGCTGCTCTAGCAAATCAATTGAACCCAAGGAGAGGGTCATGGGAACCTCTCTAGCTGGTCGGTCAGAAGCGCAGGTGACGCCTGAACTTGCAGTTGGCGGAAGTGGGGGTGCCGAGCCCTCACCCCTGGACCTGATGCTGTCTCTGGGTAGACAGTGTCAGAATGGACTGGAATTGTAGGACGCCAGCTGGTGTGGGAGGATCGCCTCACGTGGGAGTTGGGGTCAGGCTGGGAGAGGGGGAAGGCCCGGGAGGAAAGCAGAGCGAGGGAGACGCTGGAGATGCTGGGTGAGGTCCCGTGGGCGAAGCGTCGTCCTAGATGGAGTGTGCGCTGGGTCAGGAGGCCGGGGCAGCTCAGGGGGAGTGACTGGGTGGGTACAGAACCACCTGCAGCCTGGGGGCTTCCTAAATTCTTACTCGAGGGGCCTGGTGTTTGGTCCCCCAGATCTCTGTCCGGACATGCCGGCAGCGGCAGTGGTTTCCACACTGTTGCTCATCCAGCTGCTGAAACTCCAGTGAGGGGAGTTTTCAGAATAAATGGGTATCTGGTCGCTCGCCAGGACTCCTGGCCTTTCCTTGAATCTGAATCGCTCCCTTCCCCCTCTGCCTCTGCCTGTTCTGGGCCACAGGCACCCAGGGTGGGACGCAAAAGTGTCCCTCGCCCTGTGGCTGTCACAGAAGCATCACAGCTGGCAGGTCATACCTCCTGCCTCACTAGATCGGTGCTCCCTGAGGGCGGTGCGGGTCCACCTGCAGCCCGGCACCATCAGCAGCAGGAGACGGGCTGGGCGGGCGGAGGATGAACCGCACCCTTTCTCTCCCCAGGTGGCTTCTGGCACAGCAGTTTAATTGACCGAAATCTCATTGACTACTTCATCCCCTTCCTCCCCCTCGAGTACAAGCACCTGAAGATGTGCATCCGCGTGGAAATGCAGGCCCGGGGCTATGACGTGGATGAGGACATTGTAACCAGAGTGGCCGACGAGATGACCTTTTTCCCCAAAGAGGAGAGGGTTTTCTCTGACAAAGGCTGCAAAACTGTGTTCACCAAGTTGGATTATTACTACGATGACTGACGGCCCAGGAGGCGTTGCCACGCTGGAGAGAACTCAGTGCTCGAACCCTTCCACATACCTCCCCGCCCGCCCCGGAGCAGGAGTCCAGTGAATTTCTCCTGTTGGACGAGAGACGGGCCTTCCTTGGCGCTGTGCACCCAGCGGAGCCTGCGGGCCGTCTCCTTACTGATGTCTCCTCGGAGCAGCGGAGCCTTAAGAAGGAAGTCGCCGTTCCCAGTCCACTCGGATCAGGGCTCATGATTTTTTAAAAATCATGTTTTAATGTCAAGTGTTTCTGTTTCAAGGAAGGACGAAAAGGTTTTACTGAAAATGGGATGACTTTATTTAAAATGGTTTTTAACACTCTGAGAAGCTTTTCAGACTCTCAGTGTTGGCTTTGTGTGGTTTTTCAAATTCCCGTCACAGCAGCACCAGGATGTGATGTCTTGGCTGCAAAAAGCCCAAGTCCTCGGCGTGTGCGCTGGGTGGGGACAGGCTGAGCAGTGCAGTCTTTAGGTGAAAGGACGGATGGACGAGGGCACAGGCAGGTCACAGAGGAGCCTGCAGTGTCCTCCCAGGGGCCTTCATCTGAGCAGCACCGTGAACACTTGTTAGGACATTCCCCAGAGCCCGGCCGTGTGGCTCAGTGGTCGAACTTCGACCCAGGAACCAAGAGGTCACTGGTTGGACTCCTGATCAGGGCACATGCTCAGGTTGCAGGCTCAGTTCCCAGTGGGGGGCGTACAGGAGGCAGCCATTCGATGATTCTCTATCCCTCTCCCTTCCTCTCTCTAAACATCAATAAAAACATATTTAAAGAAGAAAGTTTCCCAGGAAGGAAAGTGCTTGCAGCTTGTCACCTGCCAGCCAGTCAGCTGTGCCAAGGAAGGTCTGCCTCCCGCTCCCCAGGGAACCAGTGCTCTCTGGTAGGTCTGCCATGTTTTTCTCATTATTACTACTTCCTGAGTTTGATTAGAACTCCCAACATCTCACAGGAAAACTTAGCTGCCCCAATCCTTGAGGATGCTGAGAACAGTGCTTTTATTTTTAATATAATTTAAAAAAATGTTTTTGATTATTTTTAGAGGAAGGGAGAGAGAGAGAGAGAGAGAGAGAGAGAGAGAGAGATCAATAGGCTGCTTCCTGCACACCCCCTACTGGGGATGGAGCCCGAAACCTGGGCATGTGCCCTTGCCGGGAATCAATCATATGACCTCTTGGAAAACAATGTTTTTATTAATGCCAAGAGCTATCATCTATACTAATAAAAGGGTAATATGATAATTAGACCAGGACACCTTCTGGATGTCTTTCCAGACAAAGCCATTGTGGGAGGGCTGAGGCAGAGGTGGTTAGGGGTGATCAGGCCAGGCCAGTGGGCTGTTGGGGGCGAGCAGGCTGGCGGGGTGGGGGGCAGGTGGGAGTAAGCAGGCCAGCAGGCAGAGTGCTTAGGGGTGATCAGGCAGGCAGGTGAGCGGTTAGGAGCCTGCAGTGCCAGATTGGAGAGGGTGCAGGCCGGGCTGAGGGATAACCTCCCCCCCCCCCGCCCCCCCCCCGCAAATTTCGTGCAACAAGCCACTAGTTTTATTAAAAAACTGTAATTTCTGGACACCGTTTTAAAGGAGAAAACCCCTCCCCTGTAGGCCTTGTGTGCTTAAGCTATGAATGAAGACCTAGCAGGAGCAGTCTATGCCGGAATCACATGAACTCTTAACCAGAGACCAAGGATCCTAGGACAACCTGGCCACTCGCCCAGCTGCATGGGGCATTGCCAACCATGGGGCTCATGCAGCTCCTGACACCAGCCGTGGAGTCCAAGTCCAGAGACGCCAGGCAGGAGTAGGGAGTACTGCTGACTGACATACCTTGTTACACAATCCGCACATGCGCCTACGAACAGGTGGGGCTCCTGGGGGGTGAGGCCTGAGCAGTGTTCACAGGGACAGGTTTCAGCGGGCACAGACGGGTTGGCAGCCTGGCTGTGGGCTGACGCAGGACCCTTTGTCACCCTGGCCCCCTGAGGACGGCTCTACATGTTGGAAAGTTCTAGACTTGGAGCTGACTCTGGCCTGTTGCCAGGTCGCCAGGAGTCACAGATTGGGATCTATCATGCATTTGAAGATGGCAGCACCTGGGGGTCCCCAATTACAGAACACAGAGGGCCCCTGTCTTTGTAGATGAGGCTGTCTGGTGGGAGCCCAACCGGAAATGTCCGTCTCCTGGGACTTGAGCACGTCCAACTGAGAAGTGAGGGGTGTGGGGGTGATGATGGGAAGAGGGTTTGAACTTTAGAAAGTCAGCTGGCTCTCCTCAGCTCTGGGGAAAGGGCTGGTGTTAACAACTCACTGACAGATAAGAGGCAGGTAAGTGTGATCAAGCTGAGCTCTGGGTTACAACTAGGGTTTCATTTCCAGTTCTGGGGGGAAGACCTGGCAGTTAGGTTTCCTGGTCTGACCTTGGCCTAGCTCAGGTTCAGAATGTCAGCTGAGCGTGGGCCTGCGGGTCCCAGGTTCGATTCCAGTCAAGGGCATATACCTTGGTTGCAAGCTCAGAGGCAACCAATTGATGTGTCTCTCACATCGATGTTTCTCTCTCTGTCTCTAAAAATAAAAAATGTCAGCCAGACAAGTTGCATTTCCCCATGTCTCAAGTCCCTCCACTCGTCTTAGAATACATTGGAAGTCCAACGATCTTGATACTGTCTCCATCCGTGAACATGTGACTGGAGTAGAGCCCCTCATCCAGGTTAACATGGTATTTGTCTGGGTGTAAGAGCCTGTAAGGTAAATACTGAATCTGTGTGATGCCGCCTGCAAACCACCATGGCCGGGCACACGGAGCCCAACACCCGAGTTGCTGAGCCTTCATTCCAAGCTCAAACTTTTCAGTTACCAAGTACATAAACTAGGGGGAAAATCTGCAAATGACATCTCACATGATACAATTCTGGCTTGATCATTTTATATTCACTGGGTCATCTCAAGCTCCCGTGTACATTCTGTGGGGTGGGGGAGGCTGGGCCTTGGTCAACCATGGCCTTTTCAACTTACAAACCAGTAATGGTCCCATCTGACACCACACAGTTATTGACATTCCCTAGGCCAGTGATGGCGAACCTTTTGAGCTCGGCGTGCCAGCATTTTGAAAAACCCTAATTTAACTCTGGTGCCGTGTCACATATAGAAATTTTTTGATATTTGCAACCATAGTAAAACAAAGACTTATAGTTTTGATATTTATTTTATATATTTAAATGCCATTTAACAAAGAAAAATCAACCAAAAAAATGAGTTTGCGTGTCACCTCTGACACACGTGTCATAGGTTCGCCATCACTGCCCTAGGCTGTACTTCACATCCACGTGATTACTTTTATAACGGCAGTTTCGATGCGGCCCGCACGTGTTGACTGTATCATTGTAAACCAGGGGTGGGGAACGTCCGGCCCCAGGGCCACATAAAACCCATGAAATCATCTGGTCCGGCCCTGCCAAAGCATCAGGGGTAAGTTAATTAAATGTTTGACCAAATATATCAGGCTAATTTTTACATTAATAATTCTGTATGGCCCCTGAATGATGTTACAATATCCAAATGGCCCTTGGCAGAAAAAAGGTTCCTCCAATCTGAGCATTTGTTACCTCACTTTGGCATTTTTAAAGGACAGTATGATCCTCCACAAGGCCTTCCATGTCATAAAAATATTCATTTACCACATCTACGTGAAAAGGCTGCACGTCCTCATTACATCTGTGGGTCCACTGCAGCCACGAGGTAAACGCTTCACACGGGCTGGGATCGTCTGATTTCCCAGGGACCAGGGCAGTCCAGCCTGGCACTGCCACAGAGGGCGTCACTATCAGATGACACCCAGGAAAGCCACAACTCCAGGCTGACCGATAATTACTTTGTTCTATAATTGTGACAATACAGTACCATGCATCTGACAATAAATCATACCCTTCATTTTCAGAGTTTCTGATCATAGACAATTATTCCATTAGTGCCCTTCCCCTGTTTAAAATGAGCAACGCCCTACATTAGTATTCTCTAACATCCAGAAATACAAACATTATAAAAATATACTCATCCTTGCCTGGCTGGTTTCGCTCAGTGGATAGAGCGTTGACCTGCGGACTGAAGGGTCCCAGGTTTGACTCTGCCCAGGGGCACGTGCCCAGGTTGCAGGCTCGATCCTCAGTGGGGGGTGGCATGCAGGAGGCAGCTGATCAATGACTCTCTCTCATCACTGATGTTTCTATCTCTCCCTCTCCCTTCCTCTCTAAAATCAAGAAAAATATATTAAAATATGTGTGTGTGTGTGTGTGTATATATATACTCATCCTTGAAAACTCCAGTGTTTCTAGTGTACGATACTTCCTCTTTGGCAATGCAGAGTCGGCAAGCTGACCCCATCTCCACAGAGATGAGCGTGTTCTAGGATTTCAAATGGTTCTGTGGGTTACAGGAAGAGAATGACCCAAGTGTACACTGTAACAAACATTTCCCCATGGGACCAAGGACTTGAAACTGAAACCAACGCTCTGGTTGCAGTCCGACTAGTGGCGGGGGAAGCTGGTGGTCACTGACGTCCAGGAGAAGTGCCACAGGGAGAGGGGAGCGGGTTCCCCGAGCAGCAGAGCAACGGCCAGGCGGCGATGATCTGTCCGTCTGGCTGCCGCACAGACGAGGACCCCACATGTCCTCCCGCCAGACACTGCCTGCGCCTGAAGGCACCACCAATCTCCACTGAAAATACTTCAAGTCGGGACGCTCTCTGTGAAGAGAGAACCGGGGCGGAAGCCTGATTCCGGCAGGTGACAGCCAGTGCTCCCAGCTTGCAGCAGGCCCTGGACTTCAGGAGGGACAGCAGCTTGAGGGCCACAGTCATGGGTCTCACACAGACAGCTGTTTGAAGGCACTTCTGCAAAGTCAGTAGGAGTGGGGGGAGAGCGGGTTTTAAAAGTTCATCTTCAACTGCAGCAACAGTTGCATTGCTACCATGTTGCAAAATGCCAAGTGCACTTGGCAGATTAGTGGCTCATCAAAAATCAACTCATAGAAACTTCTAGATTCCAAAAGTCCACAGGTACAAATGTGCAAACCCTGACGACGTCTTCAGAATGCTTCTGAAAGGCCGGGCCCTCGCTCCTGAGCTCCCAGCTGGCTCGGGCCCTGCTCGGATGGAGGTCACTGGAAATCCAGTCTCGACTGCACAGTCTTGCAGCCCCTGTCGGAGTAGATTTTTTCACCTTTGGGGTAAAACGTCATTTCCTCTGCCACTCTGGTGACAACGTCTTCGTCTATGGCGGAACCACGGGCCTTCATCTCGGCCCGCACACACATCTTCACATGCGTGTACTCCAGGGGCAGGAAGGGGATGAAGTAGTCGATGAGTCTTTTGTATATCAGTCCGCTGCGCCACAGGCCACCTGCAAAACAGCCCGGCACGGTCACCTGGCGAGCTCGCTGCTCTCACAGGGCCCGTTCTATCCCGACCACAGCACACCTTCGTGTCTTCACCCCTTGAAAGTCTTTTTGTCAAGCGTGCAACAAACCTGATGTAAGGATCGGTTGGCTGCCCCTGCACACTGGCTTCTAGAACATGTCAACCTAAGACATGTCCAGCCCGGCCAGTGGGTGAGCATCAAACTATGAACCAGGAGGTCACAGTTCAATTCCCCATCAGGGCATGTGCCTGGTTGCAGGCTTGATCCGCAGTGTGGGGCATGCAGGAGGCAGCCAATCAATGATTCTCTCATCACTGATGTTTCTCTCTCTTTCTCCCTCTCTCTCGCTCTCTGAAAGCAGTAAAGACATATTAAAGAAAACACACACACAACAGAGGAAACACCTAAACCTATAGAGAATTTTTATAAAAATTTATTTTGAGCCAGAGGACTTGCCTAGAAGCATGATCTCAGCAAACTGGAAAAATAAAAAGCCTCCAGGAAGGACAGCTTTGCAGCTTCTTTTATGCATTTAGGATTCCAGAGGGAAAGTGAGGAAAATGAAATGAAGGTGGGAGAAAGCCAGGCGGGTTGGGTTCAGATTAAGACGATTATGGGCTCCCTGAGGATATTTACCCCTTTGAAGAGTCTGAGAAAGAGGCTTACTCCAGCAAATCAAGGTGTGTTAACCTAGATGCTCCGACGCAAGGGACAGGGCTTGCATAACCCATTGTATGCCATAAGCATCCTTAGATGCAAGCGGCAGACCTTCCCATACACCACTCGAGTCTATAAGAAAAAAAGTGTTTTCCCTAAGTGGCAGCCCTGACCAACTTTAAAATCACTTTTCGTGAGAATTTTCAGCTGAAAATATTCAAGAACACCCAACTTGTGAGTAATATATTTATTTTTATAATGTTAACTGAAAATTGATTTTCCTAATTGAATTAAAAATATCGTGGCATGTGGGGATGGTTTCTGTTTTGGACAAGTGGTAGTAACTGGTTAAGGCAAAGATAAGCCTTTCACTAAAGAAGTTACATGCTGCCCAGCTGGCGAGGCTCAGTGGTTGAGCATCGACCTATGAACCAGGAAATCAGGGTTCAATTCCCAGTCAGGGCACATGCCCAAGTTTCAGGCTCGATTCCCAGTGTGGGGTGTGCAGGAGGCAGCCGATCAATGATAATTTCTCATCACTGATGTTTCTATCTCTCTTTCCCTCTCCCTTCTTCTCTGAAATCAATAAAAACATGTATTTTTTTAAAAAGTTACATGCCCGGGGTGTGACTCCCTGTCAGGGCCTTCCCAGTTAGGAATTTATAATCAGATCAGCCTGTGAGGTTACCTTTCATAGATAGAACACCTGAGAAACACCCTGAGAAAGCCCCTGGCCCGGCAAAGCCCCGGAGGCGAGCGGGTCCTGCGGCCTCCATGAAAGGCGTGGGGGCGAGGACTGCGGCAGGTGCAGGGCTGCCCCTGGAGACTCACTGTGCTTGTTGTTGAAGACTCCCACCGACAGCGCGTGCTCCAGGTCTTTCAGCTGGATGTCCTCCCTCTTCCTTCCCGCCCGCCAGAACTCCAGGGCCGTCTTCGTGATGAGGTCCCCGCCTGCGTTGCTGAGTTTGCCCAAGAAACAAAGATTAAAACCACATACTAAGACTTCTGTGCCTAGGGGCTGGGGGAGGTAGAAGAGGGTAACGGGGGGTGGGGGTGGGGATAAATGGTGAGGGAGGGAGACTTGACTTGGGGTGGTGAACACAATACAATATACAGATGGTGTGTTATAGAATTGTACCCTGAAACCTGTATCATTTTTTTAACCAACTAATGGCCCAGTACATGAAATCGCTTGCAGTAGGCCACCTGCCGATTTCGTGGGAGCCGGCGGGAGCCACAGTGTGCCCACGGGAGCTGGTGGGAGCCACGCCGCTTCTGCGGAGGGCAAGAGCGAGGCGCCGCTACCACCCACAGGAGCCGGGGGGTGGGGTTAGGGGACCGAGGGGTGCTCCATGCATCTCCTGGTGATTGGTCACACACGCAGCCCCACCAACCCTCACACACCTCGCCGCACATGCAGCCCTGCCCACCCGTGCGTGCCTGCTGCACACGCAGCTCCTGATCGGTTATTACAGGTGAGGGCATGATGACCATTTGCATATTAGCCTTTTATTATATAGACTGTCTCCCTAACAAACTCCATGTAAAAAAAAGACTTCTGTGTTTAATCAGGAAACACACCTGCTCTAAAGGTTTATACTCAACGAAACAATATAACTAAGTCATACTAGACAAAGAAAACCCAGTGTCTGCCCTCAAGGAGCTGACAATCTTTGTTTAGAACCTGCTACCTAACGCCACCACTTTACGTAGAAGCATGTGCAGTAATGAAATAGCCTGTTAGCAGCCATATTGAATTCATCTTCTCCTGCCCCTCTGTGCCACGCTGATACCAGCAACAGGACAGCAAAGGAAATCAGGAAGTCACTCTTGCCAGGCTGGCACTTCTGTTCCTGGGAACAGGATGCTGATGGTCGCCGGACCTCATTCCAGCCCCGGGAGGCCGAGGGGCAAGTGTGTCCCTGAGAAACCACTTCCCACTAACCTGAGGAAGATGAAGATGGCCTTCCGGTACGACACGCCATCAACCTGCTCATAGTAGTCCAGGAACGGCTTGATGGCGTCGATGACCCCGGGGTGCAGTTTATCCATCTCATCAAATATGAACACGGAGCTTGCACAGGCACTCACGTTACCCCGAATCCACCTCTGTAACTGGTCCTAGACCATCCAGAAAAGAAATAGGACGTGGAGGCTCAAAGGCTGGGCCAAGGGGTGCAGAAGTGCTCCCCTAGCCCTCGTGCTCTCAAAGGGGAAAACCACAACGCTCTGGGGTTTCACAAAGAACTCTTAGCAACTGTACCCTAACGTCCCTTCGCTGGGGAACAGCTTTTCCCAAACGTTACAAATTAAAAGTGGAAACGAGCAGAGATTTTTTTCCTAACTCAAATGATGTGCTAAATATCACTTTTTTAGGAACAGGATACATGAAAGCTTATCAATTCACTGTTAACCAACCCACAGCCTTCCTCTCACTGTGGACCAAAATCTCAGCCTCAGCAGGCACACTGAGGAACAGGAGCTGGAGGAAGACTCCCAGTGCCGAGGGCAATGCCTTTTCCTGGTGCCGCCAACAAAGGACCAGACGACACTTCACAGAAAGCATTTGTTCCCAGGTTTTCTTGAAACAAAAAGACACCCAAGCAGCAGGCCCTCTATGGAGCAAGCAGCCTTTCCCATCTCCCGCCCGCCCGTGTGGCACAGACCCACCTTCACTTCCTCGCTCAGTCCAGTTTCTGTTTCTGACAGTCCCCACCTACCAGTAGGAACATTGACTCTTACGAGGATGACACTCACTGACCAGACAACTCCCTATAGGCACTTGTGGAAAGAACATCTCAAAAGGAGACGTGGTGGTAAGGCTCAGCCGTCTGAGGCTTTCACTGGAAGAAGGAAAGCAACGCCAAGGACTAGAGGGCTGGGAGGAGCAGGGGGAGTGCACGCGGGAGAGGAGGAAACACGCCCTCTGGTCTGGGAGATGCAGGGCAAGCCCGCACCATGGGTGGGAGCCTTAGCCAGCTGTTCCCAGCAAATCGTGCATCCTTCCAGACCTCCCACCTTAACCGGGGCCGGGAAGGGAAGGCTGAGCGTGCTCATTCACTGCAGAAACTGGCTACCGTGCGACCTGGAAGTCAGCAGATTTCGGTTCCAGTTTCTGATTTGCTACCAGGTCACAAAGATTGTAAGCAGCAAGTCACCGCACCCCTCTAGCCTCCATCTTTTAACAGAAATATCATCTACGCCACTGTATTATTTTGGAATCAAGCGAGGAAGAAGTTGTAGGAGAGACCTGCACATGGCCAAGCGTTACACTGTGTGAGTGTCCTTAACTCAGCGGGGCCTGGGGCTATTGCAGCAGGCAGAGAAGCAGCAGAGGCTGGAGTGAGAAAACAGGCGGCCCAGACGAGAGGCTGGTGGACGGATAGCAGGGTTCCCTTGCCTGGTACAGCTTTATGTGCTGCTCGTGAGGGAAGTGCAGAGTCGACACAAACAGGTGGACAAAGTTACTCTTCAGGCCTTTTGCATAAAGATTTTCAGCCACAATTTGGCTCACAAAATTCTTGCCTGTGCCAGCCCAGCCGTGCAAGGAAAGAGTCAGTGGTTTCTTGGGATTGTCGTTGCTCCTGAAGCCAGTCAGCGCCTTGACAATCACCTCTGCGGCCAGATGCTGCCCAAACAGCTTCTCCTCCAAATCCAGCTTGAGGGCTGCAGGAGCCAGCCCGAGAACAGAGAGAGAAAGGCACGTTAAACCTGCACCAGCAAGGCGGCCTCGTCCTCTGCCGGACCCCAGGCTGGCCCTGGGGCAGAACACGGGCTGCAGTCACATGGGGCCACTTGCAGGGAAATCACTAGATGTGTGGTCAGCAAACTTCGGCTCCAGAGCCACATGCGGCTCTTTGGCCCCTTGAGTGTGGCTCTTCCTAAGCCTTAGGAGTACCCTAATTAAGTTAATAACAATGTATCTACCTATATAGTTTAAGTTTAAAAAATATAGCTCTCAAAGAAAATTTCAATAGTTGTACTGTTGATATTTCGCTCTGTTGACTAATGAGTTTCCCGACCACTGCACAAGATGGACGAGTGTCCTCAACACTCCGGCTCTGACACCCAGGCCACACGTGTCCCTTCATCCAGGGACTAGCCCTCTCTCGACTAGCTGCATGCTTCCCCTGCCACCCCCCGCTGGCTTGTCAGAAAGCCCGGGCCAGATGTGGGCAGCCTGGGTGGAGGCCACACACCTGCAAACCACTGAAGGTTCAGATGACTCAGAAGGGCTGACCAGCTGCTTTCAGTTTCTTTCTGCTGTGATCCCAGGGGTAACAACGCCGACACGGGGGCGTGGACAGGAAAGGGACCACGAGCTGACCTTGACCAGGTCAGGGAGGCCGGCATGGCAGCCCCTACAGACTCACAGATCTTCACAGGTTTGAATGTTCTTCCCTGAACACCTTCTCCCGCCTCCCTGATCTATCACCAGCGAACTTCACGGACCCCCTTCCGTCTGCCCCTCTGACTCTGATGCAGAAAATAAGCGGTAAAGCTGCCACTTTGGGAGCATTTCTCAAGCCGGTGGGATTTTGCTTCGTGGGAATTGTCGGATTGTCTCAAACACATTCGTAAGGATCCTGACACGCGTGGACGCTCCTGACGTCGACAGGAGGCGCGGCTCCCAGGGCTGGGGTCCCGACCGAGGCCCCACCGCCCTCTGCCTCCCCCACCTCGGGGCCCGGCCCTCGCGCTCCTCCACGCCCACCCGCCGACCCGCCTACCCGTCGCGTTGAGCGGCCGCTGCTTGCCGCAGCACTCGGCGAAGCGACAGTACAGGTCCCGGTAGGAGAGGTAGCCGGTGATGACCGACGCGGCCCCGATGGCGATGCCCATGCTGATGGGCTCGATCGCCGCCACCGCCTGCGCCGCCAGCAGCAGCCACAGCGCCGCGCCGCTCCCGAGCCGCCCCGCCGCCCGCATCGCCCGGCGCCACCACCCGCACCGCCCGGCTCGCAGCTTCCACTGCCTCGGCGCCGCCCGCGCGGCGGCCCAGGGACCGCCGGGACTTCCGCGTGCGTCACTTCCGCCGCACAGGCCCGCCCACCCCGGATGTCCGGCTCTGCGCCACCATCTCTGTGAGTGGCAGGTGGTGTGTCCGGCGGCTCTTCGCTGGGGTGAGCCCGCGCCTGGCGCCTTCGGGGTTGTTTTCTCGCGTTCCCCGTTGGCCCCCGCCGTCCCCTGGAGCCTCAGTGAGCGCGTCCCCGGTCAGGCCCCTCGGGTCCCCCCACCGCCCTTCTCCCCGAAGCGGCTCCGTTCCCGCTGCGGTGCGGGCAGGCCCCTGGCGGTGCTGGGGGGGCGGCGGCGGGGGAGCGGTGTCCGCCCTCGGGGCTTCTGGCCGCGGGGGAGGCGGGCGAGGCGGGCGAGGGGCCCCGGCCGCGGAGCAGGAGGCTCCTGTCCGAACTGCGAATTCGAGTTCGCCAGGTGCCGAGTGAGGACAGAGTGTCATCCCAGAATCAACAGCCTGATACCCGCAAGGGGCAGTCCCCCCATAATTGGTCTTTAAAAAAATATTGTTATTGGTTTCAGAAAGGAAGGGAGAGGGAGAGAGAAATAGAAACATCAATGATGAGAGAGAATCATCGCTTGGCTGCCTCCTGCAGGCCCTCTGCTGGGGATCGAGGCTGCAACCCGGGCATGTGCCCTTGAGCAGAATCGAACCCGGGACCCTTCAGGCCACAGGCTGACGCTCTATCCACTGAGCCAAACCAGCCAGGGCTCACAATTGGTCTTGTCAATGCGCAGTGTCCTAGTGCCCATCGTCTGTTGCCCCCACCGGCCCTGTGCCAGGGACATCTGGGCCCACTCATCACCCTCCATGGCTGCTGACCAGTGAGGATGCTGGCTTTGGCCACACCCACCCATCTACCTGCCCCAGATGCTCTGTGTCTAAGGACGAGTTGGAGTTGTCATTTCCACTGGATGTTTATGATAAAGATTGGACCTGTTTACACGTCTGTGGAGCAGTTCTTCCATCTCCCAGTTGGGGGTGACCAGGCCTGCAAGGGAGGGCAGTTGGGGGCGACCAGGCCTGCAGGGGGGGACAGTTAGGGGTGACCAGACCTGTAGGGGAGGGCAGTTGGAGCAACTAGACTGGCAGGGGAGGGTAGTTAAGGGCGACCAGGCTGGCAAGGGAGGGCAGTTAGGCGTGACCAGACCAGCAGGCAGGGCAGTTAGGGGTGACCGGGCCAGCAGGGGAGGGCAGTTAGGGGTGACCGGGCCAGCAGGGGAGGGCAGTTAGATGCAACCAGGCCAGCGGCGGAGGGCAGTTCGGGGCAACCAGGCCAGCAGGGGAGGGCAGTTGCGGGCGATCAGGCTGCCGGGGGTGGGGGTGGGGGGTGGGGGGGGGTTGTCAGTTGGGAGCAATCAGGCTGGCAGGCAGAGTGGTTAGGGGCAATCAGACAGGCTGGCAGGTGAGCGAATAGGAGCCAGTGGTCCCAGATTGGAGAGGGTTTAGGCCAGGCTGAAGGACACCCCTCCCCCCCCCCCCCCCCCCCCCGCACAAATTTTGTGCACCAGGCCACTAGTTTTATAATAAAACTGTAATTTCTGGACACCGTTGTTGTTTTTTTAAGAATGATGCAGTTTTATTTACCCAGCACTTGTTCTAATGCTTCTTGTTGGCAGCTGCCACCTGCCCTGCGATTCTGTCCAGATCTCTGTCCCTGAGGTGTCAATTTGCGGCCCCCATCCTGATCCTTTACCACCATTTTCAGCCCCTCCAGGGCTTGGAGGACCCTGCGGGCCACGCTCTTAGAGCCTCTGCTAGAGTGGCTGGGCATGACACCATTTCTCTGTTGTCCTCCATAGATCTTGGTCATGGAGCCAATCCCAGTGCCTCCCGGAAGATACAGGTGCCGCGCTGTGGAAGCAGCTCATGTGTAGAACCAATTCTCATCATAGGGAGCAAGCTCTTCATGCTTGGCCAGCTTGACAGTGTCCACCCATTGAGGGACTTTCAGCTTTCCAGACTTTTTGAGGAAGGCTGCCAGAGCTGTGACGACTCCTCCTGGTTCACATCTTTTACAGTAACTCCGGGCATCGTGCGACCTCCGAGCTGCCAGCCAGGGGAAAAGCTCTGGACACAGTTTTAAAGGAGAAAGCCCCTCCCTTGTAGGCCTTGTGTGCTTAAGCTATGAATGAAGACCTAGCAGGAGCAGTCCAGGCCGGAATCACATGAACTCTTAACCAGAGACCAAGGATCCTAGGACAACCTGGCCACTCGCCCAGCTGCATGGGGCATTGCCAACCATGGGGCTCATGCAGCTCCTGACACCAGCCGTGGAGTCCAATCCAGAGACGCCAGGCAGGAGTAGGGAGTACTGCTGACTGACATACCTTGTTACACAATCTGCACATGCGCCTACGAACAGGTGGGGCTCCTGGGGGGTGAGGCCTGAGCAGTGTTCACAGAGACAGGTTTCAGCAGGCACAGACGGGTTGGCAGCCTGGCTGTGGGCTGACGCAGGACCCTTTGTCACCCTGGCCCCCTGAGGACAGCTCTACATGTTGGAAAGTTCTAGACGTGGAGCCGACTCTGGCCAGGTCACCAGGAGTCACAGATTGGGATCTATCATGCATTTGAAGATGGCAGCACCTGGGGGTCCCCAATTACAGAACACAGAGGGCCCCTGACTCAATTTGGAGTTGTCTTTGTAGATGAGGCTGTCTGGTGGGAACCCGACCGGAAATGTCCGTCTCCTGGGACTTGGGCACGTCCAACTGAGAAGTGAGGGGTGTGGGGGTGATGATGGGAAGAGGGTTTGAACTTTAGAAAGTCAGCTGGCTCTCCTCAGCTCTGGGGAAAGGGCTGGTGTTAACAACTCACTGACAGATAAGAGGCAGGTAAGTGTGATTAAGCTGAGCTCTGGGTTACAACTAGGGTTTCATTTCCAGTTCTGGGGGGAAGACCTGGCAGTTAGGTTTCCTGGTCTGACCTTGGCCTAGCTCAGGTTCAGAATGTCAGCTGAGCGTGGGCCTGCGGGTCCCAGGTTTGATTCCAGGCAAGGGCATATACCTTGGTTGCAAGCTCAGAGGCAACCAATTGATGTGTGTCTCTCACATCGATGTTTCTCTCTCTGTCTCTAAAAATAAAAAATGTCAGCCAGACAAGTTGCGTTTCCCCATGTCTCAAGTCCCTCCACTCGTCTTAGAATACATTGGAAGTCCAACGATCTTGATACTGTCTCCATCCGTGAACATGTGATTGGAGTAGAGCCCCTCATCCAGGTTAACATGGTATTTGTCTGGGTGTAAGAGCCTGTAAGGTAAATACTGATTCTGTGTGATGCCGCCTGCAAACCACCATGGCCGGGCACACGGAGCCCAACACCCGAGTTGCTGAGCCTTCATTCCAAGCTCAAACTTTTCAGTTACCAAGTACATAAACTAGGGGGAAAATCTGCAAATGACATCTCATATGATAAAATTCCGGCTTTATATTAGAGGCCCGATGCACTAAGATTCATGCAAGAATGGGCGTTCCTTCCCCTGGCTGCCAGCACCACCTTCGCTTCGGCCCAGAGCCACCTTTCTGCCTTCGTTCTGTCCTGGAGCCACCTTTCCGCCTTCTCACGCTGCCCAGATGCCTGGAGCGGCTGGGGCAGTGCAGAATGCCTGTGTTGTCGTCATGGTGACAACACAAGTGTCCCAACCCGGCCCTGACCGCTCAGCACCTGCAAACCAGCCCGCCATCTTTGATGGGTTAATTTGCATACCCACTGCTGATTGGCTGATGGGTGTTATGAAGGTACAGTCAATTTGCATCTTTCTCTTTTATTAGTGTAGATTCACTAGGTCATCTCAAGCTCCCGTGTACATTGTGTGGGGTGGGGGAGGCTGTTCCATGGTCAACTGTGGCCTTTTCAAGTTACAAACCAGTAATGGTCCCGTCTGACACCCACAGTTATTATTGACGATTCCCTAGGCTGTATTTTACATCCACGTGATTCCTTTTATAACAGGCAGTTTTGATGTGGCCAACATATGCTGAGTTGACTGCATCATTGTAAACCGAGGGTGGGGAAGGTCCAGCCCCAGGGCCATATATGACCCATGAAATCATTTGGTCCGGCCCTACCAAAGCATCAAGTTAAGTGTTTGACCAAATATATCAGGCTAATTTTTAAGTTGATAATTCTGTACGGCCCCTGAATGATGTTACAATATCCAAATGGCCCTTGGCAGAAAAAAGGTTCCTCCAATCTGAGCATTTGTTACCTCACTTTGGCATTTTTAAAGGACAGTATGATCCTCCATAAGGCCTTCCATGTCATAAAAATATTCATTTACCACATCTACGTGAAAAGGCTGCACGTCCTCATTACATCTGTGGGTCCACTGCAGCCACGAGGTAAACGCTTCACACGGGCTGGGATCGTCTGATTTCCCAGGGACCAGGGCAGTCCAGCCTGGCACTGCCACAGAGGGCGTCACTATCAGATGACACCCAGGAAAGCCACAACTCCAGGCTGACCGATAATTACTTTGTTCTATAATTGTGACAATACAGTACCATGCATCTGACAATAAATCATACCCTTCATTTTCAGAGTTTCTGATCATAGACAATTATTCCATTAGTGTCCTTCCCCTGTTTAAAATGAGCAACGCCCTACATTAGTATTCTCTAACATCCAGAAATACAAACATTATAAAAATATACTCATCCTTGCCTGGCTGGTTTCGCTCAGTGGACAGAGCGTTGACCTGCGGACTGAAGGGTCCCAGGTTTGACTCTGCCCAGGGGGACGTGCCCAGGTTGTAGGCTTGATCCCCAGTGGGGGGTGGCATGCAGGAGGCAGCTGATCGATGATTCGCTCTTATCATTGATGTTTCTATCTCTCCCTCTCTTTCGCTCTAAAATCAACAAAAATATATTAAAATATATGTATGTGTGTGTGTGTGTGTATATATATATATATATATATATACATATACACACACATATATACTCATCTTTGAAAACTCCAGTGTTTCTAGTATACAATACTTCCTCTTTGGCAATGCAGAGTCGGCAAGCTGACCCCATCTCCACAGAGATGACCGTGTTCTAGATTTCAAATGGTTCTGTGGGTTACAGCAAGAGAATGACCCAAGTGTACACTGTAACAAACATTTCCCCATGGGACCAAGGACTTGAAACTGAAACCAACGCTCTGGTTGCAGTCCGACTAGTGGCGGGGGAAGCTGGTGGTCACTGACGTCCAGGAGAAGTGCCACAGGGAGAGGCGAGCGGGTTCCCCGAGCAGCAGAGCAACGGCCAGGCGGCGATGATCTGTCCGTCTGGCTGCCGCACAGACGAGGACCCCACATGTCCTCCCGCCAGACACTGCCTGCGCCTGAAGGCACCACCAATCTCCACTGAAAATACTTCAAGTCGGGACGCTCTCTGTGAAGAGAGAACCGGGGCGGAAGCCTGATTCCGGCAGGTGACAGCCAGTGCTCCCAGCTTGCAGCAGGCCCTGGACTTCAGGAGGGACAGCAGCTTGAGGGCCACAGTCATGGGTCTCACACAGACAGCTGTTTGAAGGCACTTCTGCAAAGTCTGTAGGAGTGGGGGAGAGCGGGTTTTAAAAGTTCATCTTCAACTGCAGCAACTGTTGCATTGCTACCATGTTGCAAAATGCCAAGTGCACTTGGCAGATTAGTGGCTCATCAAAAATCAACTCATAGAAACTTCTAGATTCCAAAAGTCCACAGGTACAAATGTGCAAACCCTGACGACGTCTTCAGAATGCTTCTGAAAGGCCGGGCCCTCGCTCCTGAGCTCCCAGCTGGCTCGGGCCCTGCTCGGATGGAGGTCACTGGAAATCCAGTCTCGACTGCACAGTCTTGCAGCCCCTGTCGGAGTAGATTTTTTCACCTTTGGGGTAAAACGTCATTTCCTCTGCCACTCTGGTGACAACGTCTTCGTCTATGGCGGAACCACGGGCCTTCATCTCGGCCCGCACACACATCTTCACATGCGTGTACTCCAGGGGCAGGAAGGGGATGAAGTAATCGATGAGGCTTTTGTCTATCAGTCCGCTGCGCCACAGGCCACCTGCAAAACAGCCCGGCACGGTCACCTGGCGAGCTCGCTGCTCTCACAGGGCCCGTCCTATCCCGACCACAGCACACCTTCGTGTCTTCACCCCTTGAAAGTCTTTTTGTCAAGCGTGCAACAAACCTGATGTAAGGATCGGTTGGCTGCCCCTGCACACTGGCTTCTAGAACATGTCAACCTAAGACATGTCCAGCCCGGCCAGTGGGTGAGCATCAAACTATGAACCAGGAGGTCACAGTTCAATTCCAGGTCAGAGTATGTGCCTGGGTTGCAGGCTTGATGCCCCAGGGTGGGGCATGCAGGAGGCAGCCAATCAATGATTCTCTCTCATTACTGATGTTTCTACCTCTCTCTCCCTCTATGAAATCAATAAAGATATATTTTTTAAAAACACACAATAGAGGAAACATCCAAACCTACGGAGAATTTTTATAAAAATGTATTTTGAGCCAGAGGACGTTCCTAGAAGCATGAACTCAGCAAACTGGAAAAAAAAGCCTCCAGGAAGGACAGCTTTGCAGCTTTTTTTTTCTTAAAGAGCCCTTATTTTTTTTAAAGTATATTTTATTAATTTTTTACAGAGAGGAAGGGAGAGGGATAGAGAGTTAGAACATCGATGAGAGCAAAACATTGATCAGCTGCCTCCTGCACACCCCCTACTGGGGATGTGTCTGCAACGAAGGTACATGCCCTTGACCGGAATCGAACTTGGGACCCTTCAGTCCAAAGGCCGGCGCTCTACCCACAGAGCCAAACCAGTTAGGGCTTTGCAACGTCTTTTATGCATTTCGGATTATGGAGGGAAAGTAAGGAAGATGAAATGAAGGTGGGAGAAAGCCAGGGGGGTTGGATTCAGATTAACAGGATTATGGGCTCCCTGAGGGTGGTTACGCCTTTGAGGAGGCCGAGAAAGAGGCTTACTCTAGCAAATCAAGGTGTGTTAAGCTAGATGCTCAGAAACAAGGGACAGGGCTTACTTAACCCATTGTACACCATAAGCATCTGTAGATGCAAGTGGCAGACCTTCCCTATGCACCACGTGTGTTTATAAAAAAAATGTTTTCCCTAAATGGCAGCCCTGACCAACTTGAAAATCATTTTTCGTGAGAATTTTCAGCTGAAAATACTCAAGAACACCTGACTTGGGAGTAATATATTTTTATAATATTCACTGAAAATTTATTTTTTAAATTAAATTAAAATATCATGGCATGTGGGGATGGTTTCTGTTTTGGACAAGTGGTAGTTAACTGGTTAAGGCAAAGATAAGCCTTTCACTAAAGAAGTTACATGCCGCACAGCTGGCGTGGCTCAGTGGTTGAGCATCGACCTATGAACCAGGAAGTCAGTGCCGGGAGCCAATTCCAGCATATTAGCAGGGCTGAATCATCTGGAGATGGCTGAGGGCATTTCCCCAAACCTGAAAAGGATGCATAAAATGATTGCTTCTGCCAGGCGGCTGAGGGCATTTCAACCTACATTTTATTGCCTCCTACTGGCCAAATACCTGAACAGCCGTAGGCAATTCCTCTAATCTGACAATGGATTCTGTATATACTAAACCTGGCCTTTGATGGTTATCTACTTTGCCTTAGGACAATTTGTGTTAATAAAAAGCAAAGGGTCCTGAGATAAGGGAGAACTTAGTTCCTTAAGCTAAGTGTTCTCTGGTACCCCAAATGCCTTCCAAAATTATGTTTCATCTCTGGACTCTCTAATCATTTATACACAGTGCCTACTCCAGATTCCAGAATGCTTCTAGATGCTGGATTAAGACCACCGGCAAGTCAGGGTTCGATTCCCAGTCAGGGTTCGATTCCCGGTCAGGGCATATGCCCATCCCATGTTTCAGGTCCAATCCCCAGTGCAAGAGGCAGCCGATCAATGATTATTTCTCATCATTGATGTTTCCATCTCTCTCTCCCTCTCCCTCTCCCTTCCTCTCTGAAGTCAATAAAAATATATAATAAAAAAAAATAAGGTTACATGCCCGGGGTGTGACTCCCTGTCAGGGCCTTCCCAGTTAGGAATTTATAATCAGATCAGCCTGTGAGGTTACCTTTCATAGATAGAACACCTGAGAAACACCCTGAGAAAGCCCCTGGCCCGGCAAAGCCCCGGAGGCGAGCGGGTCCTGCGGCCTCTGTGAAAGGCTTGGGGGCGAGGACTGCGGCAGGTGCAGGGCTGCCCCTGGAGACTCACTGTGCTTGTTGTTGAAGACTCCCACCGACAGCGCGTGCTCCAGGTCTTTCAGCTGGATGTCCTCCCTCTTCCTTCCCGCCCGCCAGAACTCCAGGGCCGTCTTCGTGATGAGGTCCCCGCCTGCGTTGCTGAGTTTGCCCAAGAAACAAAGATTAAAACCACATACTAAGACTTCTCTTGGGGGGAAAGGGGTGAGGGGGATGTGGGAAGAGACTGGACAAAAATTGTGCACCTATGGGTGAGGACAGTGGGTGGGGAGTGAGGGAGGAGGGTGGGGTGGGAACTGGGTGGAGGGGAGTTATGGGGGAAAAAAGAGGAACAAATGTAATAATCT